>NC_069080.1:27065000-28315000 GCF_025698485.1 Gossypium arboreum | reverse complement strand
AACTATACTACTGTTCGATAGGTACACTTACCTGCATCGCGATAATAGTTAGTTTCAAGAACGATTAATTATAAATATTTAAAACTTACCTGTCACGAAAATCACGATCATTGGCCGAATTTCTCAAGCCCTAAATGGATTTCTTTTTCCTCTTATTTTTGGTTCAAAGTGATGATAATATGAACAAATTTTCTATTGTTTTATTAATAATAACATTATTTATAAATTTCCAAAATTAACCTTAATTATAAACATTTATAAACATATAATGGATAGCCATAGTTGTCCACTTACACTACCAATGGTCTAATATCATCATAAGGACCTTTGGTTTAATAAACCATAACAATTGAACACTTTTAACAAATAGAATGCAACTTTTGCATTTTACGCGATTTAGTCCTTTTTCTTGAATTAACCATCCAAACAATAAAATTAGCTCATGAAATTTTCACACATGTCAAATAACATGCTGTAAACACGTAAAATAATATTGAAATAATTTTCCAACATCAGATTTGTGGTTCTAAAACTACTATTCTGATTTAGCTAAAATCGGGCTATTACAGATTCAGCTAAACCGTTTTGCGTGTGAACATGAGCTACAGGATGTTCAAATTAATCCCAATTGACATATAATAATCATTAAAAACTTGGGATGTAAACTCACCATCATTATCAAGACGAATAGTTTTGATTGCATAATTTGGAAATTATGCTCTTAATCGAATTATTTGAGCAAGTAGACTCGCAAATGCTAGGTTGCGAGTTGATAATAAACACACATGTGACCACCTACTAGATGCATCTATTAATACCATAAAGTATCTGAATGGTACACATGGTGGATGAATGGGCCTACATATATCACATTGAATACGTTCCAGAAATGCGGGAGATTCAATCCCAACTTTAGCTGGTGATGGTCTCATAATCAATTTTCCTTGAGAACAAGCGACACAAGATAAATCCTTGAATTCAAGAATCTTTTGGTCTTTAACGGGCGCCCAATTGAATTCTCGATGATCCTTCGCATCATAATAAATCTGGGATGGCCTAATCGATCATGCCAAATAGTAAAAGTATGTGGTTCTAGAAGCTTTTGGTTTGTAGTGACATGTGACTCAATTGCACTAATATGTGTATAATATAAACCTGTTGAAAGAGCAGGTAGCCTTTCCAAAACATATTTCTTTCCATATTCAACATTTGAAATATATAGATATTCAATAATTTTCTCATTCATAATCTCAATACGATATCCATTAAGACGAATATCTTTAAAACTCAATAAATTTCTTTGAGACTTAGTGGAATATAAAGCATCATCAATGACAAATTTTGGACCTTTAGGTAATAATATAATAGCTTTTCCAGAGCCTTCAATAAGTTTTGAACTACCCAATATTGTATTAACATGGGCATTACTCATTGTTAAATGAGAAAAATATTTTTTTATCTTTGAGTATCATATGTGTTGTAGCACTATCTGCAAGACACATGTCTCCATTGATTTTGAGTCCATCAAAATTTTGTTGAATATTCATATTCTTCATAAAAACAAACAAAATATAATATGAGAAACATTGCAAATAATTATTAAATATATAAAATATTCTTTATGCAAGAAAATAAAACATACTTAAAACAACATAAAAATGTCAAAATAACATCAAATTTTCTAATGATTCTCAAAGAAATCTGCCACATCTAGGTGAGTTATATTATTAAGGTCGTTAAATTTATCACCCTCGTAGGCATGGTTAGTTTTAGTATTATAGTGAATATTTTCATCTTTTGACTTCATTTCATCATTTTAGAATATAAAATTTGTCACCATATGCTTTCCCTTAATTTTATTGGATGTTTGATAAATTTTCACTAAATGCTCAAACGTACAACAGGTACGTGACCAATGACCCTTCATACAACATTAGTAGCATATATTCTCAACAATCTTTGAAGTATTATTTTGACCACTTCTTTCTTATCTTTCATTGTTATTCTTTTTCTGGTGGTTAGAAGTATCATTGTTATGATCATCATGATAACGATTACTAATACGTCCTCGACTACATCCCCAACGACATCCACGACCACGGCTGCAACCTCTATATTTTCTATTTTCGTAATTATTGTGTGCTACTACATTCACTTTAAGGAATGATGCAGAACTAGTGAGACAAATTCCATGACTTTTCATCAACAACTCATTATTTTGTTCAACCACTAAAAGGCATGAAATCAATTCAGAATACCTTTTAAAACCTTTTTCACGGTATTGCTGCTGCAGGAGCATATTAGTAGCATGAAACGTTGAAAATATTTTCTCTAACAAGTCCTTATCAGTTATGTTTTCTTCATATAATTTTAGTTGAGAACTAATTTTGAAAAGTTCTAAATTGTATTCACTTACAATCTTAAAATCTTGCAATGATAAGTGCATCCAATCATAATAAGCTTTAGGGAGTATCACCATTTTCTGATGGTCAACATCATTCTTTCAAATTTTCCACAACTCAAGAGGGTCTTTCACAGTGAGATATTCCACTTTTAATCCTTCATGTAGATGATGAAGGATAAAAATCATTACTTTTTCCTTATCTTTATTAGGTGTTTCTTTATCTACTAATATAGTATTTCTTAGACTTTTAGCATCTAGGTGAATTTTAGCATCTAACACCCATGATAAATAATTCTTGACTGAGATGTCTAAGGCTGCAAATTCAAGTTTGCCAAGATTTGACATTATAATCACTTGAACCAAAATAAAAAATATATTGGTAAAATAATAAGCATTCTTAATCCTAAAATAATTCAATTATATATACCAAATTTTCTAAATAATAATATGTATGTCAAATACTGGCATAGAGAGGAATAGTCAGAATAATAACTTAACACAAATTATGTAACTCCCTAAACCCGGCCTAGACGTTATGGCCGAATCTAACGATGTCACATGGTAGTGCTTTTCGAAAAATATGTCGTTCCTAAATCCCTTTTTCTGTTTAACGTTTGTTCATTATCTTATGTTAATTTCAAATCATGTCGTTCGTTTTCAAAACATTAATCATTTGCAAATCGATATTCAATGCCCAAAACGTTTTTCATTGTGGAAGCTTTTAAACAGTTTGTGTATTCGAGGTATTTTTGATAAAACAACAATTTCATTTGAAAACTCGAGTTTTACCTAACACTAGCAGATTTAAATCATAAAACAGTATAAATCCAAATTTAAACCAAAATCCGTAAAGGCCATAATTACAACAAAATACTCCCAAACAAAAGTAAAATCATGAATAGGTAATAAACAGTGTAAAAGAAGTCATGTGGCCACCACTGAGTCCTCCGCTGCACCGACCTGCCTATATCTGGGGATTACCTGTACAGATAAAACAAAAGGGGTGAGTTTAAGTAAACTCAGTGTGTAATCCCCATACAAATAAACAAACAACAACCAGATAATCATAGTCCGAGCTTAAGCCTTTTTCAGTATCAGTATCAGTACAGTTTGGGCCTTAGCCCATCTCAATACAAAAAGTCATGCAGTAGGGCTTCAGCCCATCATAGCATCAGTAGTAGTAATAGATATGCAGTCATAGAAATCCTACCCATCCAGCCTCTACACACCATCTCCGTCTAACCCTACACTTCATGTGGGGACATAATTGACCCTCCCATCCTTACACTCCAAGTAGCACTGAATGCGGCACTAGACAGTAGTTTGCAGCTGTGCTGCCAGTAAATTAGGCTCGAAGCCTTTCAGTACACTTCCTCCGAACAATATCAACCCCTAACCCAATGCAATGCAATATACAGTTATGACATGCTATAACATAGTACAGTACATACAATATCAGTTCAGTGAAACATCATCACGCTCGATAACATGTATACATATAAATCAGTCATACAGTTATTTCATTCAATTAGGGGTCTAGGTAAGCTTACCGACCCTACAGTAGGTTCACAGTCGTCTTAGGTGACCTATGCAACCCTGGTAACAAATTAGTGAAAATGGTTCACACGCCCATGTTGTTTGCACGTGTGGGCCCACACGGCCCAAATTAGCCTTGGCCATGTGAATTACACGGCCTGGCCCAGAATCTACATACCAGTATGGCCTACCCGTGTGGGTCTACACGCCCGTGTCTGGTACGGACGGCCTAATCTCATCGATCACACGCTCGTGTTATGTCACACGGCCTACCACATGGGTGAGCACATGCCCGTGTGGTGTCGATAGTGAGGTTTTCAACTTTTGCCAGAACCTCGTTTTCTGTGCAATCAAGTACACACCTGGTATCGATGTGTTGCAAAACCACCCCCAAGCATTCCAGTACCTATATTTGCATAATAATCACTTATTAATCGTTTATAACGCGGACTCTAATCAAACTCGAATCGAGGTTCTCACCCAAATAGTAGCCCAACCTTACCTTGAATCGATGAACAACAGTTCCCACATAACTATGACTCCATCAAGCAATTACGAGCCCTTCAATCCTCCCCTAATTAGCAGAACGAAACACATCAAAGGAGAATCATCAAATGGAAACAAACCGCTTAGCTCAAACTTACCGGACATGTGAACTATGCTGCGCAAATATGTCGAATCGGAAACGAAGTTAAAAAGTGAGAGGAAGGGAAAAAACAGATTCAACATATAGGAAGAGAAAATTCGGTAGAAGTTTTGGCAGAGAGGGAAACCGTCAGAAAATTTGAAAGAGTTGAGGGAGGAAAGCCGAACTTACAAACACCTAATTTCGAATATTCTCAAACTCCTTACTCCTAATTTTCCTTCCCAAATCCCTAATTCCACTCCCCAAAACCGTCCACCACTTCTTCTCAACTACCGAATTCAAATTTCACTCAAACACTTCAGTATTTTGGCTAGACTAGAACACCCATACGGCACAGGGAGCAAAATAAACCCCTTGTTTGCACAAGGACCAAACTCCAGACTTCCAACTTATTTTCACTCCACTTAACCACCAGACCAACATGCCCATTCTGATGTATATCCCCAACCAATTAAATAAAAGCTTGTTAAACAGAATTAAGGCTTTATTCAGAAAAACCAAAATTTGCCCAAGTCAAAGCTTGAACTTGGGACCTCTCTCACACACCCAGAACACTTAACCATTAAGGCAGATACACAGTTGCGTCACGAATTCACAAAAGTAAAAATATAAATTTTTGGGGCGTTAAAAATTACATTAATTGAAATTTATTTTAATAAAAAAAACATGTATATATAATTGTCATTATTAGATTTTAGTTGTAAAAATAAATGTGCAAATGTTACCCAAAGCAAATATTTCATCTAGAAAATGTTAGATTTGTAAAATAAATCTGAAATAAAACTTAATAAAATAGGATCTATCATGTCAAATCATCAAGAAGAAAGCAAGAACAAATCAAGAACAAAACTAGATGCGGAAGCATACCTAAACCCATGAATTTCTTGAAGTTTTACCAGATCTTGGGGATTTGATCTTCCAAATTAGCACACAAGAAATTCAGAGAATATCTGCTCTCTTTTTCCTAATAATGGGATATTAGAAAAGATATCTTTTGTATACTTTTGGGACCATAACCCTAATATTTATAACCTTGCCATATTAGTTCTAATCAAATTCTAATTAGTCAATCATTAATCAGAATTTGATTAGAATTCAATTACTAGAGTATCTACACATATTTGACCCATACTTTATTTAATAATTAAAGCTCAATAAAATTTTAACCAAATTAGATCACTTTTAATTTGGGCTAACCTATCATGATAGTAAATAATAACATGTAATTACCCTTATTATATATGTGATGTCCATATTTTCCAACAATCTGCCACTTGGTCCACATATATATACTAATTACTCTATAATTACATGTCATTATATAATCGTATGAGCTCAAAATTTTACTATCATATCCAAAAGGTATTTCGAACAATCTTGTCCATTAATTATGTTAACATAGAACCAAGGCAATTTTCATTACACATATCGTAACTAAATCCATCCATGATCACGTATATTAACACAACCAAATGACATAGATCAAGTATGGATGTGTAACATGGAAATTACATGCAATATGATCTAAACATGTCTATTTCCAACTGGTCCTCCCTAGTGAGATCAAACCTTACCAAAATTAGAGTGTGAATAAACCAAATAAACTTTATTTCTACAAAAAATAATCTTAATATCTTTAAACTGAAATAACTAAAAATGTGTCTATAACATAAAAGCATTTAAAAGTACAAACTCTCATTAAAACCAAATATCCTTAAATGATATTACACCCATATGAGCAATGTGCTCATGAAAAACCTTAGGTGTAGTCCCTTAGTAAACGAATCTGCAATCATGGAGTTTTTCCAAATATACTTTATAGACACCTAACAACTCTAAACTTTTACTTTAACAACCAGGAATTTAAAGTCTATGTGTTTTGACTTTGATGTGCTCTTATTGCTATTGGATAAAAGATTGTAATTTGTTTTCACAATTTGCACCTTAGTGACAAAATCTTGTATCCATATTCCATCAAAATCGGAGTCTGTATACCTGATGATCTCTAACTGATTAGACCTCCGATATGTGAGCATGTAATCTTTTTTTCTCTGAAAATACCTTATAACTCTTTTGGATGCTATCCAATGGTCCAAACCAAGGTTACTTAAAATATCTGCCTAACATCCCAATAGTGGACACAATATTCCAATGTATATAAACTTGAACGTGCATTAGACTTTCCACTGCTAAAATGTAAAAAATCTAATGTATTTTTGTAATCTCAAAAATATTCTTAAGGCATTGATTTAGGCTATACTTATTATTGACAATCAGTATGTCATTATCATATAAAACCAAATATAGAACCTTACTTCCACTAAACTTATGGTATATACGATTATCAATAAAATTCATCTCTAAACCAAATGAGATAATCATTTGGTAAAATTTGTAATATTATTGACGAGAAGTTTGCTTAAGCACATAGATGAAGTTCTTTGCAAACCATTAACTTTGCATCATTAGACACAAAGCTTTCTAATTGCACCATATAAATGTATGATCAATGTTACCATTGAGAAACCATTAACTTAATACTCATCTGATGTAGCTTAATGTCAAAATATTCCACTAAAGCCATTATAACCATTTCTCTAGTGGACCTTTTCAATGACATTCATTCTGGAGGTTGTTAAGTTTGTTCTTCTAGAATAATTACCTCATCTTGAATAAGGAGTTGTTCAATATTGTCTTATTGAGATTCCAGATTCACTTCTTAATCAATAATAGGTATGAGAACCTAAACATCATCAAAAGTGATAGTAGGAACTGAGTTAGAATCCAATTCCTCCTCAAAAGCAATGTCTCTAAACTTATTTCTCCCCCCAAACTCAACATCCTCAAAGAATATTACAATTCTTGTCTCAAAAATATTCCTAATTATGGGATCATAAAACACATAACCCTTAGATCGCTCAGAATTTCCTTAACCCTAACTTTACAGACATCAAAAAAATAATAAGTGATGTCATTTCAACCTTATTGTTTTTAGCAAAATGTTTCTCAATTTTGTCAAGGAAACCTTGGCCTGAGTAATCTTTTTAGATTCTATACCCCTAAAGGCTTCTAAAATGTTGTGCTTCATGATCATTAGACTCATGCAATTTAAACAATCCTAAATCCCTTTTAACATAAGGGGTGTTTTCGGTAGTGAGAGGTGCAGGTTGTTCTTCCCTTAGTGCAATGTCTATGTTCATACAACCAAACACTATAAGTAAGTGCCTTTTTCATTCATTGAAATTAGTCCCATTAAGCATGGGTATAGAATTTATATTAGCAGATATTGTGGCAGTAGAAGATGAATTAGCTAAATATAGAACAAAAAATAAGCTCACATCAAATTTCATAAGTAAACAAAAAATTCAAGATAATGGCTAATCCCATCTTAAGATACCAAGCACAACATTAATATCAAATCTTTGGACAGTAATATTAACAGTAAGCGGTACTCTTGTTGTAGCAATCAAACATTGACAATAAATTATGTCAAACAATTAATTAATCTTTGGACTAACTTATTGCTCACATAAAATACCTGTAACATCCCAAACCCAGCCCAGACGTTATGACCGGATCCGACATGCCACATCGAAGCGTTCAAAACATTTTATATTGTTGATCCAGAAAAACTTACTTAGTGTTTTAAAAGATAATTTCATTATAGGTCAAAGTGAATGGAAGCTGTGCACCAAGTAGGAAACCGGAAAAGAAGTGGTGAATCCATCGGACTGCTTAAGCACCAAGCTCCCTTTTAGGAAACCGCTATTGCCACACTTTAACGTCATGGATATTTCTAGGAAACCGATTTGATTAAGTCATTTTTAGGAAAAGTGATTAATTTTGGAAAATACTTTCATTGCGGAAGCTTTGCTTGTTGTCGTGTTATTTTGAAATCAATTGTTGTTTTTGAAAACGCGCCCTAAAACTATCCAATTTCAACAGTTAAAATAAGTAATACCTATCTTAGTAATACATATTAAAACCATCAAAAATAATTAAGCGGCCTTATTACATTTAAAAACCCAAAACTTCAAACGTAAATAAAAAGATGTCCAGTTCACCAGAAGAAAATCAAACTTTCAGAACGGGTGGCCACTCTGAATTCCCTCACAACTCCAAGCCCACTATGGTTGGGGGTTACCTGCGTGGATGAAAATAAAAGGGGTGAGTTTGGGGAAACTCAGTGTATAAATTAACCCAACCATAGCCTATATCAGCTCAAACCACAGAAATAGAATAAGTTGGCCTTAGCCCAGAACAGAATTCAGAATAAAGCCCATAGGCCCATAATGAGCGAAATGATATTACATGTTTATGCAGAAACCCAACCCAAATTTATCCATAACACCTCCGTACCAGCCTTACACCATGTGGGGAGACTACTCGACCCACCCAACCGCTACACACCACAGAAATCGCAGCGAGGCTGCCAGATATTGTGACGAAGTCACCAGATCTGAGATATTATGGCGAGCCACCGAAGCGAGATATATGTGGCGAGCCACCAGATCGAATAATTGTGGCATAGTCACCAGGACAGATATATGTGGCAGAGCCACCAGATTAGATAAATTGTGGCATAGCCACCAGGACGCTTCCTCCATAGTATAACCCAAGTCCCCATGCAACGGATAAATAATCATGGCATACATCATACAGAATCAGATCGTCATGCTTTTCAGTCAAAAGTAACCCTAGGGGTATAATGGTAATTTTGCATACATAGGGGTATTCAAGTAATTTAACTATTCTTAAGGTTTTCATAAATAACATAGTCATTTACGTACGATCAGAAAAACTTACCGCGTTTTTTTAACAATTTAGGCCCGTTGGCCCATTATCCCGTTTTTGGCCCATTAAGCCCAAAAATATCGAAATGCACAGAATCGCGCACTCTGCAGTCTTATCACTTTAATTTATCATATACATCAAACTATTAATCTCATGAGCATTCACACACTCGCAAGATCTCAAAATACCGGCTTTTCGACATTTTGACTTTTCGGTTTGTGCCGATCTAGTCTATAAGAGGGTGTTAGTTACACACCTATTTGCGACGATATGCTGACGAGATCCACACACGAACCGTCTACAATTGGATTGCTAACACGTTAATCTAACTATTCAAATACAAACTACGTATTAACCCCTTACAATATTCGGCCAACCACACCTACAGATCATAGTAAGCTTATAAGAAATCACTAAGCAACTCATTAACAAATTTTTGTCAATGTTTACCACATAATCATAATTTCACTGCAAGCTGTCTTCCTGAGCAACAGTCACTAAATCATTTATAACTGGAGCTACGAAACTCCAAATCAAGTGCCGTTAAATTTCCCTGAAA
The DNA here is from genome assembly GCF_025698485.1 of Gossypium arboreum. Classification (NCBI taxonomy): domain Eukaryota; kingdom Viridiplantae; phylum Streptophyta; class Magnoliopsida; order Malvales; family Malvaceae; genus Gossypium; species Gossypium arboreum. Next base: position 28,305,061 of record NC_069080.1, on the reverse strand, counting down.
ATAAACTCATATATCTTATATCCATAAAATTTTCAGAATTTTTGGTTTGGCCAATCAATACCAGATTTTTCTCAAAGTTTCCCATGTTTCACTGTTTGACTAATCTGACCACTCTTCATTACAAATCAAATTTCTCATTGTACAGAATTCAAAATATGTTCTTGTTTATTTCATTTGAAACTAGACTCATTAAGCTTTAATTACATAATTTATTCACCTTCTAACTCATCTCTCACAATTTATGGTGATTTTTCAAAGTCACGTTACTGCTGCTGTCCCAAGCAGATTTATTACCAAATCACTCTTTCACACATTACTTGCATGCTTGTTATTTAAACATGTATATCACCAATCAATTATCACATATCTATGATTTTACTTAAGTATAATCTCCATTTCATCATTTTAAAACACAACATGTTAGCCGATTTTTCCCCTTAGCATCTAAGGTACATACATGCTCATTTGTTTGGCTCAACTTCACCTATCTTCCATTTTTCATCAAAAGAACATGAAACAACAACCATTTCCTTCATTTTAATTCATGACTAAATGCTCACAACACAACTAAAAACCAAAATATGCTTCAAGAGTTAAGGTAGAATCAAGAAGAACTCATGAACATCAATATAGAAGCAAACTACCATGAACTTACCTTCAATTTTCTTTCCCAAGTGACCGAACATTCAAGAGCTTTCTCCTCTCCTTTCTCTTCTCTAACTTTCGGCTATGATGAACAAAGATGGACAAAACTTTGTTCTTTTCACCCCTTTTTCTTTTAATAAAATTTCATATTTCATCCATTTAATTCTTTAATACAAAAGACATGAAATTCCCATCATGAAACATTTACCTAACCCATTATCATGGAACATTTACCTAATCCATTATCATGGAACATTTACCTAACCCATTATCAATTTGTACCATGAATTATGGATATCAAGTGCTCATATTGTCTACAACAACATGATGGCTGGCCACTTCATGTAAAATGGGAGGTTTGTCATGCAAATCCTCCTATTTTGCACTCCTATTTATTTGGCCACTTCAATTTAGCCTATAGCATTTTCAAACATTTTCACATAGGTCCTATTTCATAATTTCACCCCCTTTTTCTTATGGAACAAAAATTAACTAAAATTGTCGGGTTCTATCTTAAGCTTGGGCCTTCTAGAGGCCCACTAACATAATTAAACCTATGCCAACATTCACAGAATTCCCGAAAATTGGGGCGTTACAATACCTTATAATTATCACACATTTATCACCACAGATGTCGTTGAAATTCTGCCAAATATTAACTTACCTTTGGGTCAATTAATAAACGCATGAATCACAAAAACATATAATCATCTTGATATTTCAAATAAACTAATCTACACAAAAGAGTTGGTCACTTTGTTTCAACTAACCTATTTAAAATATTAGACATCCTTAATTAAAAACCAAAGCCAAAATTTGAATTTATTCATTTGAAATATTTCTTTTAATTTCATCTTTCAATCAAATTAAAAGATACTAGTATATATATGTATATATAGTTATCCCAAAACAACATATAGTGAAGTTGACAAATATAATAATAGTTGAATAAATCATAAACCATAAACAACTTCACATAAGACTTCAAATTTAAACTAAAATAATTTGAATAAAGGTAAACCTCATCTTAAGATATCAGACACTCCATTAATATTTCATCTTTGGACAAAATATTAACTTGTAAGTGATATCTTGGTGTAGTAATCAAACGTCGACAAGAAGAATATGTCGGACAATAAATCTTCCTTTGTGCCAATTTATTACTCACACGTAAAACCGAATAATCGTCACATGTTTATCACCATAGTTGCACTTGTAATATTATTAACCTTCATTTGGGCCGATCAATATCAACATAACTTAAGTTACATGCACAAAAACTTTTATATTTTAAAACAAAATAATTTATACAAAAAAAATCAATTTGGTAACTTATTGCTTAAATTAAGTTATTTTAAAATATATAAATATACAATATTCAAATTTAAAATTTTCCCAATAGTCAAATGTCAAAACTATTTTTTATTGCTTTATAGACTTCGAAATAACCCAAAATAAGGTTGTCTTAATAATGCAATAAAAAACCGAAAACCATAATTTTTGACTATTTCTTTTTTGTTCCAAAACCAAACAAAAATAATGTAGTGGTTCAAAGCCAAATAATTAACAAGCACATGTATTCATAATTTTGGCATGAATAAAAACACCAAAGAAATTCATGCATATACATGTATTCATAATCAAATAGAAAAAACTTAACCTACATATATCACGTAAATCCAAACTTATATTTATGATTAAACAGAGATTCAAATGAATACTTGAAATAAAAACTTCAAGTCAATATATCTCATAAATAAAACCATAATAGTTGACATACCCCATAATTCATACCATAGACTATATCAATATAATTTAATTGAATATTAGAAATAATAATATGTCAAACCCAAATATTATTCGACCAAACTTAAAACTAAATATATATTTATTTATATCTTGGCAGCATAAATAATTGAAATTCATCGACTAATATTAATAACTAAAAATAAGCACTTATGCCGATAAAAAAAGGAATCAAGCACCAAAGCGTCTATAAAATTGAATAAATAACCATAAAAAAATTTAACTTAAATGATATCCATCAAAATTTAATTTCACTAATTAAACTATAAAATATATCTTATTGAATAATGATTATAAACACCTATTCATGCTAACTATAATCATGCATTAATCTTCAAAATCATTGATATGCATATAATATATATACACACAATATATACACACAATTATATAATAACTAAAAATAATACTTGGTTTGCCTTACATATTTCATGTAAACTCAAATTTATATTCATGACTAAGACATTACCATAAAACTTCTTTATACACACAAATATTTTAAAAACAAATCCATAACCACCAAATATAAATTCATGTAACCAACCAAAAAAAAACTTAAACCTTTAAGGTAATTCAGTAGTACGATCTTAATATATATATTTTTCTTATAAACAAGCCTTGATTCTTAAAAGAATTGATAACATGAAAATTAGTCATATAAACAAATTATAAATATTGCTAACATAATCAAATTGATATGTTTAGCCAAAACATAATAAAAATGTTATGATAATAAATCCATAAAAAATTAATGATTAATAAACAATCACCATTAATGATTAATTATCAATCATGTTTTAATTGTCAAGCATTATCTTATATTTTATAAGAATAATATTCATATATAGGTAATAAATTACTGGACCAAATCAATTGAAGTCAAAATCAAATGGGTTAGGTCATTGTGATTTGAAAGGAAATAATTTAAAAAGACAATATCAAAAATTTGAAAGTAGAAATTACGTAGGTTTAGTCCACAATAATTTCAATTTTAAAGGAAAAGTTAAATTTTTTATGTATAAACCCTAAAAGGACTGAATCATAATTAAGCAAAACTTAAAAGAAATTTATCAAGAATTTAAAAAAATCAACATGAAATATCATATCTATGAAATTTGAAAATCGAGTCAATAAAAATTAATAGAGAATCAATTTATTCTCAATGATTCAACTAACGAGGCTCTGATACTACTTGTTAGATTTGTAAAATAAATTTGAAGTAAAACTTAATAAATCAGGATCTATCATGTCAAATCATCAAGAATAAATCAAGAACAAAACTAGATGCGGAAGCGTACCTGAATCCATGAATTTCTTGAAGTTTTACCAAGTATTTAGAATTTAATATTTCAAATTAGCACACAAGAAATTCAGAGAATATCTGCTCTCTCTTTCCTAATGATGGGATATTAGAAAAGATATCTTGTGTATAATTTGTGGACCATAATCCTAATATTTATAACCTTGCCATATTAGTTCTAATCAAATTCTAATTAGCCCATCATTAATCAGAATTTGATTAGAATTCAATTACTAGAGTATCTACACATATTTGACCCAAACTTTATTTAATAATTAAAGCGCAATAAAATTTTAACCAAATTAGATTACTTTTAATTTAGACTAACCTATCATGATAGTAAATAATAACATGTAATTACCCTTATTATATATATGATGTCCATATTTTCCAATAGAAAATAAAATAAAAGAATTATATGAAAATATGTATACCATATATAGTTTAATGAGAGTTATACGGGCAAATTATATAAAGTTGAAATGATGTAAACTTCACTATGAACTTGTAGAAGCTCGTGTTGATAACGTGTTATAGAAAAATTAATAAAACAATAATAATAAGTAAAAAGTGGATAAAAATACGAGAGAATTTTCATTATTTAATTTTCACTTACAAGGTACTATTTTAAGCTCCTTTACATTCAATTAGTAAATGTATTATATTTAATAAATTAAGTTTTCTTAATTACTCTATTTAATGATCTCCTAATTATAAATGAAATAAAGAATTTTATCTCATTACTTTAATATGTTTAAAGGGATTATAAACATCCATTTAATATATTTATAACAATTTGCAGATTTTTGTTTAATTAACACCTCATTGAAGTTGGAAGATAGGGAAACAAGAGATGGACTTGTCGGGACAAACATGACAAAACCATTTATTATTAATTTAAGCTCTTTCATTTTTCATTATTTAGTCAAAGTAAATGAATTCATAAACAAAGCTCAAAAGCATATTCAGTGGAATCTCTCCCATGCCATGCGCATCTTCCTCAGCCTAGCTTTTCTGATTTCTTCATTAAACAATAACAAAAAGTACAGCTCAAATTAACTTAAAGAATCTGTCTATATATATATATATATATATATATATATCTGGTTGGTTTCATCCTTATCCTTTCTTTCTTGTAACCTAAGGTTAAAGTTAAGTAATCCAAGTTTAACCTTGATTTAAATCTTAGATAATGCTAGGTATAACAACCTTTATCTTAAGGGATTAACACCCATTTAATGTTTGTCTTGATCACTACCAGCCTTATATCATTCATCCTTTCCAATAACGAAAATTCATGTCACATTGGTGCTATAAGGGGACCCAGTTATATATCTATTTGGACTAAGAGTTAGCACTAGTCCTTGGCAGAAAGTGAAACCCTCAACCAATTTCAGCAGTTTTAGATAGAAGCAAAATGGAGCCATCAATGTTTTTATAGCAACTATATATCTTTTTTCCATCAATCCATCCAAATTATTCATCATAAATTTATTGATTGATCTTTTAGGATATGATTCATCTAAGATGAACTTACCCTTTTAATTTCTCCTTGTTTACATGCATGAAAAAGAAAACAAAAAGTGATGGTTAAAGTGGGATTAATTCAAAGAATGAAATAAGAGCATGAATGCGGCTAGGCATTGACATTGGAAGAGTCCTAAGTGCGTACATCTCCTGGAAAGGAACACGTGTATGGACAGAACTTGAGGTGGTCCCAAAATAAGCTAAGTTTCAGAGGAGAGTCGGAACTGGGGACTGTAATTGGTTGCACCCCATGTGCATTCCCCATGCCCATGAAACCAGTCATTGTCAGCCCTTAAAGAGGGTCTTTTCCATCACTTACATGGCTTGAATTTGAGCCACGCTAGCTCTTAGAATCACCCTTTGTCGACCTTGTAGAAAACTGGAAACCTTTCTAATCAGATCATTGTTTGGATTGAAGTCATCTGTGTCAGACAAGATACATAGAAAAGCAGAACATTTACCATTGTTCCACTGATATTTTCAGAAAGAAAAAAATATAGATGATTACTTCCCCTATTGTTAGCCCACTTGCAACTTCAAAAAGAGCTTTCTCTCGATTGAAGGAAACCTTAGGATAATTTAGTACAGCCTGAAACTGTTCTTTGTTTTAATAGATTCTCCTTGCCTCCCAATCTTTGGAGGGAATTAAACAAACTACATTTCTTTTGTATTTTTTTTTCATTCTTTCCTTTTCTTGATTGTATTCACACGATCTTTATCTCTTGGTCAAAATTGGGTTTTGGAATTCGTCACCTCAGCTCAATATATATATCATGGCAGGAAGCAAAGATTTTCACTGTCCGATGTAAAGTTTCTTGAGTTAATAACCTTTTAACATCAACATACTTACCAATAACAATAATTGGTAAATGGTAATATTAACTTTGGGCAAGTTTTTGGTTATGTAAGTATATTTATTTTATATAGATAATGAAGGAGATGGGGAAGAACAAGTCCACTACATTGTGAAAATCTGTCAAAGAAAATCATTATTGGTTAGAAAAGTAAGAGCATCTTTTCAATGTAAAGGCAAAATAAGCAGAGCATTTTCCTTGGCATTTAATTCGTACCAAGTTAAAGCAGGGTGTGTGTGTGTATCTGTCTTGTCCCATGGTAATTCAAAAGAAGGAACCCCTTAAGTCACCGGCCCACCGCCAGCCGTGCCAACCAACTTGTTCCTCGTGCCACTTAGCCTCCTAGCTAGCTATAGCTAACTTTAACTTCCCACTGCCATCCAGCCATTGTATTCTGTGGATCAAAGGACCTTTGCTTACTGACTTGATGCAACTCACCCATCAATAAAAAGTTTTTGGCTTTGATGTTCCCTCAAGTGCCTTCATGGAACTTATGGGGGGAGCTCCACCTTATCTGTTTCACATTAATTTATATTATATTCACGACATGAAAAAATCAATCTCTTTATGAAGTATACATTCGAGACTTTTTCCAAAGACACAGACAAAGTGGGTAGTGACTCGTGTCCTTGTCTCCACTCCAATATTCCCCCAAAGCATCAGTCAAGTGAACTAACCATGACACGTAAATAAGTGTGCAAGTTTTGTTATCATCAAAACCACATGAAAAACTAATTAAATCCAAAGGGTGATTAACAATCTAAGTGAATCATAATTTCAGCCGAAAATTGGACCTAAACATAATATATATGAATAGTTAAATTGTGGGGTTTAAGTAAATTATAATTTTGTCACAACAATTTAACACTTTATCAATGGATTTCATTTTTCAATTACAAAATTGTGGATATCAGAAAAAAAAATGTTATGTTGTTTTAAGCAGCTCTTCCACCTCATTTACTTTGTTTTTTAGTTATAAAATCATAACCCAATCCCCTATTCTTTTGGCTTAAAATCCAATAGTGGAAAAGTTTATCTTAAGAGTGAAATGATGGAAATGTAGGAAACATTATCCAATCAAAAATTAGAAACTCTAATTTTTTATAAAATCAAGACGTCAACAATGACGACATATCCTCTCTTCTACTTCTGACCTTAAGAGATTTCTCCAACAACCTTAATATTCTTTCAAAAAGAAAAGATTGCTTCCCCGATGCATCTGTAATAATAATAATTCTTAATTCCCTTGAAAAAAAAATGATAATACTTAATGAAAGTACTAACTAATCCCAAATTTTCATAACTTTTCTTTATGTTTTTCATTCGTCTCTCGAGCCACGATTGAGATATGGTTAAAAGTAGTCATGGGGTATTGGCTCATAGTTATAACCATTTTACAGACACATGGAAATAAGTGAAAATACCTCCCAATTGGACAACAATGGCTGACTAGAATGCCCAGATCCAGAGGCCAAACCTAATTTACCAACTTTGTTTATTGACTTCAATAGTGGCCAGCTTTGGGATCCCCAAACCCCTTTTAATTAACTTGCAAAATTATGTATTACTTGCTTGCTTACCACCATCACCCCTTATCACTTAATTTGGAAAGCCTACCAATTCTAGTTTTGTCTAAGGAGATCACAATTAAGAGAATGATTTATGTTAGGTTTTAAGTTAAAATCAGGATAATTATTTCTTTTACAACTTTAAAAAAAATATCATCCTTATCTCATGCACAGAACTTACATGAAAGAATATCATAGAGGTGTGTTTGATAAATTACAAAAAATTTCAACATTTAATATTTTAAATTTATTTAGTAATTATTTTAATTTTTACTTAATATAAAATTTTAACCAAAAGTATTGAATAAGGTAAGAAGATATATAGCTACTTATTACTTGAGGTAGAAAATATTAAATTGATTTTATTTTATTAAAAATTGAAATAAATTATTAGTTTTAAATAAGATATTCAAATTATCGTATTTATTTTCATCTAAAATTATCTAAAATAATATAAAATATTATATTAATAAGATTAAAATTAAAATAAATAATTTTTAAAAATCAATATTTACTTTTATCAAACAATATAATTATATTCCTTACTTATATTTACTAATTTTTAAATAATTTTTGATATAAATTCAATACTTATAAAATTTAACAATAAAATTTAATACATAATTTTTCACATTTAAAATTTTCAATTAATCAATCACATCCTAAAACTTTAACCAAACCATGTATTATATAGTGAAAAAAAAAACGATGAACTTTTGAAATTTAGGGTTTTGTTGTCTAACTTTATCCACTTGTTGGACGTGGGGATGGCAAATTTGGTTGACAGAATTTTCCAAACTAGTTCAATGATACAGTTTAGATGTGACAGTATTTCTTATTGTCTCAAACTAGTGTACCAAATTGTAATACTATAATGGTATTGTTGTTATTCATAAGAACGTGATGTCCAATATTGGAAACAAAGGTCTTATGGTAAACAAACAACTTCTAACTAGTCCTACTCTTAACCCTATAAATAAACCACATCACTTCCTTAACTCATCCATTACTTCTCTCAGGGATCACCCATTTCTCAATTTAGGTGAAAGCCAGAGGAAAAAAAAAAAAAAAAACACACCCGAAAAGCTAGAAAGAAAGAGAAAATGAGCCAAGATTATGAAATGATGACAAGCCAAATGAATGAACATGAAGATCATATTGCTCTTATCTCCCAAATCTACCCTGGATTTTACACCCAAATTGCAACACACCAAGGTACTGATCAGTGTGGCATGGACTTAAAACCACAAACATATTTATTCTTGCATTGTTTTATAATTAAGCCAGGCTTTTGGTTGAGCAGGGGAACCGAAGCCTCGACGGCGGCGGAAGAAGAACAAGGGAGGGGAGAACAGCCAGTGTGCGGTGGCTAAAAAAAGGAAGCTTAACCAGGAACAAGTCACTCTCCTTGAACTTAATTTTGGTAACGAACATAAACTAGAGTCAGAAAGGAAAGATCGGATTGCTTCAGAGCTGGGACTTGACCCTCGTCAGGTTGCTGTTTGGTTCCAAAATCGTAGAGCTCGTTGGAAGAACAAGAAGCTGGAGGAAGAGTATAGCAAGCTCAAGTCTCTTCACGAAACTGTTGTTCTCGACAAATGCCGACTTGAATCCGAGGTATGTAAATATACATATATCTTTTATTTCCCAAATGAAAATCATTTTAACTTGGAAAAAAAAAAAATCCGGTTTTAATCACACTTGTAAGTTTATTTGGATGTTTAAATGCAAACCCTTTGTTTTTCTTATATTTTAGACATATTTCCTTGTGGTTTCTTAGAACCAAACAGGAAAAAATATGTATGTTTTCAGAGATTAAATAATTAAAAAAATAATTCAAACTTGAGGAGGCGTTTGTTGGAAGGAAATGAAACTAATTAAGGAAGTAGCAGCGTCTTTGATCTTTATCTTTTTGATAAAGAAAGATACGGTGACCCACCAATATCAGAACATGCACGAGCTCAGGGCTCGAAGAAAGCCATGTCATGTACTTATGTTGTTGGGTTTAAGCTATTAAAAATATCAGTTAATGAGATCATAAGTTTATGTTCAATTAAAAGAAAGTGGGAAACGATATTCTTGGACAAAAAAAGTGGGATAACATTGACAAGGAACAACAAACAGCCACCTCATTGCACAACAAAAAGTAGTTGAAAATGTTTTTCCAATGAAAAACAGAGGGTCCACTTCCATACACCATACTGTCTTGTGGCAGGGGTTGGGCTTAGCCGAAGCCCACTTTTACATTCAATTTAAATTTGTTTCTTTGGTTACAATTATAGGTGGTAAAGCTTAAGGAGCAACTTAGCGAGGCGGAGAAGGAAATCCAGCAACTAACGGAACGAGTAGATGGGGTTTCCAGCAAAAGTACAAGCTCATCTGTACTGTCAATGGAAGCCATTGATCCAGTTTTCCATGGGGAATTTGGATATGAAGATGTTTTCTATATTGGAGAACACAATTATGTTCTTGGCATGGAGTGGATGAATCTTTTTATGTAATTATCATATCACTAGTTAGCGTGTGTAGATATGGATAATTAAGACCTCCAAATCCATTGTAATTAATCCTTAATTTCTTTTCTTAACTACTGTTATGTTATATAAAGTGTTGTAATGTTAACTTAGATTCATATTAATTTAGAAATCTTTTTTTAACTACTATTATCGAATAAAAACACTTTTTTTACAGCATACTGTATTTGACATTTAGATAACTTTATAGAAATTCTTTTTTTTTTTTTTTAAATTTCAAACCTACATTTTAATTTTTGGCTTTTCAAGTTTTATAGTAAAATTATCGAAACACCTCCTTTTATTCTTTCATCCTCCCCAACAGTATTTTCCTCTTTAGCTTTAATGTATCATTATATATATATATTTTTTAAATTTATAATTTAAATTAATTTATACCTCATATTTAAAATAAACATTTTAACCTTTCACTCTAGTTTTTTTATAACAATGATTAACAAATAACACTTTTCCACAATACTTTTAAAATTACTTTCTTTAGCTGAAGGAATTATTCTTTTTATTTAAGGGTTGAGGAGAAATTATAAATAATTTTAAGCATTGTATTAAAGATAAAATATGATAAAAATTTTAAAATTAATGTTAAAAATTACTTTCTTTAAAAACATTTTTCAGCCATAATAGTAGTAAAGTAATACGCATTTATGTTTATAATCAAACTCTCAAATGGGGTCATAATCTCTACTGTCTTTTTAGTAGAGATTGAAAGAAAATTGAATTAATAATTTTCTGAACAATAACTTTTCTTAGGTTTTGTTTAACAATTCATTAAAAAAATTAAATCAACTAAAAAATTTCAGTTAATTTAATTTTTTAACTACGTTTTATAAACCATAATAAAAGAACAATTTATAGAATTTTTCAATGGAAAAGTGTAAAACTACTTCTTACTCAATGTACATTTTTTCAGTTCTTTTATTTTATTTTATTTCTTTTAATTTTATTTTTAAATTACTTTTAAAATTTAAAATTACATTAATTAACCAGTCTAATCATATTCAGTACTTAATTTCATGAAATATACTAAATATATTTTATAACTTAAATTCAACACTTAATTTTTTTAATTTATCAAACAACACCCTATGTAATATATATGTAAATAATGAAAATTTTAGATTTCACAAATCAATTAAGAATGATTACATGCTCTTTAATAATAATAATAGTAGTAATAATAATAATAATAAAATATAACACTAGATTTTAACTATAAATCACCAATCTCTCCTATAAAAACCAAAAGAAAGAGAAAATTAGGATAAGAGTATTTAGAAGTGAAAATTTTCATGGATAATAATACCAATACATTCCATTTGTCTATAGGTGGCAAAAGTAAATCCATTTGACTATGAATCCATTATAAATTAGTAGCTGTGTTTAGGTAAAGCAAAAAGTGAAAATGCTTTATAGCAATGCAGATACAATGCACCAAAATCCATTAGCTAGGGTTTTTAGATTCTAGGATGGCAAAGGATCTCATAAAGGTTAGGAACTTTGATTATCCTCCACATCATATATCCCAAATTCTCAACCCACTCAACTTCATAAACAAAATTAATTGATAACAGATTATTATGATGATAAAGATTCTGGTCATCTTATGCTTGCTGGTTAAGACGAAAGAAAAATAGACAAGGATAGTGGAATGTAATAATAGTGAACCTTTACAATGAAAGAAACAAGTTAAATTAAAATTAAAGAATAATATCAAAAGAAGGTATCTTGATTACAATGAAAAACTCTTTGAAAATGTAACGGTAGAAGTAAGTTTAGTCTTTTTTTTCATATTAATTTTGTGTTTTAGGTTTTGTCTTTGTGTTATAAATTTCAAATTTTATTAATTACAGATTTTAAGTTCTTTCACAAATATTTCTAAATATATATATATATATATATTTGAATAAATGCTGACATACTTTTATTACATTACCAAACCAAATAAAATAACCGTTAAAACAAATAAGTCTCTTCGACTTCCAAAAAAATCAAAACAAAAAAAAATTAAAAACCCTTCTTCTTCCCTTACATCCCCACGCGTATCGTCAAGAAAACTACTTCAACTCTCACCATAGACTCAATGACATGTTCTGGCTTGAAAGGATCCAATGAAAATGTTAGCTCTCGTTCTCTGTTGTAGCGCTATTTCCATTCCGACCGTGATCGTTATGTGGTTCTGCACAAATTCCTTTCCTCGACCACCACACTCTCTCGAATCACCACCTTCACCCATCGAACATCTCGCTTCTGAATGAAGCCCTCCTTCATCAGCAAGTAAGCCACCCTATTACCTCCCCTTTTGATATACTGAAATTTGAAGCTTTCAAAACCCATTATAATCTGTTTAGCTACGCAGATGTAATTACTAACCTCCGACATGTCCATACCTTGCATTCTAAGCTTTGAAATAATCATGAGTGAGTCTCCTTCAACTTTGACTTTTCGAAACCCGATCTCTTGGGCAAATTGGACGGCCTGAAGGACCTCCAAAGCTTCTGTCACCTCCTCAGACGGTATGTTCCTATTCCAATTACATGTTGCACCCATTATCAAGCCTTTGTTGTCCCTAATGATTATGCTTGAACTTGATGCCTCCAGGTCGTTGTAAAATCTTCCGTCGAAGTTAACCTTGACCCACCGATTTGTTGGGGGCTGCCACCTTTCTGTTTCCTTAGTCACGTTTCTCGGGTAAAAGTCCTCCAGTATTTTCAATTCTCTCATATATCCAATTACGAATGTATATCCTATTGCCCACTGTATACTCTCCATATTTCTCGAATCACCATCTTAACCTATTCGGTAACCCTTACTGCACCAATGGGATACTCAGTATTCTCTTAGCTTCCCGATCATTAAAGGTGATATTGACTACACTCTCCTTCCATTTCCTCCTCTGTTCGCCAATTAGATCAGACACAAAATTTACCTCATTAACCTGTGATGATCTAATTATACAGGGTATGTCTCTAGGCAACTAAGCTACATCTCAGACTGGTATTGATTTTTCATTACCAACTTAGACTTTTTTACGCAAATAACACGAAAGAACTAATTAAATACCAAATTGGTATTTCAATGGCATTATTTACCAAAATGGTATGGATTGAATAGTGTTGGGGGTGGAGGGAGATAGGGTGGCAGCACCACCATTGTTTTCCCACCCAATTGTAACCCCATCATTAGTTCATGATTTGATTGAAAAAAAAAACTAATTTTAATGGTAGATGGGGTATGAGTCACGACACATGTATTTTATACCTATACACCAGTGAAAATTGGGTTAAAATACAGGTTGGAGGGGTGAAAGGCATGTGTCAGGCAAAATCCAGGTGGAGGGCATCTAACAAGCAGCACCTAGGTGGAGGTGACAACCAAGCCCAGAGAAGAGAAAAAAAAATTGTAGAAGAAGAGAAAAAAAAGAAAAATTCGTATGGTTAGTACATATGAATTGTAATTTTTTTACAATATATATATTTTTTCAAGTAATTTATTTAGAAATTTAATTATTTTTACAGACTTAGTATTAAAGATGGATAATCAATTCTTCATATGCATTCATCTCGATGGAGTAATTTTGATAACAATAGTTTGATGTAATTTAAATGTCACCAACAAATAGTAATGAGATTTAATAGAAATGCGTCGGTTGATAATATAAAAGAAAGGATCAGTGTAAAAATTGTTAGACATTGTGGGAGGAGGATCTCAAAACTATTCTACAAATTAACAATATCGACAAATCCCATCAAATTCACCAAGATAAAACTTGTAGACAATGAAGACGTGGAGGCAATTGTCGTACTTCATTGTTGGAATCAGAGTGATCACACTGAACCGACTCAGTCGCTTGCTGAGTTAGCTGATATGGAGCCACTTGAAGATTTCACTCCATTAAGTAAAGAATATAGAGTTTAAGATTTATGTACGGAGGTACGGGGAGCATCTGTTGATAGGCGATCGACTGCATGCAAGTTCGACATCAATCTTAATGCTCCACCTGCATATGAAAACCTTAATCCAGGTCCCCATTTACAAATACATCCGGTGGTGATTGAGACCGATGCAGATGGTGGTGATAGATATGATAATAATGGTCCTTTTGATAATGAGATTGAAGATTATAGTGATCTCGATCTAGACGAAGTCCCAAATGATATCGATGATGAATGCGCGAATGGCGGTGGAAATGTTAATGCGTCTTCAGTCGTGAACCCAAGTCGAGGCATTATGCTAGAACACATGTCGATCATTGATCACGATACGGTGCATGTCTATGAGTTTTCAAAGTACCCTCGATAAACTATATGCGTACTAATTGGCCGCATATCCCAAAAGTGAAAGTTGTTTGTGGGCAAAAAATTGGTGACCAAGGAAGACTGCGTATTTGCCATCAAGTGGTATAGCATGGATGTGTTGGATGATTACAAAGTCATCATGTCTAAACTGACATTTTATATTAGAGAGTGTTGGAAGTAGGCAGAAGGGTGCAACTGGCAGGTACGAGCTGTATTTATCTAAAGGTCGTAAATGTAGGAGATCCAAAAATTTGTTGGGCCTCACACATGCATTTTGACACGTATGACGCAAGACCACCGCAAACTTGATGCCAAAATCATCTATTATTACATCATGCCAATGGTGAAGGACATACTTACATTCTCAATCTCATCATATCATTAACTTAACTTATTCTCATCAAACTATGCTAGTCAATACTTTCTTGTTATCATACAAAGCCATAATACAAAATATGGTCTTACATATTGATGGTCGTGTAACTAACTAAAAATTTGACTTAAGGCAAGCGCACCTATCAAACAGTAGTATAGTTATGGTGAGACCGAAAATATCGTATCCACGAGGACTAAAAGTACTAGTAATTACTATCTTTTTATTATCTAGCCTAAAAATTAAAGTGTGTTTTTAAACTAAACTATTTATCTAATTAACTAAGATTACAACATAGATGAAGTTTGGAAAATACTTTTGGAAAAACCGATGGAGAAGACTATACCCAAGGAAGAATCCACCTAGACTTTACTTATTACTTCTGAATTAGACAATTTATTCACTTAACTTAATCCGTAGAAATCCCTAATTTATGTTAATATCTCTCTCGAGACTAAGAACAACTGACTTTAGGTTGATTAATTGAAATCTCTTTCTAATTAAAACCCCTATTGTCACATTAACTCGATCTATGGATTCCCTTATTAGATTTGACTCTAATCCGACAGATTTATGTCGTCCTATCTCTAGGATTGCATTTAACTCTGCTTAATTATGAATGATCTACTATTAAACAGGGACTTTTGCTCTATTGAATAAGCACATCAAAACCTGAATTAATACCCTGGAATATTAAAACAAGAATTTAGAACTCACAATTAAGAATACGAATAAGTCTTTATTGTATAATTCAAATAGTAATAAGATTCATCATAGGGTTCATCTCCCTTAGGTATTTAGGGAGTTTAGTTTATAATAATAATGGAAAACATCTCAAATTTTGGAAAACAATGAAACATAGAAAACCAAAGAACTTCTAGGAAATTTGATGGAAATCTTCAGTCTTGATGTAGATCCTGGCTCCGAGGTGATTCTGATGGCTATTCTTGAGTATTTTCTCCTCCAACTCTGTGTGTCCCTCTAATCCTCTTCTATGGTGTTTATATAGGCTTTAGAATGCTTCAAAACCCTCAAAAGTGCCCTTTTCCGAATAGAATTAGGGTTGGGCTTGGCAGAGACACGGCCGTGTACTACGCCCGTGTGAATATGCTCAGGTTGTGTGCAATACTGAGTTGGTTCTTAGTCGACACAGCCATGACACACGGGGGTGTGGTCTACCCGTGTGTCACACATGGGCGTGTGGTCTACCCGTGTGTCACACACGGGTGTGTGGAGCACCCGTGTGGAAGTGCCTAGGCCGTGTGAAATAATGATTTAGGCCCAATTTGTCGGTTTTTGGCCCGTTTCTTACTCTTTTTGCTATCCTAAGCTCTCCTGAGTATAAAACATGAAATTAAAGGATTAGAAGCATCAAATTCACTAAAACTAAGGAGAAAGCATTCTTAAATATGCCAAGAATGGGGTAAAAATATGTATAAATAACGGTTTATCACATATAAATTATACAAGTTCTCTTTCCAATATCGAATTATTATTGAACATTAATCATTATATCTGAAACTCAATACTAAAGTATTTATGGCCAAAATATTAATTTATCATTCAAATATTCATAATTAAATGCTTACTGAACATATGAACTTACCTCGATACCAAAACGACCATTTTACCAACTTTCTCGATTTTTTATTTTTCTCCCGTACTAGGTCCAAATCTCACTTTTCAAGATTTAAAACATCATATTTCACTTATTTAATTAATTTACTATTCAAAACATTCCCTAACTCAAACTTTGGGAAAATTATAATTTTACCCCTAAACCTTTGCAGAATTACGATTTTTTCCCCTAGGCTCAGAAAATATTTATCCATTTTTATTATGTTTTATGACACACTGAACATTTTTCCCTTCTATTGTAACATCAAATTCCCACTCTATCATGTACTTATGAACATTAGGTATTTTTACTGATTATGTAGTTTTACTCGTTTTCACTTAAAATCGCTTAGAAAAAGTTGTTTAACATAATTTCAAGCTTCATATTCTACCATAAAACATCAAAATAAACACATTTAGCCTATGGGTATTTTTCCAAATATGAACCCTAGCATGAATTATTGCTAGAATAAGCTAAATCAAGTTACCGGGACTCCAAAAATGTAAAAAATATTAAAAACGAGGCTAAAACGGACTTACTATTGAGCTTGGAAAGCTTGGAAACCCTAACCATGGATTCCCCCATGCTATATTCATCCTCCATGAAGAAGATGGACCAATTTTGGCTTTATTTTCCCTTTTTAATTCTTTTAATTACAAAATAACCAAAATGCCCTTAAAGGCTTTTCTTTCAAATTTGTCCTATTCTTGCCCATTTTTGTCCAAACTTAAATATAATGGTCTAATTATTAAAAATGACCTCCAATTTAAGAACCAATTTCAATTAAATCCCCTTTATTATCTAGAACAGACATTTTGCTAAATTTACAATTTAGTCCTAATTATCAAATTAGGCACTTATACATAAAATTTCCTCACGAAATTTTCAAACAATTATTCAATCAATGAATAAACCTTAAAACTTAATCGGAATAATTTTTTTTGACCTTGGATTCGTAGTTTTGCAACCACTATTTCGTTTGGGCCCTATTTCGGGATGTTACAAATTTTTGCATAAAGCACGTAATGGTTGTTTATTTGTTCACTTAGGGAGTACCAAGATGTATAATGATTTGAAACAACTGTTTTAATGGTTGGGAATGAAACGAGTCATTTCTGAGTTCGTATTGAAGTGTTTGATTTGTCAACAAGTTAAAGCTGAACACCAAGTACCTTCGAGATTGTTACAACCTGTGATGATACCAGAATCTAAATGGGATAGAGTTATGATGGATTTTGTATCGGGTTTGCTTCTGTCTCTAAAAAAGAAAGATGTTGTCTGGGTTGTCGTTGATTGACTAACGAAGTCTGTGCATTTCATTCCGTTACGTACTAATTATTCGCTTGATAATTTGGCTAAATTGTACATATATGATATTGTTAGATTACACGGGGTGCCAATTTCGATTATTTCAGATAGAGATCTGAGGTTTACATCGCGATTTTGGAATAAACTACAAAAAGCTCTTGGTACGAGGTTGAATTTTAGTACAGCATTTCATTTGCAAACTGACGGTCAGTCTGAGAGAGTAATTCAAATTCTCGAAGATATGCTTCGATGTTGTGTTTTAGAGTTCGATGGAAATTGGGAGAAATATTTTCCGTTGGTTGAATTTACGTATAACAACAATTTTCAATCGAGCATAAAGATGGCACCGTACGAAGCTATGTATGGTTGCAAATGCCGAACTCCGTTGTATTAGACTGAGTTGAGTGAGAAAAAGATTCACAGGGTTTCGAGAGACTGAAGAAAAAGTGAAAGTAATTCATAAAAGTTTGTAAGCAGCTTCAGATCGATACAAATCGTATCAATTTGGTCGTAAAGGTAAACTGAGTCCGCGTTTCATCGGGCCTTATGAAATCATTGAAAGAATAAGGCCAGTGGCATATCGACTAGCTTTACCGATTGAGTTAGAGAAAATCCACAAAGTGTTCCATGTGTCGATGTTGCATCGATATAGATTGGATCCTTTATATGTAATTTTTTCGGCAGAGATTGAAATTCAACCTGATATGGCGTACAACAAAAAACCGATTAGAATTCTAGCTCGAGAGATTAAAGAATTGAGAAATAAGTGAATAGCTTTGGTGAAAGTCTTGTGGCAGCATCACGGGGTCGAAGAGGCTACGTGGGAGCCTGAGGAAGCTATGAGAAAATAATACCCTAACCTTTTGCTGGTAAGATTTTCGGGGATAAAAATCCCTATGGGGAAGAGTTGTAACAGCCCGTTTTCAGTCAAATCTGAACAGTGGTCTTGGAGCCACAAATTTGAGGTTGAAATATTTATTTTATTAATATTTTAATGTTTATAGCATGATTGGATGATTGTGTGAAAGTTTCGTTTAGAAATTTTATCATTTGAGTGCTTAATTTGATAAAAAGGACTAAATCACGTAAAGTGTAAAACTTGAGTTCTAATAGATAAAGGTATCAAATAGCTATAGAACCTTAAAGTAAAGGTCCTTGTATAGTAAATAGCCCATTAATATCTTATTGGATGATAATGGTTTGGCATAATTGAAATTTTGAATTAATTTTAAGGTTAATTTTGGTATTTGGTAATTAAAGGTTAATTAAATAAAACAAAACAAAAATTTATCCCATTATCATCATCCTTAGCTGAATTTTACAAGAATTGAAGCCATTGTTAGAGCTTTTCAGTCGGCCAAGCTTCCATTGTCTATTAAGGTACGATTTTTGTCCCGTTTTTAATGATTTTTATGTTTTTGAGATCATTGCAATTACGTCTAGCTAGCCAGGAACTATTTTGCAGAATTGTAAAGATTTTGGATGTTTCCATTGATGAATAAGCATGTGTTTTGAAGTTTCTTGATAGATTATGAATATTTATTGATAAATATACAAGTTTTGTTAAGTGATTTTTAGTGAAAATGAAAATTAGGGGCTAAATTGTGAAATGTGTAAATTTAATGGTTAAAATGTGGAATAAATGAAAAATATGGGCTGTTAGGGGCCTAATTGAAATTCGGTTAGCATGGGTTGTAGTTGAAGTTCATGAATTTTTGATTTTGTGAATAATGACTAAATTGTAAAAGTTGTGAAATTCTAGGGTAAAAGTGTAAATGTACCTTAAAGTGAATTTTGGACTAAATTGAATAGATAAATGATTAAGTTAGCTGATTTTGATATTATATAGATCAAGAAAAATGAAATCCCGATCTAGAAAAGGGGAAAACAAAGTACTCAATTGATTGACTTGTTTCAACGTTTCTACGTCTGAGGTAAGTTTGTATATTATAGGTTTTAATAAAAATGTATTTCATATGCTTTGGTATTGCATGAATTGTGAAAACGAGACTATGGATATGTTCGATAGTGATTCGACGAAAATTCAACATTCAAAATCCCGGTTGAACCTTAGGAATAGTTTAGGATACTAGTGACATGTCACTAGGGGATACATTGAGTTGGCTTCGGGCCATGATATTAGTAGTTAGGGTGCGAGTTATACCGATTTGGCTTCGGCACATGAATATCGACTGATTGGGCTTTGAGCTGTGATATCAGTACTTCGGATATAAGCTACCTTGATTTGGCTTCGGGATATACTTATTGTGCAAGACTCTTGAAAATTTGACTTCTATTCCGAATGGTTCAACGGGTAAACGAAAGATGTGATTGAGTATGAGAATGATATAAGATGGTACAGGTACGTACTTGAAATGTATAAACTTTGGTTGAAGAAACTTGTAAAGAATGTGATTAATATCATAATTGTGTATATGAAAGGTTTGTTAGCTAATATATGCTAAATGTTGATATATTCAAATTGTTGAATTATAATCTTGAGATTAAATTGAGTTTATTTTATATAAGCTTACTAAGCTTTATAGCTTTCTTTGTTTATTTTCCCATGTTTTATAGTGTTATCAAGCTGGCTTGGATTTAGGGATCGTTGGAGATCGCTTCGCACTATCTACCTATCACTTGGTACCTATGAACTTTGGTATTTTAAGTATATGGCATGTATAGGGACTTGGTTTTTTTGGTATATGTATTTTGGCCATTTGTGTTGGCTTGTAAATATTAAGTTTGGTTTTGTGTTTAGCCATGAGAGTTGGCTTATTTTGTCTAAGATGGTGATGTATATATGTATATTTATGTGTTAATGCTCTTTATTGATGAGTTCATAATTGCTTATGATAAGTATTATGGGTGTTAAATAGATGATATTAGATATGAATTGTGCTTGTGAATTGATGCAAAATGATGTATGTTTGGGGAAAGTTTTAGTTAGTTGATTTGTAAATGTGTATTTGGTATGTTTTGAATAAGTAAAACTTGAGTTAATAAGCATGTTGGTTGTTAGTATTGGATATGGTATGATTTAGCCTTGATTGTGGTTAAGTTAAATGTTCATTTATGCTATGAATTTGTACCATTTGGGTTGTGTAGATACATGCAAATTTGGGTGGCAAATTGGCTAGGTAAATAGCCTATTTTTGTCCACATGGGCAGAGACATAGGCGTGTGTCTCAGCTATGTGTGACACACAGTTATGTTGCACGACCCTATGTTCCCTGGTGTGGTTTTAGAAACCAAGTCAGTGTACTCCACACGGCCTAACATACGGGCGTGTGAATGGCCGTGTGGCACAAGTCAGTACACCCTCCAGTTTTCACACAGCCTAGCACACAGCCTGGCACACGGGCGTGTGTGGCTATTTTGAGTAGCACACGAGCTAGACATACAGGCGTGTGGTTTGGCCGTGTGAGGTAGCCAGAGAGTTACACGGGGTTGGAAATGAGCTGGGACACGACCATGTGATCCCATTTCGAATGTCCACACAGCTTGAGACACGAGTGTGTCTATTGGCCGTGTGAGAGGCACGGTTGGGGCACTCGAGCGTGTGACCCCTGCAGTTTGAAAAATTTTCTAAGTTTTGTAAAAATTTCTTGAGTTATTGGTTTAGTCCCGAACCACTCCCAAAGTATGTTTAGGGCATCGTAGGCTTGTAATAGGGACTATGTGATTGTATTTGATTGGAATTACATTTGGTTGATGATTTTTTATTCGAATTAGATGATTGTTTAAGTTGTAAGTTCGGTGATACTCTGTAACCCAATTCTAATGTTGAATACGGGTGAGGGGTGTTACATTTATTAGTATCAAAGCTACGGTATAGTCGATTCTAGGACTAACGTAGCGTATGTGAGAGTCTAGCTATACATGGTTGGGAAGGAAGATGACATCAAGATGAATTGCACAATTAATAACATGGTTATAGTAACATGAGTCAAATAATATAAATAAAGTAATTACATGTAAGAAATATTAGAAAAAATTACCCCCTCCCCGACGTGTGTATCAATAATCTGTCAGTAAATCTGAAGCTTATATAACCTTTCGATACCCGAAGAAGTCCATCTACGAAAAAATTAAACTTGTTGGAACAATTTTTCATAAAAAACAGCAAATTTCTTATTGTAATGCTTAAATTTTATCACCTATTCACGAGTGAGAATACATATGTTTGGTGAGTAACTAATGCCAAGAATGACACCCTCTAAAGCACCCAGGACTGCAGCAATACCATACACTCGCCTATGTCCATGGCACGGTGCTTTGTCGCCCGAAAAAGCTCATGATACAATGTAGCTAGTATTGTTGAGCCCCAACTATACAATCGGGCAGTATGCAAATCAGATTACAATGGCAAGTACATCAAGTGGACCTTGTTGTTATTTGCAGCTGGCATGAGTACACCCCATATCATATGCGTTATATCTACTTGAGTGACACACATCATCTCTCACTCAATGCAATACTCGATAAATATTCAAAATTTCCCTTCAACCATGAAAATCTCAAACGCATAAATTTATCTGCACCATCACCAGGCGAGCATCCTAGTAAGTTATAGCAAAGAGCTATTGGTTCAGACACTGTACTTACACCGTGATTGCACTACCGTCGATTGGGAACCCGAGTTTTAGTGCATCATCTTCTAGAGTGATGGTGCACTCCCCACACGACAAATGAAATGTGTAGGTCTCTAAGTGCCACCGCTCGACTAAACCAGATATTAAGTCATTCCTCAAATTAAAAATGTGAATCAATGCCATTGATTTGAATCTGAATGCCTCCAAGTATGGCATAAGACGTTCATCCAGCAGATAGCCCATATTGTTGACATGGCCCCTCAATACGCGATACGGATCCTGACCAAATTAAACTACCTCATTAGTTAATATATCCCAATTTTATTACCAGCACATTAATCGTATTTGTTGTGTGATCATTTTCTATAATCAAAGAACCCCCTTGGATATCTACAACTTAAAAAAAAAGTTTAAACATTTTCAATTACTAGCAAAACACATAAATATAATACAAAAGCATGCAAATAAATTTAATAGAAAAATAATTTCACAATAATATCATTACAAAAATATTAAATAATTTTATTCACAAAAAATTATCATTACAAAAATAAAATTATTATTTTATTATACATACAAAAATTCAACACACAATTCTTAAATCTAAATCATTCAAATAACATTAAATAATAAATTTTCAACTCAAAATATATAAAACGTGTAAAAATTTAATGTTAAAATATCAAACTCATTATAATTACATAAAAAGACCTAAAATGAGAAAAGAATTTTGAATATTAACTAACTAAAAAATACATAATAATTATAAATAAAATGAGAAAACATCACGTATTTTTTGCCATACCATTTCAACATATAATAATCTTCTTTACAATAGTTAAGTAAATAACGAAAATAGAAAATAAAACTCTCAACAAATTCAACACAATGGGACCATCTATTAAGTAAATAAAAAAACAAAAAAATAATGTTAAAAAAAAAACACAAACATACTTGCTTCCTTTCTTCCAAACACTCTTCCTACAAAATAAATTCTCAAAAAAATAAACACAATGGGACTATTTGTTAAGTAAATAAAAAACAAAAAAAAATATTAAAAGAAAACATACTTGCTTCCTTTCTTCCTAACACCCTTTCTACAATACCAAAATCTCAAAAAAAAAATGACAATAGGACCATTCGTTAAGTAAATAAAAAACAAAAAATTAATATTCAAAACCAAAAAAAAAAAACTGTTACCTTTATTCCAAATAGCCTTTCTACAAAACCATTTTTTTCAATACAAGCCCCATCTATTTGAAAGAACGCTTATATATGCCCTAAGAAAAAAAAAGGAGCTGAAATATCATTTTTAGGAGTGAGAACCACTCCGTGACCAAGCGGTCATGTTCGCTTCAGGCGGTCAGTCTGGGATAGTGGTGCCGCCACTCCCTAGCCCTCCTTCCCTTGGTGCCACTTGACACCAACCCTCCTCCCCTAGTCGCTGACTGGTGCCACCTAACACCAACCCTTCTCCCCATAAATTTATCATTTTTATAGACCGTATATGGCTAGTATTGTGACTGGGTTTTTTCCAACCCGTATACTAGTGTTGCCACCCGTACCAATTTGGTATTTAATTATTTTTTGTATTATTTGCAGAAAAAGCCGCCAACTTGCCAGCTATTCCCTTTCAACAAGAGCCCCTTTGCCACTCAAATGCTCTTCCATATAGATGAAGGTTGACTCCTTAACTCTGCTTTTAAAAATGTACTTCTCCTGTATTGTTTTGCTTTCGAAACACGTGCTACCAATAAGGTAGGATTACAAATTAATCACCACCCTTGTTTGGCCAAAAGTGAAATATTAAACTTCATTAGTTTCCGGAAACCCAATTCCCCACCCTCCTTAAAATTAAATAACCTCTCCCATGAACACCAATGAATCCCATGATTTGACTTTGATTTTTGCCACCAGTAACGACAAAGTATTGCTTCTATTTTCTCATAAAAAGAATTTGGCAATAAGAAATAGGACATGAAATATGTAGGAATCACCTATAAAAATGATTTGATAAAAATCGACTTACCCCATTGTGATAACCATCGATTACACGAACGATTTATTTTACCTCAAATTTGATCCATAATATTTCTAAAAGCTAACTTTCTGTTTCGACCCACAACCATAAGTAGGCCTAAATACTTATTAGGATCTATAGAGCTTCTCACTCCTACCTCCCTTTCTATTAGTTGTCGATTTCTTTCACTAACATTTGAGCTAAAATAAACAAGGGATTTATGAAAATTAATCAGTTCCCCAGAATAATTCTCATATTCTTTCAAGGCATTTTTTTTACATTTATTGCCCTCTTTAAAGATGCATCCCCAAAAATTAAGCTACCATCTGCAAAAAAATAAGTGTGATACTATAGGCCCTGAGCGACTCACTTTTACTCCCTTCATCAGACCTTCTTGACAAGCTAATCATAATAGAGATGATAATCCCTCACTGCATAAAAGAAATAGGAAAAGGCTCAACGGGTCACCTTACCAAGGTCCTCTAAAAGGGGAGATTTTCCCTCTTTGTACATCATTCAGAACTACTGAGTACTTGACAAACTTTAAACATCGCATTACCAACTTGAACCATGCTTCACCGAAGCCCATCTTAAGCATTACCTCCTCAACCAAGTGCCACTCCACTTTATCATACGCCTTACTCATATACAGCTTCAATGCAAATGATCTTTTATGTCCACCCTTTTTCTTCTTAAAAGAATGCAGTAATTCGAAAGCCACTATTACATTATCTGTAATCAACCTCCCCGATACAAATGCACTTTGCGCCTCATCAATAGAATGAGGAATGATCATCTTCAATATATGAATAATTACCTTGGAAATCATTTTAAACAAGACATTACAAAGTCTAATCGGTCTAAAATGTGTCACATTAACAGAATTAGGTTGCTTTGGAATAAACACTACATTAGTATAATTGATCTCTGCCAAAAAACCGCCATTATTGAATATATCAAGGCAATACTTACAGAAACTTGTACCAACTATATGCCATAATTTTGGTAAAAAAGAGCAAGCATACCATTTTCCCCCCGATGCCTTCTTAGGGTGCATACTATATGGACTATTGCCACTATCTCCTTCTTCGTAAATCTCAATCTCAAGAACTCATTCATGCCATCAGTAACATGAATCGGAATACCTAAAATGAGCCTTCTACTATCTCCTCTACCTTATGAACTGAATAACTCTGAAAAATACCAACATGTAATTTGTTTGATCCCTTCATCTCCCACCATTATCTGACCATCCCTATCCTCAAGTCGATCAATAGTTTTCACCTTTTTACGTTGAGAAGCAAACCTATGAAAAAAACCTGTATTTTGATCATCATTTCTCAATCAATTGGGCATTGCTCATTGTTCTTAATACCTCTCTCTCCTATCAATCTCCAAATTTAATTGCGTATTCGTGATGACTAATTCTTCTAGCACATCATCATCCAAAGACTTACTATTTAGTTCATCTAACCATTGTTGTAATTTTCTCTTGGTCATCCTCAAAAACTATCTCACCTCTTTTGCCCACCTCATTAATCCCCTTCCAACCGACTTAATCTTATCCGGTATAGAACCCTCTAAATCAATCCATAACCCGGACCTCCTCCTTACATGAATCCTTAAGTATCCAGGTCGCTTCAAATTTAAAGCTACGTTACCTATTCTACTGTCTTTCAACCAAATCACAAGTGTTAAGTAATAGTGGGAAGTGATTATATACCGAATGCGTACAATGCTTAAGGCTATAGTTAGAAAATAACTCTCACCACTACGGTTTTGCTACCCCTATAACAAGCCTTTCCCGAATATTATTTTGAGGAAATTTTCCACGCTCCCATGTAAACCATTGGCCTTCATATCCCATATCCAAGAGATCACAGTCATCAAAAGCAGACCTAAAAGCTTCCATACTCAACTCATCTCTTAATCTCCCCTCTTACTTCTCATGAGAATACACTATCTCATTGAAATCAACCATAAGTAACCATGGTTCAGTGTTCTCCACCGAAAGTCTTCGTAGTAAATTCTATGATTGATGCCTTAAATTTTCCAACTGATGCCCATATAAACTAGTAAATAGCCACTTGTTATCCTCTATGTCACCCTCCATCATCATATCGGTATAGTGCAAAAAAGAAGCTACATAACAACACCTTACACCCTTTTTTTTCCAACATAATGATAATCTGTAACACCCTTAACCCGTATCCGTCGCCAAAACAGGGTTACTGAGCATTACCAGAGTTTTTCAGAACATTTATAGTTAATTCATAGTATTTACTAATCATATTTAAAATCATACATAATCAATCATATTATCCTTTAAATGGACCCTCGAGGCTCAAATTGTACAATAGAAACAAGTCGGGACTAATCTGAAAACTTAGGAAATTTTTCATGAAATTTCAAAATTTTTCTCATGTACAGAGGTCACACGCCCGTGTGGGTAAGCCATGTGGCTCACACGGCCAAGTGACACAGGTCACACGACCGTGTCCTTAACCTGTGTAACTCTTTGGCTTGCAAAACATTAAGGTGCAGTTTTAACACGGCCAAGACACACACTCATGTTCTAGGCCGTGTAGCACACATGGTTGAGACACATACCCTTGGGCTCAATTCTGAGCATTCTGTTTCTCAAATTTAAGATGCAGAGGACACACGGCTGGACCATATACCCATATGCTAGGCCGTGTGTCACACACGGTCAAGGCACACGCCGGAGTGTCTACCCGTGTGGATGAAATAGGCCACTTTAAGGCCACTTTTCTCACCCTTTTCAAAATTTACCTGCATATAACATTTGTATGCACCAATATATCCCAACCAAACAACGAATTCAAGTTAAATATCAAGTTTTAAATATAATATGTCATCACACTACTCATTTGTATAAATTTACTATGTAATTTTCATTCATGAACTACTAATAGATACTATTAAATATATGCACATAGACTAACATATATGTATATAAGCTTTTCATAACCATATTACAAGTCTACTTTATTTTCATTTTATCCTATACATGCAATATAAACCATAAGGTACTTGTAAAATCTACTGGAGAAAATCTGGATAGTGTGGCCCGATTTGTTGATCCGATCCTCTGAACTCTTGTTAATCTACAAAGAATATTAAACACACAGGAATAACCTTATGAAAGCTTAGTAAGTTCATAGGCTTTTAAATAAATCTTACCGAATAGGCAATAACAAAATATTAAACAGTGCATTTCAATAATATTCCATGTCAATCACAATCTCAAACGTTGAATTTATTTGATTGAGCTCAATATCACAACTAAATAAATTCTTTCACTTTTCATTCATATAACACTTACCAACACTAGTCAAATTATAGAACGTCTTACGGATTTGAGTACATCGTTTGCTCAATACCATAGACCAACAATGGTCTTTCACTAATATTGTCATGGCCCTACCATATTCTTTCACTCGTGATGCCATAACCTAGTTATGGTCTTATACATGTACACTTACTGCCATGGTTCAACCATGGTTTTACGTACACCATGGTTTTACGTACACTGTGCCATAACTCAATTATGGACTTTTCATTGAAATTCCATAGCCAAACTAGTCTTATAGTCCACACTTTACCATGGTTATACCATGATTTTTATTTGTCAATTCATCACTTATCACTGAATGATTGTACTCAATCCAACGTTCTACTCAATTTGAACATTCAAATCACTTTTCATATACTTTCAATAGTCATAATTCAATGAAAAACACATGAAATAATACATCATATCATTTCTAAATTAACAATAGTTATAAAACTTTAACCATATGAACTTACTTGGACCACTCGATAGAATTTGTAGAAATTCAGGGACTATTCTGCTACTTTTTCTTTTCCTCGTTTATCTTCGATTTCTTGATCTGTAATATAAAATTATTCATTCATTAGCACACATATTTCAGTCTCATGTTACTTTACAATTTATGCCTTTAATTTTTAAAATTATTTTTTTTACTCTAAATTTTTATAGTTTTTACAATTTAGTCCCTAATTAATTAGCCCATCAATTGAATTAATTTTTCTCAGCTAACACTTTATTCCATAATTTTAAACTACTACATAACCTTTGGTATTTAAAATTTCAGCACAAAACCCTAATTCTTAACACTTTCACAATTAGGTCTTAAAAATCAATTTCTATTGAAATCACTTAATAAAATCATCATTTAATGAAATTAAAGCTTCAAATCCATGATAATTCATCATAAATATACAGCACTCATCCATGGAAACTTTTAAAATCACCCATAGAATCAAAAACTAATGAATTCAATAGGTGGAGCTAATTGTAAAAGTCACAAAAACATCAAAATTTCAAAGAAAAAGTAAGAATTTAACTCACATGGTGAAAAATTATGAAAAACCAGCTTCTTTTAGACCTCCTATGGCGTTTTGGCAAAAGAAAAATGAAGCGATCTCTAGATTTTTCAATTTAGTCTTTGTTTTATTTAACTAATTTGCAAAATTTCCAATTTTACCCTTATTTTACATTATTTTCTTACTTATTTCTTTGCCCATACCGTCTAGCCCATTTAATTTGGGTCTAATTGTCTTTTAAATCCTTATTTATTAGACATTTAAGCTATTTAATCACTTTAACATGTTTTGCAACTTTTACAATTTAGTCCTTTAATTAACTATCGAAACGTTAAAATTTCCTATAGAAACTTTAATACTAACTCAATAGCACTCCATAAATATTTATAAAAATTTTTATGGCTTGGTGTATGAATTCGAGGTCTCGATGCCTCGTTTTTAACTCAGTTTACCTAATAATTTCTTTTAAATCACAACATTCTCTAATTCAAGAATACTTTTAAATTCACACATGACTTATAAATATTAATTTACTAAATTTCCAAACTCATTCATCGGATTTAGTGATCTCAAATCACTGTTTTTAACTCCACTGAAAATTAGGTTGTTACAACTCTCCCTCCTTTAGGAAATTTTGTCCGCGAAATTTGTTACTTGAAAACAAGTTTGGATACTCTGATCTCATTGATTCCTCTGTTTCCTAGGTTGCCTCCTCCGAACCAGGACGATGCCATAACACTTTGACTAATAGTACTCGTTTATTATGTAATTCTTTAACTTCACGAGCCAAAATCTTCACTGGTTTTTCTGAATAAGCCATATCTAGTTGAAGTTCAATTTTAGTGTGAGGAATCACATGTGAAGGATCTAACTTGTACCGTCTTAACATAGACACATCAAACACGTTATGAATCTTCTCAAGTTCCGGAGGTAGAGTTAACTGATATGCCACAGAACCAATTCTTTCAACAATTGTATACGGTCCAATTAATCTTGGACTCAGTTTTCCTTTTTTGCCAAATCGTAACACTTTCTTCCACGGTGAAACCTTTAAAAACACTCGATCCCAACTGCAAATTCTATATCTCTTTTTTTTATATCTGCATATGATTTTTGTTGGTTTGGCGCAACTTTCAAACTGTCCCAGATGATTCAAACTTTTTCTTCGGTTTCTCAGATCAAATTAACTCTAACTAACTTGGATTCATTCAATTCAGACCAATACGATGGAGTCTTACATTTTCTACCATAAAGAGCTCAAATGGTGCCAATTTGATTCTAGTCTAATAACTATTATTATAGGAAAATTCAGGCAAGGGTAAATACCTTTCCCAATTGTCTCCAAACTCAAGTACACAACACCTCAACATGTCTTCTAGAATATGAATCACTCGCTCTGATTGCCCGTCAGTCTATGGATGAAAAGTTGTGCGGAAATTCAAGTTAGTACCCAAAGGTTCATGTAGTTTATTCCAAAACCTCGATATAAACTTCGGATCTTAATTCGAAATAATGGATGTTGGAACCCCATGTAGTCTCACAATCTCACACATATACAATTCAGCTAACTTCTCAAGTGAAAAGTCAGTTCTAATCGGAATAAAATGTGCTGATTTTTTCAATCTGTCCACAACCACCCAGATCGAATCTTTCTTTCTCAGAGTCACAGGCAATCCTGATTCAAAATCCATCGCAACATGTTCCCATTTCCATTCAGGAATCATAATAGGTTGTAGCAAACCCGTTGGTACTTGATGTTCAGCTTTAACATGTTGACAAATCAGACATTTTGCAACAAATTCACAGATTTCCAGTTTCATACCAGGCCATCAATACATTCTTTTTAGATCACAATACATCTTTGTACTTTCCGAATGAATAGAATACATACTATTGTGAGCTTCAACAAGAATATCATTTTTCAAATCTAAATAGTTCAGAACAAAAATTCTGTTGCAATAATATAACATACCGCTATCATCAATGGTATACGCTAAATTCTAATTGTCCCGAATCATTTTTCTTTTCAACATCAATTTTGAATCATCATATTGCAATTCCCAAATTCATTTAAGAAACATAGGTTTTGCTTTTAATTCTGCTAATACAAGATCATCTTCATTAAGAGACAAATGAGTGTTCATCACTCGAAGTGCAAAAAATAATAATTTTCGATTAAGTGCGTCAGAAACTACATTAGCCTTTCTCGGGTGATAATCAATGACTAAATCATAGTATTTCAACAATTCCAACCACCGTTTCTACCTCAAATTCAACTCCTACTGAGTCATCAAATATTTCAGACTTTTATGATCTGTATACACATAGCACTTCTCGCCATATAAATAGTATCTCCAAATTTTCAAAGCAAATACAATTGCAGCCAATTCAAGATCATGTGTAGGATAATTCCTCTCGTGCAGTTTTAACTATCGAGAAGCATAAGCCACAAATTTTCCCAATTGCATCAATACAGAACCCAAACCATTCAAAGATGCATCAGTATATATAACATATGGTATACCTGATTCTGGTTGAGTCAAAACTGGAGCTTCTGTTAACATTTTCTTCAACTGATCAAAACTCAGCTGACATTCATTAGACTACACAAATTCACATTTTTCTGTAGTAACTAAGTCATCGGTGAAGCAATCATTGAAAAATTCTTGACAAAACGGCGATAATACCCAGCTAAACCCAAGAAACTTCGCACTTCTGTTACGTTCTTCGGAACTTTCCTATTCACCACTACATATAATTTGCTTGGATCCACATGCATCCCTTCAGCTGACACAATATGACCCAAAAATCCAACTTCGTGTTGCCAGAATTCACATTTACTAAACTTTACATATAACTACTTTTCTCTCAAAATCTGTAACACAATTCTCAAGTGCTATGCATGCTCAGATTTTGTCTTAGAATAGATTAGAATATCATCAATAAATACAACCACAAATCTATCCAAATAAGGTTGAAAATTTTTTTTCATTAAATCCATAAAAGCAGCAGGAGTATTAGTTAATCTGAAAGGCATTACCAAAAACTCATAATGACCATACTCAGTTCTGAAGCTTGTCTTTGGCACATCAAATTCTTAACTTTCAGCTGATAATACCCAGATCTGAGGTCTATCTTTGAAAATACTGCAACACTTTTCAGTTGATCAAACAAATCATCGATACAGGGCAAAGGATACTTATTCTTCATTGTAATCTGGTTCAACTGTCTGTAATCTACACATAATCTCAATAAGCCATCTTTCTTTTTCAACGACAGGTGTACCCTAATGTGATGTACTCGATCTGATGAACCCTTTGTCCAATAACTCTTAGAACTGTGTCTTCAATTCTTTTGACTTAGCCGGCGCAATTCTATACGGTGTTATTGATATTGGAGTTGTTTCTAGAATTACATCAATCACAAATTCAACTTCACGATTTGGTGAAAAACCAGTAATTCCTCTAGAAATACATCAGTAAACTCAATAACAACTGGTAACTGTTCCAGCTTTGATTCAGAACCTTGAGTATCAAGAATGAATGCTAAAAAAGCTTCATTACCTTTCTACATTAATTTCTGAGCTGAAAAGGCTGAAATAATTATGAAAACATCTTTTGTATTCCCAAACTCAGCTAAAATTACTTCCCCTGTATGACTTTTCAAATCAACCCATTTTTCTCGACAATTCACTGCAGCATCATGCTTCATTAACTAATCCATCCCCAAAATAACGTCAAATTCTCGAAAGGGTAACAACATCAAATCAGCAGAGAAATCACAGCCTTTTTTTTCAGTAGACAATTTCGACATACTAGATTAATTATCACACTTTGTCCTAATGGATTAGTGACTTTGTAACATCCCAAATTAGGGCTAAACAAAATAGTGCTTTTGAAACCATAAATTCGAGGTAGAAATAATTATATGGATAAATTTTTAAGGTCTACTGTACGATTAAATAACTGTGCAAAAATATCGATGAGAAATTTTACCGATTAGGTGTCCAATTGAATCATTAGGACTAAATTGCTATAAGTGAAAAATATATGTTCTAGTTTATTTAAGGACTTAAATGTGATGGGATTTGAAAATTGAAGTCCTTATTTAGTAAATAGACCATTATATGTCATTATGGACAAAAATGGACATAGGAAGGATAATATATCAAAGTTTTAATAGAATGACATTTTGGTCTATTGGTATTTAACAGAATTAAAAAGGAAAAATAGTCAAAAATTGATTCCATCTTCTTCATCCTTGGCTGAATTTCATAAGGAGCCATAGCTAGGGTTTTTTTCATCTTTCAAGCTCAAAGTAAATGCATCCTAGCCTCGTTTTTAATGTTGTTTATATTTATGAAGTCCTCGTAGCTTGATTTAGCTATTCCTACCCTTAATTTGAGCTAGGGTTCATGTTCAAAAATATACCCATGAATGACATGCTTGTGCTTTAATGTCTAATGGAAGAATATGGAGGTTTGAGGTGTGATAAACAACTTTTACTAGGTGATTTTTGGTGAAATTGATAAAAAGGATCTAATTGTAAAAGTTGTAAAAACTATGTGTAAATGTGTAAATGTGTGAATAAATGAAAATTTTGGGATTTTATAAGAGAATAAATGATTCGGCTAGGCTTGGGTAATGAGAAAATGAGGTACTTTTCAATTTACGAGCCTAGGGGCAATTTTGTAATTTTGTGAAATTTTATAGGCAAAATTATAAATTTGCCATATCATGATTTTTGGAATGAATTGAATAGTGCGTGTATTAAATGAGCTAAATGTGCTATTATAGATCAAGAGGGACGAGGGATACACCTTGACCGAGGAAAAGGCAAGGTTGTGGACTAAATCACAAATTGTCAAATTTTGCAACGAGGTAAGTTGTGTGTAAGTAATTCAATAACTCCAATGTTACGTATTTAATTTTTTTGTCATTATATGATACATGTATGTATACTTTAATGAAATTGAGCCCTGGGTGACCCAACGGAATACTTAGGACTTGGATGTCGTGACACCGTGCTAAATGAGATTCGATGTAAGACCATGTATGGGACATGGCATCGGCGATGATATATGTGCCTGTGTAAGACCATGTCTGGGACATGGCATCGGCAATGATATATGTGCCTGTGTAAAACCATATCTGGGACTTGGCATCGGCGATAATGTATGTGCCAGTGTAAGACCATGTTTGGGATATGGCATCGACGATAATGTATGTGCCAGTTTAAGACCATGTTTGGGATATGGCATCGACAATAATATATGTGCCAGTGCAAGACTATGTCTGGGACATGGCATTGGCACTATGTCTGGGACATGGCATTGGCGATGATATATGTGCCATTGTAAGACCATGTCTGGGACGTGGCATTGGCGATGATATGTGGACTCAAGTAAGACCATGTTTGGGACATGGTATTGGTATTTTATTTGGTGTACGATAATGCCGAGCGTCCTTTAGTATTCCGAGTGGTTCAACGTGCCATTCAAGATTTTGGGTTAAGAAATGGAGTGATATGAGTAAGAATGTAACGTACAGGTATGTACGTGAATCCCATGAGTATTGAACTCGATTCATGATGAGAAATTTAGCATGAGTAGAAAAGAGTAAGTTAAGTATTATGTTTAATGACATTTAATGTCAATTCTGACTATGTTCATGTGTGTAATATGATATCGTGGTGATAACTGATAACATGTTTAATTCATTAATATCTTGACTTATGTTGTTTATTATTTACATACAACTTACTAAGCCTTATGCTTACCTTTCTCTCTTTTCCCTTTTTTTTTTAGCATTGTCAAGCCAGCTCGGGGATCACAGAAGTCGGAGCTTGAGTCACACTATCAGCAAATCTTTTGGGGTACATTTGGTTTAATGCTTTTAAGTATGGCATGTATAGGGGACATAGCATTTTGTTATATGTGTCATATTTGATAGCCAAAGTAATGGCTCCTTTTGGTATATTATTCCATTTTGTATATGGCCATGAAACATGGCTCATTTTGATTATTGGGTTAAAATCCCTAAATATTGATACATGCATGGGATGCATTATTACTTGTGTGGAGTGTTCTAAATTGGTTGCTAACAAAGATTGACAAAAGGGTGAAATTCATGCTTGATGGATAAATGATACTAATTAGCATAGTTATATATGAACAAAGGTAAAAAAATGAAATGATTGAACTTGACAAGTGGGGAGTTTTAAACATGTATACTTTGATATATGAATGTCATCCATGAGGTAAAGTTTGGAGGTCTAAGTAACCCAACCATTGCCTAATTGATCACCATTGGCATGCAAGTGTGTTTGTCTTGTTGTGGGTGACAAGAGGGCTTGGAAATTAGCCTCAAAATTTTCCCACACGGGTAGACACATGGGCGTGTGTCAGGACTGTGTGTGACACATGATCAGCCCCATGGGCATGTAGTCTGGCCGTGTGTCCCCTGCACCCTAAATTCACAAGTCAGTATGCATGGTAGTAAACACATGGGCAGAGACACGGTCGTGTGTCTCAGCCGTGTGGAGGACACGGCCTTGGACATAGGCGTGTGCCCAGGGCGTGTGAAGTCTACACCTTAAATGCAAAAATTAAATTTGCCACACGGCCTAGTACACGAGCTTATGACTTGGCCGTGTGACCCTTAATTGATGCTGACGTCATAAACAGAGAGTTACAAGGTCTGGGGCCACAGACGTGTCAAGGGCACATGGGCGTGTCCTCTTGTTCACACGGACGTGTGACCCTGTTTATTAAAATTTTTCTGAAGTTCACGGTTTAGTCCCAAACCGCCCCCAACGTATGTTCTGGGCCTCGTAGGCCCATAAAAGGGGCGACATGCATGTTCTTGAATAAATTTTAAATTTGAACCAAATTTTATGGCTGGTTTTACATAGTAGTGTATGTTCAAGTTCGATAATGCCTCGTATCCTGTCCCGGTATTGGACACGGGTAAGGGGTGTTATAGACTTGCAAATCATAATCGGTAGATTTCACAGACAATTTCTTTTCTAATGCTAATGCAGTGAAAATATATGAATGTGTAGATCCAGGATCAATTAATGCATACACAGAATCATCAAAAAGATAGAAAGTACCAACTATAACATCTGGAGCTAAAGTTTCCTCTCTCGCTCGGATGGCATATATACGTGCAGGTGCCCTAGCTTCTGATCGGGTAGCAGAATCTCTCATACCCGAACGAGCAGTCCTTGTAGCACTGCTTTGACCTGAGCGTTTGCCTTTTTGAGAAGCGGCTGATTGTTTTTCTTTTTGTTCTCCTTCTTCTTGTAGCAATTAAGGGCAGTCTCAAATAAAATGATCAGTAGCTCCACATTTATAACATGCCTCTATCGTAGCTCTATATTCACCTGAGTGAAATCTTCCACAACACTTGTATTTAGGCCTGGAAACATTTTGTACACTGCTAACACTAGCCCCAGGTTTAACAGTTATCCCAAACTCTTGCTGAGTTATTCTATTTCTTTTCGATCGTTTCGGCATTATAGTGGATTGACTAGAATCTTCTCTAAACTTTTTGGCCAGAAATGCTAAAAATGACTTGGAAGAACTTCTTTTATAAGATTTCTTACTTCTTATTTCTCGTTGCATCTTTTTATTATACACTTCTTCCATTTTCTGAGCTCGATCTGATAAAACAACAAATTCCTGGATTTTTGTACCTCCAATCATCATTTTGATCTCATCATTTAGCCCTTCTTCAAATCTAATACACATTTCCTCTTCAGTGGGTACAAAATCTCTAGCATATTTACTGAGGTATACAAACTCCCTTTCATGCTTAGCTACAGACCGGTTCCCTTGAAGTAAATCGAGGAATTCCCTCTTCTTCTTATCCAAATACCTTTTTCCTATATATTTCTTTTTAAATTCGCTCTGGAAAAATTCTCAGGAAAGTTTCTTTTCAAGTACTACTGCTTCTATGGTCTCCCACTAGTTGTTTGCTTTTTCTTTTAGTAAAGAAACCGCACATCTTAAATAATCATCCGAAGAACATGCCATTTGTTCAAAGACTCTTAAAAAATTCTGTAGCTAGTATTCAGCTTTGATTGGATCGTCATCCAACCTTCCCCGAAATTCTTTGGCCCCATACATTCTGAGTTTTTCTATTGGAGTTCGCTTATAGATTCAGTTGTCAGAGGAGGTGGAGGAGCAACCGGGGATGTTATTGGTGATGCATTAGAGGGAGGAGGTTGCTGAGCCTGATAACTTTCCTGCATCTTCTCATTATACCACTGATTCATAATTTCATAAATCATATTTTTAAGCTCTTGATCTAGCATCAAAGAAATTGGGACATTACTACTTGTCCCTTGTTCAGATGTCTGCACTCTACCGTTAATTTCTTCCTGTTCAGCATGTTAAGGTCTATCGAACATTTTTACAATCTATAAGAAAAACAAGGATTAGATCGGATTATACACATCACACTATCACAAATTTATATGGCATGTATTTCTAAACACTTTATATGTCACATTCGTTCTGAGAATTGAATAAACCGAAGCTTTGATACCAATAAATGTAACACCCCTAATCGTATCCGTCGCCAGAACAGGGTTACTAAGAATTGCCAAAGTTTTTCAGAACATTTACAGTTAATTCATAACATTTACTATTCATATTTGAAATCATACATAATCAATCATATTATCCTTCAAATGGACCCTTGAGACCCAAATTGTACATTAAAAGCAAGTCGGGACAAATCTAAGAACTTAGGAAATTTTTCACGAAATTTCAAAATTTTTCTCATGTACAGGGGTCACACGCCTGTATGGTTAAGCCACGTGGCTCACATGACCAAGTGAAACAAGTCACACGGCCGTGTCCTTAACCCGTGTAACTCTCTAACTTGCAAAACATTAAGGCGTAGTTTTCACATGGCCAAGACACACGCC
This sequence comes from Gossypium arboreum, assembly GCF_025698485.1. Classification (NCBI taxonomy): domain Eukaryota; kingdom Viridiplantae; phylum Streptophyta; class Magnoliopsida; order Malvales; family Malvaceae; genus Gossypium; species Gossypium arboreum. The sequence continues at coordinate 28,267,310 of NC_069080.1, read as the reverse complement.
CGTGTTCTAGGCTGTGTAGCACACACGACTGAGACACACGCCCATGTCTCTGCTCGCGTGCTCGATTCTGAGCATTCTGTTTCTCAAATTTAAGATGTAATGGACACACAACCAGACCACACACCCTTGTGCCAGGCCGTGTGTCACACACGGTCAAGATACACACCTGTGTGTCTACTCATGTGGACGAAAATAGGCCACTTCAAGGCCACTTTTCTCACCCTTTTCAAAATTTACCTGCATATAACATTTGTACACACCAATATATCCCAACCAAACAACCAATTCAAGTCAAATATCAAGTTTTAAATATAATATGTCATCACATTATTCATTTGTATAAATTTACTGTGACACCCCTCACCCGTAATCAACGCCAAATTAGGGTTACAGAGCATTACCGGACTTACAAAACAATTAAACAACCATTTAGCATACATAGCATCATTTCATACATTCATTATTCAACCTCAATCAATTTGTCCCTTATACGAGCCTACAAGGCCCTAAACATGCTTTGCGAATGGTTCGGGACTAAACCGATGACTTATGAAACTTTTATGAAACTTTAAAAATTTTCTTCAAAATAGGGGACACACCAGACAAGTCCGTGTCATAGACCATGTGGACATTCGAAATGGGAGCACATGGTCGTATCCCAGCCCGTGTCTGACCCCGTGTAACTCTCTGACTTAGGTCACACAGCCAACACACACGCCTGTGTAGCTAGCCCGTGTGCCCTAAAATTGGCCACATGCACTCGTGTGCCAGACCGTGTGCTAGGCCATGCCAAACCTATAGGGTATACTAACTTATGCCACATGGCCAAGCCACACACCCGTGTGTTAGGCCGTGTGGAGCATTTTGACTTGATTTCTAAAACCACACCAGGGGACACACAGCCGTGTAACATGAACATGTGTCACAAACGGCTGAGACACACGCCCGTGTCTCTGTCCATGTGGACAAAAATAGGCTATTTACCAAGCCATTTAGCCACCCCAATTTGAACACATCTTCACCTACATATATGGCACCAAAACAAAACATAATATGCAACCCAAAACAACCAAATCAAACATAATTCATACCATTTCATCTAATCATTTCTTAGCCTAAACCACAATCACAAACATCCTCAAATCATCAATCATTTCCATCAAACATTAATCACATTCCAAAATGACATTAGCACATATATAAACATACATCACCAACCAAACCAAATACACCAAAATAAGCCATCACACATGGCTATATATACATGCCAAAACATAAGCATTTACAATGCCAAATCTTATGGCCAATATCATAACCAAAACATAACCAAAATGACTCGAAGTCCCTATACATGCCATACGACTCGAAACATAGTTTCAAAGGTACTAAAGTGTTAGAGGATAGTGTGATGAAGTTTTTGACGATCCCTGAGTTCGAGCTAGCTTCGGAATCACTATAAAACATGGAAAAACAACAAAGTAAGCAATATAGCTTAGTAAGCTCGTATGTTAACAATAAGCAACTATCATCATTCATTAATCATTCAAATAGTAGAAAACAATATACAACAATTCTATTAAATCTCAAAGCTATTAAATGATCATTCACATAACTTACCAAATAACTTATCAATTCCATAGTTTCAATACTCAATTCATTACCGTACATATCTGTACCATCTCATATCAATCTCATACTCGACCACATCTTTCATTTACCCGTTGAACCATTCAGAATAGAAGTCAGATACTTAATGTAGCATACGATAAGTACCAATACCATGGCCCGAAACCAAATCAAGGTAACTTATCCGAAATTCTGATATCATGGCCCGAAGCCAAATCAGCCGATATGCATGGCTCGAAGCCAAATTGGTATATCTCGCACCCGAAGTGCTAATAACATGGTCCGAAGCCAACTCAAAGTATACCTAATGACATGTCACTAGCATCCTAAACTATTCCTAAGTTTCAACCGGGATTCCAATTGTCGAATCATTTTCAAACTTGTCTGTAATCACATAATCACAATTCATGCTATATCAAAGCACATAAAATACGTTTGAAACAAAATTATAACATACGAACTTACCTCGGATGTTAAAACAGCGAATTAAGTCGATTAGTCGATAACTTTATCTTTTCCCCGATCCAAATCCGTATTTCTCCTTTCTTGATATAAATATATTTAAAATTAACTTATTTAATCATCTATTCATTCAATTTAACCCAAAACACACTTTAAAATACATTTACACTTTTGCCCCACATATATCACATTTTTCACAATTTAGTCCTTATTTCATAAAATCACAAGTTAATGAAATTCACAAAAAACCCATGCTAGCTGAATTACCATAATGCCCCTAACAGCCCCTATTTTTCATTTATTTCATAATTTAACCTCTAAATTTACACAATTTTTAATTTAATCCCTATTTTGCATTTTTACTAAAAATCACTTAACAAAACTTGTTTAACTATCAACAACTATTAAAAATCTATCATCAAACATCAAAACTCATACATATTCATCAATGGCATCATTCAAAAGCTTTGACAGCTTTGCTAAATAGTCCTTGGGCTAGCTAGTACTAGATGTAATGATCATAAAAACATAGAAATCATTAAAAACGGGATAAAACACATATCTAATTGCTTGAATTTAACTTAGCCGAATGAAGAACCTTAATTTCTTCTTGTTATTCTTTAATTTTCGGTTAAAAGATGAGAATGAAAGCCTTTAATTTGGTTTTATTTTATTTATTATAAGTTATTTACTAATTTACACATATACCTTTAATGATAAACCATTTAAACATCCATTTAATGTCCAATCTTGTCCACTTACACTAAGGATGGTCTAATTACAACATAAGGACCTTAACATTAAGATTCTATAGCTATTAGACACCTTTAGCTATTAGAACTCAAGTTTTATGCTTTACGTGATTTAGTCTTTTTTATCAAATTAACCATTTAAACGATAAAATTTCTTAACGAAATTTTCTCACAATCATTCAATCATGTTGTAAACATTAAAATAATAATAAAATAAATATTTTGACCTTGGATTTGTGGTCCCAAAGCCATTGTTTCAATTTGACTAAAAACGAACTGTTACATTTACTATGTAATTTCCATTCATTAACTGCTAATAGATACTATTAAATATATGCACATAGACTAACATATATGTATATAAGCTTTTCATAACCATACTACAAGTTTACTTTCCTATCATTCCATCCTATACATGCCATATAAACCATAAGGTTCTTGTAAAATCTACAGGAGAAAATCTGGATAGTGTGGCCCGATGTGTTGATCCGATCCTCCGGACACTTGTTAATCTACAAAGAATATTAAACACACAGGAATAAGCTTATGAAAGCTTAGTAAGTTCATAGGATTTTAAATAAATCTTATCGAATAGGTAATAACAAAATATTAAACAAAGCATTTTAATAATATTCCCTGTCAATCACAATCTCAAATGTTGAATTTATTTGATTGAGCTCAATATCGCAACTGATTAAATTCTTTCACTTTCATTCATATAACACTTACCAACATTTGTTAAATTATAGAACGTCTTACGGATTTGAGTACATTGTTTTCTCAATATCAAATACCAACTATCGTCTTTCACTAATATTGTCATGGCCACGCAATATTCTTTCACTCATGATGCCATAACCCAGTTATGGTCTTATACATGTACACTTACTGTCATAGTTCAACCATGGTCTTACATATACTGTCCCATAATTCAATTATGGACTTTTCACTGAAATGCCATAGCCCAACTATATTCTTATAGTCCACACTTTACCACGGTTATACCATGATTTTTATCCGTCAATTTATCACTTATCACTTCACTTATCACTAAACGATTGTACTCAATTCAGCGTGTTACTCTATTTGAACATTCAAATCACTTTTCATATACTTTCAATAGTCATAATTCAATAAAAAAACACATGAAATAATACATTATTATCATTTCTATATTAACAATAATTGTAAAAGTTTAACTATCTGAACTTACCTGGACCACTTGATAAACCGTAATTTATACATGTTTTTATCCTTTGCTTAGCACATTTATGGATGGTTTCTCCTTAGATTTGGTGAATTCGATGCTACTAATTCTTTAATTTCATGTTTTATACTTAGGTGAGCATAGGAGAGTAAAAAGAGCGAGAAACGGGCAAAAAACGGAGAAAATAGACCTACATGGGAAATCAACATGGCCTGGACTTCCTCACACGGGCGTGTCACACGGCCGTGTCCCTTTGGCAGGATCGAAGCATGACTTCCACGGGTAGACTACACACCCGTGCCTATTCAACAACCTTGACCACGGGCTAAAGTAATCCTACACGGGCGTGTCCCTCCCTATTCGGAAAAGGCCAATTTGGAGGGCTCTTAGGCATTCTAAAGCCTATTTAAACACCGAAAGAGGCACTTAGGAAGGGGGACGCAGAGTAGGAAGCAAGGAATTACTCAAGGAAAGCCGATTGATCCATCTTTGAAGCCGGATTCATCATCAAAACTAAAGATCTCCCTTCAAGTTCCTTCAGGAGTTTTGGTTTTCTTATGTTTTGTTATCTTTATGCTTTTGAGATGTTTTCTTTCATAAGTATGAACTAAACCCCTTAAATAACTAAGAGGAATGAAACCTAAGACGGATCTTGTTATTATTATCTGAATTGGATGATAAATATTTGACTTGTTCTTAATTATGTGTTCTTAATTCTTGTTTTAATATTCTAGGATATTAATTCAAGTTAATGCTCTGATTCAGAGGAGGAATAGACCTTGTCTAAAAGTAAAATTGTCATAATTAAGCGGAGTTGATTGCACGCCTAGAGATAGAGTGATAAGATTTTACCTGATTAGGGTGAAACCTAATAAGGGGATCCATAAATTAAGTTAATGCAACACTAAGGAGTTAATTAGAAAGAGATTTCAATTAATCAACCTAAGGTTAGACGTTATTAGTCTCAAGAGAGAATAATATAACTTAGGGATTTCTACGGATCAAGTCAAATGAATAAATCGTCTGATTTAGAGTCAAATAACAAGTGAAGTCTAGGTAGATTTTTCTTTAGGTATTGTCTTAATCAATCGAATTTTCTAAAAAGTATTTTCCCAAATTTTCTTTCTGTGCATTCTTAGTTTAGTAATTAGTTTAGATAACCAAACCTCTTAATTTTTAGGCTAGATAATAAAAAGAAAGTAATTACTAGTACTCTTGGTTCCTTTGGGTTAGACAATCCAGTCTTGCTAAAGCTATACTACTGTTCGATAGGTACATTTGCCTTCATCGTGATAATAGTTAGTTTCAAGAATTATTAATTATAAAATTTTAAAACCTATCGCGAATATCACGTATCAAGTTTTTGGCACCGTTGCCAGGGAACTAGGATATTAGGAACACTCAATTTTTATTACTTTAACAATTTTACTTTTATTGTAATTTAAATTCTTATTTTCTTTTCTAATTCTTCATTTATTCTCTTCTGACAGGTTTTTCTAGTTTATGACCAGAAGAAACCCGTCAAAACCATTACTATTTGATAGTGAGATCGATCGCATAGTTTACAGAAATCGAGGAGAAATAAGGTGAAGCTTAAGATACGTAGAGGAAGAGCAAGAAGACGATATTTCAACTACGACTGAGGATATGGTTGAAAATCAAGAAAATCCGCTACCTCCTACGATTGCTACTAACCAGAATCCTACTCCACGTACTATGTATGATTATGCTAAACATTCTTTAAGAGGAACTGAATTGAGCATAGTTAGGCCTGCTGTTGCTGCCATTAATTTTGTACTGAAACCTAACACCAGTCAAATGATCCAACAGTTTGTTCATTTTGATGGTTTGCAGGACGGGGATCCCAATGCTCACTTGGCAAATTTCTTAGAATTTTGCGACACTTTTAAAATCAATGGCGTTTCTGATGACACCATTCGCCTTCAGTTGTTTCCCTTTTCATTGAGGAATAAGGCTAAACAATGGTTGAACTCGTTACCACGAGGGTCAATCACTACTTGGGAACAAATGACAGAAAATTTTTTATTAAAATATTTTTCGCCGGCCAAAACAGCCAAATTACGTAATGATATCTCTTCTTTTATGCAAATGGATTTAGAAACACTCTACAATGCGTGGGAGAGATACAAACTCTGGCTACAGGTTCAAACATTTCGTAATGGCCTGAATCCTTCGACTCGATAGATGATCGACGCAGCCGCTGGCGAAACTATCAATAATAAGACACCTGAAGATGCTTATGAATTTATAGAAGAGATGTCACTGAATAACTATCAGTGGCAAGTCATGACGACAAAACCAACGAAAACAGCTGGCGTTTTTAACATTGATTCGGTCACAATGCTCTCTAATCAAGTTGAACTTTTTAACAGAAAGATTGACAGTTTTCTTGGTTCTTCACAGTTTTACCCAATAATGCAGTGCGAAACAAATGGAACTGGATCAAGCAATTTAGAATACCCACTCTATGGCCACAACGTGGAGGACATGGGTAATAATCCTCGATCTCAAAATAATTCTTATATTAATACTTACAATGCAGGTTAGAGGAACCGCCCAAATTTCTCATGGGGAGGCGAAGGGAACCAGCGACTACCACCACCTCCAGGCTTCTAATAATCACCCTACCAACAAGAGAAAAAGCCAAACCTTGAAGAGATGCTAACAAAATTCATCTTGGTGTTAGAAACTCGTTTTTAGAATACCGAGACAATACTTAAAAATCAACAAGCATCGATCCAAGGCTCGAAACTCAGATAGGTCAGCTCACTAAATTGATATCTGAACGACCACAAGGTAGCCTACCGAGTAACACTGAATCTAACCCAAGGGAGCAAGTCAATGCAATTACCATTTAAGATGAGGAAGGGTTAGTTGCACCTGAACCAGAACCGATGCAAGAAACTGTGATAAGTAAAGGTAAGGGTGAGGTGGACCACAATGACCAGAAACCGGTAAGTAAAGAATACAAACCTCGTGTGCCATACCCAAACGCGACAAGGAAAGACCGCACAGAAGAACAATTCGGTAAATTCCTTAAATTATTAAAGAAGCTACATATTAACTTACCATTTATTGAAGCTCTTTCGCAGATGCCAAACGCAGTCAAATTCCTAAATGAGCTTTTAACAAATAAGCGGAAGCTGGATGAGGCGTCACATGTGGAGCTGAATGCGGTTTGCTCAGCCATACTACAGAATCAGCTGGCTAACAAATTAAAAGATCCAGGGAGTTTTACGATTCCCTATTTAATTGGTAGCCTAGATGTTAATAATGCTTTGGCTGATTTAGGGGCTAGTATCAATGTCATGCCTTACAAAATGTTTAAGCAACTAGGTCTTGGGAAACCCAAACAAACTAGGATGAATATTCAATTAGCCAATAAAACAATCAGATTTCCTAAGGGGATTATTGAAGATGTACTCATTAAAATTGACAAATTTATATTCCCAGTTGATTTCGTTGTTCTAGACATAGAAGAGGATAGTAACGTTCCTTTAATTTTAGGGAGGCCCTTTTTAGCAACCACTAGAACAATAATTGATGCTGGCACAGGTGAACTCACGCTTCGTGTGGGAGACGAAACAATCATCCTTCAAGCTCGTAATTCGAGTAACACATCGAAAATTGAAGGTGGTTGTATAAATCATTCTACTAACACTGACCATGTGGTGCAACTTACTTTGCAGAAAATAAGTTTGAAGAACCTACACGAGCCATGTTCAAGCAACAACAAAGGACTTATCTATGAAGAACGAAGGCTACAAATCAAGGAACTAGATGAATAGCAGACACAGAAATCGAGAACACCCGATAAACCAAAATCGAGCTAGGACGAGCTCAATACATCACCAAATCAACTTAAGGTTGGAGACAAAGTACTACTAGATGCAGCAGATCCTCGCATTCTCACTTCTGAACCTAATGAAGAAATTCCTCTCACGGTACTCAATATTTTCCCATATGGTACAGTCGAGGTAATTCACCCCAAATTCGGAACTTTTAAGGTAAGCAATACTCGTCTTAAACCTTATATTGATAAAGTTGATAACAGGGATGAGGAGTGTAAACTCTTCGAGCCACCATGATCACACACCAGAGAGGTAAGTCAAGCTTAGACTAAAAATAAGCGCTTCTCGGGAGGCAACCCGAGCACTAACAGTAACGATTTATTTAAATTCTAGTTTTTCACATCTAACCTACTAATTGAGTCTTGAAACACAGGGTTTTCCCATCCACACGGCCAGGCACAAGGGCAGCAGTCGTAGGCCGTGCACATACCACAAGATGCAACACGGCCATGCGATACGACCGTGTGAAAATAGAGCAAAAATGTTTCCCCAACACAGGATCCGATAAAGTTGCGACGGTCGTGCGACATGGCCGTGGGTAATCCAGCCAAATTAACACGGGCAAGCAACACGACCGTGCCCACCGACCGTGGTCGAGCCTGCCAAAATAACACGGGAGTGTGCCTGCATACACGGGCGTGGGAGAAGCGAATGAAGATTGACACGGAAGTGCAACATGGCTGTGTACACCAATGCGCCCAATTTTGAAAACCATGAAATGCACGGGCTGAAATGAAGGCACACGGGTGTGCCCCACGGCTGTGTGCCCCAATTTCTCTATAAAAACCTATTATTTATTTTATTTTTATCTTTATATTTTGAAATTAATTTTTATTTCCTTTTAATACTATTTATCTTGAGTTTTTACAATTTTTATTTTTGGCTATTTCATTACGAGTAATTATGCTCCATTATATTTCCTAAAAGAGTTCCTGATTTTATCACAATCATAAAGAGTTCCAAAGCTCATCATGAAATAGGAACTAAAAACTCCAATGGAAAAGGACTTATGGACTAATGAACCTCTACCACCACCGGAGTATCCTCATCCACTCTTATCATTGCCTTGGCCGATTATTCTCCATAACTCCAATTCAAGGAGTTCATTCATCATTCAGGAAGTTTCACTTCTCTCCCTATCTTATGATTATTTATCTATATTTTGCAATATATCTATCTTTGTACATTGAGGGCAATGTACATCTTAAGTGTGGGGGGTCTTTCATATCATCATTAGAATTCCTTGAATTTTGTCTTATTCTCACGTGAATCACTGATATCACTATTAGAATGAATTTTAATTAATTTATGATTTTTATTGATATTATTGAATTAAAACATAGGCATTTATGCATTGATTGTTTAAACTATAAGACATTAGAGAATCAAGCATGATAAGTTGATTTTTAAAGAATTATAAACTTTTAGGTTGTTTCCCTAAATTTAGGTATTATCTGAGTTGAAATTCACAAGTTTAAACATCCAAAAGCCATAATTTTTTTGAGATCTTGAGCCTTTAGAGCATATTTTATTTCTTTCATGCTCACTCTTATTATGAGTGTGTCAGTATTGATTTGTTATTCTAGAACTTGCTTGATTATGCATGTCAAGACCACACCATTTGATTTGATATGTCAAGATGATAAAGGCACTTAGGTTTAAGCCACTCACTCCACAAAAGCCTACCCTCATAATTGACCCTTAGTGAACCCCTTTGAGCCTAACAAGCATTACTTGATTTACCCTCAATATTAACCCATAACCCATTATTGTTGAAATCCCCTAATTCGATCCCTATTTTTTTCGAGATTTGATTTGAACTAATTGCTTGGCTATGTTTTTCTCTTCTATGTATTTGTCTTGTTCTTAAAAAAAAAATACTTCAACACATATTAGTAGTAATTCGTCATTTTTGAGCTTGAGTATTAATTCCATATTCTGAGAAGAAGCTCACTTGTATTCAACTGATGACTGGTTATTTTTCTAGCTAGATAATTTTTCAATTCAATCTCGATTCTAACCTTTTCTTTCAGCTTGTGACCACACCCCCTAACCAAAGCCACATTACAACCCTCTAAAAGACCTTTTTGATTGATGTATCAGTTCAATTTCTAGTGGTAAAGATTTGATTTTCAAGCAAGCCTATGGCAATAGCTTTTCATATTGACTAATGAGTGCTTTAATTGATGTCCTTAAACAACTTGAGTGATTTGAGTGAATCTTTAGTGGGGATGTTGAACTCTGTGATATTTTGATCAAAGGTAATCACCTATATAAAGAAAGACACCTATGTTTTCGTGATAAAATACTCAACTTGGAATGTACTTTTAGTTGAATTTTCAATGTATGAATACTTATGGATTATTTTAAGATATTATTGATAGGGATTATAAATTGAGAAGAATTTATTTTGATTGTGAGTTGAGGATTTTGCTTGAGGACAAGCAAATGCTTAAGTGTGGGGGTATTTGATAAACCGTAATTTATACATGTTTTTATCCCATGCTTAGCACATTTATGGATGGTTTCTCCTTAGATTTGGTGAATTCGATGCTCTTAATTCTTTAATTTCATGTTTTGCACTTAGGTGAGCATAGGAGAGTAAAAAGAGCGAGAAACGGGCCGAAAACAGAGAAAATAGACCCATTTAGGAAATCAATACAGCCTGGACTTCCTCACACGGGCATGTCACACGGTCGTGTCCCTTTGGTAGGATCGAAGCACGACTTACACGGGTAGACTACACGCTCGTGCCTATTCAACAGCTTTGACCACGGGTTGGAGTAATCGCACACGGGCGTGTCACATGGGTGTGTCCCTGCCGAGCCCAAGTATAACCCTATTCGGAAAAGGCCAATTTGGAGGGCTCTTAGGCATTCTAAAGCCTATTTAAACACCGGAAGAGGCACTTAGGAAGGGGGACATGGAGTAAGAAGCGAGGAATTACTCAAGGAAAGCTGATTGATCCATCTGAGAAGCCGGATTCATCATCAAGATTGAAGATCTCCTTTCAAGTTCCTTCAGGAGTTTTGGGTTTTCTTATGTTTTGTTATCTTTATGCTTTTGAGATGTTTTCTTTCATAAGTATGAACTAAACCCCCTAAATACCTAAGGGGAATGAAACCTAAGACGGATCTTGTTATTATTATTTGAATTGTATGATAAATATTTGACTTGTTCTTAATTATGTGTTCTTAATTCTTGTTTTAATATTCCAGGATATTGATTCAAGTTAATGATCTTATTCATAGGAGGAGTACACCCTATCTAAGAGTAAATTTGTCATAATTAAGTGGAGTTGATTGCACGCCTAGAGATAGGGTGATAAGATTTTTTTGGATTAGGGTGAAACCTAATAAGAGGATCCATAGATCGAGTTAATGCAACACTAGGGCCTTAATTAGAAAGAGATTTCAATTAATCAACCTAGGGTTAGACGTTATTAGTCTCGAGAGAGATAATAATATAACTTAGGGATTTCTACAGATCAAGTCAAATGAATAAATTGTCTGATTCAGAGTCAAATAACAAGTGAAGTCTAGGTGGATTTTTCCTTAGGTATTGTCTTAATCAATCGAATTTTCTAAAAAGTATTTTCCCAAATTTTCTTTCTGTGCATTCTTAGTTTAGTAATTAGTTCAGATAACCAAACCTCTTAATTTTTAGGCTAGATAATAAAAAGAAAGTAATTACTAGTACTCTTGGTTCTTTTAGGTTCGACAATCCGTTCTTGCTAAAGCTATACTACTGTTTGATAGGTACACTTGCCTTCATTGTGATAATAGTTAGTTTCAAGAACGATTAATTATAAATTTTTAAAACCTGTCGCGAATATCACGTATCACCACTCGATAGAATATGTAGAAATTTAGGGACTATTCTGGTACTTTTTCTTTTCCTCGTTTATCTTCGATTTCTTGATCTATAATATAAAATTATTCATTCATTAGCACAAATGTTTCAGTTTAATTTTACTTCACAATTTATGCCTTTCAATTTTAAAATTACACTTTTACCCTAAATTTTACAGTTTTAACAATTTGGTCCCTAATCAATTAGCCCATCAATTAAATTAATTTTTATTAACTAACACTTTATTCCATCATTCTAGATGCTAAATAACCTTTGGTATTTAAAATTTCACCACAAAACCCTAATTCTTAACACTTTCACAATTAGGTCCTAAAAATTAATTTCTATTGAAATCACTTAATAAAATCATCATTTAATGAAATTAAAGCTTCAAATACATGATAATTCATCATAAACATACAGCACTCATCCATGGAAACTTTTAAAATCACCCATAGAATCAAAAACTAATGAATTCAATAGGTGGACCTAATTGTAAAAGTCATAAAAACATAAAAATTTCAAAGAAAAAGAAAGAAATTAACTCACATGGTGAAAAATTATGAAAAAACAACTTCTTTTAGACCTCCTATGGTGTTTTGGCTGAAGAAAAGTGAAGAGATCTCTAGATTTTTCAATTTAGTCTATGTTTTATTTAACTAATTTACAAAATTTCCAATTTTACCCTTATTTTACATTATTTTCTTACTTATTTCTTTGCCCATACCATCCAGACCATTTAATTTTGGTCTAATTTCCTTTTAAATCCTTATTAGACATTTAAGTTATTTAATCATTATAACAAATTTTACAACTTTTACAATTTAGTCCTTTTTAATTAATTAACTATCAATACGTTCAAATTTCCTATAGAAACTTAATACTAATTCAATAACACTCCATAAATATTTCTAAAAATATTTATGGCTCGGTTTATGAATTTGAGGTCTCGATACCTCATTTTTAACTCCGTTTACCTAATAATTTCTTTTAAATCACAACATTCTCTAATTCAAGAATACTTTTAAATTCACACATGGCTTATAAATATTAGTTTACTAAATTTCCTAACTCATTCGTCAGATTTAGTGATCTCAAATCACTATTTTCGACACCACTAAAAATTAGGCTATTACATAATCCACCCTTTGTACCATCACTACTAACATAAATTCCTTCCATAAAACCCCTACTCCTCTAAACTTGCTCCATCCTTGAACTCTGTAACTTAGTTTCCATGAAGAAAGCCACCTCAAGATTAGTCTCCCTCAATATGTATTAAAGGCAATGGATAATTTAGGGTTTCCCATCCATCGGACATTCTAATTTAAGAGATTCATTGCATCCAACTGCCCTACCTCGCAGAGCTAGTCGATATCTAAGAATTATGAACATTATTATGTCCATCAGAAGCCTTCCCCGAATCCAACTCAGCAAAAACTTGAGAAAATAATGAACTATGAAGTCGTTTCTTTCCTTCCCCAACTTCATCAGATAGTCTTCCTCCACTAAATCCCTATTCGGATCCATGTTTTCATCCTCTTTGAGATCACTTCTTTTCTTTCCTCCCATATGCAATCTTAAATTTGCACCAACTTGTCTAATAAAATTAGCATTTTTGAAAAGACCTTATATAATCATTTGCCCACCCTCCTCCTCTCTACCGAATGCCTTTCCCAAATCACCAAGCCGCGGACCTTCCCCTTATTCAAATAAAGAACAACTTGACGCCGTCATTGCTTGTTTTGGAAATGCTTTAATTGTCACTAGGCAAACTCTCTCCAAATGTCCCAATCATCCACAAAGGAAGCATAAGACTGATAATCTTTCATATTGGAATTGAGCATATATGCAACTTTTTTTACCCAAAACAATCTTCTTCCTTCTCTTCAACGGGTTTCTCACATCAATTTGTACTCTAATTCTCATATAGCTTCGATAGTCTATACTTATGGATTTAGCGTCATAATCTAAAAATTTCCCAAGGAAATCACCAAACTATTTTGCCATCCCCTTAGACATTAAACTCGCCAAAAGATCATGAACATGGATCTAAAAATCGACCCAAAACAATGGTACAGACAACAGATCTTCCCCCACATTTAATATGTGGAAAATCAACAAATGATTATTAAACTTCCAGTGGCTTCCTTCCAAAAGCTTATCCATTTCAATCTCATAATAGAACTTGAAAAGCAACCGTTTTCCCTCAGATTTGTAACCATCACTCCCCCAAGAGGATGCCATAAATTAGCTAGGGTTGTACACATAGCCTAGAATTGCACAACACTTGCAGTCAAGAAACTACCCACTACACTCAAATTTTCCACATCCTTCGTCGATCCCTTTTCCAAATCGATCTGCCAAGCCCATCTTCCCCATCAGCAATAGATAAGGCCACCATCTCTTCCTCTATTTTAATGCCATTATCGTCAATCTTTTCCTTGTACCTTTTGCTGCGCGGTGGAATCAGTAAACAAAGAAACCCACTTTGACTAAAACCATGCTATTAGAAACAAACTCAACAATGTGCTACTAGAAACAGACTCAACTATTAATTTTTTTAAATATATAAAACTAATAAATAACTCTTATTTAATATTATTTTAAAAGATACTTTTTATATAGAATTTTGAAGTTATTTTCACTATTATAAATATAAAATATTTATTTGTACATTATAAAATTAATATTAATTATAAATTAAATAAAAAGATAATTCGATCTGTTTGTATAACCATGGTCTAATCACAATTTAGATAAATTTTTATTTCTAGATTTTTTTCTAAGAGGGTGAAAGGAGTAGAATAAGAAAAAAAAATCAATTTTAGGTGGACTAGGTAAGAAGGAAAGGTGAATGAAAAAAATTAAAAATCATCATGAATAAAATTTTAAAAAAATCATCATTTTCCATCTATATATAAATAATAACATTTTTTGAAGAAAATTTAAAAAGGAACATTTTAATTTGAAAAGATAGAAAGGAAAAAACATGTGTAACACACATAACCCGTACTCTTCGCCGGATTAGGGTTACGACATATTACAGTACAATCCAGAAAAATCAATAACAGATAGCATCAACTTGCAAATTTAATTAACATAATTTCATAATAATTCAAATTGGAGTAATACTATAACACTCCTCACTCGTATTCAACGCCAGAATAGGGTTACGGAGCATTACCAGACTTATAAAACAATTAAAAATCATTCATTATACATACGTTTACACATTTCATATAATTATCATTCAAACTCAATCATAATATCCCTATAACGTGTAACAGTCCGATTTAGACCCTAATCAGAATGGTGGTTTCGGGACCACGAATCCGAGTCAAAAAATATTTAAATATTATTTTTCGTGTTTATTATATGTGAATTTGCATGTGTGAAAATTTCGTACAAAAACTTGATTGTTTGTGTGCTTAATTTGATAAAAGGACTTAATCGTGTAAGTTGAAAACTTGATAGTCTAAATTATAAAGGTTGAATTGATAGTGGCTTTTTAATATGGAGTATTTATGTTGCAAATAATCCATTATTTTAGTGATGGCCGAATGTACCCATAAAGTATATGTTTATGTTTTATATTTATAAGGTTAAATAAGTAAAACATGTTAAAAGTTAACATATATTATATTATAACATAAAAAAAATAATAAAGCCATGCATTCATACTTTGTTGTTGCCGAAAATAAAAGAAGAAAGAAAAGAAAAAAAAAGGTATTCGACCATTGTTGGTTCAATTTTAAGGTATGTTTTGTTTCAGTTTTTGATGATTTTTACGTTTTTGAGATCGTTACTTCGAATATTACCCAACCCATGCTTGAATTTTTTATTTTGGTGAATATTTTGTGTTATGCCATTGATGAATATTTGTGTTTTGTGATTTTTGATGAGGAAATATCAAAAATATGTTTTAGATTAACATGTTTTGTATTGGAGTTTTTGATGATTTTGAGTAATTAAGACTAAATTGCAAAAATAATAAATTGAGGGACTAAAATGTGAAATAGATGAAATAAATGGATTAGTATGAGTATATAGAAGATTCGGCTCAACTATGTTGTTGTGAGATTTTGTGTATTTTGTGTTTTATGCAATTAGGACTAATTTGTAAAAGTGTGAAATGTCAGGGGTAAAATGGTAATTTTCCCATTTATGTTTTATTGGATTAAATTGAATGAAATTGTACTTAAAATGAGGTTAATTTGAAATTATATAGATCAAGAACAAAGGAAATCGGACTTGGATTAGGGAAAAACAAAAATAGTCGAATAGCTGATTCGTAACATCTGTCGATATCCGAGGAAAGTCTCTAAGCAATTAAACGTGGTTTATTTTGAACATAAAATGATTTACTATGATAATTCAAATTTTATAATGTATTATTATGTTAGTCGAATGAGAAATATTAATGAATTAATGTGATTAAGTTGTATTTGAATAATATCAAAACCTCTGAAAGTGTGCATGTGTTACATGGAGTATTATACGATTTGATATAAGAAATGCATTCTGGAATGATTTTATGTTTGTGATATTCAGGCTTTGAGCCTAACAACCCTTAGGCTGGTGACTTTGATCGGGCTTTGTGCTTAACAGGCTTAGTGCCGGTGAATAAATACCAGACCTTGAGTCTAGTAGGCCTATGCCGGTGTGAAATTCAGGCTTATGCCTAGTAGGTTTTATACCGGTGATTTGTTTTCAAGTCTATGATTATGAGTATTCAAGCTATTTTGGATATTGAGCAAGTGAAGTTGAGCTAAATTGCATTGTATATGTTTGACCAAAAAGGTAAGTATATGTGAGCTTATATTGAACTTGTATATTCGGTTATATGTGAAGTTGTCTTGTGTGTGCATATTCGGCCATAAGTGATGATATATTGAAATTGAACTATAAGTTATATGTAATGTTTTATTTATCTCTTATATTCGGCCACATGTGAAGATATAATGAATCTTGTGTATTTGGCCATACATGTAAGTGATTATGTGATGAAATATTTGATCTTGTATAATCGGCTTATAGAAAATATTTATGAGATGTTATATAATTGATTATGAACATTCGGTCAAGGTATTTTATTAAGATGAAGTATAACATTATGAATATAATTTGTTTATTTTGAATGTTTTGATTATTCATTGAGTTGTTTAATTTGCTTAAGGCTTACTAAGCTAAGTTAGCTTACCCTATGTGTTTTTGTTACTCTATTTTATAGATTTTGGTTGTAAGTTACGAGCTCAGGGATCGTGACCGAAGTCATCCATACTATCGTCAACTTCCAGTACTTTTAAAAGTCTATTTTCAAACTTTTGGCATATATAGGCTAATATGTATTTTGTTCAACTTTGAATATGTGTAAATTGAGCCATGTGAATATGGCTTAACTTTAAAGCTTGGTTTTGGTTATGTTTGGTAATGGTTTATTTTGTTTTGATTATAATGTTAAGTGAAATGAATGAAAAGTAAATGTGAATGGTGTGATATGTGTTGGAAATAGTTTGAAGTAATTAGTAGAATTGGTTGTGGTTGATTATTTAGTTTTGATATATATATATATGAACAAATAGGGTTTGACGACTTGATTTTTGGTGTATGCTTATTCATTTATAAATATGAGCTCAAATGTTAAATATGTTTAATGTATATTTGGAAATGCATGGTATGAGACATGCATGTGATTGAATATGCATAGGTTAGTTTAGTTTGGTTTGCAGGAAAAATGTAACTTATTGGATGTATATACATGTTTTCATGTACGATTATATAATTGTTTGTGATGAAACAAAGTTGAGAGGAAACAATGATAGTGATATACCTATTTGGTTAATGAGATGAAAATTGACCAAATGAATAGTAAATTGTATAATAATACGCTAAGGAAATTATAAGAATTTTTAGTACATGTTAATTATATGTTTATAAATATACATGTACTTGTTTGTGTGTTCGAATGATGTTCACTATAATGGTTTGGTTTGTAATAATAGTTTATGCACAATTTTATATTTGTTAATGAAAATGTTTTTATTTGAGATATGATTCAGAAATGCAATATATTTAATAATGTATATTAAATATTTAATTAGACATGTGTTTAAATTTACGAATATAATTTGTTTAAATATGTGAATGTTCGAAATTATGTTTTTGTTCAGTAATGCCTCTTAACCCTAGTCTGGCGTCGGATACGGGTTAGGGGTATTACATTTTATTGGTATCAGAGTTACGGTTTAGTCGATTCTAGGACAACGTAGCGTGTGTGAATTTAGCTATACATGCCAAAATTTATACTGCGATAGTGTGATGACTTCTGACATTTGAAAATGTACTTTTATATAGTAAATGGATCCCGACAGAGTCGTAGCCGATGATGTTGAGAGTGTAGCACCTGCTCCCGCACAAGAGACAACGCCAGTTGAATCACGATCTATCTCGAGTAGCCATGAAGGGAAGCTAAACTAGCCTTCTACCAAATGATGAACAAATGGTTTATTTTTATTATTTTCTTATTTTAAGTTAATAACTGAAAATGTCTCATTTTTTACTATTTTTTATCCAAATTGTCCAATCGTACCATGGGGAACCTAACAAGTTGATTGAGTGTTGTAGGGGGTCAACGATGGCCCGAATATGAGTGAAAACATTACCTAGAATGGAGTATCTTGATATCGAAGCATGAAAGTCGTGACCCCCGTGTTAGTGCTAAAATAAGGAGAATAAAGGCCACCTATAGTGGTATCACAATACCAAGGATAGATTTTGCGATACTGAGACCCCCCAAGACTCCAAATTTCAATTCTAACTTAGGTATCGCGATATCCAAAATCAAATATCGCGAAAATATCGCGATACCAAGGATGTTGCAACATCCTGCCTAATACAACAAAAAATTTACTACAATGGTAGTTTTGTCCAATGGCCACACCAATCAAAATGAAGTGCCTAAGGGCTTTTTGGTCCAAAATTTAGGGTTGAAATAACTGTTTTAAATCCACTTTTGGCTGAATAAAGGAAAAAGCTTTTCACTTTTGTTTCTATCATCTTTTTCCTTAGTTTTAGGTTAGGGTTAGGGTTTTATTTCTTTTCATTTCTTTTCTTCTCTTTTTCTTTTTCTTTTCATTTTTAGTTTAGGTTTTCTCTTTTCTTTTTAGAGTAGATTTCATAGTTATTAGTTAAGCTAGTTTTTGTTGTAATTTAGTTTTATTTACATGTTAAAAAATTTAAACAATCACTCTTTAAACTTTTCTTAACGTTATTTTAGTTTTCTTTAGTTTTAGTTGTTAAAGATTCTACCTTTAATGTTCCTTGCTTCTTACCTTGCTTCTAGTTGTTATTTTTACTTTGCTTTTAGTTTTCTCCATTAGAAAGCCAACATTTTATCTTTATTTTCTTGCGTTTGATGGTTATGGACATCATAGTTGTTTCCTTCATGTTTTTTAGCTTTAATATGGTAATGGGTAACTAAACCCAAGGAGTTTGGTCGATGGAGATGTGGATAAAGTAAAACCTTTGGATAAAGAACTAAATCATAACAAATTGGACTAATTTGAATAGAACTAAGAAATTAAGTAGTGATGTCCCTAAGGGAATATCAAGATAAAGTGAGACCAAAAGGTAATCTTGTGATGCACCCATTCGTTAATCACGGATTAACCGGCAAGGTCAAGAGATAAACCGAACCTAATTCGTCTAAGTCGATAAAATTGAGATTGAGAGACAAAATAAAGCCACTTAGTAATTTAAGTGATTTATGTCCCAAACCCGAGATTTGGTAAGCCATATCAAAGTCAAC
The DNA here is from genome assembly GCF_025698485.1 of Gossypium arboreum. Lineage (NCBI taxonomy): Eukaryota > Viridiplantae > Streptophyta > Magnoliopsida > Malvales > Malvaceae > Gossypium > Gossypium arboreum. The sequence continues at coordinate 28,247,729 of NC_069080.1, read as the reverse complement.
CAAGCTCAATTAGTTATTTTTTAGATAGTCCCTTAGTTTTACATTTCTTGTAATTTAGCAATTAGGATAGTTAATTTAGAAATTAGTGTTAAAAATCTCTGTTTATGCTTTGTCGTACTATAACAATTAGTGAGTAGCTACCCAGACTCCTTTCGTGCATGTATTTTTTTTAATATAAATCATTAAAATGCCAACTCTTTTGGGTTCAATCCTTAGAATACTCTGGTGTTCTATTGTAACACTACAAATATTACAACTGACCAGTACGCTTGCAGTAAAACTGGGCTTTAAAAATAGTTTCATAAATTTAGAGTTTTAATGCACATGCGTGCAACAGGTCAAGTTGTTGAAACCATTGTTGAGGAGTTAGTATAAGATTTGGTGATTTTTGTTTAATTATTGCATGCTTGTTAGGGACATAATTAGAAAAAATTAAGTCTATTGATACGACAAATCTTTTTTTTATAGTTTTCTTTGTTTTGTTTTGTTGATTGTTGACTGGTAGTCATGTTTAACGGTAACTATAGATGGCCGAAGGTCTGTTCATGTCTGATGTGAATAACACTTTAACACTTAGATGGGATGATTACGACCTTTTTTGCGAAATAATGATACGACTCCAGCTATGATTGGTATACCTACTCGTATCTGGTGGCTAGCGACAACCAGGATTCGAAGGCACTTAATGACGGTCATGACCAGATACATTGGGATGATGCCTTTGAGAATGGAATATTGGGATTCTGAGAAAACACAAAAACTATCAAGAACCAATTAGGCCAAATACCTGAACTCCTTCAACATCGAGCTAGGGAGCAAGCTTCGGTGGATGACTCTATCGAGTCAGACAATGCTGAAGTGGAGGAAGAGGTTCTCTATGAAATTGTTGAACGAAAATATGTGAAGGTTGATGTTCAACAAAAGATAGAGGTCAGAGAGTTGATTGAAGTATTGGGCGTTAAAGAGAAAATCTCTAACTCTAGTGAGGTGAGTGTGGAGGAGCCGCCAAACTTCTTGGACGTTTTAGAAGAAACCCCATGACAAGAACCAACCGAGGATGTGCCCCAACAAAGGAATATTCAAATGGAGATAGAGAACTCAAAAGAAATTGAGTTTGTGAATCCGACATTGATGATCCCTTGGAAGATGCAATGGAATGAATTTAGTTTCAGTAAGAATTGACTCAAAGTTTACATATCGGCACGACCTAAGTCAAGGCCGGTTCGATATGTTCATTTGTTGAAAAACACCCTTATCAACCTAAAAATGAACAAGAGACAGGTCAAAGTCTCAAGGACTTCTTGGAAGTTCCACTTTAGGGGCATGACGTATCGTTGGAGAGCGAATTTAAATTTAAACTTATTTTGTAAATAATTGAACTTATTCGAGTTGAGACTCTATTTGCTTTTGTTTAGTTCAAATTTAAAATTTGTTGCATCTTTAAATTTAGGATTAGGTAGTTTAATTTTTGTGTAGTTGGGAGTTTACACTGAAAAATTAAGAATTTTTTGGTACATTACAGTGGTATCGCGATACCCAAGACAGTTTCAAAATTGGAGTTCTAAAAATTTCAAGGATATCGCGATATTAACTCTTGGTATCACGATACCCATGTCAGTTTTCACAAAATATCTATTTAAGTATTATGACACATGTATTTTCACTCTATTTAACCCCAAAACTCAAATTCTCTTAATCTTTAGTCCTAATCTCCCAAATATATTTTCTTTCGTTTGCTTTTTTGTTTTCTGTGCAAGCCACCCATTTGAAGATTACACAACAACTTCAAGCTTAAATGCGAAGGTGGATAACCAGAGCTAGCTTGATACTCCTTCTAGGGAAGTCTGATAACCTCTTAATCTTTTGTATTGGGCTACCCATTGAGGACAATGTGTAATTTACGTGTGGGGTGTACATAGATTTTATCTTTGTGTGTTTTGTTTGCATATTTTCTATTTTTGCACAGTTTTTAAAAAAATTCAAAAATTTTCAAAAATATTTTCTTTTTTTTTCTTTGATTTTGTTGTTTTTATAGAGTGCTTGGACAATAATTGGGTAATAGGTCATGGGTTGTAAATATCGAATAAGTATGTTGAATTGCCAAGCATGTAAATTTTGACTGATACTAGGTAATGTGATGTTCTTAATATTAGATTAGTTAGTTTGATTAGTTAATTTGTATAATAGATTAGAGGTAATAACCTTTAATGAAAATGAGTAAGGTGTGTCATTGGATGAATGAAATGTATGGGTCTTTTTAGATAAATAAACTGAATTGTTAATTGTTCATTTGAATAGAAGTACGCATGATTGAAATATTATTTTGTGAGTAATTCAGGAAAGACCTTAGGCATTGTTTGATTTAACCTAGAGCCCAAAAGCTTTACCTTCTGCTATATACCACTAGTTCCTGTACTTTGAGCCTCAAACATCCTTTTCTTCTTTAGCCTTATTATGGAAGCCTTAAACCTAAATGAGTCAAGAACTCAACCTTTCTCTATCCGATTCTGAAAATGTACTATATAATGGATGTCGTGCCATGGACATTGAGGTTTAGGTAGAGACGTTATGGTGGCTTCTTGTGCGAAAAGGAAAAGAAGAGACTACGTGATATAGTACATATAGAACCCTGCTAAGTATAGTAAAAATAATAATAATAATAATACAAAAATAGAAATGTTGAGTGAATAAAAGTAAGGTGAGGGTTAAAAGCATTGTGAGTGGAAGAGTGCAAAATGTAAAAAAAGGGTTTTAAAAATCAAAGTCAAGCTCGGAAAGAAAAACTTTCAAGTCATAATGTATTAACGCTTACTAGTTTTGTATGTGCCAATATTGCGTAGTATCTTCTAAAATTTTGGAGAAATAAGATAGGCGAGAGAAGGAGAAATAAGAAGCTGAGTCTATGAATAAATTGGGGGCGAATGGGAAACAATGTCATATGCTTAACCATTTCTAGTGCTTGAAACCGTTTTGACCGTCCTAAGCCTCAGAATGTTACAAGCCTAGAAGACCTTTGGACCCGAATAATTCACTAACGTAATAATTCTTGAATTGCTTGTATTTGTCCAGATGAATATGACCAATTCATTTTTTTATATCTATGAGCTATCCATGTAATTCATTTTGATGGATAACACTTGTACATACATTCATTTTAATTTCCACTATATTTGTTAACACTTTAATTTATTGAACTAATTGTGTTTCCATTGAGGATGCCTGAGTTAGCTAAATATCACTCTTAGGTTGCATGTGAGGTAGTTATTATACAAGTTCGATGTTTTACCACTATGTGATTTAATTGTCTGATTTAGTACAAGGGTCGTCTCTTTACACGTTTAGTGTGTTTGCTTGAGGACAAGCAAAGAGTTAAGTTTGGGAGTTGATCTACATAAATTGATGTGGCAAATTAGGCTTTTTCGATGCACTTAAGGAGCTTTTTCTCGAGCAAAATAGAGTTTTTAACATAGTTTTTTGTTATTTTTATTATTTCATATTTTCGGTTAATAAGTGAAAATATCTCATTTTTATCTCTTTTTTTTACCCAAATTGGCCAATTGTGCCATGGGGAACCTAACCAGTTGATTGAGTGCTGTAGGGAGTCGACAGTGGCTCGAATGTGAGCAAAAACATCACCTAGAATGGGGTATCGCGACATCAAAGCATGGAAGTCGTGATACCTCTCACAATGCTAAAATGATGAGAATAGAGGTCACCTACAATGGTATTTTGATACCAATGATGGATATTGCGATACTAAGGCCCCCAATGCTCCAAATTTTAATTCTGACTTAGATATCGCGATATCTAAAACTGGATATCACGATACCCAGAATGTTGCAACATCTAGAGCCGGATATTGCAACATCATGCCTTATGCAACAAAAAAAAAATGACTATAAGGGTAGTTTTGTCCAACGGCCACACCAATTATAATTAAATACCTAGAGGCATTTTGGTCCAAAATTTAGGGTTGAATCACCTATTTAAATCCACTTTTGGCTGAATGAAAAGAGGAGTTTTTCACTTTTGTTTCTATCATCTTTTTTTTTAGTTTTAGGTTAGGGTTAGGGTTTCTTTTCTTCTCTTTTTATTTTCATTTTTAGTTTAGATTTTCTCTTTTCTTTTTAGAGTAAATTTCATAGTTATTAGTTAAGTTAGTTTTTGTTATAGTTTAGTTCTATTTACATGTTAAAAACTTTACACTTTCTTGGAATCATTTTTTAATCTTTACTTAATGTTATTTTAGCTTTCTTTAGTTTTAATTGTTAAAGATTCTATCATTAATGTTTCTTGCTTCTTACCTTGCTTCTAGTTGTTTATCTTTACTTTGCTTTTAGTTTTCTCCATTAAAAAGTCAATATTCATCATTATTTTCTTACGTTTGATGGTTATCGACATCTTAGTTGTTTCTTTCATGTTAGCTTTAATATGGTAATGAGTAACTAAACCCAAGGAGGTTGGTCGATGGAGATGTGGATAAATTAAAATCTTTAGACAAAGGACTAAATTGTAACAAATTGGACTAATTTGAATAAAACTAAAAACTTAGGTAGTGATGCCCTGAAGAGAATATCAAGATGAAGTGAGACTGAGAGGTAATCTTGTCGTGCACCCATTCGTAAATCTCGAATTAACTGACGAGATTGAGAGATAAACTGGACCTAATTCGTCTAAGTCAATAAAATTGAGATCGAGAGATAAAATGAAAACACTTAGTAATTTAAACAATTTATGTCTTGAGCCGGAGATTTGGCGAACCACATCAAAGTCAATCAAGTCCATTAGTTATTTTCTGAATAGTTCCTTAGTTTTACATTTCTTGAAATTTAGTCATTAGGATAGTTAATTTAGAAATTAGTGTTAAAAATCTTTGTTTATGCTTTATCATTCTATAACAATTAGTGAGTAGCTAGCTAGACTCCTTTGTTGCATGTATTTTTTTAATATAAATCATTAAATTGCCAATTCCTTTGGGTTCGATCCTTGGAATACTCCGATGTTTCATTATAGCACTACAAATATTACAACTGACCTGTACGCTTGTAGTAAAATCGGACTTTAGAATTTGTTTCATAAATTCAATTTTTAACGCGCATGCACGTAGCCAATCAAGTTGTTGATGCCTTTGTGAGGTAGTTGGTGTAAGATTTGGTGATTTTTGTTTAATTATTTCATGCTTGTTAGAGAGATAATTAGCAAAAATTAAGTCTGTTGATACGACAATTTTTTTTTATTATGATTTTCTTGATTTTGTTTTGTTAATTGTTGACTGAAAGCCATGTTTAACAGTAACTATAGGTGGCTCGAAGGTTCGTTTGTGTCTAATGTGAATGGCGCTTCAACACTTAGCTGGGATGATTACAGCCCTTTTGTGAAACAAGGATACGGCTCTAGCTATGATTGGTATAGCTACTCGTATCTGGTGGCTAGCGACAACCAGGATTTGGAGGCGCTTAATGATTTTAATTATCGTATATCTAAATCTAGTTATATGTTAGGCAATTTTACAATTTTCAAATTTCAAAATTTATAGGTTATTGTAATTTTAATTATAAAATTATTTTTATTATATTATTTTATATTTTTAAAAATTTTATTATATTTTTATTTTAATTTAATTACAATTAAATAAGATTGTTTTAAACAAATAATCAATTTCTTTAAGTTTGCCGTTACATATTTTTATTAACAATATAATAAAATTTTGGTGTAAAATAAAATTTAATAACCTTAATATCATATAAAATTTTGCAATCAAATATTGTGATTGTTAAAATTGACTTTACAAAATGAGATTTAATTTTGTGCAACATAAGATATAATCAAACATGAAGTTGTTGCAAAATAATATTTTGGAAATATATAAATATTTTTATTATTATTGTAGGGAAATTATTTGACAACCATATTTTTCAGTTGTTAAAACAAATATTGGCAATGACACTTAGTTTATGCAATACACAATCAACAAAATATCATTACAAAATAATAATTAAAAATCAAAATATTATAAACAATATATTTTATATTTGTCAAAACAAAATTTTAATAATAATATTTAATGTAAAATAAAACTAATTAAAATATCATCATAAAATAATATTTGGTAACTATTATAATATTGTAAAGTAACAAAATTAGCATCTAAATTTACAAATATATTATAATAACCTAATAAACTATGTTCAGATTTCAATATTCTTGATCAATCTATTTCCCATCCTCAATGTAAAATTTAATACGGTTATTATGGTAATGAAAAAAAATAATTTTTGGCCTTTAATTTTATAAAAAAATTTAATCATTCATCTAAATTTGTCGAATCACTCTAAAATAAAAAAAAATTGATGTTTATTAACTTTATTAACATAAAATATATATGAACTGTCACGTGTCTACCACATGAATAATTAATTAAATTTTTAAATATTAAATGTATATATCTTTATAATTTTGATAATTTTAATTTTTAAAATAAACTTTTAAATTAAAAATTAAATAATTATTGACGTGATAATTTGATAAAATTAACAAATAAGTACTTGTGATGATGAAGTTTAGTTTGAGGGAATCTAGTTTCGGTGAATCATTTGAAATAGATTCAAAATCCATAAAATTATATCACATCCATTTACATAAATTAATTTCATCATTTATTTTTCAATGATATTAGTTATTTCTAATAGTTATAATAGGTATTGTTAAGAAAAATTTCACCTTAATATTTTAACCAAAATAATTAAGGGCATAAATATTTGAATTAATTAATGATATTATAAAATAAAAAAATAAAATTATGTAAATTTAAAGTATAGATATTAAATCTTGAATTCAAGCGTAATATAAATCATAACTATACACTTGACACAATTATTTGACTTAATAAAAAGTTTTATACTTTTCTAAAATTACTTTTAATTAGCAAGTAGATAAAATTATTTTAATAAAATTTTAATAAACATTTAATATACAATTATAGTAAATTAAAATTATAACGAATTAATGGTCCAAACATTCTCGTAAAACCTAGGCTTTTGATTGTTCATCTTTTCCAATATTGGGTAAATGAATCCAAACGAATTAATAGTTCCGGTTATTTTAATAATAAATTAGTGTAATTGAGTTTTTTTTTTGCATAAGTTAAAATTTTTGTCTATATTCTTTGTACCAACCGTTTCATTCAATTTTAGTTATACTGGTCAAAATATTGTGTACTAGTTCGTATATGAATAATATTAAAAATTATAAAACTTTTAATTTTATACTGTTATAGTTCTAAATAAATTTTTTATCGAAACATTGTGCATCGGTTAATGCATAAAATTTTATTATTTGAAATTTATTTTATATAATTCATTTGATATTTGAAAATATTTTTAAATATCTTTTCAAAATATTTATAAATTCAAAATAATACACTGAAATAAATTGATATCAATACAAATTAGTTTTAGTAGAAAATGATATGTCCACCAATTTCGTATTGACTACCTTGATAAATAGTGAAAGACTCATTTGTACTAATTAAAATTAACGTAAATGTACACACTTATGTAACCTTTTATGTTTGAGATTCATGTAAAATTAAATTCATATTTTATATTTGATTTTCGTAAATTGTATACCAATAAATATTTGTTTCATGTAAACATTCAACCAATATATTTTTTTTTGGAAATAGAAGATGCATATAATATATATATAAAAATAAAAGCACAACCAAATAAGTTGAAGCAAGTTACTACAGAATTAACTAACCCAAACCAAGGCTTCCCCTCTATACCCAAGTTATGGTTCTTCGAACTTACCACAACCATTTGCACACGCATCAAAGGTGAAAGCATTAATCATAAAATGAGGAGGATTAATTAGGGATACCAGCAGGTTGGATGTCTGTAAATTCTGAATTATCTGAATTCGTGTTCACAGATTATCTAATTTTTAATATCTAAATCTGAATTCAAATTAAATATTATTATCTGTCAAATATTCGATATTCGACTCAGATTTATTACAAAATATATAGATTTTTTCTTTGTGCAAAATTTGAACATATGGCTTTTAACAACTAAAGCTATACTTTAACCATAAAAGCTAATCCTAAATTTTAATTAAAATTAACACAAACTAATAAATAACATATAAACATCAATGAGATAATTTTAAAATTAAATAGAATAATTAAATTAAATAGAATAATAAATAATAAATTTAAATATGTTTAAAATTTTATAGAAAAATATATTTAATTTAACATCTTTTTTTTAAATGTCATATAATTTCTCTTAAATTTTATTCTTTTGTATTTGTAAATTAATTAAACAATAAGATGGAGTCATCGAAATTTCTAGATTTGCGATTTTTCCTTTCATTATTTGATCAATTCAATTAGTTAATTTTTTAACAGAAAAATAATATTTATATAATTAAAATAAATATTGTGATATGAGTTTATTTGTAATGTGACATGATTATATTTAGTACATATTATATTATATAAAATAATATACAATTTAAAGACATATAATATATTATTGTTATATAATTAAATAATGAATGTAAAATAATTATTATAACATTATGATATTACAATATGCATTTTCTATTAATGATATGCAACCTAAACCTCAAATATGTAACTAAGTATAGATAAGGTAGACTCCTCTGTTACATCAATTAGACTCACTCCCACAAAAAAGAAATTTTTTTATTGACTAATCTTAATTTCAAATAAATCACACTTTCTCATTTGACCAATCGGGTAAAATTTGGCACATGACATTGATATTTCCAACCAACATGCCAAATGAAATACCCAAACACACATTCATTTAAACTACCACACAGGCACGATTTGTGGACCGATCCCACGACCTTAAGGATATGATGAACATCTTTGCCCATTTGACCAAATGCTGGGGATTTAGAAACTACATGAGATTTAAGACAATAAGATGTTAAATAATATATCTTTTTTGATAATTTTTTAAGTATATTTAAATTTATTATATTTATTATTTATTATTTATTATTAATTGAAATATTTAAATTCAAAAAAAATTATTTTTATTAATATTTATATATTATTGATTAGTTTATGTTAATTTTAATCAAATTTGAAGATTAGTCTTGATGGTTAAAACATAATTTAATTGGAAAAGGTCATGCATTTGAATTTTGTTGGAAGTAAAATTTTAAATATTTTATAAGGTAAATTACACCAATAATCACTCAACTTTAGGATAGCTAACAAAACAGTCACTCGGATTTCAATTCAGTCACTCAACTTTCAAAAAATAACAAAATAGTCACTCCATTTTCCGTTACATTTATAACAGAGCTATCGTTTTCCGTTATTAACTTAATAGAAATGCCATTTTCCATCCCTCTCCCTCTTCCCCACCATCCCCCTATCACAAACCCCTTTACTTTTTTGCAGACCTCCCTACCATTGCCCTTTCCTTTTCTTCCCACTATTCCTTCTTCACCATTATTCCTGTCACCCTCAGCAAAGCTGCTATGTCCAAAGGAATGAGCCACTTTGTCATTTTCATCTACTCAAATGCTTTGGCTTCTCTCATTCTTCTGTCAGCAGTTTTTTCTTTATGAGGTTCTCATCTATCTATCAATTAGATCCATGGATGAGCAACTAATGGTATTTATTTCTGTTTTGAGACTTCCTTATATGTAAGAAAAAGCGGCCACCAATTACTTTATCTTTTTTGTACAAAATTTTTTGCTTAATCATTGTTGGGTATGCAATTAAATCTAAATAGAGTTTAATAATTCCTTTATTAGTGAAAAAATTGGGTTATAAAATTGAGTTTTTTTGCAGGATCACTTTGATGCAGAACTGTGTAATCATTGGTATAAGATACAACTTTCCAACCCTTGCTTGTGCTCTTGCCAACTTAATCCCAAATTTCACTTTCTTTCTTGGTGTTATCTTCAGGTTCGTCTCTGCTACTATGCCATTTGTTTTTGTAGTATAAGGCATAATCAGTTGTCTTTGATCGTTGCTAGCTATGTCAGTTTTTCCATTTTTTTTAAAAATTTTATAGGATGGAAAAGCTAGAGTTGAAAAGCCCAAAAAGTCAGATCAAGTGTTAGGCACCTTAGTATCTATTTCTGGAGCACCCATTATAACCCTTTACAAGGGTCATCCAATACTTTCCCCACCAATTGAACCACATTTACATCCATCTCCTTCTACCATGTTAACAACATCTAACAATTGGCTCATAGCTGGCCTTTGCATCGCTACTGCCTCTTCGTCAGTTTCAGCAAACATCATTGGTCAGGTAATTTAATATGCCATTTCATAATCCACGATGCTTTGGCTACTTCAAACTGATACTTTCCCTACTAAATTTGAAGGCTGTAATTCTATAAAGGTATCCATCAAAGATAACGTTGGTTTCCTTCTATTGCCTCTTTGGGTCCATTCAATCTGCATTGGTTACTTTGATTTTGAAAGAGACCCAAACGCTTGGATGTTGAGTCCTAATATCGAGCTCATTTCTGTGGTCTACTCAGTAGGCAAATTGTAACTCCCCATGTTAGCTTTGTCATTTTGGCAAATCGAAGCTTTGTAACTAAGACCAATTTTGTTTTAGGCTTTATTTGGAAATATGGTAACATTTGGTGTGCAAGCATGGTGCATATGGCGTAAAGGTTCGGTCTTCATGGCCACATTCAAGCCCTTAAGTATCTTTGTGGCCACGCTTTATATTGTTGCCTTCTTGGGGTTCATTTTCCTTGGGGATGATGGTGAAGAAGGAATTGAGGGAAGTGGGGGAGAAGGCAAGGGTAGGGAGGTCCGCAAAAAAGTAAAGGGGCTTATGATAGAGGGAGGGATGGTGGGGAAGAGGGAAGAGGATGAGAGAGGGATGAAAAATGGCATTTCTGTTAAGTCAATAATGGAAAACGATAGCTCCGTTACAAACGTAACCGAAAATGGTTAGTGGTGACTATTTTGTTATTTTTTGTGAGTTGAGTAACTGTTTTGTCAACTACCCCAAAGTTGAGTGACTGTTGGTGTAATGTACTCTATTTTATAATTGGCTACGTAGAGTCGGATATCCATTATCCAAATTGCCATCCCTAAAACTAACCTGATCAGTGTAGTTCACATTAAATAAAATCACCCTTGTTAAGTCGTGTACCACTGTATTAGCAAATCCACCAATCCAATCGAGGGCAATTAATTTCAATTTCAACTACTACATTATCTAGGCGTAAAGACTTAACTTAGGATAGAGTCTCTTTGATCGACACTGCTTCTGCAATATGAGGAGCATACACCCCTTGAGCAAAACCAATACAAGCCCATTGGAACACCTTAGTGTCGTCCCTCAACACTGCCCCACTTCGTTGCACACTCACCTTAAAACAACGCCACATCAACATTACACTTAACCCACCCAAACGACGAGCAGCCATCTTCGCGTCAACATTACACTTAACCCACCGGGCAACTCCAAACCCAATCAATCCTCCTGCCCAACTAACGAGTATTCTGAAAGTGCTCAAAGGACAATTGCGAACAACCCCAATCTTGCAAAAAAGAGTCTGCAAACAAAACATAAGAGCTTGGCACATCACTCCCTTCTAGACATACAAATTCCGATGGAACCACAACGGCCAAATTATTAAAATTTAAAAGCTATTTGATACCATTTTTGGAAAAAAAAAGTCAAAATATTTTCTTTTATAGAAGTTTTGAATTTTTTTTCAAAGTTTTGGAAAATTTTAAAATTTTAAAATCTTGAATTTCTAATTTTTTCCAATTTAAAGAATTTTTAGAATTTTTTAAAGTTTGATTACAATTTTGAATTTTTTTATATTTTTCAAAACTTTGGAAATTTTAATACTTTTGATTTTTATTGTATTTTAAAATTTTAAGATTTTTCTAGTTTTATTTATTATATATATTTGGGAATTTTAGAACTTGTCTAGATTATTATAATTTTAACAAGTTTTTAAATTTAACCAATCATAAATTAACATATATAATTTATTAACTGAAATAATTAATACCAATATTAATTATCTTTATTTATTAACTTTAGAAAAGTACAAAACTCAATTACTCTATTTTTAGGAATCATTTACTTGCTTTAAATATTAATTAATAAATATTTTTATAAATTTAAGATGTAATGATTATGTAGTGTAAGTGCTTTTTAAAACATTTATTGTAAAAACTCTCAAAATAGAATAAGAGTAAATGTAAAAAAGGGAATCAGGCATAATATAAAAGCCATTTGTATTTCCTTGATTGCCACTATTAATGTTTGAGTCCAAAAACTTCCATTATTTTCAAAACAATTTCCATATTTATCAAAGTAACAGAAAAAGGTAATAATCTGTCCTCTAAAACTCTGTCACATATGCAGATACAAAATGCTTCATGAACCCTCAATGGACCAGAACCAAAATAAAAATGAGTAAATTTAATTACTTTCCATAAAAACAATACAAAAAAAAATAGTTTCCATAATTTCCCTCTCGTTTTTAAAACCCACCCAAAGGGCCAAAACCCATCCTTTCCTCTTTATCTCATAAATAAATATAAATAATTAAAAAAAATCATTTTTTTTTTGTTGTTTTATTTTTGTTTGATTTCACATATAAATATACAGGAATTTTTGGCCATAAAAGAAGTCATTTTTTCAGCCTTTTTGTTTTTTCTTTACTGTGTAATGCAGCAAGAAAACTACAAAAAGGAAGCTTCAGCAATGGAAGGAAGAGAAAGGGACGAGTTAGAGTTGTCTTTACCTTACCCTCTTCAATATATTGGTGACACATTGTTCAAGCTGACGTCAATGTACTATAATAATAACGTGGAAGAAGTAGAAGCAGATGATGATTCAGACAATAGTTTTGCCTTCCAGATTGATGAAAGCTTGTTAATTGATCCTCGTCTTGTTTTGCTTGACAAAATGATCGGTGAAGGCTCTTACTCCACTGTTCATAAAGGATTGTGAGTTCTTTTTCATATTTTTTTTCTCTTCAGTTATTTTTTTTTCTTTTGCCTTTCTTTTGGGGTGTCTTATATTTTGGTTTTCTTGATACTGGCTTCATTAGGTTAATCACATTCTTTGCATGTTCTTGGATTTTCATGCTCTTTTGGCTTTTGTGGGCTTGTTTGGATTTTTCTCCTTTGTTTGAATTCAATTTTGTTTTCATCTTTCTTTTGAATTCTGTCTTCTTGGACTGATAAAAATTTCAAGGGGTTTAAGGTGGTTTATCTTGTTTCTGTAAGGGCTTGTTTACTTGGTGTGTTTAAGTCTGATCTTAGTGCTATTTTGATCAAACATATATATATATCTTGATTAAAAAAAATTGGGTTCTTTTAGTAAAGGTATATGGATTCCTTTTAGTTTAGGGTCTGTAAGATGCTCTTGATTTGTTTATCACTATGTTTAGTGTTCAAGATTTTTCTTCTCTTTTGGGGTCCCTTTGAGTTCGTTCAAGTTCCAAGGAAATAGACTTGCGATTCCTTGTTTTGCTGCATTTTAAAGAAACATTTCTAGAATCAAGTCGTGATAGATCATTGAAGGACTATTGTGTTCGTCATATAGTTTTTTTAGTTGGAAACATGATTGGTTGATTATGAATTTGCACTGCATTTGTATAAGCTACATCATTACTACTTTAGCTAGTTGTTTATACTTGAGATTTGAGAACACTGATGAAGTTTTAGATTCTAACAGCTTTTAGCTGATAACATCACAAGTAATATGAACCGCCGTGCAATCTCCGTTAATAGCATAGTTGACAATTAAAAGATTTTGAGATCGATTGTAACTACATTTAGATGTTGTTAGCGCCGCATGTATGTGGACTGCAGTTGAATCTTTGTTCATAGCATAATTGACGGTTAAAGGACTCATCATCCAATCGATTTGCGATAGATTCTAATTACATTTAGATGATGTTAGCGCCACGTGTATGTGGACTGCAGTGGAACCTTTGTTAATAGCATAGTTGACGGTTAAGGGACTCATCATCCAATCAATTTGCGATCGATTCTAATTACATTTAGATGTTGTTAGCGCCACGTGTATGTGGACTGCAGTGGAACCTTTGTTAATAGCATAGTTGACGGTTAAAGGACTCATCACCAAATCACTTTGCGATCGATTCTAATTACATTTAGATGTTATTAGCGCCACGTGTATGTGAACTGCAGTGGAATTGCATAGTTGACGTTTAAAGGACTCATCATCCAATCGATTATGATTAAATGCTAGTTGACAGGACATCCTTGGATATAGTGTCAAATTTCCTCAGCAGCCGGTTGTATGTCAATATCAAACAATATCGTTTATGTTTTATGTCGAATTCAATGAAGTTGAACTCCCTCGATGCTATCTTGTTTTGATATTGTTTGCGTGCTAAAGCAGCCTCTCTATTATGGATGCTGTGGTAAATGAATTCCTCATTGCCCTGTATTTTAACAGTTATGCATGAGAAAAGAGGCAAAGTTTATTTGTTTCCGATTACAAAACAATACCTTTGTGCCCATGCTTAGTAATTCTGCAATATTATGTTTAACATTGTGCAAATTTGATTGGATGCTTGCTCTTAATGTGGTGTTCTAGAAGGCTATACTGCTGCAATAAATTTCAATTTTCTGTTAACGAATAATTTGGATCCGTGACACTGATGGTTACTTCATTTTGTTCAAGCTACAAATCCAAACCTGTTGCTGTGAAGATGATTCAGCCAAGTAATCCATCAGCTGTAATTCGCGAGCATAAGGAGAAATTTCAGAGGGAGGTTTTCCTGCTGTCTAGGATGGACCATGAAAATGTTGTAAAGGTTTTTAAAAACTTACCCTTTACCTCTTTTAGTGTATGTCTAATTTTACCTTTTCACCTTCACTCTCTTCCATTTCAAGCTCCCAACAGCCAGCAACGTGTGATTAAGTTTTAGTATTACGGTTTGCTAGTATATTGCCGTATCCTCCTCACTAGCCAACCTGCTAACAGGCTTCATAAGCAAACTAAGTTGTTGGATTTGGTTTGAGGATACTGTCTCCCTGCATGTCAATGATATAGCCATCTATGGAAGATGTTCATACGGCACTCTGATATTTGTGGCTATTTTAACTTACATTATTCTCTGAAACTGCTATTCATATTTGCATTAAATTACCTTGTCCTTCTAATTCAGATATGTTTTGCTGAAGCAGTTTGTTGGCTGTTCCCTGGAGCCGACTATGATGATAGTTACTGAACTCATGAAAGGTGATACACTTCAGAGGTATCTGTGGAACATGCGCCCCAAGCGTCTTGAACTGGATTTTGCTTTACGTCTTGCATTGGGTATTTCCCGAGCTATGGAATACCTGCATGCCAATGGCATTATTCATCGTGATCTGAAGCCAAGTAATTCATTCTATTCTCATCTCAATATTCTAGTTGCTGCTATTTGGTAAACAGTTAATGATATGCTTATTCTTTCACTTGCTTGCACTGACCAAGACTTAAGATACAGCAAAATTTCATGTTTTCCTGAACAGATATGATAAACTGACTATGCTAGTAATGTCAGGTGACCAAACAAAGTATAGATTGTGCTGGAACGGAAAGTTTTCGCTGATATGCATTAAAATGCCTAAGGACTTTAGAAGCTGATACTAAGCATTTAGACATTGCAGTACTTTTTTATTGTGATTGACTTCATCAACAGACAAACACCTCAACATTGAGTGAAAATATTATGCCAGAAGACAGTCTGTTTCTTATATATCCTTTAATCTCATGACAGGCAATTTACTTCTCTCCGAGGATAGAACGTGCATCAAGCTGGCTGACTTTGGACTAGCTAGAGAGGAAGTATTGGGTGGAATGACCTGTGAGGCTGGTACTTACCGGTGGATGGCTCCTGAGGTGCTTTTCTTATAATGGTTCTAAATTAATCTAGTAGTGGCTTATCTTCCTAGTTTTCTGGTAATGCCTAACTTGTTTTTCTTTTATCCAAATTAGATATACAGCAGAGATCCACTCCCAATCGGAGCAAAGAAACACTATGACCACAAAGTCGATGTGTACAGTTTCTCAATTGTTCTTTGGGAGATACTGACGAACAAAGCTCCATTCAAGGGAAGGGATAATGTAACAGCGGCATATGCAGCGGCAAAGGCAAGCTGAACTTTCATTTCTCATGTCAATAATTTTTAACAATTTCTAACTATATCCCTTTTGCAATCCTCAGAACGAAAGGCCTTCTGTGGAAGGTCTTCCAACAGAGATTGTATCTCTCCTGCAGTCCTGTTGGGCAGAGGACCCGAAGATTCGACCAGAATTTAAGGAAATCACTGCCTCTCTTACCAACTTCCTCCGCAACTGTAGCCCACCAGAGACTACACCTCCTAAGCAAATGGAAATTGATCGTTCCGGAAGCCATGCAGAGGAAGAGTCAGTCGATACCGGGCATGTTACAAATAAGTGTAACGACAAGGGGAGGAAATCGAAGTCTTATACCTCATTCTTCATCTGCTTCGATGATTGCTTATCGAATTGATCAGGCAGGATGATGGCTTATCATGTTTTGGGTACAAAATGTACATGAATGGCTTATGCCCTTCTTTCAGTAAACATAAACTTCACAGAACTGTCAATTGGACATCAATGCTTTTTATATATATACACCTCAGAAACAGTCAAAGATATAATTAAATATACATAAAGCTTTTATCAAAGTTTTTGTCTTTTGTTTCAAGAGATGTACTTATTTCGTGAATGGGAAGCGTGGTTGGGCTTAGTCCGGCTGAGAGAGGGACCAATTTCCATCTGCTAAATGGTGAAACCAGCAGGAACCATGCCCCATCAAGTACGGCTAAATTAATAAAAAATAAAAGCCTGAAAGCCAATAAGAATGAAGTCAAAGGCGGTGCGATATAAATGGATAATGTTTCAGTGACGTGGAAGCCACACAAGCCTATACGGATAATAACCTTAAGACCAAAAAGAAAAAAGTTCAAACCTAAACGATGTAGTTTCGCTATAAAACTTGACACCCCCCTTTCTCTTCTCTTTCTTTTTCTTTCCTTCCAAACTAAACAAAGAACATTGTACTTCAATTTCTCGTACGATTTTTTTATTCTTTATTCTCAGCCGTCGGATAAGGAAATATAAGAAGCAAAAAAAAAAAAATATTGTTTATACAAATAAATGTCTTTCTCTTGGTAATATCCCCTTTTTATTTATTTATTTAAAGTGTTTCCACTTGGACTTCCTCCTTACTACCCTTTTCAACGCCATGAAAGCAGGTCTTTCTTTCTTCTTTCTTCTTCTTCTTCTTCTTCTTCTTCTTAATATTGTGTTTTTTATAAGTAATGTTAAAAGCGTTTAGAAGCTAAATTTCTTTCCTTCTATTTCTGTTCATTTATGCCATTAATAAATTTGTTTCAGGATTTCTTTCTTTTTCTCTTATCTCTTGTTTTTTTTTTTTAAACTTTGATTTATCAGTTGGATTAGTATTACTTACTCGTTCTTCTCTCAACTTTTATCTTTATATTGTTTCTTTTAAGTTTTGCCTGTGTTATGCCTATGGGAAATCGTGTGGTTTTGGCTTGAAGATTAAAATTAGCTTTTACTATTTTGGGAAAAAACAAAAAAAACCCAGTTCTTTAGCATATTCATCAGTAAGAAACTAAGAATCCATTCACTGATAATGTATGTTCTCTTCTTCTTTCTTTTTTTTTCTAACATGTGGAGAAGGTGTATGGATTCCAGCTGTAATACGACAATTGCTGGTCAACGTTAGGTTTTTACTATAATCTGCATGAAGAATTAAGAGGGCTAATTGTTGACTAGCTTTAGCTGTGGTCTATTTAAAACAGATACCGCCAATTTCTACTGATTTTTCTTTTTCTTTTTCCTTCTAATTTTTTGTTTAATATGGGAATTGTTGAAAAAGTCGGATTTTTCCTTTTGTAGGGAACAAATTGGAGTTAATTAACAAATTATTAGAATTAAAGAATTACTTTATATTTCAAGGTTGTCGCTTTATGGAAACGATTGATACTCTACCTCTATTTTGCATATGGCTAAATTAGCTACAAACATGATGCTTTCCTCTGAGTGCTTCACTTGTTAGGACAAGAATGTGTGATTTGTCTTTAAGTTAGTTTATATGGAAGTGTAAATTAACAACCTAATTTGTATCATTTTGTATTTATTCGCTGCTGGAGATGTGACCAAGATAACAGAAGATCTTTAAAAAGTAACAAGTTTATTTCTAGATTTTAGCTTTCTTTAAATGGTTTTTAAGTTATTTTGAAACTGTTGTAATTTGTTTTCAATATTTTAGGGTAAGTTTTGTCTTTTTGTTGGATCATGTGAGTGTTGTTTACAATGTTGCGGAGCATTGAGTCCGGTTCGATTATTTTTCTCATTGTAGTCCATTCATGATAATATGCTGCCTGAAATCTATTTAGATTTATGCTCCATGGGCTCATAAATGATGTTCCTACATATTCCCGATAGCTAGTTATAGTTTCCCATTTTTCTCCCCCTCCTTGTTAGTTGTGTCATTGGTAGATAATTTCTTGTGATCTCTCATCTCTGATATACTTGTTTACTTGGTTTTGGATTCACAGGTGCTTCATAAAAGTCATTGACGATCAAATTTTATTTTAAAATTGCTGAAATTAAGAAGTTTGCCAAAGTGGTTATGGGAACAGAAGAAGAGAGCTCACCTGCCAAGCATTCTAAACCTACTGCTTCAGCTCAGGTATATCATTCTTGCCTTATCTCCACCCAAAGAAAAGAACAAATAATGTGCCCATATCATTCATGTTCTCTCATCACTAGCAAGCGGTTGAGCTTTACTGATTTTTCTACTTTTTACTTATAGGAGATGCCTACGACACCTGCATATCCTGATTGGTCAAGCCAGATGCAGGTTTGTATAGTACATAAGTCTTATGGTTTGTCTTATTTTTCAACTGTTGATCACATTGATGAAGTTTACTAAAAATGTCTTTGTCCTGTAAATAATTGTTAGAGCTTACAACTCATCTTCTTGTTTAGGCTTATTATGGTGCCGGAGCTACTCCACCTCCCTTTTTTGCCTCAACTGTTGCTTCAACAACTCCGCATCCATATATATGGGGAGGCCAGGTGATTCCTCTTTTAAAATCACTATTGCCTAATCATTTGTTTCTTTCAATGTTTGATTCAAGTAAGGTTCTTACTTTTCTTTTCTGTTGATTATCTTTCAGCATCCTTTAATGCCTCCATACGGCACCCCAGTTCCGTATCCAGTTATATATCCTCCAGGGGGAGTATATGCACATCCTAATATGGCCATCGTAATATTAGATTTTTTTCTTTCTTTATGTGTTTTCCTCTTGCAGTATATTCCCAGTTGTTCATAAAATAAATTCCCTTTCCTCATGGCAATTTTTTCTATAGGCTCCAAGTTCTGCACCAAATAATGCTGACCATGAAGAGAAGAGTGCTGATGACAAGGATCGAGGTGCCACCAAAAAATCCAAGGGAACTTCAGGAAGCAAGGTTGAAGAGAGTGGAAAGGCAGCTTCCGGATCTGGAAAAGATGGCGGTTCTCAAAGGTGTACTAGACTTTTGATGTTCCAATCTTTCCTCAAACAATTTTCACATTCACTCTCAACACGGATTTTGATTAAAGAATTTTCTTTGATTTTTTTGTACATGCCTTTCCTAATTTCAATCGCTTTCTTAACAGTGGTGAAAGTGGCAGTGAGGGTACAGCAGATGGAAGCGATGAGAATAATCAACAAGTATGTGCGTAATTGTCATTTTTTAGTTGTCATCAACGGCACGGATGATTTACTGGCTAGCATGTTAATATGATGAATTGTTCTTTCTAGTAATTATGTGCCCTTCTTTTTCTCTTTAGGAACCTGCTGCTGCGAAAAAGGGAAGCTTTGGACAGATGCTTGCAGATGGTATATTAAGTTTCCTTATCTAATTTCGGCTTTTATTGTTGGATAAATCAATCAAAGAAGCTTCAGCTTATTTTGAAAAAAAGAAAAAAAGTTTCTCTTTATTTTTTCTAAGTGTACTTATGATACTAAACATGGGTTTGATTTTATATTCTAATTACAAATCACTCTTTGTACCAGCCAATATGCAGAGTAATACTGCTGTGGCTTTGGTTCCTGGGAAACCCGTAGTCCCTATTCCTGGAACTAACTTGAATATTGGGATTGACATATGGAGTGGTGCCCCTGCTGCCACAGGAGCTGCAAAAATGCGACCCAACGCGTCTGGTGCTGTAGCTGCAGCTGCTTCTGGAGTTGTAATGCATGACCAGTGGATTCAAGTATGAGCCTTGTTGATTTTTGTTTCCTATTTTGCTTGTTCATTCATTAATCATTACTATTTGCTCCATTTGCAATCCAATATTCTGCTCTTGAGTTGTTAAAAACCTGCCTCATTCCTTGTAGTGTAACTTTATTTGCTCCACTATTGTGTCCTTTTAAGTAGGTAGAGCATTTTGGATGCGACTTACCTCTTCAGTTTCATGTTTTGAACTAAATTGGAGCTGTTGGTTTGTGCAGGATGAGCGTGAGTTGAAAAGACAGAAAAGGAAGCAGTCTAACAGGGAATCTGCCAGGAGATCAAGATTACGAAAGCAGGTAGACTGTTTTATATTTGTTCCTCTACCTATGATTTAGGATTATAAGTATTTTTTTAGCTATGTTTCGAATCTTAAAGACCTGGTGCGCTTGTATTTGGTGTTTCCCTAGGCGGAGTGTGAAGAGCTACAAGCAAGGGTGGAAAACTTGGCGAACGAAAACTGCACCCTTAGAGGGGAACTACAGAAGCTTTCTGATGAATGTGAGAAGCTTTCATCAGAAAATAGTTCAATTAAGGTATATAAATAGCTGCACCCTTTACTTCAGATCTTGTCGTTTTCCTCCTGCTTGAACCTTGCTGATCATTAGACACTAGTACTACTATCATCCGTCCAATGTGTTGCAATCAGTTCTTCCTTGTGCATATATTTTTGAATATATTATTTACAAATATGATTTGTTTCTCGTATATCAGGAGGAATTGATGCGGATTTGTGGACCGGATGCTCTTACTAAGCTTGAACAAGAGAACCCCTCTTCAGTTGTCGAGGGTAATAGTTAGTAGGAAATCTACAGAGATAACTTGGTGCAGGCAGTGCAGTATTCCGTCTAGTAATATTCTTTTTTTAGCGTTGGCCAATAACCTAATAGGACATTTGTTTTCTTACTAATCTAAACCCTTAAGACTCTTAACGTTGTAACCGAAACAACTCTCAACCAGGTCAGATTGTGGTATTGATGTAATTGATTGGACAGTCATTCAGATTTTGATCCAAGTTTATATTTAATATATAAAATGAAACAACATGATTAGATATTACTTGGTGTATGATTACAACCCTCTA
The DNA here is from genome assembly GCF_025698485.1 of Gossypium arboreum. Taxonomy (NCBI): domain Eukaryota; kingdom Viridiplantae; phylum Streptophyta; class Magnoliopsida; order Malvales; family Malvaceae; genus Gossypium; species Gossypium arboreum. Next base: position 28,226,300 of record NC_069080.1, on the reverse strand, counting down.
AAAATCGAAATTGTATGAAATTTTCCTTGTGAAAAAGGTAGAATCAAACAAAAAGAGCTTGGTCTGCCTTGTTGGTGAATGTACGGAAACTGGATATTTTGTTTGGTAAAGCGAGGGATCTGGTACTACTCAAAACTGTCTTGTTGGTGAATGTACGGAGACTGGATATTTGACAACTTATAAATCTAGCTTGTGGAACTTTTTTTTTAATTCCATTTCCAGTAACTTATTAATCCGTGACAACAATTTATAATTTGATTTTTTTTTCTTTTAAATTTACGAACATGGCACCTTATCAAATACATTTAAATAAAATTAAAATCAATTGAATTTTGGATATATGTTTGGTAATATTCAAATGCGGTGGTGTTGTCTATTCAAACTTTATCGATCCTCTGCAATACAATGTTCTCACTCTCTCTCTCTCTCTAGTTGGACCTTAACAACTTTGTAATCCAGCAGGAAGAGTTGTCTTAAGCTCCTGCCACCTGTTGCATGGCCCTGCACGTGTCCATCCATAACACTACGTATCTAACCCCGATCACCCACTTTCTTCTATATACACTAAGCCAACTCTTTCCATCTTCCCACCCAGCAATCAGAACATCAGTGTCTAGATTCTCATCTCTATCCTCTTTAAACAATGCTGAGGTTGAAGGGAACCTTGGTTTCCCCATTTTCCTTTTTCGCAGTTTTCAGCATTATTCTTGCTTCCCCCACCTTCCTGAGTGTCGAATCTTATTCGCATCGCCATGCTTCCACCGTGGGTCAGTTGGTTCTTAAGCACGACAGGAAGCTCTTAACTCAGACAGAACATGGAGAAATCTCAGCTGCTATAGTCACTGATGGAACAAAAGGGCCATACCATCTTCAATTCATCACCCTGGAGCCTAACTCCGTGTTTCTTCCAGTTCTGCTACATGCAAACATGGTTTTTTTCGTCCATACAGGTACTTGCATGTTTTAATGAATTTATGGTGTAAGCTTCTCGGTTTTGAGCTGAAAATTTTGGTATAGGGAGTGGGACTTTGAGTTGGACTGATGATGATGATATGAGGGATGTGAACCTTCGGAAAGGAGATGTATATAGGTTGCCTGAAGGATCGGCTTTCTATGTACAAAGCAGCTTAGAGGCTGAAAGAGAGAAGCTTAGGATTTATGCTATCTTCACTAACGCAGAAGATGACATATATGTATGACCTTCTTACCTATCTCTTTTATCCATTTGTTTTCCCTTTCTTGTCGGCTTATAATGTTAGGACTTTTTGGTCTGTGAATTTAACAAAATCCAGGAGCCATCCATTGGGGCATACTCAAGCATTACTGATGTCGTTCTCGGCTTTGATACCAGAGTACTCCAAGCAGCTTTTAAGGTATGATTTTAAGTGGTAGAATGTCTTAGTTTTTTTTCCTGCATAATTCTATTAATATGTGTATACATTGGAAACTTGTGTCTCAAGGTACCCGAAGATGTGATAGAAATAATGAGAGCAAGCAAGCCACCTGCTATAATTCATGCAGTGCAAAAGGAGGGGAAGATGTTAGTGGAATGGCAAGCTCAACTCTTGAAAGCCTTTCTAGGGGGCAATAGGGATGGCTTCTTCCATTCTATCAATGGCAAGAAGACGAAGAAGAAAATGAGAGCATACAATGTTTTAGAAGCAGATCCAGATTTCGAGAACTGTAACGGGTGGAGCCTAACAGTGGACAGGAAAGACTTGCATATATTGAAACATTCCAACATTGGACTTTTCATGGTGAACTTGACAAAGGTTGGTTTTTACTACAAGTTCTCTTAAATAGTAGCATTCGGCGGAGTTAAAGAAGATCCATTATAATGGTGTGATTTTTTTCTCTCTGAAGGGTTCAATGATGGCGCCACATTGGAATCCAAGAGCTTCCGAGATAGCAATAGTGTTGCAGGGTCAGGGGATGGTTCGGGTGGTTTGTTCAAGCAATGCCAAGGAATGTGAGTGCAGGGACATGAGGTATAGAGTGAAGGAAGGCGATATATTTGCGGTGCCAAGGTTTCATCCAATGGCTCAGATGTCATTCAACAATGATTCTTTTGTTTTCATGGGGTTTAGCACATTAACAACAAAGCGAAACCATCCTCAATTTCTAGTGGGGAAGAAGTCTGCGCTAAGGATCATGGATAAACAGATATTGGCTTTGTCTTTCAATGTCTCCAACGCAACAATCGATCAGCTTCTTAAACCGCAGAGAGAATCGGTGATATTAGATTGTACATCGTGTGCGGAGGAAGAGGAAAGATTGATGATGGAGGAAATTGAAAGGGAAAGGAAGGAAGAGGAAGAAGCCAGGAGGAAAGAGGAGGAAGAGGAGGCCAGAAAGAAAAGAGAGGAGGAAGAAGCTAAGAGGAAAGCGGAAGAAGAGGCCCAAAAGAGAAGGGAAGAAGAAGAGGAAGCCAGAAGGAGAGAGGAAGAGGAAGAAGCTAAGAGAAGAGAAAAAAAGGAGGCCAGAAGGAGAGAGGAAGAGGAAGAAGCTAAGAGAAGGAGAGAGGAAGAGGAAGAAGCTAAGAGAAGAGAAGAAAAGGAGGCCAGAAGGAGAGAGGAGGAGGAAGAAGAGGCCAGGAGGAGAGAGGAGGAAGAAGAAGCTAGGACGGAAGAGGAAGAGGAGGCCAGAAGGAGAGAGGAAGAGGATGCTCGAAGGAGAGAAGAGGAAGAGGGAGCTACAAGAAGGGAGACAAAGAAGAGTAGAGAAGAAGAAGCAAGGAGAGAGCAAGAGGAAGCTTGGAAACAGGAAGAAGAAAGGCAAAGGAGAGCAGAAGAAGCCGCAGCAAAGGGTTGGAGGGAGAGGGAGAAACAAAGAGGACAACCAGAGGAAAAAGAAACGGAAGGAGGTGGCGATGAGGGCCGTGACCGCAGAAGGGCTGCAAAGAAAGTGTGGTTGATTTAGTCTTAATCCATTCGCAGATGGTTTTGCAGTAGTGAATAAGATCTGCCCTACTATGCTATCAAGTCTAGGTAATTAGATTCCATGTTTAGCGTCTGTGAAAAGCTTTCTAAATCTATGGTTTTTTCGGGTCTTGATCTTCAATAAGCTCTTTGGCTTTCTTTCACCATTTCCCTCCGCCCCTTCTTTCACCTGCTCTAAGAAAAATGATATCAACAAGGAAGATAAAATCCATGAAAGTTGTTAAAGGAGGAACGACGGAATTACTTATTGAACAAAAATCAAGGATCAAAACTTCTCGTGAATCACAAGTGCATAAAGAAAGGCCAATATGAATGTTTCTTTCACTAGGTTTCACGTATTGGAAGAGCCAGCAATATACGACACAACAACAGTGATGTCGTCAAGCTTGCCACCATAGTAACGAAACCCAGCATCTTGAGCTGCTTTGGCAAACGGTGTCTGTCGGTTCTTATCCACAGCTCGTTCACGAGCCAATGTTGCTATCTGCTTAGCCATCAATTGGGGATTGAAGCCAGCTCTTAAACCATGAACAACAGCAGCAGTAATCTCATTATTATACAAGTTATCAAACAACCCATCTGTTCCAGCGATAATCACATCACCTGACAGAACAGGAATTTTGAAAACCTGGCCACATTATTCCAACAATGATAGATTAGGGACTGTGAATAGGTAAAATAGCTTCATATCTTCTATGGAAGACAACATCCCAAAATCATCATCCCATCAAACATAAGTAGAAAAAGAAAGGAAAATAGAAAATTGATATCTGCCTTCACAAGATATAAGCAATTATTATGAATATAATAACTCTTAACACCCACAGTGAAACCATTTAAGAATGCAGCTACATGAGGTCCAACAATTAAAACTTAAACAATCTTTACTTTTAGTTAAAGTTAACCATTTAGCGATAAAAGATCCTAAAAACCGAGGAAAGCAAGCCACGAGTTCCTATCCTATTCAAAGTTATCTTAAGGTCAAAAAGGAGGGAAATAAAAAAGAACACTGCTATCAATCCCTTGTATCAAAATGGAATATCATAAAACATCAACTAACCTGACCAGAGCTTGGTAGATCACCACCGTCACCACTCTCCAATTGATATGTAAAATTGAAACCGTGTTGCTGGACTGGGGAATGGTAGACGGTGCAGCCATCCCTAACCACAATGAAACCGCTGTCCCCCAGATTTATTGCATGTATCCCCTGTTGAGAGTAGTAAACTACATGATATCATATGGGATATAATTTGATCGCTAAAATCTTATCGACCTTTTTAGATTCGGGCAACTGAGCAATCCAATGAGCTCTAAAAATCAAGCTAGATCAATTCTTTACGGCCATTAAAAACAAGTCATATTCCAGTATACAGACAAGGAATGAGATTATAGCAGTCGATCCACCTAAAACACGGATTGAGATACGGAAACTGATGAATGTAAATAAGAAAAGACAGATATTTCAATAGGTTCATGTGTTCATGCAGTCAAATGCTCTTGCTAAGTTCACAAAATAACTAATAATGTGGCTAGGACTTCAGTTCTCAGGAATAGAGGAACTCTGCAACATACAACTTTACCAAGAGTAAAATTTAAAAGCTTAACTACTTTTCCTGAAGAAATAAAGTCTGATATTTTAAGAAAATGAATTTTCTTCTTTCTTTGTTTGGATGTGGGCATAATAAGCTAAAAAACTTGCGGAACAAGTTAGGTAGAGCTCACCACACCTATTAAATCATAAAAACCAATAGCAAGTTAATCATGAAGAACAATGAAAAAGAATCTAAGAAAGCTTTTCTGTTTCCTTGTAAGTATCATATCCTAGTGGACTCATCAATAAATGTCAATGAAAATTCATCTAAAGATTGTCTCTGCTCATCTTTATTAACAAAAGAAAACAAACCTCCTCTGTAAGGGCAATGATGCAGGCAGTTGAGGATCCTTGTGATTTTGTGCTTGAATGGGCTTTCTCTAATACTCTGGCTGGGTCAATGGAACCCTTTGGTTCATCTTGAATTGCTGCCACTGAATTACACATAAGTTCACGGGCAAATTCATCAGCATCAACGCCAACTTCCACCCAGCCACCAACACCATCAGCTACCCCTATGGCTTCGTCATTGGCACAAATGAAGTGAGCATCCTCTCCTCCTGTTTCTTCCTTAGCAGGATGTGGGAGATAACAAGACCCTGAAACTAGTCTAAAGCTTTTCTTGTTTGGAATAGCTCTGAAATCAACACCAAAGAACCAAACGGTGGAAAATAAGTACATGTGTAGATATCGTCTTAAAATGCTTGAGAATAGCTAATATCAGAAAAGTATAAAGATTATTGTATTTGTAGATTACTACTCAAATATAATTTGTAAAATTAAAAAAAGAAGTTAAAAGAAGGGACAAATGGTAACATATAAAATAAATTGAAGATAAGAGGACATTCTTTACAGGTAAACTTGCAGCCCGTTCATCCTTAGAACTCCCATCAAATGACAAATCATGAGCTGCCCTAGAAGAGGTACAAGACAAAGATGATGTGTGGATATTTTTCATCCTTGGACCAAAAGGAAGATTATATCCGGTATTTCTCTGCACTGCGTCACAAAAATTGTACCCACAAACAAGACGATTGTTGCGCTGTTCTTGCTTTCTCAAAATCAGGCTAGCTTTTTGGCAACTGCTTTGACTTCGATCAGCAAAATAAACCCCACTAGGTTTCAAGAAGTCCAAGCCATTCCCACAACTTGCTACCAACTCATCCATATAAACATCTCCGAAAACAGCCTTGGAACTAGACACAGCCATTGTTTTTGCCCTAAGACAAAACAGGTTCCGAATACAACTATTATCAGATAGAGATTTACCAGAGTAAGAGAAAGACTGAATCAACCCTGAATTCACAGACAAAAATTTGAGCTGTCTAAGCAATGAACTTGCTGAGTCGGACAACGGAACTTGTTTTCCTGTAAGAGACCTTTGAAAACCAGTAAATACAACAGGTTTTAGCTTAGAAAACACAACTGCTGGCATCTTTAACCCTTATATCAAGTTCCCTTAATTCAACCACCGTTTGAGAGAATACCAGACCTTGTATTGCAAACAAAAGGCTATACGTTGACACGCGTGTAACCACCTACCAGCAATTTCCTCTAAGGAAGCATATTTGTCTCAATACCTGAAATAGCAGACAAAATAGAGGTATATTATATTATATGTATTATGTACATTAAGGTTTGGGCTTTAGGAGCGTAGCAAAGATGCATAAGCTCACAAAATTCAACAACAAAAAGGAAAGAATGGGAAGAGTTGAAATCACTTAAGCTACTCACATGGCTCAAGAATTATTCAAATTGCATTTAGATCAAAAAATAATAATAATATATTAACTGGATTTTAACAAAAATAATAATATTACTCATGAAAAATGGTTTTGGATACATTGTTTTTTATTCTTTTCTTAGCAACTTTTGAGCATTAGAAGAAACGAGTAACCAAAACATAGCTTAAGTGTACAAATGCCTTTTTAAAGTTAAATATTTCTGGCATACAATAAAAAGAAAACATATGAATTCTGCATACATCAATGACAAAAACACATGGATAATTTTAAATTTTTAATCATCAAAAAAGAAGAAAAAAAAAACGTAGGTAATTTAAAGAATCTAAATGCTGAGAAATATAATTCACAAAAACTAGAACTCTCAACAACTACCTACAAACTACAGACAATAGCCAAATAAAATGCAGAACTTGATAATGAAAGAAAAAAAAAGAACCTGTTGAAGCGGCTTAATCTGGTATTATTCGACACCTGAATGTTAGAGACAAAAAGGAAAGAAAGCAAAGAGAAAGAAAGAAGAAAGAAGCTCCGAAGAAAGACCTAAACGAGAATCGACGATCTCCGGAGCTTCTTCGCTGCCTCTCCCTCTCCCTCTCTCCCTCTCCCTTCGGCTCTGCGGATGCTGCGGATGTTTCACTTTTTCAGGGCAAGCGCTGTATTGAGGATAAACACGTGATACATTCTTGGACACGTACCCAACCCAACCCTCTATTCTTAGGACTTAAATGTATTTATTTCAAGTTCTTCCACCTAGATTTAATAGAAAAAAAAATAGATTTAATAGAAAATATTAATACCATAATTAAATTATGGTTCATAAGTTATAAGAAATGATTAATTTTATATAGAAAAAATATATGAAAGTTGTGAGTAACTATGTTCTATACTTGCATGCTTAATTTTTTGTGTAAGTTTTCAACTCTTCAAGTGCAGTTGTTAATAAGTGAGTTTTAGTTTTGCTCAGTTTATTAATTTTAGATTAAATTGTATTAATTTCTAACCTACTTATAATGTAATAGTTTGATTTTGTATTATAATTAACTTTTAACTATCTATTTTAATACTTTAATATTTATAATTACTTCAACTTATATTTATATTTTGATGGTATTTTATTTATTATAGAAAAATTGGAACCCACAACAAGAGTGTGAGATATGAGGTGACGGTCAGTGGGAGGTTGGTGACTGACTATTTTTATAATATAGATTAAGCAAAGGTGGGGCGTGGACGGGTGGGTGCAATAAACAAATGGAGGGTTAGCGAAGCGGGGAGTTGAAGAGCGACGAGGTCCGTTCTTTTTTTAGGTTTGGGGTACAGCAAGGTTGTGGTGGTGGAGTCGCCTCATCCAAAAGTTTTGTCTCTACCTAGATATAAGTTTTAGCTATTGGATATCAAAATTTCTTTCTAAAAAAAAATCAATTAAATGATACTAATAAAAAGGGCTACATCAATCAATTAATCAGTTGAGTAATGCTAAAAGCTTCTTCTTCTTTTTTTTTTTCTTTTTGCGTAATGCTAAAGGCTATAAGAAATGGTAAAAAAAATGCTCCAAAATCAATGGAGCCCATTAATGGATTATTTGGCCCAAATAGGAAAGAAAAGGGAAAACACCCAGTTAAACATCTTATTCGTTGTCTATATGGTCCTGAAGCCCAATAAACCATTACGGTTTACAAAAGTCGAACTATTCTTGGAATTACATTACTTGAGTTCAACAAATAACCAAACAAATCCATTATTTTCATATAACTTGGGCAATAGTCTACGTACTAGCAAACATAAAAATAAAATGGGATAAATGGTACGAAAGGGAAAACCCAGCACAAATTTACAGATCAGCAGAGTGGAAGATCAGGAGGTGGAGGTGGCAAATTCTGCATTTTGCCTTTCCCATTCTTCACTAGAAAAGCCATTGACAGTCCCCATGTTGTGTGCACTTCCAGATGGCAATGCATGAACCTCATTCCTGAATTATTCATTACAGTTAATAAAGTAATCAAGGTGACAAAATAAAAACAAAACTGAATGAAAAATTTTATGGTTTTTAGCTATGAAATTCACCTGGATTATCAGCTCTGAATCGAATGACTGCCCATCTGCCTTCTGGCACACCCACTGTGTTCCTATAGGGAGGAAGGATTGTACAAGTTAAGAAGTGCAGTGGTGGAGTTATAGTTGCCAAGACCAGTGCCCAACAAGTAGAAGCTAAAGCCGTGAAGGTGTATGGGATGCTTCTCAGTTCCTACTGTGCCAGTGTCTTGAAATATGACTTGAACTGCCCAACCATGTTCCAAGATACTAACTTGAGTCCCTATTGCGGATTGTGTATCGACACTAATGTTATTGGGAGCCCCATTTACAAAATCATACATCTTTTCTGGTTTATCAGGGAAATCCGTACTATAATATCCTTGTAAATTATTGTAATAAGCATTCAGAAGAGACACCATTGGTCTTCGAAAAGTTACATTGTTGACTGAAGCCGCAAAGATTCCCCCATCAGGCCCCTGGCATCTATCAGAGTCAGGTGCGTCGCAGCTGAACGCGTTGAGTCCAATTGTCGATTGTCAAAGGAACATCAACAGGGGACCATTGGTGGTTTGGGTATAGCCTTTTGACTTGGTCCGAGAATGCTTGAACCGATGCAGTGTCATTTACATTAGGTATGATTGGTTCAAGAGGTGTCATCGACGTTTCACACGTGACTTCTGAGCTAATTTGTCTACTTTCACTGTGGGTGATGCATAACGGAGAATCCCACAAGAAGTTTTCATCAAGAAGGGGACGTTTTTGGCTGGCATGTAAGGGGCCATTGCCATGTATTTGCCAATGGACAGGTCTGCTTTGAGCAAGACGTTGTATGTCTGGCCTGGAGTCAGCATTAGGAACGTGGTTTTGAAGGGTTTTGTGTATTCTCCATCAGTTTCCACTACAGTCATAGTATGGTTAGCCACCATGAAAAAGTGCTCCATGTTAAGGGCTGCATTGATGATTCTGAGAAGATAGTTCTTCCCTTTTGAAACATTAATGGTGTATACATCTGCACAATATTAAATGAAAAGAACCCCCCACAGACCAACCATCAGTAGTTTTAACAGTAATGGAAATTAAGATATACTTGTTTGTTCAGTGCATTTAAAAGACCATATATACCATCTCTAGAACAGTTATGGAGGGGACCAGGAAGACCATTCAAAGTGTAGGCATCTGACCCTGGGGGACCTCCTCCTGATTCTTTCACATGTCTTTCCAAGCCCTGGACGTCTCGAAGCCAGTACTCTCCTGTCCAAACAACACCGCTTGGTTAAAATCATGTCGAGTTTCTGATACATGCAGATGAATCCTTGCGGATCAAGGTAGCTTGGTGAATACGAAATGGATTACCTAGTATAATGACATGCTCTTCAACGGGAGGCTGAAATGGATAACCTACTCCTTGCTTGGGGTAGATAATGAGGGGACCATGAACCGTTGCTCTTAGCCATGATATGTAAGCATGCCAGAAGAGTGTGCCCCGTTGGTTCAACAATGTAAACCTGTATTTGAAATTCTGGCCTGCTTGGATCGGACACTGAGTTATGTAGGCAGGGCCATCAAACCAGCATGTTAGCCTTCGGCGGACCCCATGCCTTTAATAAGAAACCGAACCAACATATGTCACTCCTATGCTTACTAGCAATATGGTGAGCTAAACAGCTAGAGGAGGAAAAAGAATGAAGTAAATTTACTGATCAACTTTCTTACAAGTGAATTGAAATGTTGTATGGAGTAAGATTCGAGACCTTGACGACCACAGTGTCGTCTTCCCAAGCATAAATAGTAGGTCCAGGATACATACCATTGACAGTGAGTATAGTTGATGTTTTGCACAGTTTTGTAATAGAGGCTGTTTGAACCTGTTAACTCACTGAGAGGTTTATTTCAACTTCAAAGACAACTCACAACTCATATGCAAAGCTGAAAATTGAAGATTATGAGTTATACTTTACAGAAAAAAAAAAATTGTCTAGATCAAGTTCAGCAATTTTATTTTTAATCCTCAACATTACTTATTCTAGGTAGTGACATTACAAGGAAAATAGTTATATCAAGATTTTTTTTTTTTAAATTTGAAAAGCAGAATAAATAATGATAATGAGGGCCCAGCTTAATTGATAAGTCGACAACCAGACATTAATGCTCTAGCAACAGCGAAAAGAGGGATGGATGCATCAATGCCTCGTTATTATCCGCACAGGATTGCATTAAGCATCACCTTGAAGTCATAATATCTTGTAACACTCGCTTTATGCCATGCTTCAAGAACACCTCCAATAATGGAGAAGAAAAGAAGAAACAACAAAAACCTGCAACAACTATTTTCCAACTGATTTCTTGGCATTCCCATACACCCAGAAAAGAAATCAAGGGGACCAATTTATACCAACAACAAATTGGTCCTTGAAAATCCATGTTTGGAGCAGTTGAGAAAAAAACTAGTCCTAACATTCTTGATAGTAGGAAACAAGTTTCTTCTTCAATGGTTTGGTAGACTGTCATTGTATTGAGCATGTAAGAGAGATTATGGTTCCAGGGGCTTCTGAGATGAGTCATCAATTGTTTCTTAGTATTTGTATTCTTGAAAACCTAATCAAATGTTAAAAACAGGACACATGCTTATGACGAAGTATTCATCTCCAAATGGAATTCGTAAATGCAGAGAAATATGGTGGTTGCTGACTGTATCTACCTTGTATTGCTATATCATGTCTTCTAATTTGGAGCAGTATATGAAATTGGGGTTCACAGTTACATCTCCAACCATTCGAAATTATTGATGCTGTGGCAGCTAAAAATCCAGGAACAACCAGACAAGTCAGATTTTTATTGTTAAGGGGAAATCAACTCATTTAATGTTTTATTAACCATTTGTTGCTTATTATATTGCTTCTACTTAACTACTACCACTAAGATTAAATAAGTAAAATTCAAGTAAAAGTTAAAGAGGGTAGATTTTTATTTTGCCTGAAATTGAAAAACAAAGAGAAGCAAGATTTGGTCAATGGAAGCAAAGGGAGCATAATGTCTTTAATCTATTAACCATATACACATTTATATACAGAATTTTGCAATGTTATGTGGATAATCTAGCTCTAAAGCAACTTAACATAAAAGACATTAAATTTATGCCTTTTAAGAGTTTTTCAATATAAATTTTATATTTGGTTAATTGTTTTATTTTAAAGATAATGACGTTGAAGAGAGCTTAGAAGGTATATACACCCAAAAAGCCGGCATGCAATTTTCTCCTTTATCATCACATTCATTGACTTGGGTGCTCAAGTGTCTGCATTAATATTGTAGCTAGCCATGATATGGGTTGGAGGACCCTCCACAATGTAAGACGTTTTCCCTCTTTTGCAGACCTCAAATCATTTCAACAACTCCTCCATCCTCCATGACTTTTTTTTTTTTGTTGAAGAACATCCTCTAAGACATTATTAACTAGTTTGGAATTGATTAGAGCTTAACAATCTTTACATGAATAAAATTTAACTAAAATGAACCAATCTCTTACTGCAACTGTATATATATATATATATGTAGGATTGTAAAGGAAATGTTTGGCTTTTTGAAGTTTCAACCCAATATTTAAGCTTGCTTATGTTTTCTCAGCCCACTTATTATTGACACCACCCCAAATTAAACAATTCGACTTATTTTCCATATTTCATGCTTATGATATGATAATAAACAAAAGGGTTTTGCTTAACTCCCCGAGTTCTCGTTTGCTTTCATGATCTGGTTTACCTCATGGAAAACTACAGCTCATTCACTTCTCAATTCTTTTTTTTAGAAAATGGGAAAGAATAGCTAAGTGATCATCTTATAGTTCCCAGGCTTTGATAAAATATAAGATAAACAATGTCGAAATGTCTCCACTTCACCCAAATCATTTTTTTAGAGATGTTACTCTTTCAGCAAGCTTTATACATTAGGTATCCTAATAAATTTGGTTCTAGTATTTAACCTTTTACACAGACGGGCATTTTCGCCTTTGTTGTGTACAAGGCAGCAGAACAATAAAAAAAAAGACCTCAACTGCCTCTTTTGATGGCTTGATGCTAACCCCTGCACTGGCAATTCTTATTTGTCCCATGTTATGAGCTCCTTCCAATGTCCTTGCTGGTGAAATCTCCACCCCCAAATGAAGTTGCTGCTGCAACAACATCAAGTTCATCTCCAATGGAGGTAATTAGAGCTGACAGGCCACCATTGGGGCTGCCACCAGCAGCCATTCCCAATCCAAGAAAATCCAGAGTTGCTTGCCTAGGACCAAACACAGGAGTTCCCATCATCAATTCCTTTAATCCTGAACTTCCATCACGAGGAAGCCCAGGGCCAAGCCCTGCTACAACAGAGGTATTCTCAGGCTCAACTTCTCTCTGACCCCATTGTAAATTATCTTGCTGTGCAGATAATGAAGATAATGAAGCTATACCAAAACCATGAAGCAAGGATGCATTAGTTGCGGTTGCTCCCATCTGAGCAGCTTTCTGCAGCAGTGCTGTGGCAGACATAGCAGGTTGTGGTGGTGGAGCGTACTGCCTGTGCTCTTGCCCTGCAGTCCCAAATATTGATGACCCATGGTTTGTTGAGAGGCATAGAGAAATTGGTTCAATGGATGGAGATGGAGCAAGGTCAGTAAGACAATCTGGTTGACCTACAGATTGAAATAAGTCGATGAAAACCGGAGGATGCTGAGGTTTTAAGCTCGCAGATGTAGTTGAGGATGCAAATAAGCTAGCAAATACACTGCAGCTGCTGCCATTGCTACCTAAGCTGGCGCTACTACTACAACTTCCATTTAAACCTGTTGGTGCCGCAGCTGGAGCTGGAGCCAGAGATTCTTCCATGATAGGACTGGGATTTTCAGGCAACTCTATAACATATCCAAGATAGAGGGCAAATACAACATTAGAGGACCTGACTTAAAAAGTCTAAATACAAAGTAGCATGGAAAGTTAAAAGACTTATCTTTGTGAAAAAGAACTTTAAAGCAAAAAGCAAGAATCGATCATGATTTCCATTCAGTAAATCCACTTCTCTTTTCTTTTAGCTTTTGAAACATTTTAGTCTTTTATCAAGATTGAATTTCAAAGTTCAAGAAATGACCTTATTTTCCTTCCCTCTCAAATCTCACTCTCACCACCAGTCCAGCTACTAATACCACCATATAACAACAAATACCAGAAACAGACAAATAACGACTAAGGTCCAACGATTCATCCGAAGACAATAATAACAACAACAACAACAAAAAACGTTGTCTTTGCTTAATTAAAACAAAACCAGAATGCAGAAAACTTACTTACCAGAACTTTGAATTGGCAAAGCTGAAGAAGATATCACACTACTTAACTGAGGCACAGCTGGAGCTGGAGCTGGAACTTTCCCTGATTCTGGTGCAGAAACCGATATCGGTGTAGCTGCAGATGGTGGTGAAGAATCCGTAGTGTGAGGTTTCGGGTTGGATTCTTTGGTGGCAGTTTGATTCTGATTCTGAGGCTGCGGTTGTGTTTGAGCTTTAGCCCTCTCCTCTGCCAACACATCACAGAAAGCCCTGTGGGTGATAAAACTATCCCTCCTGGGGAAAACAACAACAACAATATTAACAATATCCAATTGTTTTTCAATACAAAATGAAGCTTTAGATTGTTTCAAAAAAAACCTGGAAAACACAGTTCCACAATCACATTTGTACTCCCGAGTACCGCAAATCTTGGAGTGAGCTTTCCAATCCGATTGAACAGCATATTTTTTGGAACACTTATCGCATTTCCACTTTTTTTCACCATGTTTTCTACAGAAATGTTTCTTAATTCCCGTAAGATCGCCCAAAGCTCTTGATGGATGGTGATGGACACAAGTGATCTCAGGACAAACATAAACTCTCTTTTTCACTTCCTTACTTGATCTCTGCTTCAGCTTCCATGGTAAATTATGACCTCGTCTATGAAGCTGAAGATTCTGGTCCCTTTGAAATCCTTTGTTGCAAATTTCACAAACGAATCGATTCGTCGCTAGAAGAGTACTCGGAGATAAAGCAATCACCTCTGCATCCGGATCTGTAGCAACCTAAAAAAACAAAATTAAAGGAAAACAAAAAACATAATAAAGTCCGGTTGTTTATTGATTATCATTAGATAGTTAATTTAAGGTATACCTGGCATTCCAGGGAGGTTACGTTTCTTCTTGGCGGTGGATTTGGGAAGTGGGTTTTGGTTACCGGAGGACGTGACGCTAGCTTCACCGGAAGCGGTGGATGAATTATCTAAGTCGACCGGCATTACTTCAATATATTCTTTTTAGCATACAAAGTTGGTTTTTTTTTTTTTCCTTCTTCTTCTTCTTATTGTTCCTAGGGCTTTGTGTTTTGCTCTTTAAGCCACCTACTAGCTCTCTGACAAAAGTTCACATTACTCAAAGTAACTCAATGATTAAACCCAACTCTTTCAGAATCAGTTCTAAAGCTTTTTAAAGTTTTAAAGTTCGATTCAAACCCCTCAGAAACGAACCAATAACAACTAAAAACCCAGAAAGCAAATCCAATCAATAACCCCTGGTGCTGAATGATCCAACGGTCAAAGCTGAATCAAAGAACATATCAATCTCAATGAAACAGAGAAACGGGATGGATTATAAAAAATGGATAAGTTTCATATAAGGCGGCTTCAAAAGAAATACAGGAAGAAAAGGAAAAAAAAAACTTAGACAGACTTCATGCGAAAGATTCTAGAGAAAAAGGAGGAGAAATAATTTATAAAGAAAGAAAAGAGATCTTGGCTCTTGCTAGTTTACTTTTCAAAAGCGAAAAAGTTCATACATAAAATAAATAGAAAATTATTGTTGAATAAGCTTTCATCAGTGTTAATCTGAATAATAAATTTGCTCAAGAACAAATACGAAGAGTTAGGGGATTTTTTTTATGTAACCCTTTTACTTGTGGGTTTTGGGAAAGTTGTCGGGAGATGATGTTTCCTCGTGTAGTGCAGTCAAGCAGGTTAAATTTGCTAAAAAAAAAAGTTTTTTTTTTTTAAAAAATATTTGGGTGAATAAGTCTATTTCTAGCATATTTATTGGAATAAACTGATTTTAGAGGGAGACGTATCTTCACCTTTACTCTTCGATTTGGTTTAGGTTTTTTAAGGTTTTTGTTAGAGGTATTTATGGTCTAGGGTTGGAAATATGGGAAGGTCGATTTAATTGTGTTAGTACTTGAGGTAGACATTGTGGAAGCTTAAAAGTATATTTCAGCTAACGATGATGTGATAGCATTAGGATGCTTATACATTTCTACTATCGTGTCAGGATGGAACCATTGCCTTAGAAGCCCGCCACATTGCAACTCAAGCTCCAAGTTCAAGGTGCTTATACGATCACGGGTTGTAGCATAACAAATGCTGACGAATGTTAATTTGGGGTCATTGTTTGGAGTAAAACTTAGTAATCCACTTGATAGTGATTATGCGGTTATGAGTTCAAGTTCCATCTCGCAGGAAGAGGATGGTTTGTAAACCTAATACAAAAGTTTGAGATAATAATTGTAGGGAAAAACTTAGGACATTTCAGTACAATCAAGTTTGTTAAACTAAGTTTTATTTGATAAAAGATTTTAATATAACAAATTAAAAGTATTTTGAATATAAGCTAAAATTAACAAAATAATTTTTAAATTTGAAGTCTAAAAGATAAAACTTTGAAACAAATTTAAAATCAAGTGCAAATGATTTTAACCAAGTCAAAATGATTTCAATGAAGTTAAAATCATTTTAAATGATTTTTAAACAAGTCAAATTTGCTCTAGGACAAATGGTATCGATACCTTATGGACATGTATCGATAATTTTGGAAATATCGATACCCTTAGAAAAATTGAGACCAAAAAGGTATTTTGTTTTCAAAAACTCTAAAAATTATCGATACCATATTTATGATATTGATTCTTTTTTCAAAATAATCGATACCTTTCTTAAAAACGATACTAAAATAGTATTATGTTTATCATAAACCCTATGAAGAAGTATTTATCTGGTATCGGTACCTATTTCAGGAAGTATCGACAAAATATTTTTTAAGTATCAATTATTTCATTCCAACGGTCACTGAATTAGCATTTATGACAAAAAATATCAATACCCTTTTTGGAGGTATCGATACTTGCAGTTGAAGGTGAAATACATGCTCTAGTTTTACGTCCCCAACGGTCATATTAACTTCACCAACAACCTCAACGGTTGGAAATCTATTAGGGAGTATAAATACCATCTTTCAAAGTCCTACAACATCCAAGAAAGCACTTTCAAGCAAAAATTATCAATCAAATAACCTTAGAGCTTAAATTTTCATATTCTTCTTACATACACTTGTGAGCTTTATCTCTATTCTTTTACTCAAGTGTATCTTATTGTATTTGTGCTTCAATTTGCAAACAATTTTATCTTGTAAGGATTGTTTCTTTGTTAGCTCATTTGTATCTCTTTGAGAAGGTATCTTAAAATTTGGGGTAGAAATCTTAAGGAGTTGTAAGGTTAAACCTTCTCCTCAAAGGTTGAACAAGTTAGTGAATTTGGGAAAATCATTAGTGGTGGAAAGCTAAGGTAGTGGAGTAGGCAATTATGGCTGAACCACTCTAAACTCTTTGTGTTCATTGTTTCATTCTTGCCTTTCCTTTTACCAAATTTAAAGGCCAATTCACCCTCTCTTGGAATTTTTAGTTTGCTTCATTGAGCTAACAATTTGTATCAGAGCTAGAACTCTTGAGACGATTTTACCACGAAGAGAGAAGATCCTCAAGGTATTCAAAATAGAAGCTACAACTCAAGAAATTTCCTTCATGGCATCGGAGTAAAATTTCACTATATTGGGAGACGAGAATTCTGCCATGAGGCCTCCACTATTCAATGGAACTAACTACTCATATTGGAGAATAAGAATAAAGTTATTCATCTAAGCCAATGACTATGAAGTTTGGAGGATCGTTACTAATGGGCCATCCATTCCAATAAAGAGGGTCAAAGATGTTATTATCCCAAAGGATGAGAGTGAATGGGATGAAAATGATATCAATAAGGTGCAATTAAATGTGAAGGCTATGCACACTCTATTTTGTGCTCTTGGCCCAAATGAATACAATAGTCACCTTGTGTGACAATGCAAAAGAAATATGAGACAAACTTGAAGTCACCCATGAAGGGATAAGTAGAGTTAAGGAGTCCAAGATAAGTTTTCTTACCCTTGATTATGAATTTTTTAAGGCAAAAATAGAAGAAGGTATCAAGGATATGTCCAATCACTTCACTCATATCATCAATGGTCTCAAAGCTCTTGGGAAGACATATCCCAACAATGAGATGGTAAAAAATATTTTGAATAGTCTCCCAACATCTTGGGAACCTAAAGTGATGGCAATAGAAGACTCAAAGGATCTCAACTCACTCTCCCTTGATGAGCTCATTGGTTCCTTATTGACGTATGAAATGAAGATCAACTACAAAGCAAAGGAAATCAAAGAAGTTCCAAGGAAAGTAGGAGTTGCATTCAAACCAACAACTTGTCAGAATGATGAAGACTCTAGCAAGAATGGTGATGATGAAGAGATGAAAATGTTTGCAAAAAGATTCAAGATGTTCATGAGGTCCAATAAAGGAAGACAATTTCAAAAAAAAGGAATCAAGAATGAATCTATTAAAGAGAAGGACCCTATCATATGCTATGAATGCAAAAAGTCGGGACACATCAAGTTTGAGTGTCCTTAATGGAAGAAAAGAGGGTCAAGCAAACAAAAGCTTAAGGCTCATGTTGCTACTTGGAGTGATGAGGATTCATTGGACAATGAATATCAAGAAGTAGTCAATCTTTACCTTATGGACATCGATGATATTAAGGAAACTTCTAATTCATCTACTTTAAATGATTATTCTTTTGATGAATTGCAAGATGCCTATGATGAATTGGGTTTAGAATTTGAAGTCATGATGTCAAAACACAAGAAAAATGTTTCAAAATTAAGAAATGAAAATGACTTACTTTCTAAAACCAATCATGACCTTGAAGAGAAAGTAAATAAAATGCAAGAAATTATTAATCACTTTGGAAAGAAAAATTTAGATTTGCATAATTTACTTTCAAATGCTCATGAGGATTATCAAAAGCAACTTGAGTTGCTTAAGAGTGAAAAAGCTCACTCTAACGAAATTTTAGAAAAAGGAGAAAATTCAAAACAAAACTTTGTTAAAAATAGCTTTAATTTCTATAAACATAAAGGTCCCCAAAATTTTTACAAGAGAAAAATCATTAAAAGTGTATGTGTCCCTAAAGGACTCATAACTTTTCAATATAGGAGCTTGATTTCAAAATGGATACCCAAAGGGACTAAAATTATAGGAACTAATGCTTATGGACCCAAAAGAATTTGGGTACCAAAAATCAAATCTTAATTCTATGTTTACAGGAAAAGGAGCATTGCATTGAGGTGGGCTATTCAAAGAAAAACTTATGGTACCTCGATAGTGGATGCTTAAGACACATGACTAGTGATAAGATTCACTTTATTGATTTGAAGCCAAAAAGTGGAAGAGAAGTTACATTAGGTGACAACTCTACAAAACAAATTGAAGGAATAGGCTTTATTGGTAAAAACTCTTCTATCATTATTGAAAATGTCTTGTATATCAACGGTCTTAAGCATAATCTTCTAAGTACTAGTCAATTATGTGATAAAGGTTTCAATGTCATATTTGAGTCTAAATGTTGTAAAGTTATTAACATTGCTTCTAATAAGATTATGCTTGTAGAACATAGAATAGAATATATATATATATATATATATATATATATATATATATATGGTGCATTTAGATAATATGCATAACTCTAGCTTATGCCTTATTGCTAAAAAATAAGATTAGCTCTTTGTTATGGCATAGAAAACTAGGACATGCTAGCATGATTATATTGTATAAATTAGTTAAAAATGACTTAGTAAGAGGATTGCCTAAAATTGACTATGATGTGAATAATGTTTGTGATGCATGTATTAAAGGTAAACATAAAAGAGTTTCTTTTAAACCTATTAATGATGTATCAATTGGTAGAGTTCTTCAACAAATTCACATAGACTTGTTTGGTCCAATTAGGACATCTAGCTTGGATGGAAAATAATATATTTTTGTGCTTGTTGATGACTATTCTAAATTTACTTGGGTTCTTTTCTTACGTACTAAAGATGAAGCTTTAGAAAAATTCATCAGATTTTTAAAAATGAACCAAAATGAAAAAGGTTACTATATCACTAGTATCAGAAGTGACCATGGAACTGAATTTCAAAATCTTGGTTTTGAAAATTTTTGTAACTCAAATGGAATTAGTCATAATTTTTTTTGCACCTAGAACCCCTCAACAAAATGGAGTTGTTGAGAGGAAAAAAAAACTTTAGAGGAAATGGCTAAAACCATGCTTTGTGAAAATAATTTACCAAAATATTTTTGAGTAGAAGCAATAAACACCGCTTGCTATGTGGTTAATAAAGTGATGATTAGATCTATTTTAAAGAAAACTCCATATAAACTTTTTAAAAACAAAAAGCCTAACATTAGCTATTTTCATCCATTTGGATGTAAATGTTTTGTTTTAAACAATGGTAAAGATAATCTTGGTAAATTTGATGCAAAAAGTGATGAAGGAATTTTTCTTGGTTATTCTTTAAATTCTAAAGCTTATCGAGTCTTTAACAAAAGAACTTTAGTAGTAGAAGAGTCTACACATGTTATTTTTTATGATTCTAATCCTCCTTCTAGAAGGGATTTTTGTGTTGATGATGATGCAGCATAATTTTTCAATAAAGAGGATCAATCATCAAATGGAAAAATTCAAGAACAAATACAAGATGCACTTGAAGAAATTTCTACTAAGGAAAGGGAAGTCACTTATCCAAGAGAGTTCAACTATGTGAAGAATGGTATGATTTTAGGAGATCCATCCCAAGTGGTAATTACTAGATCTTCTCTTAGAAATACTTGTAAGTATGTTGCATTTATATCATGCATTAAGCCTAAAAATATCAAAAAAGCATCAAATGATGAATATTGGATATTGGTCAAACAAGAAGAGTTAAATCAATTTAAGAGAAGTGAAGTATGGACCCTAGTTGATAGACCTAGTGATAAATATACTATAGGTACTAAATGAGTTTTAATGAACAAGTTAGATGAAAGTGATAACATAGTAAGGAACAAGGCTAGACTTGTTACTCAAGGTTACACTCAAGAGGGAGGAATAGATTATAATGAAACATATGCTCTTGTAGCTAAGATGGAAGCCTAGAATGCTCTTAATTTTTGTATGCTTTAATAATTTTAAATTATATCAAATGGATGTAAAAAATGCTTTTCTAAATGGTTTTATAAATGAAGAAGTGTATGTTGAACAACCACCCGGTTTTGAAGATAAAAAATTTCCAAACCATGTTTTCAAACTTTCAAAAGCATTATATGGTTTGAAACAAGCTCCTAGAGCTTGGTATGAAAGATTATCAAATTTTCTTATTGAAAAAGATTTTTGTAAATGGGAGGTTTGTAACACCCTGAATTTGGGCTTAGAAGTTTTGGGCCTTGAGCATGGGAGAGGTTGAAGGCAGTTTATAATATTTTGTTGTGCATGTGAATTTCGTTAATGAAGGCTTGTTTTAGTGGTTAAGTGTGCTGAGAAGTGTTGGAGAAGTCCTGGGTTCAAATCTGGACTCTAGCAAAAATTTTGGTTTAAGGTGAATCAAACCACAGGTGTAGTAGGTTGGCCTTAAGAATATTGTTGGGAAATTGTGCCACAAAAGCCTTGTGGTCTAGTGGCAAAGTAGCGCCACATAAGAGGCGGGAAGGTGGCGTCATAGAGTTGGCAAGGAGGTCCAGGTTCAAACTCATGGCAATCAAAGAGCATTTATTTTGCTAACAAGGCGGCAAGAGTTGGTGTTGAATTTAAACTCGATGATGGAGGATCCCACATCGGAAGCTAACATAAGAGTGGATGCTGGTGGCTTTAAATATAGAGAACCATGAGGAGAGTAAAGGTACCTTTCTTGGCTGATCCTTTCGCTTTATGGCGTGCTTTCGTTTGGGTTGGGCGTCGGCTAAGAGTGCTTGGAGCGTGGATTAACTCCAGTCTTCTATCGTGTGTATTTCACTACTCTAGTCAGTAGGATGGCTACTTGGCCGCGCGATGGGCCGAAAGGGGCCATGTGGGCCCAATGGGCCTACGGGGCCAATTGGATAAGTTGTTTGATTATGTAGTAAATATTGGACTAGGCTAGGTGAATCTCATATCTATGGCTAGATTTGGGCTAAAAGGGCCACACGAGCGTGTGGGCTCATTTGGGTCGAGAAGGGTTTTAGGCCCATTTGTATTGTTATCCCTATTTAGAATACTTTAGTTTACCAAATTACTGAAATACCCCCAGTTGTAAAATTACCAAAGTACCCCCGGTTTATAAAATTACCCAAATATCCTCGATTTGTAGAATTACCGAAATACCCTCAGTTTGTAAAATTACTGAAATACCCTAGACTTGTAAAATTATCAAAGTACCCTCAATTTACAAAATTATCGTTTTACCCTCGATTTACAGAATTACCGTTTTACCCTCAATTTATAAAATTACCATTTTACCCTCGATTTACAGAATTACTGTTTTACCCTCGATTTACAGAATTACTGTTTTACCCTTGATTTACAAAACTAATATTTTATCATTGATTTACAGAATTACCGTTTTACCCTCGATTTACAGAATTACTGTTTTACCCTCAATTTATAAAATTACTATTTTACCCCTAAGGTGTTAAATGATTGTTTTGCCTTTGTGGGCAAGTGACTGACTTGGACTGTGTGGTTGACGGATTTGATTGTGAATATATGTTGGTGATATGAATGACTTGATCGTGTATCTGTTTGATTCAAACATGGGCATGATATTCGATTACAGATGTTGTATGCCATGACATGTATATCTCATTGCATGGGATACGGGTTATATTGATGGAGGAAGCGTTACGGCGACCTCGTTGTAATCTGTGGCCTCGCCACATATATTCTGTTCGTGACTTCGTCACAATATCCGGCACCTCATTGCAATCCGGTGGCTTCGCCATATATATATATCTGCTCGGTGGCCTAGCCACAATATTCAGATCTGGTGACTTCGTCACAATATCCGGCACCTCGCTACAATTTTTGTGGTGTGTAGTGGTTGGGTGGGTCGAGTAGTCTCCCACATGGTATAAGGTTGGTACGGGGTGTATACTACCGGATTGGGTTGGGATTGCATTCACATTCGATTTTGATTACATTCGACATCGATTCTAATTCTAATTCGTCACCTAATTCGATTCGATTCGATTACGATTTTGATTCGTCACACGATTCGATTCGATTCTCATTTTGATTCTAGTTCGATAATGTTTCTTATTCTCGTAATGGGCTAAGGCCCATCTGGTACTTTCTGTTATAGTGGGCTAAGGCCCACTTGATACTGAAACTATAAGTAAGGCTGAGGCCAGACTTATAATTCTATTATATGACTGACTGTTCCTTTTTATAGTAAAGGATTTCACACTGAATTTTCGTAAACTCACCCCGTTTATTAACCTTTCAGGTAATTTCCAGCCTTAGACGAATCGGAGCTGCGAGGGGCTCGGAGGAAGCCACACACACTGTTTATTTTATAGTTTTGATTATTACTTTTAAATGTTTTATGTGGGTTGTAGTAAAGCCGTTCTAATTTTCTGGATTTCAAATTTGGAATTTTATTTATTGTTCTTATAATTGCTAGTATTAGAACACGATTTTCCAAAGCAACTACTATTGTTCAAAACATCACGTATCTGCAATTGTTTTTAAATTAAGCTTTCGCAATTACCAAGATTTTTACAAAGTTGTTAAGAATGTTATTTTGCTGAGGTTTTCTAACAAGGTTTAAAAAGGGTATAAGTTTTTAATTATTAAGAAGGGTTTTTAATGGAAACATGGTTCTCGAAAAATACTTCAATATGACACGCCAGATTCGAGCCAAACTTAACGTCTGGGCCGGGTTGGTGTTACAAGGTTGACACAACACTTTTTGTAACAGCCCGATTTTAGCTAAATCAAAACAGTGGTTTCGAAACCACAAATCCAATGTCAAAAAATTATTTTAATATTATTTTATGTGTTTACAGCATGACAGCATGTATGTGTGAAAGTTGTGATTTAATTTTATCGATTGGATGTTTAATTTGATAAAAGTACTAAATCGCGTAAATGTAAAAGTTACATGCTATTAGTTAAAGGTGTCAATTGGCCTTGGCTTTTTAATATGATGGCCTTAAATAGTAATTATACCATTTTAAAGGTTAATGGACATAAATGGGCTTAATATCATGAAATATGGTGGCTTTTAACTAAGGTTATATTGGTAATTAGCTTAATTAATATATGTTGAATAAAAAAAGTTAAAATAAGCCTAAATATCATCATCTTCAACTGAAATTAAAAGAGGAAGAAGCCATGGGAGAGAATTTAGGTTGAGCTCAGTTTTTAATGATTTTTATGTTTTTGAGATCATTGCTTTGTATTCTAGCTAGCCCATGCCTTAATTTTTGAAGTTGTTAATGATTTTGTGAAGTGCCATTGATTAATGCTTGAGCTTTTGAATGTTTTATGATGTAAAATGAATATTTGCTGATAGTTACACAAGTTTTGTAAAGTGATTTTTGACAAAAATGTCAAATAGGGATTTAATTGTGAAAAATGTAAATTGAGGGGTTGAAATGTGAAATAAATGAAAGTATTAGGCTGCTAGGGACCTATATGAAATTTGGATAGGCTTGGGTTTAATGAAATTTCATGAATTTTATGTATTTGTGAAATAGGGACTAAATTGTAAAAATGTGGAACTTTAGGGGCTAAAGTGTAAAAATGCCCAAATATGTGTTTGTGGACTGAATTGAATGATTTGATGAAAAAATGAGTTAATTTTGAATGTATATAGATCAAGAACGAAAGAAATCAGATTTAAATCAGGGAAAATCAAAGATTATCAAATAGTCGATTCAATCTATTTATCCCGAATACAAAGTAAGTTCATATGCAAATAAATGTCTTTAAATTGAATTATATATGTTTAATTGTCATTGAACTACTATGCATGTTGAATGATCAAATACGAGCAAGAATCGACAGGGTTACAATATCCGAAGGTCCCGTACGAACCTTAGGAATAGTATAGGATACGAATGTCATGACATTAGGATTATCGAGATGTAATTATGTGTAAGACCATATCTAGGACATTGGCATCATTATGTGATTATGTGTAAGACCATGTTTGAGACATTGGCATCGTTAATTAATTTCGTGTAAGACCATAGCTGCGCTATCGACATCGATATGTGATAACATGTAAGACCATATCTGGGATATGGCATTGTACGAGCTATACGTGATTTCCTAGTATCCTTAACAATTCCAAAAGGTTCAATGGGCAAAAGTCAAGTCGAGGAAGAATGTGTGATTGAGTTAAGTGACTCAGGTACGTATGAGATTCATACAAGTATTGAAAAGGGAAGTTTTTGATGATTTCATTTATGGTATTGAATATGTATACATTGAGAAAGGTTTGTGAGCTTATATGTGCTTACTCATAGTTTGTCTATGGATGAAAATGATGTTGATTCATGTGATAATTTTATTTGTATATGGCTTACTAAGCTTTTAAAGTTTACTTTGTGTGTTCTTTCCTTGTTTTATAGATAATCGAAGCTAGCTCGGAGTCAGGGATCATCAGGAACATCATCACACTATCAATCAACTTGTTGGTACTTTTAGTGCTTTGTAAATATGGTATATGACATGTATAGGCTAGTGATATGATTATGTGTTTTGAGATATGATATTAGCCATGAGATTTGGCTTATAAATGATGTAAATGTGGGTGTGTATTTGGCCATTTGGGTTGGCTTAATTTATGAATTTGGTAAGTGATATGTGATGTATATATAGCCTTGTGTTTTGGCATGTTTGGTATGGTTGTTGTGATGGCTAGGTGGTTAATTATTTGATTAATTACCAATGATATCATGGTTGATTTGTATGATACAGGGATGATGAATTGGCATATTTTGTGACAATTAGTTGATAAAATGATGAGAAAAATGCATAGGGAAGATAGGTGAAATTGTTGGTAATGACATATTGTTTTGGTCTGTTTATGGTTATGATTTGAGTAGTGAAATGGTTGAAGATGAAATGGCATGATTTGTATATGAATTGGCATGTTTTGGTTGCATATAAGTGTATTGAAATGGTATGAAATGTTGTGGTTTAGTTATGCTTGAAGTGGGTGAGAAATGTGGCTTAAACCAGGCCTATTTGTGCCCCACACTGTTGAGCACACGGGCGTGTGACTCAATCATGTGTCTACTGTAACTTAATTAAACAAGTCAGTGAGTTACACGGCTTAGACACACGGCGTGTCTACCGGTCGTGTGTGACACAGGGGTTTGCACATGGGCGTATGGCCGGCCGTGTGACCCAAGTCAGTATACCCTCCATACTTTACACGGCCATGGCACACAAGCGTGTCTCCGGTTGTGTGATGCAAGTCAGTATGTATGCCCTATTTCCACACTTCTTATGACACGGGCGTGTCTGGTGGCCGTGTGAGGCACACGGCCAGTTCACGGGCATGTGATCCCTGTATGCATGAGAATTTTATAAGTTTTCCCAAAGTTTTCAAATGTTATCGGCTTAGTCCTGA
Source organism: Gossypium arboreum (assembly GCF_025698485.1). Lineage (NCBI taxonomy): Eukaryota > Viridiplantae > Streptophyta > Magnoliopsida > Malvales > Malvaceae > Gossypium > Gossypium arboreum. The sequence goes on along the minus strand of NC_069080.1, from coordinate 28,200,194 downwards.
ACCTCTTCCAAGCATGTTTTAAGGTCTCGTAGAGCCTTATAAGGGACAATATGAATATGTTTGATCAATGTTTATGTAATGTTGGTTTCATGCATGATGAAATGTATGTTGTGATTTGATAGGTAACATAACCCTATTCTGGCAACGGATACGGGTTAAGGGTGTTACACTTTTTATTAAAAGAAAAAACAAAGATTTATTAGTAGTTCAAATCTATGTTGATGATATTATTTTTTGTTCAACTAATGATATTATTTCTCAAGAATTTTCTAAGCTAATGCAAGGTAAGTTTGAGCTGAGCATGATGGGAGAACTAAATTTCCTCTTAGGTCTCCCAATCAAGCAAAGAAAGGATGATATCTTCATCAATCAAGCTAAGTACACAAGGGATATGCTCAAAAAGTTTGGGATGAACACTTTCAAACTACAAGCTACTCCAATGAGTTCTTCTACAAAGCTTGACAAAGATGAGGAAGAAATTATATAGGTTAATGATTGGTTCTTTGATTTATCTTACAACAAGTAGATCCGACATTATGTTTAGTGTATGCTTGTGTGCTAGATATCAATCTTGCCCTAAGAAATCACAGTTACAAGCCCTTAATAGAATCTTTAGATACTTTAAAGATACTTCAAATTTAGGTCTTTAGTACTCTAAAGACTCATGCTATAGCTTGCATGCTTAGTCAGATGCGGATTTTGGAGGTTGCAAATTAGATAGGAAAAGCACCTCCGGTACTTGTCAATTTTTAGGCAACATGCTAATTTCATGATTTTCAAAGAAACAAAATAGGTTGTATTGTCCACCACTGAAGTGGAATATATTTCTGTTGGTAGTTGTTGTGTTCAAAATTTATGGATGAAACAACAACTTAAGGACTATGGAATTGATGTAGATAACATTCCTATCAAGTGTGACAATACTAGTGCTATTTTTCTCACTAAAAATCTCATCCAACATTCTAGAACTAAACACATTGAAATTAGACATCATTTCATTAGAGATCATGTCCAAAAGGGTGAAATGGTTCTAAAGTATATAGACACCTTAAACCAATTAGCTGACATTTTTACAAAACCATTAGATAAAGAAAGACTTTGGACATTTAGAAGAGAACTAGGTTTAACAACCTTGCCTTGACTTTGTGTTACAATCATCTTATACCTTATTTGATTATTTTATTGTAAAAAGGTAGGGGAGTTTCATGTGAAAAACTATTTTATTTTGACTTCATTTCCTTTTACATTTTAGAGAAGTGATATCAACTTAGTCATTTTTTTAACATATCTTTACTTCATGCATTTCATGCATTTTACTCATACTACATATCTTTATGTATATGAAATGTTTAGGAATAGTTTTGGAGTCATTTTAGGACCTTTAGAAAACTATACAACCTAAAAATCTTGTTTTTGCTGTTTTATTGCACTTGGAAAATAGAATGGTAAATTGGTTAAAAATATTGATACTTTTATAAAAATATTGATACTCGTGAAAAAATATCGATACCATTGGGGTTTTAAAGGTACCTACTGTTGTTTTAAAACAAAAAACTCTAAAATTTGTTTTTCCCTCCACTGAAAAACCTCTCATCTCCTTTCCTTTTTTTATTTTAAATTTGTTCAATTTTTTGACAAATATTGGCCCTTTTACATCTTCAAACATCCTTTTCACAAGATTTTCTCATCCTTGCTTGAAGATTTTTCCTATTTCAACATTTTTGAGGTAAATAACTAAATCTTTCAACTTGTTGATTTTGATAAATGTAAGTTGAAATCATGTTTGTTGATGGTTTATGGGGATATTTTGGATAATATATATCATGTTTTATTGTAGGAGGTCACCTATTCTTAAAGATCTTTGTTAAAAAAAAAATTCAAACCTTAACCCACCAAATGTTTGACAAAATTCCTCAAATAGATTTTTTTTAGTGTTTTTCTAAATGGTTCATTGTTAGAATGGCCCCAAAGAAACGTTCTAGGACTAGTGTATCTTCTAATTCATCTAGTGAGTTGGAGTCATCTTTTAGCACATGTTTTTGACACTCACACTCTCGGTATATATTTAACTCATATTTTGCGTCAAAATATGTTTGAAAGGCTAGGAAAGTTGATCTAGCCATGTTGGAGGCTATTAGCTTTGCTTATCTCCCTATTTTACAATTGGGGTGGATGAAATTTTTAAGTATTTCTTTGCCAACTTATTTAAATCTTGTTCAAGCTTTCTTTTCGAATTCCAAACTCAAACATGATGAGTCTAGTGATACCGTTATTGCCATCACCTCATTTTTAATGGGACTCCTATTTGCCTCACTCTCAAAGATTTTGGTGATTATCTTCTCTTACCTTCCAGAGGTTCCTCCGATGAAAAAGGACATTTTGATCCTTCCCTTTTTATCTAGTCTAGATCGGCATTTGAACTTACTCTTCATGATTGTGTCCTTCATTTAATTCTCACTTGGAACCTAAGACCTATTAAAAAGCATGCCAAGCTTCGAAACACAGATTATTGGTGGCTCAATTATTTTAAATCCGATAAGCGTCTTGACCTTACACTTATCTTGTTTAATGACATTAAGAAAGAAAGCTATTGGAAGGGGGATGAATACAAATGTCACTCTTCCTCATGGCACATATTTGTCATACGTTTTTAGGCAATTAGGTATTAGCACCCATGGAGACACCCCCGTTTCTTCTAATCAACCTGTTAGTTATGAGGCCCTACATCATGCGTGATATCATTTCGATGCTACCACTAATACATGGATTAAACATGACCATTCGGCGGATAATGAAGATGACGATGTCGACACTGCTTTTGACAATATTCTGGTACCCGAGCCTATTATTCCACCAGTTTCTTCTTCACATGCTGCTCAACCTTTCTCCAAGGTTAATAGTGTTATCCTCGATACTATCCATTCCTTGAGCAATGACATTCGAGGTCTTAGGGAAGATGTTAACTCTTGTCTCTTGACTTTGGAGACGCAAATGAAATCTCTCTTAGCTTGTTTCCTTTCGGCGCCTCCTTTCTCCCCACATTATGATTATTAGACCAGCTCTAGACCATACATTTCATTTTCATATCATTTACACCTTTATTTCTATGTTTATGCTTATATTTTTTTATTGCACTTTATTACTTTCTTTGTATTTTAAGATACTTTTTTTTAAATGCTCATTCAACTTTATGTATCTTTTGATGAGCGAACTTCTTTTCTCTTTAAGCTTTATTTTTACTTTGATATAACAAAAAAGGGAAGAAGAGCATGTAAATTAAGGTAAATTGATTTATTACTCTTTAATGATAACTAAATGCAAATTTTGTGGCCAAATTTTTTAAGTAAAAAGAATGTCAACTTGAATGACAAATTTTATTTGGCCTCAAATTTAAAATATATTTTATTAAAGAGGAGCAATTATTCAAAACAAATTTACCAATTATTTTCCTATATAAAAATGGGAGATTGTTAAACAAAGCTTTATTCGATAAAAGATTTTGATATAACAAATTAAAAGTGTTTTTCAATATAAGCTAAAATTGACAAAATAATTTTTAAATTTGAAGTCTAAAAGATAAAACTTTGAAACAATTTTATAATCAAGTGCAAATGACTTTAACCAAGTCAAAATGATTTCAATCAAGTTAAAATCATTTTAAATGATTTTCAAACAAGTCAAATTTGCTCCAGGACAAACGGTATTGATACATAATGGACAAGTATCAATAATTTTGGAAATATCGATACCCTTAGAAAAATCGAGACCAAAAAGGCATTCTATTTTCAAAAACCCTAAAAATTATCGATACTATGTTTTCGGTATCGATACTTTTTGAAAATAATCGATACAATTCTTAAAAATGATACCAAAATAGTATTATGTTTCTCATAAACCCTACGAAGTATCAATCCGGTATCGATACCTATTTCAGGAAGTATTGATAAAATATTTTTGAAGTATCAATTATTTCATTCCAACAGCCACTGAATTAGCATTTATGAAAAAAAATATCGATACCCTTTTTGGAGGTGTCGATACTCGCAGTTACAGGTGTAATAAATGCTCTAGTTTTACATCCTCAATGACTATATTAACTTCACCAACATCCTCAACGGCTAAAAATCTATTAGGAGGTATAAATACCATCTATCAAATTCCTACGACATCCAAAAAAACACTTTCAAGGAAAAATCATCAACCAAACAGCCTTAGAGCTTAAATTTTCATACACTTCCTACATACACTTGTGAGCTTTATCTCTATTCTTTTGCTCAAGTGTATCTCATTGTATTTGTGCTTCAATTTGCAAAAAAAATTATCTTGTAAGGATTGTTTCTTTGTTTGCTTATTTGTATCTCTTTGAGAGGGTTTGAAACTTAAGATTTGGGGTAGAAATCTTAAGGAGTTGTAAAGTTAAACCTTCTCCTCAAAGGTTAAATAAATTAGTGAATTTGGGAAAATCTTTAGTGGCAGAAAGCTAAAGTAGTGGAGTAGGCAATTGGGGTCAAACCACTCTAAACTCTTTGTGTTCATTGTTTCATTCTTGCCTTTGCTTTCACCAAATTTTTAAAGGCCAATTCACCCCCTCTTGGCATTTTTGATTTGCTTCATCGAGCTAACAAAGTTATATTTTTTCTCCATCACATCCAAAAGCAGGATCCATAACCTCCTTATTTTCTAAAACTATGACAGAGTTGGATAGAAGAGTCCTGTCAGCAGGTGAGCGACGATGGCGGTGGAGAGAAGCTAAGGTCGAATTGGGGGGTAGCGATAGCTAGAGGTCGAGTTAAGGTAATAGTGGTTGTAGTTATTAATGAGTGACTTAATCATAACAACCATTGTCGACCCAAAATGACCTCGAGCTTTTGTCCAATGCGCTCACCCCCTAACAGTGCATTTGCCCCTAAGTTCGTCATCAGTTCGGACAAGATTGAGGTTGACGACACTACCATTGGTGGTGATAGAGAAAACAAATAAGTGGATTATACTAGTAATCCCCTGAATTTATCCCTATGATTATGATCTCAAACTTATGTATTGGTTCTACAAAGCATCTACTTCTGATGAAGCAGAACTTGAACTCATGATCGTATACTACCATCAAGTGGGCTCTCGTGTAACACCCATAACCCGTGTCCGTTGCTGGAACAGGGTTACAGAGCGTGACCAAAACTTTCAGAACATTTTCAGATAATTCCCTTAAAATTTCTATTCATTAACCAAAATTATTCAATTTGTATGTTAAATGGACCCTCGAGGCTCCAAAACGAGCATTAGAATTGAGTCGTGACTTAATCGAAAACTCTAAGAATTTTTCGTGAAATTACAAAAATTTTCCAAGCTGCAGAGCTCACACGCCCGTGTGGTCCAAGGGACACACCAATGCTGCAGGCCGTGTTCGACCCCGTGTAACTCTCTGACTTATGCACACGGCTATGCCACACACTCGTGTGCTTAGCCATATAGTCAATTAATTCATTTCAAAATTAGGTGCAGGTTTCACACGACCAAGACACACGTCCGTGTACTAGGCGGTATAGCACATACGGCTGAGACACGCACCCCTGTCTCTGCCCCTGTGCTCAATTCTGAGCATTTTATTTCTCAAAATTTAGGTGCTGAGGACACATGGCCTAACTAATTGTCCATGTACCTGGTCGTGGTGCCATACACGGTCTAGACACACGCCCATGTGGACTAAATAAAGCCATTTCTTAGCCTCATTTGTCACCAAAATTTACCATTTTCCTGTGCTAAAACATACCAAGTACAATCCAGCCATTCCAAGTATTCAATTTAAGAAAATTCTGTCATTCAACATGGCATATCATCTCATGCATACATGTCTATAATCTTACCTTAGTTAAGTCCTCAAGTTAGACATAGTTTGATCAACTATTTAACATATATGTAGCTACCATAGTTTGACATTACAAGTATATTAAACAAACCATTACAAGCCATTCCAATAGCTAAATTACAAGCATCATTGACATTTTCATGCCAATATGGCCAATATATCCTATACATGCCATTACAACCATAATTGATTTACCATATTGTACCGATATGGGCCGATGGATAGTGTGAGTGATCTCCACCAAGCTTCCAATCCAACGAGCTTCCGATTTACTCTAAAACAGGGAAATAAAACTAAGTAAGCATAAAATGCTAAGTAAGTTCGTATAACATGGTACTTAACTTACCATTTATTAATTTTAAGGGTAACTATGTAAGGCATTTTCAATCAATTTTCCCTCAAGCCCTACATATAGCCACATTACCCTTGTTAGTCATATATTCCATAACAACATCTCAAACATATATGGGCTCAACAACAATCAAGTTTCCATGCATATATGCTTTCCGCAACATGTATTCATTTAACATGTATAAATCATCTCTTTATATTTCAAGTAAAATTTCATAATAGTTCATCTCGAGTTTAAATTATTTCATATCAGAACTTTACCCATATTACTCAGAATATCAAGGTCACGATTAGTACACTGAAGGTGTACAAGTCCATAATGAAGAATGAACATATATTCATCAAATAAAGTCTATGTACACATATCATCATCTCATGTTTTCATATATCACTTGTCATGTATCATCATTTTCTTGTATTTCAGATGGATACGTGTAATAACTCATTTTATCATTCATATCTTCTCATGTCTGGGATTCTCACCCGTTGAATTTATTCAGAATATCAATGGATACGTAGGTAATACACTCGAGGTGTACAAATCAGGATTTGTCAAATCATGTACAATGGTACCCATAAGGTACTATATCAGAAAGTACACTCTCGAGCCACACATGTATACAATAGGATTACTAGTCTAGGCTAAATCCTTTTTATGACATATGCTCTAAGGAGCTTGATCTGGATTACCCGTCCGGGCTAAATCCAATCTATCATATGCTCGAGAGGACTTGCATCAAGATTACCTGTCATGGCTAAATCCTTTCTGTAATGAGGGCAATAGGATTACTCATCCGAGCTAAATCCCGTCAGCAACAAATGCATGACCTCATTCATTTCAGGAAATCACATATCCATCAATTTTCCATTTTATTCAACTGGGATTTAAACATTTTTATCAAGCATTATCGGGCATGTGATTATTTCATACATCCACAACATTCATATAATTCAAATAAACACATTCCACATTCATTTCAAGCATATAAGTAACATTCTCATCGTTTAACCTTTATCTTCTATCGGGCATTATCATTTAATTTAAACATTTTTATTTTTCGGGCTTGATCGGATATGTAATCACTTCACATTTTTATGACATTTATACAATTTACATAAATACAATCAATACAAGCATGTAAATAAACACAATTTAGTTACAAAGACAATGTTCGTGTACGTAAAATCTACTAATTTGACATTTTCCTCTTTCCTCGTTCTAGCTTCTAATTTGGTCTATCCGAATCTATACGAATAAATTTTACATCAATTTCTCATATTTCATACTCATTTTGACTCAATTTACATCCTAGGCAAAATTACCATTTTGCCCCTAACTTTTCCATAAATTCCCATTTCGTCCCTAGGCTCGGAAAATAAATTTTGTGCAATTTACTCCCTATTCCAAGCATAACCAAAATCCCATTACAAAATTTACTGCACATGTATTCATAAAAATTCAGCATTTTTCTTCAATTTCACAACTTTACATTTTAGTCCCTAAATTATTATTTCATCAAAAAATCACTTTGTAAAAGTTGTTTATCTATCGACAAACTTTCATTTTCTACCATAAATTTCTAATTTTCAGGATACACATCCATGAACCATTTTTCATACTTTGATAACTTTTCAAATTGATCCCCCAAATAGATAGATTAAGCAAATCGGTTTCAAAAATATCAAAATTACTAAAAACGGGCCAAGGAAACTTACCCAATTTGGCCATGAAAGTTTCTTCTCTCTCTCCTAGAGTTTCCATGTATTTTTGGGGAAGAATATGATAAAATAAGATGATATTTCTTTTTATCATCTTTTAATTAATTAAATTATTTCACTTTCTAATTTAGTCCTTGCCCGTTTTCTAAATTTCCATGGATGAGTCACCAAAATATCTACATACTTTCTTTAATGATCTAATTACCATCTAAGGACCTCAAGTTTTGAATTCCATAGCTATTTAATCTTTATAGCTACTAGAATTCAACCTTTTCATTTTATACGATTTAGTCTTTCTTGTAATTAAACACTTAATCGATAAAATTTTCGTATCAAATTTTTCACACGACATGTCTATCATAATACAGACCATATAATAAAATAAACGTAAGCTTTGTTTTTAGGTCGAATTTGTGGTCCCGAAACAACTATTACTATTTCACTAAAAAGTGAGCTGTTACATCTCGAGTCATACTCCAACCCGTTACCACACATTAATGTCCATCAACTAGAACTCGTAGTTGACTACAACCTGTTACTGTATAAGCACCGCGAACTCGAAGCTTGAGTTACAATGTGATGGGCATCTAATACAATGGTTTCATTCCGACACGATAGATGAAATATGTGGGTCTTGGAGCGCCACCACACCATCATGAATTTAAACACACCTTAAAACTAGCGCACTGTCTCCCTCAAACATAAATAAATATGTCCATCAAAAAAGGTAAACACTTAAAAGTAAAATATAAACAATGGTGCTATTATGCTACTCACTATTACCAACCCGCTATTCGAGTACTCAATTAGGTCTTAACCCGTACTTTATGCGATTTGCACTTTGGGTTCGCATGTAAAGTGCTTACACCTTTTTATGATGAGACGCATGATGTGGGTTCACACTAAAATATAGGCAAACCCGCGTCATTCAAACAAGTGTTAACTCTAGAGTAGGGTACGTGTTGACATGCATGGGAACCTACATACAATATCAAATCTATGAATAGTAACCATATCATATAAATAAACAATTTAACCCATTTAAAGAGGACACACTCTAAAAACTACTCAACAATTTGGTGCGGTAAGCATGGTTTGGTCTTCAGATTTTCAAATTGCTAAAAAAAAAAACATAATGACTCACCCCAACGAGAATTTCCCCATTAATTTTCCATCAAGCCAAGCAAGAGGTTCTGGCGCTAGCAATCAACCCAGTGAGGTAGAACTTTTTATAACAACCCAGTTTTAGCTAAATTAGAATGGTGGTTTCGTAAAATTATTTTAATATTATTTTTAGTGTTTACAGCATGTGAATATATATGTGAAAAAATTTTGTGAGCTAATTTTATCTTTTAAGTGATTAATTTGAGAAAAAGGACTTAATCGCGTAAAATGCAAAAGTAGCATGCTATAAGTTAAAAGTGCTTAATTGCCATGGCTTATTAAATGAAAAGTCCTTATGTTGTAAATAGACCATTGATAGTGGATTTTGACATAAATGACCATTTAATGAATAATTTTAAATGGTTTTAAATAAGGTTAAAATGATAATTAGATTATTAATGATATATTAAATAAAAACAAGTGAAATTATCACCATTTTAGTTCATCCTAGCCGAAAATAAGAAGAAGAAGAAAACAATTTAGGGCTTGTGATATTCGACACACATTTGGCTTGATTGAGGTATGTATTTTGCTCGGTTTTTTATGTTTTCTATATTTTTGTGATCGTTGCTTTGAATCTGAGCTAGCCCATGTCTCCATTTTTGAAAGTGTTGATGATTTTGAAAGTTGCCATGGATGATGTAACACCCCTTACCCGTACTCGAGACCAGGACAAAGTACGGGGCGTTATCCGACACATACTCAGACATTTCGAAAATATATAGGTTATAAAATTTCATTCTAATTTAAAACTGATAAACAACACCAGAGTGTCCCTATTATAGACCTACAAGGTCCAAAACATACATTAAAATCGATCCTAGACTAAATCGAGAACTATTGGAAATTTTAGTAAAATTCCTAGGGTTATCCCTCACAAGCTCATGTGGAGGCAAAGCACACGCCCGTGTCCCTCACCCGTGTTGAATTATTTGAATTTATTTTTCATTTCGAACCTGCAGGGGTTTTAACACGGCCAAACACACGCTCGTGTCCCTCACATGGCCTAGACACGCCCTTGTAATTGCCCGTGTCCAAAAACCCGGACATTTTGTGTATGACAACATCATTCATTTTGAGGCACACGGCCAAGGCACACGCTGCTTAGGCTGTGTCCACCACACGGTTGAGACACACGGCCGTGTCTCTGCCCGTGTGTTTAGTGCCATGAAAATTGACCTAAAATTTTAGGTCTAAGGGACATACGACCAGGCAACACACCCATGGGGCTGACCGTGTGTCACACACGGCCTAGACACATGCCCGTGTGTCACACACAGCCTAGACACATACCCGTGTGTCTACCCGTGTGGACCTTTTTAGGGCTATTTTCCAAGCCTTTGGTTACCCTCTATCATCCATACACACTTATTGACTTCAATGGCATTTAACATGGCCTAATTATACTATTAAACAACCTTGGTATAATTCATTGTATGTTAACCTCATCTCATCGGTTTAGTACATGTTAAATTATCCTTTTCGTATTAGGGATTAACATAGCACGTTTTACATTTTACCCTTAGGCCATATTATAACCATATACCATTATATGCTATGTCCACTCTCAAATTATTAGGTCTCATTTCAATCATCCATCCATGATAAACCTCATCATCATATCTCATGAAGCATTTAAACAATAACATTCATCATTAGTAGGTTAACAACCTACATCAATATGAGTCATATCTCATGGCCATATACAAAAGAATAAGCATAACATTTAAGCCTTTACATTGGCTAGCCAAATGAAACATATAACAAGATAGCCAAAAACCCTATACATGCCATTAAACAAAATAAAAGTATCTATATACCAAAGCGAGACAAGTCGATAGTGTGTTGATTCTCCAACTGTCTTCCAATCTTCACGAGTCCACGAGCTCTGTAAGACAGGGAAAAGAGAAGGGGGTATGCATTTATATGCTTAGTAAGTCCGGATAACTAGAAAGTAAACTTACCGGTTAGTTAGCATACAACCACATTTAAGCAATAATTCCAACAAGCATGAAATAGTTTCCCTATCACATGCACTCAATCATCAAGTTAGTCTCATAAAAATATATCATGTCATTAGTCTTAGATGAGCTCATCAACTCAATATTTCCATCTCTATTTCTCATATTAATCCTATTGAATTTATCAAAAATCTTGATGGATACCTAAATTACCGTCAAGTCACACAAGTGATCATCTCATGTACGCACTCTCGCGAACCGTACATCTTATGGCGAGATTAACAGTCCAGGCTAAATCCATTTTAATGGCAATTGCTCTCATAAACTTGGATCTGAATTGCCAGTCCAAGCTAAATTCAGTCCTCAATCGGATTACTTCTTTTAGGCTAAATCCTTAATGCACCCATATTCTTCGGGAGGCTCGATCACTCAAGGAACACCCGTTTGGACTAGATCCTTTCTATTTTGAGATTATCGGATTACTCGTCCGGGCTAAATCCTTTTTTGCAACACATGCAGGATCTCATGTCATGTAAGCCATAATTTATCCATTGAATTTCCTTTTTTATTTCACCCGGGACATTTATCATCTTTTCATTTACACTAGCACATTTCATGGATTATCATGCAATGAATATCTAAATTTTCATACATTCAAGAACATGTTTTATTTAAGTACATTAAAAGTTTACTTCGGGTTATCCGAACTTACCTGGTATCGTTTCAGATTCGTGTTTTTGTTATTCTGAAATCTTTCGTTTTCCACGATCGACCTCCGGAATTGGTTCCTCGGGGTCTATATTAGTAAAAAATAAATTATTAATGGTCCCTTAAGCCATTTCCATGAAAAACTACTTAGTAAAAGTTGTTTACTATCCTTTAAACTCTCATATTCCTCCATAAATCATCAAAATACAAACATCCCATGCATGGGTAAATTTTTGAACATGAACCCTAGCTTGAAATATGGGTAGAAATAGAGAGAGCATGTTACGAGGATCTCAAAAATACGAAGAACATTAAAAACAGGGCTAGGGAGCACTTACTATTGAGCTGAATTTTCAGCAGCCATGGAGAAGAAATGGCTAAATTTTGCTTCCTTTTTCTCTTTTTATTAATTTTATTACCAAATGACCAAAATGCCTTTCCTTACTAAACTTTCAAAATTTTCCATGCATGCCCATTTTTGTCCAAAAAGTTAGAAATTGGGCAAATTACTCTTTAAGGACCTCTATTTAAAATTCCAAAGCAATTTCATACAAATTGCTTCTAGAAACCAAGTTTTGCAATTTATTCAATTTGGTCCTTAATTTCCAATTGGACACCTTATACGTAGAATTTCTTCATGAAACTTTAACACATGCTTATTTTCATATCCTAGACCTCATAATGATCATGAAATAATTCTTTTAACATCAGATTTGTGGTCCCGAAACCACTATTTCGAGTAGGCCCTATTTCGAGATGTTACATTTCTCCCCTTAGGGACTTTCATCCTTGAAAGTCTTACTAGTAAACAGATTCTGATATTAAATTCTCACGGTTTCTTCAGGCTCCCATGCAGCCTCTTCCACCCCGTGTCGATACCATAAAACTTTCACCAAGGCTATATTCTTATTCCTTAACTGTTTGACTTCTCGAGCCAAAATCTTGACCGGTTCTTCACCATAAGTTTGTCAGGTCTAATTTTAATTTCCGTGGGCGAAATCACTTGAGAAGGGTCCGATCTATAGAATACATTATGAATCTTTTTTAATTCAGATAGCAGTGCTAAACGATAGGTTAACAGTCCAACCTTCTCAGTAATCTCGTAGGGTCCAACAAACCTTGGACTCAGTTTGCCTTTTTGGCCAAATCTCATGACCTTTTTCCATGGAGATACTTTCAAGAACACTTTGTATCCAACTTGAAATTCAATCTATTTTCTTTTCAAATCAGCATACGACTTCTGCCTATCCGGCCACTTTCAAATAGTAGCGTATCACTTTAACCTTTTCTTCAGTGTCCCTGACTAAATCAACTTCGTGAATCTGGCTTTCCTTGAGCTCTATCCAATACAGTGGAGTCCGGCACTTCCAACCATACAATGCCTCGTAGGTGCCATCTTTAAACTCGTCTAAAAACTGTTGTTGTAGGCGAATTCCACTAATGGTAAATATTTTTCCCAACTGCCTTAAAATTCAAGGACACAACACCTTAACATGTCCTCGAGAGTCTGAATCATCTGCTCAGACTGACCATCAGTCTGTGGGTGGAATGCCGTACTAAAACTCAACTTTGTACCCAAGGCTTATTGCAACTTCTTCCAAAATCTCGAAGTGAATCTTGGATCCCTATCTGAAATGATCGATAACGGTACACCTTGTAGTCTCACAATCTTGGATATTTACAAGTTGTCCAATCTGTCAAGAGAGAAATCTGTCTTTACAGGAATAAAATTAGCCGACTTCATTAGTCTATCAACTATAACCCAAATGACATCTTTCTTCTTCAGTGTTAACAGCAATCCTATCACAAAATCCATAGTAATTCTGTCCCATTTCCATTCAGGAACCATCACGAGCTGTAATAAACCCAAATGCACTTGATGTTCAGCCTTGACCTGTTGACATATCAAGCATTTTGACGCGAATTTAGAGATATCTCTTTTCATACCATCCCACCAGTACATGGTCTTTAAGTTATTGTACATCTTAGTACTTCCCGGGTGAATAGACAGACGACTATCTTGTACCTCATGAAAAATTTTCCGAATAAGCTCATCATCTTTGGGTACACAGACCCTATCTCAAAACATCAAGCAACCATTAGAGTCAACCCAAAAATCTGATTCAACGCCTGACTCACATTGCTCTCTCTTGGCCTACAAGTCACTATCATTGATCCGAGCTGCGCAAACTTCTTGGAGAAATATTGTCTGGCTCTTAACTCAGCCAAAACCGAACCATCATCAGATAACGCCAAATGTGTGTTCATAGCCCTCAATGCAAACAAGTACTTCTTACTCAAGGCATCAGCAACTGCGTTCGCCTTTCCCAGGTGGTAATCAATTATCAGCTCATAATCTTCAATCAATTCTAACCATCTTCGTGGTCTCAGATTTAATTCCTTTTGAGTTAGCAAATACTTCAAACTCTTGTGATCTATGAATATACGGCAAGTTTCACCATACAAATGGTGTATCCAAATCTTCAAGGCAAATACAATGGCAGCTAGCTCCAAGTCGTGTGTTGGATAATTTTTCTCGTGTGACTTTAGTTTCCTCGAAGCATATGCTATTACTTTGGCCTTTTGCATAAGCACGCAACCCAGTCCATTTAAGGACACGCCACTATAGACCACAAATTCTTTTCTCGGTTCAGGTTGCATTAAAACTGGAGCTTCGTTCAGTAATGTATTTAATTTCTCAAAACTCTACTAACACTTCTCTGACCACTCAAACTTAACATCTTTTTGTAGCAATATCGTCAAAGGAGTCGCAATCATTGAAAACCTTTCTACGAAGCGTCGATAGTAACCAGCTAAGCCCAAAAAACTTTTAACCTCTGTTACGTTCTTCGGTGACTTCCACTCAATAATAGCAGATGTCTTATTTGGATTAACTCAGATGCCATCACCCGACATAATGTGACCGAGAAATCCAACCTCTCGGAGCCAAAACTCACTCTTGCTAAATTTAGCGTACAACTGTTTGTCCCATAAGATCTGTAAAACCGTTCTCAGATGTTCCGCATGCTCAGTCTCATCTTTGGAATAAATCAGGATATCATTAATAAACACAACAAAAAAAATTTTCTAATTATGGCCAGAATATCCTATTCATCAAGTCCATAAATACAGCCGGTGCATTTGTCAACACAAAAGGCATCACAAGAAATTCATAATGGCCATACCTCATTCTGAAAGCAATCTTAGGTATATCTAACTCTTTTACTCGCAACTAGTAGTAGCCAGATCTCAGATCTATCTTAGAAAACACAGTGGCTCCCCTCAATTGATCAAAGAAGTCTTCAATCCTAGGCAACAGATACTTGTTCTTGATGGTTACCTTGTTAAGTTGTCGGTAGTCTATACATAGCCTCATCAAACAATCTTTCTTCTTTACAAATAATACTGGAGCACCTCAAGGCGAAAAGCTCAGTCTTGTAAAACCTTTATCCATCAATTTTTGCAACTGTACTTTTAACTCTTTCAGGTTAGTTGGCGCCATCCTATATGGAGCAATAGAGATAGAAGCCGTCTCTGACACCAGCTCAATACCAAATTCTACTTCTCTAACAGAAGGTAATCCGGGTAGCTCTTCCGAAAACACATGCGGATACTCGCATACTATCGGTACCGATTCCAACTTCAACTCAGATTCTTTAGTATTTAACACAAAAGAAAGGTAGGCTTCATATTTTTTTCTTATATACCTTTGAGCCATCACTGAGGTAATCACAACCGGTGGAGTATCCAACTCGCTTGAATCAATTCAGAGAATCTCACCATCTGAGTATTTCAATTCAATATACTTGCTACCACAATTTACAATCACATCATGCACAGTTAACCAATCTATGCCCAGTATTACATCAAACTCATCGAATGGAAATAACATAAGGTTAGCTGGAAAACAATGACCTTGAATCGTCAAAGGATAATTCTTACAAACTTTATCAACTAGGACTAACTTACCTAGAGGGTTTGACACCTTAATGACAAATTCCATATGCTCTACAGACATATCCGTACTAGACACCAATTTCATGCAAATGTACGAATGGGTTGACCCTGGATCAATTAAGGCAATTGCACGAGTATTATAGATAGAAAATGTACCCGTGATGACATCAGGGGCAGAGGCTTCCTCTCGAGCGCATATTGCATAAGTTCTTGCCGGGGCTCGAACCTTTGATTTTACAGTAGCATCCTTAGCAACAGTTCGACTGCCACTTGCACTTTCGGGATGTCTCGGAGGTCCACCTCAAGAAATAGAAGCATTAGGTTTAGAGCTAATTCAACCTCTTTATTAGCTAGCTTTAGGCAGTCTCTGAGAAAATGGTCAAGAGACCCACATCTGAAACACGCACCACTCTTCTTTCGGCACTCTCCAAAGTGAAATTTGTTGTAGCTTTTACACTTTGGCTTTTGATCATCTACGTTTCCCACACTAGTTACCATAGGGGAAGAAGACTTCGAGTTATGCCGCTAGGAGCTTTCTGCTCTACCCGAATACCTACTGATGAAGTGGAGCATTCTTAATAACTTCTCGATTTCTTTGTGGGGAAAGAGTGTGCTCTGCCGCTAGACCTCTTACTTGAAACTCGAGCTTCTCTCTTAGCTTTCTTTCTTTCATTATTTAGCTCTTTGGCCTTCTTGGCTGGTCAGCTAATGAGGTAAATTCTCGTATCTCAAGGATCTCGATCAAAATTTAATTTCCTCATTCAAACCTTCCTCGAAGCGTTTACACATTTCTGTCTCTGATTGGACCCACTCCGTTGCATACTGACTTAAACTTATGAATTCCCTTTCGTACTCTGACACAATCTTATTTCCTTATTTGAGTTATAGGAACTCTTTTCGCTTTGAGTCTAAAAACCTTTGACTGATGTATTTCTTTTTAAACTCAACTTGAGAAAACTCCCATGTAATGTCTTCCTTCGGTACCACTGAGGATACCGTCTTCCACCAATAGTATGCTGTATCTTTCAGAAGAAATATGATCGCATTATTTCATGATAGGTTTTAAATATTTATAATTAATCGTTCTTGAAACTAACTATTATCGCGATGTAGGCAAGTGTACCTATCAAACATTAGTATAGTTTTAGCAAGACCGGATTGTCGAACTAGGGGTGTTAAATTTTATTAGTATCAGAGCTATGGCTTAGTCGATTCTAGGACTAACGTAGCATGTGAGAGTCTAGCTATACATGCCATATATATAAATTGCGATAGTGTGATGATTCCTGATAGTTAAAATATGTTTTTCGTATATTAAATGGATCCTGATCGAACTGTTGCTGATGATGTTGAAAGTAATGCACACATTCCCGCTCAAAGGGCAGTGCCAACCGATTCTAGGCCTATTTCTAGTAGCCAAGGGGGAGAGGCTATGCAAGCCTTCTTCCAAATGATGATTGAATGGTTCACGGAATTCGTTCGAACGAATCCGGCTGCTCAACAACCTCTACCCCCACCTGTTCCTCAACAAGTCCCAGTAGTGCCATAAGTGATAGATCCGATTCGAATAAGTAAGCCACCTGTTGATAAGATTCGAAAACATGGGGCTAAAAAGTTTCAGGCTATAGTAGATGATGATACTGAGAGAGCTGAGTTTTGGCTCGAAAACACAATCAGAGTGTTTGATGAATTGTCCTATACTCCAGATGAATGTATTAAGTGTGTTGTATCTTTGCTGAGAGATAATGTGTGTCATTGGTGGAAAACGTTGATATCAGTGGTTCCTAGAGAACAGTTTACCTGGGAATTCTTTCAGATTGAGTTTCGAAAAAATTACAAAATTCAAAGATTTCTCGATCAGAAACATAAAGAGTTTCTAGAGTTAAAACAAGGTCGATGACAGTGACAGATATATGAAAAAGAATTCCTACGTTTGAGCAAATATGCTCGAGAATATGTGTCTACGGAAGAGATTTGTTAACGGGTTGAATGAAGATATAAAGCTGTTAGTCAGGATACTTGAATTGATAGAATTTGTAGTACTAGTTAAGAGGGCTTGTAAAGCCGAGGCTCTCAGCAAAGAAAAGAGAAAGACTGATTCAGAGGCAAGAGATTTGAGAAAGAGATCGATGAATAAATCTTATCATTCCTTGTCGAAGAAATCTAGAGACTTTTTTAATCGATCGACAGCTTCAATGGGATATCAGAATAGAGATTGTGGAAAGCAATACACCAACCTTAAAGCTCAAGCCACATCATTATCGAGTGTGAGTAACGTAAAAGATGTTAAACCCAAGTGCCAACAGTGTGGAAGAAAGCATTTTGGAGATTGTTGGGTGAAAAATAATAATAGAACTTGTTACAGTTGTGGTTCACGAGATCACTTTATTAAAGATTGCCCAGAGTTAGCTGAAAAAGATAATGCTCAGAACACGAGGCCGAGTAACACTGTAGTTAAAGGGAAACCATCCTGTAATTTTGGAAATATGAGTGGTGGTAGAGGTGCGACACGAGACACTGCTGCGAGATCTGATGCTAGAGCACCTGTACGAGCCTACACTATTCGCGCTCGCGAAGAAGCGCCATCTCCAAATGCTATCACCGGTACTTTTACTCTCTATGATACTAAAGTTATTGCATTGATAGATCCAGGATCAACTTATTTGTATATATGTGTGAATTTAGTATCCAGTAAGACTTTGCTTGTAGAGTCTACTGAATTTGTAATTTGAGTATCGAACCCTTTAGGCAAGTGCATGTTGATTGATAAAGTATGCAAGAACTGTCCATTGATGATTCGGGATATTTGTTTTCTAGCTGATCTGATATTGTTACCATTTGATGAATTTGATATAATTCTGCGTATGGATTGGTTAACACTGCATGATGCTATTGTGAACTGCAAACGAAAGACAAGTGATCTGAGATGTCAGAATAATGAGATTATATGAATTGAGTCAGATTACCTGAATCGCTTTCCAGCGGTGATTTCATCGATGTTAGCTAAGAAACATGTGATAAAGGGTTACGAAGCTTATTTTGCTTATGTGCTTAATGCGAAAGTGATTGAAAAGAAGATTGAATCAGTGCCAATTGTATATGAGTATTCAGATGTGTTTCCTAAAGAGTTATCGGGTTTACCACTGATCCGAGAGGTTGAGTTTGGTATTGAGTTAATGTCGGGTACAAAGTTGATATCGATAGCTCCATATAGAATGGCTCTGACAGAGTTAAAAGAATTGAAAGCTCAATTGCAAGAATTAACCGATAGAGGATTTGCAAGACCGAGTTTCTCGCCCTGGGGTTCTCCCGTGCTGTTTGTGCAAAAGAAAGATGGTACGATGAGAATGTGTATAGACTATCGAAAGTTGAATAAAGTGACAATTAAGAATAAATATCCTCTGCCCAGAATAGATGATTTTTTTGATCAATTGAAAGGGGCTACATTGTTTTCAAAGATAGATTTGAGATTGGGCTATTATCAGTTGCGAGTTAAAGACTCCGATATGCCAAAGACTATTTTTAGAACGAGGTGCGGGCATTATGAATTTTTAGTTATGCCTTTTGGACTGACGAATGCACCTGCTATTTTTATGGACTTAATGAATCAGATTTTCAGATCGTATCTAGATCGATTTGTTGTTGAGTTCATAGCTGACATTTTGATATATTCACGAGATGAAACTGAGCATGCCGAGCATTTGAGAGTTGTATTGCAAACTCTTTGTGATAAACAGTTATATGCAAAGTTCAGTAAATGTGAATTCTAGTTGAGTAAGGTTGGTTCTCTAGGGCATATTGTATCAGCATCAAGTATTCGAGTTCATCCGAGCAAAATTTCTGCAATAATAGATTGGAAACCTTTGAGAAATGTATCCGAAGTTCGCAGTTTTCTGTGACTAGCTGGCTATTACCGACGGTTTGTAAAAGGCTTTTTGATGATTGCAACTCTGTTAACGAGATTATTTCAGAAAGATGTTAAGTTTGAATGGTCCGAGAAATGTTAGAAATGTTAGAAAAGTTTTGAACAGCTGAAAACTCTTTTAACTAAAACTCTAGTGTTAGTACAGCTAGAATCTGGTAAAGAATTTGTGATCCATAGTGATGCATCGTTGAATGGTCTAGGGTGTGTTTTGATGCAGGAAGGCAAAGTCATAGCTTAGGCCTCGAGACTGTTGAAATTGCATGAAAAGAATTACCCGACGCACGATTTAGAGTTAGCAGCCATTGTGTCTGCGTTAAAGATTTGGCGTCATTATCTATTTGGTGAGAAATACCATATTTATTCTGATCACAAAAGCTTGAAATATCTGATGACTCAGAAAGATTTGAATTTACGACAGTGGAGATGGCTAGAATTGCTAAAAGACTATGAGTTAGTAATTGACTACTATTCGGGAAAAGTAAATGTTGTTGCTGGTGCATTAAGCCAGAAATCTTTGTTTGCTTTATATGAAATGAATACTCAGTTGGCTCTATCTGATGACAGATCGATTGTAGCTGAGTTGAAAGCGAGACTATTGTTTTTACAGCAGATTTGTAAAGCTCAGAAAGTTGATCATGAAATGTTAGCAAAACGAGCTCAATGTGATTTAAACCCTGATTTAGAATTTCAAGTTGACGTTGATGATTGTTTGAGATTCAGAGGTCGAATATGTGTTCCGAGAAATTCAGAGTTAATTCAGATGATTTTGAATGAATCACATAATAGTCATTTATCTGTTCATCCGGGAAGTATGAAAATGTATAACGACTTGAAATAGCTCTATTGGCGGCATGGTATGAAACGTGATATTTCAGAATTCATTTCTAAATGTTTGATTTGTCAGCATGTTAAAGCTGAGCATCAAGTGTCGTCTGGTTTATTATAATCGATTATGATTCCTGAGTGGAAATAAGATAGAGTGACTATAGATTTTGTTTCAGGTTTGCCCCTATCTCTGAGTAAGAAAGATGCGATCTGGGTTATAGTTTATAGATTGAAAAAATCGGTTCATTTAATTCCAGTGTGTACAGATTATTCGCTTGACAAGCTTGTTGAGTTGTACATCTCTGAGGTTGTGAAATTTCATGGAGTACATGTTTCTATTGTTTCGGATAGAGATCCGAGGTTCACATCGAGGTTTTGGAAGAAATTGCAAGATGTACTGGGTGCAAAGCTACATTTTAGTACCGCATTTCACCCGCAAACGGATGGTCAATTCGAGCGAGTTATTTAGATACTCGAAGATATGTTGAGATGTTGCATTCTTGAGTTCGAAGGTACGCGGGAAAAGTATTTTCCATTGATTGAGTTCACGTATAATAATATTTTTCAATCGAGTATTAAAATGGCATCATACGAAGCTCTATACGGTCGTAAATGTCGAACACCATTGTATTGGACTGAGCTAAGCGAGAATAAGATTCACGGGGTTGATCTGATTAGAGAGATTGAAGAAAAAATGAAAGTAATTCGTAATAGTCTGAATGCAGCATCGGATCGACAGAAATCTTACGAAGACTTGAAACGGAAAGATATTGAGTTTCAAATAGGGGATAGAGTGTTTTTGAAAGTTTCACCGTGGAAAAAAAATAATCAGATTCGATTGAAAAAGACAGTTGAGTCCAAGATACATCAAACCGTATAAGATTATCGAGCGAATTAGACCAATTGCTTATCGACTAGTATTACCATCTGAGTTAGAAAAGATTCATAATGTATTCAATGTATCAATGCTAAGAAGATACAGATCTGATCCTTCGCATGTTATCTCCCCGAACGAAGTTCAGATTCAGTCAGATTTATTGTACAGTGAAGAACCGATTTGAATTTTAGCTCGTGAGATCAAAGAGTTGAGAAATAAGAAAATTGCATTAGTGAAAGTATTGTGGCATCGACATGGGGTTAAAGAAGCTACGTGGGAACCCGAGGATGCTATGAGAAAGCAATATCCAAACCTATTCAATGGTAAGATTTTCGGGGACGAAAATCCCTAAAGGAGAGAGCTGTAATAGACCGATTTTAGCTAAATTAGAATAGTAGTTTCAAAACCACAAATTCAAGGTCATAAAATTATTTTAATATTGTTTTTTATGTTTATAGTATGAGAATATATATGTGTAAAAATTTCATGACCTAATTTTATCGTTTAAGTGATTAATATGAGAAAAGGACTTAATCGCGTAAAATGCAAAAGTAGCATGCTATAAGTTAAAAGTGCTTAATTGCCATGGCTTATTAAATGAAAGGTCTTTATGTTGTAAATAGACCATTGACAGTGGAATTTGGCATAAATGACCATTTAATGAATGATTTTAAATGGTTTTAAATAAGTTTAAAATGGTAATTAGATTATTAATGATATATTAAATAAAAACAAGTGAAATTATCATCATTTTAGTTCATCCTAGCCAAAAATAGGAAGAAGAAGAAATCCATTTAAGGCTTGTGATATTCGACACACATTTGGCTTGATTGAGGTATGTATTTTACTCAATTTTTGATGATTTCTACGTTTTTGTGATCGTTGCTCTGAGTATTAGCTAGCCCATGTCTCAATTTTTGAAAGTGTTGATGATTGTGAAAGTTTCCATGGATGAATTCATGTGTTTTATGATGGCTGAGGATGAATTATGAAAGCTTGGTGTTTGATATACATGTTTTGTAAAGTGATTTTAAGTAAAAATGCATATTAGGGATTAAATTGAGAAAAGTGTAGATTGAGGGGTTAAATGTGTGAAATATTGATAAATATGGGCTGTTATGGAGTCTATAGAAATTTGGCTAGCGTGTATTTGAAAGAAATTGTGTAATTTTGTGTATTTGTGAAATAAGGATTAAATTGTAAGAAATGTAAAAGTTTAGGGCTAAAGTGTAAAAATGCCCAAATATGTGTTTGTGGACTAAATTGAATGTGTTGATGAATAAAAGAGTTCAATTTGATTGTATATAGATCAAGAAAAGAGGAACTCGGACTTAGACCGAGGCAAGAGCAAAGTACTCAATTAATCGACTAGTTTCATCGTTTTTACGTCCGAGGTAAGTTTGTACATGATAAAATTTGTTACAATTATGTTTTTAATACTTTAATAATGCATAAATTGTATATATGCGACTACGACTGTGTACTATGACAAATCTTCTATAGTTGGCACTTAGTGTACGTTTCGAGATAGCTTCGGCTATATACAACACTTAGTGTGCGAATTGGAATAGCTTCGGCTTTATGTGGCACTATGTGTACGATACCGAGATAGCTTCAGTTTAATATGATGGCACTAAGTGTGCAATATCGTTATAGCTTCGGCTAATCATTTATGCACTAAGTGTGCGAGTTCTTAGAGCATTGAAAGATTTCCAAATGATTTAACGCATTGAACAAAGAGGTGAGAATGAAATAAATAAATACGGGAAAGTACTGGTACGTACGATACCTATATGGTAGTTGATACTATGTGAATAAAGCTCGATGAATTTGTATATACATGATAAATGGTCATGGATTAAAATTGAATGATGATATGAGAACTACTATGTGTCTATTAATTGATGATTTGTATATTATGAACTATTGAGCATATTTCGTATGAACTTACTAAGCTATGAAGCTTACTATGTGTTATTTGTCTTTGTTTTATAGAGTATCAAAGCTAGCTCGGACATCAGGGATCATCGGGGACCATCATCACACTATCGATTACTTGTTGGTACTTTTGGATGCTTGTATATATGGTATATGGCATGTATAGGCTAGTGAGTTGATGATATGTTTTGAATTATGATTTAAGCCATGAGATTTGGCTTACTTTTGGCTTGAAAATGTTAGTATGTATTTGGTCATTTAAGTTAGCCTAAGTGTTGTGCATAATGCCTTATATATATTGGTTTGTTTTGGGTATGTTGGCTTTAGTTGTTGATATAGTTTAATGATGTGTTTTGTGATATGAGATAGATGATAATATGATGAATTAATGTATATGGAACTTATGCAAGTTGTGATGATTTTGGCATAATGATTTGGTATGTTTTGAATGTGGAATTGAGTAGTTAAAATGGTTGATGATAGATGGTAAGATATGTGTGTGAATTGGTATGTTTTGGGTTGTCTATAAGTGTATGGAAATGGTTCCAAATTGGTTTCTATGTGTGTAAGAGTTAAAGATAGCAAATTGGATTTGAAAATGGCCTATTTTTGTCCACACGGGCAGAGACACGGGCATGTGTCTCAGCCGTGTACGACACATGGCTTTGTTACACAGCCGTGTGTCCCCTTGGGT
Organism: Gossypium arboreum; assembly: GCF_025698485.1. Classification (NCBI taxonomy): domain Eukaryota; kingdom Viridiplantae; phylum Streptophyta; class Magnoliopsida; order Malvales; family Malvaceae; genus Gossypium; species Gossypium arboreum. Next base: position 28,176,212 of record NC_069080.1, on the reverse strand, counting down.
ACCCTTTCGAATTAAGGTAGTATACCCTACAGTTTTGACACGGCCTAGACACACGGGCGTGTCTATTGACCGTGTGTGGCACACGGGTTGGCACATGGGCGTGTCGCTGGCCATATGACCCAAGTTAGTAACTTCCCCAATTTTCCTACGGCCATGGCACACGGGCATGTCCTCGGCCGTGTGGTAAAAGTCAGATGTATGCCCTGTTTTCACACGACTTGTGACACGGACGTGTCTGGTGGTCGTGTGAGGCTCATGACCTATTCACACGAGCGTGTGACCCTGAAATCAAAGAAAATTTTCTAAGTTCATTAAAGTTTGCAAATGTTATAGATTTAGTCCCAAACCACTTTTAAGCATGTTTTAAGGTCTCGTAGGACCTTATAAGGCACAAAATGATTGAGATGAATGGATTATAATTATGATTGAACAAATGTATGATTTATGTTGTGGTTGATCGGTAGTGCCTCATAACCTTATTTCGGTGACGCCTCATAACCTTATTTCGGTGACTGATACGGGTTAGGGGTGGTACATTTTTTATGGTTGGTTTGCTGACCAACTAGATAATTTGGGTAACTCAGGCAATGCAAGTGCTTCCAACTCTTTCTATCTCAATTCTCCTTCTGGTTAGGGACCATCATTTCCCTCTAATCATGGAGCATGCTACAAAAATTGTTTGGTTTGCAAGAGCAACTAAGGTTGATGAAGGAACAGATGACTCAACAAAATGCTAGGTTCTAATAGCAGCAAGTGTTTTAGCAGGAATTGCTAAGATAGAATGAAGAATTGTGGAGGAAGATGCAGTTTGATAACTCCGATCTTCAAAATCATGTCACGCCTACCCAGGATGAGGATGTAAGGGCACATGCAAATCCATGGCATAATGAAACGGATGCTTTGCATAGAGGTGTACGAGCATTGCATCCTGATATTGTAACACCTCGAACCCGAGACCATCGCCGGTGTCGGACACGAGGGGTTAACAAGCCAAGTTCACTTGTTTTGCCCATCCATTTGACATTTCCAGTCAGGCTGGAAAACTGCGTCACTGTCGCCTTAAAAATCATATCTCGAGTTTCAAAACTTGGAAACTAGTTTCGTAAATTTTCCCTGAATTTAGACTCATATATCCATCCATGGATTTATTTCTAGAATTTTTGGTCGGGCCAATTGGTACAGTTTATTAGTTAAAGTCACCCACGTTACAGGGATCGACTGCTCTGACCTTCGCGCGGTATAACTTGAATATCTCTCTGTACAGGGCTTTAATGCTGGTGCCGTTTGTTTCTAATGAAACTAGACTCAAAATGGAATCTGTACATATAAGTTATGTCTCCTAATTCTTTCTGGATAATTTATAGTAAATTTTTAAAGTTGCGACAGGGGACCCAGAAACCCTTCTGGCCCTGTCTCACAATAGCTTTAATATCTCTTAACATGTAACTCCTATGACCATTTCATTTCTTCCATATGAAAATAGACTCATCAAGGTTCATTTACATAGCTTATTCACTGTTTAATTCCATTCCTACGAATTTTGGTGATTTTTCACATTCACATCACTGCAGCTAGCAGCATCTGTTTTTAAGGTAGGTCTTACCTATTTGGTAGTCTCCATGAACCAACTAGTCTTGCCATACATAGGTTCATATATGATCATTTTAACCATGCCAATGGCTGATCATATGACCAACATTCCCATTTCCAAGCCATAGCCACATCATGACACCAAATATATACATACAAACCACAATTAGTCTAAGTCGATACTTCACTTTTACGAGCCATTTTCGCATGGCCGTGCATATATACATCACAACATATTCAACCAACAAGGGGTAGTCCTATACATGCCATTTCAAAGTTCAACCAAAATTTATACCAAAATAGAGGCGTGGATAGTGTGGATGACTTCGACTTTATTGATCCCGAATCCGATTGCTATCGAGCGAAATCTATAAAACAGAGAGCCAAAGTAACGGGTAAGCATTTTTTATGCTTAGTAAGTCTCAAGGAATATAATCAACTCTAATTACAGCAATACATTCACATAGCCACATGCATCATTTCATTAATACACATTCTTACTTCACACTTCATCATTATATACTTTCACAAAGTATCAATCCATTCAATAACTGAAATTCATTAGTCGATTGAGCGAATGTTGCTCAAACATGTCGACTTTCCAATGCACATATAACGTACCTTATCCTTTGGGCTTTTCGAGTGTACTAATTGAATTCATTACAGCAACCAACACTCACCTCCAGCCCAAGATTCTTCGGAATATAACCGGATATAATCACGTGCACAAATGCCTTCGGGTCTTAGCCCGGATATAGCCACTAGCACAATTGCCTTCGGGTCTTAACCCGGATATAATTTCCAGCATAATTGTCTTCGGGGCTTAGCCCGGATATCATTCAATTTCTCATGTACACATACATCAATAATCATTGGACATACATATTTCATTTTCGTTACTAAGGCTCAAACGCACATATATTCACAAGCATATTCGCCTTCGGGACTTAGCCCGGGTATCATTCAATTTCTCATACACACATAAATCAATAATCATACACATCCATACTTCATCTCACATAATTCAAGTAAGGTCACTTCTTGAGGACTTACCTCGGATGTTGTCGAACGGCTCTTTCGGCTATTCGATCACTTTTTCCTTCCCCTTGTCCAATTGTGGCCCTCTTAGCTCTTGAGCTAAATTCAAACAAATTCAATTTATTAAAACCTCATTGTGCTTGCTTACGGCCGAATATGACAAGGAGTTTAAATGGTCATATGGCCACTCTTTAGCTTGAATACACAATGGTCATGCACATTTTATACTACATCAAGCAATTCAATACAATTTATTTGAGCATCAAGGAAAAGCTAAGGCCTTCAATAGGCTACCCAAGGCCGAATATTCATGTACATGTTGAGGCCAATTATGCACTTAATACCTCACAAAAACAGCATGCATTTTACTAGTTAATGCTTTGCACATTGTGGCTCAAAACTTATAATATAGCATCAAGCACTCATATGTGTGCTAGGCCGAATCGTGCTTGCAATTTCACAAGCATTCTTCAACATCTTCTTCTTTAAACCAATATATTCATCACTTACTTCATAGCCAAAACATCATGTGCAAACATATATATACAATATGAGCATGGCCAAATTTCAAGGTGTCCATAGCCATCCAAAAATACAAATTTTAACTAACATGCAAGAAGCATGAACCATGCTCATGAATGCATCATGGCTGAATATGACAATCTTGCTCCTTTTCAACTTCAATCATGATAAAACAAAAAGAAACTCAAAATCTTACTCAAGAGTAGACAATCCATCATTGCATGCATCATCATCAAGCTTCACACTTAGCATGCAATGGCTTTATCACCATAACAACTTTGGCCAAATACCATTTCCATGGCATAACCAAGATTTGAGCCATGGCTAACATGCACATCAAGTTAGCAACCAAACCATGCATGAAACTCCCAACACAACCTCATACATACCTTAATCTTGATGCAAACTTAGCCAAATCTCCTTCTAGGTCTCTTCCAACCCAAGCATGAAGCAAGAATCCTCCCCCTTTTCCCTTAGTATTTTCGGCCAAGAAGATGAGAAAGGATGAACAAATTTTTCTTTTCTTTCTTTAGGACATTCGGCCAAAGTGTTTAGAATGGATGAACAATTTTTTTTTTCCTTTCTTTTTCCTTTACTCACGGCAACAAGGGGGGGGCATCCATGCTCATCATTTTTTTTTTCTTTAATGCTAGTCTTTATTTTATGACTTCCTACATACACCACTAGCAAAACATGTTGGAAACATGTTCCCTTGCCCATAACCTTGTCATGGCCGGCCACTCCTCCTTAGGAAGGGGATTATTTGACATGCAACTCCACCTTTTTGTTAACATGTACTAACAAGCCATTTAAAATTAGCCTATCATATTTCACCATGTTTCACTTTGATCCCTATTTAATACTTTCTCATACAAATGGGTAAAATTAGAGAATGAAATTTCCACATATGCATGCAAACACATAGCAAGCATAGAATATAACAATTAATTATTTTTATGACTCGGTTTAGTGGTCCCGAAACCACATTCCGGCTAGGGTCTATTTTGGGCTGTCACAGATATGCAAGATATGGAATGGTTGTTTTGTTCTAACAACTCATTGTCTCCTAAAACAGCAGCTGTGAGCCTACCAACTTAGTTTAAAGTTCCAAAAGAAATGTTCAAAGGAAGAAGAGATCCTCGAGCTCATCTCATACAATATAATGATTATATGAATGTTTTAGGGGCTTTTGGTGCAGCAAAATGTGAAGCTTTTTCGACGACTCTTAGAGGAAGTGTGAAATATTGGTATTTATCTTTGCCACTGGGCTCCATTCAAAGCTTCTATGGCTATTTTCAATGACGACTCTTAGAGGAAGTGCTGGATATTTTCGGAAGGTTTCGAGCCTATAGAACAATAATGACCGCTCCTATTGGTTTGATGTCAGTGAAACAGAAGGATAGAGAATCTTTGCAAGATTATGTCAAACGATTTCATGCAGCTACATTGAATACAAAGAATTTAGAGGACTAGTAGGTCATTAATGCCTTTATTATGGGAGTCTAAAATGAGCACGTACAATATTTGTTTATTGATAATAAAAGTACACAGAGTTTGGCAGATTTATATGAGAGGGCACATAATTTTGCTGCAGTAGAGGAAATTAGAGGTTGACAATTTTGAGATAGACAATATTCAATTTATCAATTCTAACCTTTCTATTTCATTCTATTATAAGCATATACCAATCTAATTTTATTATTTCAATTCCCCTAAACTTTTGTATTTTTACTCAATTTAGTCCCTAAAATCGAACTTATTATTTCTTTTGAATTTGAACTCCAAATTTTAACTCACTTCAATTACGTCCATATACAACCTCCTATTATCATAATGTACAAAAAATTCATACCAATTTTAATATATTCACAATTTTGTCCCTAAACTCAACTAACAAAATTTACATAACAATTTAATCCTATTTCATTTCTAAACTTCAAAATCTACCATAAACATTCAAAAACTTCAATTAACATTAATGACAACTTTAGAAATCTTTAAAAAGTTTTGAAAATAGATATACGAGTTAGCCAAACCTAGTTGCAATGACCTCAAAAACATAAAAATTAAAAAAAAAAGAGATACTTGAATCTTACCAACAATGGAAGACTGAAAGTTGATATTCAAAGCCATGTTTTGCTTCTATGGTTTTGGTGAAGGGAAGAAGAAAGAAGAAAATGGTTTGTTTTGTTTTATTTTACTACCTTTAATTAAAATAATCTAATTATAATTAATTAATTAAAAACCTTGTTTAAACTAATATTAGTTATTTTTAATCAAATTTGGTGGATTCCAATCATTACCCGCCATCGTTTGGCCATATACTAATGATCTATTTATTCAATTGGTCCTTTAATTAATTAAAAATTCATAGTGATTAATTTTTACCACTTTTACAATTTAGTCATTTTTCCTTAATTAACTATCAAATCATTGAAATTACCAAGACCAAACTTCAATCCATTTATACAACAACTCCATAAATATTTAATAAAAATATTTACAAGCTTGATTTATGAAAAGGAGGTCTCGACACCTCATTTTTCAAAACCACTGACTTTCGGTACGCACCACTTGTACATTGACTAACTAGCCAATTAATAAAATCTATTCAATCAAAATTCACAATAATATTATATTTAACTCTTAAATATTAATTATTAATATATATGTACTTAGTCATCAAAATTGTGATATCGAAATCACTATTTTCGACACCACTAAAAAACGAGTTGTTACAAAAATTTAAATGATTTAACTTATGGAGTTACAACCGTAAGCTCAAAGCTATACATATACATTTAAACTATGTAATATCACTATATACTTATCAATTTCATAATCAAGTTCAACATCCACTAATTTCCATTTAACTAAACCAATGTACCTCAATATGGTACCCAAATTATACCAATTCAATTAGTAAAAATCTAACTTATATTCTACAACTTCAAATCATTTATAATTCAATTTCATAGTAGTTACTTCATACCATTAGTCAATTTCTACCTAGTTAATATCTATTTCACATATAGATATTTCATTGTATCACACATTACCATATTAAAGGCTACAAGTATAACTTGTACTAATACTATCTCTCAACATAACTATTCAATACTACATATTTTACATATCTATTATATATTTCATATATTTTGATCTAGTACTAATACTATCTCTCAACATAACTATTCAATACTACATATTTTACATATCTATTATATATTTCATATATTTTGATCTAATCCTTTTGATGCCAAAAACATTATATAATAACAAGAGCAAAACAATATAATACAAATATATCATCAATTAATAAAGTAAGTCTCATATGAACTTACTTGACAAAAATAGTGACACACAAAACGTTGAGGACTAATTCGCAAAAATTGACTTTTCCTCAATTATCCCCTGATTAGATCAAATATCGATCTATATAATAATTTATTTCAACTATCAATTCCAACATATCAAAACAACATATTGTACTCATATATTAATTCAATTTTATTTTTCAAATGTTCTCTAAAGTTTTCATTTTATTCAATTTAGTCCCTAAAATCAAAATGGCTATATCTTTCAAATTTAAGCTTCAATTTACAATCCAATTTCAATTTCATCCTTAAACAACCCTCCATTAACAATAATTATAGAAATTCCATGTAGTCCCTATTTTCAAAATTAACAACTTTCACTTTACAAATCAATCTATTTTCATTTCTAAGCATAAAAGCTAACATTTTAATATAAAAACTCCAAGCATTCATCAATGGAAACATTTATAAACTTTAACAGTTTTACAATCTAATCCTTGGGTTAGCTAAATCAAATTACAACGATCTCAAAAATATAAAATTTACGAAAAATAGGTTCGGTTCGGACTTACATGCAAGGTTTGAACCTTTCTTGAAGGTTAACAATGGCTTCTTATGTTTTCTTTGGTGCTCATGGTTGAAGAAGAAAGAAAATAAATGGATGGTAGCTTTTTGTTTATTTTATTCTAACATTTAATTGGGAAAATAAACCAACCTTCCATCTCTATAAAAAATGGCCTAATTTCCACTTTGAACTTTGGAAAATCACCATATAAGTTTTCTAAAAATAAAATTCAATAGCAATTAACTTTTACAATTTTTACGATTTAGTCCTTATACCTTAATTAATCACCAATTCAACAAAATTACCCATCCAAAATCTAATTCACTTATACAATAGCTCTGTAAATATTTAATAAAAATATTTACGGCCTCGGTTTATGAAAAAAAGGTCTTGATACCTCAATTTTCAAAACCATTAACTTTAAGACTGATATAGTTGTATCTTATCTAGCTTTCCAAATAACCAAAATTATTAGAACAAAATTCAATAAATTTCTATACTAGCCTTATAAATATTAAAATTAATATTTTATGAATACAATCTCTGAAAATGGTATTTTTGAATCGTAGTTTCCTACACCACTGGAAAACTGGGTTGTTACAAAAACTATCAGCTAACAAAATTTGAAATGAAAGGCTTATAAAGTTGTATTTATAGCTACTAACATTTAACCTAAAGATAACCATTTTGCCATTAAGTAAAAAATAGATTTAGGTTTAGTTTGGATGGCAGTGAGTTCACCTCCAATGAGACTAAAAATAATGGTGGCGATGAGATTAATTACTGTAGCGATAAGATTGGATAATGTAACAGTAAGACTAGAAACAACAGTGGGGTGTGTGTTTAAATTCAAACACAGCTGTAAAGGTGGGGTGAGAATAGAAAATGACTATTAAGGACATTTGATTAGAAATTATATATAATAGAAGTTTTAAAATTATTTTACTTTTACGAAATTATTAAAAATATGTTAATTTATAAATTCATTTAATAAAATATTCATTTTAAAAAAATAAAATCATATTTTTGTTAAGGTTAAATATTTTATGTCAAATTATAATTGTAAATATATATCTTTCGAATAATTAAAAATATATTTATCATAATAAAAGTTTATATAAAAATAAATCTTATATAATAACATAATTGTTAATACTATTTCTTCCTATAATTACTAAATATATATGTTTTGTTGCAATACTATAATATAACTAACTTTTATGGAGCCCACTTTCAAAACAAAAAGCACAACGAAATATAATACAAAAATAAAAAGCCAAAACAAAACAGGTTAAAATGGTAAAAGGCCAATCCACCGTATCTTCTTCTTCTTTGCTAGAGCTCTATGCTTCAGTCCAAAACCAAGTGTCCAACGCGATGAAATCTCTTTCATTGGAAAATTTTGATGTCATCCAATCGGATGAATAAGGTGTGTTGTACCATTTTCAAGAACAATCGTGCTTCACTAGAAGTAACCGGGCATCCAAAAGAAGCCTTAAGCTTGTTGGATATAAAATTGCCCTCGCAATTTTTTAACTTGTTTGGTAGCAGTATCGCGATACCCACAACAATCTTGAAATGGGTGATACTAAGATGTCTCGGTATTGCGATAGCACTGTAGTTGGCCTTGATATTATAATACCCCCTTCTAAGTGATGTTTTCTTTATGTTCGGGCCATTATCCACTCCCTACACCACTCAATCTCATTTTTAGGTTCCCCATGGCCCAATTGACCAATATGGGTTTAAAAAATGGCATAAAACTAACAAAAATAATTTATTAATAAAAAATAAAAAATCCACAAAAGTAAAGAAAAGACACCTAATTTGTCTGAGAATAAGCTTTTTAAGTGTAATGGGGAGCCTAAATTTGATGTATCAAATTACGGCAGATCAATACACGATAATATGGGTATTCAGGAAATGATAGACCAACCGACGTCAAGCAGTTATTATAGGAACCTAAGGCATATTAGTCCAACATGTCCACACTTGGAGGATACATTAAGGACAGTACCTCGTAACAAATTTATTCATCTTTTATAGATAATTTGTTAATTTATTAATTTTTATAGACAATTTCTAAGTGATTGAAAGATAGATTTAAAAGTTTATCTCTTACAACTATTTCAAACAAATTGTTACTTAAAATTTATCAAAATTGATTCAAAAACAATATTTATTTAAAAACATTACATTTGTAATATTAGTTAAAATTCATCAAACAGAGCTTAACTTAACAATTATGATTTATATGAGAATAACAAAAAAAAATCATTGGCATCGTCGGGCCGAATATGTGCCACAATGCAATGGGTGTCGGTTGCGAAACGAATTTATTCTTCATACAAGTTGGGGTTTCGACTCCTTTTTTTCGTCTTCATTTTCACTTTGATCATCACGTTCATGTTCATCTCCTTTCTCTGTGGTTGAGTACAGTGTCGTTCTAGGTTTTCATTGTGTGTCCTCCGTTCCACGAAAAGGTGCTTGTGAAAATGAACCACCATTGTAGAACAACTATGCCAGGGGTATTTGCGACACTGTCGATATATAAGTGTATGGTGTCACATACACCATTTACAGATAATATGGTGTAATTGTCAAAGGTGGCCGATACATTGGTGTTTTCGTCGACATTGGCATGTAATATGCTGGGATAGAGGTGGTGCTAAAAACATACCTATAGAAGGTGTTGAAGTATGGTACGATGGTGCATAGTGTGGTGCTTGTGTAAAAAATATAGGGTTAGTGAAAGCACCATAATAAATTAAGCTATACTTATGGGGAGGTAGCGCAGCCATTGGTTCCTTTTGTTGGGTTGGAGCCAATGATGAACCTGTTTGGCACCTACTCCAGACTTTGGATTCTATTGCCGCCATTGTGGCCTCCTCATACAACATTGTGTACCCCTCGCCTCCTCCAGAAGTAGATATGGTTTGTCATGGTGTCTAAATCATGGCATGTACTCCGAAATGGTGGCCAAATCCAAAGCGAGAAATGGTTCGCGAAGGGTAAGAAATCATACCTATGCTCCTAAGTGTTGATATATTCCTCGTGGAATTTAGGCCAATCTTTGTTGGTTCTCTCGTGCAAGTTGACCTTGTGCAGTGCTTCGATGTCTTGGGGTGGCGGCAGAATAGTTTGCCTAAACTCGAACTACTATATCACTCGATTGGATTTATGCATCTCCATCGTAGTGTAAACTATCAATGAAAGCTTCACGTGCCAAATATTGAGATTGACTAAGAATTTGGACGAGATGCATTGTTGAATTCTTGGATTGGAGTATGGCGTTCATTCAAACTATAGTACGAAATAATAAAGTTTATTATCTACTTAATATTAATTTTGAAATCTTAACATAAATATTATATAATTAAAAATTTTAAAAAACTAATCTCGGCTTCCGATCGTCCATTTAATAGTAACCGAATATCTTCGAGCTCCTTGGATAGTTCCAAATAACTCGGGCTATGGTTCCACTTATTGAAATAATTTGTTTTTTCAAAATATAATAATGAAATAATATTATGATAACTATATTATCAAATTGATTTTACCTTGTTATGAGTGGGGAAGTATAAGGGTAGTCAGTTCAAGGATATAAAAATAGTAGTCAGAACCATGCCCATCACTACACAAGGAGTATGCAACCACCAATTTTAATTTTTTTATGGTTGCATCAGCCGATACGTCTCTCGATACAACGTCGTCAACACAGTTGATCCCCAACTAAGTCGGCCCACTTCTTTCAAGTCGATGAGTTGTAGCAACCACCTTAAATGTACAAGAGTTAGAGATTTATCGGGCATTGAAGAACCTTTGATTAACCTCAGGATGTACGCTCAGGCATGTTGTTCTTTTTCAAGGGGATCGAGCTCTCGTAGATATAGTGGAAATTTTCTTGCAACCATTTCATCTCTATCCGGCTACCGAAAAACTTATTCAGCACCTTGCCTAACAGTTGCTTGCAAATGCCACTCCAATTGCCAATGACCATTGGCCCCGTAACGAATGGTCCATCCACCGGTAAATCGAGTTGTAATTGAACGTCCTCAATTGTACACTCACCACATGGAAGATGAAATGTATGTGTCTCGGGTCTCCATCTTTCGATCAACGCACTAATAAGGGTAGGGGTCCAATTTATACCCCCAAGCATACGGGACACGTACAAGAATCCCACATCTTGCAAATAAGGTTCAATTATAGGCGATAACCTCGATTCGATCTTCAACCTGATTATAAAAGCACAAAAATAAATAAATTTAATTTTTTAACAACTTAATAATGAACTTAAATAAAATTAGAAGTATTAGAAGTATTTTCTTACTATTTGCAATTGAATCGTAAAAATATAGTTGTCATCCAAACGAATAAGAGTATTTGCCAATACAAAATTCAATCAAAACGAATAAAAATTAAAATACATAATTAAATCAAGACGAAATTGAGACATTTATTTAAAATTTTAGAACTTAAATCTTAAGAGAATCGAGAGAATTGATAGAAATGGATTTAAATGAAAAAAAAGGAAAAAGTTTGAGTTTATATAGAAATAAAACTAACCGCTTTTATGGCCGTTGGAGGATGTTACTGTTAGGGAAAATGGCATTTAGCGGAGGGCACTTTTCAACCTCATGCCCTCTCTCTAAAATCAGTCTATTCACTTAAATATTTTTTTTTTAAAAACGAAATTTTAAACTATTAACAGTAAAGTAATCTTTGTTCTAAAACCCATTTTCCTTGGGACAAAATATACACACAAGTCATAATATCAAACCTTTTTTTTTTTAGTTTCTTTATTATAATTTTGATCATTTTTGTTCTATATCGGTAATAATTAGTTTTCTTTGTATAATAATATTTTGAATTTAAAAATAGGATATGTTATATTATTAAAATTGTAAAACATAATTATAAAATATTAAAGATTATAAAAATATGTTTATTTTAAAATAATTATACAACTTATGTTTAAAAAATTATAAAATATTTTTAAATTTAATTAAAATACAATATTTATTTATTCACGAAAACATTTTGATCTTTTATTATAGTTTATTTCGTATAAAAAGATTCATAAAACTGGTAAATTAAAATTTCACTATGGTTTATTTTAATATAATATAAAATTTTGATTTATTTCATAAACCCACGTATTTATAACAAACTATTAATCTTTTAACTCTTGCATATCCTTTTTGAAAATTAGCATGTGCATTTATTAAATAAAGAAAAACATTTAATCATGACAAATTGCATGTTGAAAACTCTGAAAATAAATCTAAACTTACATACAATCTAATTTTTTTAGTTTGGAAATAATTTTTGCAACTTAATAAATCTCATAGAAATATTTGTATCACATTGTTTTTCAGGCAATGAGAAGCATGAAGATCAGGTAATCTATCTTAAGGTATATTAGTATTTAAATGTTAGAATAAAACTTAATAATACTATAACAGTGTTATTGAATTATTATTATTATTATTTTGGGTACAAAGGGAAGTTGAATACTAACATTAAACAATTTATTTAGTATTTATCATGTAAAATTGTATCATACAACGTCAAAAGTGGTTGAGCAGCAGCAGTCAACCCTATTATGCGTCTCCTGATGTCTTTGGTCATAGCATCAACTGCCACATTTATTTTCATTAAATTATTATTAATTTATATCTAATCTAAAGAAGAGTTCAAAGATATAGCTACATGGATGAAACTACTGCGAATATAGTTTTTTGCTAAGGTTCATTACTGTATCCAATGCTTTGTTTTTGTTAATTGTGGCATTGACTTTTACACAAAGATATAGAAAAGAATGCAATGAATTAATGGCAATGATTATTGTTGTACAACGAAACTAAAAAGCAGCATTGGAATCATAATATCTCCTCCAAATCAACCTAATTTATTATACACCTATTTAATTAGGTCAAACCGGAAATTTTGGAACTTAAAACAACCAAATTTGTAAATACAATTTCGCTCAAACTGCCACCAAATTTGATTAACAAACCTCCCTCAAACTATTATCAATTTGTTTTTATGATTACGTGTCATTCATTCAAGCTGACAAATGTCACAAATCTAATCAATTTGGAATTGAAACTCATCTTTTTTGGTTAAATACTTAATTATATAATATATAATGAAACTCGTGTGTTAGCCTGGTGATGATTAGGATATTTACAATCTTAGGTGTAGTTTGGATTCTAATTGTGTTAATTACGTTATTATTAAGGCTTTGCCCTCCTCTTGAAATTCACAAAAAAGAAAAGAAAAGAAAAGAAAAGAATAATGTTAGATTTCATCAATAATTTGAAATGGTTTGTTACTCATAACACATTACTACCCTTAAACAGGAAGAAAACATATATTTAAATGTGCTTAAATCTAATAACAATACACTACAACAAAACAGCCCTAAGACGATACTTTTGGGCTGACACTTTCCTAAGTGTCAGGATTGACTTGCCGACATACGCTTTGGCCAACTCTTTGTATAAGGGCTGGGGTATGCATGTCTGAGGCAACACTTAAATAAGAGTCAGTTTTGTCCAACACTATACCGACTTTTGTTATACATCTCCCAACTATGTAAAAGTGTTTCCATATGAAAAGCCTAAGATGACTATTTTTGGACCACACCAACCCCTTTTTTGGATTGTTTAAATTTGTACCTTTAAGGAACTTTTTTGGGTGTTGGCAAAATCTAATCATATTCTGACTTTTTAGGAAGAGTTGAGAAAATATTAACCTATTCCAATTTTTATTTTTCGTTGGCAAATATATTATCTAACTCAACCCTTTTTTATGTTGCCTTTGTCTGCTCATGATTTATCCCAACTTTTTTTTTCTTCTGCAAATATTTGACCTAACTCAACCTTTTCTGTGTAGTCTTTGTCTACTATTGATCTTCAGCGACATATTGTCATTTAATTTTTAGAGCATCTCATTTTCAAAGAAACAAAAGAAGGAACCAATGATTTAAATTATAATTTTATTTTATTAATTAATAGTAACATTATCACCTCCAAATAAAAGAGAGTGAGTTTTACTTACACTCGATGTAAGCCAAGATAATAAAAAAAGATTTTAAAATTGAATTATAAAATTTATATAAAATAGATATTTAAAAATATTTGATTCAAAGTTGTTTTAAAAAAATAATTTGAGAACACTTTTTTTAAATAAAGATCTTATCATTTTATCAAGTTGATTCAAGTTGTTCCAAAAAAGTGTCACCCTAAGCCTATTTTGTTGTAGTGATTTAATTTTATGCAAACATTGAGCTAATATTCCAACAAATTAAATACTTTGGAAAGTAACTTTACATGATATCAAATGTGGATAAATTACCTTAATAATGTAATTTTTTTAAAAAATAGTTTTATTTGAATTATTCATTAAAATGAGTTATTGGGTTCGTTGAAGAATAATGACTTTCTATTCTTTTTGCTTAAAACCCATCCACTAAAAGCCCCAAAATTTTAAAGTCATTCAAACCATTTGATTTCTTTTCTTTCTAGAAGAAGGAAACTTTTTCCCCTTTCCATTTTGACGCGACCACCACTACTCCCTGTTGAATTTTGACACTGTTCAAAGTGGATGTAACACCCCTTACCCGTATTCAACGCTAGAACAGGGTTACGAGGCATTATCGGACTTACATCGCAACAATCATACAATTCCAAGTCATAAATTTACATCCAAATTAAAACCATTTATATTCAATCATAAAGTCCTTAATACGAGCCTACGAGGCCCAAAATATGCTTTGGAAGTGGCTCGGGACCAAACCGAGAACTTAGGAAATTTTTACGAAACTTAGAAATTTTTTTTGCTATGTACAGGGGTCACACGCCCATATGGTTTAGGACACGCCCATGTGGGCAGGCTGTGTGGTCACACACACCCGTCCCTAACCTGTTAACTCTCTGTTTTACAAAGCATGAACAAATTGAGGTCACACAGCCAAGTCACACGCCCGTGTGCTAGGCTGTGTGGTTAATTTAATTTTCATAAAATAGGTACAGACTTCAGACGGCTAAGATACATGCCCATGTCTGGGGTCGTGTCCCTTACACGGCTAAGACACACGCCCGTGTCTCTGCTTGTATGCTCAATTTTGAGCATTCTGCTTCTCAAAATTAAGGTACAGGGGACACACGGCCAAATCACATGCCCATGGGACAAGCCGTGTGTCACATACGACCTAGACACATGCCCGTGTGTCTACCCGTATGGACAAAATAAAGGCTATTTACCAAGCCCTTTGCCACCCTCATTTACACATACACATACACAAATTCAATGGCATAAACCAAGGTATACTTACCCAACCAAAACATCTACAATCATGGCTAACATATGTCAATGCAATGCCAACATCTATCATGCTCATAACATTCCATTATGCCAAATCAAACATACTAATTTCATATTCAAAACACCACCAAGACTTCTTTCAACTTACATCAACTTATCAAGATAATCCATCATACCAATAAACCAACTCATCCATTTCACAATAAGTCAATAAGCCATAATCAACATACATTGAGTTCATCATTTACCATAATCTCATAACCATAGTTCATTCCATCATAAACTTACCTTGAGTTCATCATTTCACGAATTTAATAATCATAAGTTTTATGCACATACCTGTACCAACTCGTATTGGTTTCATACTTATTCTCATCTTTGACATACCTAATGAACCACTCGGAATAATAATATTGGGTACCCGGGAAACCTTGCACTCAAGGTGTCACATATGTAGCCATTGCTACTTCTATCTCATAACACATATATGCTCGCTCTCGAGCCATCCACAGGCCTGCTCACACAGGTTGTCAAGTAATCGCAACATATGTCGGTATACTCAACCACCGGTAGGACGTATAGAACCAGCACCCGGATCACGTAACATAATACCCTAATGACATATGTCACTTGTATCCTAATCTATTCCTAAGGTTTGATTAGGAATTCTCGCTTGCCAGAACGTCGTTAAATGTGTCCGTAGAGTCGATTTCACAATTCATGCATAAATTAAAACATTTAAAATACAATTCTAACAAAGCTTATTAACATACGAACTTACCTCGAATGCAAAAACGGCAAAAGGGATATATTTGTCAATTATTTTATTTTTCCCCCGATCTACACTCGAACTTTGTTTTTCTTGATCTATAATACCATATTTAACTTCTTTAATCATCAAGCTATTCAATTCAATCCAAAATCATATTATGGTAAAATTACATTTTTGCCCCTAACATTTCAATATTTTACAATTTAGTCCCTAGGCTCGTAAAATGAATTTCATTCAATTTCATTACAACCCAAGCCTAGCCGAATATTACTAGTACTCATAACAGCCCACATTTTTCATTTATTCAAACTTTTCTACACATTTTATAACCTTTTACAAACAAGTCCCTATTTGACTTTTTATCGAAAATCACTTTACAAATGTTGTTTAACTAACAAAAAACATGCATTTTCTACCATCAAACATCAAAATACAAACATATTTAACATGGGTGAAATTTTAGACTTCAACTTTCTTTCAAATTAGTAATTGAAATAGCTAGATTAAGTTACAATGATCTCAAAAATATAAAAATCGTTAAAAACGGGACAAGAACGGACTTACAATCGAGCTTGAAAGCTTGGCCAAAAACCCTAGCTATGGCTTCTTGATAATTCGGCTATGGGGGACTAAATTGAAGAAGATGGACACTTTTATTTAGTTAATTTGTCTTTATTTACCAATTTACTAAAATACCTTTAATGCATAACTTTAAAATTTCACCTAATCATGTCCATTATTGTCCATCCTAAAGTATAATGGTTTAATTACCAATTAAGGACCTCCAATTTAAAATTTCATAGCAATTAGACACCTTTAACTTATAGAACTTAAATTTTTTCACCTATCGCAATTTAGTCCTTCTAGTCAAATTGAGCACCCAATCGATAAAATTTCTTAACGAAATTTTCACACAATTATTCTATCATGCTGTAGAATTTAACAAAATAATAAAATAAATATTTCTACTTCGAATTTGTGGTCCCGAAACTACTATTTCGATTTGACCCAAAAATTGACTGTTACAGTAGATGCTAGTAGCCAATGGTAGCCTTCATCCCCTCCTTTAACCATATTGGTTTGGATCTCCCCGAAGCAAAATAAAAAAGCTCTTAAAAATGTAATCAAAGCCAAAAACTTCGTGTAACACCCCTTACCCGTACCCGAGACCAGGACCAGGCACGAGGCATTACCAGGCATGTACTCGAACATTTTCAAAAAACAATATGGGTCATAAAATTTCATTCCAAATTTGAAACCAACCAGAAAACATCTTAGTGTCCTTATTATGGGCTTACAAGACCCTAAACATACATTGAGAACAGTCCAAAATCAAACCAAGAACTTGAAAAAGTTCTTGGAAAATTTGCTAGGTTAAGCCTCACACGCCCGTGTGGAGACAATGCACACGCCCGTGTACTTTGGGACACGCCCGTGTCCTCTAACCGTATGGAATTAATTGAATTTATTTCTCATATCGAACCTACATGGGTTTTCACACAGCCAAGCACACGCTCGTGTCCTTCACACGGCCTAAACATGCCCGTGTGGTCGTCCGTGTCCAAAAACTCGAGCATTTTGTTTATGACGTCAACATGCATTTAGGGGCACATAGCCAAGACACACGCCCATGTGCTAGGCCGTGCCCTCTACACGGTTGAGACACATGGCCGTGCCTCTACCCGTGTGTTTACTACCATGCATTCTGACTTAAAAATTTTAGATGCAGAGGACACGCGGACAGACTACACGCCCATAGGGCTATCCGTGTGGACCTTATTGGGCTATTTTCCAAGCCTTTGGTCACCCTCTAATATTCATATCCATTTATAGTTTTCAATAGCACTCAACATGGTTTAATTATACTCTTAAATGACCTTAATATGCCTTATTGCATGTAAACCTCATCTCATCGGTTTTTATACATGCTAGGTTATCCCCTTTATATTAAGGAATTCCATGACTTGTAACTCAATTAAGCTTGGCTCGTTATCTTAATTCATTGCCAAATTGTGGCCTAACGACCCCATGTGATTTGGTCATATTATATATGACTAGTTGTAACACTATTTAATCATCATAGGAAAATTAGAACATAACATGCACAATTTGGTAGGTCATAACCTACACCAAAGTGAGCCAATTCCCCTGGCCATATACAAGTGAATATGTATACTTTTATAAGCTTTCATATTGGCTAATCAAATGACACATATAACAAAATAACAAAAGCCCTATACATGCCATTGAACAAAATAATAGTATCTATATACCAAGCTAGACAAGATGATAGTGTGTTGATTCTCCAACCGTCTTCCAATCTTTACAAGTCCTCGAGTTTTGTAAGACAGGGAAAAGAAAGGGGTAAGAATTTACATGCTTAGTAAGCCCGAATAACTGAAAAGTAAACTTACTGATTAATTAGCATGCATCCATATTAGGCAATAAAACCAACAAGCATGGAATAGTTTCCCTATCACATGCACTCAATCGACAAGTTAGTTCCATAACAATACACCATGTAATTTGTCTTAGATAAGCTCATCATCCAACATTTTTATTTTTCTATCTCATGTTAATCCCATTGAGTTTATCAGAAATCTCGATGGATTATCCATTTACCGTCAAGTCATAAGAGCGATCATCTCAAGTACGCGCTCCCGCAAACCTCACATCATACGGCGGGATTAATAGTCCAGGCTAAATCCCCCGTAATGTAAACTCATAATGTGATGTCAGGATTACCAGTCTAGGCTAAATCCCTTATAGCGACAAACACCCTTAATGAGCTCGGATTTGAATTACTAGTCCAGGCTAAATTCAGACCCTAATCGGATTACCCGTCTGGGCTAAATCCATAATGCACACATATTCTTTGGGAGGCTCGATCACTCAAGGAACACCTGTCCGGGCTAGATCCTTTCTATATTTGAGATCAACGGATTACCCGTTCGGGCTAAATCCTTTTCTGCAACACATGCAGGATCTCAAGTCATGTAAGTCATGGTTTATCCATCGGATTTCCCTTTTGACTTCAACCGGGACATTTATTATCATATCATTATTATTAACACATTTCATGGACTTTTATGCCATCACTATAACCAATTATCATACATTCATAAAACATGCAATTAGACATATTAATAGTTTACTTAAAGTTATTCGAACTTACCTGGTACTCGTTTCGGTTTCGCGTTTCGGTTATTCCGAAACTTTTCGTTTTCCTCGGTCGACCTCCAAAATTTATTCCTCAGGGTCTATAACAATAAAAATGAATCGTTAATACCTCAAATTATTCTTTTCGAGTTTAAATTTTACCCCCCAAAAAATGACCGTTTTGCCCCTAACCTTTTACATTATTTACGATTTAGTCCCTAGGCTCGTATGATAAAAAGCATGAAATTTCTACATTACCCAAGCTTAGTCGAAAGTTTTTCCTTTTTATGACAGCCCACATGTTCCATTATTTCACATTTCTACCACATATTTTGTACATTTTGCAAAAAGGTCCTTTTAGGGATTTTTCATGAAAATCATCTAGGAAAAGATGTTTAACACACATCCAACTTTCATATTCCTCCATAAATCATCAAAGAATAAACATGTCACACATGGGTCACTTTACATACATGAACCCTAACTCAAAATATGGGTAGAAATGGAGAGAGTAAGTTACCAGGATTTCAAAAATACGAAGAACATTAAAAACGGGGCTTAGGAGCACTTACTATTGAGCTTGGAAAGCTTGAAAACCCTAGCTATGGAGAACCGCAATTTCTGGCAGCAACACGGAGAGAATGGGCTGATTTTTGGCTTATTTTCCCATTTTATTTCATTAATTAGCCAAATGACCAAAATGCCCTTAAGCCATTTTCTTTCAAATTTTATCCATATATGCCCATTTTTGTCCAAAAACTTAGAAATTGGGAAAATTGCTCTTTAAGGAATTCTAATTAATAATCTAAAGCAATTTCATGCAAATTGCTTCAAGAATCCAAGTTTTACAATTTATTCAATTTGGTCCTTATTTTCCAATTGGACACCTTACTCATAGAATTTCTTCATGAAACTTTAACACATGCATATTTTCATATTCTAGACCTCGTAATAATCATAAAACAAATATTTCAATGTCAAATTTGTGATCCTGAAACCACTGTTCTGACTAGGCCTTATTTTGGGATGTTACACTTCGCCTCTTCCGATATGCTTCGTCGGCCATTACGTCAACTTCTGATCAAAGATCAATGCTTCCCTTAATCTTTTTTTGGCTACCACGTTCAAATTTTCTATTTTTATTTTTTCAAAATAGTAGAGAGAGATGACACCAAATGATACCAAACAAAGCAATGATTTCTTTGCATCCATTGCTATCAATATATCTAATTTTGGTAGCGCCATGACTAAATCAGTCAACGAGTATTACAATTCATCTTTTAATTTTAATTAATTTATTCTTCTTGGATCTTTTTGAATTTGAAATTCAATCGGTTGCTTCGATCTCCAAGTGGGAATAATTTTTTGTTCAATTTTAAAGTTGTAATTGATTTCATGTTGTTTTAAAAGAATTTGTTATATCAGATCTGTGGTTTTGTTTAGAGATGATTAGAGGGTTTAGTTGAAAATAAACTTATTTGAATGTTTTAAGAAAGGGTTTCTAACTCAATAAGATTTATATACATACCTGTACCAATCCAAACCAAGTTCATATATTCACGAAATGCTGTCGCATACTTGATGTCTCGCAAACTAAGTGCCACAATCAATGTCTCGCACACTAAGTGCCATAATCAATGTCTCGCACACTAAGTGCCATAATCAATGTCTCGCACACTAAGTGTCGTACATAGCCAAAGCTATCTCAAATCGCACACTAAGTGCCAAATTTAGCGGAAGCTATATTGAACCGCACACTAAGTGCCACATTTAGCCGATATGTCCTCAAACATAAAAATAGTCACGTATATACAAACTATATGATATCAAAGCATTAAAAGCATAAATATAATAATGCTTAGTACATACGAACTTACCTCGTATCCGAAATTGACGTATCGGGTCGACTACTCAATAATTTTCGTTTTTCCTCGATCTAGGTCCAAATTCCTCCTTTCTTGATCTAAATGTATTCAAAATGAACTTATTCAATCATATATTCATTCAATTTAATCCAAAACACTCTTTAAGGCACATTTACACTATTGCCCCTAATACTTCATATTTTTACAATTTAGTCCTTATTACATAATATCATAAATTAGTGAAATTATCAAAATACCCATGCTTAGCCGAATTACCCATATACCCCTAGCAGCCCATATTTCTCATTTATTTCACATTTCAACCACACATTTTCAACATTTCTCAATTTAGCCCTTAATTTGCATTTTCATCAAAAATCACTTAACAAAACTTATTTAACTAACATCAAATATTCATAATCTATCATCAATCATAAAAAATCATACATATTCATCAATGGAAAAATTCAAAATCCTTAACAGTTTTGCAAATTATTCCATAGGCTAGCTAGTACTCAATACAACAATCACAAAAACATAGAAATATCAAAAAAACGAGCTCAAAACATACCTCAATCAAGCTATGCAAGTGCCAAACCCTAAATGAACATGGAAGCTTTCTTTTTTCTTCTCAAAATTTGGCTAAATGATGATGATAAGCATAATTTTGATTTTGGTTTTATTTATGTTAAGTTATTTACCAAATTACATATTTAACCTTTAAAATATAACTTAAAAATCACTTAAACCACGGTCATGAATGTCCAGTAACCTTAATTATGGTTTAATTACCATTTAATGTCATCACAATTAAAATCCAAGGCCATTTGACACCTTTAGCAAATAGAATGCAACTTTTGCATTTTACGCGATTTAGTCCTTTTTCTCAAATTGAGCTATCAAACGCTAAAATTATTTCACGAAATTTTCACACATACATATTCACATGCTATAAACATCAAAAATAATATTAAAATAATTTTATAACCTCAAATTTATGGTTCTAAAACCATTGTTCTGATTTAACAAAAAACGAGCTGTTACAACTCTCCCCCTTAAGGATTTTCGTCCCCGAAAATCTTACCAGTGAATAGGTTCAGGTATTATTTTCTCATAGCATTCTCGGGCTCCCACGTAGCCTCTTTAAACCCATGTCGATGCCATAATACTTTCACTAACATTATTCTTTTATTTCTCAACTCTTTGATCTCACAAGCTAAGATTCGAATCGGTTCTTCACTATACGAAAAATTTGTCTGAATTTCAACCTCTATCGGGGAAATAAAATGTGATGGGTCAGATCTGTATTGCCGTAGCATTGATACATGAAATACATTATGAATATTTTCTAACTCAGACGACAATGCTAGCCGATAAGTCACTGGCCCAATTCGCTTAGTAATCTCATACGGTCCGATGAACCTCGGGTTCAATTTTTATTTTTTGACCAAATCCTAATATCTTTTTCCACGATGACACTTTCAGAAACACTTTATCCCCAATCTGAAATTCTGTAACAGCCCGATTTTAGGCCTAGTGGGAACAGTGGTTTTGGGACCACTATTCCGAGGCCGAAGAAAATTATTTTAGTATTATTTTATGTGTTATAATATAATTTTATAAGTGCATGTAAATTTTGTTAAGTTAATTTTAGCGGTTTCTAGTCCAATTTCGAAAAAGGACTAAATCGCGTAAAATGTAAAAGTTGTGTGTTAATGCCTAAATGTGTTAATAGACTAGAGAACTAAAATTGGAGGCCTTTAAAGGGCAATTAGACCCTTTTTAAATGTGTGGCCGGCCAAGGGGAGACCAATTGGTCAAAAAGCCAAAATTTGTGGCTTTTAGGTGTTTTATTTTGACTAATTTGCAATAAAATAAGAAAAAAAGAAATAAAATGTCATTTTCTCTTTCATTTCTTCTTCTTCCTCACGAAAATGGCAGAAAAGTATTAGGGTTTTGAGCTTTAAACTATCATCCACTTTAAGCCCTAACAAGTAAGTAATCTTTGGTTATTTCTTGATGATTTTTACATTTTTGGAACCCCTAAAGCATAAGCTTTCAAATGAGGGGTCTAGCTTGCAAAATGATAAAGAGTCTAGAGTTTTGTCATGAATGTATATGTGATGTTTGCTGAGTTTTTATGGAAGAATATGAGTTATAGTTGTCTAATAAACAACTTTTGTGAAGGAAATTTGCATGAAAATACCTTAAAAAGGTTATTATGCAAAGTTGTAAAATGGGTTGTTAATGTGTGTAATAATGGTTTTTGTGAGTTGTCATAGTTATGAAAATGGTTTATCTAGGCTTAAGGAGTAAATAAATTGAATAAAAATCTTGTTTCTAGCCTAAGGGCAATTTGGTAATTTTGGCAAAATAGAGGGCCAAAATTGTAAATTTTGCCAAAGTGTGTCAATGGACTAATTTGATTAGTACATTGTTTTAATTAGCTAAATGTGATGTTTTAGATGTTGAAAAATGCGATTTGGGCCTAGAACGGGGAAAATCGATTTATGGACGATTACATCTTTTTCACCTTTGTGGTATCGAGGTAAGTTTATATGTAAATAATACCATGCTATACATGTATTTAAATGTTATCATTACATGAATTGTACATTATTGTGTATGTGAATAATAGAAATATGATAAGACAAAGCTTTGATAGGCGAGGAAAAACCCCGTTTGAACCTTAGGAATAAAATAGGATACGACTGACATGTCACTAGGAATTATGAGTCTAGATGACTAGCTCAAGAGTGAGCACTTAAATGTCATGAGATATGAGGTAGCTTTAGCTACAATTGAGGCTGTAACACCCCAATCCCGTATCCGTCGCCAGAATAGATAAAGGGGCATTACCAGACTTGAAGCTCATATCAGAACAGTAAATTTTTTTTTTTTTTAACATTCCTTTAGATAAGTACTAAAGACAGTCAGGGATACAATTTAAACTTCTATAAGTACACATTCAAAAGATGCCATTCTCGTATGGCTTATATACATTAACCAAAATATCCTCCCACTACTAGTCTATTCTATACATGCCATAAGATAATCCAAAACGTAGCAGTACCAAACAGTGGATAGTGATAGTGTGACTAGTTGCCGACGATCCCCGAGCCTGTAGCTTCCAAATGAGATCTATAAAACAGAGGAAACAAAGTAAACGGAGTAAACATTACAATGCTTAGTAAGTTTTAAGAGTGTCAACAGATAACAATCAAATTATAACATAGTTGTTCGTATTTTTATTTCACTCTTCCTTCGGGCATACCATCCCTTTTACCGAATATGCACATCTCATCATATATAATAGGCAGATAAATTCTCACTTGATAGTGATCTCTTATAGTCATAGGTACATTACATATTTTCACCTAACTTTCCACATTGACCAAATGAACAATAATCATAGAACAGTCTTATTCCTTTACTCACATATGCATCACATAACGACCTTGTGATTTAGTCCAAATCAAACTTAAATATAATCTCAAAATACATACCTGACCAACTTAACGCATTGAACGTATTTAATACCAATTGTTACTGTGAAGTCGTATAATCTTACGCTTTACTCGAATCTTCAGCGAAACCTTTAGTTCGGGGCTTACCCGGACAAAATCTCCACACGTAGTCATCGGGTCTTTAGAGCTCGGATATAGTACGAGCACGGCCTCTGAACATTAATCGGTGATAATATTCTCGCATAAAGCTGCGGGGTTTTAACCCGGATATAGTCTCGACACAAATTCCTTGAACTTATCACATTTATACACTTTCACATCCATCACGTCGGCCACTCGGCCCTACCACATATATACACTTTCACATTCATCACATTGGCCATTCGGCCTTATCACTTATATACACTTTCACATTCATCACATCGGCCATTAGGCCTTATCACATATATACGCTTCCACATTCATCACATGGGCCATTCGGCCTTATCACATATATACACTTTCACATTCATCACATTGGCCATTAGGCCTTATCACATATATACACTTTCACATTCATCACATGGGCCATTCGGCCTTATCACATATATACACTTTCACATTCATCACATTGGCCATTCGGCCTTATCACATATATACACTTTCACATTCATCACATCGGCCATTAGGCCTTATCACACATATGCATGTTCACATTCATCACATTGGCCATTTGGCCTTATAACATATATGCATGTTCACATTCATCACATTAAAACCTAAATCAAAATATAAATTCTCATGTATTCACATCACAATTATCCAAATATACTTCGCATACCACATATACTATCATGTATACACTTTGTCTTGGCCGAATCTACATCAATCATTTTCCAATGAATAATTCAATTTCACGCCATACTATCATTTCATATTCAAATACTCATAAACTTACAATTTCACAAATTTTAATATCAAGGATCCGTCTAACACTCATATATCGTTTTACAATATCACGATTTAGAATTCACGTATGGGTTTAATCAATAGCTTATGAGCAACTAAAACAAGTTTTATCCATGTTTACAACAAAATCACATATTCACTACGAGCTGTTTTCCTGAGCAATAGTCACTAAATTATTTATAACTGGAGCTACAAAACTCCAAATCACTTGCCGTTAGTTTTCCCTGAATATAGACTCGTGTATCTTCCATCCATAAAATTTCCAGAATTTTAGGTTTGGCCAATCAATACCAGATTTTTCTTAAAGTTTCCCCTGTTTCACTGTTTGACTAATCTGACCACTCTTCACTACGAATCAAATTTTTCATTGTACAGAATTCATAATGTGTTCTATTTGATTTCATTTGAAACTAGACTCATTAAGGAGTCTAAGCATATAAATCTTATCTTATAACCATTTTTGTACAAATTATAATGATTTTCTAAAATCACGTTACTGCTGCTGTCCAAAGCAAATTATTACAATTTGCTCTTAAATTTCCAAGTCCAAACACTTATGAACTTACCATTTGAGTTTAAGACATATCATGGCCACATCATATCTTATTAAATCAACTCATTATGCCCTATTATGATTGAATTTACTCAATGTTTAATCGCTTAAAACTTACCTCGGATGTGGTCGACGATTAGATGTCCACGGCTATTCGTTTACTTTCTCTTTTCCCCTATCCGACTTTGATCCTCTTTGCTCTTAAGCTTAAGTAAAACAATAGATTGCTTAAGTACTTAACTAATATTATTCACTTAACAATCACATTTGGCAATCACATATCGTTTAATCTTTGATTAACCAATTTAACACATACCAAAATCCAATCATACATCTAACCTTTATCTCAATACCAAACCGAGTTATAAGATCATACATTATACTAAGCATATCATTAAACATACCTATTCAATTTAGCTAATTTCATAGCCGATTAATCACCTTACCCCACATTACTCAATGCCGAATATTAACCCAACATCACAAGCATAATCACCATGAAACTTACCTTAATACACATTTTATGTAGCAATCGATCGACCACGAGGTGCTAATGACATAATTCATGTATGTTCACAGTCCATTTTAAAATTTCTAGACAGCTGGCTAACTGCATCACTGTCACCTTAAAAATCATATCTTGAGTTCCAAAACTTGAAAATCAGTTTCGTAATTTTTCCCTAAAACTAGACTCATATATCCATCTAAAAATGTTTTTCTAGAATTTTTTGGTCTGGCCAATTAGTACAGTTTATTAGTTAAAGTCTCCCCTGTTACAGGGTTCGACTACACTGACCTTCCTGCATTGTGACTTAGATTACTCCTTGTACAGGGCTTCAATACTTATGTCGTTTGTTTCTAATGAAACTAGGCTCAAAAAGGAATCTATACATATATGGCATGACTACTAATTATATCTGGTTAATTTATAATGAATTTCCAAAGTCAGATCAGGGGATCCAGAAATCATTCTGGCCCTGTCCCACAAAAACTTAAATATCTCTTAAATTACAACTCATATGACCGTTTCGTTTCTTCCATATGGAAGTAGATTCATCAAGGTTCGATTACTTAATTTGTTCACTATTTAATTCCATTCCTACTATTTTTAATTATTTTTCAAATTCACACCAACAATTTATTCACATCTCTATAAATGGTCATAATCGGACATTATAAACAAATCAACTAGTTTAGCATTCAAATTCTTCTAACCATTCCTCAATCATTTACTCAATGAACAACAATCACATTCCTTGTTATCTACCATGACCGAAACCCATATTCATTCACCAAGTATCAAAAATTTAACATGGGTCCAATAAGGAACTTAGAAATTTACTAGGATTTAACCAATATTTCAAAAATTAGCCAAAACTTCTTACCTTAATTAGGACTAGGATGACCGAATGCCCTTCTCCCATCTTCCTCTTTACATTCGGCCAAGAAGAAAGAAACTCAAGCTTTTTTTTTCATCACCCCTCATTTCCTTATTTCAATTACTTTTTCCTTTCTTTTTTTATTCATTTATGTTATATAATATAAGCTACTAACTAATAATTAATACATATTGCATGTATATAACCCATCATGGCCGGCCACTACTTGTCATAGGTGGAAATTTGACATGCAAACCCATTATTTTCATAACATGCACTAATAGATCCTTAGAGATTAACCTATCACATTTCAAAAGTGTCACACATAAGTCCTATTAACTAAATTCACATGCAATTGACTAAATTCAAACATGAAATTTTCACACATGCATGTATGCACATAATAAGCATCAAATATGACGGTCAATTATTTTTGTGACTCAGTTTTGTGGTCCCGAAACCACTTCCCAACTAGGGTCAGTTTAGGGCTGTCACAACTCTCCCCCACTTAAGAAATTTTCGTCCCCGAAAATTTCTACCGATGCATAGTTTAGGATAACATCCTCTTATTGAATTATATCCATATAAACATTAGCTCGTCGATAGCAATTGTAATTCATTACTGATTTCGCATCGGCCTATAAAATCATTTTCTTATCTTAAAACAAATACGTAAACATTTCTACAAGTATGCACATATATCTCATTTTCTTGATTTCATAAACAATAATCACTTAATTTAATTCACAAATGCATTTCAAATACATATTAAGCACATATTAACATGTATAATTCACATCATCAACCCACCTATTTGTAACCCACATTTTCATTCATGTATAAGCTATATCCTGACCGAAAATACACACATACTCAAACATCCCAATAAATATCCTTTATAACTCCATCATATCTCACTCTTCAACTTAACCTATTTCCAACAAAAAATCAACTTCCACATACCTGAACATTGAATTCATTTAGCACATTCAATCACCGTTAACGATACCCGTATACAATCGATTTGGCATAAAGCCTCATATAGTATACCGGCATGGGATTTATTTTAGCACATAACCCATATATCCAAAATTATCAGCATTCATCAAAAATTCTTACAGACTTTCAAATGTCGAACTTAATCGAAATAATTTCTTGAATATGATTAACAAAAAAAATAGGGGTCATTTAGCAATAGCACATATGACTTCATATACCAAGCATTCCATAGACTAAATCCGTAACACATTTATAACATGAATTCATTTCTTAACAACATATCCACCATCTTTTTACGTATTCACTTATTTTGATCTTACTTTATTTATCATCTTAAATATACCCGTTGAATCATTCGAAATCATTACGGATACTCATTAAGCACATATAGCTCTTACAATGCCATATCCTAGATATGGTCTTACATATTCTCACATATCGAGCCGATGCCATGTCCCAGACATGGTCTTACACATTATCTCAAATCAATGCCTTCGTCCCAGACGAGGTCTTACATGAATTCCACTTTACACACTTAGTGCCCACTGACCGATCTCACACTCATAGTGCTCGGTTAAAGGAATTCGCACACACACACAGTGCCTCTAATCATTCACACACATAGTGCTCTTATTCATTCGTTATTACACATTGAAATGACTTAACCAAGTCTATAAACATCACGTATGTACACTTTTAAACATATCGTCTCATATAAATTTGAATTCATATAGTAATGAACACTTAAACTTTGCTCAATTTACTGGCACGAAGCCTACTAGGCACGAAGGCCCGAATACACGTCACTAGCATGATTGCTCTTCGGGACCTAGCCCGGATACATTACTAGCACGAATGCTCTTCGGGACTTAGCCCGGATACATCACTAGCACGAATGCTCTTCGGGACTTAGCCCGGGTATATCACTCTCAATTCTCATGTACATATACACATATAGCAATACACATTAGTATATCATTTACATTACTTGAATACAAACACAACATGCTTATCGACCATTCAACTTCCAGTTCCATAGCCACATACAAAAATCACATTTATAGTCATAACACTCCTTCAAAATTGCATCACTTATACCCTTATAATTCAATCCAAATCGAAATTCAAATACGAGTACATGATACGCATCTGATCAACTTAATAATTTAGGCATATCTAAGTGAAGTTATATCGCAAATTCTCATAGTCAGAAGCTTGCTACAGCTCGATCGGGATCAAGATTCATTACGATACAGCAAACACATTTAAATAGCCAAAAATCATCACACTATCATTTTATCACTTTATGGCATGTATAAATAGACTCACGCGTGCTACGTTAGTCCTAGAATCGACTAAACCGTAGCTCTGATACCAATAAAATGTAACACCCCAATCCCGTATCCGTCGCCGGAATAGATAAAGGGGCATTACCAGACTTGAAGCTCATATCAGAACAGTAAATTTTTTTTTTTTTTGAACATTCCTTTAGATAAGTACTAAAGACAGTCAGTGATACAATTTAAACTTCTATAAGTACACATTCAAAAGATGCCATTCTTGCATGGCTTATATACATTAACCAAAATATCCTCCCACTACTAGTCTATTCTATACATGCCATAAGATAATCCAAAACGTAGCAGTACCAAACAGTGGATAGTGATAGTGTGACTAGTTGCCGACGATCCCCGAGCCTGTAGCTTCCAAATGAGATCTATAAAACAGAGGAAACAAAGTAAACGGAGTAAGCATTACAATGCTTAGTAAGTTTTAAGAGTGTCAACAGATAACAATCAAATTATAACATAGTTGTTCGTATTTTTATTTCACTCTTCCTTCGGGCATACCATCCCTTTTACCGAATATGCACATCTCATCATATATAATAGGCAGATAAATTCTCACTTGATAGTGATCTCTTATAGTCATAGGTACATTACATATTTTCACCTAACTTTCCACATTGACCAAATGCACAATAATCATAGAACAGTCTTATTCCTTTACTCACATATGCATCACATAACGACCTTGTGATTTAGTCCAAATCAAACTTAAATATAATCTCAAAATACATACCTGACCAACTTAACGCATTGAACGTATTTAATACCAATTGTTACTGTGAAGTCGTATAATCTTACGCTTTACTCGAATCTTCAGTGAAACCTTTAGTTCGGGGCTTACCCGGACAAAATCTCCACACGTAGTCATCGGGTCTTTAAAGCTCGGATATAGTACGAGCACGAAGCCTACGGACATTAATCAGTGATAATATTCTCGCATAAAGCCTGCGGGGTTTTAACCCGGATATAGTACTGACACAAATTCCCTTCGGAACTTATCACATTTATACACTTTCACATCCATCACGTCGGCCACTCGGCCCTACCACATATATACACTTTCACATTCATCACATTGGCCATTCGGCCTTATCACTTATATACACTTTCACATTCATCACATCGGCCATTAGGCCTTATCACATATATACGCTTCCACATTCATCACATGGGCCATTCGGCCTTATCACATATATACACTTTCACATTCATCACATTGGCCATTAGGCCTTATCACATATATACACTTTCACATTCATCACATGGGCCATTCGGCCTTATCACATATATACACTTTCACATTCATCACATTGGCCATTAGGCCTTATCACATATATACACTTTCACATTCATCACATCGGCCATTAGGCCTTATCACACATATGCATGTTCACATTCATCACATTGGCCATTCGGCCTTATCACATATATGCATGTTCACATTCATCACATTAAAACCTAAATCAAAATATAAATTCTCATGTATTCACATCACAATTATCCAAATATACTTCGCATACCACATATACTATCATGTATACACTTTGTCTTGGCCGAATCTACATCAATCATTTTCCAATGAATAATTCAATTTCACGCCATACTATCATTTCATATTCGAATACTCATAAACTTACAATTTCACAAATTTTAATATCAAGGATCCGTCTAACACTCATATATCGTTTTACAATATCACGATTTAGAATTCACGTATGGGTTTAATCAATAGCTTATGAGCAACTAAAACAAGTTTTATCCATGTTTACAACAAAATCACATATTCACTACGAGCTGTTTTCCTGAGCAATAGTCACTAAATTATTTATAACTGGAGCTACAAAACTCCAAATCACTTGCCGTTAGTTTTCCCTGAATATAGACTCGTGTATCTTCCATCCATAAAATTTCCAGAATTTTAGGTTTGGCCAATCAATACCAGATTTTTCTTAAAGTTTCCCCTGTTTCACTGTTTGACTAATCTGACCACTCTTCACTACGAATCAAATTTTTCATTGTACAGAATTCATAATGTGTTCTATTTGATTTCATTTGAAACTAGACTCATTAAGGAGTCTAAGCATATAAATCTTATCTTATAACCATTTTGTACAAATTATAATGATTTTCTAAAATCACGTTACTGCTGCTGTCCAAAGCAAATTATTACAATTTGCTCTTAAATTTCAAGTCCAAACACTTATGAACTTACCATTTGAGTTTAAGACATATCATGGCCACATCATATCTTATTAAATCAACTCATTATGCCCTATTATGATTGAATTTACTCAACGTTTAATCGCTTAAAACTTACCTCGGATGTGGTCGACGATTAGATGTCCACGGCTATTCGTTTACTTTCTCTTTTCCCCTATCCGACTTTGATCCTCTTCGCTCTTAAGCTTAAGTAAAACAATAGATTGCTTAAGTACTTAACTAATATTATTCACTTAACAATCACATTTGGCAATCACATATCGTTTAATCTTTGATTAACCAATTTAACACATACCAAAATCCAATCATACATCTAACCTTTATCTCAATACCAAACCGAGTTATAAGATCATACATTATACTAACCATATCATTAAACATACCTATTCAATTTAGCTAATTTCATAGTCGATTAATCACCTTACCCCACATTACTCAATGCCGAATATTAACCCAACATCACAAGCATAATCACCATGAAACTTACCTTAATACACATTTTATGTAGCACCGAATCGACCACGAGGTGCTAACAGACATAATTCATGTATGTTCACAGTCCATTTTAAAAATTTCCAGACAGCTGGCTAACTGCGTCATTGTCACCTTAAAAATCATATCTTGAGTTCCAAAACTCAAAAATCAGTTTCGTAATTTTTCCCTAAAACTAGACTCATATATCCATCTAAAAATGTTTTTCTAGAATTTTTTGGTCTGGCCAATTAGTACAGTTTATTAGTTAAAGTCTCCCCTGTTACAGGGTTCGACTACACTGACCTTCCTGCATTACGACTTAGATTACTTCTTGTACAGGGCTTCAATACTTATGTCGTTTGTTTCTAATGAAACTAGGCTCAAAAAGGAATCTATACATATATGGCATGACTACTAATTATATCTGGTTAATTTATAGTGAATTTCCAAAGTCAGATCAGGGGATCCAGAAATCGTTCTGGCCCTGTCCCACAAAAACTTAAATATCTCTTAAATTACAACTCATATGACCGTTTCGTTTCTTCCATATGGAAGTAGATTCATCAAGGTTCGATTACATAATTTATTCACTATTTAATTCCATTCCTACTATTTTTAGTGATTTTTCAAATTCACACCAACAATTTATTCACATCTCTATAAATGGTCATAATCGGACATTATAAACAAATCAACTAGTTTAGCATTCAAATTCTTCTAACCATTCCTCAATCATTTACTCAATGAACAACAATCACATTCCTTGTTATCTACCATGACCGAAACCCATATTCATTCACCAAGTATCAAAAATTTAACATGGGTCCAATAAGGAACTTAGAAATTTACTAGGATTTAACCAATATTTCAAAAATTAGCCAAAACTTCTTACCTTAATTAGGACTAGGATGACCGAATGCCCTTCTCCCATCTTCCTCTTTACATTCGGCCAAGAAGAAAGAAACTCAAGCTTTTTTTCATCACCCTCATTTCCTTATTTCAATTACTTTTCCTTTCTTTTTTTATTCATTTATGTTATATAATATAAGCTACTAACTAATAATTAATACATATTGCATGTATATAACCCATCATGGCCGTCCACTACTTGTCATAGGTGGAAATTTGACATGCAAACCCATTATTTTCATAACATGCACTAATAGATCCTTAGAGATTAACCTATCACATTTCAAAAGTGTCACACATAAGTCCTATTCAATTTAGCTAATTTCATAGCCGATTAATCACCTTACCCCACATTACTCAATGCCGAATATTAACCCAACATCACAAGCATAATCACCATGAAACTTACCTTAATACACATTTTATGTAGCACCGAATCGACCACGAGGTGCTAACAGACATAATTCATGTATGTTCACAGTCCATTTTAAAAATTTCTAGACAGCTGGCTAACTGCATCACTGTCACCTTAAAAATCATATCTTGAGTTCCAAAACTTGAAAATCAGTTTCGTAATTTTTCCCTAAAACTAGACTCATATATCCATCTAAAAATATTTTTCTAGAATTTTTTGGTCTGGCCAATTAGTACAGTTTATTAGTTAAAGTCTCCCCTGTTACAGGGTTCGACTACACTGACCTTCCTGCATTGTGACTTAGATTACTCCTTGTACAGGGCTTCAGTACTTATGTCGTTTGTTTCTAATGAAACTAGGCTCAAAAAGGAATCTATACATATATGGCATGACTACTAATTATATCTGGTTAATTTATAATGAATTTCCAAAGTCAGATCAGGGGATCCAGAAATCATTCTGGCCCTGTCCCACAAAAACTTAAATATCTCTTAAATTACAACTCATATGACCGTTTCGTTTCTTCCATATGGAAGTAGATTCATCAAGGTTCGATTACATAATTTATTCACTATTTAATTCCATTCCTACTATTTTTAATTATTTTTCAAATTCACACCAACGATTTATTCACATCTCTATAAATGGTCATAATCGGACATTATAAACAAATCAACTAGTTTAGCATTCAAATTCTTCTAACCATTCCTCAATCATTTACTCAATGAACAACAATCACATTCCTTGTTATCTACCATGACCGAAACCATATTCATTCACCAAGTATCAAAAATTTAACATGGGTCCAATAAGGAACTTAGAAATTTACTAGGATTTAACCAATATTTCAAAAATTAGCCAAAACTTCTTACCTTAATTAGGACTAGGATGACCGAATGCCCTTCTCCCATCTTCCTCTTTACATTCGCCAAGAAGAAAGAAACTCAAGCTTTTTTTTCATCACCCTCATTTCCTTATTTCAATTACTTTTCCTTTCTTTTTTATTCATTTATGTTATATAATATAAGCTACTAACTAATAATTAATACATATTGCATGTATATAACCCATCATGGCCGGCCACTACTTGTCATAGGTGGAAATTTGACATGCAAACCCATTATTTTCATAACATGCACTAATAGATCCTTAGAGATTAACCTATCACATTTCAAAAGTGTCACACATAAGTCCTATTAACTAAATTCACATGCAATTGACTAAATTCAAACATGAAATTTTCACACATGCATGTATGCACATAATAAGCATCAAATATGACGATCAATTATTTTTGTGACTCGGTTTTGTGGTCCCGAAACCACTTCCCAACTAGGGTTAGTTTAGGGCTGTCACAGAGGCACTTATGTGCAAAGGTTTTTCCAAGTATCCAATTAGTATTCCAAGTGTTCAACGGGTAATCCAAGGAAAGAGTTGATGATGGTCCCAATGAGGTAAGTCATTGGTGAGTATGCACTTGAGTTATGTTACGAGTTGTGCAGGTATGTACACTACGCCTATGAGAATGCCTTGGTATGTGATGATCTATGATGCATAAATATGTGTTCTTACCATGATGGATGAAATGATGTTGTATTAATTTTGTGAACAATGATCATGAATGAGTAACTTAGCCTTGACAGATTTGGGTTACTGCAGTAGTGTAACTTTGAAAATACACTAAAAGTAGTGGAAAATGAGTTAGAAGCTGAATACAATATGAAAATAAATCTTATTGAGTCTAGTTTCTTATAAAAGAAACTGTGTACGCAAAAGAATTTCCTATAATGAGATATTTGATTGCATGGGACAGAGTCAGAATGACTCTGAAATCCCCTGTTCTGATTTGAGAAAAACATTATAAAATGTAAAAAAAATAGTTATGAGTTATAATTTATATATTTAGAATCCTTAATGAGTCTAGTTTCAAGAGAAATAGACAAGAACATTATTCAAGTCCTTTGCTATGAGATAATTGAACTTTAGTGCAGAAGGGTCGGAACTGTCAGACAGTGAATCAGGGGTAACTTTGAGGAATAAAATGTACTAATTGGCTACACCAAAAATTCTTAAAATTTTATGGTAGAACGGTACATGAGTATAGTTTCAAGGAAAATTAACGGAACTTAATTTGGAGTTTTGTAGCTCCAGATATAAATAATTTAGTGACTATTTCTCAGGAAGACAGCTTGTCTTGAACTTGAGAATAGGTTGTAAACATTGATAAAACATGTTAATGAGTTGCTTATTGTTTTCATATGAACTTACAAAGTGTAAAGCTTACCCTCCCTTTCTTTCCCATGTTCCCTAGGGTTGCCAGGTTAGCTCGTGTAACACCCCAAACCCGGCCCAGACGTTATGGCCGAATCTGACGTGCCACATTGGAGTTGAAAACCCACGTTCCGTTTTAGTGTTTTGAAACCATATATTTTGTTGAGTTAACAAAGTGTATAGAAGCTGGGCACCAGGTAGGTATCCGAGACAAAGGAGGTGAGCCATGAAGGCTGCTTAAGTACCAAGCTCTTTGATTGGATCCAATCCTAGACATGCCCACAACCATAGCCACACTTTGTTATATCGAGTTTAAATTTGTTTAAGTGGACGTCTTTGATAAATCGATTAATCGTGGTGTTGAGATATTTTGAAAACAAGTATCGCTTTGAAAACACGTCCTAAGTCTAGCCCATTTGAATAATTATTAACAAATTTTAAAGTTATTAAAATTTAAAATAATCCCGAGAAGAAATAAAAGAAAAGTTAAAAATGGCCTTATTACAACCCAAAAATAAATAATAAAGGAAATTAAATGAAAACCAAAGCTTATTTAAAGGTCCAAAAGTGATCACCGTGGCCACTCTGAATCCCCTCCGGCCCAAGTCCCCATATCAAGGCTCACCTGCAAGGTTAAGGAAAGGGGGTGAGTTTGGAAACTCAGTGTGCAACAAGCCCCTTTCAGAGCCCAAAACAATGACAGCCTGTTGGGTCTAAGCCCAAATCCAATCTCAAACATGTACTGGGCCATAGCCCTTTTCATATTTCATATTTCATAACACTGGGCCGAAGCCTTTTCATATTTCATATTACTGGGCCGAATCCTTTTCGGTAAACGGTATGGCCCATAGGCCCATTTCAATATCACATGTAATGTCAAATGAAAAAATGCAACCCATTTGGGGAGACTACTCAACCCACCATCCGCTACTCTCCACCGTACCAACCAACACACCATGTGGGATTAACTCGACCCACCCCGCCATAACTCTCCACCGGCAAGCATAGTTTGCTTTATCATATAACCGAGGCCTAGCCTCTTTTAATAATCAGGGCAAAGCCCTTTTTTTTAATAATCGGGCATAAGCCCTTTAATAACTGAGGCGTAAGCCCTTTTAATAATGGGGCATAAGCCCTTTTAATAACTGGGGCATAAGCCCTTTTGCACTTCCTCCATCCATATAAAAACCCAACCCAATGCATTTATGAACATCTCGTGTGCATATCATACATATCATGTGCATATCATACATGTCATGTGCATATCATACATATCATGTGCATATCATACATATCATGTTTATCAAAATCTCATGCATTAAGTTCATATATAAACCCTAGGGGTATAATGGTCATTTTACCTAGGGGCAAAGCGGTCATTTTCATATTATAAGGGTAATCTTGTAATTTTACCAAAATTAGGGTTTCCATGTTCATTAACGATTTACAAACAATTCATGGGTGCAAGCAGTGATTACGGCCCATTTTAGCAAAACGAGTTATTGGGCCAAAAACCCTAATGGGCCCTACTCACCGATTTTGTCATCTAGGCCCATTTAGCCTATGTCCATAACAGATTAACAGTCTTAACATGCAATTTAACATATTTACATTTCTCTACCAATTTTACCTAAATGGGCCCGAAAGCCCAATGGGCCCCACTTCGGCCTCTCGAGGCCCAACTTACCAAGAACGCCAAAAATCACATTCTTACCGTTTCCATCGTTCTCGATCATTGTCTCATCGATTCTAACTAACTAGTGAGCGTTCGCTTGCTCACAAGTCCTCGAAATGCCAGGATTTTGGCATTTTGGCTTTTCGGCATTTTATCGCTTTAAGCTATGAAAAAGGGTTCGTTACACACCTATTTGCGATATTCCTCGTCGAGATCTCCTATGTGATTTCTCCTATAATCAATCGTTAATATATTAGACCATGTTAATATTAAACCAAATCGAAAACTACCTATTATCATCACTTACACATTCGGCCACCATCCACAATGGCCCTTGGGTTCATACCTTTTCCGAAGTTGATGACTAGATTTAGTCACTCCGATGATCCAAGCTTTTCACACACTCCTCGATCGGTAGCCTTTAATCCTCACTAGCACCAACAAACCAAATAACACCAAAACCCTTTTAGCCTTAGTCGACGGAGGGTTTTCACTTTTCTTAAACCACAAGATACAAATGGAAAGAAGGTTCAATACTTACCAAGAGATCTACTCGTTGAAGAACGTTCCAAATACCTTCCTACCCCATATCCGTTGTGAATCCAACTTAAGCGTGCGTGAAAATAGATCTAAATATTAATTCCCGGATCACTAAAATATGAAGCTTTGACTTTTCGAAAATATTAATCTAAGCTATTTAGAGGTTAGTACACACTTGTTACGGGTTGAAGTTGAAACGTTTCCATAATCAATCACCTCGATAACCACCACCATCACTCAAACTCAACTATTCCAATATCAATATATGTAAATCCTAAGCACATCACCATACGGAACATAAGGCATATTCGTCATTTTACTGGTATAGGGTATTACTGGTCACTTTACCTACTGGGGTTTTACGGTCTTTTTACCTAATAGGGTATTTTAGTCATTTCATCCTACAAGGGTGTTTTGGTAAATCTACAAACCAAGGGTATTTCAGAATTTTGTTAACCAATGGTATTTCTATAATTTTAGAAAGTCAAGGGTATTTACGTAACTTTGTAAATCGAGGTATTTTGGTAATTTTACAAATTAAGGGTATATCGGTAATTTCACAAACCAAGGGTATTTTGATAATTTTACAAACTAGGGGTATTTTGGTAATTTTACAAACTAAGGGTATTTTAGTAATTTTGTAAATCGAGGTAAAATAGTAATTCGTAAATCAAGGGTAAAATAGTAATTCTATAAATCGAGGTAAAGCGTAATTACGTAAATCGAGGGTAAAACGGTAATTACGTAAGTCGAGGTAAAACGATAATTATGTAAATCGAGGGTAAAAGCGGTAATTATGTAAATCGGGGTAAAACGATAATTACGTAAATCGGGGTACTTTGGTAATTTTACAAGTTGAAGGTATTTCAATAATTTTACAAATCGAGGGTATTTCAAAGATTTTTACAAACTAAGGGTATTTCGGTAATTTTAGTAAACTAAAGTATTCTAAACATGGATAACAATACTAATGGCTCTAAAGCCCATTCTCGGCCCAAATGGGCCCACACGCGTGTGGCCCTTTTAGCCCAAATCTAGCCACAAATATTAGATTCACCTAGCTTGGCCCAATATTTACTACACAATCAAACAACTTATCCAATTGGGCTTGTAGGCCCATTAGGCCCACATGACCCCTTTCGACCCATCGCGGCCTGAAGTAGCCATCCTACTGACTAGAGTAGTAAAAATACACACGATAGAGACGGAGTTAATCCACACTCAGAGCACTCTTAGCCGACGCCCAACCCAAACGAGCACGCCATACAAATGAAAGGGATCACCAAGAAAGGTGCCTTTACTCTCCTCATGGTTCCTCTATTTAAAGCCGACTTTGTATCCACTCTTATGTTAGCTTCCGATGTGGGATCCTCCAACATTAGAGTTTAAATTCAACACCAACTCTTGCCGCTCCTGTTAGCAAAATAAATGCTCTTTGCTTGCCATGGGATTCGAACCTATGCCTCCCTTAAATGCTCCACACGCTACTTGCCACTAAGCC
Source organism: Gossypium arboreum (assembly GCF_025698485.1). Lineage (NCBI taxonomy): Eukaryota > Viridiplantae > Streptophyta > Magnoliopsida > Malvales > Malvaceae > Gossypium > Gossypium arboreum. The sequence continues at coordinate 28,136,350 of NC_069080.1, read as the reverse complement.
ACAAGGCTTTTTGTGTCATATTTTATCCCCAATTAATTATAAGGTCTAGAGGCCAAAGTCCGTGTTCCTTTAAAAACCCAAAATAAATTGCAAGAGCCAAGGCTTGAACCCAGTGCTCCCATACAACCTTAATGACGCCACAACCACTAGACTACAAGCTTCCTTGTGTCATTTATTTAACACAATAATTTAAAACCCTCATCCAAGCATCCGGGTTTTTTCACTTAATACCAAAATTTTTGCTAAAGCCCAAGTTTGAACCCAAGATTTCTCCAACACTTCTCAAAGCCATTAACCACTAATAGCAAACATTTAATTGTTTCATTTCATTGCACAATTAAATACCTATATAAAACCTCTTTACGGACCCACACTCAAGGCCCAATACTTCTAGGCCCAAATTCGGGGTGTTACAGCTCGGGTTGGAGGCCGTCAGAGATATTATCACACTATCAAGTTAACGCTATCGGTGTAAATAAATCCTAGTGTTTCGAGTCTATGGCATGTATAGGGTTTTAATGTTGAATGTGTGATATTATGATTTAGACAAAGGCATTGGCTTTTTATTAAGGGTATTATGTAGTCATGTAAATTCGCCTATGTCGGCTAATGACATTATGGGCCTATATGATTATTCTTATACATGTATGTTCTTATCTCTTGTGATGTGGCTTACAACATGTATGCCTAGAGATTGAATTGAGATTCATTGATGAGTTAGTAACTGATGCAAGATTAAGTGATTGGTAAATAGTTAATAATGCCTCATGAATGGTTTGTGGATATGATTATGCATGCTTAGTGATGGACATAAGGTTTGTGACGTAATGATAGTTATGACAAGTATGTGGTAATGATGTGAGTAAATTCTATGATATTTATTGCATAAGAAATTGTCATGAGCATAACATGTTTGTAGATGTTTAAGAGCTCATTTATGCCATGTTGTATGTTATTGGATAAATATGTGTGCATATGTTGTGAGGGTGACAAATGGCTTGGAAAATAGCCTTGTAATTGTCTACACGGGTAGACACACGGGCGTGTGTCTAGACCGTGTGTGACACACGGTCTGCCCCCATGGGCGTGTGTCATGGCCGTGTTTTAAAGTCAATGTTGCACATGGGCTAAGGGCACGGGCGTGTCCCAAGCCACACGGGCATGTGTGACCACACGGTCTATACCCACACGAGCGTGTGGAGCCTTAAAGCATGAAAATTTTCAAGTTTTTCTTAAGCTCTTGGTTGATCCTGAACCGCCTCTAATGCATGTTTTGGGCCTCATAAGCCCGTTTAAAGGACAATAAGTATGTGAAATGAAAAGTTTTAAATTGATCAAAATTTTACGGCCTGATTTTATATAGTAGGTTAAGTTTAAGTCCAGTAGCACTTTGAACCCTATCCCGGCGTTGGATACGGGTAAGGGGTGTTACAAACTCAATATCTTTTCATTTTAAATCTGCATAAGATTTTTGTCAATCCGACGCTGCTTTTAAACTATCGCGAATCACTTTCACTTTTTCTTCAGTATCTATAATCAGATCAACCCCGTGAATCTTATTCTCACTTAGCTCAGTCCAATACAATGATATTCGACATTTATGACCGTATAGAGCTTCGAATGGTGCTATCTTTATACTAGATTGGAAGCTATTGTTATAGGCAAATTCAATCATTGGCAAATATTTTTCCCACGTACCTTCAAACTCGAGAATACAACATCGTAACATATCCTCAAGTATCTAAATAACTCGCTCGGATTGACTATCCATCTATGGGTGAAATGCGGTACTGAAATGTAATTTTGTACCCAATGCCTCTTGTAGTTTCTTCCAACATCGTGAAGTGAATCTCGGATCTCTATCCGAAACAATAGATAGTAGCACTCCATGTAATCGAACAATTCCTAAGATATATAACTCAGCCAATTTATCAATCGAGAAATCTGTACGTACCAAAATGAAATGAACTAATTTCATCAATTTGTCAACAACAACCCAATTGCATCTTTCTTTCTCGGAGTTCAGGGCAAACCTGAAACAAAATCCATAGTTATTCTGTGACATTTCCACTCAAGAATCATTATAGGCTACAAATAAACCTGACGGTACTTGATGTTCAACTTTGACTTGCTGACAAATCCAATATTTCGAAACAAATTCTGAGATATCTTACTTCATGCTATGCCATAACAAAACTGTTTCAAATCATTATACATTTTGTGCTTCTCGGGTGTACTGATAAACAATTACTATGTGCTTCATTCAAACTCATTTGAATTAACTCTGAATTTCTCGGAACACATATTCAGCCTCTGAATCTTAAACGACCATCAGAATTAACTTGAAACTCTAAATCAGGGTTCAAATCACATTCAACTCGTTTTGCTAACATTTCATTATCAATTTTCTGAGCTTCGCAAATCTGTTGTAAAAATAATGGTCTTGCTTTCATCTTGGCCACAATCGAACCATCATTACACAAAGTTGTTTAAGTGTTCTTGGCACGTAGAGCAAATAGGGATTTTCAGCTCAAAGCATCAGTAACAACATTAGCTTTTCCCGGATGATAATCGATTACTAACTCATAATCTTTTGGTAATTCAAGCCACCTCCGTTGTCGCAAATTCAGATCTTTCTAATTCATCAAGTATTTTAAACTCTTGTGATCAGTAAAGATGTGACATTTCTCACCAAACAAATAATAACGCCAAATTTTCAACGCAAACACAATAGCTACTAACTCTAAATCATGCGTCGGGTAATTCTTTTCATGCGATTTCAATTGTCTCGAGGCATAAGCTATAACTTTGCCTTCCTGCATCAAGACACAACCCAGATCATTCAACGATGCATCACTGAACAATACAAACTCTTTACCCAATTCAGGCTGAACTAATTTTGGTGCCTCTATCAATAAAGCTTTCAACTGATCGAAAATTTTTTGACATTTATTTGACCATTCGAACTTAACATCTTTTTGAAGCAATTTCTTCATCGGAGTCGCAATCATTGAAAATCCTTTCATAAATCTTTGATAATAGCCAGCGAGTCCCAGAAAACTGCAGACCTCAGAAACATTTCTTAGAGGCTTCCGATCTATAATCGCAGATATCTTACTCGGGTCAACTCGGATACCTGTGGCTGAAACTATATGTCCCAGAAAACTAACTTCTCGTAACCAAAATTCACATTTGCTGAATTTTGCATACAACTATTTATCTCTCAAAGTTTGTAGCACAACTCTCAAATATTCTTAATGCTCAGATTCATTATGAGAGTAAATCAAAATGTCATCAATAAATACAACGACAAATTGATCTAGGTACGGTTTAAAAATCTAGTTCATTATGTCCATAAAGATAGCAAGTGCATTCGTTAATCTGAAGGGCATAACAAGAAACTCGTAGTGTCTATACCTCGTTCTAAAAGTAGACTTTGACACATTGGAGTTTTTAACTCGTAACTGGTAATAACCCGATCTCAAATTAATTTTTGAAAACACTGTTGCCCCTTTTAACTGATCAAACAAATCATCAATCCGCGGTAGAGGATATTCATTCTTTATAGTCACTTTATTTAGTTGTCTGTAATCAATACACATTCTCATCGTGCCATCTTTATTTTTCACAAACAATACAAGTGCACCCTAGGGAGAGAAACTCGGTCTAGCAGAACCTTTGTCCGTCAATTCTTGCAATTAGGTTTTCAATTCTTTTAACTCTGTCGGAGCCATTCTGTATGGAGCTATCGATATCGGCATTGTTCCCGGCACTAACTCAATGCCAAACTCAACCTCTCGTATTAGTGGTAAACCCGGTAACTCTTCAGGAAACACATCTGGATACTCACACACAACTGGTACTGATTCAGTCTTTTTTTCAGTCACTTTCGTATCTAGCACATAAGCAAAATAAGCTTCGCAACCTTTTCTCACGTATTTCTGAGCTAACATCGAAGAAATCACTACTGGTAAACCATTCAAATCATCTGACTCAATCTAAATAATCTTATTATTCTGACACCTCAAATCAATCATCTTTCATTTATATCTTACTATAGCGTCATGTAGCGTTAGCCAATCCATACCCAGAATTATATCAAATTCATCAAATGGCAACAACATCAGATCAGCAGGAAAACAAAAAATCCTGAATTATCAACGGATAGTTCTTGCACACTTTATCAATCAAAACACACTTGCTTAAGAGGTTCGATACTCAAATCACAGATTTAGTAGACTCTATAGGCAAAGTCTTACTATAGCTTACTATAGCATCATGTAGTGTTAGCCAATCCATACCCAGAATTATATCAAATTCATCAAATGGCAACAACATCAGATCAGCAGGAAAACAAAAATCCTGAATCATCAACGGATAGTTCTTGCACACTTTATCAATCAAAACACACTTGCCTAAGGGGTTCGATACTCAAATCACAAATTTAGTAGACTCTATAGGCAAAGTCTTACTAGATACTAAATTCGTACATATATAAGAATGAGTTGATCCTGGATCTATCAATACAATCACATTAGTATCATTGAGAGTGAAAGTACCAGTGATAACATCTGGAGATGGTGCTTCTTCTCGAGCGCGAATAGTAGAAGCTCTAGCAGGTGCTCTGGCCTCAAATCTTACTATAGAATCTCTCATTGTACCACGATTCCCGCTTGCATTTCCCGTATTTCTTGGTAGCCTCCCTCGTCTAGCTATGTTGCTCGATCTTACAGTCTGAGATTTATCTTTTCCATTTAGTTCAGGCCAATCTCTAATAAAATGATCTTGTGAATCACAACTATAACAAGCTCTATTATTAGCTTTTATCCAGCACTCTCCAAAATGCCGTCTTCCACAATGTTGACACTCGGGTTTAACATCTTTCACATTGCCAACACTTGATACTGATGTAGTTTGAGCTTTAGGGCTAGTGAATTACTTTCCACGATCTCTATTAGCATATCCCACTGAAGCTACTGATCGGCTAAAATAATATCTGGATTTTCTTTGATGAGGATTTATAAGGTTTACTCATTGATCTCTTTCTTGTATCTCTAGCTTCTGATTCAACTTTCTTCTTTTCTCAACTAAAGTCTTCAGCTTTGCAAGCTCGTCCAACTAGCACAACAAATTTTTTTAAATCAAAAATTCCAACCAGAAGTTTAATATCTTTATTCAGCCCATCAACAAACCGCTTGCACATGATTTCTTCAGTAGATACATACGCACGAGCATACTTACTCAATCATACAAATTACCTCTCGTACTCGGTTACAGTTATGCGGCCTTGTTTCAATTCTAAAAACTCTTTATGCTTTTGATATAGAAATCATTAACTGATGTATTTCTTTCAGAATTCAGTCTGAAAGAATTCCCAAGTAACTCTCTCCCGTAGCACTACCGAGACTAATGTATTCCACCACTGATATGCGACATCTCTCAAAAGGGATATAGCACACTTTAAACATTCAGCTGGCATGCAAGAAAGTTCATCAAACACTCAGATTCTCAGGGTCATCGTCAATGTTAGCTTTGAACTTTTCAACCTCATGTTTGTGGATCTTGTCAACATGAGGCTTATTCAATCTTAATAGCTCGATTCCTTAGGAGCTGCAGGTACGGATTGGGGATTAAGAGGGGGTGGAGGTTGTTGAGCAGTCAGGTTCATACAAATATACTGAGTGAAACACTCATTCATCATTGGGAAGAAGGCTTCTTTAGCCTCTCCTCTCTGACTACCCATCGTAGGTCTAGAATAGGATGGCGCTGTCCCTTGCGTGGGAGCAGGCACATTACTCTCAACCTCATCAGCTATAGCTCGATTGGGATCCATTACTATATGAAAACATAATTTAAACTGTCAAGAGTCATCACACTATCATAGTTTATATATGGCATGTATAACTAAACTCTCACACACGCTACGTTAGTCCTAGAATCAACTAAATCGTAGCTCTGATACTAACAAATGTAACACGCCTAACTCGTGTCCGTTGCTGAAATAGGGTTATGAGGCATTACTGAACAATACACATCATTCACATATATAACACATACATTTATACATTCATAATCAAAATCCATTCAACGTATTCACATTGTCCCTTATAAAGCCCTACTAGACCTTAAAACATGTTTAAAAGAGGTTCGGGACTACACCAATAACATTTAAAAACTTCGAGAAACTTATAAAATTTTCATGGATACAGGGTTCACATGCCAGTGTGAACAGGCTGTGTGCCTCACACGGCCACCAAACATGTTTGTGTCATAGACTGTGTGGAAACAGAGCATACATACTGACTTGCATCACACGGCCGAAGACATGCCCGTGTGCCATAGTCGTATAAAATATGAAGGGTATATTAACTTGGCCACACAGCTGACCACACGCCCATGTGCCAGCCCGTGTGCCACACACGGCCAATAGACATGCCCATGTGTCTAAGCCGTATAACTCTCTGACTTGTTTAATTAAGTTATAATAAGCACACAATCGAGTCACACGCCCGTGTGCTCAATCGTGTGAAGAGTAAATAGACTTAGTTTTAAGGCATATTTATTATGCACTTCATGCATACCTAAATCATAACTCTATATACCTTTTCAATTCATTTATAGACAACCAAAACATGACAATTCATATACAAGTCATACCATTTAAAATCCATCCATTTCACTACTCATTTAATGACCATAAACTAGATCAAAAGTATACTAACTTCACATGATTCATTATTCACTACTTACCTACTAAATCATACACAAATTCATCAATCTTTGCCAAACAATATCACATCTAAACATCAAGCATTTAGCCTAATTTATTATTACATATATGTCATGATTTACTTGAAACTTATAAGTAATGTTATAATTACTAACCTTATAAAGTGGTGTGTATAGGAAAGGAAGTTTGGCATATAACATGATTAAAGTATGTTGGTTGTTTAATTTAATATGTTCGGTAAGTTTAAGTTTCCTTTATACGAGCTTACTAAGCACTAGCTGCTTATATAGTTGTTTTCTTTATTTGTAGATCATCGAAATGCTCGATCGATTGGAATCTTCGTTGGAGCACAATCACACTATCCATTTATGATTTTGGTAGCTTTTGAATAAGTGGGGCTAATGGTTATAAATGGCATATATAAGGTTGTATGTTAGTTTGTTATGTTTCGAGCCTATGCCTACCATACTTGCGTATATATATATGTTTTGAAATAAGTTGGTATATGCTTATGTTAATAGGTGATGTAACACCTCTAACCCATATCCATCGCCGGAATAGGGTTACGAGTCATTATTGAACAATACACATCATTCACATATATAACATATACATTTATATATTCATAATCAAAATCCATTTAACACATTCACATTGTCCCTTATAAGGCCCTACTAGACCTTAAAACATGCTTAAAAGAGGTTCGGGAGTAAACCGATAACATTTAAAAACTTCAAGAAACTTATAAAATTTTCATGGATACAGGGTTCATAAGCCTATGTGAATAGGCCATGTGCCTCACACAGCCACTAGACACGCCCGTGTCATAGGCCGTGTGGAAATAGGGCATACATACTAACTTGCATCACACGACCGGAGACATGCTCGTATGCCATAGCCGTGTAAAATATGAAGGGTATACTTACTTGGCCACATGGCTAACCACACATCCATGTGTCAGCCCGTGTGCCATACACGGCCAATAAACACCCCCATGTGTCTAAGTCGTGTAACTCTCTGACTTGTTTAATTAAGTTACAGTAGGTATACGGTCGAGTCACACGCCCGTATGCTCAATCGTGTGAAGAGTAAATAAACTTAGTTTAAGCCATATTTCTCACCCACCTCATGCATACCTAAATCATAACTTTATATACCATTTCAATTCATTTATAGACAACCAAAACATGCCAATTCATATACAATTCATACCATTAAAAATCCATCCATTTCACTACTCATTTAATGACCATAAACTAGCTCAAAAGTATACTAACTTCACATGATTCATTATTCACTACTTACCTACTAAATTATACACCAATTCATAAATCTTTGCCAAACAATATGGCATCCAAACATCAAGCATTTAGCCAACTAAAAACATCATTTCCAATTAGGCCATTATACACCATCAATAACTAGTCATTTGTGCATCCCAAAACCATACCAAGATTACCAAATTCACAAGGCACACATATATACATCACATACCATATTGCAATTCATACTATAAGCCAAATACCAATCCATCATCAACATTATTTTCAAACCAACTCACATGGCTAAATCCAAAACTCAAAATATACCAAAATAACACTAGCCTATACCTGCTATATACCGTATTTACAAAGCTTCAAAAGTACCAACTAAGTGATCGATAGTGTGATGACATTTCCCAACGATCCCTAAGTCCAAGCTAGCTTCGATTATCTATAAAATAAGGAAAGAATACACCAAATAAGCTTTTAAAGCTTAGTAAGTCCGTATGATATAAACTTAACTAATTATAATTACCATTCATCAAATTAAACTTATGACATGAAATTCAAGATTTCTAACAAACCTTTAACATGCTTATTTATAAACTTATATAAAAACTTTGTAACTTCATCGATTTCAATCTCATAACATATATATACATACCTGTACCAATCCAAAACAAGTTCATATATTCACAGAATGCTGTCGCATACTCGATGTCTCGTACACTAAGTGCCACAATCAATGTCTCGAACACTAAGTGCCTAAATCAATGTCTCACACACTAAGTGCCATAATCAATGTCTTGTACACTAAGTTACATAATCATTGTCTCCCACACTAAGTGTCGTACATAGCCAAAGCTATCTCAAATCGCACACTAAGTGCCAAATTTAGCTGAAACTATATTGAACCGCACACTAAGTGCCACATTTAGCCGATATGTCCTCAAACATAAAAATAGTCACGTATATACAAACTATACGATATCAAAGCATTAAAAGCATAAATATAATAATGCTTAGTACATACGAACTTACCTCGTATCCGAAATTGACGTATCGGGTCGACTACTCAATAATTTTCATTTTTCCCCGATCTAGGTTCAAATTCCTCCTTTCTTGATCTAAATGTATTTAGAATTAACTTATTCAATCACATATTTATTCAATTTAATCCAAAACACTCTTTAAGGCACATTGACACTATTGCCCCTAATATTTTTCATTTTTACAATTTAGACCTTATTACATAATATCACAAATTAGTGAAATTATCAAAATACCCATGCTTAGTTGAATTACCCATATACCCCTAGCAGCCCATATTTCTCATTTATTTCACATTTCAACCACACATTTTCAACATTTCTTAGTTTAGCCTCTAATTTGCATTTTCATCAAAAATCACTTAACAAAACATGGTTAACTATCATTAAATATTCATAATCTATCATCAACGAAAACATTCAAAATCTTTAACATTTTGAAAATTAGTCCCTCGACAAGCTAATACTCGATACAACAATCACAAAAACATAGAAATCATAAAAAATCGAGCTCAAAACATACCTCAATCAAGCTATGCAAGTTTCAAACCCTAAATTAACATGGAATATTTCTTTTTTCTTCTCAAAATTTGGCTAAAGGATGATGATAAGCATAATTTTCATTTTGGTTTTATTTATGTTAAGTTATTTACCAAATTACATATTTAACCTTTAAAATGTAACTTAAAAATCACTTAAACCATGGTCATAAATGTTTGATAACCTTAATTATGGTCTAATTACCATTTAATGCCATCATAATTAAAATCCAAGGCCTTTTGACACCTTTAGAAAATAGAATGCAACTTTTGCATTTTATGCGATTTAGTCTTTTTTTCTCAAATTGAGCTATCAAATGCTAAAATTATTTCACGAAATTTTCAAACATACATATTCACATGATATAAACACCAAAAATAATATTAAAATAATTTTATAAGCTCAGATTTGTGGTTCCAAAACCACTGTTCTGATTTAACGAAAAATGGGCTATTACAAGTGAGTTGGGTCTCTTATATGTGTCATGTGAAGGAATTTGACTAAGTGGTATAATTTGAGAATGAAGTATTGAAATAGTGAGCGCGTGATATGTGTTTGGCAAGTATAAGGCTTGAATGCTTAGGCTAGTTTACTATTTGGTAAGTTGATATGTTTCGATTGATGCTAAACTTGTGAATATGTTTATTTTTTCCTTGTAAAATGCTTAAGTTAATATGTGTATTTTGGTCATTTGAATGTCAAGTAAATAAAGGATATATTTATCATTGAAGCATGTCAATTATGTGTTTTTATGGTATATGTTTAAGGTAGGAAAATAGCTTGAAATGTGTTGCATTAATGTTTGTGTGGTGGTTCCTTTGAATAACATATTGGTTAGAACAATTAAGATGATTGAATGACATGTTTTGTATGTGTTTAAGGTGTGTTTTTAGTCATATGTATGTGTGGGAAGAAGGGTGTCTCGGAATGCAAGCATAGGCCTTGAGTTATCTTATTTTAGGGGCTAACTTTAGAGCACATGGCTTGGGACACGGGCTGTCAAACGACCGTTTGCCACACATGGTCACCCTACACGGTCGTGCATTATTTTATTTTCAGTTACAGGTTTCACATAGCCGTGTGACCTAAGTCAGTAAGTTGCACGGTTTGACACACGGGCTAGAACACAACCGTGTGTCCCATAGTTCGAATGTCCATATGGCCCGGGCTAAGTCACACGGCCATGTGACCCCTTGTTTTACAATTTTTTAATATTTTGCTTGAAATTTCTAATTCGCTTCAAATAAGTCTCTGATTGTTTCCAAACTATTTTTAAGGCCAATCAAGCTCGATTTAAGGCCTGTAAAGTATCTTTATTATATTTAGATTACATTATGGAATACAAATATGTGAAATGCATGTTGATTTATGTTCCAATGTTTAATGTTCCATTTGTGCACTGTAATGCTCCATAACCCTAATCTGGTGTCGGAGACAGATTAAAGGTGTTACAATATATTTACTATTATGTTTAATGGTTTGTATGATTTCCAACTTCTTTTCTGTTATGTTTAATGGTTGGTGTGGTTTCTGACTTTTTTAATATGTTCAATGAAGAATTTACGTATACTAGGTTGTGGTTAAATACATGACTCTGTTTAATGGTTTGTTTTCGAATTGTTTAGTGATTGGTATGGTTTCTAATTTTTTTTTGTTATATTTAATGAATAATTTTGTATACTGAGTTGTGCTTAAATACACGTGTCTATGTTTAATGGCTTATTTTCGAATTGGTTGATATGTTATTTTTGTACTTGTTAATGCAGTTGAATTTTAGACTAGAGGACCTGATGATGAGGCCTCCAGATCGGAATGAATGAGGTCTGCTACATATTATGTATGTATATATATATATATATATGTTATAGTAGTTGATGAACACAATTATCCTAGATTTTTTTGATGTAGTGGGAAACAGGTTGACGACATGTTGGCAATGCATTCACTAAATGTAGTTACCAAGTGATGTAATGGACAACAAGTTGACAACATGTTGCCAACATGTTGACTGCTTCTATTAGGATTTTGTATATAAACTAATAATTGCATTATCTAGTAGTAATTTTGTATTAATATGATCTGTTTATGTTAATTAATTGTTCAATTAATATCATCTCAAACTTGTCCAAACCCAACACATACAAAGTTGTTCATATTTCACCAAAATAACCTCTTCAAAAGTCAGGAAAAAAATTTGTAAAAAACATGGGACCTAAGCTCACTATGTAAGGTGTTGATGCATATAAATTCTATCCCAACCTTTTTAAGGTTGCCTTAGACGAGTCTATCCCAACTTTTTTAATGTTGGCATAGAATGGTTGATCCCAACCTTTTTTTAGTCAATTTTGATTGCGTCTAGTACAAACTTTATAACGCTGGCGTAAGTACGACCTAACCCGACTATTTTTAAGTCGCCTTTGACAAGGGTATGAGCCAACTCTTTAAAAGTCGGCAAATGAATGCTTTATTCTGACATTTTTTGGGTCGTCTATTTCCTTCTATCCTAACCTTTTCTAAAGATCGACCTTGACTAGGTCTTTGCCAACTCTTCAATAAAGTTTGGCCAATGTTGAATTATGCCAACATTTTTTCAAAAGTGTCGCGACACCTATGTCAAAAGTGCTAACAGCGACGTTTTTGAAAGCGTTAGAATGACTTATGCCAACATTTTTTGCATCGTCCTAAGTCAAAAAAAGTGCCACACTAGACCTATCTTATTGTAGTGATATCAATTAAGACAAAGCTTAATCAACTATGATTATTAAACATCTGATCATATAAGCATATGCTAACAACATAAGGGAGCAATAGTTAAACCTTTTATCCCCTTTCCATTTGTAATTTGTTCCAAAATATTATTAAAAATATCAAATCATGCAAATACAAAGAAAAGCCTACATATTAAGACCTTTAATAAAATTTGGATAAAAGTTTAGTAGTTGACACACTACGTTCAAAATGAGTTGCCTAAATAAAAGTTTACCATTTACTCCATAAAGCTCAAACCTAAATGAATTTTATAAATGAGCATTCTTATCACCAAATCAAATATAGAATTATCATTATTATTCTTAACCACATGCAATTGAAAACCATTGGTTACCAACAATTTTGTATATTAATTATGTCGTTCTTTTTCTCTTTTATTTTACCTTTATATTTTCCATTTTAACATTGATAAATAAAGGGAGTATGTAACGCCCCCACACCCGAGACCATCGCCGGAGTCGAGTATGAGGTGTTACTAAGCTTAGTTTAACATTTTTAGAACTTTGAATTATTTGTTTCTACATTCACAGCTTTTAAGCTACTTGCGTCACAGTCACAAGAAAAATCATATCTCGAGTTACGAAACTCGAAATTAAGATCCGTAAATTTTTCCTGAATCTAGACTCATAAAACTATCTACTAATTTTTTTTTAGAATTTTTGGTTGGGCCAATTAGTACAGTTTATTAGTTAAAGTTACCCCTATTTCAAGACTCGACTGGTCTGACCTCTATTTACTACGAACCACATTTCTCTCTGTAAAAAATTCATATGACTATAAGGTTTGTTTATAATAAAACTAGACTCAATAAGAATTCTGAGGATATAAAATACACCACCTAATTATATCTTTACAATTTATGGTGAATTTATAAAGTAGGAACAGGGGATTCAGAAACTGCTATGACTCTGTTTCACTAAAATTAAAATATCTTCTAACATATACTTCCTTTACTTGTTTCATTTGTTTCATGTGAAACTAGACATAATAAGCTTCAATTTGATATGTATTTCACCACCAAATTCAATTTCTATGATTTTAGTAAATTTTCAAACTCGCGTTAGTATTGCTGCGGTATTCTGTTTATGGTAAATTTCATCCTTTTTATGAGTTTTTATGCACTAAGTATCTTAATAGTTTTCCTTAACATCAAACATAATCTAAACTAACCATTTTCATAATTTATCATTATCAAGCATTTCCTCAACCATTTCACAACCATACCATAAGATCATTTACACAAAATGGGTATATTGCTATACATGCCATACTTAAATTTACAAGCCATTTACCAAAAATCTTACGGATAGTGTGGTGAGCCTTGACCTATCCCGACTCTGAGCTGGCTTATCCAAAACTACAATGAGTAAGAAGGAGGAGTAAGCATAAATGCTTAGTAAGTTCATATGCAAATAACAAGTAACATAACAAGCAGTTATACCAGTCAACATTAGCATACATCACTAAAACACATATCACATTTTAATCATTCTTCATCATCTTATTACCTTATCGTGGTTGTATCAATACTCAACCCGAGGGTTAAATACATACCTGTCCAAAATATCCATTTCATATCACTTACCAATCGTCTCTTTACATCTCGAAATTTTCCTCCATTTGAGTAGAACTTTACCCGTTGAACACATCGAATATAATTCGGATACATGGATAACTTGCACATAAGTGCCACATATTCAATCAAGCAATCATGTAACCCGCCCATAGCGAACTCGGACTCAACTCAACGAGCTCGGGCGTTCGCATCCATAAGTGAACTCGGACTCAACTCAACGAGTTCGGATGCCTAGTTACATCTCACGAACTCGGACTCAACTCAACGAGTTCGGACATTCGCATCCATAAGTGAACTCGGACTCAACTCAGCGAGTTCGGATGCTCAACCATCCTAGTGACATGTCACTTGTATCCTAATCTATTCCTAACGTTCAAGCGGGCTTTTCCTCGAACACTTATCCTTGCCGTCTTCCGTAGAATGCGAAATCAATACTCGGTAACAATTATATTTAACAAGTAGTTCACATAATTTACATATTATTTGAAATTAACCACAAAGCATACATTTCATAATAAAATTCAGCATAACACATAATTAATATCAATAACTTAAAAATAACAATTATGCTACATTATTTACACATGAACTTACCTTGGTACCAAAATACAAAGATTTTGCAATTTAGTCCACAATCTTTTCTTTTCCTCGATTGAGGTCGATTCCACGTCTTTCTTGATTATGGAGCTTGGAAGCTTGAAACAAACCCTAGCTATAGAGAACCCTTGAAATTTCGGCCTAATGAAGAAGATGGACAAAATTGGCTTTTAATTTTGTTTTAATTCATTTTAATAACTAAATGACCAAAATACCCTTACTACTAAACTTTCCAAAAATTCCTTCCATGTCCTAATTTTGTCCATGAACTTAAAATTGGTAAAATTGCTATTTAAGACCTCCTCATTAATATTCCAAAACAATTTCATACTAAAAACTTCTAGAATGCAAGTTTTTCAACTTATTCGATTTAGTCCCTACTTTCAATTTAAGCACTTTAGGCATAGAATTTCATCACGAAATTTTCACACAATCATGCAATCATATCATAAACATCAAAATCATTGTAAAATAATTATTTCTATCTCGGATTTGTGGTCACGAAACCACTATTCCGATTAAGCCCTAATTTAGGATATTACAACTCTCCCCCTTTTAAAGATTTTCGTCCTCGAAAATCTTACCTATAACAGTGTGGGTATTGGTTTCTCATAGTTTCTTCAGTTTCCCATGTAGTCTCTTCTACCCCATGCTTTTGCCACAACACTTTCACAAGTGCAACACTTTTATTTCTTAGTTGTTTGACTTCTCGAGCTAAAATCTTAATCGGTTCTTCTTCATAAGTCATATCAGGTCGCAGTTCAATTTCTGTCGGTGAAATTATATGTGAAGGATCTGAACGATACCGACGTAACATAGATACGTGAAACACATCATGAATCTTTTCTAATTCGGTGGTAAAGCTAGCCGATATGCTACTGGTCCAACTTTTCAATTATTTCATACGGTCCAATAAAACGCGGACTTAACTTGCCCTTTCGTCCAAATCTAAGGACTTTCTTCCATGGAGACACTTTTAAAATACCTTATCACCAACTTGAAACTCAATGTCTTTTCGCTTTAGGTCCGCATAAGATTTACATCTATCTGAGCGACTTTCAAACAATCTCGAATTATTTTCACTTTTCTTGATTTCTTTTATTAAATCAACTCCATAAATCTGATTTTCCTTGAGTTCAGTCCAATACAAAGGCGTTCGACACTTGCGACCATACAATGCTTCATAAGGTGCTATTTTCAAGCTCGTCGATAGCTATTGTTGTAAGCAAATTCTACCAACGGCAAATATCTTTCCCAACTTCCTTGAAATTCCAATACACAACATCGAGCATGTCTTCAAGAATCAATTACTCTCTCTGATTGTCCATCAGTTTGTGGATGAAAAGCAGTACTGAAATTTAACTTCGTACCTAACGCGTC
Source organism: Gossypium arboreum (assembly GCF_025698485.1). NCBI lineage: Eukaryota > Viridiplantae > Streptophyta > Magnoliopsida > Malvales > Malvaceae > Gossypium > Gossypium arboreum. Next base: position 28,120,447 of record NC_069080.1, on the reverse strand, counting down.
TTGCAACTTTTGCCAAAACCGCGAGGTAAACCTTGGATCTCTATTTGAAATAATCGATAATGGTATTCCGTGTAATCTAACAATTTCTTTAATATACAGTTCAGCCAACTTGTTAAGAGAATAATCCGTACGTACCGGGATAAAATGAGCCGACTTAGTTAATCAGTCAACTATTACCCAGATGGCATCTTTCTTTCCGGAGTCAATGGCAATCTGAAACAAAATCCATAGTAATCCGATCCCATTTCCATTCAGGAACCATAATAGGTGGAGTAATCTCAAGGTACTTGGTGTTCACTTTCACTGTTGACAAATTAAGCATTTGGACACAAACTCGATATATCTCTTTTCATTCCATTCCACCAATACATTTTCTTCAAGTCATTATACATTTTCGTACTACCCGGATGAATCGAGAAATAACCACTATGTGCTTCTGTAGGATCTTTTGAATCAATTCCTCATTCTTGATACACAAATCCGATCTTTAAACATTAAGCACCCATCAGAACCAATTCTGAAATTTGATCCCGTATCAGCTTCACACTGTTTTCTTTTGGCTAGCAAATCTTGATCATTTTTCTGAGTTTCAGAAATCTCTTGTAAAAACATTGGTTTTGCTCTTAACTCTGCTAGAATCGAACCATCATTTGACACTTTCAACCGAGTGTTCATAACTCTCAAAGCAAACAACAACTTTCGCTCAAAGCATCAAGAACCACATTCGCTTTTCCGGATGATAATCAATAACAAGCTCGTAATCTTTCAACAACTCCAACCATCTTCGTTGTCTCAAATTCAAGTCTTTTTGTGACATCAAGTACTTAAGACTTTTGTGGTCGGTATATACCCGACATTTTTCACCATACAAATAATGTCGCCAAATTTTCAAAGCAAACACCACCGCAGCCAATTCCAAATCGTGAGTAGGATAATTCCTCTCATGAGGTTTTAACGCCTCGAAGCATATGCCACCACTTTTCCTTCTTGCATGAGCACACACCCCAAACCATTTAGAGAAGCATCACTATACACCACAAATTCTTTACGATTCGGTCAGTACTAACACCGGTGCCTCTGTTAATAACTTTTCAATTCTTCAAAACTCTGTTGACATTCTTCCGTCCATTCAAATTTAACATCCTTTCGGAGTAATCTAGTTATAGGAGCAGCAATTATAGAAAATCCATTTACAAACCGCGGATAATACCCAGCTAGCCCCAAGAAACTTCTAACTTCGATTCGTTTTTGGTGGTTTCCAATCAACAATGGCTGAAATTTTACTAGGATCAACCCGTATACCATCACCGAAACAATATGACCCAAAATCCAACTTCCGGAGCCAAAATTCACTTTTACTAAACTTAGCATACAAATGCTTATCTCTCAAAGTTTGTAAAACTATCCTCAAATGCTCAACATGTTCGTCTCATCTTTTGAATAAATTAAAATATCATCTATAAACACCACAACAAATTTGTCCAAGTATGGCCGAAATATGCGATTCATTAAATCCATAAACACAAGCGGAGCATTTGTCAATCCGAATGGCATAACTAAAAATTCATAATGACCATACCTTGTTCTAAAAGCGCTTTTAGGTACATCCGACTCCTTTACCCGTAGTTGGTAATACCGGATCTCAAGTCAATCTTTGAAAACCATGTCGCTCCTTTTAGTGATCAAACAAATCATCAATTCTCGAAGCGGATACTTGTTTTGATTGTCACCTTGTTTAACTGCCGATAATCAACACATAATCTCATAGAACCATCCTTCTTTTCACAAATAACACGGAGCACCCCAAGGTGAAAAACTCGGTCTCACAAAGCCTTTATCACCAACTCTTGCAATCGCGACTTTAATTCTTTCAACTCTGTTGGTGCCATTCTATATGGAGCAATCGAGATCGGAGTGTTCGGTATCAAATCAATACCAAATTCTACTTCCACGACCGGAGGCAAACCCGCAATTCTTCCGAAATACGTCCGCAAATTCACACACAACCCAAGACCGATTCAACTTTCTTTTCAACTTCTTTTGTATTAATTACATACGCCAAATAAGCTTCATAACCCTTTCTCGAGATATCTTTGAGCCGACATTGAAGAAATCACACTAGGCAATGCCTCGATTTATCTGATTCAACCCGAGAGTTTCACCATTTCCACACTTTAATTCTATAACCTTTTCTTTGCAATTTACTATAGCATCATGCAATGTCAACCAATCCATACCCAAAATAACATCAAATTCATCAAACGGCAACAACATCAAGTCGGTAGGAAAGTAATGATCCCGAATCATTAAAGGACATTTCTTACATACTTTATCAACAAATCACACATTTGCCTAACGGATTCGACACTCTAATCATAAATTCGCATTCTCAACGGTATATTCATACTAGACACCAATTTCATGCACACATATGAATGAGTAGAACCGGATCAATCAAAGCAATAACATTAACATTATAGAGAAAATGTACGGTAATCACATCGGTGAGGAAGCATCTTCACGCACTTTAATAGCATAAGTTCTAGCCGGAGCCCTTCCTTCAGGTCTAACCGGTGCATCCCTGGCTACATTCTTACTGCTTGTTTCACTTCTAACTTTTCTCGGATACCTTCCCTCGAGTCTGCACCACTAGCTTTTACATTCGAAATTTTTCTTTCTCGGCTCTCTCTCTCGCGTCTCTAATAAAATGATCCGGAGAACCACATCGAAAACATTCATTTGCTCTGCACGGACCAAAATGATTTCTACCACACCGGGCACTCGGGTTTAACAAATCTCGTATTTCCCACACTAGCCGCAAGTAGTCCGAGATTTAGGACCCACATTTCGCTTCTTAAAATTTCCATATGATTGCCCAAATGAAACTTGGGAACGAGGATTCATATTTTTGACTTTCCGGTTTCTTTGTGAGGGTGCATTACTCATTGGTCTTTTCTTCCAATTTCGTGTTTGATTCTACCTTTTCTTTTCCTTGATAATTCTTCACCTTGCAAGCTCGATCGACAAGTACCACCATTTCTTTTAGTTCAAGGATCCCAACAAATACCTTAATGTCTTCGTTAAGCCCGTCTTCAAATCGTCGGCACATCTTGGCTTCAGAGGAACATATTCCCGCATACTTACTTAATCGAACAAACTCTCTTTCATATTCGAGATCGTCATATTACCTAGCTTCACTCAAGAAACTCTTTACATTTCGATCAATAAATCTTTCACTAATATATTTCTTCCAAACTCTTCTTGAAAGAATTCCCGTGTTACCCTCTCTTTCGGTACCACCAAATCAAAGTCTTCCACCAATTATAGGTGAATCTCTCAACAAAGATGTAGCACATTTCAAACATTCTTCAGTGTACAAGATAATTCATCAAATACCCGGATAGAATTTTCAAGCCGAACTCGCTTTCTCGCATCATCATCAATATTTGCTCTAAATTCTTCACCCCTTGTTTACTTAATTCTATCAACGGGGTTCTGTGAAATTTTATCATATCCACTCCTTGAGGCATTGGAGGCATAGGTTGAGGAATTGGGGAGGTGGGGAGGTCGTACATTTGGGTTCGTCTGAACGAACTCGATGTACCATGCACTCATCATTTGGAGAAAGGCTTCCGATCCCTTTCCCTCCTCCCTAACCAACAATAGGGGTGGGTTTTCATCGGCGCTGCTCCATCATCGGAGTGACGCATTACTCAGACTTCATCTCGCCACAATGGATCGGGATCCATTTACTATATAAAAAATTTCATTTAAAAAGGTCAAGTCGTCACACTATCACAATTCATACATATGGCATGTATAGCAAAATCCGTACATACAACACGTAGTCCGAGAACCGACTAAACCTGCTCGATACCACTAAATGTAACGCCCCACACCCGAGACCGTCACGAGTCGAGTATGAGGTGTTACTAAGCTTAGTTTAACATTTTAGAACTTTGAATTATTTGTTTCTACATTCACGACTTTTAAGCTACTTGCGTCACAGTCACAAGAAAAATCATATCTCGAGTTCTGAAACTCGAAATTAAGATCCGTAAATTTTTCCTGAATCTAGACTCATAAAACTATCTACTAATTTTTTTAGAATTTTGGTTGGGCCAATTAGTACAGTTTATTAGTTAAAGTTACCCCTGTTTCAAGACTCGACTGGTCTGACCTCTGCTTACTACGAACCACATTTCTCTCTGTAAAAATTCATATTACTATGAGGTTTGTTTATAATAAAACTAGACTCAATAAGGATTCTGAGGATATAAAATACACCACCTAATTATATCTTTACAATTTATGGTGAATTTATAAAGTAGGAACAGGGATTCAGAAACTGCTATGACTCTGTTTCACTAAAATTAAAATATCTTCTAACATATACTTCCTTTACTTGTTTCATTTGTTTCATGTGAAACTAGACATAATAAGCTTCAATTTGATATGTATTTCACCACCAAATTCAATTTCTATGATTTTAGTAAATTTTCAAACTCGCGTTAGTATTGCTGCAGTATTCATTTATGGTAAATTTCATCCTTTTATGAGTTTTATGCACTAAGTATCTTAATAGTTTTCCTTAACATCAAACATAATCTAAACTAACCATTTTCATAATTTATCATTATCAAGCATTTCCTCAACCATTTCACAACCATACCATAAGATCATTTACACAAAATGGGTATATTGCTATACATGCCATACTTAAATTTACAAGCCATTTACCAAAAATCTTCGGATAGTGTGATGAGCCTTCGACCTATCCCGACTCTGAGTGGCTTGTCCAAAACTACAATGAGTAAGAAGGAGGAGTAAGCATAAATGCTTAGTAAGTTCATATGCAAATAATAAGTAACATAACAAACAGTTATACCACCAACATTAGCATACATCACTAAAACACATATCACATTTTAATCATTCTTCATCATCTTATTACCTTATCGTGGTTGTATCAATACTCAACCCGAGGGTTAAATACATACCTGTCCAAAATATCCATTTCATATCACTTACCAATACGTCTCTTTACATCTCGAAATTTTCCTCCATTTGAGTAGAACTTTACCGTTGAACACATCGAATATAATTGGATACATGGATAACTTGCACATAAGTGCCACATATTCAATCAAGCAATCATGTAACCCGCCCATAAGCGAACTCGGACTCAACTCAACGAGCTCGGGCGTTCGCATCCATAAGTGAACTCGGACTCAACTCAACGAGTTCGGATGCCTAGTTACATCTCACGAACTCGGACTCAACTCAACGAGTTCGGACATTCGCATCCATAAGTGAACTCGGACTCAACTCAACGAGTTCGGATGCTCAACCATCCTAGTGACATGTCACTTGTATCCTAATCTATTCCTAAGGTTCAAACGGGCTTTTCCTCGAACACTTATCCTTGCCGTCTTCCGTAGAATGCCAAATCAATACTCAGGTAACAATTATATTTAACAAGTAGTTCACATAATTTACATATTATTTGAAATTAACCACAAAGCATACATTTCATAATAAAATTCAGCATAACACATAATTAATATCAATAACTTAAAAATAACAATTATGCTACATTATTTACACATGAACTTACCTTGGTACCAAAATACAAAGATTTTGCAATTTAGTCCACAATCTTTTCTTTTCCTCGATTGAGGTCGATTCCACGTCTTTCTTGATTATGGAGCTTGGAAGCTTGAAACAAACCCTAGCTATGGAGAACCCTTGAAATTTCGGCCTAATGAAGAAGATGGACAAAATTGGCTTTTAATTTTGTTTTTAATTCATTTTGATAACTAAATGACCAAAATACCCTTACTACTAAACTTTCCAAAATTCCTTCCATGTCCTAATTTTGTCCATGAACTTAAAATTGGTAAAATTGCTATTTAAGACCTCCTCATTAATATTCCAAAACAATTTCATACTAAAAACTTCTAGAATGCAAGTTTTGCAACTTATTCGATTTAGTCCCTACTTTCAATTTAAGCACTTTAGGCATAGAATTTCATCACGAAATTTTCACACAATCATGCAATCATATCATAAACATCAAAATCATTGTAAAATAATTATTTCTATCTCGGATTTGTGGTCACGAAACCACTATTCCGATTAAGCCCTAATTTAGGATATTACAGAGTATATGTCTTGTATTGATTCAGATCTCTTTTTTAATCTTTCTTCAAGAATTATTCTCGATTATATAGAAGATAAAAAGATTTTTACGTTAATCATGAGATGTGATGTGGTGGTTCCTCACCTCATCCCTTAGTCATAAGGTTAGGGGTTTGATCCTCGCTCATGGGAATGAAGCACATTTTATGGCCAGTTGTTTGCCTCTTTGGAGAGCACCTGTGATGGATACCCTGTTTTTTGACCAAAAAAAAAGGATTTATGCTTCAAATAAAATTGTTTTCAAGAAAATATATGTGACTACACCATAAGATTTTTCATGCGATTTTGATTGAGTTACAAAGGTGAATCTAGAAAACTTTTTAGGAAGGGTGAAAAATTAATTATAAATATTTGAGAAATCAAAACATAATTTTATCATTTATTAATTTATAATGACATAATTTTAAAGGGATTAAAATATATTTTTCATTTTGAGGGGTCAAAGTGAAATTTCATCATATATTAATTTATAATTTCATTATTTATGAGGGGATTCAAATAACAATTTTTCATTTTTGAGGGGCCAAGGCCCCTACCTATCCTCCTTAAATACGCTCTTATTGAGTTTGTGTCACCCATAACAGGGTTCCAATTCATTTGTTAATTGCTAAACGGTCTTCATCTTAACAAAACAATAAATATTATTTTAAGAGTCTTTTTATATAAAATCCAAAATATATGTGATATGATTTGAACCTAAGACTAAGACACCATAACATTCACTCTCTCATCTTTATCATTTCATACAAAGCTATATATGACTTTCATGTCAATTTTTAATAAATATATCATATATTTGTTTTCATCCACATTATAAGTGTGACTGTAACAGTCCGTTTTCAATGGTGTTGGAAACAGTGGTTTCAGGACCACAAATTCGACGAGTAAGTCTATAACAATTATTATTTAATTCATATGAGTCAACTACAATTTTTTATTTTTTTATTGAATTTCGACTTGATGAATTTTAGCTAATTGAATAAATAGTTAAGTATAAGTGGGTTGTCTCGAAAGTCAAGTAGTTTCAGAAAATGAGGTATTGAGACCTCGTTTTTGCAAACCGAGCTCATAAATATTTTTGTTAAATATTTACGGAGTTACTAGTTAGATTTGTGAAGTTTCGGTTCGAAAATTTTATTGTTTAATTAATTAAATAAAGAAAAATGACTAATTTATAAAAGACATAAACTTTAATTGCTAATAAATTTTAATGATTAAATGACTTAATTAACATAAGTGGAAGGATTTATATGGTAAATACACCGTCCTTATTAAGTGGAACGGTTGGTAAGTGTATTTTATATATTTTTATTACATTAACATAATGTTTAAAAAGAAATATAATAAAACAAAACATAAAAAAATAAAATCATCTTCCTTACTTGGTTTCACCGAAAAACAAAAACCAAAAATCCTCCATTGAGGGGCTTGAGTTTCGGCAATAGCTAATTCGTCTTGGTATGAATTTTTATCTATTTTTAGTAATTTTTATGTTTTTGAGATCGTTGTAACTTAATCTAGCTAACCTAAGGGTTAATTTGCAGAAATGTTAAATGTTTTAAATTATGTCATTGATGAATTAATGATGTTTGTTAAAGTTTTATGCTAGAATATTAAGCATGGTTGATAAATAGACTTATTTTGTATAATAGTTTTCATAATTTAATGTTAAAGTATTAAATTGTTAAAAGAGTAAAATTCATTAGATTTAAAGTGAAATTATGATAAAAATGGATAGAATTGGGACTATGTATGATTTGGCTAGATAATATATTGATTAAATATGGATAAATTGTAAATTTCGGGATTTAGGACTAAATTGCATAAAGGTTAAAATATTAGGGGTAATTTGGTAAATTTGCATCGATAAGGGTTATAGGCTTAAATTAATTGTGTAAGCTATTTGAATTATTTAATTGAATGAAAATTATTATTTAGATCAAGAAACTAACCAATTGGACGTTAATCGTGGAAAAGCCAAAGTAGCAGAGTAATCGTTGGTATCATGTTGGAGTCGGTTCTACCTAGGTAAGTTCGTATTTCAATTAAAGTAATTCATTTGATTGCTAGAAGTAAATTAATACCTATATATATATATATATATATATAAATTTGTGATTGGATTCATTGATTTTAGAAAAGGAAAACACCATGATTGAAAGATATTATGACATTATAATCGAAAAGGAAAAGACCATAGTTGAAAGATACTATGGTATTAAATCGGAACAGGAAATACTGTAACGCCCCAATTTTCGAGAATTCTGTGAATGTTGGCAAAATTTCATGCTTTAATTTTGTCATTTGTGAGTGAAATTATGAAATAGGACCTATGTAAAAATGTTTGAAAATGCTATAGGCTAAATTGAAGTGGCTAGATAAATAAGAGTGCAAAATAGGAGGATTTGCATGACAAACCTCCCATTTTACATGAAGTGGCCAGCCATCATGTTGTTGTAGACAATATGAGCACTTGATATCCATAATTCATGGTACAAATTGATAATGGGTTAGATAAATGTTCTATGATAATGGATTAGGTAAATATTCCATGATAATGGGTTAGGTAAATGTTCCATGATAATGGATTAGGTAAATATTCCATGATAATGAGTTAGGTAAATGTTCCATGATAATGGTTTAGGTAAATGTTCCATGATTGGAATTTCATGTCTTTTGTATTAAAGAATTAAATGGATGAAATATGAAATTTTATTAAAAGAAAAAGGGGTGAAAAGAACAAAGTTTTGTCCATCTTTTTTCATCATAGCCTAAAGTTAGAGAAGAGAAAGGAGAGGAGAAAGCTCTTGAATGTTCGGTCACTTGGGGAAGAAAATTGAAGGTAAATTCATGGTAGTTTGCTTCTATCTTGATGTTCATGAGTTCTTCTTGATTCTACCTTAACTCTTGAAGCATATTTTGGTTTTTAGTTGTGCTGTGAGCATTTGGTCATGAATTAAAATGAAGGAAATAGTTGTTGTTTCATGTTCTTTTGATGAAAAATGGAAGATAGGTGAAGTTGAGCCAAACAAATGAGCATGCATGTGCCTTAGATGCTAAGGGGAAAAATCGGCTAACATGTTGTGCTTTAAAATGATGAAATAGAGACTATACTTAAGTAAACTCATAGATATGTGATGATTGATTGGTGATATACATGTTTAAATAATATGCATGCAAATTATGTGTGAAAGAGTGAATTTGGTAATAAATCTGCTTAGGACAGCAGCAATAACGTGACTTTGGAAAATCACCATAAATTGTGGGAGATGAATTAGAAGCTGAATAAATTATGTAATTAAAGCTTGTTGAGTCTAGTTTCAAATGAAATAAACGAGAACATATTTTTCATTCTGTACAATGAGAAATTTGATTCGTAATGAAGAGTGGTCAGATTAGTCAAACAGTGAAACATGGGAAACTTTAAGAAAAATCTGGTATTGATTGGCCATACCAAAAATTCTGAACATTTTATGGATAGAAGATATATGAGTCTATTTTCAGGGAAAATTAACGGAACTTGATTTGGAGTTTCGTAGCTCCAGTTATAAATAATTTAGTGACTGTTGCTCAGGAAGACAGTTTGCAGTGAAATTATGATTATGTGGTAAACATTGACAAAAATTTGTTAATGAGTTGCTTATTGTTTTCTTATAAGCTTACTATGATCTGTAGGTGTGGTTGGCCGAATATTGTAAGGGGTTAATACGTAGTTTGTATTTGAATAGTTAGATTAACGTGTTAGTAATCCAATTGTAGGTGGTTCGTGTGTGGATCTCGTCAGCATATCGTCGCAAACAGGTGTGTAACTAACACCCTCTTTCTTAGTCTAGATCGGCAAAAGTAGAAAATCCGAAATGCCGAAAATCGGTATTTTGTAGATTTGCGAGTGTGTGAATGCTCGTGAGATGAATCGATTAATGTTTTTGGTAAGCTGCAATGTTTGGACTGCAAAGTGCATGATTTCTGTGCCCTTGATATTTTTGGGCTTAATGGGCCAAATTTGGAATGATGGGCCAACGGGCCCAATTCGGTAAGAACCCTCGGTACGTGATTCTGTAGTACGTGAAAGGTAGGAATATGCATGAAAAACCCTAAAATAGATAAATTACTGAAATACCTTTAAAAGTGAAAAATTTACGCTTTACCCTAGTAGATAAATTACCAAATACCCCTAGGGTTAAATTGACCTAAATGCATGTTTGATTGTTGTTATTTACTGCATGCCATGTTATTATCTCGATGCATGGGACTGGGATATTGACGGAGAAAGTACTGAAAGTGGCTTGTCCACGCTTCGAGACTTTGCCTCAATTTATCGTTAATCGAGCAAAGAAGGCAGAATCGTGGAGTGTTAAATTTGGGTGGGTTGAGCTATTCCCACATGGAGTGTATGGCTGTACGGGTGGAGTGTAGTGGTTAGTGGGTTGAGTAGTCTCCCAAATGGGCTTGCATATGTTATTGATGTTGCATGTATTTTGAAATGGGCCTATGGGCCATCTTTATTATCTGAATAAGGGCTAAGGCCCGCTTATTGTAATCTGAAAAGGGCTCGCCCAAGACCATCATTACTGAATGGGCTTAGGCCCAATAGGCTTGAGCTGACTTGGGGTTTGAATGGGTTTTCCTTACACACCGAGTTTCCCTAAACTTACCCTTTTATTTTCATCGACGCAGAAATCCCCAACCATAGTGGGCTTGGAGTCATGAGGGAATTGGAGTGGCCACCGCTCAAAATTTGATTTTCTTCTCGTGAACTGGACATCCTTTTATTTACGTTTGAAGTTTTAGGTTTTAAATGTAATAAGGCCGCTTAATTATTTTTAATGGTTTTAATATGTATTACTAAGATAGGTATTACTTATTTTAACTGTTGAAATTGGATAGCTTTAGTATGCGTTTTCAAAAACAACAGTTGATTTCAAAATAACACGACAACAAGCAAAGCTTCCGCAATGAAAGTATTTTCCAAAATTAATCACTTTTCCTAAAAATGACTTAATCAAATCAGTTTCCTAGAAATATCCATGACGTTAAGGTGTGGCAATGGCGGTATGCATGTCTAGGATTGGATCCGAGGGGAGCTTGGTACTTAAGCAGTCCGATGGACTCACCACCTCTTTTTCGGTTTCCTACCTGGTGCACAGCTTCCATTCACTTTAACCCTATAATGAAATTATCTTTTAAAACACTAAATAAGTTTTTCTGGACCAATAATATAAAATGTTTTGAATGCTTCGATGTGGCATGCCGGATCCGGCCATAACTTCTGGGCTGGATTTGGGGTGTTACAAATACCCTAGTTGAAAGATACTATGGCACTATACCGGAAAATGATCAAGACCATAGTTAAAAGATATTATGGCATCATGTCGGAATGGTATAAGATCTTGGCTGAAAGATACCATGGCATCCCCTGAACAATGAATTATTCGAAAAGATACACAAATTAAATAAGTATTATATTAATGGTTTGAAGTTTATTATACGAATAGAAGGTTGAATTGAGTTTTAAATATGCTTACTTTTTATGTTTTATGCCATAATAAATTCATTTGTTTCATTTGGTTCAACAGTTAATAAAGACGCAAAAGAGTAAGTTTAATTATATGAATTGTCAATTGATCATGAAAGTTGAATTGGAAGATGTTGGTATAATGCTTTGATTTGGATAAGTTATGCAAATTGGTATTATGGTGAATGAAAGGTATATTTGATATGATACTATTACGTGTTTTATGACATGATGAGATTATATGTTTTTCTTCTGGAGCTCACTAACTTGTGGGACTTGTGATGTGTACAGGATTTCAAAAATTCATGAGTATAATAAAGAGATAATGCATCAAATTTATATAAATTGAGCTTAAAAGGTAAATTTATGTTTAAGTTTATACAAGCTTATTAAGCACTAGTTGCTTACGTAGTTGATTTCTTTGTCTTGTAGATCATCAGAAAACTCGATCGATTGGAACCTTGTTGGAGCACATACACACTATCCATCCATCAATTTAGTAGTTTTAGGTTATTTTGCTTATGGTTATAAATGGCATGTACTAGGAACTTGTAAGCTATTTTTTTCAATGTGATAATGTTTTTAACCTTCTTTTAGCTACTTATACATATATGGCTTAGTTTTAGTTTGAAGTTGTATACAAGATGGTGTTTTGGTATCTTAATTTCATTTACTTATAAACTGTTATAATTTTTTTTGTAGTAGACATGAATGATAAGTTTGGTATATGTTTATGGTTGAATATTATAGGTTACATGCAAAGTAGCTTAGTGTGATATATGAGTTTGATTTGGAATTTGAATTATGGTGTTAATGAGGGCACATTGGTTAGGTACCTAGGTTGGATTTTTGGTATGCTCTATGTTTGTTTGAATGATTTTTGAAGGCATGAAAATGGTTTTCTTTGGTTGTGTTTTGATACTTATGAAATGACATAGTTTTGGGCTTATTTTGGAATGCATACTTAGTGCACACAGCCTAGGACACGGGCTATTACACGACCATGTGTCTGATTGATTTTCAGGTGCAGGTTGGTCCATACGGTCACATAGAGTTACACAGCCTGGCTACACAACTGTGTAACCTTACTTCTAATGCACACACGATCTGACACACAGCTTACAACACGACTGTGTGATACTATTTCAAATGCCCACACGGGCTGGGACACAGTCGTGTGTCCTATAGTTCAAATGTTACACGGTTGGCCACACGATCATGTTTTGAGTCACACGGCCTAGGCTTTATCACACGGCCGTGTGACCCCTGGTTCCAAAATTTTCAAAATTTTTCATGTTCTCCTATTTTGATTCAAAATAGTCCCTAATTGTTGCCAAACTATTTTTAAGGCCCCATAGGCTTGGTTTAATATTTGTGAAGGTTTTTTTTATGCTTTGAGTAAATGTTAAAATGGAATGTTAATGTTTTAAATTGGTAAATTGTTTCTATGTGATGTTAATTGTTTCAATTTGAACGGTAATTCTCCATAACCTTAATCCGGCGACTGAGATGGGTTAGGGGTATTACAGTGTCATAATATATTACTTAGAATGTGTCTAGTTAAAGGAATATAAGATCCTCAAAGGTAATGAGAGATTTCAATATATGATTCTCATATTTAGATTTTAAACAATATCTTGAGAATTTGTAATCTCAAATTCTTAATAGTGCCAATGTTTCAAAATATCTAGGTAATCTTAATACCACAACTTCTTTAAAAAATTTACATCTCTTAGTAATGTGACATTTTAATAATTTTAATCTTATTTGTAATAAATTTAATTCACTTTACTTAAACAAAAATGAAATAATAATAAAAATGATAACTAGTTAATCAAATTCTCAAGCTCTTTTATATATTCTTCAAATAACATTTCAACTATATATATTTATTGTTATCCATCAAGAAAAATGATCATTTAGTCTATTGTATTATATTTTGTTCATCACTTTTACAATAACTTTACCATTCTTTTTATGGTAAACTACACCAACGATCACTCAACTTTGATCCAATAACAAAATAGTCACTAAACTTTTAACTCAGTCACTAAACTTTAGAAAAATAACAAACCAGTCACACAATCATTTTCTGTTACAAACGTAACGGAGCTATCATTTTCTGTCCCTCTCTCCCTCCTTTTGTCTCTCTCCCTTTACCCCCACTCTCCCATCCCTCCCACTACTTCGATTCTCTCCCTTTCCCCTACCGTCCCTCCCCCTCCAACTTTTTCCCTCTCCCCACTGTCCTTTTCCCCTACTAACTGTCTCCTAAAATTTTCTTACAGGAAAAAGAAATATCCAACAACAAGTTTAAGCATTTGGGGCATCAATTTGAAGCAAATAATAACAGCAAATAATTAGAGCAACCGGTGAGGAAGGAATGATAATTAGTAGCCATTATATCAAAGTTGATCAGTGGAAGAAATTTGGCTAACCAGCAACCTTTTTAAAGCAATGGTCGGTGCAATGGAAAATAAATACATGTTCAATCGACAATAAATTAGAGAGCAAACAAGCAGGTTAATGAAGCACTTCTTTAAAGCACATTGAAGGCTTTTTATTCGACTGTTAAAGGCTATTTGGTGATTGAAATTGGGTCAAATGAAAGTTAGTATAAATGGTGGGCAACAACTATTTTGGGAGCATTTCAATTGGCAATTTGCAATAAATAATTTAGAAGCAATTTGATTGATGCAAGCAAGGGATTTTAGAGTAACGGTGTAACAAAGATGAGAGCCATAATCGCAAGACAAAGCAACCAAAAAATTAAGAATATGCCAGTCGATTGGTGGAGTGAATTAAGATGGTTGAAGCTTGTTGGAAATCGGAGTAGTGTTGGCAGAGGGAAAGGGACGGTAAGGTAGAAGGAGAGGGTTAGCAAAGGAAAAGGGATGGTGGGGGAGAGGGAGATAATCGAAGTAGGGGGAAGGAATGGTGGGGAGAGGGAAAGGTATGGGAGAACAGTGGTAGCAAGAGGGAGACGAGAGGGGGGAGAGGGATGAAAAATGACAACTTCGTTATGTCTGTAACAGAAAATGGTTAGGATGACTGGTTTTTTGTTATTCTAAAGTTTAGTGACTGAGTTGAATGCGTTTAGTGACTGAGTTGAATGCTTAGTAATTGTTTTGTTATTGGAACCAAAGTGACTGTTGGTGTGCTTTACCTTTCTTTTTATCATTTTGGTCAATTTTGCCCTTAAACTCTACAAATAAATAGCATGTTTTGAAAAAAAAAATTCTTTTTCTTTTCTTTTCATTTATTTTCTCAAAAAAAATTCTTTTTCTTTTCTTTTCATTTATTTTCTCATCACTTTAATTAAAAAGAAGTCTTAATTGCTTATCCATCCTCTCTAATTTTGATTATTTTTTTCTTGTGTGCATTGTTTTCTTGTATCTATTTTGTTCGTTCGTTGCTTCCTCGCTTTTGTGTTTGCTTCCACTAAGTTTCGATACCTTATACAATTTCCTTTGAAAATTTTATATTCTCTTGGTAATGTGACATTTTTAACAATTTTAACCTTATTTTTAATAAATTTACTTCACTTTACTTAAACAAAAGGAAATAAAATAAGAATAATAACTAGTTAATCAAATTCTCAAGCTCTTTGATATATTCTTCAAATAACATTTCAATTGTATATATTTATTATTATGGGTTGAGGAAAATTAACATTTAGTCTATTGTATTATATTTTTTTCATTACTTTTACAACAATTTTACCATTCTTTTTTATCATTTTGGTCAAATTTACCCTTAAACTCTACAATAAATAACATGTTTTGATAAAAAAATTGTTTTCTTTTTCTTTTCTTTTCCCGTCACTTTAGTCAAAAAAGGAGTCTCAATTTTTTATCTCTCCTTTCCAATTTTAATTAATTTATTTGATTAATTTTTCTTGTGTGCATTATTTTCTTGTGGCTTTTCTGTTCGTTCGTTGCTTCCTCACTTTTGTGTTTGCTTCCACTAAGTTTCGATGTTTTAAAGAATTTCCTTTGAGTTGAAAACCTTTACTAACAATAACATCACCGCATTCCTGGTGCCCAAACACCATCATCTCTACATCCTCATTATCGTTGAGATCTATTGTAATGTATTTATGCCCTGTTCTATTGGACCGTAGAAATCTATGCTTTATATTGGCTATGTACTTAGTACTTCCAACATAGATTTTTGATAAGCTATAAAAATAGCATATTCTAATCTCATTCTTGATATGTTTTTGGATGATTAATTATGTAAATTAGTAAATTTGATGCTTCTAATCCTTTAAATTCATGTTTCTATACTGAGGAGAGCATTTGGGAGTGAAAGGAGCAAAAAACGAGCCATCAGAATCCACACAGGATAAATAAATCTGTTTTCAGGATCCACACAGGCTGGCCACACGACCATGTGCCAGCCCATGTTGATTTCGCATCCTGCTTCCCAAATACGTAGAAAAACCCAATTTTTTAGTTTTCTGAGCATTCTAAAGTCTATAAATACCAATTATAAGAAGATCTAAGGGGGAAATCAAAGAAAATCGAAGAAAACACTCAAAGAATGCCATCAGAATCAACTCGGAAGCGGATCTTTGTAACAGCCAAATTTTTAGTGGTGTCGAAAATAGTGGTTCGAGACCACTAAATTCGGTGAGTGAGTTCAAAAATTATGTTATTTATTATGTTAGAAAGATTTTTGATTTGGTGGTTTGTGTTTTAGAAGAAACTATTAAGTAAAATAGGTTTCGAAATGAGGAATCATGACCTCGATTTCATAAACTGAATCGTAAATATTTTTATAAATATTTACGCATTATCATTAAGTTAGTATTAAAATTTCGATAGAAAATCTTAACGTTTTGATAGTTAAATAATTAAAAAGGACTAAATTGAAAAAGGTGCAAAACTTGCTAATTAAGAGAAATAGTGATTAAATAGCTTAAGTGAAGAATAAGGGAGGACTAAATAGGCTTATACATTCATTAAAAAATTTGGACAGCATGTGTGTATAAGAAATAACAAAATTAGTGTGAACAAGGGTAAAATTGGAAATGAAATAAAAGCTAATAGTTAAAAAAATAGGATGTAATTGAATATCTAGACAATTCTTCATAATTCTCAGCCAAAAACACCATTGAAGAACCCTTAGGAAGCTAGTTTTCTTATTTTACTACATGTGAGTTCAATTATTGCTCTTTTCTTGGAATTTTTGTGTTTTTAAGATTTTTACAACTAGGTCCAATTGTCTATTTCATTAGTTTTTGATTTTATGGGTAATTATGAAAGTTACCATTGATGAGTGTTGGATTTTTATGATGAATTAACATAGAATTTAAGCTTTAATTTTGTTAAATGATGATTTTATCAAGTAATTTTAATAGAAATTGACTTTATGACCAAATTGGGAAAAAGATTAAAACTTAGGGTTTTGTATTAAATTCTATTCATCAAAGGTTGTGTAATAGCTTAGAATGATTAGATAAAATGTTAATTAAGAAAAATTATTTTATTTGATGGGCTAATTAGTGAGGGACTAAATTGTAAAAACTATAAAAGTTGGGGTAATTGTGTAATTTCAAAATTTTAGAGGTATAAATTGTGAAGTGAATTAGAATTTAAATATGTGCTAATGAATGAATAATTTCATATTTTAGATCAAGAGCCAGTAGATCAACGAGAAAAAGGGAAATTAGCAAAATAGTCCCTAACTAGTACAAACTTACAATTTAACTCAGGTATGGTTAAATTTTAATGTTAAATTGTAAGTTTGTATGGTTAAATTTTAATGTTATATGTTAATTAATAAATGGTATTTTGTATTTATTTGTAGCATTTGTTAAAAATAAATTTATGTTTAAATTCACGAAATTGAATCAAGTGTTTGAAATGAACGGAATGCAAGATTGAGTACAGTCGTTTAGTGCAAAAAGGGGAATTGACAGCAAAATTACCCAAGTAAACCAGGCTCATCATTTTTTGAGAACTTTCGTGTTTGCTTTTTGTTTAGCTCTCATGAGCTTCAGTCAGCTCATATGAGTTTCAGTTTAACCCTTCTGGGTTTCAGTTTAGCTCTTCCGAGCTTCAGATTAACCCTTATGGGTTTCTATTCAACTCTTATGAGCTTCCGTACAGCTTTTGGGTTTCTATTTAGCTCTTATGTGCTTCTGTACAGCCTTCGGGCTTCTGTTTACGATGTACTCAAATCCGTAAGATGTTCTTTGGGTTTGATAAGAAATGGCAAATGCCACATAGAATTATTGTGGAAGAATTTAAGTTATTATTGATATTGAGTTCAAATAAGTAAATTCGTTAATTGAAATTGTGATTGGTAGGAAATGTTTGTAAAATGATTTACCTAAATGAATTATTACTATAGTATGTTCGGTAAGATTTATATTTAAAGCCAACGAATTTACTAAGATTCATTAAGCTTACTTGTGTCGTTAAATGTTCCTTTTAGATTTTCAAGAAGTTTGAAGGATATCATCAACATGTCAGGTCACACTATCCAGTTGCTACGGTAGATTTCGTTATACACTTTATGGTTTATATGGCATATATAGGGCTGGATTGGAAAAGAGTTAAATTTGAAGTATGGTTGTGAATGACATACATGTATATATGTTAGTATGCATGTATTTAGTAATAGATTTTGGTAAATCAATGAATAGAGTTATTTCGGTAAGTTTAGGTTATTGAGTTCTTTATGATATATTATGTTTAAAAAAATGATTTTTGGCTTGTGTTGATTGTTTGATTAGGGTCATTTGATGTATTGAAATGTCGTGTATAGGTTGATATAAAAAAGGGTGAAAAAAGTAGCATTAAAATGGCCTATTTTTATCTACACAGGCGTGTGTCTCAGCTGTGTGTGACACACGGCCTAGCACATAAGCGTGTGGCCTGGTCGTGTGTCCCCTACATCTTAAAAATTGAGAAACAGACTGCTTAGAATTGGTCACACGAGCAGAAACACGGGCGTGTGTCTTGGCCGTGTGAATCCTGCAACTAATTTTCGAAAATTAAATTGTCCACACGGCCTAGCACACGAACATGTGGCTGGCCGTGTGACCCAAGTTAGTACCTACCCTAATTTAAACACAGGCTGGGACATGGTCATGTGCCTCACATCGAATGCCCACACGGCCTAAGACACGGGCGTGTTACTCACACGGCCTAACCACACGGGAGTGTGTCCCCTACACCTAAGAAAAATTTTGAAATTTTGCGATTTTTTTTTTAGTTTCTTGTTTAGTCTCGATTTGATTCTAACATGTATTTTGGGCCTCGAGGACCCATTTAAGGGATGATATGATTGATTTCAAATATGAATAGTAAATGACATAAATTTTTTATAATTGATCTGTAAACTCCGGTAATGCTCCGTGACCCTGTTCCGACGACGGATAGGGATTAGGAGTGTTACAATCTCCATCAAGATCAAAGATCTTCGTTTAATTTCTTTCGACCTTTTATTGAGTTTCTTTATGTCTTGTGGTTATCCTAACTTTGAGATATTTTTATTTAGGATTATGAACTAAATTCCCTAGATACCTAGGAAGGATGAAACCTATAATGAATCTTATTATTTGATTTCTGATTTACATGATAAATATTTGATTCTTGTTTTCAATTATGTATTCTTATTTCTTGTTTTAATATTTCTGGGATAATAATTCATGTTTAATGTGTTTATTTCAGTGGAGCAAAAGTCCCTGTTTAAGAGTAAATCTAGCATAATTGAGTGGAGTTGCATGCAATCCTAGAAATAGGACAACATAAATCTACTAGATTAGAGTCAAATCTAATAGGGGAATTCATAGATCGAGTTAATGTGACAACAGGGGTTTTAATTATAAAGAGATTTCTATTAATCAACCTAGAATCAGTTGTTCTTACTCTCGAAAAAGATATTAACATAATTTAAGGATTTCTAGGGATCAAGTAACAAGTAAATAAATCGTTTAATTCAGATTCATAATAATAGGTGAAATTCAGGTGGATTCCTTCCTGGGTATTGTTTATCTCATTGGTTATATTTGATTATTTTTCTATTTCATTCTCTATTGTGTTATTAGATAAATTAGTTTAGTAATTTTAGATTAAAACACATCACCCCAACTTGTCGGCTAGATAATAAGAATACGGTAATTACTAGTATTTTTAGTCCTCGTGGATACAATATTCCCTACTCACCATAGCTATACTAGTATTCGATAGGTGCGCTTGCCGTTAGTTTAACTATAGTTAGTTTGGTGACCATCAAGTTTTTGATGCCGTTGCCAGGGACTTAAATATTAGGAACACTTGATTTTTATTAATTTAGCCATTTATTTTTATTGTATTTTATTTTTGTTTTTAGTTTGATTTTTACATTCTAATTTTTTTTCCTTTCTTTTATTTACTTCTAGCAGGCTCCTTCAGTTTATGACTAGAAGAAACACGTCGGGACCATTATTATTTGATAGTGAGATTAAAAGTACTGCTCGCAGAAACCGTAGAGAAGTATGGTAGAATCGACAAAATATAGTAGACGAAGAGGACGTTATTATTATTACTGAGGAGATGGGTGATAATCATAATAATTAGCTACCTCCTGTAGTTGATGCAAATCTTGCAAATCTAGATCATGTTCCTCGTACTATGTAAGATTATGGCAAGCCCACTCTAATTGGAGATGAATCGAGTATTGTGAGACCCACTATTACTGCAAATAATTTCAGACTAAAGCCAAACACTAGTCAAATGATACAACAATTTGTTCAGTTCAATGGTTTGCAAGACGAAGATCCAAATACTCATTTGGCTAATTTTCTAGAAGTCTGTGATACTTTCAAGATAAATGGCATTTTTGAAAACACCATTCGCCTATGATTATTCCCTTTCTCGTTAAGGAACAAAGCTAAACAGTGGTTGAATTCTTTAGCACAAGGTTCTATCATTACATGGGATCAAATGACTGAGAAATTATTACTGAAGTACTTCCCACCAGCTAAGACAGCTAAGTTGAGGAATGATATCTCTTCCTTCATTCAGATTGATTTAGAAACATTATATGATGCATGGGAGAGGTATAAAGACTTATTGAGAAGGTGCCCTCACCATGGGTTACCCTTATGGTTACAAGTTCAAACATTCTATAATGGTTTGAATCCCTCCACTAGGTAGTTGATTGATGCAGTAGCCAGTGGAACTCTAAATAATAAAACACCAGAAGCGGCTTATGAATTTATTGAAGAGATGGCATTGAATAATTATTAGTGGCAAGTCATGAGGACGAAGCTGATGAAAGCAGTCGGTGTTTTGAACTTAGATGCAGTCACAATGTTATTAAATCAAGTAGAACAGTTAAATAAGAAAATTGAAGGTTTATATGTTTCTATGCAGGTACATCCAGTGATGCAATGCGATACGAATGGAGGAAGAATGAACAATCCATAATGTCTACCCTACAGTCCTAGCACAGAGAACGAACAAATAAATTATACGAGTAATAATTCTAGGCCTCAAAATAATCCTTATAATAATACCTATAATTCAGGTTGGAGGAACCATCTCAATTTCTCTTAGGTTGGTTAAGGAAATCAGAGAGCACAACCTCTCCAAGCTTCCAACAATAACCTTACCAGCAAGAGAAGAAGCCAAACATTAAGGAGATGTTGTCAAAGTTTATCTCAATGTTAGAAACCCATTTTCAAAACACTAAAGTAGCGCTTAAAAATCAACAAGCATCAATTCAAGGGATTAAGAACCAAATCAGTCAACTTGTTAAGTTAATTTCAGAATGACCACAAGGTAGTTTACCTAGCAATACTGAAACTAACCCAAGGGAACAACTTCATGCAATTACTGTGCATTATGAAGAAGGGTTAGTTGAATCTGAGCCAGAACTGAGGCAAGAAATTATGGTAAGTAATGGTAAGGTTGAGGTAAGCTAGAATGAGCAAAAGCCGATTGGTACAGAATATAAACCTCGAGTGTCATATCCTAACTCAACAAAAAGAGACAACACAACCAAACAATTTGGTAAATTTCTTAAACTTCTTAAAAAATTACTTATTATCTTATCGTTTGTTGAAGTTCTTTCGCAGATTCTCAATTCCGTTAAATTTCTAAATGAGCTTTTGGTGAACAAAAGGAAGTTAGATGATTCATTGACTGTGGAGCTAAATGTTGTTTGCTCAGCTATACTACAAAATAATCTACCCAACAAATTGAAAGATCAAGGGAGTTTTACTATTCCTTATTTAATTGGTAGTTTGAATATTAATAATGCTTTGGCTAATTTAGGTGCTAGTATTAATGTCATGCATTATAAAATGTTTAAGCAATTAGGTCTTGAGAAACCCAAACAAACTAGAATGAGTATTCAATTAGCGGATAGAACCATTAGATTTCCTAGGGGTATTATTGAAGATGTACTTGTAAAAATTGATAAATTCATATTCCCAGTTGATTTTGTTGTTTTAGACATGGATGAGGATAGTGACGTACCTCTAATTCTAGGTTGGCCATTTTTAGCAACTGCTAGAACTATTATTGATGTTGGTACAAGTGAATTAGTAGTTCGTGTAGGTGACGAAACGATTACTCTCCAAGCTCATGATTTTGTTAGAACATCTAGTGATCGAGACGATTTTACAAGTTCTGTTAATATGAGTAACCATATGGCTCAAACTTCTTTGTAGGAAACCCCTCGAAAAAACATAATAAAGCCATGTTTCAATCTATACGATAGAAACAAAATGACTTATAAAGAACAAATGTTACAAATCAATGAACTAGACGAATGGCGGACAAACCGAAAAAGAACGATAAAGAGCCACAAAGTCGCCATGATGAACATGTGGATGGAACGAATCAATCTAAGGTTGAGGACAATGTACTGCTAGATAAAATGGATCCTCGAATTTCCACTTCAGAGCTTGATGCAAATGGATCAAACCCCTTTATGGTACTGAATGTCTTCTCGTACGGTATAGTCGAGGTAGCTCATTTTGAATTTGGCACATTTAAGGTAAATAGTATTCGACTTAAACCTTATTTTGATAATATGATAGTTATTAAACTAACTAAAAATTACGACAAAGGCAAGCACACCTATCGAATAATAGTACAACTATGGTGAGTTGGGAATATCGTACCCATAAAGACTAAAAGTACTAGTACTTACTATTTTTCTATTATCTAGACGATAAATTGAAGGATTTTTTTTAATCTAAAATTAACGAAACTAATTACTAAGAACGCAACAGAGAATGAATTAGGAAAAATAATCGAATAAAACCAATAATGTAGGCAATACCCAAGAAAGAATCCAACCTAGACTTCACTTATTATTCTGAATCTAAATTAAACGATTTATTCACTTGTGCCTTGATCCGTAGAAATCCCTAAATTATTTTAATATCTCTTTCAAGAGTAAAAACAACTAACTTTAGGTTGATTAATTGAAATCTCTTTCTAATTAAAACCTCTATTGTCGCATTAACTCGATCTATGGATTCCCCTATTAGATTTGACTCTAATCTGATAGATTTATGTCGTCCTATTTCTAGGATTGCATGCAACTCCACTTAATCATGCTAAATCTACTCTTAAACAGGGACTTTTACTCCACTGAAATAAGCACATTAGCCATGGATTAATATCCTGAAAATATTAAAACATGAAATAAGCATACATAATTGAAAACAAGAATCAAGTATTTATCATGTAATTCAGAAATCAAATAAAAAGATTCATATAGGTTTCATCTTCCCTAGGTATCTAGGGAATTTAGTTCATAATCTAAAATAACATCATCTTAAAGTTAGGAAAACAACAAGACATAAATAAAGCCAATAAAACTTCTAAAGAAATTGAATGGAGATCTTCAATCTTAAAGGAGATCCACTTCTGAAATGAATCCGATGGCGTTCTTCGAGTCTTTTCTTCGTTCTTCTCTACGTGCCCCTTTAGGTGCTCTTGTACTGTGTGTTTATAAACTTTAGAATGCCCAAAATCCCTAAAAATTGGCTTTTTCCATGTAAAAGAGGAACAAGGTGTGAAATCGACACGAGCTAGCACATGGGTGTGTGGCCAGCCTGTGTGGCTCATACAGGTGTATGCCCAGCCCGTGTGGAAATGCCCAGGCCGTGTGGATTCTGAAAATAGCTCTTTTTGTTTGATTTTGGCCTGTTTTTCGCTTCTTTCACTCCCCTATGGTCACCTAAGTATAGAAACATGAATTTAAAGGATTAGTAGCATCAAATTCACTCATTTACATAATAAATCATCCAAAAACGCATCAAGAATAGGATTAAAAACATATTACTTTTATAGCTTATCATGTGACAGCCCAAAATTGATCCTAGTCGGAAGATGGTCTCGGGACCACAAAACCGAGGCATAAAAATAATTTAAAATTTATTTCGATGCCTATAATATGTGTGTATTCATGTATGACATTTTTTGATGATTGATTTAGTGTTATAAAGGTGAATTTCACTAGAAAGGACCTAGTAGTGAACTTTGAAAGTATGATGGGGAAATGTGTGATGACTAATTAAAGCATGCATGCAAAATAATGGACTTGCATGTCAAATTCCCTTTTGTACAAGTGATGGCCGGCCATGACAAAGAGATATAGGCTAAACATGTCATGAAACATGTTTTGTTGGGCATTAGGAGAAATAATAAACAAATAAGCATGGGTAAGAAAAGAATGAAAAAAAATGTGTGTGAGTGTGGTAATCCCCCTTGCCGTGAGTTGAGAAAGAAGGAAGAAAAAATTTGTTGTGTTCATCCTTTCTCATCTTTTGGCCTAAAATCATAAGGAGGAAGAAAGAGGATTTTTGCTTCATGCTTGGTTTAGAAGAGATCTAGAAGGTGATTTGGCTAAATTGGCATCAAGATTAAGGTATGTATGAGGTTGTGTTAGGAGTTTCATGCATGTTTTGGTTGCTAACTTGATGTGCATGTTAGCCATGGCTCAAATCTTTGTTATGCCATGGAAATGGTATTTGGCCAAAGTTGTTATGGTGATAAAGCCATTGCATGCTAAGTGTGAAGCTTGATGATGATGCATGCAATGATGGATTGTCTACTCATGAGTAAGATTCTGAGTTTTCTTTTGTTTAACCATGATTGAAGTTGAAAAGGGCATGATTGTCATATTCGCCATGATGCATTCATGAGCATGGTTCATGCTTCTTGCATGTTAGTTAAAATTTGTGTTTTGGATGGCTATGGACACCTTGAAATTCGCCATGCTCATATATGTATATATATGTTTGCACATGATGTTTTGGTTGTGAACTAAGTGATGAATATGTTTGTTTAAAGAAGAAGATGTTGAAGAATGATTGTGAAATTGCAAGCACATTCGCCTAGCACACATATGAGTGCTTGATGCTATAATATAAGTTTTGAGCTACAATATGCAAAGCATTAACTAGTAAAATACATGCTGTTTTTGTGAGGTATTAAGTGCATAATTGGCCTCAACATGGACATGAATATTCGGCCTTGGGTAGCCTATTGAAGGCCTTAGCTTTTCCTTGATGCTCGAATGAATTGTATTGAATTGCTTGATGTAGTATAAAATGTGCATGACCATTGTGTATTCAAGCTAAAGGGTGGCCATATGACCATTTAAACTCCTTGTCATATTCGCCATAAGCTAGCACAATGAGGTTTTAATAAATTGAATTTGTTTGAATTAGCTCAAGAGCTTAGAGGGCCACAATTGGACAAGGGAAGGAAAAAGTGATCGAATAGCCGTAAAAGCCGTTCGACAACATCCGAGGTAAGTCCTCAAGAAGTGACCTTAATTGAATTATGTGGAATGAAATATGGATGTATTGATTATTGATTTATGTGTGTATGAGTATTCAATAATACCGGGCTAAGTCCCAAGGCGATTATGCTAATGATTATAATTGTGTTTGAGCCTTAGTAACGAAAATGAAATATGTATGTCCAATGATTATTGATGTATGTGTGCATGAGAAATTGAATGATATCCGGCTAAGCCCCAAGACAATTATGTGGAAATTATAACCGGTTAAGACCAAGGCAATGGTGCTAGTGGCTATATCCGGCTAAGACCAAGGCATTCGTATGAAGTCATTCTATCCGGGCTAAGACCAAGGCATTTGTGCAATCGTGATATCCGAGTTAAGTCCCGTAGGCCTTGGTGCGGGTTACCATATCCGGCTATGTCCCGGGCGTTTGAACAGTAGCTATATCCGGTTAAGCTCAAGGTATGTGATTTGAAAATTATAAGCTTGATGGAAAATTTCAGCTAATACACTTGTGAAATTTCCCAATAACAAGGTAAGTGTGGTGTGTGCTTTGCGCTAGGAGTAAGAGCGTATGCATATCCGCTCCTATGATGGAACGAGTTATCGCCTTAACGAAGCCGTTATTTGTGTATGAACCTAAGAGTTGGGATGGTGAAGTAAGTATGATTATGTGAATGTGTATTAGTGAAATGATGTATTTGGTTATGAGAATGTAATGCTTTAATTAAAGCTGATTTTATTCCTTGAGACTTACTAAGCATAAAAATGCTTACCCGTTGCTTTGGCTCTCTGTCTTATAGATTTTGCTCGATAGCAATCGGATTCGGGATCATTAAAGTCAAGTCATCCACACTATCAACGCCTCTATTTTGGTATAAATTTTGGTTGAACTTTGAAATGGCATGTATAGGACTACCCTTGTTGGTTTAAAATGTGGTGATGTATATGTATACGGCCATGCAAAATGGCTCGTAAAAGTGAAGAATGAACTTAGACTATTTGCGGTTTGTATATATATATATATGGTGTCATGATGTGACTATGAATTGAAATGGGAATGTTGGTCACATGATCAGCCATTGGCATGGTTAAAATGATCATATGTGGACCTATGTATGGCAAGACTAGTTGGTTCATGGAGACTACAAAATAGGTAAGACCTACCTTAAAACAGATGCTGCCAGCTGCAGTAACGTGAATGTGAAAAATCACCAAAATTTGTAGGAATGGTATTAAATAGTGAATCAGCTATGTAAATGAACCTTGATGAGTCTATTTTCATATGGAAGAAACGAAATGGTCATAGGAGTTACTTGTTAAGAGATATTAAAGCTATTGTGAGACAGGGCCAGAATGGTTTCTGGGTCCCCTGTCTCAGCTTTAAAAATTTACTATAAATTATCCAGAAAGAATTAGGAGTCATGCCTTATATGTGAAGATTCCATTTTGAGTCTAGTTTCATTAGAAACAAACGGCACCAGTATTAAAGCCCTGTACAGAGAGATATTCAAGTTGTAACGCGCGAAGGTCAGAGCAGTCGATCCCTGTAACAGGGGTGACTTTAACTAATAAACTGTACCAATTGGCCCGACCAAAAATTCTAGAAATAAATCCATGGATGGATATATGAGTCTAAATTCAGGGAAAATTTACGAAACCAGTTTCTGAGTTTTGAAACTCGAGATATGATTTTTAAGGCGACAGTGACGCAGTTTTCCAGCCCGACTGGAAATGTCAAATTAGTGGGCAAAATATGTGGACTTGACTTGTTAACCCTCGTGTCCGAACACGGTGATGGTCTCGGGATTGGGGTGTTACAATTTTATTGGTATCGAGCCACGGTTTAGTCGATTCTAGGACTACCGTGAGGTGTTTGGGGTCTAGCTATACATGCCATTTAATGATGAATCGATAGTGTGGTGATTTACGACAATTTGACTTTGAGTTTGTTTATAGCAATGGATCCCGATCCCAACCGAGCAATAGCTGATGATGGGGAGAGTGTGGCGCTGCTCCCTTTACAAGGGACAAATGCCAAGGACTCTCAACCTATGGCCAGCAATCCGAATGATGAGGCTAGGCAAGCCTTTTATAGTGTGATGAACGAATGGTTTAACCAATACATTCGAACTAACACGGTGTTCCACAACCTCCATTCCCGACAAATGCAACCCCAAGACCTACAATACCTCCGAGAATCGACCAAATAAGGTCAAGTAAGCCCCCAATCGATAGGATTCAAAACATGGGGCCACTGAATTTAAAGCTACGGATGATGATGATGCCGAACGAGCTGAATTTTGGTTGGACAACACTATTCGGTGCTCGATGAGCTATCTTGTACACCGATGAGTGCTTAAAGTGTACCATCTCCTTGCTACGTGATTCTCGCCTACTATTGGTGGAGTACTCGACTTGTGGTGCCTAGAGAGCAAGTGACTTGGGAATTCTTTCAAACCGAGTTCAAAAAAAAGTATATCGATCGAGATTCATCGACCAAAAGCGAAGGGAATTTCTTGATCTTAAGCAAGGTTCTATGTCGGTTACCGACTATGAACAAAAATTTGTGAGGCTTAGCCGACACGCTGCGAGAATGCATTTCGTCCGGCTATTATGTGTAAACGCTCGAGGATGGGCTGAATGATGATATAAGGATGTTCGTTGGCATTCTCGAAATACGAGAGTTCGTAGTACTTGTTGAGCGAGCTTGTAAAGTCAAGAGCTTAGGAAGGAGAAACAAAAGCTGATGTGGGAACCGGAGAATTCGAAGAGGTCCTCGAGAAAGTCTCTTCAACAGCATCAAGAGATTTCGAGATGATGTGAACCGGTCTAGAGGCGCTGGGCTTTTCTAGACGAGGACGCGATCGACCCCGTGACCACACGAGTCACTTCGATCGCCATGGTGGAAATGATCGCCGAGAGGGCGGAGTGTCAACATTGTGGCAAATGGCATTCGGGAGCTGTTGGTTTCATGATCGCTCCTCGCTATAAGTGTGGATCGGCCACCACTTTATGAAGGATTGCCCGAGGATGCTTGAATGAATGTGAGTCGAGTGGAAACCCGGTGCTACCATCGCCGAGGTAGGCCACCTAGAAATATGGGCAATGTCGATGGCGGTCGAGAGGATTTAGAGATGCTACCATCGATCCGAGGCTCGTGCTCCTGCGAGGACTTATGCCATACGCCAAGACGCGAGGATGCTCGCCTCTCCGGATGTCATTACGGTGCTTTCACTCTTTTCAATACTAATGTGATTGCTTTGATTGACCTGGTTCTACTCAATCTTATATATGTGAAACCTTAGCATCCAGTAAGACTTTGCCTATTGAGTCTACTGAGTTTGTAATTCGGGTGTCAAACCCCTTGGGTCATTACGTGCTTGTCAACAAAGTGTGCAAGAAAAGTCCCCTAGTGTTCCGAGGTTTTTGTTTCCGGCGGACTTGATGCTTTTGCCGTTTCGATGAATTCGACGTTATTCTTGGTTTGGATGGGTTGACCATGCACGATGCGGTCGTAAATTGCAAAAGCAAGACTATCGATTTGAGGTGCGCGAATAACGAGATAATCCGGTCGAGTCTACGGACTTAAAGGGTTGCCACCGTAATATCGCAATGTTGGCCCGGAAATATGTAAGAAAAGGGTGCGGCGTACCTTGCGTATGTGCTCGATGACAAGGAATCGAAGGAAACCCGAATCTCGCCTGCGTGGTTTGTGAATACCGGATGTTTTCCTGAAGAATTGCGGGTTTACCACTGCTCGGAAATAGAATTTGGCATCGAATTGGTACCGGTACCACTCCAATTTCGATAGCTCAGATCGTATGGCACCAACGGAATTAAAGGAGTTGAAAGCTCGGTTGCAAGAATTGGTGGATAGAGGTTTTGCTCGCCGAGTTTCTCGCCTTGGGGTGCGCCGGTGTTGTTCGTGAAGAAGAAGGATGGAACCATGCGGTTGCAGATCGACTATCGTCGACTTAATAAAGCGACGATAAAGAACAAATATCCGTTACCACGTATCGATGACTTGTTCGATCAACTGAAGGGAGCCTCAGTGTTCTCGAAAATAGATTTGAGATCGGGCTATTATCAATTGCGAATCCGAGATTCGGACATACCCAAGACTGCCTTCAGAACGAGATATGGTCACTATGAGTTCCTAGTGATGCCGTTTGGGCTCACTAATGCCCCTGCGGTATTTATGGATTTAATAAATCGGATCTTCAGACCATATTTGGATCGATTCGTAGTCGTGTTCATTGATGACATCTTGGTCTATTCAAGAAATGAGATCGAACATGCTGAACACTGCGGTTAGTCTTTAAATTTTACGGGATAAGCAATTATATGCTAAGTTCAAGCAAGGGTGAGTTCGGTTAAGAGAGGTTAGCTTCTTGGGTCATGTGGTATTCGATCGAGTATTCGAGTCGACCAATAAAATTTCAGCCATACTTAATTGGAAGCCTCCAGAAATATTACTGAGGTTCGAGCTTTTTGGGGCTTGCTTAGGTTATTACCGACGATTTGTAAAGGTTTCTCAACGATAGCCACGCCGATGACGGCTACTCCAAAAGGATGTTAAGTTCGAATGGACGGAGAAATGCCAAAAAGTTTCGATCAATGAAGACTTATTTGATGAAGCCCCAATTCTAGTGCAACCCGAATCGCAAAGAGTTTGTCATCTATAGTGACGCCTCCCTCCTTGGGTTAGGTTGCGTATTGATGCAAGAAGGTCGAGTTGTGGCCTATGCGTCGAGGCAATTGAAGCCACACGAGAAAAAAATTATCCGACCCATGATCTCGAATTGGCCGCCATCGTGTTCGCCTTAAAGATTTGGCGACATTACTTATTTGGTGAAAGGTGCCATGTGTACTCGGATCACAAAAGTCTCAAATATTTGATGACCCAAAGAGACTTAAATCTGCGACAAAGACGTTGGCTTGAACTGTTAAAGGATTATGAGCTGGTCATTGACTATCACCCCGGAAAGGCGAATGTGGTTGCGGATGCCTTGAGTCGTAAATCATTATTCGCTTTACGAGCGATGAACGTGCACTTGTCTGTTCGATCCGATAGTGTGTTAGTAGCTGAATTGAAAGCCAAACCACTATTGATACCTCAAATTCGAGAAGCTCAGAAAGTCGACGACGAGTTGGCTGCAAAACGGGCTGAGTGTGTTCCAAACAAGGACTCGGAATTTCAAATCGATGATGACGATTGTTGGAGGTTCAAAAGTCGTCATGTGTTCCAAAGAATTGAACTCATTTCGATAATTCAATGAAGCCCATTGTAGCGAATGGCAATCCACCGGGAGTACGAAGATGTACAATGATTTTAAACGTCGGTTTTGGTGGCATAGTATGAAGCGAGACATCTCCGACTTTGTTTCGAGATGTTTAATATGTCAACAAGTGAAAGCGGAACATCAGGTGCCTTCAGGATTACTTCAGCCAATCACGATACCCGAGTGGAAATGGGATCGAGTCACAATGGACTTTGTATCCGGACTGCCATTGTCAGCAGGTAAGAAGGATGCGGTTTGGGTCGTGGTAGATCGATTGACTAAGTCTGCTCACTTTGTCCCCGTACGTACGGATTTTTCAATGGACAAATTAGCCGAATCGTCGCTTCTCGATTGTGAGATTACACGGGTGCCTATTTCCATCGTGTCGAATAGAGATCCGAGATTTACCTCGCGATTTTGGAAAAAGTTGCAAGAAGTTTTGGGTACCAAGTTGCATTTCAAAGACCGCTTTCACCCCAAACCGATGGTCAATCCGAGTGGATAATTCAGATACTTGAGGATATGTTAAGATGTTGCGTCCTCGAGTTTAGTGGTTCATGGGAATGGTATTTGCCGTTGATTGAATTCGCCAAAACAACAAACTTTCAATCAAGTATTAAGATGGCACCTACGAGGCCTTGTACGGTCGTAAATGCCGTACACCATTGATTTGGACCGAGCTTGGTGAAAGCAAGATTTTCGGTGGATTTGATTAGAGATGCCGAGCAGAAAGTGAAAGTAATCCGTGAAAGTCTCAAGATAGCCTCCGATCGTCGAAGTCGTCGCGGACTGAAGCGTAAGGATATCGAGTATCGTGGGTGACAAAGTGTTTCTCAAGGTATCGCCTTGGAAAAAGATACTCGATTCTAGTAAGGGCAAGTTGAGCCCGAGGTTCGTTGGGCCATATGAGATATCCGGCGAGTCGGTCCGGTGGCATATCGTTTGATTTTGCCCCCGAACTCGAAAAGGTTCACGATGTCTTTCACATTTCGATGCTTGACGCTATAGATCCGATCCATCGCACGTGATTAGTCCATCAGAAATCGAAATTCAAGCTAATATGAGTTATGAGGAAGAATCGATTCGTATCCTATCACGAGAAGTGAAAGAGTTGCGAAACAAGCGGGTTCCGCTAGTAAAAGTGTTATGGCTTAAGCACGGGATAGAAGAAGCTACTTGGGAGACCGAAAACTCTATGAAAGAGCGATATCCAAACCCATTTACCGGTAAGATTTTCGGGGACGAAAATTTCTTAAGTGGGGGAGAGTTGTGACAGCCCAAAATTGATCCTAGTCGGAAGGTGGTCTCAGGACCACAAAACCGAGGCATAAAAATAATTTAAAATTTATTTCGATGCCTATAATATGTGTGTATTCATGTATGACATTTTTTGATGATTGATTTAGTGTTATAAAGGTGAATTTCACTAGAAAGGACCTAGTAGTGAACTTTGAAAGTATGATGGGGAAATGTGTGATGACTAATTAAAGCATGCATGCAAAATAATGGACTTGCATGTCAAATTCCCTTTTGTACAAGTGATGGCGGCCATGACAAAGAGATATAGGCTAAACATGTCATGAAACATGTTTTGTTGGGCATTAGGGAGAAATAATAAACAAATAAGCATGGGTAAGAAAAGAATGAAAAAAAATGTGTGTGAGTGTGGTAATCCCCCTTGCCGTGAGTTGAGAAAGAAGGAAGAAAAAATTTGTTGTGTTCATCCTTTCTCATCTTTTGGCCTAAAATCATAAGGAGGAAGAAAGAGGATTTTTGCTTCATGCTTGGTTTAGAAGAGATCTAGAAGGTGATTTGGCTAAATTGGCATCAAGATTAAGGTATGTATGAGGTTGTGTTAGGAGTTTCATGCATGTTTTGGTTGCTAACTTGATGTGCATGTTAGCCATGGCTCAAATCTTTGTTATGCCATGGAAATGGTATTTGGCCAAAGTTGTTATGGTGATAAAGCCATTGCATGCTAAGTGTGAAGCTTGATGATGATGCATGCAATGATGGATTGTCTACTCATGAGTAAGATTCTGAGTTTTCTTTTGTTTAACCATGATTGAAGTTGAAAAGGGCATGATTGTCATATTCGCCATGATGCATTCATGAGCATGGTTCATGCTTCTTGCATGTTAGTTAAAATTTGTGTTTTGGATGGCTATGGACACCTTGAAATTGGCCATGCTCATATATGTATATATATGTTTGCACATGATGTTTTGGTTGTGAACTAAGTGATGAATATGTTTGTTTAAAGAAGAAGATGTTGAAGAATGATTGTGAAATTGCAAGCACATTCGCCTAGCACACATATGAGTGCTTGATGCTATAATATAAGTTTTGAGCTACAATATGCAAAGCATTAACTAGTAAAATACATGCTGTTTTTGTGAGGTATTAAGTGCATAATTGGCCTCAACATGGACATGAATATTCGCCTTGGGTAGCCTATTGAAGGCCTTAGCTTTTCCTTGATGCTCGAATGAATTGTATTGAATTGCTTGATGTAGTATAAAATGTGCATGACCATTGTGTATTCAAGCTAAAGGGTGGCCATATGACCATTTAAACTCCTTGTCATATTCGCCATAAGCTAGCACAATGAGGTTTTAATAAATTGAATTTGTTTGAATTAGCTCAAGAGCTTAGAGGGCCACAATTGGACAAGGGAAGGAAAAAAGTGATCGAATAGCCGTAAAAGCCGCTCGACAACATCCGAGGTAAGTCCTCAAGAAGTGACCTTAATTGAATTATGTGGAATGAAATATGGATGTATTGATTATTGATTTATGTGTGTATGAGTATTCGAATGATACCCGGCTAAGTCCCAAGGCGATTATGCTAATGATTATAATTGTGTTTGAGCCTTAGTAACGAAAATGAAATATGTATGTCCAATGATTATTGATGTATGTGTGCATGAGAAATTGAATGATATCCGGCTAAGCCCAAGACAATTATGTTGAAATTATAACCGGGTTAAGACCAAGGCAATGGTGCTAGTGGCTATATCCGGCTAAGACCAAGGCATTCGTGCGAGTCATTCTATCCGGCTAAGACCCGAAGTTATTTGTGCAATCGTGATATCCGGTTAAGTCCCGTAGGCCTTGGTGCGGGTTACCATATCCGGCTATGTCCCGGCGTTTGAACGAGTAGCTATATCCGGTTAAGCTCAAGGTATGTGATTTGAAAATTATAAGCTTGCTGGAAAATTTCAGCTAATACACTTGTGAAATTTCCCAATAACAAGGTAAGTGTGGTGTGTGCTTTGCTGCTAGGAGTAAGAGCGTATGCATATCCGCTCCTATGATGGAACGAGTTATCGGCCTTAACGGCCGTTATTTGTGTATGAACCTAAGAGTTGGGATGGTGAAGTAAGTATGATTATGTGAATGTGTATTAGTGAAATGATGTATTTGGTTATGAGAATGTAATGCTTTAATTAAAGTTGATTTTATTCCTTGAGACTTACTAAGCATAAAATGCTTACCCGTTGCTTTGGCTCTCTGTCTTATAGATTTTGCTCGATAGCAATCGGATTCGGGATCATTAAAGTCAAGTCATCCACACTATCAACGCCTCTATTTTGGTATAAATTTTGGTTGAACTTTGAAATGGCATGTATAGGACTACCCTTGTTGGTTTAAAAATGTGGTGATGTATATGTGTACGGCCATGCAAAACGGCTCGTAAAAGTGAAGAATGAACTTAGACTATTTGCGGTTTGTATATATATATATGGTGTCATGATGTGACTATGAATTGGAAATGGGAATGTTGGTCACATGATCAGCCATTGGCATGGTTAAAATGATCATATGTGGACCTATGTATGGCAAGACTAGTTGGTTCATGGAGACTACAAAATAGGTAAGACCTACCTTAAAACAGATGCTGCCAGCTGCAGTAACGTGAATGTGAAAAATCACCAAAATTTGTAGGAATGGTATTAAATAGTGAATCAGCTATGTAAATGAACCTTGATGAGTCTATTTTCATATGGAAGAAACGAAATGGTCATAGGAGTTACTTGTTAAGAGATATTAAAGCTATTGTGAGACAGGGCCAGAATGGTTTCTGGGTCCCCTGTCGCAACTTTAAAAATTTACTATAAATTATCCAGAAAGAATTAGGAGTCATGCCTTATATGTGCAGATTCCATTTTGAGTCTAGTTTCATTAGAAACAAACGGTACCAGTATTAAAGCCCTGTACAGAGAGATATTCAAGTTGTAACGCGCGAAGGTCAGAGCAGTCGATCCCTGTAACAGGGGTGACTTTAACTAATAAACTGTACCAATTGGCCCAAGCAAAAATTCTAGAAATAAATCCATGTATGGATATATGAGTCTAAATTCAGGGAAAATTTACGAAACCAGTTTCCGAGTTTTGAAACTCGAGATATGATTTTTAAGGCAACAGTGACGCAGTTTTCCAGCCCGACTGGAAATGTCAAATTGGTGGGCAAAATATGTGGACTTGACTTGTTAACCCCTCGTGTCCGACACCGGTGATGGTCTTGGGATCGGGGTGTTACATATCATAATAAAATTGATAACGAGAAAGAGGAGTTTCGACCGTGCGAATACGAGGTAAGTCGAGCTTAGACTTTAAATAAGTGATTCTCGGGAGGCAACCTAAATGTTTAACTTTTGCTAACTCGTTTAAATCCATTGCATGCTAATTTAAAATCTTTAATAAAAAAAAAAGGTGTGGTTTTTACCTACATGACCTAGACACACGGGCATGTGGAACACATGGCCTGAACATATGGGCGTGTCGCAGGTCGTGTGTGAAATGGGGTAATCGACTGTGAGTTACACAGCTTGGCGACATGGCCATGTGACCCATACAGCCTGGACACACAGGCGTGTCCTTAGCCGTGTGGATACTGGAACTTAAATTTTCAAAAATTCGACGGTTATACGGCCTAACGTGTGAAACCTGGAGCTAATTTTTTCAATTTTATTCTAAGTCAAAGAGTTACATGGGCAAGAGACACGGCCAAGCCACACGAGCGTTTAAGATCTCACATGGGCGTGGGAGAAGTGAAGCAGATCACACACAGCCGAGCCACACCCACGTATGACACCGCCTACCACTTGCAACCCCCTGTTGTAACTCTGGCCACCATCTTCCGTCAGTCTTCCACTTTTACTTTATTTTTTTATTTTGATTTTATTTTGATTTATTTTCTCATTATTATTTGTTATATTATTTTTTATTTTTTTATCTGCTTTCTTATTTTTTTCTTATTTGTTTTATTTTTCTTATGCTTAGATTTTAATTTAATTGTAATTTATTTATGCTATTTCTATTATTTTTAGTAATTTTTACTATTATTTTTACTATTACCTTTAATTTCATTAGTATCATTTAGTTTATTTCTTTTATTTTTCATTTTATTTTTGTTTTAGTTGTTTTTTTATTTTCTTATACTTATTTCATTTATTATCTTTTGAACAATATTTTTTATGGTTGTTTCTAATTGAGTTGTAACATTTTAATATTATTCATTATTTGTGTTTATTTTCTTCTTAGGTTGCACGAATCGTATACTTCATTTTCAATTGCCTACAATTTAACTTTTCACCATTCTAGCGATTTCATCTAATATTTAGGGTAGTTTCAGTTTTCTCCTTCTGTTATGATATTCTGCATACACTGTGATTATATTTTTTTGTACATTGAGGACAATATACATCTTAAGTATGGGGAGGTTTCTTATATGACTATTGGAGTTGTTATTCTAGAACTTGCTTTGATTATACATGTCGAAGCCACACCTTTGATTTGATATACTGAGACGATAAAGGCACTTAGGTTTTAACCCACTTATTCCATAAAAAGCCTACCTTTTTAATTAACTCATAGTGAATTCCGTTGAGCCTAACACACCGTTTCTTGATTTATCTATTAATGTTAACCCATAACTCTTTTTCCTTCTTTTTTTGTTGAGACTTTTCCCCTGTTTATTGACTCCCTTTTTTGTCTAGATTTGATTTGGTTAGTTGCTTAACTATGCTCTTCTGTTTGATTTGCTGAATTATTTTTTATTATTCTAGATAAAAAAAGAAAAAAAAAAGAGAGAGAAAAAGAGAAAGAAAAAAATATATTGATTCTTATTTAGTTCTATGTTGATTGAGTTTAAACAGTTAAATTGATATTTTGAGAAGAAAATCGTTTTCTTATTCTTGAATAGTTCTTAATTTATTCACTTATTTTTAATTCAGCATTTGTTTATTTTTCTAGTTTGGTAATTTATCAATTTGATCTCGATTTTAACTAACTTTTTCAGCCCTTCTCCACACCCTTAACCTAAACCCCATTACAACCTCTTAAAGACCTTTTGATTTGTGTATCATATCTTTTTATAGTGGTGGAGATTTTATTTTCATGCAAGCCTATGGTAATGACTTTTCTTATTTGACTATTGAGTGCTTATTCTTGAACCTTAAACACTTTGAGTGATTTGAGTGAACCTTTAGTGAGGATGTCGATTCTTGTCGATTTTGAATTAAAGGTAATTACTTAGATAAGGGGAAATACTTATGTTTTCGTGCTTTAAAAATTTTTAACTTGGATTGTTTTAATCTTTAGTGCTCTTTTAGTTGAATTATCAATGTATGATTATTTGCGAATTATTTCGAAATATTATTGATGAGAATTACAAGTTAAGAGTAATCTTTTAGCTTGTCCTCAAGCAATTTTCCTTAGCACCCTCTTGTTATGTTGTTTAAGGAAGTGCCACTCTTAAAAGTCATGTCAAAGGTTGTGTTTGATTGAATACAACTCCATCATCAACTGAAATAATATTTCCATTCAAGTTGATTTGTTCATAAACTACTTTATTATCTTAATTTGATCTAAAGGTGACACCTATTGGTGCCAACTTTCATGGCTAACAAAAGGCTCGAGGGAATGTTGAAAAGTGGTCATCAGGATCTTGACTATCGTGAGTGTCAAAGTCATAGTATTGTATTTTTATCATCACCAAATGACCATATAATTAAAAAAAACATATTTTGCAAAATAATTTTGAGAAGCCTATATTAAAATTAAAAAAAAAAATCATTTATCAAGAGATAATTTCTTATAAATTCACACCAAGTCAACAAAAGAAATTGGAGAAATAAAAAAAAACTTGTGTCATATTTGGTGAAGATGCGTAAACTCATCCCAATTCAATGAAACATTATAGCATTAATGAATTAGTTATAACATGACAAGTTGGGCCTGAGGATATATCAGCCCATATAGGAAACTTTCACTGAGTTCAACAGAATTCTGAACGCCTTCATTACTTTCAAATTCATTAATATCCAATATATGGTGATCATAATTTAAATGCCTAAGACTCATTGTGGATTGTGATTAAACATAAATTGAATATTAATGGATAAAACAAAGTAATAAAATAGAGTCAAATCTATAAATCTCACATAAGTTATGCACATTTTATATGTGAAAATTTAATTTAATTGATTTAAATATTAAAATTTGATTAGTGAAATTGATGATTTGTAAAAGCTAAACTAAACTAAAAATATTATATATCTATGTTATATAAAATATTTATGATTGAGTTAATATCACGAGTCAACTATCTTTTTCATATACTTTTTCTGATTTCGTTGTTAGCACAGGTTTTACACAATCGATTGGATCATATAGATATCGTTTCAACACAACATAGATCGTCATAAGGACCTTAAAGACTCACCAAAACGAGAAAGTCAAGATCTTTCAGAAATTTAATTCCTATTTGAAGGGTGCATAACTACATGGATAAGCTTACATTAGCTCGTCAATTTAAGTTCCAATTCAAGATTTTCCTTGAGGTATCAATAATGGATTGGAATTTAATAATATTCATTCATATAGATATAGAAGAAAAGAATACATCAATTCAATGAGAAATTATTTAAAAATCATTTTAATAAAGTAATGAATATTAATATAAAGACTATTTGTCTTTTGCTATTTTAATATAAAATATTTAAATAAAACATTTAAAAATTGAACTTAAGCTCTTCTAAAAAATCGAAAGTGTAAAAAGGTTTATTTATACACGCTTTATCATTTTATCTATAACTCAATTTTTTTATAAACATAATTTAATATTACGTTTTTCTTTTACTCACATTATAAGTGTAACAAAATATAATGTTTAGATTACGTGATGTTCATAAAAGAAAAAAATATAGAGCCCAAATTATGACCTATTAATCTAGTCTTCACCTTTCTTATATAACTTGAGTTCGAATAATTTTTA
The DNA here is from genome assembly GCF_025698485.1 of Gossypium arboreum. Lineage (NCBI taxonomy): Eukaryota > Viridiplantae > Streptophyta > Magnoliopsida > Malvales > Malvaceae > Gossypium > Gossypium arboreum. The sequence goes on along the minus strand of NC_069080.1, from coordinate 28,081,398 downwards.
TATCACATATATGTATAATTATAATAACAATAATAATAATAATAATAATAATAAACACTAATGATTAAACTAACATTTTGAAAAGAAAAATATTGGAAAAGGTAAATAATCTTTTATATATATTTTTCTATTTAAATTTTTTCAATTGAGTTGATTTTAGTTAATTCGCAATATTAACTCAATTAAATTTTATATAAAAATTTATTAAATTTGACAATAAAATTATATAGCAACTATATTTATTAAAATGAATATAAAAAATAAATGAAATTTTGAATGAAATAGTTAAAAAAATTGAAAAAAGTTCAATTTTTATGGTGTATAATTTTTTATATTTTTATATGCAAAAGATGTAAAAGGTTAAGAAAAAACTTTTAAAACAATATGATTTATATTTAGTCATTATCTAATTCAACTAAATTTATGAATTAGTCCAAGTTTATGTACCTTGCACCAATTATTTTTTATTGAATTATTGTTAAGTTTATCATTCAGTTTAAGTTTATGGAGCTTGACTCGGTGAGTTAATTTAGAGGTGCAAATAATGATATTCCAATAACCTTAAGTAAGAACCGCTACTTTAATTCCTACTTAAACCGTTCTTAAATTTAAAATCTTGGTCATATCTTTTGTCGAATATTCACTGAAGCCTTTTATAAGAATCTTTCTCCACACTCAAAAGCTGCAAAACTTCAAGCCCTAATCGGTGGAAACCCTAGCCGGTAACTGGATTAACACTGATAACAAAACGTCGAAAATGGACCTGGATGATTTGGGAGAGCTCGACAGTTCAAGTCAGGCCAATACTCGAACCACCAAATTCGCGCCCAAATCTTCCAAATTCGCACCCAAATCTTCCAAATTCGCACCCAAACTCAAACCCACCTCTAAGCCAAAACCTGAACCCTCATCCAAACAAGAGCCTCAAGACTCCGCGCCCAAGCTCCAACCACCACCTGTGGAAGCAGTTTCCAAAAAGAAAGAAAACGATGAAGAAGATGTCAAGCCGCCGATGGTTGCTGAACCGAAAGCCGAACAATCGATATCAAATGGCGCGGTGAAGATGGAGATTGATGAGGACACTAAAGAAGATGAGATCTTGACTGAAGCCAACAGAGAAGAAGATCAAGGAGAAGAAGAAGATATGGTTGTTCGCGAAATCGACGTCTTCTTCACTCCTTCAATTGACGCCGACGCTCAGGTGATTGCATTTTTCTATTTCCTTTATTGTTTAATTTTCAGTTTTGCTTATTGTTTTTCCCCCTTTTGGAATAAAATTGCAGTTATATGTTTTGCAATATCCTCTAAGGCCTTGCTGGCGACCATACGAATTGGATGAACGATGCAAGGAGGTTCGTCTGTTTTTTCCCTTCAATTTCTTTTTCTTTTTCTTTGTATGAATCAATCTTATTCTTTAGTTATTTTGTAGGTACGGGTGAAACCTGATAGTGGGGAAGTGGAAATTGACATGTCTGTTGATATTGATTCGAATAATTATGACAGTGAATCTGCAAACAAATTGAAGATGACGAAGCAGGTTTGGCTCTGATATTACAATTTAATCAAATTTCAATCTATATATTTATAGGTATTGTATTTTTCCCCGGAAACATGTTCCGAGTGCTTTGCATTGATAAATTTTTTACATACTGCTACTGCATTTGTTGATAAGTTGCATTGTCGCATTTTCTTTTTACATAATGTCTTTTCCAAATAAATTTAGCTGCATAACCTAATTATGTATCCTCATTTCTTTTTAGACCTTATCTTCTTCATGGCTGCCACCACGTCCATCTGGCTATGCTGTTGGAGTTTTAATGGGCGATAAGGTGTGTGCATCTATTGTCTATGAGCTTGTTTGAGATTAGCTATATAATATTTTTTTCCCTTGATGGATGTTGTTGTTCTAAGGTCATTTTTATGGTGCAGTTGCACTTAAATCCTATTCATGCAGTTGTTCAGCTCCGACCATCATTGGCACATCTCAAGTCTGGTGTCTCAAAAAGAAAGGACACAGTGGCTGCTGAAGCAGAAGTTACTGTTAAAGTAGAACCTAACGATGGGAAAGCAGCTGGTCCATCAGCCAAGCAGGTAATTACTGATTATTGGGATATACTGTTATGAAATTTTTGAATTTAAGGTTCAGAATATGTGTCCAAAACGAACCTTGCTTTTGGATCCTTGAGCAATTTCTACTGGGAAATCTCTTTTTTAGTTTAACCTCTGTAGTTGCCTTTTTTTGCATATTAATTGTATACATGATTTTCAAGTTTTACTTTGATGCAGAACCAGAAAGTGCAGTCCTCAACTGAGCAAAAGGCAGAAGATAAAGAGGTGTCACTTGCTATTTTAAACTTTCTTTTTGTTCAGCATGAAAGTATTTTCAATTGTATATTAAATTTACTTTGATACACGAGCAACTAAAATGGCATGGCTTGTAATTGTAGGATACTGTTACTGCTTGCTAAATTTTCACCAACTTGTAGTCTCTTGTGTTACTGGTGAACTTCATTTCTGTGTTCTGAAAATCATGAATTAATTAGATCTGCTCTTTTCTTTTTCCTTCTTTTTTGTTTCATTTTCTTCTCTTTCCAGTGTTGGGTTCCGCTCAAGTATCATAGCTCCAAGAGTGATTTTTCTGCTCAGTATCTGCAGAAAATGATGGCAGAACAAAGCTCTCCAATTGAGTTTACTTTGAACCCGTATGTTTTTTACTTATTACCTGTTTGTTTGTTGGCCCCTTATGCTAAGAATTTGAGAGAAGTTCGAAGTTACTGTATTGAAGCATTAATAAGCTGTCGTCTATTGCTTTGAATTGTTTCTCATATCTCTAGGTATGATTATGTTGATTCCTTGTGTCCTCTACCAAGCAACAACAGTAAATCACAACGTTTATCCAGAAGGTATGGTTACCAACTAGTTTATGTTTCTAGCTTCCATAATTATGCAGACTTGGAAGATGCAATTTTGCATCTGTGTTCTCTATATATGCTACTTGTTCATGTGTTTGGTATGTTCATGGCCTTATTAGGTGGTGGAAAATGCATCATCATCCTATCTTTATGTTTAATGATTTAAGGACCATGAAATTGTTTCTTTCAGGTTGTTATGTTCAATTCCACTTGAAGACCGTTTGAAGAAATTACTGACCGAGGTATGTTCAACTAAAGCTTCCGCATTTGTCTTTTTTTCTGTGTTTGGGCATCTGCCTGATTTGGCTGCTGTCCCATATATAGTAGTTTAAAAAACAAAATTTCACTCTGCAAGCTGGATCTATCATAAACTTTTTCCATATCCATTCCCAAAGAACCTAGGCTTTTAGCTTACATGCATCTTTATCTGGCCTGAGTTTAGGATCACGGTCTTATAATATATATAGCATCTTATTTGAATTAAGGAATCTTTAGGATCTTGCATCCCCCCCCCCCCTTTTTAAATTGAGTTTTGGAAAAGAAAGTTTAAGGCTTTGACAGTTAAATTTTACTTTGTTTAGCTTGACAGTTAAATTTTAATTTTTTTAGCCAGCCTTGGTAGGGATTACTAGTCATATTATAATGTTTTATTCCATTTAATCTTTCCAACTCCTTTTCTTCTGTCAATAGGGACGTCCGTTTCACCACTTCAACACTCTCAAAAGGCACTATGCTCCTAATGACCCAATTGAAGAAGTTTTTGAAGTCCTTCAGAAACATGCTTTATTAGTGCAGGGACTCTGGGTTCCCAAGAGTTCATTATTATTTCCAGGGGATCCGTCTAAATCTTTAGCCAGAGACTTTGTGCTTCTCTTATTCAGCAAGAACCCATTCATAAGCTATGACAAAGTAAACAACCTTTCCACAAGTCGCAAAGAAGAAGTGAAAGGCTTTCTGAAAATCTTAGCAATTGAGAGTCCTCCCTTGAAAGGTTGGAAGTTAAAAGAGAATACTGATGAAAATTTCAAAAAAGAATATCCAGAAATTGTTAAGAAACAAGAACAGATTTGGAAAGCTGGAGAAGACAATGTAACTAATCATATTTGGCGAGGTGCAAAGGGTGGCCCTAGTAGAACAAAGCCTGGCACAGTCATAAAGTCAGAAAAAGCAGGGAACTCTGATAAAGTTGCAAGAAAGGTTGCACCTGGAGCACATGCTGGGAGGACAATGTCTGATGAAACTCGAGAAGCTATACCAAAGGCCATGAAAAAAGTGTTTCAAACTTACAAAGTTTGCAGGTAGATTGTTAGAGGCTTTAACCATAGACATTTCAATATAACTGTTAGTTTCATTCATCCCATCCTATGTTGAATATATAAAACCTTGATTTATTTAAGCTGATGAAAGCTGCTTTATAATTTTGTTGTACCGCTTGTTTGTTATTAGCTTGCAACTGATTCGCAAAGGTCTACGAGATTTGGCTCTTTCCCAGTCTACCCTTCCCAAGGCAGATGCTAGACTGGTAGTTAAGGCAGCATATGGTGCTGATGCACCTGAGCATGAGCTCCAGGATGTCGTTAGTCAAGTTGCTGTAGAACTTCATGGTGGTCTTTTCGTTATGAAGTCATCCCAAGAGAATCCAGAATGTGATCCATTGAGGTTGCATAAATCTGTTCAATTAAACATTTAAGCTTAAATAAATGATTATGGTCTCTATGTTCCTTTCACAAATTTTCCTTTTTTTCATCAGAATGTTGTTTTCTATGCAGGGAAGTTGTGATTAATCTTCTTCGTGTGAAAGACAAGCTCAAGAAGGCTGAGGTCACAGCTGCTGCTCAAGTTAGTCTTAAGAGAGACATTACGAATAATGAATATAACAAGGTATCTTCTGTAATTAGATAATATCTTGTTTTCCAATAACAATTTGATATGCTTCCTTGAACAGAATCTTAGATGATCATATCACTTCACTATATTGCCTTTAGGTTGAGACATGATTATTTGTTTGCATGAGGCATGCATAAATGTAAGAAGGTATATGTAAACATAAATTGCTCTACTCTATTACATTGTTATACCAAATACAGATTTGACATCGAGAAGAATGTATTATCTGCAACTTGAGAAGTATTTAGAACACCATAGAGATAATCATACAAGAATAAGTGGTATATGAGTTAACATCTCTAGACTTGTCTCCGAATCTTACGAGTTGTGTCTCTAATTTCATTTTGTAAGCCAAATTTGTACAACCGAACCTGGTTAATGAGTACTTCTAAATAGTGAGGGGTGCTTTAATTTTAGGTTATCGAGTTAAGTTGTAATAGTGAGGGGTCAGCATTGAGTTGTAATCAGATATATTATCAAAGGACATTTCATTCCTTTCAACTGGATCATTGAACATTCCCATTCCGACTTTGCAATAAGATAATATCATCTTTGTTTTTTTTTTTGCAGGTAATGAGTGATTTTTGCGAGTATAAAGGTAACTGGTGGGTATTGAAAAGTGGTGATGGGAAGCCAAGCTAATTTGATGTAAATTATAATGTTCATTGAGGATTGCTGATGAAAATAGGGCAAAAGAGGAGGTATTTAACCTTGAAATATATTAACAAAAATTTAGTTTTGTGATGGTATGTATAGCATTCTGTTTTTGTTTTTCTCATATACATTCAGTGAATTGATAGGCCAAATTACATGGAATGGGAATTTACGCATTGCACTCATGAATTTCTGGTGGAACTCACCCTTTTTTTCCCCACGAAGGTACAATTAAGATTGATGTTGTAGTAGTGGGTTCCAAATTGCAATGTTGTTGGGTCGGGCTGGATTTGACCGCAACTTGGTTGGAGTATTGGTCTGGTTTGAGAGATTAGATCGGTTGATTCACAAATTAGTATAATTTAGTTGAATTGAGATAAAAGAAAATTGATTAAATCAGTAAATCAGTTCTTTCTTCGTCTTTTACAAATTTTTTAGTAATTTATTTAGATAAATTGGATTAACTAATTGAATCGAGAATTAATAATTTAAGCGGTTCAATTATCTGTATGGTTTTTTGAAAATCTTAAAGATGGAGTATTGCGGTGATCCTATCTTTGAGTCGGTAGTCGCGTCTGCCTTTTAAATTATATCTATAATTTTTTCTCCATAGCTGGTCTGTACAAATTTAGTTACCATAATTTCTGTATTTTAAAATTTTTAATAAATGATCAGAGGTGACAAATAATAAATTTATGGACTCGTCAGTAAAAATTAAATTTGAAATAGTTTTAAATTTGTGTTATACAGGGATGCTTTATTCAACTGACATTTTCACATGTAGCATTGATAAAGCATGTAAAACAATGTATTCATTTGCTACCTATAATTTTTAGAAAAAAATTTGATTATTTAAAGTTAATGTATCTTGTAAAAGGATTTTAATCTTGTAAAACTTTTATAGTTCTAGTTTATTTGTATAATGAATCGGATTTACTTTTGTTTGGAGTAAATATTTTTTTAATAATTATCAATCGCTTAAAACATTGAACGTAAAAATGTTTTATTTGAAATTTATTTTAGTGTAAATTTTAATTTTGATGAATTTAATTTATCAAAATTATATTTGGTCATGATTATATTAAGGTTAAATTTTGTTGACGTATTGACTAAATTGTGAAAAATAAAAATTGATGAGGTCAAAATGAGAATCCTTAAAAGTTGAAGGGTTAAAAATGTAAATTCAAAAGTTGAAAGACTAAAAGTGAAAATATTTAAAAGCAAAAAGGATATAAATGAAAATATAAAACTTGACCAAGGGTAAAATGATCATTTAGTAAAAAATTTTAAGTAAAATTACCAAAATACCATTAGATGTGCGGATGAATTATGGCTATTAGTTTGCTTAGCCTTGATTTCTTGAAGTATAAAATATGGGCTATTGGATCTAATAATGATGATGGTGATATTTTATAATATTTAATTAGTTAATTATTATTTTAATAATATTTTATTTAGATATTTTATTAATATTTTAACTATGAAAAGTTAGTATAAAAGAAAGGAAAGATGAAATATTTTCATCTATCCAACGTGAGAGAAAATTGAGAGGAGTGAAACTTTTTGTTCTTTATAAATTAGTACTCTTTCATTTAAAAGTATTGTGAATTTTCGTGGCCACAATAAAGAAAAAGTAAAGTAGAGATTTTAGAAAGTTTGATTATCATCTTGGAAACAAGAAATTTGGAATTGGAAGTGAAGAAAGTTGAAGAGAAAGTGAAGAGATTAAAGAGACAATGTAAGAATTTAAGTGCTTGCTTATAAATTTTTTGTTTAGTTGAAGTAGAGATATGAGAAAGTGATTTCTAGTAAAGAAATTGATTATGTATTTGATAAGTTTATGAAGTAGAAAAAGTGAAGAAATAATGGAAGTGTTGGAAACAAAGTGAAGATGGTGACAAAAGGAAGGAAGAAAATTAAAGACAAAATAGTGAAATTCTAACAAAAGAGAGGTAAGTAATTCAAGAATTTTATTATACCTATTAAAATCCAAGTATAAAATATGTGAAACTGTTATATTAGTAGTTGTGTGATTAACTTAAAATATTTGTGTTATTATTTAATTTGAAATTGATTAAAGTATAGTGAAGATATTCATTTAATTTAATTTCAAAGTGAATTAATGTTGTGTAATGAAAGTATGAAATAAGTGATTAAATTGTAAATTGTACAAAAGTTAATGTGTAGAATATAGTATTATGAATAAATGCTTAATTGAAGTGGATTTATAGCGATTATGAAATTTTATATTGATAAGTACAAAATTGTAAAATATTTAAAAGTGATAATGTGTACTAAAATATTGTAATGAAATGTTTAAATGAAGTGATATATGGAAGTGAAATGTATTCTAAAGTAAGGATAAATGATTATTTAATTATATGTTAACAAGAACTAAATTTGAAATATTGTAAAGTATAGTGTAGTGAAATTGATGTCAAGAGGATTAATTTGTAAAGAGCGTAAAAATTAGAAGTATGAAATAAAAGTACTCAAAATGAGAATTCAAATAAAGTGTTTATGATAGTGAATTTAATTCTAGGTGAAATCAAAGTGATAATTAAATGAATATTGATTTTCAGGAAAATAAGTGCTAAATTGTAAAAAATGTAAAGTTTTATATGCTATTAATTACTAAGTGACAGTGATGAAAATTGCTAATATAAATGCCCAAGTAGACAAGATATGAACTTGTTGGTTATAGATGACATGCCATTAGGAAACTTTCAGTGCGGTATAGTGGCAGTGACACTTCGGTCAAACTCAGTGATAGTGGAACCTCAGAGCATTTCATTGATTGTAATATCCTGATTTTGGGCCTAGTCGGAATAGTGGTTTCGTGACCACAAAATCCGAGATATAAATAATTATTTTATGATTATTTTAAGGTCTATGATATGATTGCATGATTGTGTGAAAATTTCGTGAAGAAATTTTATGCATAAAGTGCTTAATTTGAAATTTGGGACTAAATTGAATAAATTGCAAAACTTGTGTTCTAGAAGTATTTTGCATAAAATTGAATTAGATTATTAATTAGAGGTCCTTAAAGAGTAATTTTACCAATTTCTAAGTCTATGGACAAAAATTGGACATGGATGGAATTTTGGAAAGTTTAGTAGTAAGGGCATTTTGGTCATTTAGGGTAAAATGAATTAAAATACAAAATTAAAAGCCAATTTTGCTCATCTTCAACCCCATGGCCGAATATAGCAAGGAGAAACCATGGCTAGGGTTTTCAAGCTTCCAAGCTCGATTGTAAGTCCGTTCTAGCCTCGTTTTAATGATTTTTACGCTTTTGGAGTCCCTTAGCTCGATTTAGCTTATGCTAGCAATAATTTAACCTAGGGTTTATATTTGGAAAAATACCCATAGGTGAAATTTGTGTATTTTGGTGTTTTATGATAGAATATGAGGTTTTAAATTATGTTAGACAACTTGTGCTACTCGGTTTTAAGTGAAAACGAGCAAAAGGGCTTAATCGGTAAAAATACCTAATAGTCATAAGTACATGTTAGAGTGAGAATTTGATGTTGCCATAGAAGGAAAAATGATCAGCATGTCATAAAACATAAGAAAATAGGCTGAATTTTAATTTACGAGCTTTGGGGAAAAAGTGTAAATATGCAAAAGTTTAGGGCAAAATTGTAATTTTTCCAAAATATGATTTTGGGTCAATTTGAATAATGTGAGTCCTAATTAGACTATATTTTAAATGATAGAGCAAGGAAAACTGAAATTGGGCTAAAATGGGGAAAATACCAAGTTGTGGACGAAATGGTAAAATAGCCATTTTCGCATACGAGGTAAGTTCATGTGTAAATGTAGTAACATAATTGTCATTTTAAGCAATTTAATGTTGTTTATATGATATGATGCTGATTATTATCATGAAATATTATGCTTTGTGGTTATTGTTGAATAATATGTAATTATGTGAATTACTTGATGAGCATGAACTATCACCAAGTATCAATTTCGATATTCGTGGAAGATGGCAAAGATGTGTGATCAAGGAAAACGCCTGCTTGAACCTTAGGAATAGATTAGGATACAAGTGACATGTCACTAGGATGGTTGAGCATCCGAACTCGTTGAGTTGAGTCCGAGTTCACTTATGGATGCGAGCGTCCAACTCGTTGAGTTGAGTCCGAGTTCGTGAGATGTAACTAGGCATCCGAACTCGTTGAGTTGAGTCCGAGTTCACTTATGGATGCGAACGCCGAGCTCGTTGAGTTGAGTCCGAGTTCACTTATGGGCGGGTTACATGGTAGCTTGGCTACATATGTGGCACTTATGTGCAAACTTTCCACGATCCGAATTATATTCCGATATGTTCAACGGGTAAAGTTCTACTCAAATGGAGGAATACTCAAGATGAAAGGGACGATTGGTAAGTGTTGTGAAATGGATACTTTGAACAGGTATGTACTTAACCCTCGGGTTGAAAACTCGATATAACAACAATATGGTAAGATGATAAATGAAAAGGTGATATGAATGTCTTGGTGATGATTATGCAAATGATGTTTTATGTTTGCTTATATGGTTATGTTACTTGCTATTTGCATGTGAGCTTACTAAGCATTTATGCTTACTCCTCCTTTTCATTCCTTGTAGTGTTGACAAGCCAGCTCGGAAATCGGAAACGGTCGGAGGCACGCCACACTATCCGTATACCATCTTGGCATAATGGCTTGTATATTTTGAGTATGGCATGTATAGCATTATAATCATTTTATATATATGGTCTTATGATATGGTTATTGAGTGGTATGGAAATAGAAATGCTTGGTAATGATTAGCCATTGGAATGGCTAATCATGATCATATTTGGTATTATGTATGTCAAATTGCTAGCTAATCCATGGAAACCATGAAATAGGTAAAATTTACCATAAAATAGATTCAGACAGCAGCAGTGACGTGAGTTTGAAAAATCACTAAAAATAGTAGAAATGGAATTAAATAATGAATAAGTTATGGAATCGAAGCTTGATGAGTCTATTTTCATATGAAATAAGCGAAACAGGTATATGAGCTATATTTTATGAGATGTTTAAATTTTTGTGAAACAGGGCCAGAGCGATTTCTGGATCCCCTGTTATGATTTTGGAAATTCACCATAAATTTTACAAAGATAATTAGAAGTCACGCTTTATATGTACAGATTCCTTATTGAGTCTAGTTTTATTAGAGATAAACGGCATAGTCATTGAAGGTCTGTATAGGGAGATATCTGATTCGTAATACACAGAGGTCAGAGTAGTTGAACCCTGAAACAGGGGAGACTTTAACTAATAAACTGTACTAATTGGCCCAACCAAAAATTCTAGAAAAAAATTAGTAGATATATATATGAGTCTAGTTTCAGGAAAAATTTACGGAATTGGATTTCGAGTTTCGTAACTCGAGATATGATTTTTAAAGCGACTGTGATGCAGTTAGCCAGCTTGTCTGGAAATTTTAAAATGAATTGTATGAGCTGTTTAATTAATGAATTAAATCCGTTAACACCTCGTGTTCGACTCGAAATGGTCTCGGTGCACGGGTGTTACATTTAGTGGTATCAGAGCAGGTTTAGTCGGTTCTCGGACTAACCTAGCATGTGTAAAAGTTTAGCTATACATGCCACTGATCTGTGATAGTGTGATGTCTTCCGACGCGTATAAGTACCGTCTTATTTAGACAGGGTACTCTCCAACCGAGCTGCGCCAACCATGTTCAATGTTAAGTAAAGATATTTGAGTAAAATTATGATTATGATAAGTCTCGGTTCAGAAAAGTATGAATAAAGGTTTATGATACATATGTGATAATATGTGAGATGAAAGTTCATGTTGTGATAAATATTCATATTTGCTTAATGCTCATATGATGTAGTGTATGTGGCTTACTTGATAAGATGAACGGAATAAATAGAAAGTAGTAGAGGTATGAATAAAGGTCATAATATTATGATACTGAATGAAAATGTCCTTGTCTTGATTGGATGTCGAATGTTGATGAATGTTAATGGTATATAATTTTTATGAGGTAAAGGATTATAATGAAATGAACTTATCTATGTTAAATTGTTGGACTGAATTATATGATTGTAATGATATGTACATGATGATGCACGAAATGAAAGTTGTGATTGTGATGCAAATATCTATGTTTGTTTGGCCTTATATAATGTCATGAGCATGAATTAATTTAATTAATTGAATGGATAAGTAAAGTGTCTAGAAAACATAGAATGTATGCATAAGTATATTGTCTAAATGGGACAATAGGAAAATTGGTGTAAGCCAACATGAATGAATGACATGATTTTGATGATGTTACTATGATGATGGAAGTTGTGTCATATGTGTATGTATAAGAAAGTCGAGTCGAGGTCCTACAACCCTCCCCTTACCAAAGTGCTACTTATAATGGAATTTCATGAGATTTGTATTGAATAAGTTTTCGTTGAGAACCCAAAGAGTTCAAAGTGATAGAATAATTATAAGTATGATCCGAGATTGAAAATGAGCTGATAAGTAAAGTCGAGCCGAAAGTATCGGATTGACGTAAAATTATTGGAGTTATGCATCGTCCTAGTTAGAAAAGGAATTCTCCTTGGTAAATCGAATTACTCAAGTGCAAGGTCGAGAAAAGTGTAAATCAAATTTATTCAGAATTGGCCTTTTTTAGTGAATGGTTTAATATAAAATTTGTGACGGCAGAACTAGTTGGGGAAATGATATTTCAAATGTGAATTATCTGAGTGTGACAGTTATGACCGGACAGATTTAGCAGTCTCTTTTGAGATGTTCTATGTGTTCACCCGTTCTCAGAAATATTTCTATGGCTATTGATCTTCTGAAGAAATTCTTGTTATATGGGAATGTCTTCTAATTCTGGTGTTGGATGAAAGCATTGGTAGTCTGACTGGTTTATAATTTATATTGCTCTATTTTATCGGGTATTCTATTTCATTTCGTCTGATAAGAATTGATGAGAGAATTCATATGATATTATGATTCTGCTTTCTTCTACTTGATGCTTCATCCGATATATATGTATGGGAAGATATATTGATCTTGTTATATTTGATTTCATGGGATTAAATGATGTTTTCTTTTGGACTTTCTTTCTTTGAAGAATTATCGGTATTCTCGTATTTTCTCTATGAATTTGGTTTTCGATTCTCCCATAGTATCGTATCTTGGGTTTCTTAATCTCGGATCTCTTTATTCGGATTTCTTTATTCGGGTTTCTATCTTGGATTTCTTTATTCGGTTTTCTTGTTATCTTTGTTCCATAATTTGTCAATTATGACTCATGTTCAAGTACGTTCTTCACTCGTGATAATCATGTCAAATATGACTATACTTCTAATTTGATCTTGGTAATGTGGTGATTTTAGTATTGGGATTTTTCTAATTTCTATGTAAGGATTTGACATCGAGAAAGGCATAGGTGATAAAAGCGCGAGTTTTAGTCGGTATGGTAAATTATTTATTTGAAAGATTTCATGTGACAATTATGTCAGGATTATTTTTCCCAAGTCTGATAATAGAATCTCATTTTGTACGTATAAAAGAGTAAATAGTTTGAACGAGAAGTGTATATTTATTAGAAAGAGTTGAATATTAGTTTAAGTCACTACGAATGATAAGGTTTCCATCTTGTGAAAGCTGAAAAGTTTATTACATGTTGACAGAGTTCGGATAGATGAGAATATTGGTAACCAAGCGTCCGAACTAGACCATCTACATTGAGCAATGACTTCGACTTTCAAGAATGTATTGTTGTATGAATTGTGATGTGTTTCAAGACAAAGAGGTAATGTGATAGTTTAGAGCATCCGATGTTACATAAAATCGGAGTTGTTAAAGGGGTTAAAGCCGAGCATTGGGATCTATCAAAATTATCCTTGTCAATGTTGATATTGGGATGGAAATGAGAAGGATTATTCTTGAGGCCATATCAGAATTATTTCTATGGCGGAAAGAGGAAAATGTGATGTATCCTATTGTTAAATGTTTGGCGAGATCTATAAATCACATCTTGGTATTGAATGAATTCTTCTCATCAGATTCATGGAATTTCAGTCTCTTTGATTGTTGATTTCTTGGAATTCGGTCTCCATTAAATCAAGTTGAGATCCAGGTTTTATGTCATGATATCATGGGAAATTAAGAAGGGTTGAAAATTTAAGAACAGTTGAGAGTTGAGACTGTAAGCTTTTAGATCATATGAGAAATTGAAGAGATGTATTGGAGGTACAGTCTAAGTGCAAGTTCTTCGGCACCAAATATGAGATTAAAAGTGAAGACCACTTTTCTGGTAAGATTTTCGGGGACGAAAATCCCTGAAGGGGGGGAGAGTTGTAATATCCTGATTTTGGGCCTAGTCGGAATAGTGGTTTCGTGACCACAAAATCCGAGATATAAATAATTATTTTATGATTATTTTAAGGTCTATGATATGATTGCATGATTGTGTGAAAATTTCGTGAAGAAATTTTATGCATAAAGTGCTTAATTTGAAATTTGGGACTAAATTGAATAAATTGCAAAACTTGTGTTCTAGAAGTATTTTGCATAAAATTGAATTAGATTATTAATTAGAGGTCCTTAAAGAGTAATTTTACCAATTTCTAAGTCTATGGACAAAAATTGGACATGGATGGAATTTTTGGAAAGTTTAGTAGTAAGGGCATTTTGGTCATTTAGGGGTAAAATGAATTAAAATACAAAATTAAAAGCCAATTTTGCTCATCTTCAACCCCATGGCCGAATATAGCAAGGAGAAACCATGGCTAGGGTTTTTCAAGCTTCCAAGCTCGATTGTAAGTCCGTTCTAGCCTCGTTTTAATGATTTTTACGTTTTGGAGTCCCTAGCTCGATTTAGCTTATGCTAGCAATAATTTAACCTAGGGTTTATATTTGGAAAAATACCCATAGGTGAAATTTGTGTATTTTGGTGTTTTATGATAGAATATGAGGTTTTAAATTATGTTAGACAACTTGTGCTACTCGGTTTTAAGTGAAAACGAGCAAAGGGCTTAATCGGTAAAAATACCTAATAGTCATAAGTACATGTTAGAGTGAGAATTTGATGTTGCCATAGAAGGAAAAATGATCAGCATGTCATAAAACATAAGAAAATAGGCTGAATTTTAATTTACGAGCTTTGGGGAAAAAGTGTAAATATGCAAAAGTTTAGGGCAAAATTGTAATTTTTCCAAAATATGATTTTGGGTCAATTTGAATAATGTGAGTCCTAATTAGACTATATTTTAAATGATAGAGCAAGGAAAACTGAAATTGGGCTAAAATGGGGAAAATACCAAGTTGTGGACGAAATGGTAAAATAGCCATTTTCAGATACGAGGTAAGTTCATGTGTAAATGTAGTAACATAATTGTCATTTTAAGCAATTTAATGTTGTTTATATGATATGATGCTGATTATTATCATGAAATATTATGCTTTGTGGTTATTGTTGAATAATATGTAATTATGTGAATTACTTGATGAGCATGAACTATCACCAAGTATCAATTTCGATATTCGTGGAAGATGGCAAAGATGTGTGATCAAGGAAAACGCCTGCTTGAACCTTAGGAATAGATTAGGATACAAGTGACATGTCACTAGGATGGTTGAGCATCCGAACTCGTTGAGTTGAGTCCGAGTTCACTTATGGATGCGAGCGTCCGAACTCGTTGAGTTGAGTCCGAGTTCGTGAGATGTAACTAGGCATCCGAACTCGTTGAGTTGAGTCCGAGTTCACTTATGGATGCGAACGCCCGAGCTCGTTGAGTTGAGTCCGAGTTCACTTATGGGCGGGTTACATGGTAGCTTGGCTACATATGTGGCACTTATGTGCAAACTTTCCACGTATCCGAATTATATTCCGATATGTTCAACGGGTAAAGTTCTACTCAAATGGAGGAATACTCAAGATGAAAGGGACGTATTGGTAAGTGTTGTGAAATGGATACTTTGAACAGGTATGTACTTAACCCTCGGGTTGAAAACTCGATATAACAACAATATGGTAAGATGATAAATGAAAAGGTGATATGAATGTCTTGGTGATGATTATGCAAATGATGTTTTATGTTTGCTTATATGGTTATGTTACTTGCTATTTGCATGTGAGCTTACTAAGCATTTATGCTTACTCCTCCTTTTCATTCCTTGTAGTGTTGACAAGCCAGCTCGAAATCGAAAACGGTCGGAGGCACGCCACACTATCCGTATACCATCTTGGCATAATGGCTTGTATATTTTGAGTATGGCATGTATAGCATTATAATCATTTTATATATATGGTCTTATGATATGGTTATTGAGTGGTATGGAAATAGAAATGCTTGGTAATGATTAGCCATTGGAATGGCTAATCATGATCATATTTGGTATTATGTATGTCAAATTGCTAGCTAATCCATGGAAACCATGAAATAGGTAAAATTTACCATAAAATAGATTCAGACAGCAGCAGTGACGTGAGTTTGAAAAATCACTAAAAATAGTAGAAATGGAATTAAATAATGAATAAGTTATGGAATCGAAGCTTGATGAGTCTATTTTCATATGAAATAAGCGAAACAGGTATATGAGCTATATTTTATGAGATGTTTAAATTTTTGTGAAATAGGGCCAGAGCGATTTCTGGATCCCTGTTATGACTTTGGAAATTCACCATAAATTTTACAAAGATAATTAGAAGTCACACTTTATATGTACAGATTCCTTATTGAGTCTAGTTTTATTAGAGATAAACGGAATAGTCATTGAAGGTCTGTACAGGAGATATCTGATTCGTAATACACAGAGGTCGAGTAGTTGAACCCTGAAACAGGGAGACTTTAACTAATAAACTGTACTAATTGGCCCAACCAAAATTCTAGAAAAATTAGTAGATATATATATGAGTCTAGTTTCAGGAAAAATTTACGAATTGGATTTGAGTTTCAGAACTCGAGATATGATTTTTAAAGCGATGTGATGCGTTAGCCAGCTTGTCGGAAATTTTAAAATGAATTGTATGAGCTGTTTAATTAATGAATTAAGTCCGTTAACACCTCGTGTTCGACTCCGGAAACGGTCTCGGGTACGGGGTGTTACATTGTTTCTGCAGTTCGGTGCATTTCAGTGTTCTTTCTGCATATCCTGCTTGTTCAATTGAGTCCATTATGGGCTAAACGAAAAGTGTAAAGTGAAATTAGTAGTGAGTCGGTAAGTGAAAATAGGGTAAGATTGTAAGCAGAAGTAAGCATTTAATGATAATTTAATTAAATTCATTATGTTATATTTAAAGTATTGACACCTTAAATTTAATTAAAATGGTAAGTTTAATTCTTGATGTACTTACTAAGCTTTTACGAGCTTAATGCCTGTTTTAAATGCATAGGTGGAAGATCAGATTAGAGTTCTAGATTCAAGTTGTTCAAAGTAGTGACTTCAACATATCTGGTCACATCATCAAAGGTTGGGAGAAAAATGGTATGTAATAAATTTTATGGTATAGAGTATGACTTGTACATAGGTTAAAACAACATATCTAAAAGATTTTTTAGTGAAAACAAATGATTGAATTTGATTGAAATGTGGTATATGAACATTGTTTTAGGAATTGTGAATTGAAATTCATAGGAGTCATGGAGACAGAAACCATGTTGCAATGAGCTAACTAAGTGAGTGGCGTCGCAATGTGGAATCCTCGAAGTCGCGACGTCAACTCGGAAGATTGAAATTTTATATTTTTGTCCTTAATCAACTATAGGACATCAAGAGAGCTTTCATAAGCTTGTATAAGGCTCAGATTTATTTGTAAATCATGTTATAAATGTGTAATGAGCAAAGCAACTTGAATAAAAAGCTGAATCAATATGTAAATAATTATAGTTGCTCCAGCAATGAATGTGACATTTCGATGCCTTAATCTGGTGATCGGTTCAGGTACGGGGTGTGACATTAATAAAGACAAAAATTATTATTATTTAATTATTTAAGAAAAATAATTAAAATTAATATATTATATAAGATAAAAAATATTAAAATACAAATTAATTAAAAGAATAAATTAGAATATGAAAATGTGGAAGTATATATATATGGTCGAATTAAACATATATGTTGGATTTTTTTAAATTTAAGGATTTACGTTGTTTTTTTTATATTTATCAGGATATGCTATTTTTGGAGAGAGAAATAAAAACGTGTCCTATAAAGCGCATTTTCACTTTATTAAAAATTATTTTTTTTTCTTGCGGTTGGAAATTAAAAGTTTATAAATTTATTTTTGTCTGTATTTGTGATAGACATTGTTATAGTTTTTAGGTATGTTTGAATTTAAGGTGATATTGTGAAGCTTGGTGACCTACAAATTTCATCTGTCATGTGAGTATAGAGTATCACCTGAGAAACCAGATCGTGTTGCAACTCAAAATCCTAGTTGACGGTGATTATATGGTCTTAGGTTGAAGCATAACTAGGGCTTCAAGTTTACAAAGGTTATGCTGTCAAGGGATGAAGCATAAATGAGGACCCAGTTGGCAGTGGTTATGTGGCCATGACAACGAGTTTCACCTCATCAAAGGAGGATGCTTTATAAAACCCATACAGAAGTTAAAGACGAAAACAGATGGGACTTTCATTATAATCAAGTAATTTGTTTTATCCATCTCCACCAAAGGCAGTGAGCTCGTTACTATAACATGTGATAGAGTTGAGGGCAACAAGATTTTCCGCAGGGATAATTTATTGTGCCGTCACACCCCTAACCCAAATCTGTCACTGGATTAGAGTTACGGAGCATTACCGGAGTTTACAAATTAATTATTAGACATTTCATTTCATCTAGCATTCATATTTGAAACCAATCAAAATCATACATATTGTCCCTTAAACGGGCCCTCGAGACCCAAATTTATGCATTAGAAACACATAGGGACTAAATCGAAAACTCAGATTTTTTTTTGAAAATATTTAAAGTTTCCAACACTGCAAGGGTCACACGACCATGTGGCTATGCCGTGTGACTCACACGGTTTGAAAGCACGCCCGTGTCTCAAGCCGTGTGGGTATTCTAAATAGGGACACACGACCGTGTTTTAGCTCGTGTTTGTGCCTGTGTGAGTATACTGACTTGGGTCACATGGCCAAGTCACACTCCCATGTGCTAGGCCTTGTGATTATTCTGTTTTGTGCAAATTTAAGATACAGGGGACACACGGCCGTGTCACCTAGCCATGTGTCACACACGGTTGAGACACACACCTGTGTCTCTACCTGTGTGGACGAAAATAGGCCATTTTACAAGCCATATTTCTCACCCAATTTTGTGTCTATCTAGAATCAACATTACACATATCAACAAGCCATAATTAAACATTCAAAACAAGCCAAAATAAGTGGCTAAACTCAACACACTACATATAAGCCATCATTAAACAAAATACCTATATATGCCATTATAACCAAAATCAAAACATTCGAAAATATCGATAGAATCGATGGATGGTATGATATATCTTCGACAAGCTTTCAACCCAATTGAGCTTCCGATAATCTGGAAAGTAGAAGAAAACAAATACATAAGCAATGAATGCATAGTAAGCTCGTATAAACTTTAATCATAATACTTCCTTTTCAAATATGAAATTTATACTTATCAAGAATAATCTAATATTGCTACCACAATACTCATGAAGTTGTATTTAACAACTCACTAAGTGAATAAGTCTACAGTATCACTTATACATAATATTCCTAACATAGTAGGATTTTAAACAACTTTAACTCTTCCAAAATTTCTTTATTTTCATTTGCGTTTCTTTACTTTCCACACTCATTCCATACGCATAACACACCATTCATAAGCATATCATTAAACCATAGATACAAGCTAGTGCATTTAAACATAGACCTTTTTCAAATTAATCAGATGATAACTTATTTTATAAGAAATTGCATAACTTAAAACTTACCACTCTTTCATGGGCACAAGTATATTTTCATTTAAGCACTTACCCTTTCAACGCATCATATAATAAACATATTACCATTTAACTAGTAACTTGGCACTTGTCTAAGCGTCAACAACAACACTTGTTAGCATACTTGAACATATTTCATATAAATTCAACATTAATAAACTTATTTTATCAACATATCACATTTGAGTTTATACTCATCACAACTTACATAATTTCCATGTATCAACATATCAAGATATTGATATATATACATATCATGACTCATATCATTCTCTTAATGTTTCTTCATATACATATATTGTAACGCCCCCTTACCCGAGGTTGTCGCTAGAGTCGAGCATGAGACATTACTAAACTTATTTTAGCATTTAAACAAGTTCAAACAATTCTCGTAGTAAACTGTCCATCTGTGTCATAGTTGCTAAAAAAATCATATCTCGAGTTACGAAACTCGAAATCAAATTCCATAAATTTTCCCTGAAACTAGACTCATATATCTACTTAGTAATTTTTTTCTAAAATTTTTGGTATGGCCAATTAGTACAATTTATTAGTTAAATTCTCCCCTGTTTTAGGGTTCGGCTACTCTGACCCCTGTGCACTACAAATCAAATTTCTTCCTATACAGAGATTTAATGACGTCGTTTGTTTATCTTAAAAATAGACTCAATAAGGAATTCATAAATATAAAGTTTGAGTCCTAATTATTTTTATACAATTTATGATGAATTTTTAAAGTCAGAACAAGGAATACAGAAATCGCCCTGACCCTGTTTCACCAAAACGTAAATATCTCATAAAATAAAACTCTTTTACCTATTTTGTTTCTTTCACATGAAAATAGATTCATCAAGATTAAATTCCATATTTTATTCATCATCTAATTCTATCTCTACTATTTTTAGTGATTTTTCAAACTCACATCACTGCTGCTGTGTGATTCTGTTTTATAGCCAATTTCACCATTTTATGGATTTCCATAGATTAGTTAGCACATAAAGCATACGTGTTATCAAATATAATCTTGATTAGCCACTCTAATAGCTAATCATTCTCAAACATTTCCATGCCATCCATGAGCTATATCATAAGATTATATACACAAAATGATTATAATGCTATACATGCCATATTCCCAAAATATACCAGTCATTATACCAAAATAGTTTGTTGATAGTGTGAGCGCGCCTCCGATCGTTCCTGATCTCCTAGCCGGCTTGACAAAACTACAAAGAATAAAGAGGAGGGAGTAAGCATAATTGCTTAGTAAGTTCACATGTAAATAGCAAGTAACATAACCATGCAATAATACGAAATCCACATTTGCATAATATCACCAAAGCATTCATATCATATTTCTCATTCATGATCCTAACATATTATTGTTATATTGAAGTATCAACCCAAGGGTTAAGTACATACCTGTACAAATTTTCTCATTCACCACACTTACCAACATGTCACCTTCATTTTAGGTACTCACCTTATCCACTTAAGATTTACCCGTTGAACACATCGGAATATGATTCGAATACGGATTTCATGCACATAAGTGCCATACCCGCAGCTAGACAAACTCAATAGCTTGTGAAAATTATGTAACCAAGCTACCATGTAACCCACCCATAAGTGAACTCAGACTCAAATCAACGAGCTCAGGCGTTCGCATCCATAAGTGAACTCGGACTCAACTCAACGAGCTCGGACCTCAAATATCTCAGTGACATGTCACTTGTATTCTAATCTATTCCCAAGGTTCAAACGGGCTTTTTCCTCGATCACACATCTTTTCCGTCTTCCACGGAATATCAAAACTGATACTCGGTAGCAATTCATATTTAACCAGTAGCACACATAATTTGCATATTACTCAATAATAACCACAAAGCATAATATTTCATGATATTAATCATCATATAATATAAATAACATTAAATTAATTAAAATGACAATTATGTTACTACATTTATGAACTTACCTCGGTACAAAATAAAGAAATTTTGCAATTTAGTCCACAATCTTTTCCTTTCCCCGATCAAGGTCGATTCCACGTCTTTCTTGGTTTAAAATAACACATTTAGCTGATTTAATACTCACATTTATCAAAATAGTCCTTAACTCTAACTCTTTCAAAATTACAATTTTGCCCCTAAATTTTTGCATATTTACACTTTTTCCCCAAAGCTCAAAAATTAATTTTTTTTCCAAAATTATTATGTTTTATGACATGCTGATCATTTTTCCCTTCTATGGGAACATCAAATTCTCACTCTAACATGTTATAAACATTAGGTATTTTTACCGATTATGTCATTTTACTCGTTTCACATAAAATCGTTTAGCAAAAGTTGTTTAACACAATTTAAAGCTTCATATTCTACCATAAAACATCAAAATAAACACATTTCACCTATGGGTATTTTTCCAAATATAAACCCTAGGTTAAATTATTGCTAGAATAAGCTAAATCAAGTTACCGGGACTCCAAAAACGTAAAGAACATTGAAAACGGGGCTTGGATTCACTTACTATGGAGCTTGGAAGCTTGAAACAAACCCTAGCTATGGAGAACCCTTGAAATTTCGTCCTAATGAAGAAGATGGACATATTTTGCCATCTTTTTCCTTTTTTTAATCTTTTAATTACCAAATGACTAAAACACCCTTCATTAAAAACTTTGGTTATTTCTACCTATGTATGTCCACTTTTGTCCATGAAAACCTAATGGTATAATTACATTTAAGGACCTCTACTTCAATTATGCTCTTCAATTAAATCCTTTAACATCTAAAACTCATATTTATCAACTTTTGCAATTAAGTCCTAATAGGCAAATTAGACATGCAATTCATGAAATTTTCTATCGATATTCTAACACATGCATCTAAACACTCAATAAATTATAAAAATTAATCGGAATAAATTTTTCTACTTCAGAATTGTGGTTTTGAAACCACTATTCCGTTTAGGCCCTAATTCGGGATATCACATATATCATCCAAAAACAACTCCTATATCTTGCCATTCGAAGAACGATTTATGGATATGTGTATATCATTTTCAGAAGCCCGAATTCTGAACAAAAGCTCATGAAAGCTAAACAGAAAGTAAACACGAAAGTTCGTAACAAATACTGAACCTCGGCTTACTTAGGTAATTTGCCGTCAACTCATCCTTTACATTCGTAGTGCTATAACCTAGTTAAGGTTTTATCATCAGAATGCAATAGCCCAACTCTGGTCTTACATATAAACACTGCCATGGTCCAACCATGGTCTTACATTCATAGTGCCATAACCCAGTTATGGTCTTATCATCAAAATGCCATAGCCCAGCTATGATCTTACATATAAACACTGCCATGGTCCAACCATGGTCTTACGTTCATAGTGCCATAACCCAGTTATGGTCTTATCCGTGAATTCATCCTTTGCCACAGAACGGTTGTACTCAATCCCGCGTTCCACTTGTTTTGAATATTTAATTCAATTTCATAATTTAACAATAATTTTGTATTCAATAATAGATATGAATAAATACATAATACCATTCATAAATTTAATAAATAAACATTGAAGTTTAATCATACAAACTTACCGAATTGAATTGTAATAATTGTAGGAGTTTACGGACTATTCCTATATTTTTCCTTTTTCACGAGTATCTACGAAATCTTGATATAAAATATAAAATTACTCATTCATTAGCATATATTTCAATTCCAATTCATTTCACTTTTATAAAATTATCCTTAAAATTTTACTTTTATTCAATTTATCTAATTAAATAATTATAAAACATCATCAAAATATCTCTAATATCATCATTGCCTTCTAGTGTTCGCTCCCTTTCTAATTGACTATTTTGCCCTTTATGATCTTCTAAAATTCCATCATTGAGTCATCACTTAATTTGGTAAAATTGTGATTTAGTCCTTCATAATTCTTCACCTATTCAACTTGGTCCTAAGTCATCAATTTTCCTTAGTTTCTAGATAATTCCACCCTTAAAATATTTGCACTATTGGTCCTTTAAATTTTTCATATTTATACTTTAACCTTTCAAATTTTGAGTATTTACTCTTGGGCAACAAAACTTTTCTCACTTTTGTTGTTTAATCCTTTCTTGAATTAATATGTCATAATATACTTCCCAATGTTGACATAACACAAAATTTCCCTTTTTGTCACTTTATTTCCCTATTTTACTATATCAATGATACTATCTTACTTTCTTACTATAGTAATTTTCGGGGTATTACATGTGCAGTGCAGAAAAGATGAAACACAAAACAACTGCTGTCTTCCTAATTTGCATTTCATCTTTTCTGCATCACACAATAACTCATCCCTGTCAGAAATCTTGTTGCCCCCAACTCTGTCACAGGTTTTAGTAACAGGGTCACTGTATTCGGTGGAGATAGAAAAAACAAATTACTTGATTATATTGGAAGGCCATTGTGTTTTTCATCTTTGACTTTTGCATGAGTTTTATAAAGAAACCTCTTTTGATGAGGTGAAACTCGTTGTCGTGTTCGCATAACCACTATTAACTAGGGATCCAATTATGCTTCATCCATTAACAACATCACCTTTATAAACTTGAAGCCCTAGTTACATTTCAACCCGAGATTGTATAATCACCGCCAACTTGGACCTCGAGTTGCAATGCGATCTCGGCTTCTGAAGTGATGACTCCATCCTCACATGGCAGGTGAAATTTATAGGTCACTGAGCTCCACGACATCACCATGAATCCAAACACAACTTAAAACTACAACTATGTCTTCCTCAAAGAAAAAGATAAATAAATCTTTAATCCCAGAAATTGCAACACGCAAGAAAACGAAAAGGAAAACAATTTAATTGAGATGGTGGGGGAGAGATGATGGAGTAGGGGGATGAAAATACCCATTTATATAGGCAATAAGGCGAGGTGATAACGATAAACCAACTATCACCCAAATTGCATTTCTTTTGCTCGGTGATAACGGTAAACCAACTATAAAATTCATGGCTTTTAAGGCTTAATAAAATACTAGAGTATCTTATTTTAATATGTGAATATTTGAAGTGTGATTAAACTTTCTTTCTCATATTTTAATGGTATGTATTTAAATCTTATAATACTTTTCTCTGTTCTTTAATATTCTAATGATAAAATAATATTATATTTTACATTTATTATATAAAAGGAAAAATAATAAATATACATATTAAAAAATTTAAAAGCATGATGACTTATTTGACCCTTCAATTTTACAAATAAAAATATTTTAGCCTTCCATTTAATTTTTCTCCTCTTTAGCCCTTAAACTTGCATTATTTGTTAAATCACCTTAAAATGGATAGAAAAATTAACGTCTATTAATTTTGCTAACGTAATATCCATGTGGATTGAAATTAATTAATTTTTAAAATTAAAAATATTACATATTTTTTATAAATATTTTATTAAGTGGATGTCAATCAAGATCTAGATAAATTTTAATGTACTTTAAATTCTAGTAGTCATTAGAAGTAGATCTCTACTTCATTTATATGTTTTATGGCTATAAATAGAGACTTTGGAGAAGTTTTGTAAATATCCCATTAATCAATAAAATATATTCTCTTTTGCTCTCCCATTTTATTTGTTATTTACTCTCTTTCTATTTATTTTATAACACATTATCAGCACGATTCTCTTTTATTTTATAATACGATCACTCCAAATCTGCTGCTCAAGTTGTTGTTGATTGCCTTCTAGAATTATTGCAATTTCAATCTTCAATTGAGGCCTGCGTATTATAAGTAATCATTATCTAAAAAAAAATTATGTAATCCTTACGTGTGCTCATGATAATAGCCATGGTGATAGCGATGATGTTAAAGAATCTCAGGTATATTTTACTATAATTTATTTGTTATATCATATTTCTTATAATTGGAGACTAATCATGACAACATGAATAGATAGATTTTGATTTGAAATCCACGAGTGTTTGCGATGGTAATTATGAAATAAAGAATCTATTGGGACGATTATAAGTTTATCGTAGTAAATCTATTGCATTCCTCGAAGTGAACGCAAGCACAAAAGAAAATAAAAAGCAATATTATTCCAATCTTTGGTAGTACAAAATTAGTTGAAAGCTCCAGAAAATCTGATATATTAATATCTTGTTATGGTTAATCCATTAGTTTTAAAAGATATTTATAATGGATCTCATATTGATATTGTGAATGAAGAAAATATTATATTTCATCTAAACCATTATTGCTATAAATATCTATTTTGAAAGGATGAAAAAAAAAAAAGGAGGATTGAGTTATTGATTAATCTTGTTATTAAATTGAATTGACTGTGACTATCTTTGTGATTTTTTTTGTCATCATCCTCATTAAGGGATTGTATGCAAAATATTTGACTGTGAAAAATTTACTTATGAACAATAGAATATGGTAATTCTATCTAAAGCTCGTTATGGTTGGATGCACCTAAAGTTACAATTTTTTTTTTAAAACTGTGAGTATAACTCTACAGTATTCAGAATAAATTCTTAATTAAAATTACGTGGATGAGAACTTGCAAGAGAGAAAACTTATGTATGAAAAGTCATTGGTTATGTACTTATTGTACACCTGGAAAATAGGGATTTAGACTTCACATTGATTTAGACATTTCCAATAGTAAATGTCATAATAGTACTTATATGTGAATGCAAAGTAAAAGGAATGACAGTAAAATCAATTTGTCACAATTATATTGACATTATTAGTACAATTGAAATGCATGTTAAAGTAAATTAAAAGTTTACTATACAAATGCATTTACTACTTGGCGTGACCAGTTAAACCATCCTGGATCATATATGATGAAAAATTAATTGAGAATTCATATGGACATTCATTAAATAACCAGAATATTCTTTAATTTAAAGAATTGTCATTTGTTGCTTATTCTCAATGAAAATTTATTATTAGAAACTCACTAGCTAAAGTTGAGATTTAATGTCTTACATTTCTGAAATGAATATGAGTCCATTCATCCACCATGTGGATGGTTTTGATATTATATGATTTTGGTAGATGCATCTACAAAATAATCACATATGTGTAATCAATTTGCAACATGCCGTTTGCAAGATTGCTTTTTAAATAATTAAATTCAAATCATGCAATTAAGAGAATTCATCTTGCTAACACTGATGAGTTTATATCTCAGTCTTTTATTGATTGAGTTTGAAAAACTTTTGTAAAAGTTTGTTATTTATGCGCATAATGGTTTAGAGAAATTATTGATTGAATGCCTCTGATTAATGTCTAAACCATTACTTATGAGAACTAAACCTCCTATTTCAACATGAGAGTATGTTGATTTATGTGTTGTACACATCAAACCAATAAGTTTTAAATACTCCTCATTACAATTGGTTTTTGGTAAAGAGTTAAATATTTCCCATCTTTGAAAATTTGTATGTGTATATATTCCAATTGATCCACCACAACGTACAAAGATGAGTGAATCCTCAAAGAAAGTTGAGAATATATATTAATTACGAGTTTCCTTGTAATATCCCGAATTAGGGCCTAATCGGAATAGTGGTTTCGTGACCATAAATCTGAGATATAAATAATTATTTTATAATTATTTTGAGGTTTATGATATGATTGCATGATTGTGTGAAAATTTCGTGATGAAATTCTATGCCTAAAGTGCTTAAATTGAAAGTAGGGACTAAATCGAATAAGTTGCAAAACTTGCATTCTAGAAGTTTTTTAGTATGAAATTGTTTTGGAATATTAATGAGGAGGTCTTAAATAGCAATTTGACCAATTTTAAGTTCATGGACAAAATTAGGACATGGAAGGAATTTTTGGAAAGTTTAGTAGTAAGGGTATTTTGGTCATTTAGTTATTAAAATGAATAAAAAACAAAATTAAAAGCCAATTTTTGTCCATCTTCTTCATTAGGCCGAAATTTCAAGGGTTCTCCATAGCTAGGGTTTGTTTCAAGCTTCCAAGCTCCATAGTAAGTGATTCCAAGCCCCGTTTTTAATGATTTCTACGTTTTTGAGATCCCGGTAACTCGATAAAGCTTATGTTAGCAATAATTTAACCTAGGGTTTATATTTGGAAAAATACCCATAGGTGAAATTTGTGTATTTTGATGTTTTATGATAGAATATGAAGTTTTAAATTATGTTAGACAACTTGTACTACTCGATTTTAAGCAAAAACGAGTAAAAGGGCTTAATCGGTAAAAATACCTAATAGTCACAAGTACATGTTAGAGTGAGAATTTGATGTTGCCATAGAAGAGAAAAGTGATCAGCATGTTGTAAAACATAAGAATAAGGAATAAAGTTTAATCCAGAGCCTAGGGGCAAAATGTAAATATGCAAAAGTTTAGGGTAAAATTGTAATTTTTCCAAAATTTGAGTTAAGGATTAATTTGATAATGTGAGTATTAAATAAGCTAAATGTGTTATTTTAGATCAAGAAAGACGTGGAATCGACCTCAATCGAGGAAAAGAAAAGATTGTGGACTAAATTGCAAAATCTTTGTATTTTGGTACCAAGGTAAGTTCATGTGTAAATAATGTAGCATAATGGTTATTTTTAAGTTATTGATGTTAATTATATGTTATGCTGAATTTTATTATGAAATGTATGCTTTGTGGTTAATTTCAAATAATATGCAAATTATGTGAACTACTTGTTAAATATAATTGTTACTGAGTATTGATTTCGCATTCTACGGAACACGGCAAGGATAAGTGTTCGAGGAAAAGCCCGTTTGAACCTTAGGAATAGATTAGGATACAAGTGACATGTCACTAGGATGGTTGAGCATCCGAACTCGTTGAGTTGAGTCCGAGTTCACTTATGGATGCGAATGTCCGAACTCGTTGAGTTGAGTCCGAGTTCGTGAGATGTAACTAGGCATCCGAACTCGTTGAGTTGAGTCTGAGTTCACTTATGGATGCGAACGCCCGAGCTCGTTGAGTTGAGTCCGAGTTCGCTTATGGGCGGGTTACAAGATTGCTTGATTGAATATGTGGCACTTATGTGCAATTTATCCGTGTATCCAATTATATTCCATGTGCTCAACGGGTAAAGTTCTACTCAAATGGAGGAATATTCGAGATGTAAAGAGACGTATTGGTAAGTGATGTGAAATGGATATTTTGGACAGGTATGTATTTAACCCTCGGGTTGAGTATTGATACAACCACGATAAGGTAATAAGATGATGAAAAATGATTAAAAATGTGATATGTGTTTTATTGATACATGCTAATGTTGATTGGTATGACTGTTTGTTAAGTTACTTATTATTTGCATATGAACTTACTAAGCATTTATGCTTAGCATATGAACTTACTAAGCATTTATGCTTACTCCCTCCTTCTTATTCATTGTAGTTTTGGACAAGCCAGCTCAGGAGTCGGGATAGGTCGAAGGCTCAGTCACATTATCTGGAAGACTTTTGGTAAATGGCTTGTAAATTTAAGTATGGCATGTATAGCAATATACCTATTTTGTGTAAATGATCTTATGGTATGGTTGTGGAATGGTTGAGGAAATGCTTGATAATGATAAATTATGAAAATGATTAGTGTAGATTATGCTTGATGTTAAGGAAAACTATTAAGATATTTAGTGCATAAAACTCATAAAAGGGATGAAATTTGCCATAAATGAATCTGCAGCAACACTAACGCGAGTTTAAAATTTACTAAAAATCATAGAAATTGAACTTGGTGATGGACTACATATCAAATTGAATCTTATTATGTCTAGTTTCACATGAAATAAATGAAGCAGGTAAGGGAATTATATGTTACAAGATATTTGAATTTTAGTGAAACAGGGTCATAGCAGTTTCTGAATCCTCTGTTCCAACTTTATAAATTCACCATAAATTGTAAAGATATAATTAGGTAGTTTATTTTATATTCTCAGAATCCTTATTGAGTCTAGTTTCAGAAGAAATAAACCTCATAGTCATATGGATTTTTTACAGAGAGAAATGTGGTTCGTAGTAAACAGAGGTCAGACCAGTCAAGTCCTAAAACAGGGGTAACTTTAACTAATAAACTGTACTAATTGGCCCAACCAAAAATTCTAGAAAACAATTAGTAGATAGTTATATGAGTCTAGATTCAGGGAAAATTTACGGATCTTAATTTCGAGTTTCGTAACTTGAGATATGATTTTTCTTGTGACTGTGACGCAAGTAGCTTAAAAGCTGTGAATGTAGAAACAAATAATCCAAAGTTCTAAAATGTTAAACTAAGCTTAGTAACACCTCATACTCGACTCCGTGACGGTCTCGAGGCGTGGGGCGTTACATTTAGTGGTATCAGAGCAGGTTTAGTCGGTTCTTGGACTACGTGTTGTATGTACGGATTTTGCTATACATGCCATATGTATAAATTGTGATAGTGTGACGACTTGACCTTTTAAATGATTTTTTTATAGTAAATGGATACCGATCCAAATTGTGGCAGATGAAGTAGAGAGTAATGCGCCACTCCGGCTGAAGGAGCAGCACGACTGAAAATTCACCTCCTCTTGTTGGTCGGGGAGGAGGAGAAAGGGTCGGAAGCCTTTCTCCAAATGATGAGTGCATGGTACACCGAGTTCGCTCAGACGAACCCGAATGTACAACCTCCCCACCTCCCCAATTCCTCAACCTGCACCCCGATGCCTCAAGGTATGGATATGATAAAATTTCACAGAACCCCGTTGATGTAATTCGTAAACAAGGGCTGAAGAATTTAGAGCAAATATTGATGATGATGCGAGAAAGCGAGTTCGGCTTGAAAATTCTATCCGGTATTTGATGAATTATCTTGTACACCAAGAATGTTTGAAATGTGCTACATCTTTGTTGAGAGATTCAGCCTATAATTGGTGGAAGACTTTGATTTCAGTGGTACCGAAAGAGAGGGTAACCTGGGAATTCTTTCAAGAAGAGTTTCGGAAGAAATATATTAGTGAAAGGTTTATTGATCAGAAATGTAAAGAGTTTCTTGAGTGAAGCAAGGTAATATGACATCTCGAGAATATGAAAGAGAGTTTGTTCGATTGAGTAAGTATGCCAGGGAATATGTTCCTACAAAAGGCAAGATGTGCCGACGATTTGAAGACGGGCTCAACGAAGACATTAAAGTATTTGTCGGGATCCTTGAACTAAAAGAAATGGTAGTACTGGTTGATCGAGCTTGCAAGGCTGAAGAACTACTTAAAGAAAAGAAAAAGGTAGAGTCTGAGACTAGAAATTGGAAGAAAAGACCGATGAGTAGTTCATTTTCACAAAGAACCTAGAAAGTCAAGGAATATGAATCCTCGCTCCCAAGCTTCACTGGACAATCATATGGGAATTATAAGAAGCAAAATGTGGGTCCTAAACCTCAGAATACTTCTACAGCCAGTGTAGGGAACTCGAGATTTGTTAAACCCGAGTGCCAGCGGTGTGGTAGAAATCATTTTGGTCCGTGCAGAGCAAATGAATGTTTTCGATGTGGTTCTCCGGATCATTTTATTAGAGACTGCCCA
The DNA here is from genome assembly GCF_025698485.1 of Gossypium arboreum. Lineage (NCBI taxonomy): Eukaryota > Viridiplantae > Streptophyta > Magnoliopsida > Malvales > Malvaceae > Gossypium > Gossypium arboreum. The sequence continues at coordinate 28,050,409 of NC_069080.1, read as the reverse complement.
GAGAGAGCTGAGAAAGAAAAATTTTAGAATGTAAAAGCTAGTGGTGCAGACTCGAGGGGAAGGTATCCGAGAAAAGCTGGAAGTGAAACAAGCAGTAAGAATGTAGCGAGGATGCACCGTTAGACTGAAGGAAGGGCTCCGCTAGAACTTATGCTTTTAAGTTCGTGAAGATGCTTCCTCACCGATGTGATTACTGTACATTTTCTCTATAATGTTAATGTTATTGCTTTGATTGATCCCGATTCTACTCATTCATATGTGTGCATGAAATTGGTGTCTAGTATGAATATACCGTTGAGAACACGAATTTATGATCGAGTGTCAAACCATTACATAAATGTGTGACCGTCGATAAAGTATGTAAGAAATGTCCTTTAATGATTCGGGATCATTACTTTCCGCCGACTTGATGTTGTTGCCGTTTGATGAGTTTGATGTTATTTTGGGTATGGATTGGTTGACATTGCATGATGCTAAAATAAATTGCAAAGAAAAGGTTATAGAATTAAAGTGTGGAAATGGTGAAACTTTGCGAGTTGAATCAGATAAATCAGAGGCATTGCCTAGAATGATTTCTTCAATGTCGGCTCAAAGATATCTGAGAAAGGGTTATGAAGCTTATTTGGCATATGTAATTAATACAAAAGAAGTTGAAAAGAAAGTTGAATCAAGGGTTGTGTGTGAATTTGCGACGTATTTCCGAAGAATTGCGGGTTTGCCTCCGGTCGGGAAGTAGAATTTGGTATTGATTTGATACCGAACACTCGATTTCGATTTCTCCGTATAGAATGGCACCAGCAGAGTTGAAGGAATTAAAGTCGCAGCTTGCAAGAGTTGACTGATAAAGGTTTTGTGAGACCGAAGTTTTTCACCTTGGGGTGCTCCGTGTTATTTGTGAAAAGAAGGATGGTTCTATGAGGTTGTGTGTTGATTATCGGCAGTTAAACAAGGTGACAATCAAAAACAAGTATCCGCTGCCAAGAATTGATGATTTGTTTGACCAGCTAAAAGGAGCGACATGGTTTTCAAAGATTGACTTGAGATCTGGTATTACCAACTCATGGGTAAAAGAGTCGGATGTGCCTAAAACGCTTTTAGAACAAGGTATGGTCATTATGAATTTTAGTTATGCCATTCGGATTGACAAATGCTCCTGCTGTGTTTATGGATTTAATGAATCGCATATTTCAGCCATACTTGGACAAATTTGTTGTGGTGTTTATAGATGATATTTTAATTTATTCAAAAGATGAGACAGAGCATGTTGAGCATTTGAGGATAGTTTTGGAAACTTTGAGAGATAAGCAGCTGTATGCTAAGTTTAGTAAAAGTGAATTTTGGCTTCGGGAAGTTGGATTTTTGGGTCATATTGTTTCAGGTGATGGTATACGGGTTGATCCTAGTAAAATTTCAGCCATTGTTGATTGGAAACCACCGAAAAACATAACTGTAGTTAGAAGTTTCTTGGGGCTAGCTGGGTATTAGCGGCAGTTTGTAAATGGATTTTCTATAATTGCTGCTCCTATGACTAGACTACTCGAAAGGATGTTAAATTTGAATGGACGGAAGAATGTCAACAGAGTTTTGAAGAATTGAAAAGTTATTAATCAAGCACCGGTGTTGGTACAACCCAATTAGGTAAAGAATTTGTGGTGTATAGTGATGCTTCTCTAAATGGTTTGGGTGTGTACTCATGCAAGAAGGAAAAGTGGTGGCTTATGCTTCGAGGCGCTTAAAACCTCATGAGAGGAATTATCCTACTCACGATTTGGAATTGGTCTGCAGTGGTGTTTGCTTTGAAGATTTGGCGACATTATTTGTATGGTGAAAAGTGCCGAGTATATACCGATCACAAAAGTCTTAAATACTTGATGTCACAAAAGACTTGAATTTGAGACAATGAAGATGGTTGGAGTTATTGAAAGATTATGAGCTTGTTATTGATTATCATCCGGAAAAGCGAATGTGGTTGTTGATGCTTTAAGTAGAAAGTTGTTGTTTGCTTTGAGAGTTATGAACACTCGCTTGAAAATGTCGATGACGGTTCGATTCTAGCAGAGTTAAGAGCAAGACCGATGTTTTACAAGAGATTTCAAACTCGGAAAAATGATCAAGATTTGCTAGCCAAAAGAAAATAAAGTGAAGTCGACACGGGATCGATTTCGAATTGGTTCGATGGGTGCTTAATGTTTAAAGATCGGATTTGTGTATCAAGAATGAGGAATTGATTCAAAAGATCCTACAGAAGCACATAGTGGTTATTTCTCGATTCATCCGGTAGTACGAAAATGTATAATGACTTGAAGAAAATGTATTGGTGGAATGGAATGAAAAGAGATATATCAGAGTTTGTGTCCAAATGCTTAATTTGTCAACAGGTGAAAGCTGAACACCAAGTGCCTTCGGGATTACTTCAGCCTATAATGGTTCCTGAATGGAAATGGGATCAGATTACTATGGATTTTGTTTCAGGATTGCCATTGACTCCGGGAAAGAAAGATGCCATCTGGGTAATAGTTGACAGATTAACTAAGTCGGCTCATTTTATCCCGGTACGTACGGATTATTCTCTTAACAAGTTGGCTGAACTGTATATTAGAGAAATTGTTAGATTACACGGAATACCATTATCAATTATTTCAGATAGAGATCCAAGGTTTACCTCGCGGTTTTGGAAAAAGTTGCAAGACGCGTTAGGTACGAAGTTAAATTTCAGTACTGCTTTTCATCCACAAACTGATGGACAATCAGAAAGAATAATTCAGATTCTTGAAGATATGCTTAGATGTTGTGTATTGGAATTTCAAGGAAGTTGGGAAAGATACTTACCGTTGGTGGAATTTGCTTACAATAATAGTTATCAGACGAGCTTGAAAATGGCACCTTATGAAGCATTATATGGTCGTAAGTGTCGAACGCCATTGTATTGGACTGAACTCAAGGAAAATCAGATTTATGGAGTTGATCTAATAAAAGAAACTGAAGAAAAAGTGAAGATAATTCGAGATTGTTTGAAAGCTGCTTCAGATAGACAGAAATCTTATGCAGACCTAAAGCAAAAGGACATTGAATTTCAAGTTGGTGATAAAGTATTTTAAAGGTGACTCCGTGGAAGAAAGTCCTTAGATTTGGACGGAAGGGCAAATTAAGTCCGCTTTGTTGGGCCGTATGAAGTAATTGAAAAAGTTGGACCCAGAGCATATTGGCTAGCATTACCACCGAATTAGAGAAGATTCATGATGTGTTCCACGTATCTATGTTACGTCGGTATCGTTCGGATCCTTCACATGTAGTTTCACCGACGTAAATTGAACTACAACCGATATGACCTACGAAGAAGAACCGATTAAGATTTTAGCTCGAGAGGTCAAACAACTAAGGAATAAAATGTTGCACTTGTGAAGGTGTTGTGGCAAAGGCATGGAGTAGAAGAAGCTACATGGGAATCAAAGAAACTATGAGAAATCAATACCCACATCCGTTTATGGTAAGATTTTCGAGGACGAAAATCCTTAAAGGGGAGAGTTGTAATATCCCGAATTAGGGCCTAATCGAATAGTGGTTTCGTGACCATAAATCGAGATATAAATAATTATTTTATAATTATTTTGAGGTTTATGATATGATTGCATGATTGTGTGAAAATTTCGTGATGAAATTCTATGCCTAAAGTGCTTAAATTGAAAGTAGGGACTAAATCGAATAAGTTGCAAAACTTGCATTCTAGAAGTTTTTAGTATGAAATTGTTTTGGAATATTAATGAGGAGGTATTAAATAGCAATTTGACCAATTTTAAGTTCATGGACAAAATTAGGACATGGAAGGAATTTTGGAAAGTTTAGTAGTAAGGGTATTTTGGTCATTTAGTTATTAAAATGAATAAAAACAAAATTAAAAGCCAATTTTGTCCATCTTCTTCATTAGGCCGAAATTTCAAGGGTTCTCCATAGCTAGGGTTTGTTTCAAGCTTCCAAGCTCCATAGTAAGTGATTCCAAGCCCGCTTTTAATGATTTCTACGTTTTTGAGATCCCTAACTCGATAAAGCTTATGTTAGCAATAATTTAACCTAGGGTTTATATTTGGAAAAATACCCATAGGTGAAATTTGTGTATTTTGATGTTTTATGATAGAATATGAAGTTTTAAATTATGTTAGACAACTTGTACTACTCGATTTTAAGCAAAAACGAGTAAAAGGGCTTAATCGGTAAAAATACCTAATAGTCACAAGTACATGTTAGAGTGAGAATTTGATGTTGCCATAGAAGAGAAAAGTGATCAGCATGTTGTAAAACATAAGAATAAGGAATAAAGTTTAATCCCGAGCCTAGGGGCAAAAATGTAAATATGCAAAAGTTTAGGGGTAAAATTGTAATTTTTCCAAAATTTGAGTTAAGGATTAATTTGATAATGTGAGTATTAAATAAGCTAAATGTGTTATTTTAGATCAAGAAAGACGTGGAATCGACCTCAATCGAGGAAAAAAAAGATTGTGGACTAAATTGCAAAATCTTTGTATTTTGGTACCAAGGTAAGTTCATGTGTAAATAATGTAGCATAATGGTTATTTTAAGTTATTGATGTTAATTATATGTTATGCTGAATTTTATTATGAAATGTATGCTTTGTGGTTAATTTCAAATAATATGTAAATTATGTGAACTACTTGTTAAATATAATTGTTACCGAGTATTGATTTCGCATTCTACGGAAGACGGCAAGGATAAGTGTTCGAGGAAAAGCCCGTTTGAACCTTAGGAATAGATTAGGATACAAGTGACATGTCACTAGGATGGTTGAGCATCCGAACTCGTTGAGTTGAGTCCGAGTTCACTTATGGATGCGAATGTCCGAACTCGTTGAGTTGAGTCCGAGTTCGTGAGATGTAACTAGGCATTCGAACTCGTTGAGTTGAGTCCGAGTTCACTTATGGATACGAACGCCCGAGCTCATTGAGTTGAGTCCGAGTTCGCTTATGGGCGGGTTACATGATTGCTTGATTGAATATGTGGCACTTATGTGCAATTTAACCGTGTATCCGAATTATATTCCGATGTGTTCAACGGGTAAAGTTCTAGTCAAATGGAGGAATATTCGAGATGTAAAGAGACGTATTGGTAAGTGATGTGAAATGGATATTTTGGACAGGTATGTATTTAACCCTCGGGTTGAGTATTGATACAACCACGATAAGGTAATAAGATGATGAAAAATGATTAAAAATGTGATATGTGTTTTAGTGATACATGCTAATGTTGATTGGTATGACTGTTTGTTAAGTTACTTATTATTTGCATATGAACTTACTAAGCATTTATGCTTACTCCTCCTTATTCATTGTAGTTTTGGACAAGCCACTTCGAGAGTCGGGATAGGTCAAGGCTCACCACACTATCCTAAGACTTTTGGTAAATGGCTTGTAAATTTAAGTATGGCATGTATAGCAATATACCTATTTTGTGTAAATGATCTTATGGTATGGTTGTGGAATGGTTGAGGAAATGCTTGATAATGATAAATTATGAAAATGGTTAGTGTAGATTATGCTTGATGTTAAGGAAAACTATTAAGATATTTAGTGCATAAAAACTCATAAAAGGGATGAAATTTGCCATAAACAGAATACTGCAGCAACACTGACGCGAGTTTAAAAATTTACTAAAAATCATAGAAATTGAACTTGGTGATGGACTACATATCAAATTGAATCTTATTATGTCTAGTTTCACATGAAATAAATGAAGCAGGTAAGGGAATTATATGTTACAAGATATTTGAATTTTAGTGAAACAGGGTCATAGCAGTTTCTGAATCCCCTATTCCAACTTCATAAATTCACCATAAATTGTAAAGATATAATTAGGTAGTTTATTTTATATTCTCAGAATCCTTATTGAGTCTAGTTTCAGGAGAAATAAACCTCATAGTCATATGGATTTTTTACAGAGAGAAATGTGGTTCGTAGTAAACAGAGGTCAGACCAGTCAAGTCCTGAAACAGGGGTAACTTTAACTAATAAACTGTACTAATTGGCCCAACCAAAAATTATAGAAAAAAATTAGTAGATAGGTATATGAGTCTAGATTCAGGGAAAATTTACGGATCTTAATTTCGAGTTTCGTAACTCGAGATATGATTTTTCTTGTGACTGTGATGCAAGTAGCTTAAAAGCTGTGAATGTAGAAACAAATAATCCAAAGTTCTAAAAATGTTAAACTAAGCTTAGTAACACCTCATACTCGACTCCGGCGACGGTCTCGGGCGTGGGCCATTACATTCCTTGTATTATTATATGTTTTAAATGTTTTGGAGATTCAATTATGACATGATTTGTGGTTACTATTTTGATTCGACAGTTTTCCCGACATTAGGGGGAGAGAAATAATAACTTGTAATGAGTTAGGGGAGAGAGTAATTGGAACCAGAAGTTTAACAAAGATAACTGAATACAAGTTCCAAATATGAAAATTCTCATAAAAGAAAATAATTCTTTTAGATGGTTATATAATGGAGGCGGGTGCTCCAAAAGAGACATAAGTAAAACTCTAGAAGAGATTCAAGTACCTAAAATTTAAGATTAAAATACTAAAAATAAGATATCTCGATAAGTTATGTCAATTCGAGAAAATAGGGAACTGAATAATAAAAGTGGTTGACAATAATTTTGCATACAATATTATTATTGAAATAATGAAATAAAAGGAGGATATTTAATAAATCTATTGAGAAATATAAATATGGAATAAATTGGTCAATATAGAAAGACGCAACTCAAATACAATTAAATTTGTGGAGTTTTTGGACCGATAGTCTAAATATCTAAAGGTATAAGGCCAATGAGAGTGCAAATGAAATAGTTTTGCAAAAGCGGAATAAAAAAATGAAGTTTTTCGCTAAATCCTGACATTGATTATGAAAAGATATGATATTCTTTTGTGGTAGATGTAATAACCTTTAGATATATTATTTTGACAATTCATAAAAAATTAACTTGAGTTTAATGGTTGTTATTACAACCCGTTATGAACTATTATATAGTAAAGTTTATATTAAAATCCTTGAAGGATTTAAAATACTAGAAGCATATTGAATTTCTCAAGAAATTGTTCATTTATATGAATTGAAATAATTTGAATATATGTAGTGAATAGTAGTTGTAGGAGGATTATAAAATGATACAAAATACCTACTTGTATTTTTATAGAAGAATTATGATTAAAGCTTGCTATGATTATTGTTGAAACTTCTGAAGAGATCAAAATATATTTCCTTCAAATTTCCCCTCATTTATGACTTTCAAAAGAATGATGATATAAATACTTAGTAAATACATTCAAATAGTCATTTGAGAAACTAGTATTCAATATTGAATACGTAGAATATGAGAAAGTATGTGATGTTTTCATGAGAGGGAGTAAATACGCGTTGTACTCTTTTTCCCTTAACTGAGGTTTTGTCCCATTGGGTTTTCCTGATAAGTTTTTAATGAGGTAGCATATTATGCGTATTATAGCTATGTGTACTCTTTTTCCTTCACTAGGAATTTTTTTCCCATAAAGTTTTTATTTTAGTAAGGTTTTAACGAGACATATTATCTACAAATGGACATTTAAAAGGGAGTGTTGTGAATATTTTATTAAGTGGATGTCCATCAGTTCTAGATAAATTTTGATGTACTTTAAAATAATGATGGTTTTCTTAAATATATGTTTAAGTTTTTTTAAATTAAAAAATAAAAAGTAATGTTTTTAATTATTTTAATTATTTTTAGATTTTTGTTCAATTGAGTTTACGTAATTTGATTCAAGATATCAAATTCAGTAAAAAATCTACAAACCAAAAAAAATTATATTCACACAATATTTATGTAAAATAATAAATAAATATCTTTTAAATGGATTTTAGATTTTCAATAGAAAATAGTAGTTTTCTTTAAAAAGAAAATAGAGTAGTGTTTTTTTTTAAATTTATATAGAGGCGGTTTATTTATTTCTATGAAGGAGGGAGATCGGAAAGATTCAAATCTTCAATTTAGAGTTCGTATCTAGACTAGAGATGGTTTATTTTATTTTATTTAACGGTTTCTTTTATAAAATTATAAAAATAAAAATCCTTAAAATAATATTCGTTATTTTTTTGAAAAATAGACTTAAGGATATAATAAGTCTCAATGATTGTAATTATTTTGCATTGATAAAATAGTTTATTGAACACCGATTAGTGTATAACAAAATTATCAAATTTTATAAAGAATTTATGTAGTAATTCTTTGTAGAATAATCTCTAAATATATAAAATGGTGAGAGAATAAAAGGAAATTATGTTTCTTCTATGTTTCTCTTATTCTCATTTGCAAATGAAATCGACTCTTATTCATAGAAGTTCCATGACTCTTTATAGAGACGTAATTATCCCATAGATATCTATTTGGATAGTCACATCTAATAAATAAACATAACTATTCAATAAATATTATTTGAACATTTATAATTCTTTGTTAAAATCATGTGATATATTTTTGATATTTAATATACATTACTCATCACTATAAATATTGACAACTTTTGATTAATAACTAAATGCTATAACTATTTGTTACTTAGAACTTTTCTTTTGTAACTATTGGAACACTATATAGAGTTTGAAAAGGTTCCAACAATCTCTTCCCATTGTAACAACCTTAATTTATATTCGTCGCCAGAATAGGGTTACAGAACATTACCAAAATTTACAGAACAAATAAACAGATATTTCATATCATATACTTTTCATATCAGAAACCAATCGAAACCAAGCATAATGTCCCCACGAGGTCCAAAATACAGATTAGAAACAAGTCGGGACTAAATCAGGTACTCAAAGAATTTTTCGGAAAATATTAAAATTTTTCAAAGGTGAAAGAGACACACGCCTGTGTGGCCAGGCCATGTGTCTCATACGGACAATAGACACTCCCGTGTCTCAGTGTAACACCCCCTTAGCAGTATTTAACGCCAGAACAGGGTATGAGGTATTACCGGACTTAAACACAAACAAACATTCAAAATCGAGACACGAATTTAAACTCAAATTTAAAACTTTTCGTAAACATTCATTTCGTCCCTAGAACGAGCCTACGAGACCCAAAACATACATTGAAAGTGGTTCGAGACTAAACTGAGAACTTTAGAAAATTTTACAACGCTTAGAAAAATTTTCACCAAAACAGGGATCACACGCCCGTGTGGGTAGGCCGTGTGGTCATATACGCCTGTGTCCTTAACCTGTGTAACTCTCTATTTATGACGTCATCAACAAATTGAAGTCACGCGCCCAAGGCACATGCCCGTGTGCTTAGGCCAGTGGTCGAATAAATTTTCGTAATTTTTCATAAAATAGGTGCAAACTTCACACGGCCAGGGCACACGCCCGTGTTCAAGGCTGTGCAGTCCATACGATTGAGACACACGCCTGTTTCTATGCCCATGTGCTCGATACTGAGCATTCTGTTTTGCAACAATTAAGGTGCAGGGGACACACGGTTGGAACACACACCCATGGGGCAAGCTGTGTGTCACATACGACTTAGACACACGCCCGTGTGTCTACCCGTGTAGACAAAAATAAGGCTATTTACCAAACCTTTTTGCCACCCTTCCATGCACAACCTACACAACAACATGTAATACCATTCCAAGTATAAACATACAACCAATTCAGCCACAACGAAGGGATCCACACATCATTTACATACTTATTAACTCAAACCATGCAATTTCCACATCTATGAAAGACACCATCATATGCATATAAACTTAAACCAATGTTAGCCAATTTCAATGGCCATTTACAAAATGTATCATTAGCCATACTTGGCACTTAAGAATTTGGACATACATTAACATCATACATGCACCACTTGAACATCCTTAGCCATTCCAATGGTTGAATCACAGAATATTACTTACAAGTTTTCGTCTATGCCAAGTAGCTTATACATGCCATTATACCAAAATGAGTCATTTATCTATACCAAAAGGAGATTTGTGGATATTGTGATCTTGCTCTAACCGAATCCTCCAACCTTTGCAAGCTTTACGAGCACTATCAAATAAGGAAAAGTAAAAAGGGTAAGCATTTTCATGCTTAGTAAGTTCGCGTAATAGAAATTCGTGTAATAGAAAGAAAACTTACTGGTCATAATTATTCAAATAAGCATACATACGCTTTCAATCCATCAATAATTTTGACAAGTTACCTAAATACATTCGCTTATTAAACAAGTTAGTCATACACATCATAAAGTATTCAAACCAATATAGATGAGCTCACCATAATATAAACTTTCATATCATTTCACAATTTCCATTTTTCAAGATTTTTTTTGTTGAACTATTGTAAATCTCGATGGAGACTCGGGCAATATACTCGAGGTATTCATGTTAATCGTCTGTCAATTTACATCTAGAGTGCTCCTTGAGCACATATTCATAGAGCACACTCTCAAGCCACATTTATATAACAGGATTACCAGTCCAGGCTAAATCCTGTCTTTAGCATTCGCTCTCAAGAGCTTATTTAGGATTACCAATCCAGGCTAAATCCCTTCAATAACGTTAGCTTTAATGAGCCTACTATGGATTACCCGTCCGGGCTAAATCCATTTCATAACATTTGCTCAAAAGAGTGTGGCTCAAGATTACCCGTCTGGGCTAAATCCATTTCATAACATTTGCTCAAAAGAGTGTGGCTCAAGATTACCCGTCCGGGCTAAATCCTTTCTATATTATTTTTGTTTAGTTCAATGAAATTATTATAATCCATCGAAATACAATGCTCAACCGGGAAAATGACATTTTATTCATGTTTTCCATCTTATGATTATTTCATAGTGTGTATCATTACGTATATATTATCTCAATCACACAATTTAATTAAAACATAATAACATACCAAATTAAATTACATGAACTTACCTTGAGAATGGTTCGTATTTGAACTCAACTATTCCGAGACCTTTCGTTTTCCTCGATCTAGTTCTGTAATTGGTTGTTCCGGGTCTATATAAGCAAATTTGACTATCAATTCATCGTTTTACACATACATTTACATTAATTTTCATCCAAAAAATTACCATTTTGTCCCTAACTTTTTAACATTTTACATTTTAGTCCCTAGGCTGGTAAAATGAAATTTATTTAATTTCTTGGTAGCCCAAGCCTAGCCAAACCATATACATGCTCATATCAGCCCACATTTTCCATTAAATCAGATTTTTACTACCCATTTTATAACTTTTTACAAATAGGTCCTGTTATGCATTTCCATAAAAAATCACCTAGTAAAAGTTGTTTATTATACATCAAACTTTCATTTTCTACCATAAAACATCAAAACAAATGCATGCCATGCATGGGTAAAATTTTAAACATGAACCTTACTTCAAAACAATGGTAGAAATAGAAAGATCGGGTGAATACAACTTCAAAAACATAAAGAGCATTAAAAACGGGGCTAGGATGTCTTTACAATCAAGCTTGAAAGTTGAACAAACCCTAGCTACAGAGAGCTTGAAAATTTTGGCTATGGTGAAGAAGATGGACAAAATTTTGGCTTTATTTTCCCTTTTTAATTCATTTAATAACCAAATGACTAAAATACCCTTAATGCCTTACTTTAAAATTTCACCTAAAATTGTCCAATTTTGTCCATAAACTTAACTGATGGTCTAATTATCATATAAGGACCTCTAATTTAAAATCTCATAGCAATTGGACACCTTTAACATCTAGAATTCAAGTTTTTCACTTTTTAAAATTAGTCCTTAAAACTAAATTGAGTGCCCAAACGTCGAAATTTTCGAACAAGATTTTCACAGAATAGTTCCATAAAACTGTAGACCATAAAAATATAATAAAAATAAATTTTACTATGTCAGATTTGTGGTCCTGAAACCACCGTTCTGACTAGACCTAAAATCGGGATGTTATACTCAGGCTGTGTGGCCATTTGAAATAGGGACGCACGGCCGTGTCCCAGCATGTGTCCAAACTTATGAGCTCTCTGACTTGGGTCACACGGCCAAGCCATACGCCTATGTGCTAGGTCGTGTGAGCATTATGTTCTGCAAATTAAAAGATACAGGGGACACACGGCCGTGTCACCTGGCCGTGTGTCACACACGGCTGAGACACACACCCGTGTCTCTGCCCTTATGGACAAAAATAGGTCATTTTCAAGGCACATTTCTCACACAATTTGTCAACAATCTAACCAAACATTTTTGGACATCAACAACCTATATCAAGGCAATCACCCAAGCTAAAACCAAATTTTATACATGACATAACACCACATATATCCAAGAATCCATACTTACCAAATTGACCAAATACTCGTATATGCAAATTTATACCAAGTACAAGCCATGCAAATGACTACTCTCAACAAAATGTATATATGCCAACATTGGCCAAATTAACCTATACTTGCTATTATAACCAAAATTAATTTACTATTTATACCAAAATGGGCCGCTGATAGTGTGAATCTGCTCTGACCAGCTTCCAACCAAAATGAGCTTCCGAATTACTATAAAACATGAGAAATAAAAAAAAGTAAGTATTTAAGCTTAGTAAGTTCGTATAACATGGAAATTAACTTACCATTCAACTGCATTTAAGGTAAGCATACAAAACTTATCCAAATTATTTTGGCCTAATGCCTAAACACATATCCTCAACATGTTAGCCATGTAACACTTTCAATAACCAATAAACATGGATGTACATAATCACAGGGCAAGTTTTGCATACATGTATCACCCTTCTCATGTTTCCATATATCATGTAATATCATTTCCATGTATTTCTAAGTATATACTGGTAATAGTTCGTTTCGAACTCATAATGTCTCATATCATAACTTAGCCCATTGAACCATTTAAAATATCGTTGGATAAACGGGTAGTACACATGAGGTGTATAAATCTGTAATCTGTCAATTCATATATAGGTATGCCTATACAAGCATGTAAACGAGAAGCTCTTTCAAGCCATGTAACGGACAACTCATGTGAGCTGTATAACAGGAAGTTCAATCGAGCTGTATATCAGGAAGCTCATAAGAGCCATAAATCGGGAAGCTTATGCGAGCCAGTTATTGGGAAGTTCAAGACAGGTATTAATCAGGAAGCTCGTGAGAGAAAAATATCAGGATGCTCATAAGAGCTGAGGTGTGTTCCCAACACATGTAGGACCACAACCAATCCGGGAACGCTAATGACATGTAATTTGTATCCATCGAATTTCTAAGGTTCAAACAGGATTCTGTACTTGTCGGATATGTGATCAATAATATACATGACATTTTATACAAATCACACACACAACAATATTCAATTCAAATCATACAAATATACAATTTAGTTACATGAACTTACCTTAACAAGTATACGTAGATTTGTAAGCTATTAATCTGGTACTTTTTCTTTTCCTCGATCCAATTCCGTACTAGGTCTATCCGAATCTATGCGAATGAATTAACTCAGTTTAATAAAATTTATATTCAATTCAATCGAATGCACATCTTTGGTAAATTTACCATTTTGCCCCTATACTTTTAATTAATTACAAGTTAGTCCCTAGGCTCGAAAAATGAAATTCATACAATTTAATCCTTATTTTAAGCGTAACCAATTTTCATACATATCAATAGCAGCCCATATTTTTCACAAATTTAGAATTTTTCCAGAAATTTTTTATATTTTCAATTTAGTCTATAAATCATAATTTCATCAAAATTCTCTTTACAAAAGTTGTTTATCTAACAACAACCTTTCATTTTCTACCATAAAACTTCAAAATTCAACTATACTCGTTCATGGAAAAACCTAATACTTTAATAGTTTTGCAAATTAATCCCCGAGATAGCTAGATTAAACTATTAAGATCTCAGGAACATAAAAATCATTAAAAACGATATAAGAATACTCACCTAATTAAGCAAAATAAGCTTGTCTATCTTCAAGCTTCTATGGCTAGGATTTTCATGTTTTATTTTAGGAAAGTAGATGAAAATGATGAAAATTTGTTTTATTTTATTTTTTTATCATCATTTTATCATTTACTTTCCAAAATTAACCTTAATAATTTACTAAATTCCAACGATAAATAATTATCCTTATCTACTAACTCCTCTAAATGGTTTATTTGCCATATAAGGACCTCAATTTTTTAAATTCCATAGCTATTTGATACCTTTAGCTACTAGAATTCAACTTTTGCACTTTATGCAATTTGGTCATTTTTATCAAGTTAGGCATGTAAACGGTAAAATTTCTTAACGATATTTTCATACTATAGTTCTATCACACTGTAGACCATAAAATAATATTAAAATAAATTTTATTTCGACTTTGGATTTGTGGTCCCAAAACCACTGTTTTGATTTCACTGAAAATGGGCTATTACAACTCTCCCCCCTAAAGAAATTTTCGTCCTCGAAAATCTTACCAATAAAGAGGTTTGAATATTGCTTTCTCATAGTTTCCTCGGGTTCCCAGGTAGCTTCCTCTATTTCGTTTCGTTTCCAGAGAACTTTTACTAAAGCTATTTTTTTATTTCTCAATTATTTCACTTCTCATACCAGTATCTTGATGGTTTTTCACTCATTGTCATATCAGGCTAAATTTTAAAATCTTTCCGAGAAATAACATGTGAAGGATCTGAATGATATCTTCGTAACATAGACACGTGAAAGACATGTTGAATCTTTTCTAGTTCTGACGGTAAAGCTAATCGATATGCAACTGGTTCGATTCTCTAAATAATCTTATACAATCCGATAAATCGTAGACTCAGTTTTCCTTTACAACCGAACCAGAGAACTTTCTTCTAGGGCGAAACGTTCAAAAATACTTTGTCGCCAACTTGAAACTCTATTTCTTTACGTTTAAGATCCGCATAAGATTTTTGATGACCAGAAGCTGCTTTCAAACTGTCTCGGATCACTTTTACTTTTTCTTCAATTTCGCGAAATCAAATCAACTCCATGTTTCTTTTTCTCACTAATCTCAGTCCAATACAATGCAGTTCTACATTTGCAACCATAGAAAGCTTCATACGGTGCCATCTTTATGCTTGACTAATAACTATTATTATATGCGAATTTGACTAACGACAAATATTTTTCCTAATGGCCTTCAAACTCTAAAACACAACACCACAACTTATCTTCAAGAATTTGGATCACACGCTCGGACTGACCATCCGTCTGAGGGTGAAATGCGGTGCTAAAATGTGATAAGTACCTAGAGCTTCTTGTAACTTTTTCTAAAATCATGATGTAAACTGTGGATCTCTGTCTGAAATAATAGAAACTAGCACTCCATGCAATCTGATAATTTCTAAAACATATAACTCAGCCAATTTGTCAAGTAAGAAATCTGTACGTACCAAAATGAAATGTGCAGTCTTCATCAAACAATCGACGATAACCCAAATGACATCTTTCTTTTCCGAAGATAGGGGCAACCCCGATATGAAATCCATAGTAACTTTATCCCATTTCCACTATGGTATCGTCACTGGCTGTAACAGTCCCGAAGGTACATGATGTCCAACTTTAACTTGCTGACATATCAAACATCTAGATACAAAATCTGAAATATCACGTTTCATTTCTTGCCACCAGTACATCCATTTCAAATCATTGTACATTTTATTACTTCTCGGATGAACAGTCATACTACCCCTATGAGCTTCGTGCAAAATTTTCTGTACAAGCTCTGGATTCTTCGGTACACAAACTCTGCCTCTGAATAACAAACAATCATCAGATCCTACCTGAAGTTTTGAATCAGAAGTCGACTCACACTATCACGTTTAGCTTGCAACTCACTATTACATTTCAGAGGAAACATCGGTTTAGCATTTAAATCAACTAAAATTGATCCATCATCAGATAATGACAATTGGGTATTCATTGCTAGTAAAGCAAACAAAGATTTTCTACTCAGAGCATCCTCAACTACATTTGCTTTTCCCGGATGATAATCAATAACCAAGTCATAATCCTTCAACAGTTCAAGTCATCTACGCTGTCTCAGATTCAAATCTTTTTGCAACATCAGATAATTTAAACTCTTATGATCGGTAAATATATGAAATTTTTCACCGAACAAATAGTGTCGCCAGATTTTCAGTGCAAATACAATAGCTGCCAATTCTAGATCATGTGTTGGATAGTTCTTTTCATGTGGCTTTAACTGTCTAGAAGCATAAGCTATTACTTTACCTTCTTTCATTAAAACACAGCCTAAACCATTCAATGATGCATCATTGAACATCACAAATTCTTTACGCGATTCAAGCTGAACCAGAACTGGTGCTTCGGTCAACAAGGCTTTCAACTAATCAAAACTTTGCTAACATTTTTCAAACCTTTCAAACTTCATATCTTTCTGTAACAACTGTGTGATCAGTGTAGCTATCATCAAAAACCCTTTTACAAATATCCGATAATAAATAGCTAATCCCAGAAAACTTCTGACTTCAAATACATTTCTCGGTGGTTTCCAGTTAACAATCGTTGAAATTTTATTCGGATCAACTCTGATACCTTCAGCCAATACTATATGTCCTAAAAAACCAACTTTCTAAAGCCAAAATTCACATTTGCTAAATTTAGCAAATAATTATTTATCTCGCAAGGTTTGCAAAATAATTCTTAGATGCTCGACATGTTTAGTCTCATCTCGGGAATATACCAGAATATCATCAATAAATACCACAATAAATCTATCCAAATACGATATAAAAATTCTATTCATCAAATCCATAAATACCGCAGGTGCATTAGTTAAACCAAACAGCATCACAAGGAATTCATAATGTCTGTACCTGGTTCTAAATGTTATTTTCGGCATATCTGAGTCTTTCACTCGTAACTAATAATAACCAGAATGAAGATCAATCTTTGAAAACACTATAGCACCTTTCAACTGATTAAACAAATCATCTATACCGGGTAATGGAGATTTATTCTTGATTCTAACTTTGTTGAGATGTCGGTAATCAATACATAATCTCAATGATCAGTCTTTTTTCTTAACAAACAGAATCGGTGCATCCTAAGGTGAAAAACTAGGTCGAGTAAAACCTTTATCAGTCAATTCTTGCAACTGTGCTTTCAATTCTTTTAACTCTATAGGGGCTATTCTATATGGTGCTGTTGATATTGATGTTGTTCCTGGTACAAGATCTATGGCAAATTCGACTTCTCTGACCAACGGTAATCCAGGTAAATCCTCTGAAAACACATTAGGAAATTCAAAAACCACTGATACTGATTTAATCTTTGACTCAGACACTTTAGTATCCAGTATATAAGCAAGATAAACACTACAACCTTTTTTCACATATTTCTGTTGTAACACCCCGAATTTGGGCCTAGAAGTATTGGGCCTTGAGTGGGGGTCGATAAGGAGGTTGTATATAGGTATTTAATTGTGCAATGAAATGACACAATTAAATGTCTGCTTTGGTGGTTAATGGCCCTGAGAAGTGTTAGAGAAATCTTGGGTTCAAACTTGGGCTTTAGCAAAAATTTTGGTATTAAGAGAAAAAAAAACCTGGATGCTTGGTTGAGGGCTTTTAAATTATTGTGTTAAATAAATGACACAAGGAAGCTTGTAGTCTAGTGGTTGTGGCGTCATTAAGGTTGTATGGGAGCCTGGATTCAAGCCTTGGCTCTTGCAATTTATTCTATTTTTTTTAAGGGGAACCTGGACTTTGGCTTTTAGACCTTATAATTAGTTGGGGATAAAATATGACACAAAAAGAGCCTGTGGTGAAGTGGCAAGGTGGCGTCATAGAGTTGGCAAGGAGGTCCAGGGTTCGAAACTGATGGCAATCAAAGAGCATTTATTTTGCTAACAGGGGGCGGTAAGAGTTGGTGTTGAATTTTAACTCTGATGTTGGAAGGATCCCACATCGGGAAGCTAACATAAGAGTGGATGCGAAGCTGGCTTTAAATAGAGAGAACCATGAGGAGAGTAAAGGTACCTTTCTTGGCTGATCCCTTTCGCTTTAAGGCGTGCTCGTTTGGGTTGGGCGTCGGCTAAGAGTGCTCGGAGCATGGATTAACTCTAGTCTCCTATCAGGTGTGTATTTTCTCACTACTCTAGCTGTAGGATGGCTACTTCGGGCCGCGATGGGCCGAAAAGGGTCATGTGGGCCTAATGGGCCTACGGCCCAATTGGATAAGTTGTTTGATTGTGTAGTAAATATTGGACTAGGCTAGGTAAATCTCATATTTGTGGCTAGATTTGGGCTAAAAGGGCCACACGAGCGTGTGGCCTATTTGGGCCGAGAATAGGTTTTAGGCCCATTCGTATTGTTATCCCTATTTAGAATACTTTAGTTTACCAAATTACTGAAATGCCCTCGATTTATAGAATTACCGTTTCAACCTCGATTTACAAAATTACCGTTTTACCCTTGATTTATAGAATTACCATTTTACCCTCAATTTACAGAATTACCGTTTTACCCTCAATTTACAAAATTACCATTTTACCCTCAGTTTACAAAATTACCGTTTTACCCTCGATTGTGAAATTATTGAAATACCCCTGTAGGATAGAATTACCACAATACCCTTAGTTTGTAAAATTACCAAAATACCCTTAGTTTGTAAAATTACCAAAATACCACTGGTTTGTGAAATTACCGAAATACCCTTAATTTGTAAAATTACCAAAATACCACTAGTTTATAAAATTACAGAAATACCCTTAATTTGTAGATTTACCAAAACACCCTTGTATGATGAAATGACTAAAATACCCCTAATAGGTAAAAAGACCGTAAAGCCCCTGTAGGGTAAAGTGACCGTAATACCCTTGTATGGTAAAATGATGAATACGCCCTTATGTTTCGTATGACTGATGTGCTTAGGATTTACATATATTGATATTGGAATAGTTAAGTTTGAGTGACAGGTGGTGGTTATCGTAAGTGATTGATTATGGAAACGATTCAACTTCAACCCGTAACAGGTGTGTACTAACCTTCGTACTAGCTTAGATTAATATTTGTTGAGAAGCCGAAATGCTAAAATACAGGTATTTCGGGAACTTGTGATTTTGCCTTTGCTTAAAGTGCGATAGATACGATATGATCGGTGGTTGGATCGATGGAACAGGTAAGAGCACAATTTTGTGCACGATAGTAAGTTGGGCCTTAATGGGCTAGAATTTGGCCTAATGGGCTTTCGGGCCCATTTGGGTAAAATTGATAGAAAATGGAATTTGGAAAAGTTGTATGATAACACGGTTAGTACTGTTGTAAAATTTGGATTAAGCAGGCTTAGTGGGCTAAATCGGCATTCGTAGGGCCCATTAGAGGTTTTGGGCCCAAAAGCCCGAGTTTGATAAAGTGGGTTAAAGATCATTGTTTAAACACTCGGAAATATTGATAATTGTTGATGAACATGGAAAACCTTGATATTTGGTAAAATTATGAAATTACCTTTATAATATGAAAATTACTGTTTTGCCCCTAGGTAAAAATGACTATTATACCCCTAGGGTTTAATTATAAATTTGATACATGATTGATATGATATGCACATGATAGGTATGATATGCACATGATATGTATGAAATGCACATGATGAATTCATAAATGCATTGGGTTGGGTTTTTATATAGATGGAGGAAGTGCAAAAGGGCTTATGCCCCAGTTTATTAAAAAGGGCTTATGCCCCAGTTTACTGAAAAGGGCTTATGCCCCAGTTTATTGAAAATGGCTTTACCCCAGTTTATCGAAAAGGGCTTTGCCCCAGTTATTAAAAGAGGCTAGGCCTCTAGATATATGATAAAGCAGCTATGCTGTAATATCCTGATTTTGGGCCTAGTCGGAATAGTGGTTTCGTGACCACAAAATCCGAGATATAAATAATTATTTTATGATTATTTTAAGGTCTATGATATGATTGCATGATTGTGTGAAAATTTCGTGAAGAAATTTTATGCATAAAGTGCTTAATTTGAAATTTGGGACTAAATTGAATAAATTGCAAAACTTGTGTTCTAGAAGTATTTTGCATAAAATTGAATTAGATTATTAATTAGAGGTCCTTAGAGAGTAATTTTACCAATTTCTAAGTCTATGGACAAAATTGGACATGGATGGAATTTTTGGAAAGTTTAGTAGTAAGGGCATTTTGGTCATTTAGGGTAAAATGAATTAAAATACAAAATTAAAAGCCAATTTTGCTCATCTTCAACCCCATGGCCGAATATAGCAAGGAGAAACCATGGCTAGGGTTTTCAAGCTTCCAAGCTCGATTGTAAGTTCGTTCTAGCCTCATTTTAATGATTTTTACGTTTTTGGAGTCCGTAGCTCGATTTAGCTTATGCTAGCAATAATTTAACCTAGGGTTTATATTTGGAAAAATACCCATAGGTGAAATTTGTGTATTTTGGTGTTTTATGATAGAATATGAAGTTTTAAATTATGTTAGACAACTTGTGCTACTCGGTTTTAAGTGAAAACGAGCAAAAGGGCTTAATCGGTAAAAATACCTAATAGTCATAAGTACATGTTAGAGTGAGAATTTGATGTTGCCATAGAAGGAAAAATGATCAGCATGTCATAAAACATAAGAAAATAGGCTGAATTTTAATTTACGAGCTTTGGGGCAAAAGTGTAAATATGCAAAAGTTTAGGGGCAAAATTGTAATTTTTCCAAAATATGATTTTGGGTCAATTTGAATAATGTGAGTCCTAATTAGACTATATTTTAAATGATAGAGCAAGGAAAACTGAAATTCGGGCTAAAATGGGGAAAATACCAAGTGGTGGGCGAAATGGTAAAAATAGCCATTTTAGCATACGAGGTAAGTTCATATGTAAATGTTGGTAACATAGTTATTATTTTAAATGTTTTAATGTTTTTAAATGATATGATAATTATTATGAAATATTATACTTGTGATAATTGTTTGATAATATGTCAAATTATGTGATATACTTGGAAAATGTGAAATACTACCGAGTATCGATATCGGCATTCCGTAGAAGATGGTTGAGACACATGATTGGGAAAAGGTCCGTTGAACCTCGTGAATGGATTAGGATACAAGTGACATGTCACCGGGATATTTGAGCATCCTAACTCGTTGAGTTGAGTCCGAGTTCACTTATGGATGCGGCGTCCAACTCGTTGAGTTGAGTCCGAGTTCGTGAGATGTAACTAGGCATCCGAACTCGTTGAGTTAAGTCTGAGTTCACTTATGGATCTGAACGCTCGAGCTCGTTGAGTGAGTCCGAGTTCACTTATGGGCGGGTTACATGGTAGCTTGGCTACATATGTGGCACTTATGTGCAAACTTTCCATGTATCCGAATTATATTCGATGTGTTCAGCGGGTAAAGTTCTACTCAAATGGAGGAATACTCAAGATGAAAGGGACGTATTGGTAAGTGTTGTGAAATGGATAATTTGAACAGGTATGTACTTAACCCTCGGGTTGAAAACTCGATATAACAACAATATGGTAAGATGATAAATGAAAAGGTGATATGAATGTCTTGGTGATGATTATGCAAATGATGTTTTATGTTTGCTTATATGGTTATGTTACTTGCTATTTGCATGTGAGCTTACTAAGCATTTATGCTTACTCCTCCTTTTCATTCCTTGTAGTGTTGACAAGCCAGCTCGAAATCGGAAGCGGTCGGAGGCACGCTCACACTATCCGTATACCATCTTGGCATAATGGCTTGTATATTTTGAGTATGGCATGTATAGCATTATAATCATTTTGTATATATGGTCTTATGATATGGTTATTGAGTGGTATGGAAATAGAAATGCTTGGTAATGATTAGCCATTGGAATGGCTAATCATGATCATATTTGTATTATGTATGTCAAATTGCTAGCTAATCCATGGAAACCATGAAATAGGTAAAATTTACCATAAAATAGATTCAGACAGCAGCAGTGACGTGAGTTTAAAAAATCACTAAAAATGGTAGAAATGGAATTAAATAATGAATAAGTTATGGAATCGAATCTTGATGAGTCTATTTTCATATGGAATAAGCAAAACAGGTATATGAGCTATATTTTATGAGATGTTTAAATTTTTGTGAAACAGAGCCAGAGCGATTTCTGGATCCCCTGTTCTGACTTTGGAAATTCACCATAAATTTTACAAAGATAATTAGAAGTCATACTTTATATGTACAGATTTCTTATTGAGTCTAGTTTTATTAGAGATAAACGGCATAGTCATTGAAGCTCTGTACAGGGAGATATCTGATTCGTAATACACTGAGGTCAGAGTAGTTGAACCCTGAAACAGGGAGACTTTAACTAATAAACTGTACTAATTGGCCCAACCAAAAATTCTAGAAAAAAATTAGTAGATATATATTTGAGTCTAGTTTCAGGAAAAATTTACGGAATTGGATTTCGAGTTTCGTAACTCGAGATATGATTTTTAAAGCGACTGTGATGCAGTTAGCCAGCTTGTCTGGAAATTTTAAAATGAATTGTATGAGCTGTTTAATTAATGAATTAAGTTCGTTAACACCTTGTGTTCGACTCCGGCAACGGTCTCGGGTACGGGGTGTTACATATGCTGCCAGTGGTGTGTTGGTTGGGTGGGTTGAATCATTCCCCACATGGTGTGTCAGTTGGTACGGGTAGAGAGTAGCGGATGGTGGGTCGAGTAGTCTCCCCAAATGGGCTTACATACATTCATTGATATTTCATATGATATTGAAATGGGCTTGCATACATCCATTGACATTACATGTGATATTGAAATGAGCCTATGGGTTATACCGTTTATAGTAAAGGCTTCGGCCCAGTGAAATGATTTATGAAAAGACTTCGGCCCAGTGATATGATTTATGAAAAGGCTTCGGCCCAGTGATATGATTTATAGAAAGGCTTCGGCCCAGTATATGTCAAGTCTAAATAGGGCTTTGGCCCAGATTGTACTGATACCGTGTTATTTACTGTTTGTTTGTTATTGGGGTTACACACTGAGTTTTCGTAAACTCACTCCGTTTCTAACTGTGCAGGTAATCCCTAAGCTTAGATGGTTTGGAGCTGCGAGGGACTCGGAGATGGCCACACTCTCTTTTTTGTTTCTTTTAATTGCAATAAGTAGCCAATTTAGTTCTTTATAAGTTTTATCTTATTAATATTATTATTTGGTTTTGGGTTGTAATAAGGCCATTTTAATTATTTTTCTAGGATTATTTTATTTTATACCTATATTTTTCGATAACAATATGAGTTAGACCTAGGGCGCGTTTCCAAAATGATAATTGTTTTCAAAATAACATAGCGATACAATTAATCGGTTTATCAAAATATCTACTTAAATGAATTCCAACTCGTTTTTCTCAAAACCTAACCTAGCACCAAAGTGTGGCAATGGTTGTGGGCATGTCTAGGATTGTATCCAATCAAGAGCTTGGTACTTAGCGACCTTCATGGCTCACCTCCTCTGTTTGGGATACCTACGGTGCACGACTTCCATTCACTTTATTAACTTAGCAAAGACTATCTTTTAAAACACTAAGAAGGACGTTGAAAGAGGCATGGGTTTTCTTAAAAACTTCAATGTGGCACGTCAGATTCGGCCATTACGTTTGGGCCAGGTTTGGGGTGTTACATCTGTGCTGACGTAGCTAATATCACATTAGGTAGATCATTCAATTTATCTAATTCAATATGAAGTATTTCACCATTCTGACATTTCAATACAATATGCTTTTGTTTACAATTTACCACGGTATTATACAAAGGTAACCAATCCATACCCAATATCACATTAAATTCATCGAACGGTAATAGCATTAAATTAGCCGGCAAACAATAATCTCGTATCATTAACGGACAATTCTTGCAAATTTTATCAACCATCATATACTGGTCTAGAGATTTTGATACTTTAACCACGAATTCAGTGGACTTGACAGGTAAATTTTTACTAGACACTAAATTCATGCCAATATATGAATGATTTGAACCGAGATTAATTAAAGCAGTTAAATTAGTATCAATAAGAGAGATAGTACCAGTAATAACATCTGGTGTAGAAGCGTCTTCATGTACACGATTAACATAAGTCCTAGTTGGTGCTCATGCTTCAGATCTTACAGTGGAGTCTTTTGTCACACCATGGCTTTCACACGTATTTCTAGGATTATGATGTGGTTTACCTCTCATAGTTGTATTGCTTAGCCTTTAAGTTTGAATATTATCTTTTTTCTGGTTTCTCCAGGCAATCTTTAAGATAGTGGTCAAAGGAACCACATCTGAAACAAGCTCCACTCTTCATTCGACATTCGCCAAAATATAACTTGTTACAGCGCTTGCACTTGGGTTTGATGTTTCTAACATTACCCATACTCGCTACAGATGTAGTCAGAGATCTAAGACTAGAGTGTTGAGTACCTTGTTATAGATGAGTCTGAGATCTAGGACCAGAGTATCCCACAGTATTAGTAGAACGGTCATAATATTTCTTTGATTTCTTTGATGTTGACTGGTATGATTTTCCCGTCAATCTCTTACTTGAATTTCTGGCTTCAATCCCAGCTTGTCTTTTTTCTTTGCTAAGCTCTTTAGCTTTATATGTCCGATCAACTAGTACAACAAATTCTTTCAACTCAAGAGTCTTGACTAATAATTTTATATCTTTATTTAAGCCATCCCCAAATCACTTACGCATTGTAGTCTCAGTCAGAATATATTCTCTAGCATATTTGCTCAATCGAATAGATTCTCGTTCATATTTAGATAATGTCATATAACATTGTTTAAGCTCTAAAATTCTTTTACGTTTTTGGTCAAGAAACCTCTGATTAATGTATTCTTTTCGAAACTCAGTTTGAAAGAATTCCCAAGTAACCATTTCTTTCGATATAACAGAAATTAATGTATTTCACCACTGATAAGCTGAATTTTTAATAAAGATACTGCACATTTAAGACATTCAACTGGGGAATAAGATAATTCATCAAGAACTCTGATAGTATTTCTAGCCAAAACAGCTCTTTTAGGATCATCCTCAGCTATAGCTCGAAATTCTTCAGCATCGTATTTACACATTTTATCAACAGGGGGCTTACCAGTTCTAATAAGTTATGTAATTTGAGGAATATCAGGATCTGGTTGAGAAATAGAAGGGGACGGAGTTGTTGCACAGTCGGGTTCGTTTGTACAAATTCAGTAAACCATTCATTCATCATTTAGAAGTAGGCTTCTTTTTCCTCTCTTCTCCAGCCTTCAAATACGGGCCTCCTACTACTCGAAGCTGCTCTTTACACAAAGGCTTGAACATTACTTTCAGCTTCTTCAGAATCAGCTCGGTTGGATAACATTGCTATGTGAAAACATGTTTAAAATGGTCAGCAGATATCACACTATCCCAGGTTATATAATGGCATGTATAGCTAGACTCATATATACCATGTTAGTCCAAGAATCGACTAAACCTAACTCTGATACCAATAAATGTACCACTCTTAACTCGTATCCGTTGCCAGAATAGGGTTACAGAGCATTACCAAAACTTATAGAACAAATAAACAGATATTTCATATCATATAGCATTCATATTAGAAACTAATCGAAACCAAGCATAATGTCCCTTATGTGAGCCCTCGAGGCCCAAAATACACATTAGAAACAAGTTAAGACTAAATCGGGTATTCAAAGAATTTTTCAGAAAACATTAAAATTTTTCAAAGGTGCAGGGGACACACGCTCGTATGGCCAGACCGAGTGTCTCATGCGGTCAATAAACACACCCATGTCTTAGGCCACGTAGGCATTTGAAATAGGGACACACTGCCGTGTCCAAGCCCGTGTCTAAACTTATGAGCTTCCTGACTTGGGTCACACGGCCAAGCCACATGCCCGTGTGCTAGGCCGTTTGAGCATTATGTTCTACAAATTAAAAGATATAGGGGACACATGACCGTGTCACTTGGCCGTGTGTCACGCACGACTGAGACACACGCCCGTGTCTCTGCCCTTGTGGACAAAAATAGGTCATTTTCAAGCCACATTTCTTACCCAATTTGTCAACAATCTAATCAAACATTTTTGGACATCAACAATCTATATCAAGGAAATCAACCAAGCCAAAACCAAATTTTATACATGACATAGTACCACATATATCCAAGAATCCATACTTACCAAATTGACCAAGTACTCATAGCTGCAAATTTATACCAAATACTAGCTATACAAATGACTAATCTCAACAAAATGTATATATGCCAACATTGGCCAAATTAACCTATACTTGCCATTATAACCAAAATTAATTTACTATTTATACCGAAATGGGCCGCTGATAGTGTGAATCTGCTCTGCCCAGCTTCCAACCAAAATGAGCTTCCGAATTACTATAAAACATGGGAAATAAAATAGAGTAAGCATTTAAGCTTAGTAAGTTCGTATAACATGGAAATTAACTTACCATTCAATTGCATATAAGGTAAGCATATAAAACTTATCCAAATTATGTTGGGCAAATGCCTAAACACATATCCTTAACATTTTAGCCATGTAACACTTTCAATAACTAATAAACATGGATGTACATAATCAGTAGGCAAGTTTCGCATACATGTACAATCCCTCTCATGTTTCAATATATCATATAATATCATTTTGATGTACTTCTAAGTATATACCGGTAATAGTTCATTTCGAACTCATAATGTCTCGTATCATAACTTAGCCCATTGAACTATTGAAAATATCATTGGATACATGGGTAGTACATATAAGGTGTGATAAACCGTAATTTATACATATTTTTATCCCACGCTTAGCACATTTATGGATGGTTTTCCTTAGATTTGGTGAATTCGATGCTCCTAATTCTTTAATTTCATGTTTTATACTTAGGTGAGCATATGAGAGTAAAAAGAGCGAGAAACGGGCCAAAAACGGAGAAAATGGACCCACATGGGAAATTAACTCGGCCTAGACTTCCTCACACGGGTAAGCCACACCGCCGTGTCCATTTGGCAGGATCGAAGCATGATTTACACGGATAGACTACACGCCTGTGCCTATTTAACAGCCTTGACCATGGGCTGGAGTAATCGCACACAGGCGTGTAACACGGGCGTGTCCCTGTCAAGCCCAAGTATAATGCTATTCGGAAAAGGCCACTTTTGAGGGCTCTTAGGCATTCAAAAGCCTATTTAAACACTTGAGGAGGCACTTATAATGGACACACAGAGCAGGAGGTAAGGAATTACTCAAGGGAAGCCGATTGATCCATTTTAAAAGCCGGATTCATAATCAAGACTAAAGATCTCCCTTGAATTTCCATTCAGGGGTTTTGGGTTTTCTTTATGTTTTGTTATCTTTATTCTTTTGAGATGTTTTCTTTCATAATTTGAACTAAACCTCCTAAATACCTAAGGGGAATGAAACCTAAGACAGATCTTGTTATTATTATCTGAATTGTATGATAAGCATTTGACTTGTTCTTAATTATGTGTTCTTAATTCTTGTTTTAATATTCCAGGATATTGATTCAAGTTAATGCTCTTATTCAAAGGAGGAAAAGTCTCTATCGAAGAGTAAATTTGTCATAATTAAGCGGAGTTGATTGCACGCCTAAAGATAGGGTGACAGGTTTTTTTCCGAATTAGGGTGAAACCTAATAAGGGAGTCCATAGAATGAGTTAATGCAACACTAGGTGTTAATTAGAAAGAGATTTCAATTAATCAACCTAGGGTTAGACGTTATTAGTCTCCAAAGAGATAATAATATAACTTAGGGCTTTCTACGAATCAAGTCAAATAAATAAATTGTCTGAGTCAGAGTCAAATAACAAGTGAAGTCTAGGTGGATTTTTCGTTGGGTATTGTCTTAATCAATCGAGTTTTCTCAAAAGCTTTTCCCCAATTTTCTCTCTGTGCATCCATATTTTAGTTGATTAGTTTAGATAAACAAACCCCTTAATTTTTAGGCTAGATAATAAAAAGGAAGTAATTATTAGTACTCTTGGTTCCTTTGGGTTCGACAATCTGGTCTTGCTAAAGCTATACTACTGTTCGATAGGTACACTTGCCATCATCGTGATAATAGTTAGTTTCAAGAATGATTAATTATAAATTTTTAAAACCTGTCGCGAATATCACATACCAAGTTTTTGGCGCCGTTGCCGGGGAACTAAGATATTAGGAACACTCAATTTTTATCACTTTAGCCATTTTACTTTTTTTGGAATTTAAATTTTTCTTTTTTCGTTCCTGGTAGGTTTTTATAGTGTATGACTAGAAGAAACCCATCAGGACCATTACTGTTTGATAGTGAGATCGATCGCACAGTTGATCGCGTGATTCGTAACAAGTAATAAATATTTATAATGAAGATCAAACCTAGACTAACTATTATCACGATGAAAAGGCAAGCGCACCTATCGAACAATAGTATAGTAATGGCAAGATCGGGATATCGTACCCAAGGGAACCAAAAGTACTAGTAATAACTATCTTTTTATTATCTAACCTAAGAATAAAAGGTTTGTTTTAATTAAGTAATTGTTTAAACTAATTAACTGATTTAATTAAAGCAAAGAGAAAATTTGGAAAAAGACTTGAAGAAAAGCAATTGATAAAGACGACACCCAAGGAGGAATCCACCTAGATTTCACTTGTTATCTGACTCTGAACCGGACGATTTATTCACTTGACTTGATCCGTGAGACTCCCTAACCTATGTTATTATCCCTTTCGAGACTAATAATGTCTAACCCTCAGTTGAATTAATCGAAGTTTCTTTCTTAATTAAAACCCCTAGGGAAGAAGTAAATCACTCTATGGACTCCCATATTAGGTTTCACCCTAATCCGGTAAAATCTCGTAACCCTATTTTTAGGCGTTCGATCAACTCCATTTAATTATGCCAAATCTAATCTTAGGCAGGGTCTATTCCTCTTCTGCATAGCACATCAAATCATGAATTAATACACAGAATATTAACTCAAGTATTAAGAGCACATAATTAAGAACAAATTAAGTATTTATCATACAGTTCAGATAATAATAACAAAATCCATCATAGGTTTTATCCCTCTTAGGTATCTAAGGGGTTTAGATCATAATAAAATAAGAGTACATCTCAAGAGTATGAAAATAACAAAACATAAAGAAAACTCTAAAACCCTTGAAGGAATTTTGAGAGAGATCTTCAGTCTTGGAGTAACTCCGGCTTTTGAGATGGATCGTCTGGCTTTCTTCAAGTAATTCCTGGCGTGTGGTTCTGTATTCCAAAAAAGTTCTAGAAAGAGCGGCCTCCTTCTTGGTCACACTTAGGGTGTTTATATAGGCTTTGGATTAGCTTTCTTCCTCCCTAAGTACCCTTTTTCCGTGTAAAATACAACTCTTTGAAAAAGGGACACGCCCGTGTGCCATGGCCGTGTGACATGATTACCAGGCCGTGTTCTATCCGTTGAATTACACACGGCCGTGTAGGCTCACTGGCCAAGCTGTGTGAATCGTGAAAACCTTGGTCGACACCCCCGAAGGACACGGACATGTGAGATGCCCGTGTGGCAAGGCTTAGGCCGTGTCATCTTCTCTATTTGGTCTGTTTTGTCCCTTTTTAGCTCATTTTTGGCTCCTTTCGACTCTTGGTGCTCTCCTGAGTACTAAACATGAAATACCTGGATTAAGAGCACCAAAATCCACAAATCTAGTAATAAACATCCATAAATATGCTAAGTATTTGGGGTATAGATATGTATAATTTGGCGTTTATCAAAAACCCCCACACTTAAGCATTTGCTTGTCCTCAAGCAAAATTCTCATTTACTGCTAGAATTCATTCTTCTCAATCATATAATCATTACTGATAATGTTACAAGTTATTCCACAGAAAATCATACAGTGAGAATTCAACTATAGGGGCATTAAAAGCCTCAAACAATCTAAATCGAATATTTTGATAATAAAATCATAGGTAATCTCCTTCCTCTAAGTAATTAACTTTAGTCCTAAATATACAAGAGACGACATCCTCACTAAAGATTCACTCAAATCACTCAAAGTGTTTAAGGTTCAAGATTAAGCACTCGATTGTCTAACATGAAAAGTTATTACCATAGGCTTGCATGGAAATCAAATCTCCACCACTTGTAAATGATATGATACACTAATCAAAAGGTCTTTGCATGGTTGTAACGGGGTTTAAGTTACAGGTATGGATACAAGCTGAAGAGACAAAGGTTAGAATCGAGATAATTTCAATATATTACCCCACTATCAAAAACTTAATTACTGAACCACAAACAAATATCTAGAACTATTTTACATGAGTTCATGACAACTTTAGCTTACTGAGAATTGCAATATAATACTGAGTTTTATTTTATTTATTTATTTTTTATTTTAAGAACAAATCAAGTTGATACAATATAGAAATCATACTTCATGATTCAGTAACAAAAAATGGTGAACATAGTGAGGTAACAATATTAAATTCAATCTCAATAAAAAGGGTCAAATTCAGGAGGAGGATTTCAACAATAATGGGTTAATGGGTTAATGATGAGGGTTAATCAATGAAAAAGGGTTAGTAGGCTCAAGGGATTTCACTAAGGGTTTAATTATGTGGGAAGGCTTTTTATGGAGTAAATGGATTAAATCCTAAGTGCCTTTATCATCTCAGTATATCAAATCATACGTGTGATCTCGATATGTATCATCGAAGCAAGTTCTAGAATAACAGTTCAATGTTGACACACTCAAACCACAAAAGAAGTGAACAAGAAAAAAAGCTATATGCTCAAAAGGCTCAAAAATCTCACCAAAAAATTGGGTTTTTGATGTTATTCCTGTATACTTAAAAAAAAATTAGTTTTCAAAATATCAACTTATCATGCTCGATTCTCTAATGTCCTATAATCAAATAATCATGCATAATTCCCATGGTCTAATTCATGACATACCAACAATTTTTATAGATCAATCAGAATTTATTCGATCAAGATTATGAAAAAATCACTTAAGCACAAGACCAACTTTAGGGGTTTGAGAATAATGCAAAAAGTTAGGTTTCATATTCACCCCCCACACTTAAGATGTACATTGCCCTCAATGTACAAAGATATATTATTCAAAATAAAGAAAATCATAAGAGAAAAGGAGGTGAAACTCCCTGTTATATGGATGTGGAGCTCGATTCTGAGGATGGAGTGTTCGGGGAAAGTGGTGGCTGGCATTGTTCTTGGCTAGATGAAGAAATTGGGTCATTGAACATGGCACTCGTGAGATATTGTTTCCTTTTTGTTTCCTCATTCCGTAAAATATTCCTAGCAGTTTTGCTTGAAAGTCTGTAGAATCATGAAGAGTTTATTAAGAGTTGGTGTGGAAGAGAGCGTAGTGGAATTACTTGTTAGAAATACCAGAAAATGGAAAAAGTAAAATTTACTAATATAGATATGTCTTTCAAAATAAAATAATAAAATTGAAATGAAAATAAAAATCAAAAGAAAACTAAAACTAAAACTAAAATAAAATAAAAATAAGAATAAATAATAAAAAAGGAGAAGTCAATGATCCTCGTCGGTGGGGCCCTCAAGTGGTGGTGCTGGAGTGGCGATGTGGAAGTGTTGGCATAACTGCTGCATCATGGCCTGCATATCGTCCATCTGTCGGTCCCGTCGCCGATCTCGCTCGTGGATCATCTCGAACTGTGTAATGCAATACTGCTCGAAATGGGCGAGTCGGTCGGAAAGGTGTGCCAATGAAGTAGCTGCATGAGCTGGTCGTTCCCTAGGTGGCGCGGTAGAAAGCTCCTCATGCTGTGGGGGAAGATCATTAGGGATGTCTTCAAGATCCTTCTCATCAATGGCATGCGAGAGACAGTACTGAGGAGGATCGGTCCCACGTCGATGCTCGATCATCCTCATGTGTAACATAGTCGTGATGCCCTGTGGGGACATCTGACCTATCAGGGTAAGCGCTGATGACTGGCCATGGTGTTGAGGAAGCCGAAGTGTCTGGCAAGGTGCGTCATGTAGGGGCCGATGGAGATCACTCCCTTCCTATGCCACTCGGTCTGATGGCAAATGGCGAAAGCAATGAAGTATGATAAGTCGGTCACGTGTGCATTCGCCATGCACCATAAATAGTAGGCATCATGGGTGGTGATGACGCTGGTGCTCTCTCTCCTTCCGGTCAAGGTGTGTGCCAATATGGCATGGTGATATCGTAGGGAAGGGGGGAGAACTGAGGCCTTCGAGCGGCTGGGGTCGTAGATGGAAGAGAGTGGTACCAAAGCCTTCCAACACAAGGAGGGGGAGATGTGGATATTGCGTGGTAGTGCATTCATGTCTTCCTCCTCCATAAACTCATCGATGTAAAGTCCCAAGGCAACTCCAAACTCTGAGACACTCATCGAACAAACTAGACTGCCTAATAGGAAGTGAATGGTGCTTGGGTCGTCATTGTTCGTCATCACCACCTGTAAATGAAAAGTAGAGCATAATTCTAAAGTTAACTCTAAATAAGTGGGCTCGATAATAGTGAAGAACCGTTCCCATGGGTCTGTGGACAGGAGGGCGCGGATGGCGTCAGAGAGCTAAACTTGCTCTACGGCAGCCCAGTCAATGCAGCGACCTGTAGAGATGGGTCGTGCTAGTAGTATCTGAAATAGCTCCTCCTGCGAAGCTTGTGGAAATTCAAGGAACAGGTGCCAAACTTTGGTTATAGCACGCACCGAAGAAGAACTCGGTCCCCTACGTCTCTTTGAGGATGGGACCGTGGCCTTCTTTCCTCTTGATGGCGACATAATGTACCTGTAAATATATGAGCATTGATAGAATCCAAGATACATCGGTAGTTAAGCAAGATGCCCAAAACTAGTATATGCTATTTAGTGGCTTAAATAATTCAAATATAGAAATTCTAAGGCAAATTCTTTACTTGTCTAAATCAAAATATTACAATATCTATGTAAAGCATGTAGAACACTAATGTAGCAATACAAATTGGAAAAAATAAAATTGAGAAAGTGAACCAAAGGGTATAGCGACTCACGGGCGTGTGACGCGGGGGTATAGCCGTGTGGGGGAAAAATGGAGGGTATAGAGAGGGGAAAGTGGGGATTAATGCAAGGGGAATGGATTTTAGGGTGGTTTGAGGTTTGGGGAAGTGGGAATCTTGGGAATGGTGGCCAGAATAAGGATAGGGAGTGGGGAGGAGGAGTTTTCGGCTAGGGTTTTGAAAGGGGAAAGAAGATGAACAGTGGTTTGTTTATATAGGAGAGCGTCACACGGCCTAGGGCCACGCCCGTGTAGTTTGAGGGTGAGCTTGTGTTTTTCGAATTTTTCAATTTAGGTCGTGCCCGACTACTGTCCCACGCCTGTGTATCTTGGGCATGTGTGGCACACGGCCATGGCGCACGGCCGTGCCTATCTTTGTTCACTTCTCCCACACCCGTGTGTTATGGTAGCACACCCGTGTATTGTTGTACAAGGCTGAATGGCACAGGCGTGTCGTACGCTCGTGTCGAAGAAACATAATCAAGCTTTGTCCCTGGCATGCCCGTGGGTTTTCATTCCCACGCTCGTATGTTCCTATCAAGTTCACCGACAGCCATGTTGCACGTCCGTGGGGATTTATCGTACCCCATGTTTTGGGGAAATCATGTCCTGCTTCAACACGGTCGTATCGCACGACCGTGTCTCTTCCCCTATTTGGCCACGGCTTTAGGCACGCCCGTGTGCCTGGCTGTGTGTGCTAAAAAACTTTGTAATTCAAAGATTAAGTTAATTGATTCGAAGTGTGAGAAAATAAAAATAAAAATAAAGAAATCAAAATATGTTAATGCTCGGGTTGCCTCTCGAGAAGCGCTTATTTATAGTCTAAGCTCAACTTACCTCTCCGTTGAATGATCATGGTAGTTCGAGAAGTTCATACTCCTTATTCCTGTTGTCAATTTTAAAATACGATTTTAAACGGGTGTTGTTTACCTTAAAAGTGCTGAACTTGGGATGACTCACCTTCACTGTACCAAACGGAAAAATACTAAGTACCGTAAGAGGGATTTCCTCATTTGGTGTGGTGGTGACAATGTGAGGATCAACGGCATCTAGTAAGACTGTATTGCCAACCTGAAGCTGATTAGGAGAGGTATCAGGCTTGTTTTTGCGTAGTTTCGGTTTATCATGTGTCCTCGGTTTGTGTTCTCGCCATTCATCTAGCTCCTCTATCCGTAGTCTTCGTTCTTTATGGACATCTTTGTTCTCTTCATGATAGTAGCGTACTGTCTCTGTTGTCTTTGTTCGAGGAAGTTCCTGCAAGGACGATTGAATATTAGTTTTATCATCGACAGTTTTTATAGCATTATCTTTAGTCTTAGAGGTTTTGACTGAGTCGCGTGCTTGGAGTGTTACTGCGTCGTCACCTGCATGAAGTGTTAGCTCTCCTGTGCCTATATTAATAATGGTTCTGGCAGTTGCTAAACATGGTCGTCCTAAAATTAGAGGTACCTCGTTATCCTCATCCATATCTAAGACAACGAAGTCTACTAGGTAAATAAATTTATCAATTTTAACGAGAACGTCTTCAATAATATCCTTAGGAAATCTAACTGTTTTGTCAGCCAATTGTATGCTCATCCTAGTCTGTTTGGGTTTATCGAGGCCTAGTTGTTTAAACATTTTATATGGCATAACATTTATACTTGCCCCTAGATCAGCTAAAGCATTATTCACAGATAGACTACCAATTAAGCAATAAATTGTAAAATTCCCTGGATCTTTCAATTTGTTAGGTAGCTCAATCTTTAGAATAGCTGAGTAGACTGCATTGAGTTCCACATGTGATGTAGCATCTAATTTCCTTTTATTTCTCAGAAGTTCCTTTAAGAATTTTGCTGAGTTGGGCATCTGCGAAAGAACTTCAATAAAGGGTAAGTTAATATGTAATTTCTTTAAGAGTTTGACAAACTTACCGAATTGTTCTTCTGTTCTATCTTTCGTCATCGCTTTAGGATATGGCACACGAGGTTCATGATTTGTACTTACCTATTTGGGATCATTATTGTTTACCTCTTCTCGTCCTTTGTTCCTCGTGTTGTCTTGCTGTATTTTTGGCTCAGGTGTAATGAATCTTTTCGTATCTTGAGTGCTAATTGCATTGAGGTGTTCCCTCGGATTAGGTTCAGTATTACTTGGTAGGTTACCTTGTGGTCGTTCGGAGATTAGTTTGGACAGCTGGCCTATCTGAGTTTCGAGTCCTTGGATCGATGCTTGTTGATTCTTAAGTGCTGTCTCGGTATTTTGGAAAAGGTTTTCTAACACCGAGATGAATTTAGAAAGCATCTCTTCAAGGTTTAGTTTTTTTCTCCTGTTGATAAAGTGGCTGTTGAAAACCCTGAGGATTTTGTGGCTTTGGATTTCCTTGACCTCCCCAGGAAAAATTTGGGTGGTTCCTTCAACCTGCATTATAAGTATTACTGTATGGGTTATTTTGAGATCTAAAGTTATTATTACCCATATAGTTGACTTGTTCCTCTTCGATTGTGGGATTGAAAGATTGATATTCTATATGTACACCTCCTCTTCTTGAGTCACACCTCATTACTGGATGTACCTGTACAGAACCAAGAAAACAATCAATCTTTTTAGTGAGAAGTTCTACCTGATTAGAGAGCATGGTGACTGAATTGATGACGCCGGCTGTTTTCGTTAGCTTTGTCCTCATAACTTGCCACTGATAGTTGTTCAGTGACATCTCCTCTATGAATTCATAGGCATCTTCCGGTGTTTTATTGTTGATGGTTCCGCTAGCAGCTGCGTCAATCATTTGTCTTGTCGAGGGATTCACACCATTGTAGAACGTTTGAACTTGCAGCCAAAGCGGTAACCCATGGTGAGGGCACCTTCTCAGTAAGTCCTTGTATCTCTCCCATGCATCGTAAAGTGTTTCTAAATCCATCTGTACAAAAGAAGAGATATCATTACGTAATTTATCCATTTTAGCCTGCGGAAAATATTTTAGTAAAAATTTCTCGGTCATTTGTTCCCAAGTAGTGATAGACCCTCGTGGTAACGAGTTCAACCACTGTTTAGCTTTGTTTCTCAGTGAAAAGAGAAATAACCGAAGACGAATAGCATCATCAGAAATGCCATTGATTTTGAATGCATCGCAAAATTCAAGAAAATTTGCCAAGTGCGTGTTGGGATCCTCATCCTGCAAACCATCAAACTGAACAAATTGCTGTATCATCTGAATTGTGTTAGGTTTTAGTTCGAAATTATTCGCAGCAATAGCAGGTCTAACTATACTAGACTCAGTTCCTGTTAAAGAAGGTTTAGCATAATCATACATAGTACGTGGAGAAGGATTTTGATTAGCTGCAATTGCAGGAGGCAGCTGATCGCCTGGGTTTTCAGCCATCTCGTTGGTTGGGGTTTGAGTATCGTCTTCTCGATCGTTCTCCGTGTAGCGTAAACTACGCCTTATTTCTCTTTGATTTTTGCGAATTGCACGATCGATTTCTTTGTCAAAGAGTAATGGTCCTGATGGGTTTCTTCTAGTCACAAACTATAAAAACCTACCAAGAAAGAGAAAAAAGTAAATTAATAAATAATAAAATAAAATAAAATTGCAAGAAAAATAAATGACTAAAGTAATAAAAATTTAGTGTTCCTAATATTTCAGTTCCCCAGCAGCGGTGCCAAAAACTTGATCGTGTGATTCGTAACAAGTAATAAATATTTATAATGAAGATCAAACCTAGACTAACTATTATGATCACGACAAAAAGGCAAGTGCACCTATCAAACAATAGTATAGTAATGGCAAAATCGGGATATCGTACCCAAGGGAACCAAAAGTACTAGTAATAACTATCTTTTTATTATCTAGCCTAAGAATAAAAGGGTTTGTTTTAATTAAGTAATTGTTTAAACTAATTAACTGATTTAATTAAAGGAAAGAGAAAATTTGGAAAAAGACTTGAAGAAAAGCAATTGATAAAGACGACACCCAAGGAGGAATCCACCTAGATTTCACTTGTTATCTGACTCTGAACCGGATGATTTATTCACTTGACTTGATCTGTGAGACTCCCTAACCTATGTTATTATCCCTTTCGAGACTAATAACGTCTAACCCTCAGTTGAATTAATTGAAATTTCTTTCCCTCAGTTGAATTAATTGAAATTTCTTTCTTAATTAAAACCCCTAGGGAAGCAGTAAATCACTCTATGGACTCTCATATTAGGTTTCACCCTAATCCGGAAAAATCTTGTAACCCTATTTCTAGGCGTTCGATCAACTTCGCTTAATTATGCCAAATATACTCTTAGGCAGGGTCTATTCCTCCTCTGTATAAACACATCAAATCATGAATTAATATGCGGAATATTAAGTCAAGCATTAAGAACACATAATTAAGAACAAATCAAGTATTTATCATACAGTTCAGATAATAATAACAAGATCCATCATAGGTTTTACCCCCTTAGGTATCTAAAGGGTTTAGTTCATAATAAAATAAGAGTACATCTCAAGAGTATGAAAATAACAAAACATAAAGAAAACTCTAAAACCCCCGAAGGAATTACGAGAGATCTTGATCTTAGAGTAACCGGCTTTTGAGATGGATCGCCTGGCTTTCTTCAAGTAATTCCTGGCGCGTGGTTCTGTATTCCAAAAAAGTTCTGGAAAGAGCGGCCTCCTTCTAGGACACACTTAGGGTGTTTATATAGGCTTTGGATTAGCTTTCTTCCTCCCTAAGTACCCTTTTCCGTGTAAAATACAACTCTTTGAAAAAAGGACATGCCCGTGTGCCATGACCGTGTGACATGATTACCAGGCCGTGTTTGATCCGTTGAATTACACACGACCGTGTGGGCTCACTGGCCAGGCCGTGTAAATCGTGAAAACCTTGGTCTATACCCTCGAAGGACACGAGCGTGTTAGATGCCCGTGTGGCAAGGCTTAGGCCGTGTCATCTTCTCGATTTGGTCTGTTTTGTCCCTTTTTAGCTTGTTTTTAGCTCCTTTCGACTCTTGGTGCTCTCCTGAGTACAAAACATGAAATAACCGGATTAAGAGCACCAAAATCCACAAATCTAGTAATAAACATCCATAAATATGCTAAGTATTTGGGGTATAGATATGTATAATTTGGCGTTTATCAACAGTTCACAGAAATTGAAGAGAAATAAGGCGAAGCTTACGATAAACAGAAGAAGAGCAAGAGGACGATACTTCAACCACAACTGAGAAGATGGCTGAAAACCAGGAAAATCCACTACCTCCTGCGATTGCCACTGATCCAGTAAATCAGAATCCTGCTCCACGTACTATGTATGATTATGTTAAACCTTATTTAACAGGAACTGAATCGAGCATAGTTAGGCCTGCTATTGGTGTGAATAATTTTGAACTGAAACCTAACACCATTCAAATGATTCAACAGTTTGTTCAGTTTGATGGTTTGCAAGACGAGGACCCAAACGCTCATTTGGCGAATTTCTTAGAATTTTGTGACACTTTTAAAATCAATGGCGTTTCTTATGATGCCATTCGCCTTCGGTTATTTCCTTTTTCATTGAGGAACAAAGCTAAATAATGGTTGAACTCGTTACCACGAGGGTTAATCACTACTTAGGAACAAATGACCGAAAAGTTTTTATTAAAATATTTTTCGCCGGCTAAAACGGTTAAATTACGTAATGATATCTCTTCTTTTGTGCAGATAGATTTAGAAACACTCTACGATGCATGGGAGAGATACAAAGACCTTTTGCGAAAATGCCCTTACCATGGGTTACCACTTTGGCTACAGGTTCAAACATTTCACAATGGCCTGAATCCTTCGACTAGATAGATGATTGACGTAGTTACTGGTGGAACTATCAATAATAAGACACCAGAAGATGTTTATGAATTTAAAGAAGAGATTTCACTGAATAATTATCAGTGGCAAGTCATGAGGACAAAGCCAACGGAAACAGCCAGCATTTTTAACGTCGATTCGATCACCCTGCTCTCTAATCAAGTAGAACTTTTGAATAGAAAAATTGAAGGTTTTCTTGGTTCTTCACAGGTTCACCTAGTAATGCAATGCAAAGTAAGTGGAGGTGGATCAAGCAATTCAGAATACCCACCCTATGGCCACAACATGGAGAACGAGCAGTTAAATTACATGGGTAATAATCCTCTATCTCAAAATAATCCTTATAGTAATACTTACAATGCAGGTTGGAGGAACCACCCAAATTTCTCATAGGGAGGCCAAGGGAATCAGAGACCACCACCTCCATGCTTCCAACAACCACCCTACCAACAAGAGAAAAAGCTGAACCTTGAGGAGATGCTAACAAAATTCATCTTGGGGTCAGAAACTCATTTTTAGAATACCAAGACAACACTTAAGAATCAACAAGCATCGATCCAAGGGCTCGAAACTCAGATAGGATAGCTCACCAAATTAATATATGAATGACCCTAAGGTAGCCTACCGACTAACACTGAATCTAACCTAAGGGAACAACTCAACGCAATTACCATCCAAGAAAAGGAAGGGTTAGTGGAACCTGAACCAGGACCGAGGCAAGGAATTGTGGTAATTAAAAACAGAGGTGAGGAAGACCACAGTGAACAAACACCGGTAAGTAAAGAGTACAGACCTCGTGTGCCATATCCCAATGCGACAAGATAAGACTGCACAAATGAACAATTTGGTAAATTCCTTAAATTATTAAAGAATTACATATAAACTTACCGTTTATTGAAGCTCTTTCATAGATGCCAAACGCAGTCAAATTCTTAAAGGAGCTTTTAACAAATAAGCAAAAGTTGGATGAAGCGTCGCATGTAGAGCTAAATGCGGTTTGCTCAGCCATACTACAGAATAAGCTGGCTAACAAATTAAAAGATCCAGGGAGTTTTACGATTCCTTGTTTAATTAATAGCGTACATGTTAATAATGCTTTGGCTGATTTAGGGGCTAGTATCAATGTCATGCCTTACAAAATGTTTAAGCAACTAGGTCTTGGGAAACCCAAACAAACTAGGATGAGTATTCAATTAGCTGATAAAACAATCAGATTTCCTAGGGTCATTATTGAAGATGTACTCGATAAAATTGACAAATTTATATTCCTAATTGATTTCGTTGTTCTAGACATAGAAGAGGATAGTAACCTTCTTTTAATTTTAAGGAGGCCCTTTTTAGCAATTGCTAGAACAATAATTGATGTTGGCACAGGTGAACTCACACTTCGTGTAGGGGACGAAACAATCACCCTTCAAGCTCATGATTCAAGTAACACATCGAAAATTGAAGGTGGTGGTATAAATCATCCTACTAAAACTGACCATGTGGTGCAACCTACTTTGCAGGAAATAGGTTCGAAGAACATACATGAGCCATGTTCAAGAAACAACAAAGGACCTATCTATGAAGAACGAAGGCTACAAATCAAGGAACTAGATGAATGGCGAACACATGAACTGAAAACACACGATAAACCAAAACCACGCCATGACAAGCTAAATTTTTCCCAAAATCAACTTAAGGTTGGAGACAAAGTGCTATTAGATGCAGCAGACCCTCGTATTACCACTTCTGAACTGAATGAAGATATCCCTCTTAAGGTACTTAGCATTTTTCCATACGGTACAGTCGAGGTAATTCATCCCAAATTCGGCACGTTCAAGGTAAATAGGACTCGTCTTAAACCTTATGTTGATAAAACTGATAGTAGGGATGAGGAGTGTAAACTCCTCGAACCACCATGACCACGCAACAAGAGAGGTAAGTCAAGCTTAGACTATAAATAAGCGCTTCTCAGGAGGCAACCCGAGCACTAACAATATTAATTTCTTTAAAAAAATTAGTTTTTAACATCTACTCACTAATTGAGTCCTTGAAACACAGTTTTTCTAATCTACACGGCCAGGCACACGGGCGTACCTTAGGCCATGCTCACACCACGGGAGGAGACACGACCGTGCGGCACAGCTGTGCAAAAACAGGGCAAAATTTTTCCCCAACATGAGATGCGATAAGCTTCCATGGCCGTGTAACGTGGCCGTGGGCAGGTCTGTCAAAACAACAAAGGCGTGCGAACGCCCGTGTCTAGAAACCGTGGTTAAAACTGAGAATTTGGCACGGGCGTGCGACACGACCATGCCCACTACCCGTGCTCAAGACAGATAAAACAACGCAGGCATGCACCTATACACACGAGCGTCGGAGAAGCGAACGAAGAATGACACGACCGTGCAACATGGTAGTGTGCACCAATGCTCCTAATTTCAAAAACCACGAAATGCACGGGCTGAAATGAGGGCACACTCGGCCGTGTGCCCCAATTTCTTTATAAACACCTATTATTTATTTTATTTTTATCTTTATATTTTGAAATTACTTTTTATTTCTTTTTAATACTATTTTATCTTGAGATTTTATAATTTTTATTCGGCTACTTCTTTACGAGTAATTATGCTACTTTATATTTCCTAAAAAGTTCCTGATTCTATCACAGTTATAAGGAGCTCCAAAGCTCACTATTACTTAGGAACTTGCAACTCCATTGGAAAAGGTTCTCCACGGCTGCCAAATCCTGCCCAACCACCACGATAACCTCTTCGCTAGGCACTATAGTTGTGGAACCCAACCTCTACCACCACCGGAGTATCCTCCTCCACTTTCATCATTGCCTTGGCCGATTATTCTCCATAACTCCAATTTAAAGAGTTCATTCATCATTCAGGAAGTTTCACTTCTCCTCCTATCTTATGATTATATATCTATATTTTTCAATATATCTATCTTTGTACATTGAGGGCAATGTACATCTTAAGTGTGGGGGGTCTTTTATATCATTATCAGAAATCCCTGAATTTTGTCTTGTTCTCATGTGATCTTCTCATACCACTATTAGAATGAATTTTGATTAAGTTATGATTTTTATTGATATGTCTTGAATTAAAACATAGGAATTTATGTATTGATCGTTTAAACTTTAAGACATTAAGGAATCAAGCATGATAAGTTGATTTTGAGAATTAAAAATCTTTTAAGTTGTTTCCCCATGTTTAGATATTATCTTGAGTTGAAATTCACAAGTTTAAACATCAAAAAGCCATAATTTTTGTGAGATCTTGAGCCTTTAGAGCATATGTTATTTCTTTCATGCTCACTTTTATTATGAGTGCATCAGTATTGATTTGTTATTCTAGAACTTGATTGATTATGCATGTCAAGACCACACCATTTGATTTGATATGTCAAGATGATAAAGGCACTTAGGTTTAACCCACTCACTCCATAAAAGCCTACCTTCATAATTAACCCTTAGTGAACCCCTTTAAGCCTAACAAGCCATTAATTGATTTACCCTCAATATTAACCCATAACCCATTATTGTTGAAATACCCTAATTTGATCCCTATTTTGTCGAGATTTGATTTGAATTAATTGCTTAGCTATATTTTATTTTTCGTTGCAACAATTAAGTTCTATGTTATTTAACTTGTTCTAAAAAAATTACATACATATTAGTAGTAATTCGTCGTTTTTGAGCTTGAGTGTTAATTCCATATTCTGAGAAGAAGCTCACTTGTATTCAACTGATAATTAGTTATTTTTCTAGTTAGGTGATTTCTTCAATTCAATCTCGATTCTAACATTTTCTTTCAGCTTGTGACCACACCCCCTAACCAAAGCCACCTTACAACCCTCTAAAGACCTTTTTTATTGATGTATCATCTCAATATATAGTGGTGGAGATTTGATTTTCATGCAAGCTTATGGTAATAACTTTTCATATTGACTAATGAGTGCTTTATTTGATGTTCTTAAACACCTCGAGTGATTTGAGTGAATCTTTAGTGAGGAGGTTAAACTCTGTGGTATTTTGATCAAAGGTGATTACTTAGATGGGGGAACACCTATGTTTTCATGATAAAATGCTCAACTTGGAATGTTTGAAACTTTGATGTACTTTTAGTTGAACTTTCAATGTATGATTACTTATGGATTATTTTGAGATATTATTGATAGGGATTATAAATTCAGAAGAATTTATTTTGATTGTGAGTTAAGGATTTTGCTTGAGGACAAGCAAATGCTTAAGTGTGGGGGTATTTGATAAACTGTAATTTACTCATATTTTTATCCCACGCTTAGCACATTTATGGATGGTTTCTCCTTAGATTTGGTGAATTCGATGCTCCTAATTCTTTAATTTGATGTTTTATACTTAGGTGAGCATAGGAGAGTAAAAAGAGTGAGAAACGGGTCGAAAACGGAGAAAATGGACCCACATGGGAAACCAACACGGCCTGGACTTCCTCACATGGGTAAGCCACATGGCCGTGTCCATTTGGCAGGATTGAAGCACGACTTACACGGGTAGACTACACGCCCGTGCCTATTTAATAGCCTTGACCACAGGCTGGAGCAATCGCACACGGGCATGTCCCTGTCAAGCCCAAGTATAGTCCTATTCAGAAAAGGCCACTTTTGAGGGGTCTTAGGCATTCAAAAGCCTATTTAAACACCTGAGGAGACACTTAGAATGGACACACAGAATAGGAGGCAAGGAATTACTCAAGGGAAGCCGATTGATCCATCTCAGAAGCTGGATTCATCGTCAAGACTGAAGATCTCCCTTCAATTTCCCTTCAGGGGTTTTGGGTTTTCTTTATGGTTTGTTATCTTTATTCTTTTGAGATGTTTTCTTTCATAATTATGAACTAAACCCCCTAAATACCTAAGGGGAATGAAACCTAAGACAGATCTTGTTATTATTATCTGAATTGTAGGATAAATATTTGACTTCTTCTTAATTATGTATTCTTAATTCTTGTTTTAATATTCCAGGATATTTCAAGTTAATGCTCTTATTCAGAAGAGGAAAAGTCTCTATCTAAGAGTAAATTTGTCGTAATTAAGCAGAGTTGATTGCACGCCTAGAGATAG
This sequence comes from Gossypium arboreum, assembly GCF_025698485.1. Lineage (NCBI taxonomy): Eukaryota > Viridiplantae > Streptophyta > Magnoliopsida > Malvales > Malvaceae > Gossypium > Gossypium arboreum. Next base: position 28,006,402 of record NC_069080.1, on the reverse strand, counting down.
GGTGACAAGATTTTTCCAGATTAGGGTGAAACCTAATAAGGGAGTCCATAGAATGAGTTAATGCAACACTAGGTGTTAATTAGAAAAAGATTTCAATTAATCAACCTAGGGTTAGACGTTATTAGTCTCAAGAGAGAAAATAATATAACTTAGGGATTTCTACGGATCAATTCAAATGAATAAATCGTCTGATTCAGAGTCAAATAACAAGTGAAGTCTAGGTGGATTTTTCCTTAGGTATTGTCTTAATCAATCGAGTTTTCTTAAAAGCTTTTCCCCAATTTTCTCTCTGTGCATCCTTAGTTTAGTTAATTAGTTTAGATAAACAAACCCCTTAATTTTTAGGCTATATAATAAAAAGGAAGTAATTACTAGTACTCTTGATTCCTTTGGGTTCGACAATCCGGTCTTGCTAAAGCTATACTACTGTTTGATAGGTACACTTGCCTTCATCGTGATAATAATTAGTTTCAAGAATGATTAATTATAAATTTTTAAAACCTGTCGTGAATATCACGTACCAAGGTGTACAAATCTGTAGTCTATCAATTCATATACAGGTATGCCCATACGAGCATGTAAACGGGAAGCTCTTTAGAGCCATGTAATGGGAAGCTCATGTGAGCTGTATAATAGGAAGCTCAATCGAGCTGTATATCAGGAAGCTCATGTGAGCCAATTATCGGGAAGCTCAAGAGAGCCATTAATCAGAAAGCTTATGAGAGCCAAATATCAGGATGCTCATAAGAGTTGTGGTGTGTCCGCAACACATGCAGGACCACAACCAATCCGGGAACCCTAATGACATGTAATCTGTATCCATCGAATTTCTAAGGTTCAAATAGGATTTTGTACTTCTAGCATATGTGATCAATAATACACATGGCATTTTATACAAATCACACACACAACAATATTCAATTCAAATCATACAATTATACAATTTAGTTGCATCAACTTACCTCAACACGTATACGTAGATTTGTAAGCTATTAATTCTATACTTTTTCTTTTCCTAGATCCAATTCTGTACTAGGTCTATCTGGATTTATACAAATGAATTTAACTCAATTTAATACAATTCATATTCAATTCAATCCAATACACATCTTTTACAAATTTACTATTTTTCCCTATACTTTTAATTAATTACAATTTAGTCCCTAGGCTCGAAAAATGAAATTCATACAATTTAATCCTTATTTTAAGCCTAACTGATTTTCATACATATCAATAGCAGCCCATATTTTTCACAAAATTCAAAATTTTTCCATTAAATTTTCATCTTTTCAATTTAATCCCTAAATCATAATTTCATCAAAATTCTCTTTACAAAAGTTGTTTATCTAACAACATCCTTTCATTTTCTACCATAAAAATTCAAAATTCAATTATACTCATTTATGGGAAAACCCTAATACTTGAATAGTTTGACAAATTAATCCCTGAGATAGCTAGATTAAGCTATTACGATTTTAGAAACATAAAAATAATTAAAAACGAGACAAGAATACTCACCTAATTAAGCAAAATAAGCTTGTCTATCTTCAAGCTTATATGGCTAGGGTTTCCATGTTTTATTTTAGGAAATATGATGATAATTTGTTTTATTTTATTTATTTATCATCATTTTATCATTTACTTTCCAAAATTAACCTTAATAATTTACTAAATTCCAATGATGAATAATCATTCTTATGTACTAGCTCATTTAGTGGTTTATTTGCCATATAAAGAGCTCAAATTTTAAATTCCATAGCTATTTGATACCTAGCTACTAGAATTCAACTTTTGCACTTTATGCAATTAGGTCCTTTTTATCAAGCTAGGCATGTAAACGATAAAATTTCTTAATGATATTTTCATACGATATTTCTATAATACTTTAGACCATAAAATAATATTAAAATAAATTTTCTTTCGACTTTGAATTTGTGGTCCCGAAACCACTGTTTCGATTTCACTGAAAACAGGTTGTTACACCCATTTTCAAAATATTCTATATTTTGATAATCTTGGAAATCAATTGCATAAATGAATATGTCTTACAATTGAAACTTTACTTAGTGAAAATAAGTTAAAGTTAATTGAAATTGCATGGTATACTATGCTTTGAACTAACTGTTCTATTGATTAACCGAACACATCTCACACAATGATTTCAACACCAGTCAATGCATAGTAATTGGGGACACTATTATGGTCAGGTGTCTATATTACCCATTGAGTGTTGTTTGAGCCAAACCCTTGAACTCCTAAAAGCAACCACACTTCACACTCACGTAGGTAGATCCTATCAAGAGTTTTCTTGTAATTATAACACTCTAGCATATTTATGTTATGAGTTTATTAAAAATATATTACTCATCTTTCCCTTTACCATTATAGGTGCCTAGCACTTTTTTAACCTGAATGATATATTATATATTATTTTATAGTGCTAGTAGTCACATATTGATGATGTACTTTGTCTCTTTGAATTCATGACTTGACATTATACTAAGAGTTGAGTTGCATTTTCATTATGAGTTACTCAAATATTATGGACTTGTACCTCATTCCTAAGTTTTCAAATTTCAACATAGATATGTTAATACTCTATACCATATGGTGAAACTTTATATGTATTTTTGTCTTGAAATTTCACAAGACCAATGCCCCCACTATGCTTAGTTATCTATTCTTTCACAAAAGAATGCTATTAGTGATATCCTTTGTACAATTATAAATTCATTGTCTCATCATATTCAAAATGGTCACTTTATCTTTTATTATGATGGTCCACATTTTCTCATTTTATGTATTTCTTAAAGTACCAAGAAATGAATTTATTATCACCAAATGTAAGAACCATACCACAATATTGTCATTTTCAACCAAGTTTGTTTTTGTAAAAAGGCATCAATCTTTTGGTTAAACAAAACAATATTTTTTATATTTTTTGTAATTTCTTTTCATAGTCAATAAATGATCTTTTTTGAGAGGGCGACTCATTCAAGAGAAGTCTTTAAAGTATTGTCCACCAGACAACTAGTCAAGCCCCAATCAATGGTAGGTATTGTTCCCATGTTGGGGTTTTGTCTCATTTCTTCGCCAAAAGCCTTGAAGAGTTCATAGACGAGGAGTACCTCAGTTGATGGAGAAAAACTTGCAAGGCTCACAAGAGAGGTGTCAATAATAACATGACTTCCAACCAATCACACGAAACTATACAAAACACAAGTTACCTTTCAAACACACCAAAACTGGGGGGCTTCAAGCTAATTCATCAGTACACCATATCCTATGACATGACAACTATACCCAAACACTTACCAAACTGGTTAATAGGGTTGTTTAGTCATTGAAACAAGCATTAACCATCCACTAAGCACCAAACATGCACATTAAGCATGATAGTAAACATCAAACATACCTTAGAGCATAAGCAAACAACATTTCCATCCAATATCAATTTTTCATTCACAAGTAATGTATTTACCTAATTCATCATGTCAACTAATCAATTAACTTAATCAAACATATCAAGTAAAATAAAGTGAAAAATCTAGAGAGCACAAATTGAAATCGCTCACACTTTTGTTACTTTTTTCTTCTTTTGGCTTTCAATGATTCACCAATCTCCTTAGATTTTATTTTAATGTCAAAACAATTAAACAAGTTAGGAAATAATCAAACATTAATTAAAAATCCTAAATCTAACTTCACTTTCTCAAATTCACTCTAAAGCCCTCAACCAATCTCTAATCTAAACCATCCAAAACTGAAATCTAATGATCTAGTGATGATTAACAACTCAAAAACACACAATCTCTACACAAAATTCCTCAAGAAACTAAAGATTACTCAACAGTCTTCTCTCAATTACATCAAGAACTTACTAAATCCCTACCAAAATCTAATTCTTAATAATCTTATGATGATCTAAGTTCATAAACACTCGAAATATAACTAGAAACAAAAAGAAACCAACAAAATTCAAACTTTCTCTGTCCAAAATCCAATGAAAATGGTTAAAATGGAAAAGAGATGAAACATTAAAATTTTAAGGATTGAAATCTAAATAAAAGAGTTAGAAATAATTTTTTATCTTGTTAAAATCAATTGAATTTGATTAAGAATCAATGGGTAATGGAAATTTGAGAGAAAATAGCAACTATCGTGAAAATAAAATGGGTAATTGTTCACTCCAACTAATTGTTCAAATACCCTTTGGCTAATCACCTAATAAGAACCTCACCTCTTTCTAATTTTATTTTCTACTTTTTAAATTTTTTCCCCATAAATTATGATTTTCTTACAAAATAGTCCGTACCTTAAAACTCCAACTATCTAATTTTAATTGATTATTGATTACAACCCACTAATTATGAATAATAAAATTGACTCGATATTCATTTTGACTTCCCAGAATAGCTTTGATTACCAATTTTGACACAAAATGAAACTTTTTAAAATTGAAAAATTTTGGTCATTACATTTACTTTTTTTGTTGGGGATAAACCCCAAATTAACGACAAACAAGAATGTATAGAGAAAATTGGGCACAAATATTTACGTGGAAAAATTCTTTCGATGAAGAGGATAAAAATCACGGTAAATGAGGCTTCAACTTTTCACTAGATGAGTAAACAAGCGAGAGTACAATATGAAGAAAATAAACCTAAATGTACTAATGTACAAAATCCAAACCTCGAACATGAAGCCCTAACTTGGGTACAAAGTTCTCTCCATTGCTATCATGAAACTCTCTCTAAAACTCATCCTATGATTGCATCTTGTTGCCTCTTAATTGGCATATCAAAACAGGGATACAATGACCCCTTTAAATAGGCTAAGATTAGAGTTTTAATCATACTAAAATATCTCTGGTATAATCAGAGTTCGACTAGGAGAAGGAGTCTTGCCATGACTGCTTAATTGGATAAATCGTCACGACGTCACGTGTAACACCCCTAACAAGTATCCATTGCCAGAACAAGGTTTCGAAGCATTACTAGAATTTACAGATCATTTAACAAAAAATTTCACTTCATATAATATTCAACATTGATATACTTATTTTCTCGACCTGTCATACTTGAGTTTAATATTCGTCTTAACTTACATAATTTCCTTGTATAAAGATATTACAGATAATCATATATGTACATGTCATGATACATATCATTCTCTTACCGTTTCTTCATAAACATATATCATTTATTTCATTATATCAATATTTCATGTACCATAATTTCCATGTATTTCATGTACATTTATTCGGTAATAGTTCATATCGAACTTAACATTAATCAAATTCCATGTACATATACTTTCCACACCATATATCTATATAGCATGTACAAATCATTATCTATATTTCAGGCATATATGGGTAATAATTCATTTCATACTTATATTTCTCATTTCAAGAGTTTATATCTGTTGAATTATTGAAATTTCGATGGATACTCCAGTAGTACACACAAAGTGTACAAATCATTAACCCGTCAATTCCTTTTTAGAGGTACCCATTAGGGCACTTATTTTGAGAGCACATTTCTGAGCCACATATCATACAGCAGCATTACCAGTCTAGTCTAAATCCTGTCTGTAACATATGCTCTAAGAGCTTTGTCAGGATTACCAGTCCAGGCTAAATCCTTTCTGTGACAAATACTCTAAAGAGCTCAATCTGGATTACCAGTCTAGGCTAAATCTAGACTTTAACATATGCTCAAAGGCTCAATTAGGATTATCCATCTAGGCTGAATCCTTTCGATAATAAGGTCAATAGGATTACTCGTCCGAGCTAAATCTATTCTGCAACAAATGTAGGACCTCACTCCATTTGGGAAATCACCTTTATCCATCGAAATCCAATATTCATACGGAATTTAACCCTTTTCAAATATTTCCAAGCATGTGTTCATTTCTTGCATTCATATCATTCATATTATATAAATGTACTAATATTCCGCATTCTAACTAATACAAAATTCAATATTAACATATTTACATGCTCAATTAAGTTACACGAACTTACCTGACTAACTTGCAAAATTACCAAGTCTCGGGGGCATTTTGGTAATTTTCTATTTTTCCTGATTTTCACCCGATCTTGATCTAAATTAATAATTTCATTAGACAATAAATAATTCATTTCCCTCAATTTGGTCATTTTTGACATTTTTACAAAATTGCTCCCTAAAGTTTTATTTTTATTCAATTTAGTCCTTGAGCCTAAAACATACAAATTAGCCATTTTTAATATGAACTCATGCTATATGAATATTCATATATTTTTTTTCTCCTTCTCCTCTCCATTCCACATCCTTAATGTATATAATTCCACTATTTACTTATATGTTCATAATCAAGTTGTCCTCTTAAGTCATAGTCACTAAATTATTTATATCTATCCTACAGAATTCTAAATCAAGATACACTTGATGTTTTAGAAACTAGAATCAAATATCTTTCTACCATAAAAATTTCAGAATTTATACTTTAGCCAATAAGTACAGTAAAATCTTCAAATTTGTCCATATTCTGCTGTTTGACAGCTTTGACCTTTCTTAACTAAAAATTAATTATCTCTTATTATGGAGTTTGGATGATGTTCCCGTTTATTTCTATTGAAAATATACTCAATAAGAATTCAAAAATATAAATTTAAACTCCCAATTATTTTTATACAATTTTTAATGATTTTCCAAAGTCAGAATAGGGGAACCCAAAATCATTCTGACCTTGTCTCATAAAATTTATTATAACTCATAATTTAAAATTTCATTGCTTACATAGTTTCTTCTATGAAAAACTAGACTCAATAAAATTTAATTTCATATTTTATTCAATCTCTAATTCGATTTTCACAAATTTTGGTGATTTTACTAGTTGAACCATTTCTGCTGTCCAAAACTGTTTTAATGCAAAATGTTGATTACCAAATTTATAACACCCTTATTTCCTTTCTCTACAATATTTCCCATCACTTTCTCTTATTTCTCCTCACTAACATATCAAGAACATAGAACTTTATATAAGAAAACTCTACTTTACATCATTTCCATGCTTTTTCAATAATATCAAACTTAAAAATATATTAAAATCTTGATGCTCTTACCTTGTCCTATTGATTTCAATCTTTATCTTGAAATCTAACTTGACAGTCTAGCTCCTCATAGTCTCCTTATTATTTTTCTCTCTTGGTAACCATGGAAATTCTTTTGATTTCTAGGTGAAAATGGTAATTTTTTTGTGAAAGGACCAAATTGTAAAGAAAGCAAAACTTTTTGTCTTTCTCTGTTCACAGACATTGGTGCATGGGAAAGATGATGATGATTCTTCGTCTTTATTTCCTTATATATACTAAATAAAATAATAATAAATTAATAAAATATCATTTAAAAATCAAATCAAAATATTTATAAACTAATATTTATTTAATTAATCTAAAATATCTCCAATATCATCATTACCTTCTAGATTTCTCTCTCTTTCTAATTGACTATTTTTCCCTTTATGATCTTTTAAAATTCCATCTTTGAGTCATCACTTAATTTGATAAAATTACAATTTAGTCCCTCATAATTCTTCACCTATTCAATTTGTTCCTAATTCATCCATTTTTCTTAGTTTCTAGATCATTACACCCTTAAAATATCTGCACTATTGGTCCTTCAAGTTTTTCATGTTTACACTTTAACCTCTCAAGTTTTGAGTATTTACTCTTAGGCAACAAAATTTTTCTCACTTTTACAATTTAGTCCTTTCTTAGATTAATATATCATAATATACTTCCCAATGTTCTTATAACTCAAAATTTCCCTTTTGTCACTTTATTTCCTTATTTTACTTAGTGTAGAAATTTTTGAGGTATTACATCACGAGTCTTCTTATCGTGATGTCACCCCTGCTTTGTGACTAATTGCGTCTGTCTTCGATAAGTGTCTGTAAACTGTCCGATAAATACAAGGCACACTCCATACTTGCCATAGGTGTGTGAGTCAATTGTAAGTATAAAAAAAAAAAAACTAAAGAGAAGAAAATAAAATATACTTTTAAGTTTTAGTTGGGAGGAGTGCAACAGCTTTTTCAGGTTGGTAATGAATCCCCGATATCATGTATGATCTTCAATATTGAAATTATCCTTGACTAGAAGGTTACATTTATATCTTTTCCCTTTATTTGGTGAAGGGTTCAAAAAAGAAAAATTCTGAAACTTTGGGTGCCATTTATGAAACAGAATTTACCTTATAAAACTATAAGTAAAGATTCATCATTGATAGACACTGTTATGCACATGCAACAACCCATGCATACAAGAGTGCTAATCAAACACTAACAAATAATCAAAATTGTTTATCTTACATGCAGAGGCGAAGCTAGAAAAATTTTCTAGGGGACCAAAATTAAATTGTAATTTTTACGATAGTAAAATATAATTTTAAAAGATTAAATTAAAATTTTATCATTTTAGGGGCAAAGTGTAAATTTACATTTACTATTGTTTATTATAAATTGGTTTCAGTTTTGATTTTTGATTTTTGATTTTTGATTTTTATATTAATTTTTGTTTTGAATTTTTAAATTTATTTTGATAAATTGAATTTTGTTTTATGAGTTTTGGATATTATTTGGTAAAATTTTAAAAATTTCATAAATATTTTTAAAAATCAATAATTTTAAATAAATAAAAATAATCAATAAATTTTTATATGGTATCTTTTTGAAAAATATTTTTAGATACAACTTTTAAGTTATTTTCACTATTTTAAATGTAAAATTCTTTTATATCATACAAATTAAAAATAATTATAAATTAAATAAAAATAAAATTTAATCAAAATCGGGATGGGATAGGGACCAGATTTTTTTCTCTTTTGGTTATGGAGGGTGTAACACCCCCTAACCCCAAACTGTCACTGGAACAGGGTTATGAAGTATTACCGGATCTATCAGACAATTTACAATTAATATACAAATAATTATCAAACATAATATAAAATAATCTTAAAGTCCCTTAGATGGACCCTCGAGGCCCAAAATACAAATTAGAAGTCATTCGAGACTAATTCGGGTGCTTGGGAATTTTTTTATATTTTTATATTTATTTATTTATTAAAATTTTTTATGCGAACTCAATATAACCTCTTTATAAATATCTAACATTCCCTACAAATTCAAATCAAGACCAATCCAAACAAAAATCACAACCAATCCAATTCACATTTCAATACACCTAAATTATATCTAAAACAATAACTTAATATTTTAATTAAATAAACATTCATAATATCATTCAAAATTTATTGATAATTTCATTCATTTCTATTTAACTTAGTATCAAAAATACCAAAGTGTCATATAACTTTTCTTACCATTTCATTTAACCATCCAAATATTATAAGTTATCCTTTACAACCAAAACATAAGACATGTTCAAGTGACCCATACAACTCTTAAGTACATGCCACTTTTACCCAAAAGAAAGATTATATCACCAAATTTTCTTTGAAGTCGGGATTACTCTGGATGCTAATCTAGGACTCTTGACTTCTATTGACCTGCGCACGGAAACAATCATACGCTACGTATGGGTATACTCAGTTGTATTACCATAATTCAAATTATAACAATAATAATAAAACATAAACATCAAACATGTAATGTATAAATCATAGATACAAATTTAAACTCAAATTTCATATTTCAACAATAACAACTCATCAATTGATATCATATATCCACAATTTGAACTTTGGACACATAATGAACCTTAGGTTCATTCCTCAATCTCATATAACATTTCAATTCACAATTCAACTTTTTCATCTCATTTTAGTAGCTCGATTGATCAAACTCATTCGGTTTTTCATTTCATTATTTACCCCTATTAACAAAACTCGGACCTTAGCGGATACACGGATCCAGCCAAACACTCCAGTATGGCACCCAGTGCCTTATCGGATAGTTCGAAGCAATAGTTGACACCCAGTGTCTCATCGGCAAAGCCGAAGAAAGTTGGTACCCAGTACCTCATTGAATCTATCTGAAGAAATATAGTGACACCCAGTGTCTCATCGACTCTAGGTCGAAGTATCCCTAAACTCTTCCAATCCTATGGCATGCTAACTATATCCGACTCAGCCTGACTAGTTAATAGAGTCTCCAAATTCACATTTCAATTCAATTTCACTTTTTCACTTTCAATCACAATTCAATTCAAAATTCACTTTTCCATTTTCAAGTCAATATTCAATTCAATTCCACACATATATTCATCATTCAATTGAATTTCTTTCAACTTAATAATAATACTTGCCTTATATTTCACTTACCATACATATAAATTTAAATATAGCATTTAATAATAAGTAATTTGAATTATAGTAATACAAACTGTAAATCTCCCGTTTTAGTCTTCGATAGCTTTCTCTTTTCCTTTCGATGCTGATGCCTCAGGTTCTTTGTTAGCAATTTAAACTCCAAGCTTTAAAACTTTAATTTCCCCCTTTTTCTTTCTCCTTATTCGAATGCTTCTCTGTTTCTTTTCTCCTTCATTTCTTTCTTTTATTCTTTTAGTTTTTTATTCTTTTATCTTTATTTTTATTAATTTAATAATAATAATAATTTTTTATAATAAATATCTATTTAATAAAAAATATTTATATTAAATTTGTATACACATATATTTTACACTTGTCTATTATCATCACCATCCAATTGTCCTTATTTTATTTATTTTATATAATTTAATATTTAATATAATAAAAATCTATTTACTTAAATAAAAAGTAATTAAATAAATATATTACAATTATACAAATATAATTATTACACATGTATATTTTTGTTACCATACATTTGTCTTTATTTTAATTTAAAATATAATAATAATAACTTAATTAATGTATGAAATCTAAGAAAAATCTTAGATTTTTCAATTCATTTGTCGCCTCAATTAGGACAAATGGCATAATTGTCATTTTGGTCCTTTATATTTTCTTTTATCTATAATTTAACTTTTTCCCTTTATTCAATTTAGGCTTTTTTCCTAATTATTCTTAATTAAGCTAAATTCACTTAATTAAAGTCTAATTAAACACACAACTAGGCTCACAAATATTCCTAATAAATATTTATGAACTCGGTTTACTAAGACAGAGACCCTATAACTCGCTTTTAAATTGCAGTGAATTTTTGGTCATTCTGAGAGGCACATGGCTTAAGAATGATGGCTGGGTAAAATAAGTGGACCCTTATTGACTTAAAAAAATGCATGTGCAAGTAGAGGTGTGCATGGGCCCGGCCGGGCTCAACTAAAATTTAGACCCGTTTGCTAGGCCTGGGCCCGGCTCGAAAAATGGGTCTAAAATTTTGTCCAGGCCCAACCTGGCCCACCTATATTAATTTTTATATAATTTTAAAAATATATAATAAATCAAAATAAATATTTCTCAACAAATTGAAAATAAATTTTAAAAAATATGTATACTTAAATAACACTAAGATAGATGCAACTTAACAAGCAAATGCCTCTAAAATAATAACAAATTAACAAATATCTTTAAAATAATAACAAAATTAACAATAAAATAATTTTTATACAATAGCCAAAGTAGCAACATAATAGTAAAATGGTAGCAAAATAGGGAGAAAACAATAAGAAAATAATATTTGAAAAAAAAAAGCAGATTCTTTTTGTCCTTTAGTGAATTCAGGTCGAGCCTGGGCCAAAAATGTCTTACCCGAGGCTTGGCCCATTTTTTAAATGGCCTTATTTTTTTTTTTGTCCATGTAACACCCCTATACCATGTTCGACTTAAGGAACCTGAGATAGGAATATTACATTTGGTGCCAAAGTAATTCTTGGCTAATTACTATTATATTTGAATATAAAAATAGACAAATAGTAAATTTAAATAATTTATATTTAAATCCATTACTACTACTTGGGACATACTAAATTTTTCCTAAGTATATGTCATTCTATTCAAAATTTTAAAATATACCCTCTTATTACTTGAAGATGTGATGAGATGAAGACTCATAATCTCAAATACAACTCTTCAAAATTTCTATATCTAATCTGCGCATAGAAACAAACCGTACGTTGAGTATGCACCCAGTGGAATTACTATAATTCAAATACTTAAGGTAAAAACAATATATATACACATTAAATCTTACCACTATTTTACCTTCAATAAATCATTCATGCATTTAAACTTTAAATTTATTCTAATAATATGTATCTTAAATAGCTTTTCTTTATTTTAATTTATATATCTTCTTATTATATCAATATCCATTTCATGTATTCCGTCAATAACCATTTCATTAAATCATTATTTCATATATTTCATTTCTATATCCTAATTCAATAACTTATTCTATTCAATATCTAAAACCTTACAACATTAGTCTTTCAATAATTATTTAAAACAACATTTTCAATAAAAATAATTACAATTAATTCATAAGATTATATTCAAGTAACTCATACACTATTTCATTATTTCCAATTCATTCTATTTTCACTTCTTATTTCGATATCTCAATTTCAATTCACATTTCAATTCATAATTTCACTTTCTCATACTTTCAATAGTTCAATCGATCAATTCATTTTATTTTCTTATTTCATTTATTCAACTGATTTTAATATCAATAATTCGAAATTTTAGAAAATTCATGAACCTTAAGTTCATGCTTCAAATCTCACATCTTAATCTCATTCACAATTCAACTCATAATTTCTTTCTCATTTTTTTTAATAGTACGATCAATTAAATTTATTTAATTTTCTCATTTTAGTTATTTACCCTATTAACAAACCCGGACTTTGACGGATACACGGATTCCAAACCAAACACACCAGTACGGCACATTGTGCCTAAAACGGTACATAGTACCTGATCAGAATATGACACATAAGTGCCTGATATGACACACGAGGTGCCTGAAATACGACATATAAAGTGCCTGATATGACACACGAGGTGCCTGAAATACGACATATAAAGTGCCTGATTGGCAAAGCCGATATATCCCGTACTTTTTCAAATCCTATGGCATGCCAATTATATCCGACTCAGCCCGACTAGTTAATAGGGTACTTTAATTCTCAATTCACTTTCATTTCCAATTCAAGATCACTTTTCAATTACAATTTCACATTCAAATCAATATACAGTTCAATTATACATACACATTCACCATTCAATTCAATTCTCATTCAATTCAAATTCACTTTTCAACTTTCCAATCAATAAACAATTCAGCCCGACTAGTTAATAGGGTACTTTAATTCTCAATTCACTTTCATTTCCAATTCAAGATCACTTTTCAATTACAATTTCACATTCAAATCAATATACAGTTCAATTATACATACACATTCACCATTCAATTCAATTCTCATTCAATTCAAATTCACTTTTCCACTTTCTAATCAATAAACAATTCAATACCAATACATATTTCAGATAATCACATATAATCATATTTCGATTCAATTCAAACCACTTTTCAATCAATACACAATTCACATATTCACACATATTCATAAATTAATTCACTTTTATTTAATTCATATTTTTAATTCATTTTCCAATCAAATTCAAATCACTAATTATTTTTCAATCAATATAAATTTCAAATACTCAAATATTTTCTTCATTCAATTCAACTTGATTCAATTCAAATCACTTTTAGTTTCCAATCAATATACTTTCAAATATTCACATAATTCATAATTCAATTACTTAATTCAAATCACTTTTTATTTCCAATTGTTCACATTCAATTTCAATAGCCATAAACATTTTTGGATCAATTTCATTCAAATCAATATCATCATTTCAATTGCTTACCTAATTTTACTTGCCATGCATTTTAATTAAAATACAACAATTAATAATAAATAGATTTGAATTATAGTAATACAAACCCAGATTTGTTTAATACAAACCCAGATTTGTTCGATTACTCCTCGATAAATTTTCCTTTCCTTTCAGTGCTGATGCCTCGGGTTCTTTGTTAACTATGAAAATAATAATAATAATTTACACTTATTAATTACAACACTAATTTATAATAAATGATGGAATTTCTATTCAATTTATACCCTAATTCCAATTTAATCCTAATTAACTCATTTACTTTTATAATTCAATTCATACTTCATTTCTATTCAATTTCCTTTCATATTTCACTTAATTGTCTAATGTTCATAATAAAATTATAATTTAAAATTTCTTTCAATTTAGTCCTTTAAACACAAAACTTATAGCTTCTTTTACAATTCAATCCTTACCAAATCTAACTTGAAATTCATTCAATTAAATCCCTAATTCATCTTTTTGTTCAATATGAACTATACTTATAAACCTATGAAATTTCAAAGTATCAACTTAATTTTATCAAAACATTGTTCTAAAGCTTCTAAAACATCAAAATTAAGTAAAAAGAACTTAATTAACTTACCTATTAAAGCTTTAAACCTTCAAACCCTAGTTTCCCCCTTTTTCTTTCTTCTTGTTTTCGAATGGCTTCTGCTATTCTTTCTTTTGCTTTCTTTTATATATATATATATATATATATTAGTTAATAATGATAACAATTATAATAATAATTATAATAAATATCTTTTAATAACACATATTTACATTACATTTGTCACCACTTAATTTGTTTATCATACATAAAAATCTCATAATATAATTATTTAATTAATAACTATCTTTTACTTAATTTTCAAGTAAATAAATAAATATAATACAAATATATATATTTACAGATATTACAATTGTCACTATCCAATTTGTTTATTATACAAAAATCTTACAATTTAATTATTTATCTAATAAATATCTTTTACTTAGTAATAATAAATAATAAATATATATTTACTAATTAAATATAAGTATTACAAATGTACATATATTTTTTTTACAATTGTACATTATCATCACCATCCATTTGGCTAATTTTGATTTATTCATATAATATAATATTTTTAATTTATAACTAATATAAATTACCATATAATAAATTAATTATATATATTATAATTTAATAATAATTAAACAATAAAAATCTTAGATTTTTATCAACATTTGCCGCCTCATTTATGGTGAACGGTATATTTTCCATTTTGGTCCCCTTTCTTTTTATTAATCTATAATTCTACTTTTACCCCTTATTCAATTTAGCCCTTTTTCCTAATTTCTCTTAATTAAGCTAAATTCACTTAATTAAAGCCTAATTAAACACACAATTAGCCTCACAAATATTCCAAATAAATATTTACGAACTCGCTTCACTAAGATGGAGGCCCTATAACTCGCTTTTCCTGTGCCCGTAAATTTTGGGTCATTACAGTTTAAGTCCGTTTTTTGGGCCTATATTTTTACAAAAATCCTCCCACATTTCGAGCCGGCGTTCGGGCCAGGCCAGGTGGCCTCACCCATAAATAGGTCTATGTGCAAGGGAACAATCATGGGGCAAAATAGGTAAAAGCACTATATACATCTTAGTTTTTATATATTAGATCAAATAGTAAATTAGTCTTTCTGTTAGCATGAGGTACACTAGACATGTCATGTATCAACTTTGTTAGTTTTTAACAGTACAAATGAATGAAGTTTTTTAACAAAAAAATCAATTTATTCATTGAGTGTACATAAAATAATTTATTATTTTTAAATAAACAACTTATAAGAAATTTTATAATACTTTAATCTTCAAAACAGAGAAAATAGGGATTGATGCATGGGAAACATGGATATCCTAAATTTAAACAACATTTTACATGACTGGTGGGTTAAAGCTTTAAATCATCAACCAATCCAGTGGTTGGTGATTATATATAGTAATGTTAATTGTATGTAGGGTCTCCAATTCATGACTCCTTTAGTAGATGTACGCGGACCCAAGGGCAAAGCCAGAACAAATTTTTAGGGAAGGTTGAATAAAATTTTAATTTTTTATAGTCTATATCTTTATAATTTTTAAAGGATTAAATTGTTTTATAATTTGAGGGGGGCCAAAGTGTAATTTTACCTTTAGTAATTTAAAATTTAAAAAAATTCAAGGGCCTAAATTGAAATTTTCCATTTTAGGGGGGCCAGAGCCCCTGCTAACCCACCTGCATCTGCCTCTGGATAAAACTAAACCCTGAAATTAGAAATAATAACTCACAAAACGTAAACACAAAATTCTCTAAAAGCTAAAAGCTAATACCTAAATGTATAATGAGTTATTTTTCTAGGGTGGAAAAAGAGTCTATTTATAGGCTAAATTTGTACGTCAAATAATATTAAAATAACCTACACTAATCAAAGTTTAAGTAGGAAGCTAGAAATAAAGTTTAACTGGGAGAATAAAAGCTGAAAAATACAAGGCATAACTCCACAAATCTCCATCTTGACTTGTATTTCAACGACGCTTTCTTTTCTAAAGCCTACCATGGATTCATCTCGAACTATGCAGGATATTAACTGAGTCAAAGTTGTGCTTAGAAGCTGGAAGTCTTCTAGTCTTTTACTTCTACACTGCCAAATCAAAACTGACCCGGTTTTGATTTTCACGAACGCAGTGCCCTATCTTTTCAAAACGTGTACCCAAAAGAGAACCTTTCTTATACGAAAAGTCATACTTTTTTTCCCTTCTATGACTAAGTTGTTTCTGCTTCAAACGAGTCGACTTCGACTCCTTAACAGACGAGGGACGCCCTATTTCACCAATCACCATTGATCTTTCCTGAACATAAAGACTGTCAATTTTTTTTACCTTTCATCAAAACAAGAGCCTTATAGGATACCTTAATGTTTCTTGACTCGATGTTAATTTTACAACCCTTCGAGTTCAAAATTCCCAAAGAGATGAGATTTTTCTTTAAGTCAAACACATGTTTGACATCTAATAGTGTCCTAATTGTCATGTATTGCATCATGATTGGAATTTTACCAATATCGATTACCTTATTTAGTGAACCATTCCCTATGTACATAACTACACCTTCAACTGAACTGTATGTAAAGAACCAATCTTTATTGAGACACATGTGGAAAGAACACCCTGAATACAAGATCTACTCAGAGTAAGCTTGGAGCTTTCACCTGTTGAAACCAACAAGAAATCATCACCCTTGTCATTGGTCAAATTAGTACAAGCTAAATCTTCCTTGTTGCTCTCAACAGCCTTTTTATTTCGCAGTTTGTAACAATCTGCCTTGACGTGACCTAACTTCTTATAATAGCGACATCTCTTGTCCCGCTTCCTTGATACAACCAAAATCGAGGCTTGCCTCTCTGACTTGTTATCCAAACCAAACTCATTGTCAAGTTTGTCTTTACTCAAAAAATAACTCTTCACATTCTCGAATGAGAGATCATCTCTATCATAAACCAAGGTTTCCTTGAAAGACTTGTATGAAGAGGGTAAAGAACATAATAATAACATAGTCTGATCTTCATCGCAATCTAAACCTCAACATTTTTTAAATCATTCAAAAGAGTAATAAATTGACAAATGTGGCCTCTAAGGTGCTCACTTTTGTTCATGCGAAACGTGTATAAACGTTGTTTCAACACCAATTGGTTAGCCAGAGACTTTGTCAAGTAGAGGGTTGCAACATATTATTTGTTAGACATAATTGAATCATGGATACAGCTTTTTTTATCTAATCTATCCCATTCTGATTTATCCATGTCTATTGACTTATTCTCTATAAGGACCTTCTCAAGATCACTTTAAATCAGAATTACCGCCATTCGAACTTGCCATAGATTAAATTTTTTAATGCCATCGAACTTATCAATATCAAACCTTGTTGTTGCTATCTCTGAATGGGTTAATTGTGAAAATTGAACTAGCTCTGATACCAGTTTGTTAGGGATAAACCTAGTTAAGCAACAAATAAGTAAAATAATGAAGAAATTCAAAAGATCGAATACAAATATTTTACGTGGAAAAACCCCTCCGAAAAGGATAAAAAACCACAGGTAAAGATAATTTCACTATAATGGAAAAAATGTAGAATACAAAAGATGGAGATAAAACTAAACTTTAAAACTCGAAATAAAAACCTACAACACGTAAACCCAAAATTCTCTGAAAGCTTGTAAAAGCTAATACCTAAACGTGTAATAAATTTTTTTCTAGGGTGAAAAAAGGATCTATTTATAGGCTAAATTTGTAGGTCAAATAATATTAAAATAACCTACACTAATCAAAGTTTAAGTGGGAAACTAAAAATAGAGCTTAACTGGGAAACTAATATTCAAATAACCTACACTAATTAGAGTGTAATTCGAAAACTAAAAATAGAGTTTAACTGGGAAAATAAAAGCCGAAAAATGCACACCGTGAGGCTTGTTTACCAAGCACAACTAAATTGAAACAATAAAGAACATGAAACCCCATACCTTCAGGGGCGAAGCTAGGGAGGCTGGCAAGGGCCCCGACCCCCCCCAAAATATAAAATTGCTCTTTAGGCCCTTAAATTTTTTTAAAAATTTTAAATTAGTAAAGATAAAATTACACTTTGGCCCCTCTAAAATTATAAAAATTAGATTTAATCCTTTACGAATTATAAATATATAGACTATAAAAAATTAAAATTTCATCTGCCCCCTAAAAAATTGTTTAGGCTTCGCCCCTGCATACCTTCAAACTTTTTGGGAGCCCATAACCTTTCCTAAGCCACTCAACAAATTCCCTTACGGTCGTTGCCACTAAAGACCTACCAGATTGAGTTCATAATCTTTTGGAGATTATCATATATGTTAAGAGGTAACAAGAAAGCACTTATACAATAAACAAGAAATGATTAAGCTATAGTTTTGAGTAGTACCTCTTTTCCTAGTCTGGAAAGCAACTTGTTCTTCCAACTAAAAATTTGCTTGCTTAATTGTTCTCTTTTACGCCCAACCATTGATAGAAGACCAAGATAAGACCATGATCTATCAAGTTAAATACACCCAGAGAAGCCATAATGGTATTGCAAATAGGAAGCCTAGTATTGAAGCAAAAAAAAAAAGAGACATTGGGACCTCTTCTAGAAACTGAAATCCTATGCAAATTACTTCTAGACTTAGCTTTTTTTTTTTATCAAGAAACTAAGACCTTCGGTGCAAAAGGGTGAATAAATAAGGGGACAGCGGATCCCTCGATACAAGCCCTGATTATGCAAGATCGGCCCAACCTTCCCATTAAACTTTGACAGTGCTCACAACAAGCATTTTGATTCATAAATATGCGTTTTATATTTCCATAATATATCAAAGTCTAACATATTAAAGTCATAGTTAATACAAAAAAATCAAATTCTGCCATTACAGATTGTACCTTGTATAAATCGCGGATTTAGTATTTATACTTCAATTTGATCAATTTTAGTCTTTATACTTTTTGAATTTTGAAATTTTAGCTTGACCCAATAATAACTGCTAAATTTGTTTAGTTAAATTATTTCATTAGTCTTGTATTATGCGTAAAGTTATATATTAAGTCCATGTTCACCAATTGGACTACTCTTAGTGACTATATTTTTTGAATTTCAAAATTTTAGTCTTAATGAAAACGAAAGGCGTTAAATCTATTAACTGATTTTTTGTGAGTAATATGTGAAAATTGCAAAGTTAATTTCTTCTATTAGTCCCTATACTTTGCAAAAGTTGTGGATTTAATCCTTATACTTTTATTTGGTCATTTAGTCCTTGTACTTTCTAAATTTTAAAATTCCAATCATCACCAAACAATAATTGTTAAATTCATTACAAAAAGTTCTATTATTTCCAAATTCTGATGTGCCAAATATATTATCATATGTGTAATGCCATGTCCACTTATTATTTCCACATATTACTAACTAAAAATCTAATTAATGGGTTAACCACTGTCATTTGCGTCAAAACTAAAATTTCTAAATTCAAAAAGTATAGGGACTTAGAATGGTCCAATCGAAGAATATAGACTAAAACTACAATTGTACACATAGTACATGACTAATAATTAAATTTAACCAAACAGATTTAACTGTTACTATCTGGAAAAAGATTAATATTTTAAAATTTAAAAGTATAAGGACTAAAATTGACTAATTCGAAAAGTATAGGGACTAGTAGCAAAATATAACCAAATAATAAACAACCATAGCATTATACGTGCTAATACGTTTGACACATCAAATTTTAAAAATAATATAATTTAACTTTATGAATTTAGTAGTTATTATTTGATTAAAACTAAAATTTCTAAATTCTAAAAATATAAAAACTAAAATTAACTAAGTTAAAATACATGTACTAAATCCACAACTCAATAGCAGAATTTGAGCTTACAAAATAACAAACGCTAGTGATATATTAGCTGGTAAGGTTATTGATATTGTTACAAAAATAAAATAAAAAATAAAAATATGGTATACATTTCATGCTATCTAAATAAAATTTCAATATAAATATAATAAACGGATATATATTCTAGTTAAAATATATTATATATTAGAAATATTATAATATGTGTATGTATGTGGAAATCACAAATTTAGAATATAAATGTGAGTTTAAAAATAATATATAGTAAATAATGAAATGTATATTTTGAAACTAATTAATAATAACGCATGAAATATGTACTATATTAAAATAAAAAATAGATTAAAATTATTTATTACAGTATTTTTATCAATTTTGAGTTGGTATCGAGTTAACTTGTAATACTAATTTAATCAAATATATTAATATATATAAAATTGATGAAGGTAATAAAATGTGTATAATAAAAATTGAAATATATAAAAATATCAAATTAAAATTTTAGTTGAGTGTTAAATTAAAAATTTTACAAATATAATTGGTTTGGACTCAAATTTTATCATATACTAATTTTTATTTATTTATTTAAATAAAAATTAAATTATCCTCAAATAATATAATTTATTTTAATTAAAAATATTTGTATAATTAAAAACACTTATTACTGGCCATTTGCTTTACAAGATGCTCAATGCTAAAAGGTTCGTATTCCTATTTGATTTTTCTGCTTTCTTTTTCACTTTTGTGTAATACTTTAAATATTCAAAAAGAGATAACTTTACATGCTGGCATATTGATCGATCCACTCCTTTAAGCTTATATATATGGGAAAAAAGTAGTATTTGCATAATATCTTTTAAATGAAAAGGTTTAATTAATAATAGCTACCTAAACTATTAGATTTATTTGAGTTAAGTACCTAAATTATTTTTTTATGATACTAAACTTTAATTCCGATATAGAAATTGATACCTGCTGTTAGTGCCCTCAGTAAAAAAAAATGTCAACAATAAAATTTCACTAAGTCATCGTCTTATTAAAATATAATTAAATAAAATAAAAATAAATGACCTTTCCCTTCCCCGTCCACCGCCCCCTCTCTCTCCCCCTCCACTCACCGTCCCTCTCTCTCCATCTTCAAATTCCAGTTTGACTTTTCAGCAATGCTGGCCGCAAAACCAGATGGAAGTTGCAGCCCTTCTTTCTTTCCAATGAATTCCAGCCCCTTAACATTCTGGTAAGGGAATTTTACAGAAATGAAATCAATTCACCGTAACAATCTTGTTGCATTGCTCTCAGGCTGCCGATGCTTGGCAGTGTGTTGGTATTAGCACAAATTTCCAATCGGTGCATGAACTTCTTGTGTATTATATTTCAAATGCTGGTCTTGCACATCAGAATCGGGTTTTGCTTATAGCTTGGAGTTTATGGTTCCATTGAAACCTTCTTTGCTGGAAATCTGTTGACGAGTCTCCTAATCGAATTGTTCTTTTTCTGATGGTTATTTGCAGGATTGGAACGATGCTTGGGAAAGTTTCAAACAGCTGCAGGTACTTCAAATGGCTGGGAAAGACCACCGGAAGGTTGGATGAAATGCAATGTGGATGGGGCTTTGGGATTCTTGTTTGTGACCCCTCTGGCCATTTTGTCAAAGGCTTGTCTGGATCGTTGGGGGTCGGGATGGAACAGAAACTTATTAAAATCATGTCGATAAGAGAGGCTTTGTCTTCGCTGCATGAATCGATTGCCAGGAGGCTGTCCATGCTAGTACTAAACTGAAGCAAGACATCTCCTAGTTTGGCACCATTGTTCACGACTATTTACGTTTGAAATCTCAATTTCAACTAATATCCTTCCGTGCTAATAGAGCAGCTCACTATCATCAGCATTTCGTTCTAGGTTGGAATGATTTTCCTTCTTTTCTTTAAGCTATTTTGGTTTTGTATTTTGCCACTAATAATTTCAATGTCTCTAGCATTAGTCTGTTGGGTTGGGATAGATTTCTCCCTTAATTGCCTCTTAGAACATTATTGTTGTTTTATTTTATTTTATTTTATTTCGTTAATGAAAAATAAAAGTTTAATTGTTCAACATGATTTAAAATTAATATTTGTACTAAAAAAGTTAATTCTAAACCTCCAATCTTTTTTTTACCTCCCGCTAACTCAAATTCTTACAAATAATTTCGTAAATTTTAAATTTTCAATTTTAACTAAACTTTAAATTTATTAAATTAATTTATGTTATTTTTAAAATTTAATGCAGTAAATATATTATTATATGCATAATATCATTTTAATTAATGAATTTAACGGGTACTATTTAAGTTAAAATGAAAATTTCAAAATTTGAAAAGTATAAAATTAAAAATGATTAAATTGAAAATTAGAGACTAAATTCACAATTTTAGCATAGTAAGTAACTAATAGCAGAATCTAACCTAGCTGTTACCAATTGGATTAGGATTGAAATATCAATTTCAATATTCAAGAAAGACAAAGATTAAGAAGAGTATAAGGATTAGATCTGCAACTTACTCATAGTATAAGGACTAGTAGCAGAATTTGTCCTTAAAATGAAATGCGATCTCAAAGTGAGAGACGGCGCCGTGTGGAGTCGGTGGGTTATATGAAAATGAAATTGACAAGAACACTGGCAAAACGGTCAAATCTATTATCAGATTCACATCAACGGTCAATATCGTCCACAAATTAATCAAGTGTGGTGGCCCGCATAGAATGACATTTACATACAATTACTAATTCAGTCCTTTTCTCTCAAAACGGCAAATGGATCAAAATTAAAACGGCAAATCAAAGATCAGTTCCCTTTGTCGGTTTCCTTCCAAATCCAAGTCCACACCATTTCTACTAAACAAAGAACGCAAGAAGAAAAAAAGAAATGAAGAATGACGATACTCTGCCGACGACAACTGCAACGACAACAACGGCGTTAGCGAATGTGAAGAAGGAAAGCTCAGATTCGAGTTTATTTGGTAAAGGTCGTTACAAGTTCTGGGCTTTAGCGGCGATTTTGTTATTGGCATTCTGGTCGATGTTCACCGGCACCGTTACTCTGCGGTGGTCAGCCGGTAACCTCAACCGTTTTTCAGATGATTTTGATAGCCATATTCACGACGATCTAGACGTTCTCGTATGTTCCCCACAAATTTTCTCTTCTTTTTTTTTCTTTTTCTAATTCTGCTTTTGCCTGAAGTTCTGTTCTCACTTCTCGCTACTCAATTATTTTCTTTTTCTTGTTTCATTTTCGGTTAGGAAATGGAGGAGAGAGAGAAGGTGGTGAAGCACATGTGGGATGTGTACACTAACAGCCGTCGGATTAGATTACCTAGGTTTTGGCAAGAGGCATTTGAGGCTGCCTACGAGGAGTTGACCAGTGATGTGCCTGGGGTTAGAGAGGATGCAGTTAGTGAGATCGCTAAGATGTCCATACGCTCCGTGGATCTTGATCCTCTTCCAGTCCAACCAACGGTGAGGATTTAGGTTTCTTCTCATTGTTAGTTATGCTTATCTTCGTGTGATCTAGAATAATTCTTGCATTTCAGCATTTGATTAAACACATGCTTTGCTTAACGTGCGATTGTTCAGTAAACTTTTTACATGTAGATGAACAAAAGCAACTAGCTTTTTCTTTAATTGCTTCTGGGGTTTTATACGTAGTTTACATTTCATTCAAGTATAATTTCTGCTCTTGATCCTTTTATGAAACTTCATCTTCCTTTTGGGGAATTTGCATTAAGTGGGTGGGATCTAGAAGTTGGATACACATAGCACCCTAGCAGGAGCTATAAAATTTTGTTGCTAATCTTCTATAGTCATTGTTTTCATGGTATGCCATTCTAGCTAAGTTGTTCTTCTAGCTTTATCGATTCTTTTATGGATTAAGAAATATCAAGTTTTCTTTTTTTGTAATTCACACTAGAGACTAGTCCTTGACGATTGCTAGCAACCTGTCTGCCTCTTTTGGTGGGAAATCAGTTCTTAGTTCTGCCAAAGCTAAAGATAATCTTAATCTGGATGATTTTTCCCTTCTAGAGTTTGAGGTCCAATTAAGTGGCATTTGTCAAGGTGGTGCAAGGACTTTGGTATATTTCAGAACATGCAAGGGGATGGAAACTTAAGGTTTGATGGTTAAAGTTTTTATATTATGGAATTCTTTGGTACATATGGCCAAAATGAATAAGGGATTAGGTCAATTGATTGACATCAGAGCTTGGTAAAGTTTCTACTTGAAATAGGTAGGTTTGTGCCTCTCAACCTCTTTGTCAGTTGCAGCATATCTGAATTTGACATGAATTTGCAGCTGTAAACACCCTTTGTTTGCTGTATGTAGTGTGTTTGTAAGGAAACAAATGAACAATGAGCTGAGGCAAACTCTCTTTTCTTACTATGGATTTCTTCTCCCCTTATTTATTGGTGTTCTACGAGTTCCAGTGATTTGATATTGTTGACTTCCTCTTCATGCTGGGATCTATACTGAATAACATAACCATGTTATATGCTCTTGTACTTGGAGCACGGTTGCAGCATGTTTAGTCTCATGATAATTTCTGTTTTCCTGTCTTTTAATGATTGTCTCAATTGGAATGTCGTGATAATGGGGTTACTTTTACTCTGAGATATCCTTTAATTGAATTAGCCGAAGTGTCATTTGATTTTATTTATCTGTTTGGGATTTCACTGTTTTACTTAAGGAAGCACATCTAACCAATTAGTTTTTGTCATTCTTTCAGTTATTCTTCCTGTTGTTTTCACTTTAATTTGATGAACCATGGGGATACTGCACAACCTGTTTATCCAATAGGTTATATAGTCATTATGTGATCATGGTTGGATGGTATTGACTACTCATGACTAAACTTTTACACCCTTCAATGTCTCAACGAACAGTCTTATAGTAGAAAACTTTGTTACCTATAATGATTCAGAGGTAAAATATCATTCAAAATTTAAAGGTAGGTGCGAAAAATTACAGTTAGAAACCAATTGAATGAATTAAATTAAAGAAATAGTAAAGTTGTTTATGTGATGCTGTTTCCATTTGTTAGCTCAGTGGATGGAATTTGATTGACTTCAGCTTTGCGTTGTTACAATTTTAATGTTTTTGGCAGAAGGGTGTAAAACGAGCAGAGAAAGGTAGATTGAAGTTGATTTCAAGTGGAAATAGTGAATAATGTGAGGCTTCAAATCTTTATTACTACTTTTGTTTGTGTTCTCATTTTGGTGATATGCTGCCGAAGTTTAAGAGAGCAAATAGTGTGGTCTGGTCTGGTCTGATGGTTACACATTTTTCTCACAGAAACAAACTATGTATTTGTTTAGTTAGGTTCTCTATTCTTTTGAAAATTTTGCACTCAATCCTTTGAATTGGGATGTAACTACAACAGTAACAACACCCTACGAAGCTATAAATATTTTGAACAGATTTTTATTACATCATCATAATAATTGTTATTTTTAGCATAAAATTAAATTGATCTTACAATTTTTTTAACCTTTTATATGATTTATATTTATTAATTTTGGTTGTATCTTATCTATTTTTCATGTAAATTATGAATGCCTGTTTTTTGAATAAATAAAAATGATTCATTCCTTTTTATATAAAATTTTTATATTAAAACCTCTTTTCAAGCTGTTTTTCTTATAAAATACTTTTATTTTATAGTATTTTTTAGGGTATTCTAATACCGTAGTTTTATAATTTTCAACACTTATATTTTATTATTTAACCAAAACTTCATTTATTTTTGTATTTTTTAAAGCCTCATTTGATATTTATATAAATTTTTATAACTATATTTATTACCTAATTTTGTTTTTCACGTTATATACTAATGTGACGGAACAACATGGATTTAGTCACATAATTAAAAACTAGACTATGGTACATTGAGTGAAAAATAAAATCATATGACAAATATCTTTATAAAAGCAAATGAAGAAGAATAAGTTGAAATGGTAAAATGATCTTAAATAAGATCAAATTTTTTTATATGTGTATTATATATATATATATATATATATATAAATATCAGTTAAATTAGTTAAACATGTCGAAAAAAAGTTAATTGGTCAAATAGGTTGGTTTTTTTTTTTAACTTTAAGAAAATAAGGTTTTTTGGAAAGTGTGAAAGTGCGTGCCTTTTTAGTCGCAATTTTTTTACTTTTCTAATATAGTTAATTTTTTTGTGAGATGGTTAAATATTAGTGGTTTTAGGTATATTTTATTTCATGTTGTTTTAAGCTTTTTACTATTTTTAATTAATAAATTTCATATATTAGTATTTTTAGTTAAATGGTTAAATAATAATGAATTGATCTTGGAATCCTGTGTTCAATTCCTCTCCTTAATACATTTGTAATTTTTATTTTATGTTGTTTAAAGTTTTTATGTTTTAATTATTTTTAATTAATATGTAACACCTCATACCTAGTCTAGTTAAGACTAAGTCTGGAGAACATCACATTATTTTAGAAAAACCTACTTTTTAACTTTTTAACTATTTAAAGTTTGACAAACATGATCATATATAATTAAGTTAATATGGAGTCTAATTCATAGTTTGAAACCCGAAACACATATAACAGTTTAAATCCAGATAAACATTAAATAAGAAGTAAAGAGATGACCAAGCTCCTGTCACGCCAACCCGCCTAGGTTTGTGGTCACCTGAAATCTATAAAACAACTAAGTGAGTTTCCAACCTAGTGTGTGTAACTTACATTTAATAATGATTAGTAAGCTGCAATTATAATTTCATTTCTCGTACATCATTCGGTACTCAGGATCAAATACAAAACAAAACAAAGTAAGTCGAGTATAGTTACATGCATGTTAGATACAAATGCAGAATATATCAAATTCAGATGCATAATAAATCAGATTGAGACACAGATTTCTTATCCGGTACACACCATTTCCATTCATCCCAACACACCGTATAGGGCATCAAGTACCTATCAATCCTTACACACTACTTAGTGACTATATGTTACATTTCAGAATACTCGCAGCATAACTGCTAGATCAGAATGCGATAAATCTCCACTAGATTCGACATATAATTAATTTGTCACACTTCCTTCTTTATAAAATCCCAATCTCGATGCTGATGTAAACTAACAGATGCAAATATAAGTATGCGAGGTAAAAGATTCAGATCATACCCAATTAAGACAACGTACATTTACTTGCTTGTCTACAATATTATTGTTATGTACATAATAACAATATGTACAGAAACAGATTATCAACTAGTGGATTTTATAACCCAAATCGGACCATACAAACCCTACGATAGCCCTACGTTCGTTGGAAACAACATTTACGACCCTAACGAAAAATTTAGAATACTAGTCCACATGCCCTAGCACACGACTGTGTGATTGCCAATGTGTCTCACACGGCCTGACACACGTCTGTGTCAATTGCTCGTGTGGTTCTAATGTACAAATAATGTCACACGGCTAGGACACAAGCCTGTGTCCTTGGCCCATGTGGTCCATAGTGACAAACAGTGAGTCACACGGCCTTCCACACTGCCGTGTGGTGTTGACAACCATGTTTTCCGACATTCGAAGTTTGCAGAAAGTTGGGCTTTTAGTATGCACCTAAAGTAGTTTTGACGTAGAAAAAATGCAGTGGAATCTCGAACCCTAAATTAACTAATTGAAAACCAATGAAACGAGTACCACAACGTAATTCATACAATTTAACCCTTATCGAACTATGTCAAAAACCTCAACATAAACTTCCAAGAAAACCAATACTTACCAATGAATTAGCAGCAACCACTCAAATAATCTATCAGGAAACGTTACCTCTGACACCTACGCCTAAAATAAAGAAGCCAAAAGTCGTTTAATCACAAGAATTCGACTTAACAAGAACGAAGTCATTTCAACAGATTAACCCGACATTTTTAAGAAATTCACAACAAGATTTACACATCAATCAGCAATACGACGAACGTACTTACCTGAATATACTACAAGGATTTAACAACAACCAATGAGAAGGAACGAACCAAGAAAATTTTAAGAAAAGGAAAAGATGAAATCAAACAAAAAAAGAAGAAAGAAAGAAGAAAAAAAAAAGAAAGAAAAGGAAAGAATGTTACTTTTTTTTAATGGTTAAAACCACCGGTCAAAATTCCGACAATAAGCAAAAATATTTACTAATGCACACGCCGAGATTCGAACACAAAACTAGAGAGGATACAAAAACTTAAGCATCAAACCATCAAGCTCATTCTTGTTATAATTTTGTACATAATTAAACTTAAATTAACTATTCATGAAAAAAGGTTATGCTAAAATAAATAGCAAAATTTTCTAAAAGCACGACTCAAACTCCTAACCTCAAACACATCAACAGAACACATAACCACAAAAATAAAGATGATTACGCTAATATTTCTTAGTTAGTCAAATATTCAAATTTTTGAGGTGTTACATAATAAATATATTATTTTCAATTTTTTTTTATTTTTAATTCATCTTTTCAATTAATAAGTCTTTTATTCATAAAATCAAATAATAATTATGTAATTATATAATAAAATATATATTTTACATATATCATTATGTTAAAAATATTTGAAATTCAAAACTCCTTTATATATAATATAAACATCAACTAGTTTTTTTGATATATTTTTCTTTATATATAATATTTATATGTCAAATATTTATTTTCTCCACATATATTGCAAGTATAGTGATTTCTAATAGTATAAAATGAAATAATTATTTCAAATATAATTATTATTTTTATATTTATATGTGAAATATTTTAAATATCATTATTTTTATATGTGAAATATTTTAAATACACATACAAAAATATATAATACTAAAATTTACTATACTCATGATATAGATTGAGAAAAATTACACATATAAAAATTATATTTACTAAAAAATGATATTTGTAATAATTATTTGATTTTATAAATAAAAGAGTTATTAATAAAAAGATGAGTTAAAAATAAAAAATTTAAAATAATATATTTATTAATTAAAAATCTTGTAACAATATGAAATAAAAATTACAAATGTATTGAAGAAGAGGAATTGAACTCGGGATTCAATGATAAAATCATTATTATTTAACCATTTAACCAAGGAAGCTAAAATGTTACAAATATTAATTAAAAATACAAAAAAAACTTAAAACAACATTAAATAAAAAATACAAATGTAAGTAGAAGAGAATCAAACCCAAGACTCAATGAAAAAACCACTAACATTTAACCATCTGACTAGAGAAATTGATTATATTATAAAAGTCAGAAAATATGACCCAAAGGGAAAGCGCGTCCAACTGGTCGCGTTTTCACACACTCTCTCCAAAAACAACCCGTTTCCCTAAATTTTAAAAAAGGGCCTATTTGGTCAATTAACTCTTTTTTCGGCATATTTAACTAATTTAGCAAAAAATATCAAGATACTTTTAAAATAATAAAATTTACTTTGTAAATGATATAATATCATTCAGATTGACTCCTTACACCAACTTAATTAGGGGCTCAATATATAATATAGAAGACAAATATAAGAAATTAATATAAAAACCAAGTTAGACTTTAGCTAGCCGATTGAGTCTTAGCTTGATTGGCAATGACATTCTTACGAATGTAAGAGGATATGGTTTACCATTTATGTTTATTTGATTCAACATGCAATTTCATTTCTGGTTTCAACAAGCTACCTGAGCGATTGATTGGACATATGTAATTAGGACTCAAATGATTTATAATTAAGTTCTTACTTTTCGCCTATTAATTATAAACTCGTTTAGTTACGAAGTCATTCCACTATAGTGATTAAGCTCTCCCTAATCACATATCATTACGAAAGCAACTCAATCAATACTCATCCAATGACCTTGTCATAGGTGTGTTAATATCATAAGATATCCTTAATCTCTTTGAGATAAATTTGTTGTCTCAATATAATCTTATTTTATCTCATAGTAACTATTACATCTTCTTTCATGAAAAGTCAATTACTATAAATAGTAATTAAGTCATTCATCACAAAGAAGAAAGACCCATGACCACGTTTACTTTTCATCTATCATATAATGCCAATAAGAGGATGTCATTTACCCATGTCTTAGGCTATGAAGTCCACTATTGTGAATGATGTTACATACTATAGAAGTCATATACCCAACGCACTAGCTTTCGGTTTCTTATCTATTTGAACTTAAGTTTTTACTTACATCAAAGTATATGAGTCACATATACATAGTCCATCATTCACTCAAGATTAAAGTATGCCATACTATGTGTTGGGAAATTGACCATATTGTAGTAAACATGTAATTATTTTCTATGTATTTGAACGATGAATAAATAAATAAAGTTAATTTTACATTTCACTACTATGTCTTTTATGTTTTTGTCTTTCATGTTTTGCATGCATAGTAAAATTGTAATAAATAAATATTAACTCATTGATTGTTTAAGTTCAAACTAATGATAAGTGGCACTATAAGAACATTTACATAGCGGGAAGACAACTTAATTTAGTAGATAATCTAAACAAGTCCGTAATCCTATAAAAGAATTAAAGTGAGCATTTGATTTAAATACTAGAATGATTATTATGTCATCTACAATTTCAATTGGGGAGATGAATAGTCTTGGCTATTGGAGTAGTTGACTCTACGGGTAGAGACATAGATGTATTCATTGGAAGAATGACATATTGGACTAGATCCAAGATGAATTAATTTTGAATCCATTTGTGAATTAATTCACTTGTGACGTTCATGGTGTGATTTACCTAAATCGTAAGTTAGCCATTGACCATAAGTATTTAACTCATGTGCTTT
This sequence comes from Gossypium arboreum, assembly GCF_025698485.1. Lineage (NCBI taxonomy): Eukaryota > Viridiplantae > Streptophyta > Magnoliopsida > Malvales > Malvaceae > Gossypium > Gossypium arboreum. Next base: position 27,975,221 of record NC_069080.1, on the reverse strand, counting down.
GATATAAGTGGAGGCTTATGAGATGATCGAGCCCACAGCCGATATGTTGGGTACATAATTTGTGTATGACATTACTTTACTAGCAACAAATGAAATTCATAGCTCGATTAAAGAGTTAAAAATATCCCCGCATTGGCATTGTGTGGATTGATAAATATGGAACGTGGCCACGGGTTGCTTGTTCTCGAACGTGCAATTTATCATAGTCATTTGTTAACAGTGATCATATTAATCATTAAGAAGGCATAATGGTGACAATGAGAAACTAGGATTGTATTGAGTGAACATATTTAACTCAAAGGAGTCAAGGATATCATATGAGGGTAACACACGCATGACGAGGTCATTGGACGAAGTAGTTGGATGAATTGCTTTTGTAAAGAGTATTTAATAAGGATTTTTCAATTATAGTACTTCTTGTGGACTAACTCCATGATAAGCAAATTAAGAATTATCAGAACGATACTTCTGAACATAATTGCAATTATTAGAGCCTAATTGTGTATGTTAGATTGGTCTATCGGCTAGCTCAACAAAAGCTCGATCAGGTTACATTTGAATTAGAAGAAAATTTTATGACTTACAGTCCGGACCAGAGCCATTTAACAGTAATAGTACAGTTCAGCTCAGAGCATACGTGGGCCAAAGCCCACTACAATATCATTTGAGTCACAGCCCATAACAGAATCAATTGGGCCTAGCCCAAACCAATAACAGAACAAGTGGGCCTAAGCCCAATACAGTAACAGATCTCATAAATAGATATGCAACAGTATGAGGATGCATCCCACCCCGATCCAGCCAACACACTACCCGTACCAACCCTACATTTATGTGGGGATAAAATCGACCCACCCAACCAGCACACAATGTTAGCACTGGTTGCGGCACTAACTGAAATCGCAGTAAAGCTGTTAGTATATATGCGGCTCTAAGCCTTCAGTAGTGATATTATAATTGGCACAAAGCCATTGTTAACTGTAATAAATTTAGCACATAGCCATTAGCGACAGTAATATAATCAGCACACAGCCATGAGTAAATATGATCGACACAGAGCCATCAATAAATATGATAGACACATAGCCACTGGTAAATAAGATTTGCACAAAGCCATAATCAACATAGCACAGAGCCATAATCAGATTAAGCAACACTAAGCCGTCTATCAGTCCACAGTCGTCTTGTGCGACACATACGACCTTAACAGATCAATACTAGATCCACAGTCGTCTCATGCGACCCGTGCGGCCCTATTAAAACAGTACTTCCTCCATATCAATGTCCCAACCCCATGCAATATGTCGTGTATGTTATGCTCAATCATCACACGTATATGCAGAATGGCCATGCTCAGTAATAGTCATTTAAGCATATATTAAAAGCGTATCAATTTTACAACCACAGTCAAGTCAGTTAAAACACAGTCATACAGTCACAGTCAAATTAGTCAAATTCATAGTCTAAGCCGATCATTTACCCACAATGGCAAAACAGTCATTTTACCCTATGGGGGTATTTTGGTAATTTTACATTATAAGGGTATTTCGGTAATTTTACATCACAAGGGTATTTTCATAATTTTATAAATCAAGGATATTTCTGTAATTTTACAAATCAGGGTCTTAATGACCCAACAGAAGGTCCACCGTCGCCTCGAGCAACTTAAGTAACCTAAACAGACATAACGATGCAAGTGGGCCTAAGGCCCATTACTCGGCCCAAGTGGGCCCACACGCTTGTGTGGCCCATTTAACCCAAATTTAGATACGGCTATGTGTACACCAAAGCCCAATTCATTAATAGTCACTTACCGCAGATTTTATCCGTGTGGGCCCATGAGTCAATTGGGCCCACACGGCCCATTTTGGCCCATCGAGGCCTAAAACAACCTAGGTCATGTGCACGACATGACAAGTCTATCTACTTCCCGTTTAATAGCGAAATTTACTCATGTGGGCCCACAGGCTCATTAAGCCCATACAGCCCATTTTACCCAAAACTATTCACGGTTGTACGAACGACGTAGCCCAGTCCAAAACTTACCACATAACATACATTTTATCCGTGTAGGCCCACACGACCCAGTCCGACCCCACGTGGCCTAGAACGGCCTATGCCATATACGTGACATGACAAGTCCAACCATATTCCACTTAGCAGCTGATTTGACACAAGTGGGCCTACGGGCCCATTGGGTCTACTCGGTCTATTTCATGGCCCAAGTGGTCCACTACGGCCTAAGCCCACGAATTATCTCATCGTGGCCTTCCTCTTCGTATGCCCACGTTTCGTGAGTTCAGTTCACCACACGCGCGATCAGATGTTTGTATGGCATCATACGCCATATTTTTGGCTTTTCGACATTTTGTCGATCTACAGTCATAAGTTTTGGTGTACAGTTACACACCTTGCTAACGAAAAGGCGCAGAAACCCTCGAGCACAAAACCTAGATTGAACAAGCGTGGTCTAGCCCACTAAAACTATTGACGAAATCGGATAACAGCCCCTTGATAAATATCTGCGTTCAAATGGACCTATTAACTATTACCATATGCGCAAGTAACTTGAACCAAGTGCAAAGTAACTTACTGAAATGTGGTACTACGAAAGGCTGAAAGAGGTATTCGACCTGCAATGGCACACCCAAAAGTATACCCTTAAATCGAGGTACCAGATGGGACAATCATTCCCCAGTCAAAACAACCACGAAGGGGGTATGAAGAATTCGCCAGTATCACAGAATTAAGAGCAGAGGATAGGGGGTATTTAGCCAGTGTTAAAAGTGAGAAAAAAGAATCGGCAATAGAAGAGAGAAAGAAAGATTGCCCAAAAATCAAAAGAAACAGAGAGGGAGAGAAGCCAAGAATCGGCCAACAGAAGAAGAGGGAAAAAGTAGAAAAAGAAGTCAAGGAATGTTTGCCAAAACCGAACCCAAAAGCACTAAGGTAATCAACCTAAACACAAAATGATAAGAGGAGAAAGGAAAATTGTAACAAACCAGAATCGAAAAGGTACCCGAACAGAACAATTGCAGTTATTCGGCTTCGAAAAACAAAGAGTAGAAAGAACCTCAATGAAAAAAGGTAAAAACCGAAAATGAGGAGAAAAAGGCTTGAAACGTCAGAAAAAGAAAATCGAGAGACCCCCAAATGACCCTTAACGAACACGGTTCTTAGAAGAAATGCCTAAAACTGATTTTTCCCAATGTCTAAAGACCAAATTCGGCACAACACTCTCCTCCCCCTTCAAATTTCCTATTTTTCCTCCATAAATCACTCCATAATCCACTCCCTGATTTCCTTTTCAACCCCTTCTTTAATTTACTCCTCCAACAACCCATTCAAATTCCTCAAGACCCATCCAAACTTAAGAGTCTCCACCAAACTTAAATACAAGCCATCCCATGTAGCAAAATAAATACTTCTTTTATACTGCACCAGAACTCGAACCTTAGACCTCAAGGTTACTCTATACGCCACCTTGCCACCACACCACAGGCTCCTTTTGTGATGAAAATCGTCCATAATTAATTATAAGACCTACGTGATAGTGTCCAGATTCACTTAAGAGGAAAAACTAAAATTTTTCTAGAGCCTAGATTTGAACCCAGCACTTCTCCAACACTCCTCAGGACACTTAGTCACTGAAGCAGGCATTTATTTGTGTCATTTCTTGCACAACTAACTACTTACTTCAAGCCTTCTCACTGTTCCCCTGCTCAAGGCCTATTCCTTCTTGGCCCAAATTTGGGGCATTACATTCTATTTGTATGTGACTATAGGGTAGGTTATGTATTATATGGAAGAAGTGTTCTGTGTGAGGCATTAACTCGCCATTATACTAACAGCACTGTTGCGACTATTCTGGAAAGTGTCGTGAGGACACAATGTTGTGTGTAGGGTTGGGTGGGTGCTTTATACCCCACGTGGTTTGTTGGGACTGTAACACCCCTTACCGTGTCTGATGTCGGAACAGGGTACTAGGCATTACCAGACTTAATCATTCACAAACATGCAAAAACTAGGCTACAAAATTTCATTTGTATAAAAAATTTTCATACACATGCATAATGTCCTATACACGGGCCTACGAAGCCCTAAACATGCATTAAAAGTAGTTAGGTACTAAACCAAGAAGCTTGAAAGTTTTGGGAAAACTTAGAAAATTTTTCCATGACACAAAGTCACACGCTCGTGTGGACACAGGGAAACGCCCGTGTGCCTTTGACACGCCCGTGTCTTCAAACCGTGTAACTCTCTAACTATGACGTTAGCGAAGAATTTGGACCACACAACCAAGCCACATGCCCATGTGCTAAGGCCGTGTCCCCAACATGGTTGAGACACACGGCCGTGTCTCAGCCCGTGTGGCCAACACTTAGGCTATTTTCCAAGCCTTTAAGTTGCCCTTAATCCTTCACATCTTTATTTCCATATTACACATTTAATTCATGGCCATGACCATTTATATTGGTCATAAAACATTCATCATGCACATATTTCATAACACCAATCATATATGGCCAACAAGCATAATCACATCACAAGCATTACAACATAGCATAAATAGATAGGTTCACAAACCATAATCAATATGAGCCACCCTTCAAAGCCATATACAAATAACTCAATAAAGGTCAATACATTTGGCTATTCATGTTAACACATATCATAAATAAATAAATAAAAAAAGTCCCTAGACATGCCACTCACTTGAAGGCGCTTAGCATATATATATATATATATATATATATATATATATATATATATCAATATTCCAAAGGTGATGGTTTGATAGTGTGGTGCTGCCTCCGACAACCTCCAACCCCGAGCTAACCTGTCAACACTAAAGAAAAGGAAAGGAAAGGAGTAAGCTTTATAGCTTAGTAAGACCGTACGAAATTAATAAGCAATTTATCAACTTGCTTCTCAAGGTAATACCACAATATTTGCGCTTTTGCTTATTTTCAAGTCAGGTTGTTTTCTCGAGTTACAGTCACTAAATTATTTATATCTGGATCTACGAAACTCAAATTTAAGTTATTCTAATTTTCACTGAAACTAGACTCACATATCTTCTTTCCATAAAATTTTCAAAATTTTTGGTCTAGCCAATAAGTATAGTTTATTCTTTAAAGTCACTCTTGTTTTGTTGTTCGATAGTTCTGACCCCTCTTCACTAAAAATTAATTATCTCCTAGTACGGGATTCAGATGATGTTCTCTTTTGTTTATTTTGAAAATATACTCATTAAGGATTATAAAAATATAAATTATAACCCATAATTATTTTTTAACAATTTTTAATGATTTTCCCAAATAGTAATAGGGGATTTCAGAATCATTCTGACTCTATCTTGCAACAATTCAAATATCTCATAATATGAACTTATTTTGATTACACCATTTCTTCTATATGAAACTGGACTAAATAAGCTTTAATTTTATATTTTATTCAGCCTCTAATTCAGTTTTCACAATTTTTGGTGGATTTTCAAATTTGGAATGCTACTGCTGTCCAAAACTGTTTCAATGCTAATTTTACCCTTTCATAATTATCTTTAAATAGGCTTTCATGCCAATTAATTTCTCTTTTCATATTCATTAGGCCATAAGGTGAAGGGATAAACATATCATGTCCCAATTTAATTCGACCTAAAATCCTCACACATAATTATCCATCAAATTTACCACATAATTATACACCATAGGTATCGACCTAATATTTACAAGGTCGTCACAAAATCATTCTCATAGGTATGACTTACTCATTTACATTCTTACCAAAAGTCCAATATACATCAAGCTCATCACTCATGAATTTTTAGTACATACCTGTACCCTTTCAACATGATCATAAACATAGCTTACTCATTTTCATTCCTTAATAATCATACAACATACATTGAGCACGTATTTCATGAATTTCATGTAAGTACCTGTATCACTCACATCATGGTCATAACCTCTCTTATTTTGACATAAACCATAAATTTCCCGTTGAACCTTTTGGAATACTACAGGATATTCAATAAGCCTCAAGCATAGGGTAAGGTGCCGACGCCATGTACCGAACATGGTCTTACACTGGCTCACCCATCAAAGTCGATGCCATGTTCCAGACATGGTCTTACACTGACTCTCGCATATCGAGGCCGATGCCATGTCCCAGACATGGTCTTATACTGACACATATCAAGCCGATGACATGTCCCAGACATGGTCTTACACTAGCTCTCATATCTCGAGGCCGATGCCATGTCCCAAATATGGTCTTACACTAGCTCTCATATCTCGAGGCCGATCCTATGTCCCAGACATGATCTTACACTAGCTCTCATATCTCCCTAGCATCATGGCATGAATATCTGATCTATTCCTACGGTTCAACCGGGAGTTTCTCGTATTAATCTCATCATACATTACTCATAGCCACATTCAAACATTTTATGCAAAATCTATCATTAAATGCATAATAACGATAAAGTTGTAATATTTACGCACATCTTACTCGTTTCAATGGAATATCATATTCAATCAAATTTCCAATGTATCTAATCATCACATAAATGTTATTAACATTTAGCATCACTTTCTCATACTTAATATCATCAACATATAATTCAATACAATCATAGCAAGATAGATTTCAAGTATATTAACAATAACATGGATAATATGCTTATTTAGTCACACGAACTTACCTCGAATGCAAAAACGGCTAATTATTCTCTTTTTGTCCTAAACCACGTACTTTCTCGATTTAATCCTGAATCTCAATTTTCTTGATCTAAAATAATAAAATTTAATCATTTAATCATCATATTAAATTAAGCGTTCCACAATTCATACTTTGGCAAAATGACCATTTTGCCCCTAGACTTTCACAAAAATTATGATTTTGCCCCTAGGCTCATAAAATGATTTTTATCAAATTTCCTTATTAGCCAAGCCTAGACCAACCTTTATTACTCTTGTAGCAACTCAAAATTTCAATTATTTCTCACAATTCCCATCCATTTAACAAATTTTACAAAATGGTCCATATTAGGTGTTTTCATGAAAATCCTTTTACAAAAGTTATTTATTTAACAACCAAGATTCATTTTATTTCATAAAATTAAGAAAAAAACGTGAATAATCTCATGGAAAAACCCTAGACTTTCAACCATTTTGTAAAATAGTCCCCTCATTAGCTAGATTATGCTACAAGGGTTCCAAAAGTACAAAAATTATCAGGAAAGGCCATCAAAACCATTTACTTGCAAGGGATATAAGTTGCTGATATTTTTGAGCTTTCAAAACCCCCTCTTTGCTGGTATTTTCGGTGGGGAAGAAGGAAGGTGAAAGATGATAACTTTTTTTCTTTATTTTATTATATTACTAGTCAAGTTAGTCACTAACATTTCACCTAACTTTGACCCTACAATATTTTTGTCTCCTTGATCAGCCACTAACATATTTATGGTCTATTTACTCAATAAAGACCCCTAATTTAATGTTCTATAGCTATTTGACACTTTTAGCTAGTAGAACGAAACTTTCGCACTTTATGTGATTTGGTCATTTTTCAAAATTAAGCAAGCAATCGCTAAAATTTTCATGCGCTCATATAATCATGCTATAACACATAAAATAACATTAAAAATAATTTCTCCAGCCTCAGAATAGTGGTTCCAAAACCACTATTCCGACTAGGTCCAAAATCGGTCTGTTACAAGGATGGTCAAAGTTGGTGTGTAGAGGATGGGGATAGGATTTATATATATATGTATATATATATTTGCATCTGTACTATTCTGATACAATTTTGTATTTAAGTGTATGTTTATATATGTTCAGCCTTGTGATCAACTCTGAATTTCCTTAAACGTATGGGTTACATACTGAGTTTTAAAAGAAAACTCACGCTTTGTATGTCTGATGATTTTAGGTAACCCTTAGATTTAGGCAGGTCGGTGCGACGAGAGCTCGATTTCGTCCATGTTGCTGTAAAACTTTAATTACTTGAATTTGGCTTATTTTAATTTTTATTTTGAGAGTTTTGTGTAATTTGGACTCCCTGGACTTTTGGGATTGTTTTTAGTTATAGATTTTTATTTTGGTTTTCTAGCATGACGATTGATGAAACGGTTTTTATAAAAATGACTGCTTTTTTGAAATTAACTGTTCTGGTTTACCAAAATATAACGTTTTATGAAACTCCATTGTAAAAATATTCGATTTATTTGAAATACGTAAATGAACAATGATTTTAATTAAACAAAGTACGACAAAACGTTTTCCAAACAAAACAGGCTTACAAAGTAACAATGGTTTACGATGATTTCAAAAAAAAGAAAGAAGTCGGATTTATAACTTTCCTTCGCAACACTTCTGAATTCGATCGTAATGTCTAGGCCGGGTTTGGGTGTTATAATAATTTGAATATATATGTATGAGATGATCCACAATTGATCGATTAAAAAATAAGAAGTGTGGTAATGAGAAAATACACGTATTGTATTGTTCCATTCACTTCTTTAGGTTATTTGATTGCTGTAAGAAGTGTGGTAATGAGAAGGTACATGTCTAAGGTTAACTCTAACAATGAAAGACTTGGTTTTTAGTGGTCAAATATGACTGACCTCCCATTCCAAGGACCCTACCTGATGCACGATTTACATTCACTTCTTCGGTTTTTCCCTTAAGAGAAAAACTATTAAGAATCAAAATTGTTTGTTTTTATGATTGATTGGTTCTTGTGGATAAATGAATATGAATATTATAAAATTGTCGTAGCATGTTGTAACAATCCGATTTTCAGTGGTGTCAAAAAATGGTGGTTTTGAAACCCTATTTCTAACGAGTGAGTCTGTAAATATTATTATTTAATATTTACGAGTTTATTTTAAATAACATTAAATTTTGGTTTAAAAATTTTTATTGAGTTGATAATTAATTAAGGTACAAGTGTGTCACACCCGAATTTTTGGAAGTAGATTAATTAGGTGTATTCCTACCTAAGCATTTAAATTATTATTGTACTTATTTGCATTTCATACTAATGTATTTAAATTGTTTTGGCTAAGCATTAAAAATTTTAGAAAGGAAAAATTGCAAGTGGTAGGCCCTTAAGTATAATTATATGACCGGCCATTGTATGAAAATTTGGTAGCATTTTAAATTAGACTTGGTATTTCAAACTGAGAGTGGATTATGGGCTAATTTTCTTTAGCATGACCGGCCAAGGCTTAGAGGGAATTAGTTGAAAATCAACAAAGTAGTTGTAGTTCAAGAGGAAATGATGTCATGTAGGTAGGTTGCTTAAACAATAGGAAAGTTGGTGTATGCATGCAATGTCGTTGGTGGCCGGTTGAGTGGGGTGTGTATGATTGTTTTATTTTATATTTTTTTTTCTTGATTGTGAGAAAGGGGGAGCCGGTGAAGGTGGGAAGAAACATTTCATATTCTTGATTGAACTTAAAAAATTGACTTGGTGGAGTTCCTTCACGGTGAGAAAGTTAAGGAGTGAAAGAGGAAAAAATTTGTTTATTTCCGCCATTCTCTTTGCTGTTCGAATAGAGAAGGAAGAGGAAAGCTATGGCATGTTAATTTTGAGCTCAATTAGGAGCTGGTTCCTTACGAAATTCGGTAAAACATCCTAAATATTTCTTTAATCTTAGATATCTTGTGGAAATGGAGAATTGGGGAAGGGAAAAGTTTCCTTCCAGCCGTGTATTAAGATATTAAAGTGTGAAATTTAACCATGCAATGTTGTTAATTGAAATTCTTATGTGTTGATCATGCTTCCTCTTCAAATAATGGACTGATTGGTGTGTTTTAGCTGAAGGTGGCAGCAAGAAGGGGAAAGAAACCTCTCAAGGGTAGGTTTGGCAGCTGTTTGGTAAGTTCTTTCGTTCAAATTTAGTAAAATATCTATGTTTAAAATGTGTTTAATACATGCAGGAAGATTCGGTTATATGGGCTGTTAAGCAAAAATTTGTAGCTTAAAATACATGATATCGTTACCAAAATTCTGCTGTTAGAAGTGAAAGAAAAATTTGATAAATAATGTACAAGTTGCTGTTAGATGCTTATTGTTTCAGCATGTAATTGTTGTAGCGTATTGTGCAAATACTTAAGAGTGCAATTTTTTTTTCTGCTGCTGTTGTAATTGAGATAAATGTTGATTTTAGTCAGTGTTCGAAAGAGTAATTTGGGGTCTGAACACTGGAAATTTCAGCATTTAAATTCTCTGCTTTAAGCTAATTAAACCATGTTGTAAATGCAACAATAGCATATGTGATATACAAACTAGTTAGTTGATAGTGAATTTAAGATTTAGCTGTCCGAATGTGTTAAACTCACTGTGTACTGCACTATAGATAGGCTATTCTATTTATTAATTGTATCTGCCGAATTGAGTTTAATTTTATTTGTAAAAATTGATGTTGTTATGCTGTTATTGGTGATAATTAAGCTGTCCGTTCTGAATAGTATTAGTGTCCGAATTGGAGACGGTGGTGCTGATTTAATGACTTGCAATGTTGATGATTTTATACAGTATGTAATTATAAACCCCCTCAATCTGACCCAATTTATCGGGTCTGGATCTTAGGTGTTATTTCACATAACATTTAGCAAAACTTTTAAATCAGTCAATATGTACACTTGACTTAAAACATTTTTCTTATTATTTAATCTAAAATTTCATTATTAAAGAAATAAAAAATATATAAAAATAAAATAATACATCAGACTCGTCACAACTTATTACAACACAAAAGTTTGCTGAAGCCAGACTCTTTAAGGCATAATCCCACTATACACCATTTTTCCTAATAGCCCACTGTATGCATAATAACTCGGTCGTTGCTTCTATTAGAATTAAATAATCTAAATTCTTATTTAATTAAAATACGTTGGTAAAATAAAATAAAAGTAAAATCCATATACAACTACACTTTTTATTTTATTTTAGAATAAGGTTTTTAAACCTTATTAAGCTCCATCTATTTTATATTGATTAGGATAAGGTGTTTCAATCTTACTAAAATATGACTTTACAAGCTTATAAATAGACATAGTCTATTTCTCTTGTAATTATTTGAATTCGACATAATGAATTTTCTTCTCTTCTGCCTGTGGTTTTTTTCCCGAAAGGGTTTCCACGTAAAATCTATGTGTTCTTTATTTTATTTTTATTTTCACAAATTGGTATCCGAGCTTCAGGGTAGTTCATCTCGATCACGGTAATGGCATCTTTGAAGTATGAAATTTCGCTGTTGGATCGCAACACCAGATTTGCGTTGTGGCAGATTAAGATGCAAACAGTTCTTGCGCAGATGGATCTGGAGGATGTCCTGCTAGGGATAGATAAGATGCCTTCGACATTAACAGATGAAGAGAAGAAGCGTAAGGATTGAAAGGCGTTAACACAATTACATCTGCATTTGTCCAACAAAATTTTGCAAGATGTGATGAAGGAGAAGACCGCCGCTACATTATGGAAGAGGCTGGAACAAATATGTATGTCGAAAACTCTAACAAGCAAGTTGCATATGAAGCAGCGTCTTTATGCTCATCGTTTGGAGGAAGGTACGTCTGTACACGAACAATTAACAGTGTTTAAAGAAATTCTCTCAAACTTGGATGCCATGGAGGTTTAATAAGATAAGGAAGATCTAAGGTTGATTCTACTTTGTTCATTGCCCGTCTTATTCAACCTTTAGAGACACGATTTTATTTAGCTGCAAGCCTCTCATAGTTGATGAGGTTTATGATTCTTTGACCTCGTATGATAAGATGAAGTATTTTGTGGTTAAACCTGACTCTCAAGGAGAGGGTCTCATTGATCGTGGGAGACAAGATCAGAATACTGATGATGATTGTGGAAGGACACGAGAATAAAATCCTCGCGGTAAATTTTAGAGTAGATCAAAGTCTTCAAACAGAGGTAAAACTTCTAACTTCTGCAAGAAGAAATGGCACATTAAATCTGAGTGCTATAAGCTACAGAACAATATTAAAAGGGAGGCTGCGAATCAAAAGGGAAAACAACCAGAAAATTCTAGTGAAGCTGATGTTGTAGAAGACTACAGTGATGGTGAACTTCTAGTCGCTTCTGTCAACTATTCTAAAGTGAGCGAGGAGTGAATACTTGATTTAGGCTGCACCTTCCACATGAGTCCCAATGGGGATTGGTTTACAATTTATGAAACAATGTCTGAAGGTGTTGTTTTGATGGGAAATAATGTTTCATGTAAAATCGCAGGTGTTGGAACAATTAAAGTTAAGATGTTTGGTGGAGTTGTCAGAACACTTAGTGACGTATGACATGTTCTATAATTGAAGAGAAATTTAATTTCGTTGAGTACTCTTAATTCAAAAGGGTACAGATACATAGCTGAAAGTGGAGTTTTAGAGATTTCCAAAGGTTCCGTTATTATGATGAAAAGGTAGAGAAAGACTACCAAGTTATATGCTTTGCAGGGTTCTACTGTTACTGGTGATGTAGCTGTCGCTTTCTTTTCCTTGTCAAATGATGATATTACTAAATTTTGGCATATGCACCTAGGGCATATGAGTGAGAATGGCATTACAGAATTGAACAAAAGAGGACTTCTTGATGGGAAAGGAATTTGCAAATTGAAGTTTTGTGAGCACTGTGTTTTTAGGAAGCAAAAGAGAGTTCGATTCACCAGAAGAATCCATAATACAAAGGAAACGTTGGAGTATATTCATTCTGATCTGTGGGGGCCATCCAGAGTGCCTTCGAGAGATGGGGCTAATTATATGCTAACTTTTATTGATGATTTTTCCAGAAAAGTTTTGGCGTTCTTCTTGAAGAAGAAAAGCGATATGTTTTCCACATTTAAGTCTTGGAAAATTATGATTGAAAAACAGACGGGAAAACAAATAAAATACCTCCGCACAGACAATGGCTTAGAGTTCTGTTCTAATGAGTTTAATAGACTGTGCAAGTCAGAAGGGATCGTGAGACACTTGACAGTTCGTCATACTCCACAGCAAAACGGCGTTGCAGAATGAATGAACAGAATGATCATGGAGAAGGTTCGATGTATGTTTTCAAATGCCAACTTACCAAAGTCATTTTGGGCAGAAGCAACCTCTACTGCATGTTTTTTGATCAATCGATCTCCATCCATTGCCATTGAGAAAAAGACTCCACAAGAGGTATGGTCTGGTAATCCTACTAATTATTCTGACTTAAAGATCTTTGGGTGTCCTACGTATGCTCATGTTGATAATGGAAAATTGGAACCAAGATCCATTAAATGTGTTTTTCTTGGTTATAAAGTCGGTGTAAAAGGGTATAAGTTATGGTGTCCTGAAAATAGAAAAGTTGTGATTAGCAGAGATGTCGTTTTTGATGAAACTGCTATGCTACCTAACTTATCTCTTAAAGACTCTTCCAATAAAGAAAATCAAAAGCAGGTAGAGGATCAGATTAATACAAAGTCGACTCCTCAAGCCAGTACAAAAATTGAGAATAGAGTTGCTTATTCACCACAATATTCTATTGTCAAAAATAAAACTAGAAGAGAAATTAAACCTCCAAACCAGTATGTCGAGGGTGATCTAGTTGCTTATGCTTTAAATGTGGCTGAAGATATAGATACAAACCGAGAGGCATCTAATTATTCTGAGGCAGTTAGCTGTGAAGACTCAGAAAAATAGATGTTTGCTATGTAAGAGGAGATGGAATAACTCCACAAAAAAGGTTGTTTGTTTGGGTGATAAAAAGAAAGAAAAGACTCTAGGAGTTAAAGAACCCAGATATAAAGCAAGGCTTGTTGTAAAGGGTTACAGTCAAATTTCAGGAGTGGACTTCACAGATGTGTTCTCCCCATTTGTGAAGCATAGTTCGATTCGAGCTTTGCTTGGTATTGTGGCCATGCATGATTTAGAGCTTGAGCAGTTAGATGTAAAAACTGCATTTTTGCATGGAGAACTTGAGAAGGACATTTACATACAATAACCAGAGGGTTTTACAGTCTCAGAAAAAGTGGACTATGTTTGCTTGCTGAAAAAGTCTCTTTACAGTTTGAAACAGTCACCAAGACAGTGGTACAAGAGGTTTGATTCCTTTATGACTTCTCATGATTTCAAAAGAAGTAGTTTTGACAGTTGTGTTTACTTTAAGAAAAACAGTGATGGTTCTTTCGTGTATCTACTTCTTTATGTTGATGACATGTTGATAGCAGCAAAAGGTAAAAGAGAGATAAGAAAGGTCAAAGCCCAACTAAGTGAAGAATTTGAGATGCAAGATTTGGGACCAACAAAGAAGATACTTGGTATGGATATTCTCAGAGATAGAAAAGCAAGTAAATTGTACCTAAGTCAGAAGGGGTACATTGAGAAAGTTCTTTGCAGGTTCAATATGCAAAGTGCTAAGCCTATTAGTACTCCTTTAGCAGCCCATTTCAGACTTTCATCGGCTTTGTCTCCACAATCAGATGATGAGATTGAATACATGCCATATGTTCTATACTTTAGTGCAGTGGGATCTCTCATGTATGTTATGATTTGTTCACGTCCAGATTTATCATATGCAGTCAGTGCAATTAGCAAATACATGGCAAATCTCGGTAAAGAACACTGGAAAGTAGTTCAGTGGATTTTAAGATACTTATGAGGTACTACTGATGTCTACTTATAGTTTGGAAGAACTAGAGATGGAGTCATTGGGTATGTTGATGCTAATTTTGTTGGAGACCTTGATAGAAGAAGATCTCTCACAGGTTATGTCTTTACAATCGGAGGTTGTGCAATTAGTTGGAAAGCCACTTTGCAAACTACATTTGCTTTGTCTACCACTGAAGTTGAGTACATGGCGATTACTGAGGCTTGTAAAGAAGCTATTTGATTGAAAAGACTCTTTAGTGAACTCAATGAAGACCTTCAAATCAGTACAATATTTTGTAACAATTAGAGTGCAATCTTCCTTACAAAAGATCAAATGTTTCATGAGAGAACAAAACACATTGATGTTCAGTATCATTTTGTTCGTGATATTATTGCTTGTGGTGATATTGTTGTGAGCAAAATTAGTACTCATGAAAATCCTGCAGATATGATGACTAAGTCACTTCCTATAACCAAGTTTGAGCATTGCTTAGACTTGGTTGGTGTTTATGTTGAAGTTAAACCCGTAAAGGGTTTTATGGAAGAGGTGGAGAACTTGTTTGTTGAGAGTTCGCGATGAAGAACTTGTTCATTGAGAATTCGTGTCAATGTGGAGATTGTTAGAATTAAATGACCCGAATCCTTATTTAAATAAAATACAGTGGTAAAATAAAATAAAAGTAAAATCCAGATAAAACTACATTTCTTTTATTTTATTTTAGAATAAGGTTTTTTAAACCTTATTAAACTCTGTCTATTTTATATTGATTAGAATAAGGTGTTTCAATCTTACTAGAATATGGCTTTACAAGCCTATAAATAGACATAGTCTATTCCTCTTGTAATTATTCGAATTCAACGTAGTGAATTTTCTTCTCCTCTACCAGTGGTTTTTTTCCCGAAAGGGTTTCCCCGTAAAATCTGTGTGTTTTTTTTTTATTTTTTTATTTTCACATCTTCCTTGGCATATTCTTGGCTAGTCCCTCCAAGCACACTCATTAGTACCTGGAACTAGGATAAACACATGTAAGTTCAAGAGAATTTAGTGAGCTTTAATACAAAATACCTTGGCGGGTACTTTTATAATTTATGATGTATGCCTATATGCTAGTCTCCATACTTAACCAACCATTTATGTTTTGGGGAGGATGCTTTCATGATATCGAACTCGCATTTATACTCCAACTAACATACTTAACGTACCAAATTTCCCATCACTAATTGTATGTTTTCAAATTTTACCTGATAGTATTCTATTATCTTTTTCCTCTTAGAACCACAAATATACTTCTCATAAAAACTTCTCTACAAAACCCACTTCATATGGATTTTCTCTTCAAACCAACACTTAGGATTTTCCTAGAATGGTTGTACACAGATACTATTCACTAGCAGATACCTACTATCCGGACTCATAACTGGCGGACTCACGTGCTGAGTTTGATACTATCAAATTATCAATCGAGTCATATCTCAGTTTCAAACACAAGCTCATACTGAAAATGAACTATTTAGACCATTTAGAATGTCTACACACATCTTTGTTACAAAACAAAATTTTATCCAATATGGCAAATAGCTCAGATTCCATAGGATTCTAGAATGAAGCATGATACTATTCAAATATGGCGGATACCAGATACTTAGGTTTCAACACTACATAACACAAATGGACTCAAATTGAAAAATGTTTAT
Source organism: Gossypium arboreum (assembly GCF_025698485.1). Lineage (NCBI taxonomy): Eukaryota > Viridiplantae > Streptophyta > Magnoliopsida > Malvales > Malvaceae > Gossypium > Gossypium arboreum. The sequence goes on along the minus strand of NC_069080.1, from coordinate 27,958,893 downwards.
ATCTTTCATAACTATGAATACACCCATATTCTAAACTAACAGATTACCATGGCAGATACCTTATTTCAACATACAGATACATACTTCTTTTCAGGAAACTTCCCTTAAGAGTGATTCAATTACATCACAAAATTAATCTAATGAAATTAATTTTAGACGTATCATATCATTATCATAGTCTTACTTAACAGAGAACTCTCAGACTTATGCAAAACTTACCACAAGGGCAGATAACCAAATTCTACCACACAGACATCATCACATACGGCAATGACATGATTTAGAACTTGTCACAAAGGCCATACAGAATACACCACAAAGGCTTAGCATATCACGCCACACAAGAAAACATACAAAATTACGTGTTTACTATCTTAGTGGACTTTCATAGAAGGTGTCATAGGTTTATCCCTCATGGACTTATACGTATTTTCATCTCACGATCTGCCAGTCTGGTCTACAAATTACCAAAGCCATCTCCATAAACATTCATATTGTCATATTATGCCATGGGACTTAGCCACATGGACTTACACATTCTCATGTTGTGATCTACCAGTCCAGCCTTCATCATACTAGAGTTATCACCATGAGTGTTTTCGGTTCATACATTGCCATGGGTCTCAACCACATGGTCTTGCACATTTTTTTCTATTGTGATCAACCAATCTAGTTAGCAATATAACTACCCTATCAGAGGCATCACAAAGAAATGTTCTTTCTAAAATGCACTTACCCAAACTTATTCAGACTTTTAACTGATTCGTACTCTCCCATATCATACTTTACTTGCATATTTACCACTCATATTTCTTTTCATACAGTATTTCATACATACCATCATTACTCATGTAATATCGACCTATGTTTTGCATACTTACCCATTATCCAAGATTTTAACATTATATATCTCAATTTGAACATTTAACATGCAGAAGTTAGAGTAGAGACTCACCTAATACTCACCTAAACTGTAGCTTGAAGCTCCAAACTTGGACATCCATCTCGACCCAGTTAGAACAACTACTTAAAGAACATATATTTACAATTAAAACTCATTTACATACAATATGCTAGCATCCTAGTCATAAATAACCCTCATGCAAGGCTTTATATTCATTACTTACTATTCATATAACTTTTAACAATCTTACTTCTTTAAAAACTTAGCATGCAAAGCTATATTACTTACCAAGAGGTGGAACAACCACTGATTAAATTAAGATTCTTAGCTTCCAGCTTAATGAGGAAGATATAACATTTAAATTTAAGAAAAATAATCAAAGAGTAATATTGAAGGAAGAAGAAACTTCCCCACGAACCCTTCTCACACATATATATAACCAATTTCCTCTTAGTGGAACATAACAAGTGTCACTTGAATATGGGATTTGTCCTTCTTAGTGGCCTACAGATTCTGAGAGAAGCATAAATGAGAATTTCGTATCATTGATATTTGACCAGTCAATCTAATTAGCTCCTAACCAAATCACTTTACAAAACCCAATTACCATAATGCTCAAGCAACTGGGCGTACTATACATTTGGTAGTAATTCATACCAAGCTTACTCTTTACTTATCAAATACTTTTCTTAAACAGTAGAATAACTTGTGACAGGATCCTTAATCATTTCTACGGTGAATATACTATGCCAAACTCTTATCCGCCAAAAGACTGTTAATTGGCAGATTACACTACGCCAAACGACTAACTTCGCCACAACCCCCCTTCTCCTTGGATTCTCCAAACTTGGGGTGTGAAAAATTAAGTAAGACTTTACGAATTAAATACCCTGTACAAATGAATTTTTGTTTCTTCCTAAATGTCTAGAATTATGTGTTTTTTAATTGTTCAAACAAGAATTTTAGTTGTTGACTTATTGTTCCAATTTGAACAATTTTTATGCTGTCCAAATATGAATTATTATTATTATCTTATGTCCTAAATTGATTTTTCCATGCTGTCCAAATAGGGATCATAATTTTTGTCGTAAGGTATTTAATCATGCCCATTTATGTTGTCGAACTGCCAATTGGGGCTACTGTTTAATTTTCTAAATTGTGCATTTATATGTTGTCCCATTGAAAAATTTCTAAGTGAGTTTCTTTTGGCCTTTACAAAATTTAAATGTTCAATACACTATTTCAACCTTGTTTTTTTGTTTGGAAGAAATGCATGAAGGATCCGATTAAAGACCTATGTTTTTGAGATTTAATGTTGATCGATTGAAGCCTATTAGGCTGTTCAAATTGATGGTATATATAGCATTAATGTTGTTTTATTTTTGAACATAGTAATGTTGTCCAAAATGTATAAATATAGCTATCCATTTTGTGCATAATAGGGTGGTCTGAATAAATGTATTAAAGTGTGGTTCAAATTTTGCATATTTAATTATTGTCTAAAAACAAATATTAAATTGGCCATTGTCTAAGAATAAATATTAAGTTGCTACTCAGAAATGCATGACTAAGAAACAACCGAATTGATGCATTTAAATTGTTAATCAAATTACATGTTTGGTTGTTATTCGAATTGGTGTTTTAATGGTTTTAAATGTTCATTTTTACGTTGTCAGAATCTGTTTTATTGTTATGAGATGAGATATTTGGGATGTGTCTGTCCAAAGATTAAATTAAAAATAACAAATTAGTATTTCATTCAAATGGAATTAATGAACTGAAGTTGGGAGTTAGCGTAGTTAGCTAATGTTGTTTGAATAACAATGTATCTTGTGCTAATTTAAATGTTAAAAATTATGATTGTCCTTAGCTGAAATTAAAAGAAGTTAAATGGCTATAGTTATGTTGTCCTACTGCTATTATTTAAAATAGAATGTAATTAATTTGTTATCTTAAAACATAAATTAAAGTGGGTTAAATGTCGTACATTGAACTACATTAATAATGAAATTTTGATGTCTTCAAGCAACAATTTGAGAGGAGTTTAGTTCTGAAATTTATTTTGTTGTGGTGTAACGATTACAATGTATAATTTTGGGACTGAGATAGAAAAGGTTGACGTTAATGCATGAATTGAGTTTTTTTTTATTTGATGAATAAAATGTTATTTTAGAAATATAATTTGAGTGTTGCTAATGACGAGCTTGATGTTGTTATAAGTAGGTGATTTAAGTTGCTTCATGTGGAAATTGTATTGAATCACTGCCCTAACCTAGAACAAATCCATGTGTGTATGATAAGGGTATTAGACAAATACATATGTCATTTTAATTGTTGTCCAAGATAACCTAGGTGAGTGTGAAAGTGAAGGTATGCTTATTAAGTATTACCGGGTGCTAGTGATGTGTAATCAAAGAAAGAAATGAGCATATGATTGAAAGTTTACTATTATAAGTATAATGATATGCATATATAATTCAAATTGAAGTGGCGAAAATTGTTATTAGTCTTAGGCACATAAAATGTTCAAGTTGAATATGTATAGAGTAGTAACTTCTAGTATTAAGTATGTGGTAGATATGTATATATTTGTAGGTATACATCTTTTACTCATAATGTAATTGGTTAAACTAATATTACCTGTGAAAAATAAAATAAAATAAAATAAATAAATAAAGAACACACAAATTTTACGTGGAAACTCTTTCGGGAAAAAACCATGGGCAGAGGAGAAGAAAATTCACTATGTCGAAAATTTTGACTCAAATACAAGAGGAATAGACTATGTCTATTTATAGGCTTGCAAAGCCACATTCTAGTAGGATTGAAACACCTTATCCTAATTAATATAAAATAGATGAAGTTTAATAAGGTTTAAAAACCTTATTCTAAAATAAAATAAAAGAAGTCTAGTTCTATATGGATTTTACTTTTATTTTATTTTCCATCGTATTTTATTTAAATAAGAATTTGGGTCACTTAATTCTAACAATCTCCACCTTGACACAAATTCTCAATGAACAAGTTCTTCATCGCAAACTTTCAATAAACAAGTTCTCCATCTCTTCCATAAAACCCCTTAAGGGTTTAACTTCAACAATGAACACCAACCAAGTCTAAGCAATGCTCAAACTTGGTTATAGGAAGTGACTTAGTCATCATATATGCAGGATTTTCATGAGTACTAATTTTGCTCACAACAATATCACCACGAGCAATAATATCACGAACAAAATGATACCGAATATCAATGTGTTTTGTTCTCTCATGAAACATTTGATCTTTTGTAAGAAAGATGGCACTCTGGCTGTCACAAAATACTGTGCTGATTTGAAGGTCTTCATTGAGTTCACTAAATAGTCCCTTCAACCAAATAGCTTCTTTACAAGCCTCAGTAATCGCCATGTACTCAACTTCAGTGGTAGACAAAGCAACTGTAGTTTGCAAAGTGGCTTTCCAACTAATTGCATAACCTCCGATTGTAAAGACGTAACCTGTGAGAGATCTTCTTCTATCAAGGTCTCTAGCAAAATCAGCATCAACATACCCTATAACTCCATCTTTAGTTCTTCCAAACCGTAAGCAAACATCAGTAGTGCCTCGTAAGTATCTTAAAATCCACTGAACTACTTTCCAATGTTCTTTACCGGGATTTGCCATATATCTGCTAACTGCACTGACTGCATATGATTAATCTGGACGTGAACAAACCATAGCATACATGAGAGATCCCACTGCACTAGAGTATGGAACATGTGACATGTACTCAATCTCATCATCTGATTGAGGAGACAAGGCCAATGAAAGTCTGAAATGAGCTGCTAAAGGAGTACTAACAGGCTTAGCACTCTGCATATTGAACCTGCAAAGAACTTTCTCAATGTACCCCTTCTGACTTAGGTACAATTTACTTGCTTTTCTATCTCTGAAGATCTCCATACCAAGTATCTTCTTTACTGGTCCTAAATCTTTCATCTCAAATTCTTCACTTAGTTGTGCTTTAACCTTTCTTATCTCTCCTTTATCTTTTGCTGCTATCAACATGTCATCAACATAAAGAAGTAGATACACAAAAGAACCATCACTATTTTTCTTAAAGTAAACACAACTGTCTAAACTACTTCTTTTGAAATCATGTGAGAAATCATGAGAAGTCATAAAGGAATCAAACCTCTTGTACCACTGTCTTGGTGACTGTTTCAAACCGTAAAGGGACTTTCTCAACAAGCAAACATAGTCCTCCTTTTCTGAGACTATAAAACCCTCTGGTTGTTGCATGTAAATATCTTCCTCAAGTTCTCCATGCAGAAATACAGTTTTTACATCTAACTGCTCAAGCTCCAAATCATGCATGGCCACAATACTAAGCAAAGCTTGAATCAAACTATGCTTAACAACTGGAGAGAACACATCTGTGAAGTCCACTCTTGGAATTTGACTGTAACCCTTTGCAACAAGCCTTGCTTTATATCTGGGTTCTTCAACTCCTAGAGTCCCTTCTTTCTTTTTAAACACCCATTTACAAAAAACAGCCTTTTTACCTTTAGGAAGTTTCACAAGGTCCCATGTTCTGTTTTTGTGGAGTGATTCCATCTCTTATTGCATAGCAAACATCCACTTTTCTGAGTCTTCACAGCTAACCGCTTCAGAATAATTAGATGGCTCTTGATTCGCATCTATATCTTCAGCTACATTTAAAGCATAAGCAACTAGATCAACCTCGGCAACTTCTTTGGAGGTTTAATTTCTCTTCTAGTTCTATTTTTGGCGATAGAGTATTGTGGTAAAGAAGCAACTCTATTCTCAATTTTTATTCTGGCTTGAGGAGTTGACTCTGTATTAATCTGATGCTCCACCTGCTTTTGATTTTCTTTATTGGAAGAGTCTTTAAGAGATAAGTTAGGTAGCATAGCAGTTTCATCAAAAACAACATCTCTGCTAATCACAACTTTTCTATTTTCAGGACACCATAACTTATACCCTTTTACACCAGCTTTATAACCAAGAAAAATGCATTTAATAGATCTCGGTTCCAATTTTCCATTATCAATATGAGCATACACAGGACACCCAAAAATCTTTAAATCAGAATAATTAGCAGAATTACCAGACCATATCTCTTGTGGAGTCTTTTTCTTAATGGCAACAGATGGAGATCGATTGATCAAAAAACATGCAGTAGAGGCCGCTTCTGCCCAAAATGCCTTCAGTAAGTTGGCATTTGACAACATACATCGAACCTTCTCCATGATAGTTCTGTTCATTCATTCTTCAATGCCATTTTGCTATGGAGTATGACGAATTGTCAAGTGTCTCATGATCCCTTCTGACTTGCACAATCTATTAAACTCATCAGAACAAAACTCTAAGCCATTGTCTGTGCGGAGGTATTTATCTGTTTTCCCTTCTGTTTTTCAATCATAATTTTCCAAGAGTTAAATGTGGAAAACACATCGCTTTTCTCTTCAGGAAAAACGCCCAAACTTTTCTGGAAAAATCATCAATAAAGGTTAGCAAATAATTAGCTCCACCTCTCGAAGGCACTCTGGATGGTCCTCACAGATCAGAATGAATATACTCCAACATTCCCTTCGTGTTATGGATTCCTCTAGTGAATCGAACTCTCTTTTGCTTCTCAAAAACACAGTGCTCACAGAAATTCAGTTTGCAAATTCCTTGCCCATTAAGAAGTCCTCTTTTTCTTAATTCTGCCATGCCATTCTCACTCATATGCCCTAGGCGCATATGCCAAAGTTTAGTAATATCATCATCTGACAAGGAAGAGGAAGCGACAGCTGCATCACCATTAACAGTAGAACCCTGTAAAACATATAACTTGGCAATCTTTCTCTGCCCTTTCATCACAACAAGGGACCCTTTAGAAATCTTTAAAACCCTACTTTCAGCTGTGTATCTGTACCCTTTTGAATCAAGAGTACTCAACGACATTAAATTTCTTTTCAATTCTGGAACATGCCGCACGTCACTAAGTGTTCTAAAAACTCCATCAAACATCTTAACTTTAATTGTTCCAACACCTGCGATTTTACACGAAGCATTATTTCCCATCAAAACAACACCTTCAGATACTGTTTCGTAAGTTGTAAACCAATCCCGATTGGGACTCATGTGGAAGGTGCAGCCTAAATCAAGTATCCACTCCTCGCTTACTTTAGAATCATTGACAGAAACGACCAGAAGTTCACCATTGCTGTAGTCTTCTACAACATCAGCTTCACCGAAATTTTTTGGTTGTTTTCCCTTTTGATTCGCAGCCTCCCTTTTAATCTTATTTTGTAGCTTATAGCACTCAGATTTAATGTGCCATTTCTTCTTGTAAAAGTTACAAGTTTTACCTCTATTTGAAGACTTCAATCTACCCTTAGATTTACCACTAGGATTCCGTTCCTGTGTCCTACCACGATCATCATCAGCATTCCGATCTTGTCTCCCACGAACAATGAGACCCTCTCCTTGAGAGTCGGGTTTAACCACAAGATGCTTCATCTTATCGTACGAGGTTAAAGAATAATAAACCTCATCAACTGTGAGAGACTCGCGGCTATATAAAATTGTGTCTCTAAAGGTTGAATAAGACAGGGGCAACGAACAAAGTAGAATCAACCCTAGATCTTCCTTATCATACTGAACCTCCATGGCCTCCAAGTTTGAGAGAATTTCTTTAAACACTGTTCAGTGTTCGTGTACAGACGCACATTCCTCCAAACGATGAGCATAAAGACGCTGCTTCATATGCAACTTGCTTGTTAGAGTTTTCGACATACATATTTGTTCTAGCCTCTTCCATAATGCAATGGCAGTTTTCTCTTTCATCACATCCTGCAAAATTTCGTTGGACAAATGCGATGTAATTGTGTTAATGCCTTCGATCCTTACGCTTCTTCTCTTCATCTGTTAATGTCGAAGGCATCTTATCTATCCTAGCGGGGCATCCTCCAGATCCATCTATGCAAGAACTGCTTGCATCTTAATTTGCCATAACACAAATCTGGTGTTGCGATCCAACAGCGGAATTTCATACTTCAAAGACGCCATTACCGCGATCGAGATGAATAACCCAGAAGCTCGGATACCAATTTGTGAAAAATAAAATAAAATAAAATAAATAAAATAAAGATCATACAAATTTTACGTGGAAACCCTTTCAAGAAAAAACCACAAGCAGAGGAGAAGAAAATTCACTATGTCGAAAAATTTGACTCAAATACAAGAGGAATAGACTATGTCTATTTATAGGCTTGCAAAGCCATATTCTAGTAGGATTGAAACACCTTATCCTAATCAATATAAAATAGATGGAGTTTAATAAGGTTTAAAAACCTTATTCTAAAATAAAATAAAAGAAGTCTAGTTCTATATGGATTTTACTTTTATTTTATTTTCCATCGTATTTTATTTAAATAAGAATTTGGGTCACTTAATTCTAACATTACCTACTTAAGTTAGGGAAATACCATTGAGTACTTTTCTTAGAGTGTGGTTCGTTTCTCTCCGTGCACATGTTAGATTTACTTTGAGATTTTTTCGAGCATTGACCTCAGCATCCCATCTACAATCCCGTTTTCAACAATGTTTGGTTGTTCCACCCTTAGTTATTATTGGCATGTACCTAGTAGGTTAGGTTTCATGATATTAAATAATATTATAATTAGATTTTGATTTTTATAATCTAGTTTTAATATATATATGGTTGGTTAGTCGTATGTTATTAGTGTTACTTATAAACGAAACTCGTATTTACTTAAGTATGTTTAGGGAATATATATTCGTTTGATTTTTTTAGTCACATTAATTGTATAATTCAGTTTCGAATTATTCGTGGTTGCTTAGACAATGATTGTGACACTATAGCTCGGACCCGACGATCAGGTCGAGCAAAGGGTGTTACACATGTCATGCAAATATTGGAAGCATGTCATATAGATTAGGTAAGAATGCCACTAGGACTATTGTATGATTATTCTTGAAATCTGTAATAAAAACCTTTCATGTTTTTAATGTATTGAGTGGGAGAAGGTCCTTGAACAAGACCTACGGTCTCCATAGATGATCTTTAAGCGATAGCATGATCAAGTTTTGAGCCGTTTCCTACGCTGGTCACACCCCAAGGTAAAATTTATTATGTGGGTTTACTAAATGAGATTTCCTTTTAAGGACAACTAGCCATGCATGACTCTCAATGAGATTGTCCCAAGATGACTTATAAATGAAAGCATGTTCATGATGGGTGTTGAGTCAATGGTTACACACTCAAGATCGTCTCTTATTAAATAGTTTCCCCAGAAGTGATATTTAAGCTAGAGATGATGGTCAAACATTAAACGGTTATTGGTTCGTGTGGAGTTTTGAAAATTAAGATTCACAAACTAATTGAATGTAATCATGTTCTTGCTAGTTAATCATTGGACCCCAAGACGACATGATTGGTGGGTGTAAGAATGATCATAGCAATGAAAAAATATTTTTCATTTTTTTAATACAAGATGCATGCATCATACTGCATTCTTAATACGTTGCTGAAATGAAAATATTTGCTTAATACAAAAATAGTAATTAGTGAATCTTTATTTTTTTAGTTCAAATATGTCTCATATTCCTCTTATTAGCATTCTTATTGAGAATAAATTGGATAGGGATAACTTTCGACAATGGAAACAGAACTTGCTGATAGTTCTTAGTTGTGAAAAAGAAAAGTTCGTACCTGACGAACCTTACTTACCTGAAGCTCAGCCCAAAGTGAAAAATCGTTGGAGAAATTTTAACTCGATTGGTCGATGTTATATATTAGCGACCATGAGTAGTGTTCTGCAAAAGCAACAAGAGAATTTTCGTACTACTAAAGAGATCATGACAAATTTGAAGGATTTGCTCTAAGGCCAAGTCACATTGGCTCGACAATTCGTTATTACAAAATTTGATGAAATCACAGTAGTAACCCAACACTCTAGTCAAAGAACATATGCTTAAGTTTATGAGATTCTTTGTAGAAGCAGATGACAATGGGGCTGAACTAAATACGAACACTCAAATTGAAATAGCGTTCAAATCCTTGACCAAGGATTTCGTTAGGTTTAGGGCCGCTTACAACTTGGGGAACGAGGCACTTATCTTGACTCAGCCCATGAAGGAATTACAATTTTATGAGTTGATGTTGAATGCTGGTAAACTGGTTCAGGAGAAACCTGAGGCAAACTTAGTTATGAGCTTCTCGTCCTCTAAGAGGAAGCATAAAGCGAAGGGAAAGAAGAAATCGACTAAATATTCAGTTTCACTTCGTATGGATAAGAATAAGACTAAGAAGTCAAAAGATCTTAAAAAGATCAAATGTTTCTTCTGCAACAAGAAAGGCCACTTCAGATCAAACTGCAAGGAGTATTTGGATTAGCTAGACGAAAATGGAAAAGGTATGGAACTCATTATGGTTGAAGCTTGCTTAGTTGAAGAATCAACTGACAATTGAGTTGTTGATTCTAGAGCCACTAACCATGTGTGTGTTTCTTTACAGGGGTTCAACGAAATGAGAAGTTTACAAAACAAAAGCCTCTCGTTGCGAAACAGAGATGGGAGCTATGTTCCAGACGAAGAAGTGGGAGAAGAAATTTTACATTTTGATAATTTTAGGAAAAATTTTTAAAGGATGTGTCTTATGTACCTCATTGTAAGAGGAAATTAATTTCTCTAGCATACTTATTTAATGACGGTTATTACGTGACATTCAATAAATGGATTGCTATTCACAGTAAATGCTCTTTGATTTGTAATTGTTGGATGGAAAACAATCTCTATTTTAACAAACCAAATAACTACTCGATGTTTCAAACTAAAATGGTAAATAAGAAGTTTAAAACCTCCCATTCTAATGAAGTACCTATGACACTTAAGACTTGATCATATTAACCATGAAAGAATTACTAGACTCAAGAAAGATGATCTCTTAAGTATGCTTAAGGGAGCTAGTATTCCACAATGTGAATGTAACTCCCTAAACTTGGCCTAGACGTTATGGCCAAATCATGAAGATCACACATTGGCCATAGAGATGGCACGGAAAAATGTTTTACAAAATTCTTTAAAATCGTTACTTTTTTTTTCATTTAATAATAGTATACTAATTTGCTTGAGAACATTTTAAAATAATCTCTTTAAACTTCTTTGAAATTATAATATCAAAATTTGAATATCCTTAAAGAAAATCCAAGTTTGGTCACTTTGAAGAAAACATATTGATTTAAAAACATCGCAGCAGAATTTGACAAAATCATATTTTTCTAAAAATCATTGTTTGATATATTCCATAAAATATTAGTTTAATTTAATGAAATAGATTTAAATCTCATAAAATGTACCCTTAAATTTATAATAGAATTATTGTGTCAAAATCGCATTTGTGTTGAAAAAAAATCAAAATTTCATATCGATTTGATAAATCATTTTTAAAGATTGTCTTAAAACTAAATCATGCAAAATTAACTAAAAATTCCAAATCAATGTCCTATGCCATAGTCTAAAAATAATAATTAAACAGTCTAAAAACCAAAATAATAAAATATAAAATATTTATTCTAAAATCATCCGAGTACTCCACCATCAGTCATGTCCATGTTCTAAACTCGAGGGTTATCTAAAAAGTTAGAAAATCAAAGGAGTGACCTCTTTAAGCCCAGTGTGAGTACTAACTTAAGTACAACAGAATTTAAGACATATATTTCATAAAAAATAATAGAATTAATATATAAACACAATTTCATAGATAACAATGTGCATGATGATGTCAATGCAGAGTTTTTTAGAAATTAGTGCAAGTTTTTCAGAAAACGTTCCTACTCAAATCTGTTACACACCATGAAAAAGTTCCTAAAAACTTATCCATCCAATAACAAACGACAATGTGGACAAGTTACTAGATATTACATACAAGCTATCAGATACAGATATGTGGACAAGCCACCAGTGTTGTTGATAAATTGCCAGCAATTGTGGTTAAACCACCAGTATATGCAAATCATTAAACTGTCAAAGTCTTCCTCCTTCCAATATCATCCCAACCCCATGCATGTGATATGTCATACAAAAACAATACTTTTAGTGGGCATGCTTAACATGCAAATAAGATTTATATTATAAAAAGTATAGTGGGCATGTTTTACATGCGAATCACAATTTTAATTAACAAAAACAATGACATGATTTATATTTCATGCTCAACAGATAATTCCATTAAATCACATATCATGAGTGTCAGAATGTAAATATAATATTACATTTATCAATAATTACACAACATAATCACATCGTCATGGATTAATCAATTCAACGTCACTTACTTGGAGTCCAACCCTTTTTAACGGATTTATCATCCTCTTTTTGAATACATAGTGTATTCACGTATAATCACATTTCAAATATCTTAATAAAATATTAATCATTAATATATATTTTTTACTAAATAAATATTCACTCATATGTTCTATTAGTTAAACCCACACATTGATTGGTAGATCCAACGCGATACTAGACTCCTTCGAACACCCACACTTGGATCTAACTAGATTAATTACAGATCTGAGTATAAAAAGATGATATGTTATTGTATCGTTATCTTAATTATTCATTGATAAGTACAATTTAATCAAGGTTTCCAAACCAACACTTATGCTATTACGCTTAGAACAGAGTCGCAATTCCCTTCCAAAGTTAGGGGTGATCCACGTTGATAGCAAATGGTACTTCAACATACAAATAATACAAGTTATTAATAGTGAAACATAAACAATATCTATAACCATTACTGTAATCAGCCCTTAATAAAAAGAATAGGAAAGAAGTGATCATTATCCCAAATCATCATATACTTACGTTATTATGATCGGATTAGAAGGATTGATAGTTCTCCAAGGTATTGATTCGAATAGGGAATAAAGTCTATGGAAAAATCATCATCAAAATAAAAGAATGAGAATAGGATTAGGAATAATTTATGAAAGTAGAAGAGGAGGAATAGAATTTCTATTATGACTAAAGAATTGAAGAGGAAATGAAAAAATGGAGAAGAATAGTGACTAATGGCAGTGGTGATACGACAGTGCGCTAGCAGCAGTAGCGGCGACGACGGTGGAGGTCTGACAATATTTTTATGGTGTAAAATAAGAGAACGGCGGAGAAAAATGGTGGTTTAAAGGATGAAAATAAAAGAAAAAGGATGAGAAAGGGAGGAGCAAGGGGAGGAACTACCAAAAATGGAGGAGCAAAAAACAAAAATGAAAAAAAAATGAATGGTGGCTAACTTAGATGGGATGGATGGTTCAAGGTAAGAAATTGAAAAGAAAGGAAGCTTTGGGGGACAAAGGCTTGAAAAGTGGATCATAGGGAACATGTGGAGTGAAAAGGGGGCTAAAGATGGTAGGTTGACTAGTTAAAGGTGGAAAGAAATCTTTTCCTATAAGACAATAGGGGTGCTGCATATGTTTTTATGAGCCAAAAATTAAATAAAAATAATGAGGATGTAAAGAATTGAACCTAAGACCATAATGAATTTATTTAAGCTTTAACCATTAGGCTACCTTACTTGCTTATGCATAAAGTTACGAAATTAAAATAAATTATGGGACATGATGCTGAATCTAGCTTAAAAGGTAAAATGACTAAGAAGTCTTTTAATGCGAAAGGTACAAGGGTTAATCAACCTTTAAAACTTGTGCACACTGATGTATGTGGTCCCATAAGCATCAGTGCCTGAGGAGGTTATGAATATTATGTGACTTTCATCGATGACTATTCTCGATATGGATATGTGTATCTAATGCACTGCAAAAGTTAAACCTTTGATAAATTTTGAGAGTTTCGTGCGGAAGTGGAAAAGTAATTAGGTTTATCCATAAAAAATCTTCGGTCTAACGAGGTCAGGAATACTTGTCAGATGAGTTCTTAGGATACCTCATAGAGAATGAGATTTTATCCCAATTGACTCCGTCGAGCACTCTACATCAGAATGATATACCTGAGAGAAGGAACATAACTTTGCTTGATATGGTTCATTCAATGTTAAGTTATTCACAACTCCTTACTTCCTTTTGGGAATATACGATACAAATGACTTGCTATATTCTGAATGATGTGCCAACCAAGTCTACTTGTAAGACACCTTATGAACTTTGGTATGGAAAGAAACTCGCTCTAAATCACTTTAAAATATGGGTTTGTCCAACACATGTTCTGTATAAGGATGCAAAGAAGTTGGATGTACTAACAGAATTGTGCATATTTGTAGGACATCCAAAAGAAACAAAGAGTAGGTTATTCTACAATCCAAAAGATAATACGATTGAAGTTTCTACTCATGCTACCTTCCTTGAGGAAAGCTACATGGATAAATTTAATCCTCGAAGTAATGTGGTACTCGAGGAACTTTTAGGAACAGTAGAACAATCACCAAGTCCAATTCTCGATAAAGTTGTAGAAAGACCTGCAAACAATAAAAAACATGAGGGAATCCATCGTAATGGGAGAGTTTCTAAGAAACCAAACTTCTTCCTCTATGATGGTAGTATTTATAATACGGAAGTTAATCATGAGGATAATGATCCACTCACTTAAGATGGGGATATGCAGGACGTTGATTCCCAGCTCTAGAAACAGACAATGGATGCCAAGATGGATTCTATGAAATCCAATATGATATGAGAACATGTAGACTTACTAGTTAGAATTAAACCCATAAGGTGTAAGTGGATTTAAATGAAGAAGAGAAATGCGGAAGGGAAAGTGGAAACATATAAAACTAGACTTGTAGCGAAAGACTACACACAGAAAGAAGGCATTAATTACGATGAGACCTTCTCTTCGGTAGCCATGCTCAAGTCTATCCGTATACTCTTATCCATTGTCGTTGCTCTTGATTACGAGATTTGACAAATGGATTTCAAGACAGTATTCTTAAATGACTACCTTGATGAAACCATTTACATGGCTTAACCCACTAGCTATGTTGTCAAAGGAAATGAGCAGAAAGTTTGCAAACTCAGAATAAAATATTTGATCAAACGATCAAGACTTTTGGGTTTGAGCAAAACGCTGATGAACATTATGTTTATAAGAGTATAAAGGAAAAAAAGGTGGTCTTCCTCGTTTTGTATGTCGATGATATTCTACATATAAAAAATGATGTAGGAGAATTGCCATTGGATAAATTATGGTTATCTTAATAGTTTAGCATGAAGGACTTGGGTGAAGCTAATTACATTCTTGGAATACGAATCCTTAGGGATCGAAAGAGTAAAATTATAGCTCTATCACAAACTTCATACATTGGTAAGGTACTGGAACGGTTTGCAATGATCGATACGAAGCCAAGTGTTCAGCCGACTGCATCGAGTTTTCATCTTTCATTATTTGACTATCCTAAGACAGTAGAAGAAAGAGAGCATGTGAGTAAGGTTCCATATGCTTCGACAGTTGAAAGCCTTATGTCTTTGATACTTTGCACACATCCAGATATCTATTTCGCAGTGGGAATGGTTAGTCGATATCAAAAGAATCCTGGCCTCAGGCATTGGCAAGTTGTAAAGCATATATTAAGATATCTTAAAAGGACCAGGGATTATATGCTTGTGTATTATGGGGAGAACCTTACTCCTATTGGATACATGGACTCAGACTTCCAAACCTGAAAAGATTCAAGGAAATCGACATCGAAAAATGTATTTTTCCTAGGCAGTAGAACCATTGTATAGAGAAGTGTTAAACAAACTTGCACTGCTAACTCTACTATGGAAGCAGAGTATGTTACTGCTTCTGAGGCAACGAAAGAAGCGATTTGGCTTTGAAAGTTCTTAATTGGTCTTGAAGTTATTCCTAGTATGGAAAAAGTTATAACACTGTATTGTGACAATAGTGTTGCAATAGCTAATACCAAGAAAATGAGAAATCACAAGAAGACGAAACACATTGATCTGTTTGTGAGTTAATTCGCTTGTGATGTTCATGGTGTGATTTACCAAAATCTGGAGTTATTCACTAACCATACATATGTAACTTATGTTGTGAATTAATTATTCTTGAGTTTAGTCCAATATATTGCCAGTTCAGTTAGTCACATCTATATGATTATCTTCTGAGAGTAATTCGCTCCGATGCCAAAAATAAGACATCTCCTTAATTGGAATTAATAATTTTGATGATTTAATTTTTAATCACATTTGATAATCTACACTAAAAAATTAAATGATAGAAAATTTTCAAAAAATAAAATAAATAAATAATGAACTATTTATCACTTAATGTAAGTTCTTTTTAATATTATCTTTAAATCTTTTACTTTTAAATTTTTAAAAATACGTTTACCAAACATTTTAATAATTTTCGTACTTAATTTCAAGATATATATGAAAGAAATTTTACAACTTAAATTTGAAACTTAATTTTTAACACTAATTGTTGAATTTATAAAACAACACTTCAATTAAAAATATAAAAATTATTTGAATAAAGTGTACTTAATTTAAAGAGTTTTAAAACATAGTTTTAATTTTTTTAGTTGTAAATATATATAAAAAAACTATAATATACAATTAAATCAATAGAAAACACAATGATTAAAAATCACAAAAACTAAATATATTTATATAAAATGTACATATATTGAAAAAAAAGATCTATTTATGTCGGAGTTTTACACCATTGAATGTGTAACTTTTGTTTTTATGTATATTTTTGCATAATTAATATTTTAACGATTTAGCCATTGAATTTATCAATATTAATATATTTGTCATGCATATAAATTTTCGAGTCAATTCAATATTTCTATCATATCGATCTAAAATATTTTATATATTAATATTTTATTAAATGGGTGAAAGGTTTTTAAATAAAAAATAATTAAAAATTAATTTACATTTAACATGCATAATTTATGCTAAAATTCTATTATACGAGTATGCCTGCTACGATGCGTGTTTAAAAATAACAAACAATAAACAATGAAACATATGGTTTGAAACTAATTAATTATAATAACATGAAATATGTATGATGTTAAAATAAAAAAATTAAATTATGAATAAAATAAAATTTAAACATATAAATACGCCAGATAAACTATACTAAATGCACTACAATTATTTATAACGATTTTGTCATTAATTGTGAGTTAGTGTCGAGTTGACGTATGACACCAACTCAATTAACAATATTATTAATATATACAACTGATAGAGATAATAACTTGTGCACGTTAAAACAAAAATGTATAAAATAAACATAAAATTTTACTGATTTAATTGACATGAGTTTAAATCCCATCATATATATATATATATGATAATACTCTAAAATGACGTATTTTTATATATTAATCATGTGTTTATTTTGAGCTTGAGCCTACTAATTTGAGCTATTTATGTCTTTTTATCTTTTAGGGACTAAATTGGAGGCTAAAAGTAAATTCAAGGGAAAAAGCGTCAATTTGGAGATTAAATGGGCCAATATGCAACGTGGGACAAATATGGTGCCAAAAGTGCGAACATGGAAGGCACAAGGACTTAAAAGCAAATAGAAGAGATTTTATTTTGGAAGACTCTATTTTCTTTTATTCTATTAGGATAATTAATATTAAGATAATTATTAGGATTATTCAAATTTAGGATTTTATTTTAATTATCTTTGTTTATCTTTAATTAAATGTATTTATCTTTTTAGAATTTAAGTTCAATTAGACTATCTCCCTAGCACTATAAATAGGGGGTGAAGTGACTCTATTTGGAGGATCTTTTTCGTAAACACTCTCCCCAAAAGTCTTTTGTTCTTTCATATTTCTTTTCAATAAAATTTCTTTTTCATATTTTATTTATTTTCTTTCCCACAATTATCATGAGCCACTAAAAGCCTTCTAGCCAAAAGTTGTCAATATTTCCCCAAAAGGTTCTTGAGGCCTAGAATCTGTACATAGCCTTCTCACCAAGTATTCATCGTTTCTCCGCACTCTGGGGCCGACGCTTCATCCATGGCCCTTAAGAAGTAAGCTTTTCAGCATATGCAAAGGCGGCCGCTTTGTATGTATTGGAAGGATTGCATAGTCGGTTCGTTAACTTATCAGCCGAGGTTGGCGAGCCAAAGAGACAAAATGGCGGGGATTCGCCATTGAGAAGCGTTGATCTAGCATAGATTATCGGCTAGAGTCGGGTTCCCTAAAAATCGTAAGTCTAATCTTTGGAGCTGGTGGTCGTAGGCGTCCTCTTCCACTATAACTGGCTTACTCAAGTCGAGAAGGATCATCCAAAAGCCAAGGATTGAGCCCAAGGCGGAATGAGACAACCGGAGGCTGGAACTTTCCCATAAGAATTTCTTTTCTCTTAAAACTCTCTTTATTATTTTTATTATTTTCGTAATCATAATTTCAATAAACTTTAAATTCTGTTTTATTTTATTTTCGCTTCCAAAATCAATTCTTAAATTCTTTTTTTATTTTTTCCAGAACGCAGTTTTCTTGAGCACGATTCGCCCAAGATTTCGAGAGACAAGCATTCAGATAATCCGGTCCCCGAGGATTCGACCCTACTTCCCTTTACTATTTCTTTTTCATTATTTTACGTGAATAGGATATTTTGGTGCTCTCAACGACCGCATCAAATTTTAACTGCTGTTGGGACCCAAGAACATACTAATCTTATTTTTCTTTGTTTTCTATGACCAGATCTCGCTCCGGTACTCTTGCGTTCGACTCGAAATTGAAAAGATCATGAAAGCTAATTGAAAGGAAACAAAACTAAGGAAAAGCGATCGATGGTGGTTGGAACTCAAAGCAATCCACCGCCGAAATTAGAATCGACGACAAGTAGAGTCTAAGGTTAACGAAAACCCTACTCAAACGTTAGAAAGTAAAGAAGAAGAAGTTGATTCCCCGAAGAAGTGCTGAACACTAGGGTTGACGAAAACCCTAATTTAACACCTCAACTTATGGCTCGACAATTCGCAATCGGTCAAGCGCCGATGTAACAACCGCCACTATGCATCGCGTATCCTACTATGGATACCGATTTTGAATTAAAGTCGCTTGATTCACTCATCGCCAACTTTCCGTGGGTTATAAAATGAAAACCCCACAAGCATTTAAAAGAATTTCATATGGTTTGTTTGAGTATGAAACCTCGGGGTAACGAGGATCAAATTAAATTGCGCTTTCCTTTTTCCCTAGCGATTCACCAGGAATGGTTATTTTATTTACCTCCGGATCCATTACAACTTGGGTGATCTATCTCGTTTATTTCTTAACAGTGTTTTTCCTGCATCACGAAAGCCGAGTTAAGAAGAGAAATCGTGGGCATAAGGCAAAAAGACGCAGAGACTCTATACGACTATTGGGGGCGATTTAAGAAGTTGTGTGCAAGTTGCCCACAACACGGTATAACGGAACAGTCTTTGCTCCAGTACTTTTATGAAGGCTTGAAACCCATGGAGATGAATATGGTAGATGCCGCGATTGGAGGAGCGTTAGTCAACATGACTCCACAACAAGCAAGAGACTTAATCTCCACAATGGCTGCGAATTCCCAGCAATTTCGAGCCAATTCTGAACCCCCTAGAAGGGTTCACCAGCTAAGTAATTCTACCATTGAAGATAGACTTGATTGACTTACTAATATTGTGAATTCCTTGTTACGTAAAAATCGAAACCAAATTTTAGTATGTGGAATATGTGCTACACCGAACATACGACCGATGCGTGCCCTAGTCTCGTGTGACGATTCTATGGCCCATTTAGATGTCAGTGGGAAATTTTCCGGCCACCACAAAGACGATCGACCCTTATGCCAATACCTACAACCCAGATGGAGGGACCACCCTAATTTTAGTTATGGGGCTAATCCACGATATAACCAACCATACCAAAATCGGGCCCCACAACAGTCATAAGATTCGTGTAATTCTTTAGAAACTTTGGTCAATAAATTAACAACTAATGTCCTTGATTTTCAACAGCAAACTCTCAATTTCCAAAGAGAAATGAAAGGTTTTCAGCAGAAAACTGAAGCATCCATAAGGGAGTTGACCACATCAATTGAGAAATTAAACTCTCAAGGGAAACTGCCGTCACAAACAGAACCAAACCCGAGGCAGAATGCGAATGCAGTAACGTTACGAAGTGGAAAGGTGCTGGAACCAATTCCTGGCAAGAATCTTGGTCAAGAAATCGCCCAAGAAACTCCAGGAAACGCCAAACAGATCCGAGCAAAACCCCCACTGCCGAAAATCCAACCTCCATTCCCAGGACGATTAAATCAATGTCGAAAAAGTAAGGAAGACAAGGAAATCCTCGAAACATTCAGGAATGTTGAGATCAACTTACCACTGTTAGATGCCATTAGACAGATTCTGCGGTATGCCAAGTTCCTCAAAGAACTTTGCACCAACAAACGAAAACTAACAGGTAATGAAAAGGTAAGTGTTGGTGAGAATGTTTCCGCAGTTCTACAGCGAAAAATGCCAGTTAAATGCAAAGATAGGGGTATGTTTGCTATTCCATGCAAAATTGGCCATTTGGGAATTAAGAAGGCTATGTGTGATCTAGGGGCCTCCATAAATGTAATGCCTTATTCTATTTATGAATCACTTAACGCGGGTTTTTTGACAAAGATAGGTGTTATTATTCAATTGGCAGACAGGTCTATTGTGCATCCTGAAGGAGTTCTCGAGGATGTCTTGGTAAAAGTTAATGAACTTATTTTCCCTGCAGATTTCTATGTAATTAAGATGGAGGAGGACAACACTGCTGGATCTTCAGACCTCCTGTTGGGCCGACCCTTCCTTAGTACTGCTAGCACCAAGATCGATGTTCGAAGCGGCACTCTTACGATGGAATTTGATAGGGAGATCGTGAAATTCAATGTTTACGATGCCATTAGCCATCCAAGCGAAATCTTGAGCGTAAACCGCGTCGACCTGATTGACTCATTAGTGGACGAGACTTTTGAGTCAACTTATAAAGACGAATCTGAATATAGATATGATGATTATGAATTTGTTAAGACATTATTATCACCATCAGAAACTAAACTTCTACCTTCTGTTGTTCAGGCTCCAGATTTGGAATTGAAACCACTTCCCGCGCATCTCAAGTATGCATTTTTAGGAAAAGGTTTCTTCCAAATCCCTGTTGCGCCAGAAGACCAGGAAAAGACCACTTTTACATGCCCGTTCGGCACGTTTGCATACAGGAGGATGCCATTTGGACTTTGCAACACACCAGCTACTTTCCAAAGATGCATGATGAGTATATTTTCTGAATATGTAGAAAAAATTATTGAAGTTTTTATGGATGATTTTACCGTGTATGGAAACTATTTTACTGAATGCCTTGAAAACCTTACGATAATTTTGAACAGGTGCATAGAATTTAATCTTGTCTTGAACTATGAAAAGTGTCATTTTATGGTAGACAAAGGTTTGATTCTACGTCATATAGTCTCATCTAAGGGAATTGAGGTTGATAAGGCCAAAATTGACATTATAAATTCTTTGCCATATCCCTCTCTTTAGAGAGAGATACGTTCTTTTCTTGGCCATGCAGATTTTACAGCGCTTTTATAAAAACTTCTCAAAAATAGTGAACCATTGTGCGAGTTGTTGCAGAAAGACAAAAATTTGAGTTTGACTCAAAATGCATGGAGGCTTTTGATACACTTAAGCAAAAGTTGGTAACCGCCCTATAGTACAAGCACCGATCGAACTATCCTTTGAAATTATGTGCGATGCAAGCGAACGTAGCGTGGGAGCCGTATTGGGATAAAAGATAGCGAAAGAGCCTCATGTCATCTCTCTTAAGTACTTAATCGCAAAGAAGGAAGCAAAGCCAAGGCTCATTAGGTGGATTTTACTGCTCCAAGAATTTGACATCGAGATTCGTGACAAAAAGGGGTGTGAAAACCTGGTGGCCGACCACTTGAGTAGGATAAAAACTCCATTTGATGATGATCCCATAAAGGATGAGTTCCCCGACGAAAGCTTATTCTCAACCAAGGCTTACTATCCGTGGTATGCAGACATAGTTAATCTCTTAACCACGGGATCGCTGCCCACTGAGTTAGCTCAATCCGTAAAAAATAAGCTTAGACGCGAAGCTCGGAATTACATATGGGACGATCCATACTTGTGGAAACATTGCTTAGATCAGATAATACGACGATGTGTTCTAGAAACTGAGGTAACCTCTATCCTTACTTTTTGTCACACAGAAGCTTGTGGAGGTCACTTTGGCCCTAAGCGGACAGCTCACAAGGTATTGGAGTGTGGGCTATATTGGCCTACAATCTTTCGTGACGCGCTTAACTTCGTAAGTCTTGCGATAAATGTCAAGATACAGGTAATATCACTAGACGAAATCAAATGCCCCTATCCCCGATTCATGTATGTGAGATTTTTGATGTATGGGGCATTGATTTCATGGGCCCCTTTATTTCTTCGTTTGGAAACGTATATATACTTCTTGCAGTAGACTATGTTTCTAAGTGGATAGAAGCAAAGCCTACTCGCAATGATAATGCTAATACTGTTGTGGAGTTTCTAAAACGAACTATTTTTTCTAGGTTTGGAACACCTCGAGCTTTGATCAGTGATCGTGGTACCCACTTTTGCAACAAGGTCATGGAGGCACTATTATCAAAATATGGGGTTCATCATCGATAGCAACAACCTACCATCCCCAAACGAACGGCCTAGCAGAGGTTTCAAACAGGGAGATCAAGTCAATTTTGGAAAAAATGGTTCGACCCAACCGTAAGGATTGGAGTCTTCGGCTCAATGACGCGCTTTGGGCCTATCGGACGGCGTATAAGGGACCAATTGGCATGACCCCGTATCGACTTGTTTTTGGCAAAGCATGTCATTTACCAGTAGAGTTGGGGCATAAAGCTTATTGGGCTATTCGACAATGTAACATGGAGTTAGAGCCCGTAGGGAAGGCAAGGAAATTGGACATTCAATAATTGGAGGAAATTCGAAATGATGCCTATGAGAATGCTCGAATTTATAAGGACAAAACAAAGATGTTTCATGACAAAAATATAGTTCAAAAGCATTTCTCAGTAGGACAAAGAGTTTTGCTTTATAACTCCGTATTAAAGCTATTCCCAGGTGAAATGAAGCGAAAATATGAAGAAAAAAAAAAGACAGAAAGTGTGCACCAAAACAACCCTATCCATGCTGTCAAACAGTTCTATTCCAGCCCAGAATGCCATATCTCTGCAGCCAAACAGTCCTACTCCAGCCATAGAATCCCCAAAACCTGCAGCCAAACACCCTTTTTCAACAAATAAAACCCCCAAGCCTTACATTTTTTTTCTTTTTTTTCCAAATTTCTCCATAACCGCCGACTCCTTTCTCCTCCACCACCCACCGCCGATTTCTTAGCCACCACGGTGAGAACCCGAAGCCAAACCAACATTGCACACATCACTCACCCCGTCTCCACCTCTTGCCGCTTCGCCATCTTCTTCTCCACCGTGTGCGCCAACCGACGGTAACTACATGGGGAGTTTTTCTAAACTTTTTTTTTTCTCTCCACCTATTTGTTTTCCTTTTACTTTCACATCGAGGACTATGTGTTTTAAGTGGGGGGAGGCATTCTTCGTTGTTACTGTTATTATCTGCTATTTTTGCTGTCATATTGTTGTTTGACTTTCATGCATGATTCTTACCTTCTAAGGAAGTTATGATTTTTCCCATAATTGATGCCATCTCCACTGTTTTATTTTTATTAGGCTAAAAATAATTGTGATTAATAGGTTAATTCTATCTTGCTTTTCGTAAAATTGATCAAGTTTAATATAAAGTGAACACTTAAAATGATTGCATGCTTAATTAATGTTCATGGCTATTAGGTGATTATTAAAACTTATTTTTGACACTTAAATTTTTTTCTTTCCTGAGTTCTCAAGAATTTTAAATATCGTTTAATTTTTAATAAATGTTTTCCATGGTTATGTCTACAACTTAAATCGTGGACTCCACTAAGTAACCGGTAGGGTGCTTGGGTTGTCATTCTACTTAGCGTCAAAAGGTTGTGTGACGTGACAAGTAAAACTCCACTAGCCGAGGTTATGAGTATGGCTCAAATCGTGGATCGATCGAGTAACCGGGTAGGGTGCTTGGGTTGTCATTCTACTTGGCGTCAAAAGGTTGTGTGACGTGTTGGGTAAAACTCCGCTAACCTAAATAAATAATTTTAGGAGTATGTTAATGAGTAACCGGTGGGGTGCTTGGGTTGTCATCTCTCTTGGCGTCAAAAGGTTTAATATATTCCTAAGTAAATAAATAATAATAAAATTTAAAAAAGAAAAAAAGAAAAAAGAAAAAAAGAAGAAAAAATAAGTACTAATAAAGTTGCACTTCGGGGACTAAAGGAGGAAATAATTAAGGTGTCTTAGTAGGTTTGGTAATTTACCTAAATGGCATAACTCAAGTCGATCTTAATTTTTGTGTGAAATAATTGGAATACTTTTTCTGTTTTACTTAAAGCAAGCTTAGAGGTCTCTTTATTTTTCATATGCGTTTTTAACTAATTTTTATGAAACTTTGGAGTGGTATTTCTTTTATGGCAGAATCTAGCTTTCACAGTTGATAGGAACCATACTTGAGGGCAAGCATGGGCTAAGTAGGGGGGAATTTGATAATACTCTAAAATGACGTATTTTTATATATTAATCATGTGTTTATTTTGAGCTTGAGCCTACTAATTTGAGCTATTTATGTCTTTTTATATTTTAGGGACTAAATTGGAGGCGAAAAGTAAATTCAAGGGAAAAAGCGTCAATTTGGAGATTAAATGGGCCAATATGCAACGTGGGACAAATATGGTGCCAAAAGTGCGAACATGGAAGGCACAAGGACTTAAAAGCGAATAGAAGAGATTTTATTTTGGAAGACTCTATTTTCTTTTATTCTATTAGGATAATTAATATTAAGATAATTATTAGGATTATTCAAATTTAGGATTTTATTTTAATTATCTTTGTTTATCTTTAATTAAATGTATTTATCTTTTTAGAATTTAAGTTCAATTAGACTATCTCCCTAGCACTATAAATAGGGGGTGAAGTGACTCTATTTGGAGGATCTTTTTCTGTAAACACTCTCCCCCAAAAGTCTTTTGTTCTTTCATATTTCTTTTCAATAAAATTTCTTTTTCCATATTTTTATTTATTTTCTTTCCCACAATTATCATGAGCCACTAAAAGCCTTCTAGCCAAAAGTTGTCAATATTTCCCCAAAAAGGTTCTTGAGGCCTAGAATCCGTATTTAGCCTTCTCGCCAAGTATTCATCGTTTCTCACTTTACGGGTGACGCTTCATCCATGGCCCTTAAGAAGTAAGCTTTTCAGATATGCAAAGGCGGCCGCTTTGTATGTATTGGAAGGATTGCATAGTCGGTTCGTTAACTTACTGCGTCAGAGGTTGGCGAGCCAAAGAGACAAAATGGTGTGGGATTCGCCATTGAGAAGCGTTGATCTAGAATAGATTACTGGCTAGAGTCAGGTTCCCTAAAAATCGTAAGTCTAATCTTTGGAGCTGGTGGTCGTAGGCGTCCTCTTCCACTATAACTGGCTTACTCGAGTCGAGAAGGATCATCCAAAAGCCAAGGATTGAGCCCAAGGAGGAATGAGACAACCGGAGACTGGAACTTTCCCATAAGAATTTCTTTTCTCTTAAAACTCTCTTTATTATTTTTATTATTTTCGTAATCATAATTTCAATAAACTTTAAATTCTGTTTTTATTTTATTTTCGCTTCCAAAATCAATTCTTAAATTCTGTTTTTTATTTTTTTCCAGGAACGCAGGTTTTCTTGAGCACAATTCTGCCCAGGATTTCGAGAGACAAGCATTCGTATAATCCGGTCCCTGAGGATTCGACCCTACTTCCCCTTTACTATTTCTTTTTCATTATTTTACAGGGAATAGGATATTTTTGGTGCTCTCAACGACCGCATCAATATATATATATATATATTTGTTAAAATGAAAGACTAGAATACCCTCGAATAGTATAACTTATTTTAATTACAGAAATATATTTTTATAAATTATTTTTTAAGTTGACAACCCAATTGAAGGTAAAACCAATTCAATTAAAACAGTTAATAAATAGTATAGATGAGTCCAACATAAAATATATTTATTTTTATACAAAAGAAAGGCCCTTTTTCTTTTATTTCTAGGTTCATCTATTTCTCTCTCTCATTTTGTAAGCTCGAGGTAAGCTTTTTGCCAGTTGCCATTGAAGGCCACCAATACCCCTTCTTCCGTCTCTCTTCTATCATTCTTTCCTTTTTCTTTTCTTCTTCCTTTTGTTATCTCTTTTTTCCACTTTTGTTTTCCCTTGTTGTTTTTCTCTTCCTCCAGTTGTCGGTGGGTCGTGCGCTGGTAGGTTTCCCCTCTCTCATCGGTCGGTGCTCTCTGGTGCCGACACCCATTTTCCCCTTCTCTATTTCCTTCCGTTTCTTCCATCCCTCCCTGCCATTTCTTTTCTTTCTCCTATCTTCTTTCCCTTCTTTTTTTCCCCATTATCTACTCCTCCTTTAATGGTTGTGGAGGATAGCTTTCCCTTTTCTCAACATAATAAAAGTTTCCTTTGGATCTTCCCATATGGAGGTTTTCTCGAGGCTTAGAGGCTCTTGTTTTTCGGATCTTATGTATTCCAATTTCTTGAGTATTTTATGGCTCATCTTGACTATTTTTGTTTTCTAGCAACTGCACATCTATTGTTTTTAGGTTCATTATGTTGTGTTCATCACCACCGGAGTAAGGACGTGGAAAGGGGTTCAGTGATTTAAAGATGTGTTCGCTTTGTTTTCTGGCAGCCTTTGTCCTATCATATTAGATTCGTCAGAGGAGTGGCTTGATGTTGGATAATTTGAGTGGAGACGATAGAATCAAAAACTTATATGAAAATAAACAGTAGACTTCAAGGTGCGGATGACGCTTTCCAAAAAGAACTATTTTCCCTTCCCACAAAGTTGCTAGAGGGTTAAGACAAAGGTCCTCTTAGGATACAACGAAGTTTTGAATTTCCTTTGATTAGCAAAATCGAGGAATTCCCTAACTCTTACTCTAGTTTCTGAAAATAGGATTGATTGTAATTGTCATTTGTGAGCACCATAGACCATCTATTTATATGCACTCAAAGGATACTATTTTGAAGAATCACAACCCTTCATGTTAGACATACTTCTTAGAAGAAATATGTCCCATGGAAATGTATCCATTGAATGGTAAATTATCACTTTATAAATGTATCTATTAAATGATAATTATCACTTTCCAAAATTCAATAAGTGCTTATCAAAAATTAAATTTGCATTCTATAATTTCCAACAATCCCCCACTAGATTGCTAATTCCAAAAAATAAGTACACAATGATTATGCATAAAGAAGGGTGTCCGCAGATTGAACCTTCCTTTAGTGCAAACTCTCAAAGTATCAACAAAGTGAATGGTGGCTAGTCCCTTGAACCATCGCTCTTAAAGTCAATACTAGAAAATTTTCACAAATAACAGTAAAGTATTAGAGTAAGAGTTTAATTTGCATTAGCACTGTTATGGCCATATGCTCATCCCGTTTCATAAACATGTACAAGAGAAAACCATAAAAAAAATCTCATTGAAGCAGCACCACTTCATGTCCATATATGTGGATTCCATGGCAATTAATGTCCATCCATTAAGAGTAAAACTCATCCTCCTAAATATAAACACTAAATCTTGATCCTTATTGTACATTGTCATTCGATAACTTGTTATTACCCTTTGAACCTTGAAACTAATTTTGGCTTGAACAAGGTAGGGTTTCCATTATCAATGATGTGATTAAAATGATTTTAATCCCATCTTAGTGGTGGTACTCTTAACCAAATCCCTTGACAAACCTTTTGTCAATGGATCCACTAAATTGTCAATTAACTTAACATAAGTAATAATTATCACATCGTTCTTAATCAATTGTCTTACATACTCATGTCTCAAACTTATATGTCTAGACTTTCATTGTACAACTTATTGTATGCTCGAGACTTAGTAGATTCACTATCACAATATACGGAAATGGCGAACTTACATTGTGGCTAGAACTTTATATCTAGTAAAAGATCTCATAGCCGTTCCACTTCCTTACCATTAGCCACCAAGGCTATAAATTCAATCTCCATAGTTGAATGTGAGATGTAAGTTTGTTTCTTGGAGGCTCAACTAATGGCTCCACCTCCGATTGTAAAAATTCATCCCAATATGGACTTATTGTCCCTTAGACTTGTAATCCAACTTGCATTTGAGTAACCTTCTAGTACTGCAGGATAATCACTATAGAATAATCCCAAATTTTTTATTTTCTTAAGATAGCCAAAAATCCTACAAATTCCTTTCCAATGATCGGTACTAGGAAAATTTGTAAATCTCGCCAATTTGCACACAGCAAATGCGATATCAAGTCTAGTGCAATACATTTGCATACATTAGACTTTCGATTGCATTGGCGTTCTCAAGTTGCACTATAGTCCTACCATTGTTCTCACTTAACTTGAAGTTTGAATCGTATGGAGTGTTCAAATCCTTGATATTCAAGTGTTTAAACTTTTCCAATACTTTCTCGATGTAGTGAGATTGGCTTAGTGCAAAGCCCTTTTCATGCTTTTTCACTTTTATACCTAAGAATTGTATCTACCTCATTGAGATCCTTCATCTTAAAATCCAAGGCTAGATACTCTTTGGTCTCACGAACACCTTCCATATTCATACCGAAAATCAACAAATTGTCTACATATAGACAAATAATTACACCATACCTATCAAAGAATTTAGTGTAAATACATTTTTCCATACCATTATGTAAAAAACCATATGACAAGATAATCGAGTCAAATTTCTCATGCCATTTTTTAGATGTTTTTTTAAAACGATATAATGACTTGATCAACTTACACACCTTAAGTTTATTCCCAGGAAGCACAAAACCTTCTGGTTGCCTAATGTAGACTTCCTCTTTGAGATCACCATTTAAAAAAGCCATCTTAACATCCATTTGATGTATATGTAACTTATGGATACATGCAAGTGCTATAAGAATACGAATAGAGGACATCCTAGCCACTGGTGCATAAATGTCAAAATAATCTAGGCATTACTTTTGCCTAAATCCTTTAGCCACCAACATACCCTTAAAGGTTGAAAAACCCCTTGTTGGAGTATTCTTCCTTTTAAACACCTATTTACAGTTGATAGGCTTCGATCCTTAAGGAAGATCAACTAGAATCCAAGTATTTTTGGATAATATTGAATCTATTTCATCATTGATCGCCTCTTTCCAAAATGTCCATCCCTATAAGTCATGGTTTCACTATAGGATTGTGGATCATCATCCATATTAAACATTATAGGGATCTTTCTAATTACAGATTCTCTATTTCCCTCAACAAGGAATGCTAGAGATTGTGAGAAAATGAAATCAAGACCAAAGTCCTTTACTTTTCTCACTCTTTGACTTTTCCTCAACTCCGTATCCTTATTATCACAAATACTTCTTTTGGTTTGATCACTTGAGATTATTGGCTGGTATTCTTTTTTCGAATTTGTTGAATCATTGAAAACCTTATTTTCAATTAATACAACATCTCTTATTTCAATTATCATATTTAACACTAAGTCAAGAACATGAAAATCCTTAGAGTGTTGGTCATATCCAACGAATGTACCCTTGACGGCTCGTGGACCTAACTTTGTTCTCTATTGGTCAGGAACTCTATAATAAGCCAAACACCCCCATACTTTGAAATAATTTAAGTTTGGCATTCGACCCTTCCATAACTTATATGGAGATACTTTGAATTTTCTCGATGGTTTTCTGTAAAGAATATAACACGCAGTCAATAATGCTTCACCCTATAGATTATATGGAAGTCTAACATTTAACAACATCGAATTAACCATATCTACTGAAGTACGGTTGTTTCTTTTCGCCAAACCATTTTGTTGCAGAGTATAAAGCGCAGAACACTCATGTACCACACCTTATTCCTCACAAAATACATTAAATTCATTTGAAAAATATTCACCATCTCTATCACTACGAAGAACTTTGATTTTCTTACTAAACAAATTATCAGCCTCATTTTTAAAATGTTTAAACATATCAAACGCCTCATCTTTACTTCTCATGAGATAGACATAAGTAAATCTAGAGAAGTCGTCTATAAAAGAGATAAAATATCATTTTCTACCTCTTGCTAGAGTTCTATTTACTTCACAAACATACGAATGAATTAAATCTAAGACTTGCGAATTCCTTTCACACTTATTAGGAAACGACTTCTTGGTAATTTTTGATTGAATACAATTTTCACATTTATCCACAAACTCATCACTACTTAGATTTATATAACCATTCTTTTGCATATATTGTAAAGTTTGAAAATTAAAATGTACTAAACGCGCATGCCACAAAGGATAAGATTCAACAATATAAGCAGAAAAATTAACTTTATTCATATCAATGCTCAATTTGAACATACCCTCGTTACAATATCCTTTTCCTACATATATATCACCATTAAGTAAGACAAACTTATCGGATTCCAAGATAATCTTAAACCCCTTGGTACACAAAATACTCGCGGACACTAAAAGCTTTCTCACATCAGGAACATGCAACACATTGGTCAAAGTCAATTTCTTCCCAGATGTGAAGTTGAGTTCCACCGTATAACAGCCTATTTTTCAGTGAAATGGGAACAGTGGTTTCGGGACCATAAATCCGATTTGAAAATAAATTTTATTTTTATTTTATTACATGGTCTGTAATATGTTGGAAATGTCATGTGAAAATTCTGATAAGAAAATTTTATTGATTATGTGCTTAATTACGAGAAGGACTAAATCGCATAAAATGCAAAAGTTGAATTCTAGTAGCTACAAGGATTAAATAGCTATGGAATTCAAAACTAGAGGTCCTTATATGGTAATTAGACCATTAAAGAAAAGTATGTAGATATTTTGGTGACTCATCCATGGAAATTTAGAAAAAGGGCAAGGACTAAATTGGAATTTGAAATAATTTAATTAATTAAAAGATGAAAAAGAAAATATCACCTTATTTACTTATATTTTTTCCCCAAAAATACATGGAAACCCTAGGAGAAGAGAAGAAACTTTCATGGCTTAATTGGGTAAGTTTCCTTGTCCCGTTTTTTGTAATTTTGATATTTTTGAAATCGGGATAGCTTAATCTATCTATTTGGAGGATCAATTTGAAAAGTTATCAACGTATAGAAATTACGTCATGGATGAATATGCTAAAAATTCAAAATTTATGGTAGAAAATGAAAGGTTGTTGATAGATAAACAACTTTTACAAAGTGATTTTTTATGAAAACATGATTTAGGGACTAAAATGTAAAGTTGTAAAAATTGATGAAAAATTTTGAAATTTATAGAACATATGTGCTGTAAACTCTATATTGAAATTTCGAGTAGGCTTGGAATAGAGAGTAAATTGCATGAATTTCATTTTCCGAGCCTAAGGACGAAATTAGAATTTATGGAAACGTTGGATCGAGGAAAAGGAAAAGTTTCAGATTAGTTGATTATTTACGCGAACAAGTGTTGAGGTAAGTTCGTGTAACTTAATTGAGCATGTAAATATGTTAACTTGAATGTTATGATTGTATGCAATATGAATTATATTTATGTGAATGTTATAAATGTGTGAATTGATTACATGTTCGGAAATGTTAGAGAAAAGGTAAAGTCTCGTTTGAATATTGAATTTCAATGGATAAATGTGATTGACTTATAAAATGAGGTCTTGCATTTGTTGCTGATGGGATTTAGCTTAGACGAGTAATCCTATTGATCTCATTATAGAAAGGAGGACGGGTAATCCTGATATAATCCCTCTCAAGCATATGTTACAATTAGGGTTTAGCCTAGACTGGTAATCCTAATTGAGCTCTTCTGAGCATATGTTACATAAAGGATTTAGCCTGGACTAGTAATCTTGTAATATGATATGTGGCTCGAGAGTATGTCCTTTAATTTAGTGCCCTAAGGGGTACTCTTGAATAAGAATTGACAGGTTATTGAATTGTACACATTGAGTATCCATCGGAGTTTCAATGATTCAACAGACAAAACTCTTGGCATGACGAGGGAATTATGAGATGAAATGATAATGTCTTGAAAGAATATTGCATGATGAGCTCATCTATATAAACTTGATGTATATGAAAATTTTGTGACTAACATGTTTGATTGAATGCATGTGTTTAGGCAATTTTTCCAAGTTGATGGAAAACATGATATTGTATGCTTAGATTTAATAAATGGTATTGGTAAGTTTAGTTTCCGTTATACAAACTTTCTAAGCGTGTAATATTTACTAGATTTTATTTTCCCTGTTTTATAGTGCTCAGAAGCTCGCGAAGGTTGGAGATCATTGGAGTACCATCATACTATCCACTAGCTTATTCTGGGTATATATACTAAAATCATTTTGGTATAATGGCATGTATAGGCTAACTTGGCCATAGATGGCTTAAATATGTGGTTTGTAATCTAGCCATTGGAATGGCTAGTAATGATTGTTTTTGATATACTTATAATGTCATACTATGGTAGCTACATACATGTTAAATGGTTGTTCAAATTATGCGTAACGTATGGAATATACCAAGGTAAGATTATAAACATGTATGCATGTAATGATATGCAATGTTGAATGATAGAGCTTGCTTAATTTGAATGCTTGAAATGGTTGGTAATTGGATGTAAGGGTGAGCAAAATTCGATTCGACTCGAAAAAATAAAAAAAAAACTCAAATTTCGAGTTAAACGAATCGAGTTATTCGAGTTAATCGAGTTATTCGAGTCAACTCGAATTTTTCTTTGAATTTCGAGTTTGAATCAAGTTGAATTTTCGAATTCGAATAATTCGAATATCGAACTATACCTCAAACTTTTATTCTCCAAAACTTTTTATTTTCCTCTTAAACTTTTACTTCTCACCCTTTACTCTCAAATAAAAAATCAAAATTATCCAAAAATATCACTAAACATAAATAGTAATAATTTTATTTATATATACTATTTATATTATTAAATTGAATTTCACATTTTATATTATTTATATTATTGAACTGTTTAGTCATATTGAATATGTATATTAAAATTGAATTATTAATTATGCCATAAAATATTCGTATAAAATTTTATATTGGTATCAATTTCACATTTTATATTTAAATATTTTTACATTTAATATAATTTTAATTCCAAAATACAAAGTGACAAGAATCAGAAGATAATTGAAACAACTAAGCAAGCAAAGAAATTAATCCGTATATAAAAGATTAATAAATAAATTATGAGGTGATGGAAGTTAATAAAAATTTTGATTAAGGTGGACAAATTTTATTATGATAGATGACAGTGGTTACATGGACCCAAAATTATTTTTTAAAATTTAACTCGAACAAATATATTCGATTCAATTCGATTCGAATTTCATCTCACTCGACTCGATTCGAGAAAATTTCAAATCAAATTAGGATAATAAAATATGATTCGTCAACTCTTTTAACTCGAAATTTTTTCATTCGATTCGATTCAATTCAATCGAACGCTCACCACTAATTGGATGTGAGTTTAAGTGCAGGTCATTGGTGTGATTTTAGGTGAGAAATAAAGCTAGAAATGGCTTTATTTTGTCCACACGGGCGTATGTCTAGACCGTGTATGACACACGACTTGGTACATAGGTATGTGGTTAGGCCGTGTGTCCCCTGCACCTTAAATTTGAGCAACATAATGCTTATAATTGAGCACACGGGCATAGACACGGGTGTGTGTCTTAGCCGTGTGTGCTACACGGCCTAGAACACGGGCGTATGTCTCAGCCGTGTGAAACCTGCACCTATTTTTGAAGAATTTAATTAACTACACAGTCTAGCACACGGGCATGTGGCCTGCCGTGTGCACAAGTCAGAGAGATACACGGGTTCAAACATGGGGCCTATGGCATGGGCGTGTCCTAAGGTCACACGGGCGTGTCCCTTGGACCACACGAACGTGTGAGCCCTGTAACTTAGAAATTTTTTTGAAATGTCGCAAAAAATTCTTAGAGTTTCCGATTAAATCCCGACTTGATTTTAATGTTCATATTGGGTCTCGAGGGTCCATTTAAGAGACGTTAAGAAAATTTTCGAAAAGTGAATAGTAATTGTTATAAATTATCTGAAAAAAGTGCTGAAAGTTTTGGTAATACTCCGTAACCCTATTCCGGCGACGTACATGGGTTAGGGGTGTTACACACCGTCCCTTGATTGAGCACATTAACTGATTGATAGTTGCCCATAAGCACTTCACGGTTTGCCACTAGTTCATAACTCTTGAATTGTTGGTTGTCATTACACACATGGACAGTAGCTCCGGAGTTGAGCCACCAATTACAGAACTTATCAGTCATGGCTATATTGGGTTTAGTAATCATACCAATCTCCAAACTTTCGATCCCTTCCGTAACCATGGCCATTAAGTCCATGTTTTCCACCATATTGGCTTTGGAAGTTGTAACATCTTGCTTCTTTTTGAAAATTTTGCAATCCTTAATATAATGTCCTTTCTTAATATAATTATAACAATTGCGAGATTTTTTTTCTTGTCTTGCACGTCCTTGGTCTCAGATGTGGCCTTTTCTCTTACCATTTCGAGAGTTCTTAAACTCGCTCACATGGTTCACTTTAGAACTTTGGGGAAGATACATCGCATCACGCTTCCAAGTTTCCTCTTCAATACGCAAATGCCTAAGTATTTTCTCCATAGTGAAGTCTTCTACCATATGCAAAAGTTTCTTCCAATAATTTTTCCAAGACGAGGGCAACTTCGAGATGATAGCCTTGACTTGTAACAATTCCAGAATAACAACTTTTAAGTCACGAAACCTACTTACAAGGACTTGTAATTCATGGACTTGATCCATGATCGAGATAATATCGAGCATTTTGAATTCGAAATACTTCATCATTAAAAATTTATCAGTACCTTGTCGCTCGGTGTTGTATTTCTCTTTAAGAGCTTTCCATATTTCCACCGGGGATTGCATCGACATATAGAGATCATATAATCGATCAGACAAGTTGTTGAGGATGTGTCATTGACATGTGAATTGTGTTCTTTGCGCTTCTTCTTGAGTTCAAACACTTTCGCAATTTCCTCGGAGTTTGCATTGGGGGCGAGATCCTCCACGGGTTGTAGGTTTGGATCCAGAATGTACACTACATTTAAGACAGTAAAAATGAACAACATCTTGTCCTTCTAACGATTGAAGTTTGAACCATCAAACCGGTCAAGTTTTACAAACTCTTGGTTCATCACTTTGAATGCGATGTTAGCCTCCATCGCCATCTATAATTAGTTATATTTGATTCTTGGATAATTTGAGTGGAAACGATAGAACCGGAGACATATATAGAAATAAAAAGTAGTCTTCGAGGCACAGATGACGCTTTCTAAAGAGAACTATTTGTCCCCACACAAAGTTGCTAAAGGGTTAAGACAAAAGTCCTCTCAAGATACAACGAAGTTTTGATTTTCCTTTGATTAGCAAAATTAAGGAATTCCTTAACTCTCACTCTAGTTTCTGAAAATAGGATTGATTGTAATTGTCATTTGTGAGCACCATAGACCATCTATTTAGATGCACTCAAAGGATACTATTTTGAAGAATCATAACCCTTCATGTTGGACATACTTCTTAAAAGAAATATGTCCAATGAAAATGCATCCATTGAATAATAAATTATCACTTTCAAAATGTATCTATTGAATGATAATTATCACTTTTCAAAATTGAGTAAGTGCTCATCAAAAATTAAATTTACGATCTATAATTTCCAACACTTAAATCTTGCTTTGCTTTCCCTCAAGTGGTAGATGACTATTACAAGAGTAGTTTGCTTTGTGTAATATGGCTTGCCTTTATATCAAGTGTGCATACCCTATTTTTGGTTATAATCTCAATGTATTTAAGATAATCATATCCCTTCCTTTATATAGATATTACAATCAATGATATTATCTTAAAAAAAGTATTTTACACAAAAGAAATATATTAATATTTTGCTTTTAAGTGGTTGGTTGAGTACATAATGTAATCATAACTATACTTCTCAGGAGGAAAAAGGCAAATTTCAAATTAAAATTCAATTGCTACAAAAGAGTTGAATTATTTCGTTAAGGAAAAAGAAAAAGAAAAAGAGAAAATAGTTGAATTCTTTGTTAGTTAAGTAAATCCACACCCCCTTTCTTTCTCGCGGTAGTAAGAAAGAGTAAATAACAATCACCGATGAAGTGTCCGTATTGCTCGGCGGCGCAAGGTCGGTGCGCCACCACGACAACCGGCCGGTCCATAACGGAGTGCACATCTTGCGGACGTGTCGTCGAAGAGCGCCAATTCCAAAACCACCACCTCTTTCACGTGCGTGCCCAAGATACCCCTCTCTGCCTCGTCACCTCCGACATCCCTGCTCCAGCTTCCGCTTACCAAATCCACGAAGACGACCCCTTTGAGCCCACGGGATTTATTACGGCCTTTGCCACATGGTCCCTCGAACCCAACCCACTCTTCCTCCGCTCCTCTCTCTCCTTTTCGGGCCACCTGGCGGAGCTCGAGCGGATTCTAGAACTCTCTTCGTCTTCAGCCCCTTCGGCAACTTCGTCTTCGACGGTTGTGGTGGATAATTTGAGAGCGTATATGCAGATTCTTGACGTGGCGTCGATTTTGGGGTTGGATTGTGATATATCGGATCACGCGTTTCAGTTGTTTAGGGATTGTTGTTCGGCTACCTGTTTGAGGAACCGGAGTGTTGAGGCGCTGGCTACTGCTGCTCTTGTTCAGGCCATTAGGGAAGCTCAAGAGCCTCGAACCCTCCAGGTAATTTTACACATCTGAGTGGGTTTTAAAGTTGACTTGTTTATGCTAAAGTAGTTCAGTGTTAAGGCGGATTTAGTTGAACGTTACATTACTAGGAATCAAGTTAATCTGATACCACAGCTGAGAATTGTGCCTGTTTGCGGTTTTAAGACCCCTTGATAAATTTGTGAAGCTTAATGTATGTGTATCTGTACATATGCTACGCTGGATTTTGTAACATAGCTATTCGTTTATCCTGTAGATAATTTGGTTTGTTCCAAGTGTTTGCATATTTTGTTGATTACTTGTGGAGTGAGAATTGAGAAAGAAATGAGTGACAATCTGCATATTAGGTTCTCAACTTCTGCTTGTAGAGTTTGAGATATGCATCTTGTGGTCTTTTCCTTTAGTATACACGGGACCTAAATCTTATCGCTGGTTACCTTTCTTATAAAGTTTTGTACCTGTAAATCTTGTGACCTTATTTTAAGCTACTGCTAAAGTTTGTTAGATATCATTCTTCAGAGTAATGCGAGATTTCAGTTGGCCAAGAGGTCGTTGCCTGGTCGCTCTTATGAATAAATGAGAGTTTGATTGGTATGGAAATGAAAAGTTTAAGTTGGGAGTTGAGTGGAGAGGAGAACTGCGCAAGCCTTAAGGTAAATCAAGAGAATGATTACTGCGTATGGGTGAAAATTTATGAGGATTTGAGTTGATGGAGAATAACATAAAATAGAAACCTAGAGTTCTGACGTGTAGAATTCCTTAGAATAAGATTTTTAAAATCTTGGAACTAATTGCTTATAGTTTTGTTTTCAATGTTGTTTTAGTACTTTGACCCTTGAAATGGAAAAGTGGTCAAAGTAAAGAGTGAGCACTTGACTGTTAACAGAGATGATTTTGCTTGGGTAGACCGTATCCAATGACATGAAATCACTATTGCATGTGGTACTCCCCACCCCACCTTTTTCTTTTATCTCTATTGCTTTTGTAAAATGACAGGAAATCTCTATTGCTGCCAATGTACCCCAGAAAGAGATTGGCAAGTACATCAAGATCCTGGGAGAAGCTTTACAATTAAGTCAACCTATCAATAGTAATTCTATATCAGTTCATATGCCCAGATTTTGCACTCTCCTTCAGCTCAATAAATCCGCGCAGGTACCTTTCGGTTCAAGAGTCGCAGCTTGGACCTGTAGTTGATGAAGTTGAATTGTAGCTGAATTGTAGCTATTGCCAATATAACCCTTTGCAGATAAATGTTAAAAGAAATTAAAAATTGTTTAAAATTGGATAGGACTTGTGAGAAATCATCTTGCAATGGATACAAGTTGTCAGGAAAGTTTTACTAAGATTATAAATTTATTCACTGTATAATTCATCAGTATCTGTATGTGGTGGCTTAAACATTATGTATGAATAAATCAAGTTGTGATGCCTATGGATTCTTTTAGAAACGGTACTTGATTTATGTGTTTCCATAAGATCCTTCTATTATAATCTGATTTCCGGTGAAGAAGGATATGATGAAGTATTCCTCATGTCTTCAGGAGCTGGCAACTCATATCGGAGAAGTTGTGATCAACAAATGCTTTTGCACTCGCCGAAATCCGATTAGTATATCTGCAGCTGCTATATATCTGGCATGCCAATTAGAAGACAAACGGAAGACGCAGGCTGAGATATGTAAGGTGACAGGTCTCACAGAAGTCACCCTCCGAAAAGTCTACAAGGAGCTATTAGAGAATTGGGATGATCTACTTCCGTCTAATTATACTCCAGCTGTCCCTCCCGAGAAAGCATTTCCTACAACTACAATTGCCACAGGCCGATCTTCAGTGCCTAGAGTTGATTCAATTGATCTGAGTTCTACAGCAGACCGAGATAAGCAGCAAGACTCAAAGCCAATTAAGCCTAATGACGTGTCAGAAGCCGGCCTTCAAGCTAGAGGCAAAGATGATGCAGAAAACAATGGAAATTCTTCTGGAACCCATGCTGCTATGTTGAACCGGCCACCACATTTCAGGCAGCCCTGGCTTCAGTTTGGGGCTCCCGGTGTTAGGACGGTAGGAGATAAAAACCAGACTACCATTGGAGGAGACATTAGAGAAGCACAACCAAGCTGTCCAGAGTCGGAACATAAAGTAGATATGCCAAAGACAGATACCAAGGGTGCTAGTAGTTCCCTAAGGCCCAGCCAATTCTCAAGCTCTCCTGCTTCAAATGTGAGTACCATCACTTGGCCATTTCGTTCGCCAGCCTCATCAGGGCCTTCGCCAAACATGCCTATTGTGCATCCTCCAAAGTTGCCACCAGGTTTTGCTGAGCTTAAAGGATCCGGGACTCAAAATGGAAGTAAAGTTACCAATCCGAGTGGAGATTCCAAATGATAATTTAGAACTGGTCCTGGCTTGAATTGTTGTCGAACATCATAATTAATAACGATACATTTATTCCTGTTTTATACACCTGCTTATACTTTCACTAGTTTTGCAGGATTAAAAATAACAGTCGTAATGTCACATTGCGATAGTTGTTTCATGGTTTACATCGATATTCAGTGTGGACAGTGATAGCATCATTTGTGCTTTCAGCGATGAGCGCCACGCTTCAGGGTTGCAATTTAAAATCTCCTTGGTGGCAAAGCTAAGAATTTATTCCCATTGCTGTGGTGTAGTGTTGTTATTTTACTACTGTCATTGTCATGGAAATTCTGAGTTTGGGCCATAGGAAGCTGGGCCTGCTAATTACAACGCCCGATGGCAGTTCCGTAATTTCCTCCAACTTAATAGGCATTCTCCTAATATTCCCGATATTTACAATCAAAATGACGTGTCAAACCTGCGCTCCAGTTCATTATCTCTCATCTGTCTACATCCTTCTCGAGAACAAACACACCAACCTGAAATTTCTACCGTTCATTTTATCCACGTCAACGATCCGTGTCTTCCTCAATCCATTGGTTCACCTTCGTCCAATAATTCACAAAACCACCTCCCCCGCTAAAACAAAACCGCAGCCACGAACCACGAGCCGTCTAGTTCCCCCCCCCCCACCCCCTCCGGTCCCACCTTCTCTGCTCGAGGTTTATCCCGACTCGTCCACTCTTATAACCAATAAAAAGAGAAAAGTGAGAGAGAGAGAGGGAGGAAAAAAAAAAGAAAAAAAAGAAAAAGGAGAGGAAATTGTTATGGTTCTTTTTATTTATTTAATCTCTGTGTTTGAGTTTTTATTCTCAAGTTTGGAACTTGAAAGAACAAATCCCGTACATCTGGTAAAAATAAAAATATTTAGGGTTTAAAGCCATCCGAAATAGATTAAAACAGAACAACCTCTCCTCGATCTTCAAAATCTAGGGTTAGGGTTTCGTTTAAGTTTTACTCAAAATTTGTAGTTTCCTCCATTTGAATTTCTTGTACTATTATTAACTTTCCTCTTTTCTGGAATGACACTCCATAATCTCGTCCCTTTCGAACCATCCTTTTGAACCATTTCACTTTAGAAATATAAGAAACAAGCTTTATATCTGGTATTTTGTTGATATAAATAGGGGCTATATGAGATAAAAACGGTGTGGAATTTGATGGATGAGATCTGGGAGAGAGCGGTGGAGACAGCGTTAGACGGGCAAGCGGACCACGCGGCGGTTAGAACCTTGACACTTGACGGTGCGGTGAAGTGTGTTCAAGGTCGCCTCCCGCCGCCGAGCCTTTTGGAAAAATTTGAGAATCTTCTACACCTTTCAATTGCCAATATCGGTGTTTCATCTCTAGAACAGTTTCCTCGTCTTCGAAATCTCCAGAAATTAATCCTTTCAGACAATAGAATAGCCGGTGGCCTAGAATTCCTCGTTGAAGCTGGTCTTGACTCGCTCCGGGACCTTGACTTGTCTAATAACCGGATTCAATATATAGAGGCTCTTGCCCCTCTTGCCCAGCTTAAGCTTGTTTCCCTCGATCTATATGAGTGCCCGGTTACCAGGGTCAAGGATTATCGATCTAGGGTTTTTGGGTTGATTAAATCGTTGAAATATTTAGATAAAATGGACGCCGAGGAAAATGAAAGGCCAGAATCGGATGATGAGGAGGAAGAGGAAGATGAAGAGGATGAGGATGAGGATGATGAAGATGATCCTGGGAGTGGGGAGGTTGATGGTGATGATAGGCAGTACAGAATGAATAACGGGCATAGTGAAGGAGGTGAAGGGATTGTTGATGTTGATGAGGATGAAGAGAGTGATGCAGATGAAGAAGAGACAGACACGGGTGGAAGGGTAAATGGGTTAGGCCATGAGGCCAATGGGTTTCGGATTGAGGAAGTAGGGAGAGCAGAAGATGAAGATGATGATGGTCATCATGAGAATGATTCAGGTGAGGAAGTTGATGATGAGGAGGAAGAAGATGTGGTGGAAGTTCATGATATTGAGGATAGTGATGATGATGAGGAAGATGGGGTAGAGGATGATGATGAGGAGGAGGATGAGGATGAAGAGGAGGAAGAGGTAGATAATGATGAAGGTGATTTTCCTGAGCCAGAGAGTACGGGGCATTTGATGAGCACGGAAGGGGAGATTGATGGGCATGAACATGGGGAAGATGGGGATGATAATGATCATGGTGAGACTGGTGAGGAAGAGTTAGGTGTTGAAGAGGATGGGGAATATGAAGATGAAGAAGAGGGTGAAGAGGAGGTGAGGTTTCATATTGCTTGCAATACTTACTACCAGTCATACTTCTATTGTTTACACTATTTGATTAACTTTAGGTTCTTTTCTTTTTCCTGCTTATTGCGTTGTTTTCTCATATAACTTGAGTTAATTGTTTGATTTAAGTGGCTTTTTTAGATTTTTCCCAAGTAAATATCTGGCTTGCTGCTATGTCTTGAATGCTGTTATTTTGTTATTCACTTTCTCACATACACTTGTCCCATGTGCTAATGTTTGCTTTCAAACATTAGGAAAAAAAATGCTGCGCTTCTGTCACACTGTTATACAAGTGTTTCACATTATAAGTTTATGGTCTTTGTTCACGGTTCTAGCCTTTTATAAATGTTGATATTTCTTTTTCCCTTACAAATTATCCACGTGGATTCTTCCCTTGTTGAAAAGCCGTTGTGCACTTACAGTTTGTATGGTTCTCATATTTCTTGTGAGTCTTTGTATGGTGAGGACAGTTTGGTAATTACCTTAATGTATTCTGGTTTTGGAATTTTAATTGGGATGATACTTAGGTAACTTTTTTTGTTTCTTCATGTCTTTAAAAGTTGTAGCTTATTACCTCATCCTCGAACTATTGACTTTTGTTGCCATATATGCTCTTTGTTGATGATGATGAATTGTAGTTGTCTTTGAAGTCAGTTTTAATCTCTTGTTGACCAAGTTCTTTGTCATGAGAATATCTGTTACTTGTTCTGTCTAATCAATGACCCTACCAGACTAAATTTCTAGGTTCTGTCTGAATATTTTTCTTTGGTTAGATACAATGTTTTTTGTTAATTTTGTCTTTGGCTCTATGATAATATTGGTTTAGCTCACTAAGCAGTTAATAAACAAAATCTCTGTCAACTTTGTTGGCAAACTTTATGTTCTATGGATTGTAGCTAAAGTACAGTTGTAAAGCTGATAAGCCACTTCCTAGTGCCATGACTGCCTTTTTTTAATGAAGTTTCTATATTAGGTTTCTATTTATAGTATTCTGAGTGGGTTATTGGTGATTTTGGAAATTTTAGTTGATAATCTCATGTTTCTCAGAACTTATTTGGCTTTTCTAATCTTGCATAGTACTTTTTTGGAGTAGCTTTTGGTTGTGGAATTGGTGTAAGAACTTGTTATTTATACGTAGTACTTGATTGTTTGTGGATTAGCCTTTGGAGCCATGATATTTTGTGTTGTGCTACTGTTATTTTTAATATCTGCCTGTTTGTTTAGTTTGACTGATTGCAGTGTTATCTTAGCTTTGGTATCTGGTATTATCTTTTATTTTTCCTAATGAACTTCACCTTTTTTTGGTGGATTTTGATGTTTTTAAAATTAATGTTGGTTGACTGGAATAACAGGATGAAGACTATGGTGAAGGCTACCTGG
Source organism: Gossypium arboreum (assembly GCF_025698485.1). Taxonomy (NCBI): domain Eukaryota; kingdom Viridiplantae; phylum Streptophyta; class Magnoliopsida; order Malvales; family Malvaceae; genus Gossypium; species Gossypium arboreum. Next base: position 27,915,945 of record NC_069080.1, on the reverse strand, counting down.
TTCAACCAGTGGCCCAAGCTGAAGAACATGATGCTGAAGGTAGTGACATGGACCCAGGGAATGATGATGATGATGATGATGATGATGATGATGATGATGATGATGATGATGATGATGATGTAGAAGAGGAGGAAGAAGTTGAAGATGATGAGGAAGTGCCATCGACTTCACAGCTTAAGAGAAAGAGAAGCGATGATGCAGGGAAAGATAAGGAGGAAGATGATGTGAAGTTTTCGAAGAAGCATGGTTAGGGGGGGTTAGATATATATTGTTAAAATCCTAGACTAGAATGGTTGATTGATAGAGTGTGGTAGATGATGCTGCTGGCAGTGTTATTGAACGAACAGAATGTTTAGGGTGAAAGGAATTGTGTACTTGATGGATGGGCTTAGTTCAAAAAGTCGTTAGAGCGTTTCCCTTTCTCTTTAATATATCCGTTACTTATTTGTTAATTCAAATGGCAGTTATGAAGTGTTTTAACCGCCCTTTTCCAGTTCTCAGGAGGTTGGTCGGGGAATGGATTGGAGGGAAAACCAACCTTTGATAAAAAAAAAAGAAAAAAAGAAAAAGCTTTGTTTAAAAAAAAAAAAGGGGGATTTTGTAATAAGTTACAAAATGTTGTACTTTTTGTAGATAGTATTCGTTTGTTATCGTTCACTTCGGCTCGGCTCCAAGCGGGAAGGATTTCAGGCCAATTAGATAACACACGCTAAGCTGCCATGGGTGGAATCCATATATCTAAATTTTATTTTTATTTCATGAGCTGTAGATGATAGCAGAAGAATCACATTAGCGACTGACAAATTGTTTTATGTAAATGAAATCAACGGTTTTGATTTATTATTCTTTTTGGACGCTGTAAAGTTTGTTGATAAAATTAGATCCATGTTGCAAAATGGACGGTGTATTTGTAATTTGGACAATTTAGGAGGAGTGGCCTAGTTTGTGAGTTATTTCTGTAGTCGGAAGAGCCCAATGTCTTGGGGCCTTTTGCTAGTAGAACAGGAGTGTCTTTTTATTCCCTCGGGTTTTTCACTATGCTTCCTCTTGCCATTATCTTCGCATCCATGGTTTCCCGCATTCATTGGAATTCGGATAATTGTTAAATGCACATTGGTCCATGCTTACGGCTTAATATCACTGTGTTTGAAATTTTGGTTGGTTTAATATTTTTAATGTATAAATATTTAAAATATGTTTGATAATTATTTTAGTTTTTATTTAATATGTAATTTTAAAAATTAAATGTTAAATAGGACAAATAAAATAGGTAATTAATTGTTGCTCAATATTAAAAATATTAAGTTGATTTTATTTTATTAAAAATTTTAAAATTATTTTTAAATATTAGATATTTAAAATGATCATATTTAACTTTTATCTAAAACTATTTAAAATAATATACAATGTTAGATATTCAAATTTACTATATTTAACCTATAAATAGGTGATCATATATGCTTGCTTTTCATAGAAAATGAAAACTATGAGCGTGTTATATTTTTCTCATAACCCTACATAGCTAATAACCTCTAGAATACAATATCTACTTGTATAGTAATGGTTGCCAACTTAATGAGATCTAAAAGAGCATGTTTCTCGAGAATCAACAATATTGTAATATTCTCTTATGGCTTGGCTTATCAGGAATATGAATTTGAATGTGCTTGATGAGAATCAATCCTTAATTGAGGGACATCGGTTTCTATCTCACAAGCCAATTTGGGAGGGTTACTTTCATTTTGACCTTCATATCTATTTTGATTGAACAATGGAGAACAGAGACCCATACATTCCATCCCCTATGCAGTGAAGCGACAATAATGTTAGATGATGTATCACTGTTGACGGGGCTTCTAGTGGATGGACGTTTTGTAATGAAAGCTCTGAATTTAATCTACAAGGGGTCTTTGCTAGAGTGTTCAAAATAGGTATTGACCTTTTGTTGGCTTTCAATCGTTATCAAGTGAAGAAGGACCAATTGAGGAAGCACTTTGAGATTCTCCCAAGGAACCCGACACTTGATGATCTTGATTGCCATGCTCGAGCATACAGTTTACACATAATCGAAGGTGTGTTGATGCTAGAAGAAGTCTGGTAACTTAGTTAATGACATATACCTCATTTTTCTTTATAATTTTCAAACGATAGCTTGCCTATACAGGGAATTATACAAGGGCGATAGAATGGGGAATTAGGACTTGGATGCTTGCCTTTTGATTTTACAATCATGGAGGTGGTATCGAATTTCCTTCATTGAGCCTATACCCACCAAACCACTAATGTTCCCACTAGCTAGAAGGTAAATGTTAGAACCTTGAACCTTTAAATCAATACTTATAATATTAAAGCGTTATATCTATACTGACATTTTTTAATTTAATAAGTGGTCTCGACTGTAACACCTTTTGCCCGATCCGGTGGCTGGACTTGAGCTACGAGATGTTATCACATGAGGTTCACATAACATACACATACTTCATACATACATGGCGGACCGTCCAGTGGGTCGTCCAACTACATATTGAATTACAAATGGCCAAAACTACAGATTATTCCGCAGACACAATTATTGCAAAAAGTAAGGCGAACATCTAATTTTGTAATTTCTTACGAATACCTAAATGGCGGACTGTTCCGCGGATAACCCACACTTGAAAAGGTCCTGCGAAACATATAATATGGAACATAATAGAACCTAAGTTCATTTTATTTACATACATCAAAGAGTCTAAAGTAATCACCTTCAAAATTTAACATATTTGTTTACAAGTAACCAAATGTTTATATACATGCCACTTAGTTCGAACCAAACAAAATCAAGAGTCTACCACAACTTGGGCGGATAGTGTGAATTCATTGCTGATCCAATCGACATGCTCTTAACGTTCACAATCTACAAGGTAAAAGCAACCTAGGCATAAGTATTAAGAATACTTAGTAAGCTCATACAAATTCAATAATTAACTTACCTCACATAATAATTATGTGATAATTTAATATGCAAACATAGTTTACCTGTCAACCAACATAATTTATCAACAAGGTAAGTGTGTATACTTTATCACATTCAACATATTTAGTCCGCAACATGATGTGTTAACACTTTTCATATCTGATTCATTCCTATACCTTTCACTGGTGCAGACTCCAATTTTAATAGTCAAGTCTTCTATTACCCCTCATTCCTTAATTCACCAATTTCATATCTTGCATGTTTTATATTACTCAATGAACATCATAAAAGAACTCAAAATACAAGTATGCTTAACATTAGAAGCTCGTCTGAGCTAATCATGTACAGAGGTGTTAGGTTGATCGCCTGCGCGCGTGCATGTTAAAACAAATAATTTTGGAAAAACTATTTTAAAGAGAGGTTTTAACTGCTAAAGTACAGTTTTAGTTGTAATATTTATAGTTTCGATGGACCACGAAGTATTCCAAGGGGTTGAACCTAAAGGATTGCCAAGTGGGTAAATGTTTATCAAGTTAATTACAAGTTAAGAAATTACTAATCTAATCGAGTCAGAAATTATTAGTGCAAGTCCAAATAAAATGGTTTATAAACTATAATTAAACTATTAATTAAACTAACTAAGCTAGGCTTTCTTCCTAATGTTTTAGATAATTTAAATGATTAAACGATGATTAATTGATTAATTGAGTGCAAATTAAACTAATGGACCTACACCGATTATATTAGTTGCCACTCTTAGTTAGGAATCTCCTCTCGGTTTCATCCTAGACTAAAAGATACCACCTAAGATTACCTCTTGGTCTCACCTAGGCATATAGATTACCTCTTGGCCTTACTGCTCGACATGATTAAATCAAATTATTTAAGGATAAACTCTCTTCTTGGTCTCGTTTATCTAGGTTTTTCGCTAGAGGTGTAATTCTAACTTATTAAGCATTTTGATATAATCGAACAACCAATTAATCAAGAATAGATATTTACTTAAGCTAAGAAACAACCAATCAGCCAACAATCTAATAATTAGCATATGATAAAACTTAACATCCACACATACATTTCATTGAACAATTAATAAGCACAATCTAGAGATAAGGATAGGAAATGCTCATTTATGTGGACCCAATGGCACCCAAAAGCCTCATCTATCTTCATTTACAAAGTTTTTTACAAGAAAGAAGAAAGAAAACTACAAGAATAAAATCTACTCTAAAAGGAAAAAAGAAAACCTAACCCTAAAACTATAGAAAACTAAAGGAAACTATCGGTCAACAAAATCTAAAATAAAAGGCTTATAAAGTTGTATTTATAACCTACTAACATTAAACCTAACATTGAGCATTTTGCTCTTAAGTAAAAAAAAAAAAAGACATAAGCTTATTTGAACACAAAATTTGTAACACCCCTCACCCATCTCCATCGTCAAATTAGGTTTACGAGATGCCACCACACATAATAGAACAAAATCATGCTATATCAATGTAAATTTTCTCAAAACGATCAGTGATCATCAAACTTATAATCAAAAACATAATATTTGTATATTATCGAGGTTAAAACAAACACACGAAAGCTTTAAAACAGTTTAAAATGAAGCAAGGACTCATTTGAAACATTTCAAAAAAAGAAGGCAAATATACAAACTAGGTCGTGTGGCCATACTGCAGTGACAGTGAGGTCATATGGGCTATGGAACATGGTCAGTCTTGCTCAACTGTGTGCAAGGGCAGAAACCATGTAGGTGGAGTCACACGGTCCTGTCTCCAGACCGTGTAACAAACTGTGGTCGTGTGTGCCAATTGAAACCTAAATCACATAGAGCATACGAGCATACCATATACCCGTGTATGGCACATGGCCGTGTGTTAGGTTGTGTCCCAACCCGCACGCACCTAAAAGACCCTTTTTTCAACAAATCATTCAAACCTAGTTCACTTAGGTTACAAGCTACATCATACCAACATTCTAACATGTCAAAATAATCATCAAAACATACTTAAAACAACACTTATTTCATACATCTTAAGTCTCTAACCAATATGTCACAATTGGCACCTCAATTCAAACTTTTGCAAGCTAACATTCAATACCTTTCATCCATAAATTCTATTACCTAAACATTTCCATATAATAATCATTTCATGTACCAACGAAGCATTTTCAAGTACTTCCATTAACCTTACCTTAAAGACCAAATAAACATATCTTACCAATTCAAAATCTACTTCATCCTAAGTATTGCATACAAGTTCAAACATGCAACATCCATTACACATTCATGCCTTACCTATCCATTCTTTAACTCATTAAAATGTAACCTATAGAATAAGACCAAAACATTACAAATATAAATAGACATTCATATTCACAAGCCTACCAACTTAACCAAAATACCATTTGAACAAACATGTACCATTTCAAAACACAATTTGCATATATACATATGAAACCGTAACACTTATTTACATGTGCATATCCATTAGCTTGAGTAAATCACATTTCAAGTAGGCTATTCACTTGCCACTTCATTTCTCATAATAATACCAAATCATCCAACATCATCAACATCATTAAACCAAGATCGTGAACATCCAAAATAACTTAAACACAAATACAACTCTATTTACATGCCACACAACCGAATTTGGAATAAATAAAGATTACTGAATCAAAGACTGGATAGTGTGAGCTCTAAGTTGATCTGACCGACGCGTTCTGCAAAATAACCTATTCAAAGATAGAAAAACAAACAAGATAAGCATTACAAATGCTTAGTAAGCTCGTATGAAATTCATTTAACCTACCTCGATAAGTTTACAATTAAATAATGAAAACCTAATATAACAAGTACATATATCATTTGGCATCTTGTTACATTCACAAGTACATCACTTAACTCTTCCAGAGTTTAATACCTTAGATTACACAGTTTTAAAATATAACCATTTATCTTTAATATAATCCAAAACATATTTGACCAATTGTAACTCAATTCATTTTTGCTTATTTATCAATCACAACTTAAAACAATATAACTCACCTCAGTTCGTATTTAATTAAATGGATTAGCTACTATATAGTTCCTGTTATCACAATTTAATAACAAAGGTGAGATTCTCACACATGAATCAAATAACATTTCCAACGATACTATTTAATCTATATAAAAACGTTCAGAAAGTATAACATTTAAATAATTCCATTCTCATGTATCCATTTTAGATTTAGTAATCACATTATTTTAACAATTTCATTTCATATCGCTTTTATTTTCATCACCTAGAGAACTATAATGAATATACCTCAGATCCAGGGGATAATAATGCTCACACCAGCTATGAATTAGACATTAACCATTACACGATGCTACTCACACAAGCTATAAATCAGACATTAACCATTACACGATGCTGCTCATAGGAGCTGTGAATAATGCGCAACACATACAGAATCTTAGTGTTATCTCTAGTTTTTCAAGTATTTTGATAGAACAAAAAGAATATTAAAAATCCCCTACTTAAATTTGCAAATTTTTTTTATAAGTCCTTAAACTTATTTTCAAAGTGTTGGACAAAATAAATTGTTAAAAAACCTTTAATTAGCTTATCTTTTAACGAGGTTTTGAAGTCTAAAGGACTTTTACCGATACTTAGGTGGACAAGTATCGATAGAACTCAAGATGAAAAGAACTTGAAAAAGAAACAGAATTCTACTGGTAGAACTGGGAGTTCTATTGATACAACTTTGGGTTCTATCGGTACAACCCGAACTTCTATTAGTAGTGATAAACGCCAAATTATACATATCTATACCCCAAATACTTAGCATATTTATAGATGTTTATTACTAGACTTGTGGATTTTGGTGCTCTTAATCCGGTTATTTCATGTTTTGTACTCAGGAGAGCACCAAGAGTCGAAAGGAGTCAAAAAGGAGCTAAAAAGGGACAAAACAGACCAAATCGAGAAGATTACACGGCCTAAGCCTTGCCACACGGGCATCTCACACGCCCGTGTCCTTCGGGGGTGTCGATCAAGGTTTTCACGATTCACACGGCCTGGCCATTGAGCCCACACGGCCGTGTGCAATTCAACAGATCGAACACGACGTGGTAATCACGTCACACAGCCGTGGCAGACGGGTGTTTCCCTTTTCCAAAGAGTTGTATTTTACATGGAAATGGGTACTTAGGGGGAAGAAAGCCAATCCAAAGCCTATATAAACACCTTAAGTGTGAACTAGAAGGGGGCCGCTCTTTCCAGAACTTTTCTGGAATACAGAACCACACGCCAGGAATTACTTGAAAAAAGCCAGACGATCCATCTCAAAAGCCGGAGCTACTCCAAGAATGAAGATCTCTATCAGAATTCCTTTAAGGGTTTTAGAGTTTTCTTTATGTTTTGTTATTTTCATACTCTTGAGATGTACTCTTATTTTATTATGAACTAAACCCCTTAGATACCTAAGGGGGATAAAACCTATGATGGATCTTGTTATTATTATCTTAACTGTATGATAAATACTTGATTTGTTCTTAATTATGTGTTCTTAATGCTTGAGTTAATATTTCGGGTATTAATTCATGATTTGATGTGCTTATACAGAGGAGGAATAGACTCTGCCTAAGAGTAGATTTGGCATAATTAAGCGGAGTTGATCGAACACTTAGAAATAGGGTTACGAGATTTTGCCGGATTAGGGTGAAACCTAATATGGGAGTCCATAGAGTGATTTACTGCTTCCCTAGGGGTTTTAATTAAGAAAGAAATTTCGATTAATTCAACTGAGGGATAGACATTATTAGTCTCCAAAGGGATAATAACATAGGTTAAGGAGTCTCACGGATCAAGTCAAGTGAATAAATCGTCCGGTTCAGAGTCAGATAACAAGTGAAATCTAGGTGGATTCCTCCTTGGTTGTCGTCTTTATCAATTGCTTCTCTTCAAGTCTTTTTCCAAATTTTCTCTTTGCTTTAATTAAATTAGTTAATTAGTTTAGATAATTAGTTTAATAAACAAACCCTTTTATTTCTAGGTTAGATAATAAAAAGATAGTTATTACTAGTACTTTTGGTTCCCTTGGGTATGATATCCCGGTCTTGCCATTACTATACTATTGTTCGATAGGTGCGCTTGCCTTTTCGTCGTGATAATAGTTAGTCTAGGTTTGATCTTCATTATAAATATTTATTACTTGTTATGAATCACGCGATTAAGTTTTTGGCACCGTTGTCGGGGAACTGAAATATTAGGAACACTAAATTTTTATTACTTTAGCCATCTATTTTTCTTGCAATTTTATTTTATTATTTATTAATTTACTTTTTCTCTCTCTTGGCAGGTTTTTATAGTTTATGACTAGAAGAAACCCATCAGGACCATTACTTTTTGACGAAGAAATCGATCGTACAATTCGCAAAAATCAAAGAGAAATAAGGCGTAGTTTATGATACACAGAGAACGAGCGAGAAGATGATACTCAAACCCCAACCAAAGAGATGGCCGAAACTCCAAGCGATCAGCTGCCTCCTGCAATTGTAGCTAATCAAAATCCTGATCCACGTACTATGTATGACTATGCTAAACCTTCTTTAACAGGAACTGAGTCTAGTATAGTTAGACCTGCTATTGCTGCGAATAATTTCAAACTAAAACCTAACACAATTCAGATGATACAGCAGTTTGTTCAGTTTGATGGTTTGCAGGATGAGGATCCCAACACGCACTTGGCAAATTTACTTGAATTTTGTGATACATTCAAAATCAATGGCGTTTCTAATGATGCCATTCATCTTCGGTTATTTCCCTTTTCACTGAGAAACAAAGCTAAACAGTGGTTGAACTTGTTACCACGAGGGTCTATCACTACTTGGGAACAAATGACCGAGAAATTTTTACTAAAATATTTTTTTCCAACTAAAACGGTTAAATTACGTAATGATATCTCTTCTTTTGTGCAGATGGATTTAGAAACACTTTACGATGCATGGGAGAGATACAAGGAATTACTGAGAAGGTGCCCTCACCATGGGTTACCGCTTTGGCTGCAAGTTCAAACGTTCTACAATGGTGTGAATCCCTCGACAAGACAAATGATTGACGCAACTGCTGGTGGAACCATCAACAATAAAACACCCGAAGATGCTAATGAATTTATAAAAGGAGATGTCACTGAATAACTATCAGTGGCAAGTTATGAGAAGGACAAAGCCAACGAAAACAGCCGGCGTTTATAACATCGACTCAGTTACTATGCTATCAAATCAGGTAGAACTTCTTAATAAATAGATTGATAGTTTTCTTGGTTCTATGCAGGTACATCTAGTAATGAAGAATGACTCAAGCGGAGGAGGTGTGCATACAGAATACCAATCTTTTAATCCTACAACTGAAGAAGAACAAGTAAACTATATGGGTAATAATAACTTTAGATCTGAAAATAACCCATACAGTAATACCTATAATGTAGGTTGGAGGAACCACCCAAATTTCTCCTAGGGTGGTTAAGGGAATCAAAAGGCACAAAATCCTTAGGGTTTTCAACAGCCACCTTATCAACAAGAGAAGAAACCAGACCTTGAAGAGATGCTTTCTAAATTCATATCGGTGTTAGAAATCCATTTCCAAAATACCGAGATAGCACTTAAGAATCAACAAGCATCGATCCAAGGAATCGAAACTCAGATAGGGCAGCTGTCCAAACTAATCTCGAACGACCACAAGGTAGCCTACCTAGTAATACTAAACCTAATCCAAGGGAACACCTTAATGCAATTACTGCCTAGGATAAGGAATGATTCATTACACCTGAGCCAGAATTACAACAAGACAACACGATGAACAAAGGACGAGAAGAGGTAAACAATAATAATCCCAAATAGGTAAGTACAAATCATCAACCTCGTATGCCATATCCTAAAGCGATGACGAAAGATAGAACAGAAGAACAATTTGGTAAGTTTGTCAAACTTTTAAAGAAATTACATATTAACTTACCCATTATTGAAGTTCTTTCGCAGATGCCCAACTCAGCAAAATTCTTAAAGGAACTTCTGAGCAATAAAAGAAAATTAGACACTACATCACATGTGTAACTCAATGCAGTCTGCTCAGCTATTCTAAAGAATGAGCTACCTAACAAATTGAAAGACCCAGGGAGTTTTACAATTCCTTGCTTAATTGGTAGTCTATCTGTGAATAATGCTTTAGCTGATCTAGGGGCAAGTATAAATGTTATGCCATATAAAATGTTTAAACGACTAAGTCTCAGTAAACCCAAATAGACTAGGATGAGCATACAATTGGCTGACAAAACAGTTAGATTTCCTAAAGAGATTATTGAAGATGTTTTTGTTAAAATTGATAAATTTATTTACCCAGTAGACTTCATTGTCTTAGATATTGATGAGGATAACGAGGTACCTCTAATTTTAGGACGACCATTTTTAGCAACTGCCAGAACCATTATTAATGTAGGCACAGGAGAGCTAACACTTCGTGCAGATGACGATGCAGTAACACTCCAAGCACGCGACTTAGTCAAAACCTCTAAGACTCAAGCTAATGCTATAAAACTTGTCAATGATAAAACTAATATTCAATCGTCCTTGCAAGAACTTCTTAGAACCAAGACAACAGATACAGTGCGCTACTATCACGAAGAGAACAAGGACGTCCATGAAGAACGAAGATTACGGATAGAGGAGCTAGACGAATGGCGAGAACATAAACCGAGAACACATGATAAACCTAAACTATGCAAAAACAAGCCCGATACCTCTCATAATGAACTTAAGGTTGGCGATACAGTCTTATTAGATACCGTTGATCCTCACATTGTCACTACCACACCAAATGAGGAAATCCCTCTTACGGTACTTACTATTTTTCCATTCGGTACAGTGGAGGTGAGTCATCCTAAGTTTGGCACTTTTAAGGTAAACAACACCCGTTTAAAACCTTATTTTAAAATTGACAATAGGAATGAGGAGTATGAACTCCTTGAACCACCATGATCTTTCAACGGAGAGGTAAGTCGAGCTTAGACTATAAATAAGCGCTTCTCAGGAGGCAACCCGAGCACTAACATATTTTGATTTCTTTATTTTTAACTTCTCACACTTCGAATCAATTAACTTAGTTTTTGAATTGCAAAGTTTTTCAGCACACACGGCCAGGTACATGGGCGTGCCTAAAGCCGTGGCCAAACAGGTGAAGAAACACGACCGTCCGATACGGCCATGTTGAAGCAGGACATGATTTCCCCAAAACATGGGGTGTAATAAATCCCCACGGCCGTGCGACATGGCCATGGGTGAACTTGATAGGAGACCACGGGCGTGGGAATGAAAATCCATAGGCGTGCCAGTGACAAGGCTCGATTCTGTTTCTTTGACACGGGCGTGCGACACGCTTGTGCCATTCAGCCGTGTATAACAATACACGGGCGTGCTACCATAACACATAGGCATGGGAGAAGCGAACAAAGTTAGGCACGGTCGTGCGTCATGGCCGTGTGCCACACACGCCCAAGACACACGGGCGTGGGGCAGTAGTCGGGCATGACATAAATTGAAAAATTTGAAAAACACGAGCTCACCCTCAATATACACGGGCATGGCCCTAGGCCGTGTGACCCTCTCCTATATAAACAAACCACTGTTCATCTTCTTCCCCCTTTCAAAACCCTAGCTGAAAACTCCTCCTCCCGACTCCCTAATCCTTATTCCGGCCACCATTCCCAAGATTCTCACTTCCTTAACCCTCAAACCACCCTGAAATCCATTCCCCTTGCATTAATTCCCACTTTCCCCTCTTTATACCCTCTATTTTTCCTCCATACAGCTATACCCCCGTGTCACACGCCCGTGCTCGACACCAACATGCCCGTGCGTCACCATATAGCAGCCTTTGGTTCACTTTCTCAATTTTATTTTTCCAATTTGTATTGCTACATTAGTATTCTACATGTTTTACATAGATATTATACTATTTTGCTTTAGACAAGTTAGGGATTTGATTTAGAATTTTCTATATTTGAATTATTTAAGCCACAAAATAGCATATACTAGTTTTAGGCCTCTTGCTTAACTACTGATGTATCTTAGATTCTGTCAATGCTCATATATTTTCAGGTACATTATGTCGTCATCAAGATGAAAGAAGGCCGCGGTCCCACCCTCAAAGAGACGTAGGGGACTGGGTTCTTCCTCGGTGCGTGCTACAGCCGAAGTTCGGCACCCATTCCTTGAATTTTCGTAAGCTTCGCAGGAGGAGCTATTTCAGATATTACGCGCACGACCCATCACCATAGGTCACTGCATCGACTGGGATGCCGTAGAGCAAGTCCAGCTCGCTGATGCCATCCGTGCCCTCTTGTCCACAGACCCATAGGAACGGTTCTTTACTATTACTGAGCCCACTTTTTTAGAGCTAACTTTAGAATTATGCTCTACTTTTCATTTACAGGTGGTGATGACGAACAATGACGACCCAGACACCATTCACTTCCTATTAGGCGGTCTAGTTCGTGCGATGAGTGTCCCAGAGTTTGGAGTTGCTCTGGGACTTTACACAGATGAGTTTATGGAGGAGGAGGACATGAATGCACTACCACGCAATATCCACATCTCCCCCTCCTTGTGCTGGAAGGCTTTGGCCCCACTCTCTTCCACCTACGACCCCAGTCGCTCGAAGGCCTCAGCTCTCCCCTTTCCCTATGATATCTCCTTGCCATATTGGCACACATCTTGACCAGGAGGAGAGAGAGCACCAGCGTCGTCACCACCCACGATGCCTATTATTTATGGGGCATGGCGAATGCACACATGACTGACTTGGCCTACTTCATTGCTTTCGCCATTCGCCATAAGACCGAGTGGCATAGGAAGGGAGTGATCTCCATCGGCCCCTACGTGACGCGCCTTGCCAGACACTTCGACCTCTTTAACATTGCGGCCCAGTTATCAGCGCTTACCTTGATAGGTCAAATGTCCCCACAAGGCATCACAACTATGTTACACATGAGGATGATCGAGCGCTGATGTGGGACTGATCCTCTTCAGTACCGTCTCTCGCATGCCATTGACGAGGAGGATCTGGAGGACATCCCTGATGATGTTCCCCTACAGCATGAGGAGCCTTCCACCGCGCCACCTAGGGAACGACCAGTTCATGCGGCTGCTTCATTGGCACATCTTTCCGATCGACTTGCCCATTTCGAGTAGTATTGCACTACGCAGTTCGAGATGATTCACTAGCGAGATAGGCGATGGGACCGACAGATGGACGATATGCAGGCTATAATGCAGCAGCTGTGCCAGCACTTCCACATCGCCACTCCAGCATAACCACCTGAGGGCCCCACCGACGAGGACCATTGAATCCTCCTATTTTTTTATTTATTCTTATTTTATTTTTATTTTTATTTTTATTTTATTTTTCTTTTAATTTTTATTTTCATTTCAATTTTATTTTATTTTGAAAGACATATCTATATTAGTAAATTTTTTTTTTCCATTTTTTGGTATTTCTAACAAGTAATTCCACTACACTCTTTTCCACATCAACTCTTAATAAGCTCTTCATGATTCTACAAACTTCCAAGCAAAGCTGCTAGGAATATTTTACGGAATCAGGAAACAAACGGGAAACAATACCTCACGAGTGCCATGTTCAACGACCTAATTTCTTCATCTAGCCAAGAACAATGCCAGCTACCACTTTCCCCGAACACTCCATCCTCAGAATCAAGCTCCGCATCCATATAACAGGAGTTTCACCTCACTTCCTCTTATGATTTTCTTTATTCTGAATAATCTATCTTTGTACATTGAGGGCAATGTACATCTTAAGTGTGTGGGGAGGGGGGGTGAACATGAAACCTAACTTTTTGCATTATTCTCAAATCCCTGAATTTGGTCTTGTGCTTAAGTGATTTTCTCATAATATTGATAGAATGAATTCTGATTGATCTATAATTATTGTTGATATGTTGTGAATTAGACCAAGGGAATTATGCATGATTATTTGATTATAGGACCTTAAAGAATCGAGCATGATAAGTTGATATTTTGAGAACTAAAATTTTTTAGATTATTTTCCTAAATTGAGGTATTATCTTGAAATCTTAAGTATACAGGAATGACATCAAAAACCCAAATTTTTGGTGAGATTTTGAGCCTTTTGAGCATATATCTTTCTTTGTAATATCCTGATTTTCAGGTTTTGTCGTGATTCTCGATATTTTGGTAAAGTTTTTTTTTTAAAAAAATTAGGTATTTGGTTGTGAATTCATAATTAGAGTGTGTACATGAGCTTATGGAAGTCCCATGTGTTGGTCAAAACCCAAAAGAATTTTAAAATTTTGGACTTAAGAAGTTAGGGGTTTTGGACAGGAGGTCTTATTAAAAATTGTGGGTAAAATGTATCACAAATGAGCCTTTGGTAAAGTGGCTAAGTGACACCACTGGGGAGCTAAAAAGGTGGCGTGTAAGTGGTTGGGGGAAGACCTGGGTTCGATTCCCTGTGATGGCAAATGTGATGCTAATTTTTATGCTTTTGAGCATGTAGGAGTTGTAGCCGAATGGAACTCTGTGGGAGGGAGTTTGAATCAGTCAAATGCATGGATTAAGGAGGGATAAGGGGAGAGATTTTAGGGATTGAGAAAGAGATAGAGTTTAGCCGGTTTGGGGGGTATGGAGAGGGGATTTCGGCAGAGAGGGGTATTAGGTTAGAATTTTCGGCATTAGGGTCTAGGTTGTGCCGTTTTCTTCTTTTGGTTTAGTCTTTTTCTCTCTTTTTCTTTTCCAGCCGAATCTATCACCCTTCCCTTCATCTTTTCTCCCTTTTCTTTTTTAAAAACCAGCCCACTACTCCCCTCCATTCATCTATTGTTTCTTTCCCTTACCTCCACTTTTGCTGAAAAATCGCAAAAGCCGAAACCTGTGAAGCTAGGTGGTGTCGAAATCTTGTTGACCAGCAACTCTCTGTTTTCCTTCATTTTTTGGTGGCCAATCCCTTTATTTCCTAAGCCTTACATGGATTCAAGAAGAGAGACTGTGGTAAGTATTCATACTCCAAAACGATTTCTATAGTAACTGTTGACAAAAGCCGAAACCCCTATAGTTTAGGGAGGTGGCCGAATGTGGGGATAGGCCTTATTGGGTTCTTCTTTTAATCTTTTTATGGTTTGTATAGTGGAGGAGCAGCAAGGCGTAGGGTCGAATTGGTTTATCTTGAATCATCGGAGTGACTAAATCTAGCCATCAACTTCGGCAAAGGTATGGATTCTAAGGCCATTATGGATGGTGGCCGAATATGTAAGTGTTGATAATAGGTAGTCTTCGATTTGGTTTAATTATTAACTTGATCTAATATACAAATGGTTGATTATAGGAGAAATCGCATAGGAGATCTCGTCAAGGAATATCGCAAATCAGGTGTGTAACGAACCTTCTTTCGTAGCTTAAATCGATAAATGTCGAAAAGCCGAAATGCCGAAATTCAGGCATTTCGAGGACTTGTGAGCAAGCTAACGCTCATTGGTTAGTTAGATTTGCTAAGTTGATGATCGAGACCATTGGAACAGGTAAGAGCACAGTTTTTGGCCTCACGATAAGTTGGGCCTCGAGGGGCTGAAATCGGGCCCAATGGGCTTCCGGGCCCATTTGGGTAAATTTGGGAGAAAAATGAATTTGGTTAAATTGTACGTTAAGACTGCTATTACCATTGAGGAATATAGGCTAAATGGGCCTAGATGACTAATTCGGCTATGTAGGGCCCATTAAGAGTTTTTGGCCCAATAACTCGGTTTCGCTAAAAATGGGCCAGAATCGCTGTTTAAGCACATGAATTGTTAGTAACTGATAATGAACATGGAAAATCCCTAATATTTAGTAAAATTATGAAATTGCCCTTATATTATGAAAATGACTATTTTGGCCCTAGGTAAAAATGACCATTATACCTCTAGGGTTTAATTATGAATTTGGTACATGGGTTTTGATATACATGATTGATATGATATGCACATGATATGTATGATATGCACATGATGTATTCATAATGCATTGGGTTGGGTTTATATGGATGGAGGAAGTGCAAAAAGGGCTATGCCCCAGTTTACCGAAAAGGGCTTTTGCCCCAGTTTATTAAAAGGGCTTTTGCCCCAGTTTGTCAAAAGGGCTTTGCCCCAGTTATTAAAAGAGGCTAGGCCTCCAGTTATATGATAAAGCATCTATGCTGCCAGTGGAGAGTTTTGGTTGGGTGGGTTGAGTTATTCCCCACATGGAGAGCTTGGTTGGTACGGATGGAGAGTAGCGGATGGTGGGTCGAATAGTCTCCCCAAATGGGTTTGCATTCTTTCATTGACATTACATGTGATATTGAAATGGGCCTATGGGCCATACCGTTTACAGTAAAGGCTTCGGCCCAGTAATATGAAATATGAAAAGGCTTCAGCCCAGTGTTATGAAATATGAGATATGAAAAGGCTTCGGCCCAGTATATGCTGAGATGGAATTTGGGCTTAGGCCCAGCAGGCTGATATTGTTTTGGGCTTTGAAAGGGGCTTGTTGCACATTGAGTTTCCAAACTCACCCCCTTTCCTTAACCTTGCAGGTGAGCCTTGATTTGGGGACTTGGAGCCGGAGGGGATTCAGAGTGGCCACAGTGATCGCTTCTGGGCTTTCAAAATAAGTGATTGGTTTTCTTTAGTTTATTTTATTTATTACTTACTTTTGGGTTGTAATAAGGCCAATTTAAGTTTATTATTTTTTTCTTTCTTTTCTGGAACTATTTTATTTCTAATAACTTTAATCTGGTTAGTAATAAATGGGCTAGACTTAGGACGCGTTTTCAAAATGATACTTGTTTTCAAAGTAACACAACGTCACAATTATTTGATTTATCAAAGATATCTATCAAAGAAATATCAACTCGTTATACCCAAGTGTGGCAATGGTTGTAGGCATGTCTAGGATTGGATCTAATCGAAGAGTTTGGTACTTAAGCAGCCTTCATGGCTCACCTCCTCTGTTACGGATTCCTACCTGGTGCCCAGCTTCCATTCACTTTGTTAGCTTAAAAAAAGACGGTTTATAAAACACTAAAACGAGACATGGATTTTTAACTTCAATATGGCACGTCAGATTCGGCCATAACGTCTGGGTCGGGTTTGGGGTGTTACATTCTTTCTTGCTCACTTTTTTTGTGGTTTGAGTGTGTCAACATTGAACTATTATTTTAGAACTTGCTTCGATTATACATGTCAAGATCACATGTATGATTTGATATACTGAGATGATAAAGGCACTTAGGATTTAACCCATTTACTCCATAAAATGCCTTCCCACATAATTAAACCCTTAATGAAACCCCTTGAGCCTATTAACCCTTATTCATTGATTAACCCTTATCATGAACCCATTAACCCATTATTGTTGAAATCCACCTACTTAATTTGACCCTTTTTATCGAGATTGAATTTAATATTGTTATCTCGCTATGTTCACCATTTTTTGTTACTGAATCATGAAGTATGATTTCTATATTGTATCGATTTAATTTGTTCTTAAAAAAAAACTCTCAGTATTTATATTGTAATTCTTAGCAAGCTAAAGTTGTCATGAACTCATGTAAAATAGTTCTAGATATTTGTTTGTGGTTTAGTAATTAAGTTTTTGATAGTGGGGTAATATATTGAAATTATCTCGATTCTAACCTTTGTCTCTTCAGCTTGTATCCATACCTGTAACCTAAACACCGTTACAACCATGCAAAGACCTTTTGATTAGTGTATCATATCATTTACAATTGGTGGAGATTTGATTTTCATGCAAGCCTATGGTAATAACTTTTCATGTTAGACAATCAAGTGCTTAATCTTGAACCTTAAACACTTTGAGTGATTTGAGTGAATCTTTAGTGAGGATGTCACCTCTTGTATATTTAGGACTAAAGTTAATTACTTAGAGGAAGGAGATAACCTATGATTTTATTATCAAAATATTCGATTTAGATTGTTTGAGGCTTTCAATGCCCCTATAGTTGAATTCTTACTATATGATTTTCTGTGGAATAACTTGTGACATTATCAGTAATGCTTATTGATTGAGAAGAATGAATTCTAGCAGTAAATGAGAATTTTGCTTAAGGACAAGCAAATGCTTAAGTGTGGCGGTATTTGATAAACGCCAAATTATACATATCTATACCCCAAATACTTAGCATATTTATGGATGTTTATAACTAGATTTGTGGATTTTGGTGCTCTTAATCCGGTTATTTCATGTTTTGTACTCAGGAGAGCACCAAGATTCGAAAGGAGCCAAAAATGAGCTAAAAAGGGACAAAACAGACCATATTGAGAAGATGACACGGCCTAAGCCTTGCCACACGGGCATCTCACACGCCCGTGTCCTTCGGGGGTGTCGACCAAGGTTTTCACGATTCACACGGCCTGGCCATTGAGTCCACACTGCCGTGTGCAATTCAACGGATTGAATATGGCTTGGTAATCACGTCACACGGTCGTGATACACGGGCATGTCCTTTTTTTAAATAGTTGTATTTTACACGGAAAATGGTACTTAGGGAGGAAGAAAACCAATCCAAAGCCTATATAAACACCCTAAGTGTGACCTAGAAGGGGGCCACTCTTTTTAAAACTTTTCTGGAACATAGAACCACATGCCAGGAATTACTTGAAGAAAGCCAGATGATCCATCTCAAAAGCCGAAGCTACTCCAAGACTGAAGATCTCTCTCAGAATTCCTTCATGGGTTTTAGAGTTTTCTTTATGTTTTGTTATTTTCATACTCTTGAGATGTACTCTTATTTTATTATGAACTAAACCCCTTAGATACCTAAGGGGGATAAAACCTATGATGGATCTTGTTATTATTATCTGAACTGTATGATAAATACTTGATTTGTTCTTAATTATGTGTTCTTAATGCTTGATATAATTCATGATTTGATGTGTTTATGCAGAGGAGGAATAGACCCTGCCTAAGAGTAGATTTGGCATAATTAAGCGGAGTTGATCGAACGCCTAGAAATAGGGTTACGAGATTTTACCGGATTAGGGTAAAACCTAATATGGGAGTCCATAGAGTGATTTACTGCTTCCCTAGGGGTTTTAATTAAGAAAGAAATTTTGATTAATTCAACTGAGGGTTAGACGTTATTAGTCTCGAAAGGGATAATAACATAGGTTAGGAGTCTCACGGATCAAGTCAAGTGAATAAATCGTCTGTTCGAGTCGATAACAAGTGAAATCTAGGTGGATTCCTCCTTGGTTGTCGTCTTTATCAATTGCTTCTCTTCAAGTCTTTTTCCAAATTTTCTCTTTGCTTTAATTAAATTAGTTAATTAATTTAGATAATTAGTTTAATAAACAAACCCTTTTATTTCTAGGTTAGATAATAAAAAGATAGTCATTACTAGTTCTTTTGGTTCCGTTGGGTACGATATCCCGATCTTTCCATTACTATACTATTGTTCGATAGGTGTGCTTGCCTTTTCGTTGTGATAATAGTTAGTCTAGGTTTGATCTTCATTATAAATATTTATTACTTGTTACGAATCATGCGATCAAGTAGAACGCATTCCAGTATGCAAGGTAGTTTTGGCCTGAGAGATCTACCGATACCCTAGTCCAATCTATCGATACAACTAGAGTTATATCGATACCTTAAGGACTTTTACCGAAACAAGTCAAAATACTAGCCCAAGTTTAGCCCCTCCTGCACTTCTACTGATACTCTGCTGGGTTCTACCGATACCATTTGAACCACTAAAGTTCTATTGCTACCTTGAGGACTTCCACCGGAACAAGTCAAAACAATAGCCAAAGTCCAGCCTCCCCTACACTTCTACTGATACTCTGATGGGTTCTACCAAATGATAACCAAATGAAGCCCTCAGAGTTCTACCAATACAGGAGAACTTCTACCGATAGAATGAGTCCAACGATCATATTTTAGAAATACTTTAACTGATACAAGATTCCTTCTACTGGTACAACGAAGCTACAGACTGTCTTTAATGTTGGTTTTTATGGTTACAACAACTCTAATTTGTTTCTAACTACTACAAACGTCCACGAGGTTGTTAGAGGACTTAAATACAAGGTCAAAGCTCCCCAGTGAAGTCAACAAAAGACAAGAAACAAGTGCCTAACTTCCAAGAACTCAATTTTCCTATCTTTCTCAATCTTTTACTAAATATTTCTTGTACACACTTGTGGGTTAAGTTTTCTATATTTTTTCAAGTATTGTAACTTTTTGTGAGAGTGCTTAATTTTTTATTATCTACTTTTTAGAGGTATCATCTTATTCATCATTATTTTTCTCTCATTTGTGAGGTGTTACTTAAGGTTTTGGGTAGAAAACCTTAAGGGGAAGTGGTTCTATCTTACTTTTGAAAAGATTGGGGTTTGTAAGGTTAAACCTTGTCTTTAAAGGTTCAAATCTAGTGGATTTGGGATATCTTTTGTTGAGAAAAACTAAGGTAGTGGATGTAGGCAATTGAGGTCGAACCACTATAATTTTTTGAGTTGTTTGATTTTTTCCATTTCCCGAAAACGTCTTAAAACACCAATTCACCCCCTTACTGGTATATTTCGATCTTAACACTTAATTATTGGTAAGATATCCAGTAAGTCGAGACTGTTACGTGATGCTGCTCACATGAGCTGTGAAGAATCTGCAATATATGCAGGATCATAGCCATCGGTAAGGTATCCACCACTGGTACATAGTATCTACTATAAAAAACCCTAATGACATGTCATTTGTATCCTAGCTATTCACTAAGTTCACACAGGCCTTGTATCACGTATTTAATCTTTCCATTCTTTTGAACATTTTCTTACATATATCAAATAACCATACACTTACTCATTTTTATTCACGTATCAAATAATCATATACTTGTAACTTAAAACAATTAATATTCCATAACCATTCCATATCATATAACTATTCGTATTAGCCACATATATCGTACTTTGAACTATAGTTCTTTTGATGCCAACAATTATTGTATTAAAAAATTAACTATCAAGTGATTAAATAGTACAATAAAATCGAAATCAGCAATGAATACGACACCAAGGACTTTTAGGCAATTTTTTCTTTTTTCTTTTTCGCTTATCTTTCAATTGTTTAAAATCCCTATCTATAATATGATTTAATTTAATAAATCAATTACAAACATCCCAAAACAACTTATAATAATCGTAAATTAATTTAATTTCATTTTTCAAATGTGCCCTAAAATTTTACATTTTACTCAATTTAGTCCCTAAAATTGAAACTATTATATCTTTCAAATTTAAACTTTGATTTTCAATCCAATTCCAAATTAATCACTGTGCAATCCTTTAAAAACATAATTTTAGAAATTTAATTACAATTTTCACATTATTACAATTTGGTCCTTATACACAAAACTAACAAAATTTACTTAACAAATTAGTCCATATTCACAACTAAGCTCACAAGCACACCATTAAATATCAAAAGCTTTAATTTTCATCAATGAAAACATTTTAAAACTTTAATAGTTTTGAAAATGGAGATATGGATTAGCTAGACCTAGTTTCAACGATTTCAAAAACATAAAATTTACAAAAAACGGACCTGAATTGAACTTACATGCAAGATGATACATTTGACCAAAAGTTGAAAGTTGAAGCTTCCTTGGCTATGGTGGAATGGTGGGAAAGAAGAGAAAATGAAGAAGATAACCACTTTATTCATGTATTTATGATTTAACATTTAATAATAATTTAATTAATAGTTTTAATATATATATGATTTAATTCCCACTCAACAACCGTCCACCATATGAAAAATATGGATAATTACCACTTTAAGTCTTCACTGTTTTCTTTTTAAACCTTTTGACAAATAAAAAATTTATAGTGATTGATTTTTACGATTTTTACGATTTAGACCTTTTACCTTAATTAACCATTCAATCGACCAAATTACCGAACCAAAAGTTAATATAACCTTTATAACAACTCTATAAATATTTTTGTAACACCCCTAACCCATATCCGTCGCCATAATAGGGTTATGAAGCATTACCGTATAATTTAAACATTAAATCATACATTTCATACATTGACATAACATAATATAAAAAATTCATTCACATGCATATCGTCCCTAAATCAAGCCCTTGAGGCCTTAAAAATACCTTAGAAACAAATTAGGGCCAAATTGGAAACAATTGGAAAGTATAGGAAAAAGCTAGAAAAATTTAACTGTATATATGGGTCACACGGCTGTGTCACTCACATGGTTGAGACACACGCCTGTGTCTCAGGCTGTGTAACTTTTGAAATAGGGACATACGACTGTGTCCCAGCTCGTGTCTATACCCGTGTAACTCTTTGAGTTGGGTCACACGGCCAAGCCACACGCCCGTGTGCCAGGCTGTGTAACTCTCGAAATGGCTCCACACGCCCGTGTTCCAAGCCATGTACTAGGTTGTGTAACATCCTGACTTGCATGCCTTAAAACCTACAAGGGACACACGATCGTGTCACCTGGCCATGTGTCATACACGACTGAGTCACATCCCCGTGTGGACATGAAATTGGCCAAAATCAAGCCATTTCCATCACCAAATCAAGCATGCACCTAAAAGCATTTTGTGTTCATGACCAAAGCATCAAAATCATACCATAACATGCATGAAATGGCCAATTCAAAAGACTAATTCCATTCAACCAATATGCCATACAAGGCACCTCAAATGCATTCATTCAAAATTTACCTAAACATGTATACATACCACATTTCAATCATGCACATCAAATCCAATACCTTTTGCAAACATACCCTATCTTAACCATATTAAAACATGCATCAAACCATAGCTACATTAACACATACAAATTAGGCATCAAAGGTACCAAGATAGCACAAACCAACCAACATCACATGGTGTCAAAACAACATATACTACCAAAATCATCAACCAATATTCAACTAACATTAAACACAAGTCCACCTATGCATGCCATTATAACCTTAGCCAAAACATCAAACACTACATATGTAATCGCTAGATAGTGTGATAGATTTCTGACGAGCTTCCGATTATCTATAAAACATAGAAAAGAAATCTACGTAAGGACATAATGCTTAGTAAGTTCGTAAAACATGAAACATAACTTACCATTTCACTATTAAATAATAAGATTAAGCATAGTATAATCCAATAATCCAACCATAAGCTTGGCACAAGCCTAAGCATCATCAATAACACATGTTAGATCATTCAAATATAATTCATTTGAATTAACATAAGGTAAGCTATTTGTACATGAAAATGCTTCTTTTGAATGCATCATTTTCATAAATATAACATACTTTCTTTGAAACTTTCCATTTCAATCATTTTCATAATTTCATGATATAGTTTATTTGAGCACTTACCGTTCCTTTCATTCTCATGCCCATTGAACCATTTAGAATAACATCAAATACGCAAGAAAACTCACACGAAGTGTGCTAAACATATAATTGTAACCTTTCCTTTTCCTTTACATCATTGCTCACACAAGCTATAGATCGGAATGTAAGCTACACGATGCTTATAGAAAATGAAAAAGTTGAATTCTAGTAGCTAGAGGGATCAAATAGCTATGGAAATAAAAAATTGAGGTCCTTATATGATAATTATACCATTAAATTTAGTTAGTAGATAAGCATGCTTAGTCATCCATGGAAAATTAATTAAAGGAAATGATGAAATTAGAAAGTTGAAAAATTAAAAGATGATAAGTTAATTAAATAAAAGAAAATATCATTTTATTATCATCTTCCCCAAATTTTCTATGGAAACCCTAGCTAAGAGAAAGAAATTCAAGCAAGCTTAATTGGGTAAGTAATCTTGTCCCGTTTTAAGTAATTTCTATATTTCCAAGATCGTAATAACCTAATCTAGTAATTTTGGGGATTAATTTGCAAAGTTATCAAAGTATCAAAATTTTTCCATGGATATGTATGCTAAAAATTTGAAATTTATGGTAGAAAATGAAATGTTGTTGATAGATAAACAAATTTTGTAAAGGAAAATTTCATGAAATTGTGATTTACGGACTAACTTGAAAAGATGAAAAATTCATGGAAAATTTTTTATTTTTATGAAATACATGGGCTGTAAATGTTATATGTAAAAATCAGCTATGCTTGGAACAAGGATTAAATTGCATGAATTTCATTTTCCGAGCTTAGGAATGAAATTGTCATTAATTAAAAGTTTAGGAGCAAAATGGTAATTTTTCCTAGGATGTGAATTGGATTGAATTTAATGTGAATTGTATTAAATTGAGTTAAATTTACTCATATAGATCTGGATAGACCTAGAATGGAGTTGGATCAAGGAAAACAAAAAGTATCAGATTAGTAGATTCTTGTGTACGAATAAGTGTCGAGGTAAGTTCGTGTAACTAAATTGTGTATATTTACACGTTTGAGTGAAATGTTATATATGTGAATGTTGAATTATGAATTTGGTATGTTCAGGAAATAAAATTATAAATTCGATAATACTTGGTAAGTATTAAATCCCGTTTAAATACCTGAAATTCAATTGGATACTAGGATCTTGTATTGGTTGTGGTCTTGCATATGTTGCAGACACACCATATCTCGAAAGAGCATCCCGTTATTAGCTCTCTTGAGCTTCTCGTGTGATGGTTCTTGCGAGCTTCCCAGTATAGCTCTTTGGAGCGTCCCGATAGGTTGTGATCCTACATGTGTTGTGGACACCCTTAGCTCTTTTGAGCTTCCCGATTACGGCTCTTTGTGAGTTTCCTATTAATTGGATCTTTGTGAGCTCCTCGATATGGCTCGCTTGAACTTCCTGATATATGGCTATCCAAAGCTCCTTGATTAATGGCTCTTTAGAGCTTCCTGAATATTGCACTTATGAGCTTCTTGTTTTAGCTCAGATAAGCTTCCCGTTTATATGCTTTTATAATCACTCCTGGATATGAGTTGACGGATTTATCATATTGTACACTTTATGTGTATTGCCCTTGTATCCATCGATATTTTAAATGATTCAACGGGTAAAGTTTTGATATGAGATGATATGAATTTCAAGATGAATTACTATGAGAAATACTTGAAATATAAAGATACAATATGTACATGATTATTGTATACTTGATATGATAAATACGTGTATATGGAAATTGAATAAGGATGAGCTCATTCTTGTCTCTTGAAACTTATGTGAATTACATAACTAACATGTTTGATGAGGATGTATGTGTGTTTAGATATTGATTTAATTGATTTGGATGCATTTGTATGATTATTTTAAAAGCGAATAAATGGTAAGCTTATTTCTCGTTATATGAACTTACTAAGCTGTAAAGCTTACTTTTTTTTATTTCCTCTGTTTTATAGTACTCGAAAGCTCATAAAGGTTGGAATCAGTCGGAGCATCATCATACTATCCTTCAGTTTGTTTTGGTATAAATAGCAAACTTATTTTAGTATAATGGCATGTATCGGTTAAGTTGGCCAATTATGGCATATATATGGTTGGTTGTAACTAGCCATTAGAATGGCTAGTGATGGCTTGTTTGATGTAAATTAGGAGGGTATAATATGATTAATATAAATATGTGCTTGGTATGATTAGATTGAACTTGGTAAATTTATATGTTTATACAAATAGGTAAGTTTGAATACATGAATACATGTGATGATATATCATGCATAAGATTGGTTGTGGCTTGGTTTTAATGTCTTGAATTGGTTGTTGAATGTATTCAAGTGTTGTTGTAGGGTGAAAGCAAATTTCGGTGAGAAAAGTAGCCATGAAAATGGCCTATTTTGGTGCACACAGGCAGACACACGGACATTTGTCTCAGCCGTGTGTGACACACGACCATGAACACGGGTGTGTGGTTTGGCTGTGTGTCCTCTACATCTTTAAAATTGAGAAACAAAATGCCCAGGTATTTTCACACCACTAGAGACACGATTGTGTGTGACACACGGCCTAGCACACAGGAGTGTGACTTGGCCGAGTGACCCATGCACCTAATTAATGTAAAATAAATTGTTCACACGGTTTAGCACACGGGCGTGTGGCTTGGTCGTGTGACCCAAGTCAGTAGCTACCCTAATTTGAACATGTACTGGGACACAACCGAGTGCCTCACATCGAATGCCCACACGGTCTGGGACACGGGTGTGTGACTTGGCCTTGTGAGCCACATGGCTTGGCCACACGGGCCTGTGTCCTCTACACCTAAGAAAAATTTTGAAATTTCGTGTAAAATTCTCTGAGTTCCCGATTTAGTCCCGATTTGATCTAAATGCATATTATGGGCCTAGAGGGCCCATTTAAGGCACAATATGATTGATTTTGGATATGAATAGTAAATGAGATAAATTTGTTTGTAATTGATCTGTAAACTCCGGTAATGCTCTATGACCCTGTTTCGGCGACGGATAAGGATTAAGGGTGTTACATTTATTTGTATCTGAGCTACGATTTAACTGATACTTTGGCTAATGTAGCAAGTACGAGTTTAGCTATACATGCCATTATATAATTTGTGATAGTGTGATAACCTCTGACCATTTTAAACATGTATTTCATATAGTAATGTCGTCCAACCGAGCTGAATCTGAGGAAGTTGAGAGCAATGCTCAAGCTTCAGTTCAAAGAGCCGCTTCAAGTAATAGAAGGCCCGTATCTGAGGGCCGAGGTGAGGAGGAAGAAGAATCCTTCTTTCAAATGATAAACGAATGGTTCGCTAAATTATTAAGAACAAATCCTGTTATACAACAACCTTCCCCTCCTGTCCCTCCATCGGTTCTTGATATACCACTAGGTAAAGAACCTGTTAGAATTGGTAAGCCTCTGGTAGATAAAATTCATAAATATGGAGCAGAAGAATTTAGGCCTACTGCTGAAGACGATCTAGAAAGGAAAAAAATTCTAGTTAGAGAATACCATCAGGGTTTTAGATGAATTATCATGTACACCGACTGAGTGTCTGAAATGTGTTGTATCACTGTTAAAAGACTCAGCTTATCAGTGGTGGAATACCCTGACTTCTGTTGTGTCTAAGGAAAATATTACTTGTAACAGACCGTTTTTAGTCAAGTCAGAACAGTGGTTTTGAGACCACAAATCTGAGGTCAAAATAATTATTTTATTATTATTTTAATGTTTACAGCATGATAATATGATTGTGTGAAAATTTTGTTAAGAAAATTTATCATTTGAGTGTTTAATTTGATAAAAGGTGTCTAATAGCTATGAAATATTAAATTTGATGTCCTTATGTTCTAATTAGACCATTAGTAGTATGAGTGGACAAATATGGCCATTAAAATGATTTTATAAAGGTTAATTAATAAGGTTAATGTTGTAAATTTATAATTAAAAGATATTAAAGTAAAGAAAACAAAATAAAAACATGCATATTGGTCTTTTTCAACTGAATATTGAAGAAGAGAAAGCCATTAAAGAATACCAAACATTCGGTCATAGTTCATCCTTGTATGTAAGTTCATTTTTGTCCCGTTTTTAATGATTTCTATGTTTTTGAGATCGTTGCAGCTTAATTTAGCTAGCCTAGGGACTATTTTGGAAAATTGTTAAAGGTTTAGGGTTTTTCCATTGATGAATATGTGAGTGTTTTGTTGTTTGATGACAGAAAATGTATGCTTATTGTTAGATAAACAACATTTACAAAGTGATTTTTAGTAAAATTGCCAATTAGGGATTAAATTGTGAAATGTGTAAAGTTTGTGGTTAAATTGTGAAGTAAATGAAAAATATGGGCTGCTATGAGTCTATATGAAATTCAGCTAGCATGAGTAGAGACTTAATTGCATGAATTTGTGTTTTTATGAGCTAAGGACTAAATTGTAAAAATGTTGAAATGTTAGGGGAAAAAGTGTAAAATTACCCTAAGATACATTTTGGGTTAAATTGAATAGAATGATAATTAAATAAGTTAATTTTGATTTCATATAGATCAAGAAAAGTGAAATTTAGATTTAGATCGGGGGAAAAACAAAGTGTTGGATTAATCGACTTATATAATCGTTTTTGCATTTGAGGTAAGTTCGCATGTAATAAGTATTATTAAAATTGTGTTTTAAATGCTTTAATATTAAATAAATTATGAATACAACCTTGCGGATATGTCCGAAAATGATTTGACAAATGTGAAATCCCAGTTGAACCTTAGGAATAGATTAGGATACTAATGACATGCCATTAGGAGTTATGTGATTTGGGTGTTGGTCTGTATGTCCAACCAGTGGCTAAGTTACTGGCATGTGTTGTAGATTCTCGTCAGCTTGTGTGAGCAGCACCGTGTAGCTTCGTCATGACCCTCAGCTTGTGTGAGTAGACCCGTTAATAGCTCGAGAGTAAGCATTATATGTGATATGAAATTGAGATAGCTTCAGCTATGTATTGGCACTTAGGGTGTGAGATTTTTGAGTATCAGATTGTATTCCAATTGGTCTAACTAGTATATTAGAGATACGAATGAGCATGAGATTGATACGTGATGGTACAGGTATGCACATGAGTAGTACTAACATTGAATTGAAGATAAGTTTATTATTATAGGAGCTTACTAAGCTTTATAGCTTACTTTGTTTACTTTTTCATGTTTTATAGTGAATTTTGAAGCTAGCTCCAATTGGGAGTCGTCGAAGATTACATCACACTATCGAGTTTTTACCTTGGTACTTTTGAGATTTTTTTTGGTTATATGGCATGTATAGGAATTATGGTCATTTTGGTATGTAATTTGGTAATAAATTTAGCCATTTTAGTTGGCTTGTAAATGTTAAGTACTTGCTTTTGTGTATAGCCATGAGAGTTGGCTTATTTTGGTATATTTAGTGATGTATATATATTTGTATAAATGACTTTTGTTGCCTGGTTGATAATATCCATTTTATATGCTTGTTCTGAATTGGCATCATGGATGTCAAATGGTTGAAATTAAAATTTGATATGCTTATGATTTTATGGCAAGATAATGTATGTATGAAGTAAGCATTTATGTGAATTATGAATGTGAATTTGGTATGAAATCATATGACTTATCTTGACACATGTGTGCCTTATGGTTGATGGTATAGAATTAGCGTGATTTAGGCTTGGTTATGATTAGTTTGAATGCTTATTTATGCCTTATGTTGTGCCAATTAGTTTGATGTAGGTGTATGCCAATTGGGTGAGCAAAATGACTTGGTAAATAACCTATTTTTGTCCACACGGGCAGAGACACGGGCGTGTGTCTCAGCCGTGTGTGACACATGGTCAGGTGACACGGTCGTGTGTCCCCTGATGTTTAATTAGAAACCAAGTCAATATGTTCCACACGGCCTAGCACATGGGCGTGTGACTTGGCTATGTGGTATAAGTCAGTATACCCTACAGGTTTGACACGGCCTGACACATGGGCGTGTGTGGCCATTTCGAAGGGCACACGGGCTGGCCACACGGACGTGTGGTTGGCCGTGTGACCTAAGTCAGAGAGTTACACTGGGTTAGACACGGGCTGGGACACTGCAATGTGATCCCATTTCGAATGTCCACATGGCCTGTAACACGGGCGTGTCTTTGGCCGTGTGAGACACACAGTCGGGACACACGGGCTTGTGTCTCCTGTATTTTGAAAAACTTTCTAAGTTTTCTAAAAGTTTTTTAAGTTATCGGTTTAGTCCTGAGCCACTCCTAAAGTATGTTTTGGGCCTCGTAGGCTCGTATTAGGGACAATGGGATTGATTATGAATAGTGTTTATTTCGAATTGGAAAATGTATGTGAAATGTATGTTTATTTGAGTATAAGTCTAACAATACTCTGTAACCCTATTTTGGTGTTGAAAATGGGTGAGGGGTGTTACATTTATTGGTATCAGAGCTACAGTTTAGTTGATTCTAGGACTAACATAGCGTATGTCAAAGTCTAGCTATACATGCCATATATAACCTGTGATAGTGTGATATCTCTTGACAGTTTAAATCGTGTTTTCATATAGTAAATGGATCCCAATCGAGTTGTGGCAAATGATGTTGAGAGTAATGCGCCAACCTCCATTCACGGAGTAGCGCAATCTGAGTTGAGACCCATATTAGGTAGTCAGGGAGGAGAGACTAAGGAGGCCTTCTTCCAAATGATGAACGAGTGGTTCACTGAGTTTGTTCGAACTAATCCTACTGTTGAGCAACCTCTACCTCCACCTATTACTCAACCGATCCCCGTAGTTCCTCAAGGTTTGGAACCTTTACTATTGAATAAGCCGCCGGTGGATAAAATATGAAAGTACAGGGCTGAAAAGTTCATAGCTACAGTAGATGACGATTCTGAGAGAGCCGAGTTTTGGATTGAGAATACGATCAGAGTATTTGATAAATTATCTTATATGCCAGCTGAGTGTGTAAAGTGTGCTGTATCACTTCTGAGAGACACTGTGTATCAATGGTGGAATACTTTGTATCTGTGGTGTCGAGAGAATGGGTCACCTTGGAATTCTTTCAAACCGAGTTTAGAAAGAAATACATTAGCCAACTGTTTATTGATCAAAAGTGAAAAGAGTTTCTAGAGTTGAAACAAGGTCGAATGTCTGTAACTGAGTACAAGAGAGAGTTTGTAAGACTCAATAAATATGCTCAAGAATGTGTTTCAACTGAGGCAATTATGTGTAAACGATTTGAAGATGGATTGAACGAAGACGTCATATTGCTAGTGGGGATTCTGGAGTTGAAAGAATTTGTGGTACTAGTCAACAGAGCTTGTAAAGCCGAAGAACTTGGTAAAGAAAAAATAAAAGTTGATTTCGAAGTTAGAGATTTGAGAAAACGATCGATGAATAAACCCTATCAATCCTCGTTAAAGAAATCACGAGATTCGTATAATCGTTCTACAACTTCAGTGGGATATTCAAATAGAGATCATGGAAAACAATACACGAGTCCTACAGCCCAAGCCACTTTAGTATTGAGTGTTGGCAGTGTGAGAAACAAAAAAACCGAGTGTCAACAGTGTGGACGACGACATTTTGGAGATTGCTAGATGAATAACAAAGCTTGTTTCAAATGCAGTTCGCTAGATCACTTTATTTGAGATTTTCCTGAGTTAGCCAAAAAAGACAAATTTCAGAATGCAAGATCGAGTAATACAGTTGGTAGGCGGAGACCACCTACAAAATATGGGAAATGTGACTAGTAGCAAAGGAGTGACAAAGGACTTTGCTGTGAGATCTGAGACTAGAGCACTAGCCAGAGCTTATGCTATTTATGCTCGCGAAGATGCATCGTCACCAGATGTTATCACCGATACATTTTTTCTCTATGACACTAATGTAATTGCATTAATTGATCCTAGATCAACTCATTCATATGTTTGTATGAATTTAGTGTCTAGTAAGAATTTGCCTGTTGAGTCTACCGAATTTGTGATTAAAGTATCAAACCCCTTAGGCAAGTATGTTCTAGTTGATAAAGTTTGCAAGAATTGTCCTTTGATGACTCGGGGTTACTACTTTCTGGAAAATTTGATGCTTTTACCGTTTGATAAATTTGATGTGATTCTGGGAATGGATTGATTGACTCTGCATGATACTATTGTGAATTTTAGATGAAAAACTATTGAATTGAAATGTCAGAATAATGAAATCCTTAGAATTGAATCTGATGAGTCGAGTGGATTACCTATTGTGATATCGTCATTGTTAGCTCAGAAATATGTGAGAAAAGGTTGCAATGCTTATTTTGCATATGTACTGGATACAAAAGTGTCTGAATCGAAGATTGAATCAGTGCCAGTGATCTGTGAGTATTCGGATGTGTTTCCAAAAGAGTTGCCTGGGTTGCCACTGACCAGAGAAGTTGAATTTGCTATTGAATTAGTACTAGGAACATCACTGATATCAATAGCTTTGTATAAAATGGCTCAACAGAATTGAAAGAGTTGAAATCTCAGTTGTAAGAGTTAACAGATAGAGGTTTTGCATGACCTAGTTTTCGCCCTGAGGTGCACCAGTTTTGTTCGTAAAGAAGAAAGATGGATCGATGAGATTGTGTATTGACTATCGTCAGCTCAACAAGGTTACAATTAAAAATAAGTATCCGTTGTTGAGAATTGATGATTTATTTGATCAGTTGAAGGGAGCAACCGTATTTTTGAAGATTGATATGAGATCTAGTTACTATCAGTTGAGAGTTAAAGATTCGGATGTGCTGAAGACTGCATTTAGAATAAGGTACGGGCATTATGAATTTCTTGTTATGCCATTCGAATTAACTAATGCTCTTGCAGTTTTTATGGATTTAATGAACTAAATCTTTAGACCGTATTTAGACAGATTTGTTGTTTTATTTATTGATGATATACTGATCTATTCTCAAGATGAGTCTGAGCATGCAGTGTGATATCCTAAATTACGGCCTAATCGGAATAGTAGTTTCGGGACCACAAATCTGAGATAGAAATAATTATTTTATAACTATTTTGAGGTCTATGATATGTTGCATGATTGTGTGAAACTTTCGTGAAGAAATTCTATGCATAAAGTGCTTAATTTGAAATTTGGGACTAAATTGAATTAGTTGCAAAACTTGCATTCTAGAAGTTTCTAGTATGAAATTACTTTGAAATATTAATTAGTAGGTCTTAAATAGCAATTTGACCAATTTCTAAGTTTATGGACAAAAAATGGACATGGATGGAATTTTTGAAAGTTTAGTAAGGAAGGGCATTTTGGTCATTTGGATATTAAATGAAATAAAATGGGAAAAATAACAAAAAAATTATCATCTTCTCCGTAAGTTGCTGCTGAATTTTGCTCTCCACCATAGCTAGGGTTTCAACACTTTTAAGCCTTGATTGTAAGTGATTTCTATGCCCGTTTTTAATGTTCTTTACATTTTTGAAATCCTCGTAGCTCGGTTTACCTATTTCTACCAATATTTTGAGCTAGGGTTTATATTTAAAAATTTACCCATGAATGATATGCATGAATTTTGATGTTTTATGGTAGAATATGAAGCTTGAGATTGTGTTAAACAACTTTTGCTAAGTGATTTTACGTAAAAAACGACTAAAATGACATAATCGGTAAAAATACCTAATGTTCATAAATACATGTTAGAATGAGAATTGGATATTGCTATAGAAGGGAAAAATGATCAGCATGTCACAAAACACAAGAAAATAGGATGAAGTTTAATTTATGAGATTTGGGGCAAAAGTGTAAATATGTGAAAGTTTAGGGGCAAAATTGTAATTTTGAAAAAAATATGATTTTGGGTTGATTTGAATAATATGAGTCTTAATTAGGCTATATTTGAAATGATAGAGTAAGGAAAATCGAAATTCGGGCTAAAATCGGCAAAATACCTAGTTGTGGACAAAATGGTAAAAATGATCATTTTCGCATACGAGGTAAGTTCATATGTAAATATTGTAATATAACTGTTATTTTAAATAATTTAATGCTATTTATACGATATTATGATTGTTATCATGCAATTCTATGCTTTGTGGTCATTGTTGGACAACATGCAAAAATTTTATGAATTATGTAAAAAATGTGAAAGACTACCGAAGTATCGTCATTGGTATTCCAAGAAGAATAGTAAAGGAGTATGAACGAGGAAAGTCCCGTTGAACCTTAGGAATAGATTAGGATATTTGGGCATCTGAGCTCGTTGAGTTGAGTCTGAGTTCACTTATGGATGCGAATGTCCGAGCTCGTTGAGTTGAGTCTGAGTTCGTGAGATGTAACTAGGCATCCGAGCTTGTTGAGTTGAGTCCGAGTTCACTTATGGATGCGAACGCCCGAGCTCTTTGAGTTGAGTCTGAGTTCGTTTATGGGCGGGTTACATGGTAGCTTGGCTACATATGTGGCACTTATATGCAAACTTTCCAAGTATCCGAGTTATATTCCGATGTGTTCAACGGGTAAAATTCTAGTGAAATGGAAGAATACTCAAGATGCAAGTGACATATTGGTAAGTGTTGTGGAATGGGCACTTTGGACAGGTATGTACTTAACCCTCGGGTTGAGACTTGATACGACAACAATAATGTAGTAAGACGATGAATGATGAATAGAAATGTGATATATATTTTGGTGATATTATGCTAATGTTGGTTGGTATAATTGCTTTGTTAAGTTATTTGTTATTTGCATGTGCACTTACTAAGCATTTATGCTTACTCCTTCCCTTCCATTCCTTGTAGTTTTGACAAGCCGGTTTGGAGATCGTGACGGTCGGAGGCACGCCACACTATCAACGGACCATCTCGGTATGGTGGCTTGCATATTTTGGGAATATGGCATGTATAGCATTATAATCCTTTTGTGTATATAATCTTATGATATAGCTACTGGATGGCATGGAAATGTTTGAGAATGATTAGCTATTGGAGTGGCTAATCGAGATTATATTTGATAACACGATGCTTTATGTGCTAACTAATCTATGGAAATCCATAAAATAGTGAAATTGGCTATAAAATGTAATCACACAAAGAAAGAAGTGACGTGAATTTGAAAAATCACTAAAAATAGTAGAAATAAAATTAGATGATGAATAAAAAATTTAATTTAATCTTAATGAATCTATTTTCATGTGGAAGAAACAAAACAGGTAAAAAGGTTGTATTTTATGAGATATTTACGTTTTGGTGAAACAGGGTCAGAGCAATTTCTGGATCCCCTATTTTGATTTTATAAATTCACCATAAATTGTGTAAAAATAATTAGGACTCAAATTTTATATGTATGGATTCCTTATTGAGTCTATTTTTAATAAAAACAAACGTCATAGTCATTGGATCTCTGTATAGGAAGAAATTTGATTCGTAGTGCACAGGTATCAGAGTAGCCAAACCCTGAAATAGGGAAAATTTTAACTAATAAACTGTACTAATTGGCCCAACTAAAAATTCTAGAAAAAATTAGTAAGTAGATACCTGAGTCTAGTTTCAGGAAAAATTTACAGAATTGGATTTCAAGTTTGGTAACTCGAGATATGATTTTTTTAGCGACTGTGACGCAGTTAGCCAGCTTGTCTAGAAATTCTAAAATAAATTGTTTGAGCTGTTTAATTAATGAATTAAGTCCGTTAACACCTCGTGCTCGACTCCGGAGACAGTCTTGGGTACGGGGGCATTACAATGCAGAACATTTTAGAATTGTGTTACAAAC
Organism: Gossypium arboreum; assembly: GCF_025698485.1. NCBI lineage: Eukaryota > Viridiplantae > Streptophyta > Magnoliopsida > Malvales > Malvaceae > Gossypium > Gossypium arboreum. The sequence continues at coordinate 27,880,729 of NC_069080.1, read as the reverse complement.
ATTGAAAGATAAACAATTGTTTGCTAAATTCAGCAAATGCGAGTTTTGACTTCGAGAGGTTAGATTTTTGGGGCATATTGTTTCATCTGAAGGCATTCGAGTTGATCTGAGTAAGATTTCAGCAGTTGTTGACTGGAAACCACCTAGAAATGTGTTCAAAGTTAGAAGCTTTCTGGGATTAGTTGGCTACTATCGGTGGTTTTTAAAAGGATTCTCGATGATTGCTACAACATTGACTTGATTGCTATAGAAAGATGTGAAATTCGAGTGGTCCAAGAAGTGCCAATAGAGTTTTAAAAAGTTGAAAGCATTGTTAATTGAGGCACCAGTTTTAGTTCAACCAGAGTCGAGTAAAAAGTTTATGATTTTTAGCGACGCGTCATTCAATGGTTTGGGTTGTGTTTTGATGTAAGAAGGAAAAGTGATAGCTTATGCTTCTAGACAATTGAAACACCATGAAAAGAATTATCCGACATGCAATTTAAAGTTGGCCGCTATTGTATTTGCATTGAAAACTTGGTGACATCATTTATTTGGTGAAAAATGTCTTATCTTTACAGATCACAAGAGTTTGAAGTGTATCATGACTTAGAAAGATTTGAATTTGCGACAACGAAGATGGATCAAGTTACTGAAAGATTATGAATTAGTGATTGATTATCATTCGGGGAACGTGAATGTAATCGCAGATGCTCTGAGTAGAAAATCTTTGTTTGCATTGCGAGTGATGAATACACAGTTAACTTTGTTTGATGATGGTACAATTTTAGCTGAGTTAATAGAAAAAACTTTATTTCTTCAATAAATTTGCAAAGCTCAAAAGTGTGATAACGAGTTACAAATTAAAAGAGCGCAGTGCCAGTCAAATACTGATTCAGAATATTAGATCAGATCCGATGATTGTTTAAGGTTCCGAGGTAGAATTTGTGTACCAAATAATTTCGAGCTTATTTAAAAAAATCTACACGAAACACACAGTGGTTGTTTATCTGTTCACCCGGGGAGTATTAAAATGTACAATGATTTGAAACAGTTTTATTGGTGGTTGGGCATGAAAGGAGACATTTCAGAGTTTGTATCAAGATGCTTAGTTTGTCAACAAGTTAAAGTTGAACATCAAGTGCCTCCAGGATTACTACAGCCTGTGATGATACCAAACTGAAATGGGATTAAGTTACAATGGATTTCGTATCAGAATTACCCCAATCTCTGAAAAAGAAAGATGTTATTTGCGTTGTCATTGATCGACTAACGAAATCTGCACACTTCATTTCGGTATGCACAAACTTTTCGCTTGATAGATTAGTTGAATTGTACATCTCTGATATTGTTAGATTGCACAGGGTGCCAATTTCTATTATTTCGAATAGAGATCCAAGATTCACATCGCGATTTTGAAAGAAATTGCAAGAAGCTTTAGGTACGCGGCTGCACTTTAGTACTGCTTTTCATCCGAAAACTGAAGGTCAGTTTAAGAGAGTAATTCAGATTCTTGAAGATATGCTTCGTTGCTGTGTTTTAGAGTTTGAAGGCAATTGAGAGAAATATCTACCATTGGTTGAATTCGTGTATAACAACAGTTTTTAATCGAGCATAAAGATGGCACCGTATGATGCATTGTATGGTCGCAAATATTGAACTCCTTTGTATTGGACTGAGCTTAGTGAGAAAAAGATTCACGGAGTTGATTTGGTTAGAAAGACCGAAGATAAAGTGAAAGTAATTCACGACAGACAGAAATCTTACGCGGATTTGAAACGTAAAGACATTGAATTTCAAATCGGCGACAAAGTATTTTTGAAAGTATCTTCGTGGAAGAAGATTCTTCGATTTGGTCGCAAAGGCAAATTGAGTCCACGATTTATCGGGTCATACGAGATTATTGAAAGAATAGGGCTAGTAGCATATCGACTAGCTTTACTATTAGAGTAAGAAAAGATTCACAATGTATTTCATGTGTCGATGTTAGGACGATATCGATCAGATCCATCGCATGTAATTTCTCTGGCTGATATTGAAATTCAACCTGGTATGATGTATAGTGAAAAACCAATAAGAAATTTAGCTCGAGAGGTTAAAGAGTTGAGAAATAAGAACATAGATTTGGTGAAGGTTTTGTGGAAAAGTCACGGGGTTGAAGAAGCTATGTGGGAACCCGAGGAAGCTATGGGAAAACATTACCCTAACCTCTTTTCTGGTAAGATTTTCGGGGACGAAAATTCCTAAGGGGGAGAGTTGTAACAGCCAGTTTTTAGTTAAGTCAGAATAGTGGTTTTGGGACCACAAATTTGAGGTCAAAATAATAGTTTTTTTTATTATTTTAATGTTTACAGCATGATAATATGATTGTTTGAAAATTTCATTAAAATTTTTTATCATTTGAGTGTTTAATTTGATAAAAAGGACTAAATAGCGTAAAGTGTAAAAGTGAAGTTCTATTAGCTAAAGGTGTCTAATAGCTATGGAATATTAAAGTGGAGGTCCTTATGTTGTAATTAGACCATCAATAGTATGAGTGGACAAATATGGCCATTAAAATGATTTTATAAAGGTTAATTAATAAGGTTAATGTTGTATATTTATAATTAAAAGATATTAAAGTAAAGAAAACAAAATAAAAACATGCATATTCATTTTTCTCAACCGAATATTGAAGAAGAGAAAGCCATTAAAGAACACCAAACATTCGGTCATAGTTTATCCTTGCATGTAAGTTCATTTTTGTCCCGTTTTAATGATTTTTATGTTTTTGAGATTGTTGCAGCTTAATTTAGCTAGCCCAGGGACTATTTTGCAAAACTATTAAAGGTTTAGGGTTTTTCCATTGATGAATATGTATGTGTTTTTTTTGTTTGATGATAGAAAATGTATGCTTGTTGTTAGATAAACAACATTTGCAAAGTGATTTTTAGTAAAATTGCCAATTATGGATTAAATTGTGAAATGTGTAAAATTTGTGGTTAAATTGTGAAACAATGAAAAATATGGGTGCTATGAGTCTATATGAAATTCGGCTAGCATGGGTAGAGACTTAATTGCACGAATTTTTGCTTTTATGAGCTTAGGACTAAATTGTCAAAATGTTGAAATGTTAGGGGCAAAAGTGCAAAATTTTCCTAAAATACATTTTGGGTTAAATTGAATAGAATGAAAATTAAATAAATTAATTTTAATTTCATATAGATCAACAAAAGCGAAATTCAGATTTAGATCGAGGGAAAAACAAAGTGTTGGATTAATCGACTCATTTAATTGTTTTTGCATTCGAGGTAAGTTCGTATTTAATAAGTATTTTTACAATTGTGTTTTAAATGCTTTAATATTGAATAAATTATGAATACGACCTTGCGAATATGTTTGAAAATGATTCGAAAAATATGAAATCCCGGTTGAACCTTAGGAATAGATTAGGATACCAATGACATGTCATTAGAAGTTATGTGATTTGGGTGCTGGTCCGTACGTCCTACTGGTGGCTAAGTTATCCAGCATGTGTTGCAGATTCTCGTCAGCTTGTGTGAGTTGCATTGTGTAGCTTCTTCATGATGGTCAGCTTGTATGAGCAGACCTATTGATAGCTCGTGAGTGAACATTATATGTGATATAAGATTGAGATAGCTTCGACTATGTATTGGCACTTAGGGTGCGAGATTTCTGAGTATCTGATTGTATTCCAATTTGTTCAACGAGTATATTAGATATATCGATGAGTATGAGATTGATACGTGATGGTACAGGTATGTAAATGAATAGTACAAACATTAAATCGAAGAAATTGTGATCCTATTTCGAATGTCAGTATGTTCTAAGTCAGTATGTTCCACACGGCCTAGCACACGGGTGTGTGACTTGGCCGTGTAGTATAAGTCAGTATACCCTATAGGTTTGACATGGCCTAGCACATGGCCTGACACATATGCGTGTGTGGCCATTTCAAAGGGCACACGGGCTGGTCACACCGACGTGTGGTTGGCCAAGTGACCTAAGTCAGAGAGTTATACGGGGTCAGAAATAGGTTGTGACACTGCCATGTGATCCCATTTCGAATGTCCACACGGCCTGCAACACGGGTGTGTCTTTGTCTCACATGGCCTGGCCACACGGGCATATGTCCCCTATATTTTGAAAAGTTTTCTAAGTTTTCTAAAAGTTTCTTAAGTTATTGGTTTAGTCTCAAACCATTCCTAAAGCATGTGTTGGGCCTCGTAGGCTCATATTAGGGACAATGGGATTGATTAGGAATGATGATTATTTGAAATTGGAAAATGTATGTAAAATGTATGTTTATTTGAATATAAGTCCGGTAATGCATTGTAACCCTATTCCGGAGTTGAATACGGGTGAAGGGTGTTACATTACATGGGAATTTTTCCAAACAGAATTTAGAAAGAAGTATATTAGTTAGAGATTTTTTTATCAGAAAAGAAAAGAATTTTTAGAGCTTAAAGAGGGAAATATGACAGTATCTGAGTACGAATGAGAATTTGTTAGATTGAGCATGTATGCCAGAGAGTGTGTTCCGACTGAAGTTGCCATGTCTAAACATTTTGAAGAAGGATTAAACGAAGACCTTAAGTTATTGGTTGGGATTCGGGAAATAAAGGAATTTGTGGTGTTGGTTGATGGAAACACAAAAATTTATATATTTTTTCATACCCAATTTTACTTAAATTCATGCAAATCCGGTTAAATTCTTGTCGAAAAATAATTAAATATTATAAACTAATTAAATCATGTTAAAAATAATTCTTTCCCATTTAATTTTATACTTAATTTTGATTATTTTCGACAGATTCGCGCAAAAGAGCAAAAATTAGCTCGGCTGACACTACTGAAAGCACAAAACCGAGAAGCAATTTGAAATATCAAGGCACTTTAATTTCTAGGCTAAGACGGTCCAGAAATGTTTATTAATTCATAATCTAATTAATTTTAATTTATTCCCCATTTAATGTGGGTTAAATAAATTATTTTTAATTAATTATGCAGAAAGGGTCCAGTTGAACCACACTGGTCGAGCCAAATTGAGTGAAACGAACCAGCCACTAAATGGGCAGCCCAGAACCGTCCATATGCTGACCCAAATCAGCATTTTATCTGATTAAACATGCTTGCAAAAAGGCCCTCAAAAGACTTTTAAATTGCATTCAAACCCCACCTTAAATTATGGCTTTATAGATTTGGCCCAAGCTTAAAATAGCAAGGTTGAAACTCTCAACTTTGCCATGTGTGTGGCCGGCCAAGGGAGGTCTCTTTGGATGCTGGAATTTTCTATTTTTAGCAGCTAAAATCAGCTATAAAAGCCACCCCTTGCTGATCATTCAAGCAATCACTCACTTCACATCATTCTCTCATTCCCTCTCTCACTTGTCTCTCATTTTTCCATTCATTCCCTCTTGTTCAAGTGCTGATTTCTTCTCTTAGGAAAGAGGCTTCTATCAGCCATTTTGGAGCAGCAATTAGGTGTTCATAAGCCACCTTGATAGCCAAGGCCAATGAAGAACAAAGAACGGAGTAACTAGTCAAGCTACGGAGAAACACCGGATTTGCCTCTTGTTCCCTGACTCTTTAATTTTTGTTGTTGTTTTGACGAACATGTTTATGAATATTTATGCTATTGAAATGGTTATTTTAATCAATTCAGCTTAAATTATGTTTGTGTTGGGTTGATTATATTCTGCCTACTTGAATTGTTAAAATGATGTTTATGCTGTTATAGGCCTCGGTAAATTTCTTGGTTAAGTAAAATCATGCCTAAGTTATTCTTGCGTTACGACTGTGAGGTAACTAACGAATTAATTACTTAAACAGATTGAAATTGTAATTAATTGACATAGTACTTAATCAGTGCATGTTTATTCTTCTAAGGTAGCTGAAGGGTAAATTAGCAATGTATCTGGCGATATTATTGCCTTGCATAACTTGCAAGATTATTGTGATTAAATTGTTTCAAGGTAGGGATGCCTTGTTACTTCACAAAGTCTTTTATATGCTTATTAGATTTAATTAATCATTTGAATTGACATAGGGATATGCAAGATATTGGTTCAATTTAATGAGTATGTATGTGCAATAACATGTTTGCTTGCTAGAATCTGTTTAGTCGGTTGAATTGACAAAGGGATATGTCAAGAGATGAATGGATTTTTGTATGTAAATTTGTTCATAAGTTAGCAAATTACCGGGTTGCTGTGAATTTATTTATAACAGTGTAAACATGAGTTTAATAATTCTAAGTTAAAAGAATATGATTAATCCAACACAAGTATGTTACCTTGATTAAATCTTATTTGAAATCGTGCATTAGGACTCCTTTGTTTTATTTTTAATCATTTACTAGTTTTTAAATAGCTTTTGACCATCTTTTAAAGCCAATTTATTTTTACCTCACCAAAGTGTTTTACAATTAATTTCATAAATAATTCTTTTACAGTCCCTGTGGGTACGATAACTTGACATTTACTTGTCACTTTATTACTTGTTGCGATTATGTACACTTGCACATTTTTTCCATCGTTCCAAGTTTTTGGCGCCGTTGCCGGGGACTGTTTCAAAAAGTCATTATTTGTGAATTTGTTAGTTTTACATTTTGGTTTATTTTTCTGTTTAATTTTGAACTTAATTAATTTTTCTGTGATTATTTCAGGTGTTTATGAGTATTGACCGAATTATTGACCTACTTCCTGTAGACCCTGAGATTGAACGAAATTTCTGACAGCGAAGAAGACAAGCGAACTAGAGAAGGACTGAAGGAATGAATTTTGAGAATATGAATCAAGGAAATGGAACAAACCTTGCTCAAAATCCTATCCTTATTGCTGATGATAGGGATAGAGCCTTGAGACAGTATGTGGTGCCTGTTTTTAATGATCTTAATCCGGGTATTAGGAGACCCGAAATCGAGGCACAACAATTTGATCTGAAGCCAGTCATGTTCCAGATGCTTCAAACAGTGGGCCAATTCAGTGGAATACCTACAGAAGATCCTCATCTTCATTTAAGATTATTTATGGAGGTGAGCAACTCTTTCAAATTAGCTGGAGTTTTCGAAGTGCATTACGATTGAAGCTGTTCCCGTAATCACTAAGGGACAGAGCTCGAGCCTGGTTGAATTCATTGCCACCAAACTCAATTTCTACATGGCAAGTGTTAGTCGAAAGATTCCTCATGAAGTATTTCCCACCTAGTAAGAATGCTTAGTTGAGGAACGAGATCACTGCTTTCCAACAAATGGATGATGAGTCCTTGTATGAGGCATGGGAACAATACAAAGAGCTATTACAGAAATGCCCTCATCATGGAATCCCACATTGCATCCAACTTGAGACATTTTATACTGGTCTTAATGCTCACACGAGGATGGTAGTGGACGCTTCTACTAATGGTGCTCTCCTTTCTAAGTCCTATAATGAGGCTTACGAAATCATCGAGAGGATTGCCAGTAAAAATTATCAATGGCCAGCCAATCGAGCTGCGCCAGGAAGACGAGTCACTAGAATACATGAAGTGGTCACTCTCACTTCACTCGCATCTCATGTATCTTCATTATTCTCAATGCTTAAGAATCTTACCACTAATGGGTCTAACAGTTTTGCAGCCCAACCACCTCACCAATTTGAGAGTATAGCCTGTGTTTATTGTGGGGAGGGACACTTGTTCGAAGAATGTCCATCAAACACTGAATCCGTATATTACATGGGTAACCTGTAACACCCCGAACCCGAGACCATCGCCGGTGTCGGACACGAGGGGTTAGCAAGCCAAGTTCACTTGTTTTGCCCATCCATTGGACATTTCCAGTCAGGCTGGAAAAACTGCGTCACTGTCGCCTTAAAAATCATATCTCGAGTTTCAAAACTCGGAAACTGGTTTCGTAAATTTTCCCTGAATTTAGACTCATATATCCATCCATGGATTTATTTCTAGAATTTTTGGTCGGGCCAATTGGTACAGTTTATTAGTTAAAGTCACCCATGTTACAGGGATCGACTGCTCTGACCTTCGCCCGGTATAACTTGAATATCTCTCTGTACAGAGCTTTAATGCTGGTGCCGTTTGTTTCTAATGAAACTAGACTCAAAATGGAATCTGTACATATAAGGTATGTCTCCTAATTATTTCTGGATAATATATAGTAAATTTTTAAAGTTGCGACAGGGAACCCAGAAACCGTTCTGGCCCTGTCTTACAATAGCTTTAATATCTCTTAACATGTAACTCCTATGACCATTTCGTTTCTTCCATATGAAAATAGACTCATCAATGTTAATTTACATAGCTGATTCACTATTTAATACCATTCCTACAAATTTTGGTGATTTTTCACATTCACGTTACTGCAGCTGGCAGCATCTGTTTTAAGGTAGGTCTTACCTATTTTGTAGTCTCCATGAACCAACTAGTCTTGCCTTACATAGGTCCACATATGATCATTTTAACCATGCCAATGGCTGATCATGTGACCAACATTCCCATTTCCAATTCATAGTCACATCATGACACCATATATATATATACAAACCGCAAATAGTTTAAGTTGATACTTCACTATTACGAGCCATTTTCGCATGGCCGTACATATACATCATAACATATTTAAACCAACAAGGGTAGTCCTATACATGCCATTTCAAGTTCAACCAAAATTTATACCAAAATGGAGGCTTGATAGTGTGGATGACTTCGACTTCAACGATCCCGAATCCGATTGCTATCGAGCGAAATCTAGAAAACCGAGAGCCAAAGCGGTGAGTAAGCATTTTTATGCTTAGTAAGTCTCAAGGAATATAATCAACTCTAATTACAGCAATACATTCACATAGTTAAATGCATCATTTCATTAATGCGCATTCACATAATCATACTTACTTTACCATCCCAACTCTTATGTTCATACACAAATAACGGCTTCATTAAGGCCGATAACTCGCTCCATCATAGGAGCGGATATTCATACGCTCTTACTCCTAGCGCAGCAAAGCACACACCGCACTTACCTTATCATTGGGAAATTTCACAAGTGCATTAGCTGAAATTTTCCAGCAAGCTCATAATTTTCAAATCACATACCTTCGAGTTTATCCGGATGTCGGTACTCGTTCAATCGCCTTGGGACATAGCCCGTTATGGTAACCCGCACCAAGGCCAACGGACTTTACCCGGATATCACGATTTGCACAAATGCCTTGGTCTTAGCCCGGATTTAACAACTTGCACGAATGCCTTCGGTCTTAGCCCGGATATAGCTACTAGCACAATTGCCTTCGGTCTTAACCCGGATATAAATTTCAGCATAATTGTCTTCGGGCTTAGCCCGATATCATTCAATTTCTCATGCACACATACATCAATAATCATTGGACATACATATTTCATTTTCGTTACTAAGGCTCAAACACAATTATAATCATTAGCATATTCGCCGGGACTTAGCCCGGTGGAATTCAAATACTCATACACACATGATCAATAATCATACACATCCATGTTTCATCTTACATAATTCAAGTAAGATCACTTCTTGAGGACTTACCTCGGATGTTGTCGAACGGCTTTTTCGCTATTCGATCACCTTTTCCTTCCCTTGTCCAATTGTGGCCCTCTTAGCTCTTGAGCTAATTCAAACAAATTCAATTTATTAAAACCTCATTGTGCTTGCTTATGGCCGAATATGACAAGGATTTTAAATGGTCATATGGCCACTCTTTAGCTTGAATACACAATGGTCATGCACATTTTATACTACATCAAGCAATTCAATACAATTTATTTGAGCATCAAGGAAATGCTAAGGCCTTCAATAGGCTACCCAAGGCCGAATATTCATGTACATGTTGAGGCCAATTATGCACTTAATACCTCACAAAAACAGCATGCAATCTACTAATTTATGCTTTGCACATTGTGGCCCAAAACTTATAATATAGCATCAAGCACTTATATGTGTGCTAGGCCGAATTGTGCTTGCAATTTCACAAGCATTCTTCCACATTTTCTTCTTTAAATCAACTTATTCATCACTTACTTCATAGCCAAAACATCATGTGCAAACATATATATACAATATGAGCATGGCCGAATTTTCAAGGTGTCCATAGCCATCCAAAAATACAAATTTTAACTAACATGCAAGAAGCATGAACCATGCTCATGAATGGCCGAATATGACAATCATGCTCCTTTTCAACTTCAATCATGATAAATCAAAAGAAGGCTCAAAATCTTGCTCAAGAGTAGACAATCCATCATTGCATGCATCATCATCAAGCTTCACACTTAGCATGCAATGGCTTTATCACCATAACAACTTTGGCCAAATACCATTTCCATGGCTTAACAAAGATTTGAGCCATGGCTAACATGCACATCAAGTTAGCAACCAAAACATGCATGAAACTCCTAACACAACCTCATACATACCTTAATCTTGATGCAAACTTGGCCAAATCTCCTTCTAGATCTCTTCCAAACCAAGCATGAAGCAAAATCCTCCTTCTTCCTTAGTTTTGGCTCAAAGAAAGGATGAACAAATTTTTTTCTTTCCTTCTCTACAACTCACGGCAATGGGGGAATTACCACACTCACACACATTTTTTTTCATTTTTTATCACCCATACACCTTTGTTTATTATTTCACCCTAATGCACCAACAAAACATGTTTCATGACATGTTTAGCCCATCCTCCTTGTCATGGCCGCCACCACCTATAAAGGGGGAATTTGACATGCAAGTCCATTATTTTGCATGCATGCTTTAATTAGTCATCACACATTTCCCTATCATACTTTCAAAGTTCATTACTAAGTCCTTTCTTGTGGAATTCACCCTTATAACACTAAATCAATCATCATAAAATGTCATACATGAGCACACACATATTATAGGCATCAAAATAAATTTTTAATTATTTTTTATGCCTCGGTTTTGTGGTCCCGAGACCACCTTCCGACTAGGGTCAATTTTGGGTCATCACAACTCTCCCCACTTAAGAAATTTTCGTCCCCGAAAATCTTACCGTAAATAGGTTTGGATATCACTCTTTCATAGAGTTCTCGGTCTCCCAAGTAGCTTCTTCTATCCCGTGCTTGAGCCATAACACTTTTACTTATGGAACCCGCTTGTTTCACAACTCTTTCACTTCGTGATAGGATACGAATCGGTTCTTCCGCATAACTCATATTAGCTTGAATTTCAATTTCGATGGACTAATCACGTGCGATGGATCGGATCTATAGCGTCGAAGCATCGAAACGTGAAAGACATCGTGAACCTTTTCGAGTTCAGGGGGCAAAATCAAACGATATGCCACCGGATCGACTCGCTCGGATATCTCATATGGCCCAACGAACCTCGGGCTCAACTTGCCCTTACTACCGAATCGAGTATCTTTTTCCAAGGCGATACCTTGAGAAACACTTTATCACCCACCGATACTCGATATCCTTACGCTTCAGTCCGCGTCGACTTCGACGATCGGAGGCTATCTTCGACTTTCACGGATTACTTTCACTTTCATTCAAAGATCCCTAATCAAATCCACCCGCAAATCTTGCTTTCACCGAGCTCGGTCCAAAACAATGGTGTACGGCATTTACGACCGCATAAGGCCTCGTAGGTGCCATCTTAATACTTGATTGAAAGTCGTTGTTGTAAGCGAATTCAATCAACGGCAATTACCGCTCCCATAAACCACTAAACTCGAGGACGCAACATCTTAACATATCCTCAAGTATCTCGAATTATCCGCCGGATTGACCATCGGTTTGGGGGTGAAAGGCGGTCTGAAATGCAACTTGGTACCCAAAGCTTCTTGCAACTTTTTCCAAAATCGTGAGGTAAATCTCGGATCTCTATCCCACACGATGGAAATAGGCACCTCGTGTAATCTCACAACTGAGAAACGTATAATTCAGCTAATTTGTCAATTGAAAAATCCGTGCGTCACGGGGACAAAGTGGGCCGACTTAGTCAATCGATCTACCACGACCCAAACCGCATCCTTCTTACTTGCGACAATGGCGGTCCGGATACAAAGTCCATTGTGACTCGATCCCATTTCCACTCGGGTATCGTGATTGGTCAAGTAATCTCAAGGCACGATGTTCCGCTTTCACTTGTTGACATATTAAACATCTCAAACAAAGTCGGAGATGTCTCGCTTCATACCATGCCACCAAAACCGACGTTTCAAATCATTGTACATCTTCGTACTCCCGGTGGATTGCCATTCGGCTACAATGGGCTTCATTCTGAATTATCGAAATGAGTTCAATTCTTTGGAACACACAGACGACTTTTGAACCTCAAACAATCGTCATCATCGATTTGAAACTCGAATCCTTGTTTGGAACACACTCACCGTTTTGCGACCAACTCGTCGTCGACTTTACGAGCTTCTCGAATTTGATGTATCCATAGTGGTTTGGCTTTCAATTCAGCTACTAACACACTATCGGATCGAATGCACAAGTGCACGCTCATCGCTCGTAAGCGAATAATGATTTACGACTCAAGGCATCCGCAACCACATTCGCCTTTCCCGGTGATAGTCAATGACCAGCTCGTAATCCTTTAACACCGAGCCAACGTCTTTGTCGCAGATTTAAGTCTCTTTGGATCATCAAATATTTGAGACTTTTGTGATCCGAGTATACATGGCACCTTTCACCAAATAAGTAATGTCGCCAAATCTTTAAGGCGAATACGATGGCGGCCAATTCGAGATCATGAGTCGGATAATTTTTCTCATGTGGCTTTAATTGCCTCGACGCATAGGCCACAACTCGACCTTCTTGCATTAATACGCAACCTAACCCAAGTAGAGAGGCGTCGCTATAGATGACAAGCTCTTTGCCGGACTCGGGTTGCACTAGAATTGGGGCTTCACCAAATAAGTTTTCATTGATCGAAACTTTTTGGCATTTCTCCGTCCATTCGAACTTAACATCCTTTTGGAGTAAGCCATCATCGGCGTGGCTATCGTTGAGAAGCCTTTTACAAATCGTCGGTAATAACCTAAGAAGCCCCAAAAAGCTCAGAACCTCAAGAATATTTCTGAGGCTTCCAATTAAGTATGGCTGAAATTTTATTCTGGTCGACTCGAATACCGTCGCATACCACATGACCCAAGAAGCTAACCTCTCTTAACCGTAACTCACACTTCTTGAACTTAGCATATAATTGCTTATCCCGTAAAATTTGCAAAGACTAACCGCAGTGTTCAAAGATGTTCGGTCTCATTTCTTGAATAGACCAAGATGTCATCAATGAACACGACTACGAATCGATCCAAATATGGTCTAAAGATCCGATTCATTAAATCCATAAATACCGCGAGGGCATTAGTGAGCCCAAACGGCATCACTAGGAACTCATAGTGACCATATCTCGCTCAAGGCGCCTTGGGCACGTCCGAATCTCGGATTCGCAATTGATAGTAGCCCGATCTCAAATCTATTTTCGAGAACACCGAGGCTCCTTCAGCTTGATCGAACAAGTCGTCAATACGTGGCAACGGATATTTGTTCTTTATCGTCGCTTTATTAAGTCGACGATAGTCGATGCACGTACCGCATGGTTCCATCCTTCTTTTCACGAACAACACCGCACACCCTAAGGCGAAAAACTCGGCGAGCAAAACCTCTATCCACCAATTCTTGCAACCGAGCTTCCAACTCCTTTAATTCCGTTGGTGCCATACGATACGGAGCTATCGAATTGGAGTGGTACCAGTACCAATTCGATGCCAAATTCTATTTCCGAGCAGTGGTAAACCCGCAATTCTTCGAGGAAAACATCCGGTATTCACAAACCACGAACACAGATTCGGGTTTCTTTTCGATTCCTTGTCATCGAAAGCACGACGCTGTACGCTTCGACTCTTTTCTTACATATTTTCGGGCCAACATTGTCGATATTACGGTGGCAACCCTTTAAGTCCGTAGACTTAACCCGAATTATCTCGTTATTCGCACCTCAAATCGATAGTCTTGCTTTTGCAATTTACGACCGCATCGTGCATGGTCAACCCATCCAAACCAAGAATAACGTCGAATTCATCGAACGGCAAAAGCATCAAGTCCGCCGAAACAAGAACCTCGGAACACTAGGAGACTTTTCTTGCACACTTTGTTGACAAGCACGTAATGACCCAAGGGTTTGACACCAATTACAAACTCAAGAGACTCAATAGGCAAAGTCTTCTTTGGATGCTAAGGTTTCACATATATAAGATTGAGTAGAACCGGGGTCAATCAAAGCAATCACATTAGTATTGAAAAGAGTGAAAGCACCGTAATGACATCCGGAGAGGCAAGATCCTCGGCGTCTGGCGATGGCATAAGTCCTCGCAGGAGCACGAGCCTCGGATCGATGGTAGCATCTCTAGATCCTCTCGACCGCCACCGACATTGCCCATATTTCTAGGTGGCCTACCTCGGCAAAGGTAGCACCCGAGTTTCCACTCGACTCACATTCTGCTCAAGCATCCTCGGGCAATCCTTCCTAAAGTGGTCGGCCGATCCACACTTATAGCAGGAGCGATCACGAAACCAACAGCTCCCGAATGCCATTTGCCACAATGTTGACACTCCGCCTCTCTCTACGATCATTTCCACCATCATGGCGATCGAAGTGACTCGTGTGGTCACAGGGGTCGATCGCGTCCTCGTCTAGAAAAGCCCAAAGCGCCTCTAGACCGGTTCACATCATCTCAAAATCTCTTGATTGCTGTTGAAGAGACTTTCCGAGGACCCTTTCGAATTCTCCAGTTCCCACATCACTTTTTGTTTCTCCTTTCTAAGCTCTTCGACTTTACAAGCTCGCTCAACAAGTACTACGATCTCTCGTATTTCGAGAATGCCAACGAACATCCTTATATCATCATTCAGCCCATCCTCGAAGCGTTTACACATAATAGCTTCGGACGAAATGCATTCTCGCGTGTATCGGCTAAGCCTCACAAATTTTCGTTCATAGTCGGTGAACCCACATAGAACCTTGCTTAAGATCAAGAAATTCCTTCGCTTTTGGTCGATGAATCTCTCGATATACTTTTTTTTTTTTTTTTCGGAACTTGGTTTGAAAGAATTCCCAAGTCACTTGCTCTCTAGGTACCACAGTCGAGTACTCCACCAATAGTAGGTGGAATCACGTAGCAAGGAGATGGTACACTTTAAGCACTCATCGGTGTACAAGATAGCTCATCGAGCACCCTTGATAGTGTTGTCCAACCAAAATTCAGCTCGTTCGGCATCATCATCATCCGTAGCTTTAAATTCAGTGGCCCCATGTTTTCAATCCTATCGATGGGGCTTACTTGACCTTATTTGGTCGAGTCACGGAGGTATTGTAGGTCTGGGGTTGCATTTGTCGGGAATGGAGGTTGTGGGACAGCCGTGTTAGTTCGAATGTATTGATTAAACCATTCGCTCATCACACTATAAAAGGCTTGCCTAGCCTCATCATTCGGATTGTTGGCCATAGGTTGAGAGTCCACCGGCTGTCCTCCTTGTGCGGAGCAGCGCCACACTCTCCACATCATCAGCTATTGCTCGGTTGGGATCGGGATCCATTGCTATAAACAAACTCAAAGTCAAATTGTCGAAATCACCACACTATCGATTCATCATTTAATGGCATGTATAGCTAGACCCCAAACACCTCACGGTAGTCCTAGAATCGACTAAACCGTGGCTCGATACCAATAAAATTGTAACACCCGAACCCGAGACCATCGCCGTGTGTCGGACACGAGGGGTTAGCAAGCCAAGTTCACTTGTTTTGCCCATCCATTGGACATTTCCAGTCAGGCTGGAAAAACTGCGTCACTGTCGCCTTAAAAATCATATCTCGAGTTTCAAAACTCGGAAACTGGTTTCGTAAATTTTCCTGAATTTAGACTCATATATCCATCCATGGATTTATTTATAGAATTTTGGTCGGGCCAATTGGTACAGTTTATTAGTTAAAGTCACCCATGTTACAGGGATCGACTGCTCTGACCTTCGCCCGGTATAACTTGAATATCTCTCTGTACAGAGCTTTAATGTTGGTGCCGTTTGTTTCTAATGAAACTAGACTCAAAATGGAATCTGTACATATAAGGTATGTCTCCTAATTCTTTCTGGATAATATATAGTAAATTTTAAAGTTGCGACAGGGAACCCAGAAACCGTTCTGGCCCTGTCTTACAATAGCTTTAATATCTCTTAACATGTAACTCCTATGACCATTTCGTTTCTTCCATATGAAAATAGACTCATCAATGTTAATTTACATAGCTGATTCACTATTTAATACCATTCCTACAAATTTTGGTGATTTTCACATTCACGTTACTGCAGCTGGCAGCATCTGTTTTAAGGTAGGTCTTACCTATTTTGTAGTCTCCATGAACCAACTAGTCTTGCCTTACATAGGTCCACATATGATCATTTTAACCATGCCAATGGCTGATCATGTGACCAACATTCCCATTTCCAATTCATAGTCACATCATGACACCATATATATATATACAAACCGCAAATAGTTTAAGTTGATACTTCACTATTACGAGCCATTTTCGCATGGCCGTATACATATACATCATAACATATTTAAACCAACAAGGGGTAGTCCTATACATGCCATTTCAAGTTCAACCAAAATTTATACCAAAATGGAGGCTTGATAGTGTGGATGACTTCGACTTCAACGATCCCGAATCCGATTGCTATCGAGCGAAATCTAGAAAACCGAGAGCCAAAGCGGCGAGTAAGCATTTTTATGCTTAGTAAGTCTCAAGGAATATAATCAACTCTAATTACAGCAATACATTCACATAGTTAAATGCATCATTTCATTAATGCGCATTCACATAATCATACTTACTTTACCATCCCAACTCTTATGTTCATACACAAATAACGGCTTCATTAAGGCCGATAACTCGCTTCCATCATAGGAGCGGATATTCATACGCCTACTCCTAGCGCCGCAGCAGCACACACCGCACTTACCTTATCATTGGGAAATTTCACAAGTGCATTAGCTGAAATTTTCCAGCAAGCTCATAATTTTCAAATCACATACCTTCGAGTTTATCCGGATGTCGGTACTGCTCAATCGCCTTCGGGACATAGCCCGTTATGGTAACCCGCACCAAGGCCAACGGACTTTACCCGGATATCACGATTTGCACAAATGCCTTCGGTCTTAGCCCGATTTAACAACTTGCACGAATGCCTTGGTCTTAGCCCGGATATAGCTACTAGCACAATTGCCTTCGGTCTTAACCCGGATATAAATTTCAGCATAATTGTCTTCGGGCTTAGCCCGATATCATTCAATTTCTCATGCACACATACATCAATAATCATTGGACATACATATTTCATTTTCGTTACTAAGGCTCAAACACAATTATAATCATTAGCATATTCGCCGGGACTTAGCCCGGTGGAATTCAAATACTCATACACACATGATCAATAATCATACACATCCATGTTTCATCTTACATAATTCAAGTAAGATCACTTCTTGAGGACTTACCTCGGATGTTGTCGAACGGCTTTTTCGGCTATTCGATCACCTTTTCCTTCCCTTGTCCAATTGTGGCCCTCTTAGCTCTTGAGCTAATTCAAACAAATTCAATTTATTAAAACCTCATTGTGCTTGCTTATGGCGAATATGACAAGGATTTTAAATGGTCATATGGCCACTCTTTAGCTTGAATACACAATGGTCATGCACATTTTATACTACATCAAGCAATTCAATACAATTTATTTGAGCATCAAGGAAATGCTAAGGCCTTCAATAGGCTACCCAAGGCGAATATTCATGTACATGTTGAGGCCAATTATGCACTTAATACCTCACAAAACAGCATGCAATCTACTAATTTATGCTTTGCACATTGTGGCCCAAAACTTATAATATAGCATCAAGCACTTATATGTGTGCTAGGCAATTGTGCTTGCAATTTCACAAGCATTCTTCCACATTTTCTTCTTTAAATCAACTTATTCATCACTTACTTCATAGCCAAAACATCATGTGCAAACATATATATACAATATGAGCATGGCCGAATTTTCAAGGTGTCCATAGCCATCCAAAAATACAAATTTTAACTAACATGCAAGAAGCATGAACCATGCTCATGAATGGCCGAATATGACAATCATGCTCCTTTTCAACTTCAATCATGATAAATCAAAAGAAGGCTCAAAATCTTGCTCAAGAGTAGACAATCCATCATTGCATGCATCATCATCAAGCTTCACACTTAGCATGCAATGGCTTTATCACCATAACAACTTTGGCCAAATACCATTTCCATGGCTTAACAAAGATTTGAGCCATGGCTAACATGCACATCAAGTTAGCAACCAAAACATGCATGAAACTCCTAACACAACCTCATACATACCTTAATCTTGATGCAAACTTGGCCAAATCTCCTTCTAGATCTCTTCCAAACCAAGCATGAAGCAAAATCCTCCTTCTTCCTTAGTTTTGGCTCAAAGAAAGGATGAACAAATTTTTTTCTTTCCTTCTCTACAACTCACGGCAATGGGGGAATTACCACACTCACACACATTTTTTTTCATTTTTTATCACCCATACACCTTTGTTTATTATTTCACCCTAATGCACCAACAAAACATGTTTCATGACATGTTTAGCCCATCCTCCTTGTCATGGCCGCCACCACCTATAAAGGGGGAATTTGACATGCAAGTCCATTATTTTGCATGCATGCTTTAATTAGTCATCACACATTTCCTATCATACTTTCAAAGTTCATTACTAAGTCCTTTCTTGTGGAATTCACCCTTATAACACTAAATCAATCATCATAAAATGTCATACATGAGCACACACATATTATAGGCATCAAAATAAATTTTAATTATTTTTTATGCCTCGGTTTTGTGGTCCCGAGACCACCTTCCGACTAGGGTCAATTTTGGGCTGTCACAACTCTCCCCACTTAAGAAATTTTCGTCCCGAAAATCTTACCGTAAATAGGTTTGGATATCACTCTTTCATAGAGTTCTCGGTCTCCCAAGTAGCTTCTTCTATCCCGTGCTTGAGCCATAACACTTTTACTTGCGGAACCCGCTTGTTTCACAACTCTTTCACTTCTCGTGATAGGATACGAATCGGTTCTTCCGCATAACTCATATTAGCTTGAATTTCAATTTCTGATGGACTAATCACGTGCGATGGATCGGATCTATAGCGTCAAGCATCGAAACGTGAAAGACATCGTGAACCTTTTCGAGTTCGGGGGCAAAATCAAACGATATGCCACCGGATCGACTCACTCGGATATCTCATATGGCCCAACGAACCTCGGGCTCAACTTGCCCTTACGGTAGAATCTGAGTATCTTTTTCCAAGGCGATACCTTGAGAAACACTTTATCACCCACCGATACTCGATATCCTTACGCTTCAGTCCGCGTCGACTTCGACGATCGGAGGCTATCTTCAGACTTTCACGGATTACTTTCACTTTCTGCTCAAAGATCCCTAATCAAATCCACCCCGCAAATCTTGCTTTCACCGAGCTCACCAAAACAATGGTGTACGGCATTTACTTAATCGCATAAGGCCTCGTAGGGTGCCATCTTAATACTTGATTGAAAGTCGTTGTTGTAAGCGAATTCAATCAACGGCAATTACCGCTTCCCATAAACCACTAAACTCGAGGACGCAACATCTTAACATATCCTCAAGTATCTGAATTATCCGCCGGATTGACCATCGGTTTGGGGTGAAAGGCGGTGCTGAAATGCAACTTGGTACCCAAAGCTTCTTGCAACTTTTTCCAAAATCGTGAGGTAAATCTCGGATCTCTATCCGACACGATGGAAATAGGCACCTCGTGTAATCTCACAACTGAGAAACGTATAATTCAGCTAATTTGTCAATTGAAAAATCCGTGCGACGACGGGACAAAGTGGGCCGACTTAGTCAATCGATCTACCACGACCCAAACCGCATCCTTCTTACTTGGTCGACAATGGCGGTCCGGATACAAAGTCCATTGTGACTCGATCCCATTTCCACTCGGGTATCGTGATTGGTGAAGTAATCTCAAGGCACCGATGTTCCGCTTTCACTTGTTGACATATTAAACATCTCAAACAAAGTCGGAGATGTCTCGCTTCATACCATGCCACCAAAACCGACGCTTCAAATCATTGTACATCTTCGTACTCCCGGGTGGATTGCCATTCGGCTACAATGGGCTTCATTCGAATTATCGAAATGAGTTCAATTCTTTGGAACACACAGACGACTTTTGAACCTCAAACAATCGTCATCATCGATTTGAAACTCAAATCCTTGTTTGGAACACACTCACCCCGTTTTGCGACCAACTCGTCGTCGACTTTTCGAGCTTCTCGAATTTGATGTATCCATAGTGGTTTGGCTTTCAATTCAGCTACTAACACACTATCGGATCGAATGCATAAGTGCACGCTCATCGTCGTAAGCGAATAATGATTTACGACTCAAGGCATCCGCAACCACATTCGCCTTTCCGGGTGATAGTCAATGACCAGCTCGTAATCCTTTAATACCGAGCCAACGCCTTTGTCGCAGATTTAAGTCTCTTTGGATCATCAAATATTTGAGACTTTTGTGATCCGAGTATACATGGCACCTTTCACCAAATAAGTAATGTCGCCAAATCTTTAAGGCGAATACGATGGCGCCAATTCGAGATCATGAGTCGGATAATTTTTCTCATGTGGCTTTAATTGCCTCGACGCATAGGCCACAACTCGACCTTCTTGCATTAATACGCAACCTAACCCAAGTAGAGAGGCGTCGCTATAGATGACAAGCTCTTTGCCGGACTCGGGTTGCACTAGAATTGGGGCTTCACCAAATAAGTTTTCATTGATCGAAACTTTTTGGCATTTCTCCGTCCATTCGAACTTAACATCCTTTTGGAGTAGCCATCATCGGCGTGGCTATCGTTGAGAAGCCTTTACAAATCGTTTGTAATAACCTAAGCCCCAAAAAGCTCCGAACCTCAAGAATATTTCTGAGGCTTCCAATTAAGTATGGCTGAAATTTTATTCTGTCGACTCGAATACCGTCTGAATACCACATGACCCAAGAAGCTAACCTCTCTTAACCGTAACTCACACTTGTCAACTTAGCATATAATTGCTTATCCCGTAAAATTTGCAAAGACTAACCGCAGTGTTCAAAGATGTTCGGTCTCATTTCTTGAATAGACCAAGATGTCATCAATGAACACGACTACTGAATCGATCCAAATATGGTCTAAAGATCCGATTCATTAAATCCATAAATACCGTAGGGCATTAGTGAGCCCAAACGGCATCACTAGGAACTCATAGTGACCATATCTCGCTCAAGGCGCCTTGGGCACGTCCGAATCTCGGATTCGCAATTGATAGTAGCCCGATCTCAAATCTATTTTCGAGAACACCGAGGCTCCCTTCGCTTGATCGAACAAGTCGTCAATACGTGGCAACGGATATTTGTTCTTTATCGTCGCTTTATTAAGTCGACGATAGTCGATGCACACCGCATGGTTCCATCCTTCTTTTCACGAACAACACCGCACACCCTAAGGCGAAAAACTCAAGTGAGCAAAACCTCTATCCACCAATTCTTGCAATCGAAGCTTCCAACTCCTTTAATTCCGTTGGTGCCATACGATACGGAGCTATCGAAATTGGAGTGGTACCAGTACCAATTCGATGCCAAATTCTATTTCCCGAACAGTGGTAAACCCGCAATTCTTCAGGAAAACATCCGGTATTCACAAACCACGCACAGATTCGGGTTTCTTTTCGATTCCTTGTCATCGAGCACGACGCTGTGTACGCTTCGCACTCTTTTCTTACATATTTTCGGGCCAACATTGCGATATTACGGTGGCAACCCTTTAAGTCCGTAGACTTAACCCGAATTATCTCGTTATTCGCACCTCAAATCGATAGTCTTGCTTTTGCAATTTACGACCGCATCGTGCATGGTCAACCCATCCAAACCAAGAATAACGTCGAATTCATCGAACGGCAAAAGCATCAAGTCCGCCGGAAACAAGAACCTCTAACACTAGGAGACTTTTCTTGCACACTTTGTTGACAAGCACGTAATGACCCAAGGGTTTGACACCGAATTACAAACTCAGAGACTCAATAGGCAAAGTCTTCTTCGGATGCTAAGGTTTCACATATATAAGATTGAGTAGAACCGGGGTCAATCAAAGCAATCACATTAGTATTGAAAAGAGTGAAAGCACCGAATGACATCCGGAGAGGCAAGATCCTCACGTGCGTATGGCATAAGTCCTCGCAGAGCACGAGCCTCGAATCGATGGTAGCATCTCTAGATCCTCTCGACCGCCACCGACATTGCCCATATTTCTAGGTGGCCTACCTCGAGCGGGGTAGCACCCGAGTTTCCACTCGACTCACATTCTGCTCAAGCATCCTCGGGCAATCCTTCCTAAAGTGGTCGGCCGATCCACACTTATAGCAGGAGCGATCACGAAACCAACAGCTCCCCGAATGCCATTTGCCACAATGTTGACACTCGCCTCTCTCGGCGATCATTTCCACCATCATGCGATCGAAGTGACTCGTGTGGTCACAGGGGTCGATCGCGTCCTCGCCTCTAGAAAAGCCCAAAGCGCCTCTAGACCGGTTCACATCATCTCAAAATCTCTTCTATGCTGTTGAAGAGACTTTCCGAGGACCTCTTTCGAATTCTCCGGTTCCCACATCAGCTTTTTGTTTCTCCTTTCTAAGCTCTTCGACTTTACAAGCTCGCTCAACAAGTACTACGATCTCGATTTCGAGAATGCCAACGAACATCCTTATATCATCATTCAGCCCATCCTCGGCGTTTACACATAATAGCTTCGGACGAAATGCATTCTCGCGTGTATCGGCTAAGCCTCACAAATTTTCGTTCATAGTCGATGTAACCATAGAACCTTGCTTAAGATCAAGAAATTCCTTCGCTTTTGGTCGATGAATCTCGATGATATACTTTTTTTTTTTTTTTTCGAACTTGGTTTGAAAGAATTCCCAAGTCACTTGCTCTCTAGGTACCACAAGTCGAGTACTCCACCAATAGTAGGTGGAATCACGTAGCAAGGAGATGGTACACTTTAAGCACTCATCGGTGTACAAGATAGCTCATCGAGCACCGGATAGTGTTGTCCAACCAAAATTCAGCTCGTTCGGCATCATCATCATCCGTAGCTTTAAATTCAGTGGCCCCATGTTTTCGAATCCTATCGATTGGGGCTTACTTGACCTTATTTGGTCGATTCGGAGGTATTGTAGGTCTTGGGTTGCATTTGTCGGGAATGGAGGTTGTGGGACAGTAGTGTTAGTTCGAATGTATTGATTAAACCATTCGTTCATCACACTATAAAAGGCTTGCCTAGCCTCATCATTCGGATTGTTGGCCATAGGTTGAGAGTCCACCGGCGCTGTCCCTTGTCTTGGGAGCAGGCGCCACACTCTCCACATCATCAGCTATTGCTCGGTTGGGATCGGGATCCATTGCTATAAACAAACTCAAAGTCAAATTGTCGAAATCACCACACTATCGATTCATCATTTAATGGCATGTATAGCTAGACCCCAAACACCTCACGGTAGTCCTAGAATCGACTAAACCGTGGCTCGATACCAATAAAATTGTAACACCCGAACCCGAGACCATCGCCGTGTCGGACACGAGGGTTAGCAAGCCAAGTTCACTTGTTTTGCCCATCCATTGGACATTTCCAGTCAGGCTGGAAAAACTGCGTCACTGTCGCCTTAAAAATCATATCTCGAGTTTCAAAACTCGGAAACTGGTTTCGTAAATTTTCCCTGAATTTAGACTCATATATCCATCCATGGATTTATTTATAGAATTTTTGGTCGGGCCAATTGGTACAGTTTATTAGTTAAAGTCACCCATGTTACAGGGATCGACTGCTCTGACCTTCGCCCGGTATAACTTGAATATCTCTCTGTACAGAGCTTTAATGCTGGTGCCGTTTGTTTCTAATGAAACTAGACTCAAAATGGAATCTGTACATATAAGGTATGTCTCCTAATTCTTTCTGGATAATATATAGTAAATTTTTAAAGTTGCGACAGGGAACCCAGAAACCGTTCTGGCCCTGTCTTACAATAGCTTTAATATCTCTTAACATGTAACTCCTATGACCATTTCGTTTCTTCCATATGAAAATAGACTCATCAATGTTAATTTACATAGCTGATTCACTATTTAATACCATTCCTACAAATTTTGGTGATTTTTCACATTCACGTTACTGCAGCTGGCAGCATCTGTTTTTAAGGTAGGTCTTACCTATTTTGTAGTCTCCATGAACCAACTAGTCTTGCCTTACATAGGTCCACATATGATCATTTTAACCATGCCAATGGCTGATCATGTGACCAACATTCCCATTTCCAATTCATAGTCACATCATGACACCATATATATATATACAAACCGCAAATAGTTTAAGTTGATACTTCACTATTACGAGCCATTTTCGCATGGCCGTACACATATACATCATAACATATTTAAACCAACAAGGGTAGTCCTATACATGCCATTTCAAGTTCAACCAAAATTTATACCAAAATGGAGGCTTGATAGTGTGGATGACTTCGACTTCAACGATCCCGAATCCGATTGCTATCGAGCGAAATCTAGAAAACCGAGAGCCAAAGCGGCGAGTAAGCATTTTTATGCTTAGTAAGTCTCAAGGAATATAATCAACTCTAATTACAGCAATACATTCACATAGTTAAATGCATCATTTCATTAATGCGCATTCACATAATCATACTTACTTTACCATCCCAACTCTTATGTTCATACACAAATAACGGCTTCATTAAGGCCGATAACTCGCTCCATCATAGGAGCGGATATTCATACGCTCTTACTCCTAGCGCAAAAGCACACACCGCACTTACCTTATCATTGGGAAATTTCACAAGTGCATTAGCTGAAATTTTCCAGCAAGCTCATAATTTTCAAATCACATACCTTCGAGTTTATCCGGATGTCGGTACTCGTTCAATCGCCTTGGGACATAGCCCGTTATGGTAACCCGCACCAAGGCCAACGGACTTTACCCGGATATCACGATTTGCACAAATGCCTTCGGTCTTAGCCCGGATTTAACAACTTGCACGAATGCCTTGGTCTTAGCCCGGATATAGCTACTAGCACAATTGCCTTCGGTCTTAACCGGATATAAATTTCAGCATAATTGTCTTGAGGCTTAGCCCGATATCATTCAATTTCTCATGCACACATACATCAATAATCATTGGACATACATATTTCATTTTCACATACTAAGGCTCAAACACAATTATAATCATTAGCATATTCGCCGGACTTAGCCCGGTGGAATTCAAATACTCATACACACATGATCAATAATCATACACATCCATGTTTCATCTTACATAATTCAAGTAAGATCACTTCTTGAGGACTTACCTCGGATGTTGTCGAACGGCTTTTTCGCTATTCGATCACCTTTTCCTTCCCTTGTCCAATTGTGGCCCTCTTAGCTCTTGAGCTAATTCAAACAAATTCAATTTATTAAAACCTCATTGTGCTTGCTTATGGCGAATATGACAAGGATTTTAAATGGTCATATGGCCACTCTTTAGCTTGAATACACAATGGTCATGCACATTTTATACTACATCAAGCAATTCAATACAATTTATTTGAGCATCAAGGAAATGCTAAGGCCTTCAATAGGCTACCCAAGGCCGAATATTCATGTACATGTTGAGGCCAATTATGCACTTAATACCTCACAAAAACAGCATGCAATCTACTAATTTATGCTTTGCACATTGTGGCCCAAAACTTATAATATAGCATCAAGCACTTATATGTGTGCTAGGCCGAATTGTGCTTGCAATTTCACAAGCATTCTTCCACATTTTCTTCTTTAAATCAACTTATTCATCACTTACTTCATAGCCAAAACATCATGTGCAAACATATATATACAATATGAGCATGGCGAATTTTCAAGGTGTCCATAGCCATCCAAAATACAAATTTTAACTAACATGCAAGAAGCATGAACCATGCTCATGAATGGCCAATATGACAATCATGCTCCTTTTCAACTTCAATCATGATAAATCAAAAGAAGGCTCAAAATCTTGCTCAAGAGTAGACAATCCATCATTGCATGCATCATCATCAAGCTTCACACTTAGCATGCAATGGCTTTATCACCATAACAACTTTGGCCAAATACCATTTCCATGGCTTAACAAAGATTTGAGCCATGGCTAACATGCACATCAAGTTAGCAACCAAAACATGCATGAAACTCCTAACACAACCTCATACATACCTTAATCTTGATGCAAACTTGGCCAAATCTCCTTCTAGATCTCTTCCAAACCAAGCATGAAGCAAAATCCTCCTTCTTCCTTAGTTTTGGCTCAAAGAAAGGATGAACAAAATTTTTTCTTTCCTTCTCTACAACTCACGGCAATGGGGGAATTACCACACTCACACACATTTTTTTCATTTTTTATCACCCATACACCTTTGTTTATTATTTCACCCTAATGCACCAACAAAACATGTTTCATGACATGTTTAGCCCATCCTCCTTGTCATGGCCGCCACCACCTATAAAGGGGGAATTTGACATGCAAGTCCATTATTTTGCATGCATGCTTTAATTAGTCATCACACATTTCCTATCATACTTTCAAAGTTCATTACTAAGTCCTTTCTTGTGGAATTCACCCTTATAACACTAAATCAATCATCATAAAATGTCATACATGAGCACACACATATTATAGGCATCAAAATAAATTTTTAATTATTTTTTTATGCCTCGGTTTTGTGGTCCCGAGACCACCTTCCGACTAGGGTCAATTTTGGGCTGTCACATAACCAGAACCAAAACCGAGGAAAGTAAGGACTGCAATCCAACTTCTATAACCCATTATGGTGAAACCACCCGAATTTTTCCTAGAGCAACCAAGGGGCTGGAACCAGTAACAACTAGGCTCAACCTAGACTGATTCAGCCGCCTAGTTTTTCCCAACAAGCTCAGAAACCAGCTTAGGCCGAATCATCCAATAGCTTAGAGAATTTATTGAAGGCATACATCGCAAAAAACGATGCAACTCTAAGGAATTTGGAGAATCAAGTGGGCCAGCTGGCTACTGAACTCAGGAACCGACCACAAGGTGCTTTACCTAGTGATACGGAGAATCTAAGGAATCCGGGGAAGGAGCATTGCAAAACGTTGGTATTGAGGAGCGGAAAGACAGTAGAGCCCAACACTATCAAAGATGAAAAGGAGACAGCTGATGCTCAAAACTCAGAGGAAGTTCAACCAAGTGTTGAAATTTCAGTTGCACAATAACCAGAATCTGAAAAACCCGACAAGGTAATTCCAGAACCAACTAATTTCGATCAACTAACAACTCCGTTAGATGCAGAATTGCCACAGAAAACGAATCAACCAATTCCAGTGAAGAAACCACCACCACCCTACCCTCAAAGACTTCAGAAGCAGAAATAGGAAATTCAATTCAAGAAAGTTCTAGACGTACTCAAGAACCTTCACATCAACATCCCGTTGGTTGAAGCACTTGAAAAAATGCCGAACTATGTCAAGTTTATGAAGGATATCCTGTCCAAAAAACGAAGACTTGGAGAATTTGAGAAGGTAACTCTGACGAAGGAATGCAGCGCATATCTTCAGGACAAACTACCCCCAAAGCTGAAGGATCCTGGATGTTTTACCATACCTTGCAACATTGGAGCAACATATTGTGGTAAGGCTTTATGTGACTTAGGTGCGAGTACTAACTTGATGCCTATGTCAATATTTAGAAAGTTGGGGATAGGTAAAGTTAGACCTACTACGGTTACACTTCAGCTAGTAGATCGATCCTTAGCACATCCAAAAGGAAAAATCAAGGACATATTGGTACGTGTAGATAAATTTATCTTCCCTACTGATTTTGTTATCCTAGACTTTGAAGCAGACAAAGAAGTGTCGATTATCCTAGGAAGACCGTTCTTAGCAACCAGAAGGACCCTTATTGATGTGCAGAAGGGGGAGCTTACGATACGTGTTCAGGATGATCAGGTAACATTTAATGTTTTTATGTAACGCCCCCACGCCCGAAACCATTGCCGGAGTCGAGCTTGAGGAGTTACCGAACATAATTTATCAAATTAAGAACTTCAAATCTTTTGTTTCTACATTCACAGCTTTCTAGCTACTAGCGTCACAGTTACAAGAAAAATCATATCTCGAGTTAAGAAACTCGAAATCAAGATCCGTAAATTTTACCTAAATCTAGACTCATATATCTATTTAATAATTTTTTTTCTAGAATTTTTTATTGGGCCAATTAGTACAGTTTATTAGTTAAAGTCTCCCCTGTTTCAGGGTTTGACTGCTCTGACATCTGTGTATTACGAACTAGATATCTCTCTATACAGAATTTAAATGACTATGAGGTTTGTTTATATTAAAACTAGACAAAATAAGGAATCTGTACATATAAATAATGACTTCTAATTAATTTTTTACAATTTATTATAAATTTTTAAAGTCAGAATAGAGGATCCAGAAATCACTCTGGCCCTGTTTCACAAGGTTTCAAATATCTCATAAAGTATAATTTATATGCCTGTTTTTTTTATCCATATGAAAATAGACTCATTAAGCTTCAATTTCATAACTTGCTCATCATTTAATTCCATTTATACTATTTTTAGTGATTTTTCAAATTCATGTCATTGCTGCAGCAATATTCTGTTTTAAGGCAAATTTCATCTTTTCATGAGTTGTTATGAACTAGATAACCTATTAAACTTCCAAGATATCAAACATGATCTAAATTTAACCATCACCATGACTTATCAATATCAAACATTTTCTCAACCAATCATGGACATATCATAAAATTATTTACACAAAATAAATATATTGCTATACATGCCATACTTAAGTTTTACAAGCCATTTACCCGATGAAAGTCCTTTGGATAGTGTGATCGAACCTTCGACCGTCCCGATTCCCGAGCTGGCTTGTTCAAAACTACGAGAAATAAAGAGGAGGAGTAAGCATAAATGCTTAGTAAGTTCATATGTAAATAACAAGTAACATAACAATACAAATATACCAAACAACTTTAGCTTGGTATCACCAATACATATATCATATTTCTAAACATCATTCATCATCTTACTACCTTATCGTTGTTGTATCTATTGTCAACCCGATGGTTAAGAACATACCTGTCCAAAGTGTCCATTTCACAACACTTACCAAAACGTCGCTTGCATCTTATTGTTCTTCCATTTCACTAGAAATTTCACCCGTTGAACACATCGGAATATAACTCGGATACATGGATAATTTGCACATAAGTGCCACATATGTAATCAAGAAATCATGTAACCCGCCCCTAAGTGAACTCGGACTCAACTCAACGAGTTCGGATGCCTAGTTACATCTCACGAACTCGGACTCAACTCAACGAGTTCGGACAGTCGCATCCATAAGTGAACTCGGACTCAACTCAACGAGTTCGGATGCTCAACCATCCTAGTGACATGTCACTTGTATCCTAATCTATTCCTAAGGTTCAAACGGGCTTTTTCCCTCGATCTCACATTTGCCGTCTTCCATGGAATATCGGAACCGATACTCGGTAGCAATTCATATTTATCAAGTAGTAAACATAATTTACATATTACTCAACATTAACCACAAAGCATAATATTTCACGATTAAAAATCAGCGTATCATATAATTAACATTAATAACTTAAAAATAACATTTATGCTACATTATTTACACATGAACTTACCTCGTATGCGAAAATGGCTACTTTTACCATTTCGTCCACAACTTGGTATTTTTCCATTTTAGCCCGAATTTTAGTTTTCCTTGCTCTATCATTTAAAATATAGTCTAATTAGGACTCACATTATTCAAATTGACCCAAAATCATATTTTGGAAAAATTACAGTTTTGCCCTTAAACTTTTGCATATTTACACTTTTTCCCCAAAGCTCGTAAATTAAACTTCAGCCTATTTTCTTATGTTTTATGACATGCTGATCATTTTTCCCTTCTATGGAAACATCAAATTCTCACTCTAACATGTACTTATGACTATTAGGTATTTTTACCGATTAAGCCCTTTTGCTAGTTTTCGCTTAAAACCGAGTAGCACAAGTTGTCTAACATAATTTAAAACCTCATATTCTATCATAAAACACCAAAATACACAAATTTCACCAATTGGTATTTTTCCAAATATGAACCCTAGGTTGAATTATTGCTAGCATAAGCTTAATCGAGCTACCGGGGCCCCGAAAACGTAAAAATCATTAAAAACAAGGCTAGAACGGACTTACAATCGAGCTTGGAAGCTTGAAAAACCCTAGCCATGGTTTCTCCTTGCTATATTCGGCCATGGGGTTGAAGATGAGCAAAATTGGCTTTTAATTTTGTATTTTAATTCATTTTACCCTAAATGACCAAAATGCCCTTACTACTAAACTTTCCAAAATTCCATCCATGTCCAATTTTTGTCCATAGACTTAGAAATTGGTAAAATTTCTATTTAAGACCTCCTAATTAATATTTCAAAACAATTTCATACTAGAAACTTCTAGAATGCAAGTTTTGCAAATTATTCGATTTAGTCCCTAATTTCAATTTAAGCACTTTATGCATAAAATTTCTTCACGAAATTTTCACACAATCATGCAATCATATCATAGACCTCAAAATAATCATAAAATAATTATTTCTATCTCAAATTTTGTGGTCACGAAACCACTATTCCGACTAGGCCCAAAATCGGGATATTACAACTCTCCCCCTTTGGGGATTTTCGTCCCAAAAATCTTACCGTAAAAGTGGTCTTCACTTAGATTCCTCAATTTCATATTCGGTGCTGAAGAACTTTCACTCGGTGGTGCCTCCAATATATCTCATTAATTTTTCATATATTCGAAAGTTTACGAACTCATCTCTTAATTGTTCTTAAATTTTCAACCCTTCTCCGCTTCCTTGTCATCTTGACATAAAACCAGATCTCAATTTGGTTAATGGAGACTAGAATTCCAAGAAATTCAACAATCAAAAGACCGAAATTCCATGAATCGATGAGTAGGAATTCATTCAATACCGATATGATTTATAGATCTCGCCAAACATTTAACAATAGGATACATCACATTTTCCTCTTTCCGCCATGGAAATAATTCGATATGGCCTCAAGAATGATCCTTCTCATTTCCATCCCAATATCAACACCGGCAAGGATAATTTTGATAGATCCCAATGCTCGCTTTAACCTCTTTAACAACTCGATTTTATGTAACATCGAATGCTCTAAACTATCACATTACCTCACCGTCTTGAAACACATCACAATTCATACAACGGTACATTATCGAAAGTCGAAGTCTTTACTCAATGTAGACTAGTCTAGTTCAGACGCTTGCTTACCAATATTCTCATCTATCCGAACTCTGTCAACATGTAATAAACTTTTCAGCTTTCACAAGACGAAAACCTTATCATTCGTAGTGACTTTAACTAATATCCAACTCTTTCTAATAAATATACACTTCTCGTTCAGACTATTTACTCTTTTATCTGTACAAAATGAAATTCTATTATCAGACTTGAGAAAAATAATCCTGACATAATTGTCACATGAAATCTTTCAAATAAATAATTCACCATACCGACTGAAACTCGCGCTTTTATCACCTATGCCTTTACTGATGTCAAATCCTTACACAGAAATTAGAAAAAATCCCAATACTAAAATCACCACATTACCAAGATCAAATTAGAAGTATAGTCATATTTGACATGATTATCACGAGCTAAAGAACGCACTTCGAACACGAGTCATAATTGACAAATTATGGAACAAAGATAACAAGGAAACCGAATAAAGAAATCCATGATAGAGAAATCCAGAATAAAGAAATCTAGAATAAAGAAACCCAAGATACGATACTATGCCGAAGAATCGAAAACCAAACTCATAGAGAAAATACAGAATACCCCGATAATTCTTCAAAGAAAGAAAGTCCAAAAGAAAACATCATTTAATCCCACTGAAATCAAATATAACAAGATCAATATATCTTCCCATACATATATATCGATGAAGCATCAAGTAGAAGAAAGCAAATCATAATATCATATGTATTCTCTCATCGCCTTATCGATTTAAATGAAATAGAATACCCGATGAAATAGAGCAATATAAATTATAAACCGATCAGATTACCAATGCTTTCATCCAACACCGGATTAAAAGACATTCCCATATAACAAGAAATTCTTCAAAGATCAATAGCCATAGAAATATTTACGATAACGGGTAAACACATAGAACATCTCAAAAGCGATCGCTAAATCATCCGATCATAATCACACACTCAGATAGTTCACATTTCAATTATCATTTCCCAACTAGTTCTCCGTCACAAATTTCATATTAAACCATTCACTAAAGAAGGCCGATTCTGAATAAATTTCGATTTACACTTTTCTCGACCTTGCACCGAGTAATTCGGTTTACCAAGGAGAATTCCTTTTCTAATCGGGACAATGCATAACTCCAATAATCTTTACATCAATCCGATACTTTATCGGCTCGACTTTACTTATCACTCATTTTCAATCTCTGATCATACTTATAATTATTCTATCATTGAACTCTTTGGGTTCTCAACCAAAACTTATTCAATACAAATCTCATGAAATTCCATTATAAGTACCACTTTGGTAAGGGGGAGGGGTTGTAGGACCTCTGACTCGACTTTCTTATACATACACATATGACACAACTCCCATCATCATAGCAACATCATCAAAATCATGTCATTCATTCATGTTGGCTTACACTAATTTTCCTATTGTCCCATTTAGACAATATACTTATGCATACATTCTATGTTTTCTAGATAGCTTTACTTATCCATTCATTTAATTAAATTAATTCATGCTCATGACATCATATAAGGCCAAACAAACATAGATATTTGCATCACAATCACAACTTTCATTTCGTGCATCATCATGTACATATCATTACAATCATATAATTCACCCAACAATTTAACATAGATAAGTTCATTTCATTATAATCCTTTATCTCATAAAAATTGTATATCATTAACATTCATCAACATTCAACGTCCAATCAAGACAAGGACATTTTCATTCGTATCATGATATTATGACCTTTATTCATACCTCTACTACTTTCTATTTATTCCGTTCATCTTATCAAGTAAGCCACATACACTACATCATATGAGCATTAAGCAAATATGGATATTTATCACAACATGAACTTTCATCTCACATATTATCACATATGTATCATAAACTTTTATTCATACTTTTCTGAATCGAGACTTATCATAATCATAACTTTACTCAAATACCTTCGCATAACATTGAACATGGTCAGCAGTGACTTCGGTTGGAGAGTACCTGCCTAAATAAGATGGTACTCATACGCGTTTAAGACATCACACTATCACGCATCGCTGGCATGTATAGCTAAACTTTTACACATGCTAGGTTAGTCCAAGAACCGACTAAACCTGCTCGATACCACTAAATGTAACGCCCCACGCCCAAACCGTTACGAGTCGAGCTTGAGGAGTTACCAAACATAATTTATCAAATTAAGAACTTCAAATCTTTTGTTTCTACATTCACGCTTTCTAGCTACTAGCATCACAGCTTACAAGAAAAATCATATCTCGAGTTACTGAAACTCAAATCAAGATCCGTAAATTTTCCTAAATCTAGACTCATATATCTATTTAATAATTTTTCTAGAATTTTTGTTGGGCCAATTAGTACAGTTTATTAGTTAAAGTCTCCCTGTTTGTGGTTCGACCGCTCTAACATCCGTGTATTACGAACCCGATATCTCTCTATCAGAAATTTAAATGACTATGAGGTTTGTTTATATTGAAACTAGACAAAATAAGAAATCTGAACATATAAATAATGACTTCTAATTAATTTTTACAATTTATTATAAATTTTAAAGAATAGAGGATCCAAATCACTCGCCCTGTTTCACAAGGTTTCAAATATCTCATAAAGTATAATTTATATGCCTATTTTTTTTATCCATATGAAAATAGACTCATTAAGCTTCAATTTCATAACTTGCTCATCATTTAATTCCATTTATACTATTTTTAGTGATTTTTCAAATTCTTGTCATTCTTTGCAAAGAATATTCATTTTAAGGCAAATTTCATCTTTTCATGAGTTGTTATGAACTAGATAACCTATTAAACTTCCAAGATATCAAACATGATCTAAATTTAACCATCACCATGACTTATCAATATCAAACATTTTCTCAACCAATCATGGCCATATCATAAAATTATTTACACAAAATAAATATATTGCTATACATGCCATACTTAAGTTTTACAAGCCATTTACCCAGATGAAAGTCCTTTGGATAGTGTGATCGAACCTTCGACCCGTCCCGATTCCCGAGCTGGCTTGTTCAAAACTACAATAAATAAAGAGGAGGGAGTAAGCATAAATGCTTAGTAAGTTCATATGTAAATAACAAGTAACATAACAATACAAATATACCAAACAACTTTAGCTTGGTATCACCAATACATATATCATATTTCTAAACATCATTCATCATCTTACTACCTTATCGTTGTTGTATCTATTATCAACCCGAGGGTTAAGAACATACCTGTCCAAAGTGTCCATTTCACAACACTTACCAAAACGTCGCTTGCATCTTATTGTTCTTCCATTTCACTAGAAATTTCACCCGTTGAACACATCGGAATATAACTCGGATACATGGATAATTTGCACATAAGTGCCACATATGTAATCAAGAAATCATGTAACTCGCCCCTAAGTGAACTCGGACTCAACTCAACGAGTTCGGATGCTCAACCATCCTAGTGACATGTCACTTGTATCCTAATCTATTCCTAAGGTTCAAACGGGCTTTTTCCCTCGATCTCACATTTGCCGCCTTCCATGGAATATCGAACCGATACTCTAGTAGCAATTCATATTTATCAAGTAGTAAACATAATTTACATATTACTCAACATTAACCACAAAGCATAATATTTCACGATTAAAAATCAGCGTATCATATAATTAACATTAATAACTTAAAAATAACATTTATGCTACATTATTTACACATGAACTTACCTCGTATGCGAAAATGGCTACTTTTACCATTTCGTCCACAACTTGGTATTTTTCCATTTTATCCCGAATTTTAGTTTTCCTTGCTCTATCATTTAAAATATAGTCTAATTAGGACTCACATTATTCAAATTGACCCAAAATCATATTTTTACAAAATTACAATTTTGCCCCTAAACTTTTGCATATTTACACTTTTGCCCCAAAGCTCGTAAATTAAACTTCAGCCTATTTCCTTATGTTTTATGACATGCTGATCATTTTTCCCTTCTATGGAAACATCAAATTCTCACTCTAACATGTACTTATGACTATTAGGTATTTTTACCGATTAAGCCCTTTTGCTAGTTTTCGCTTAAAACCGAGTAGCACAAGTTGTCTAACATAATTTAAAACCTCATATTCTATCATAAAACACCAAAATACACAAATTTCACCAATGGGTATTTTTCCAAATATGAACCCTAGGTTAAATTGTTGCTAGCATAAGCTTAATCGAGCTACCGGGACTCCAAAAACGTAAAATTCATTAAAAACGAGGCTAGAACGGACTTACAATCGAGCTTGGAAGCTTGAAAAACCCTAGCCATGGTTTCTCCTTGCTATATTTGGCCATAGGGTTGAATATGAACAAAATTGGCTTTTAATTTTGTATTTTAATTCATTTTACCCCTAAATGACCAAAATGCCCTTACTACTAAACTTTCCAAAAATTCCATCCATGTCCAATTTTTGTCCATAGACTTAGCCCATTTGGGGAGACTACTCAACCCACCATCCGCTACTCTCCACCCGTACCAACCAAGCTTTCCATGTGGGGAATAACTCAACCCACCCAACCATACTCTCCACTGGCAGCATAGCTGCTTTATCATATAATTGGAGGCCTAGCCTCTTTTAATAAAAGGGGCAAAGCCCTTTTTGGTAAACTGGGGCAAAGCACTTTTTGATTAACTTCCTCCATTTATATCAAACACAACCCATGCATATAATGAGTATATCATGTGCATCTCATAACATATCATGTGCATATCATGTCATATCATGTCATATCATGTATATCAAAATCTCATGCATCATATTCATAATTAAACCCTAGGGGTATAATGGTCATTTTTCCATAGGGCCAAAACAGTCATTTTTCATATTTTAAGGGTACTTTTGTAAATTTACCAAATTTTCCACGTTCATTAACAATTATCAATATTTCCAAGTGTTTAAACAATGATTTTAACGCACTTTATCAAATTCGGCCTTTTGGGCCCAAAACCCCTAATGGGCCCTACGAATGCCGATTTAACCCATTAAGCCCACATAATCCAAATTTTACAACAGTACTAACCGTGTTGACATGCAACTTCTCCAAATTCTATTTTCTATCAATTTTACCCAAATGGGCCCGAAAGCCCATTGAGGCCCAACTTACCATCGTGCAAAAAATTGCGCTCTTACCTGTTCCATTGATCCAAACACCGATCTTATCATACTTATCGCATCTAAAACCACATGCAAAATCTCAAGTTCTCGAAATGCCAAAATTTTAGCATTTCGGCTATTCAGCGAATATTAGCCTAAGCTACTACGAGGGTTGTTACACACCTGTTATGGGTTGAAGTTGAAACGTTCCCAAAATCAATCACCTACGATAACCACCACCTATTAGCACACTCAAACTTAAGTAATCCAATATCAATATATGTAAATCTTAAGCACATCAGTCATACGAAACATAAGGGCATATTCGTCATTTTACCATACAGGGGTATTACGGTCACTTTACCCTACAGAGGCTTTACGGTCTTTTTACCTATTAGGGGTATTTTAGTCATTTCATCCTACAAGGGTGTTTTGGTAAATCTACAAACCAAGGGTATTTTAGTAATTTTGTAAACCAATGGTATTTCTATAATTTTTGAAAGTCAAAGGTATTTCTATAATTTTATAAATCATGGGTATTTTGGTAATTTTAGAAGCCAAGGGTATTTTGGTAATTTTAAAAACCAAGGGTATTTTGGTAATTTTACAAACCAGGGGTATTTTGGTAATTTTACAAACCAGGGGTATTTTGGTAATTTTGTAAACCAAAGTATTCTAAACAGGGATAACAATACGAATGGGCCTAAAGCCCATTCTCGGCCCAAATGGGCCCACACGCTTGTGTGGCCCTTTTAGCCCAAAACTAGCCACAGATATGAGATTCACCTAGCCTAGTCCAATATTTACTACACAATCAAACAATTTATCCAATTAGGCTCGTAGGCCCATTAGGCCCACATGGCCTCTTTCGGCCCATCGCGGCCCGAAGTAGCCATCCTACAGCTAGAGTAGTGAGAAATACACACCTGATAGAGACTGGAGTTAATCCACGCTCCGAGCACTCTTAATGACGCCCAACCCAAACGAGCACGCCATAAAGCGAAAGGGATCAGCCAAGAAAGGTACCTCTACTTTCCTCATGGTTCTCTCTATTTAAAGCCAGATTCGCATCCACTCTTATGTTAGCTTCCTGATGTGGGATCCCTCCAACATCAGCGTTTAAATTCAACAACAACTCTTGCCGCCCCCTGTTAGCAAAATAAATGCTCTTTGATTGCCATAAGTTTCAAACCCTGGACCTCCTTGCCAACTTTATGACGCCACCTTGCCACTTCACCACAGGCTCTTTTTGTGTCATATTTTATCCCCAATTAACTATAAGGTCTAAAGGCAAAAGTCCAGGTTCCCTTAAAAAACCAGAATAAATTGCAAAAGCCAAGACTTGAACCCAGGCTCCTTTACAACCTTAATGACGCCACAGCCACTAGACCACAAGCTTCCTTGTGTCATTTATTTAACACAATAATTTAAAAGGCCCTCATCCAAGCATCCAAGTTTTTTCACTTAATAACAAAATTTTTGCTAAAGCCCAGGTTTGAACCCAAGATTTCTCCAACTCCTCTCAAGACCTTTAACCACTTGAGTAGACATTTAACTGTGTCATTTCATTGCACAATTAAATACCTATATACAACCTCCTTACGGACCCACACTCAAGGCCCAATACTTCTAGGCCCAAATTCGGGGTGTTACAATCATTCTGTCACATCTTCGGGGTATTCTGGGAGAGATCGAGGTACTCAACGATTAAATCTGAGATCTTCAGCTCCATTCGCAGTAAGTGTAGGAACCTAGATGTAAACATTGTAATAAATTGTATTTTTGGGAATGCCGCATGAGAAGCAAGGCATGCTTTAGATGTGGTTCTCTTGATCATTATCTCAGAGACTACTTAAAAAAGCCTGAAAAAGATACTGTTCAGACTTTAAGGCCGAACAACCTTGCTTCGAGATGTAGACCACCTCGTAACCTCGATAATGTTAGTCATAGCCGAGGAGTGACAAAAGATTCAACTGTCAAATCTGAAGCATGAGCACCGACTATGTCATATGCTATACATGCACGTGAAGAGGCTTTTGCACCTGACGTTATTACTAGTACTTTTTCTCTTTTTGATACTGATATTACTGCTTTGATTGATTCTAGTTCAACACATTCATGCATATGCAAGAATTTAGTATCTGTTAAAAATTTACTTGTTGAGTCCACTGAATTCGTGGTTAAAGTTTCAAACCTCCTAGGCCAGTTTGTGATGGTAGATAAAATTTGTAAAAATTGTTCGTTAATGGTACGGGGTTATTGTTTCTCGGCTGATTTGATGTTGTTGCAATTTGATGAATTTGATATAATTCTGGGTATAGATTAGCTAACTAGCATGATGCAGTGGTAAATTATAAACAGAAGCATATTGTATTAAAATGTCAAAATGGTGAACTACTCCGTATTGAATCTGATAAGCTGGATGGGTTGTCTAATGTGATATCAACCGTTTCAGCATAGAAATATATCTGAAAAGGATACGATACCTATCTTGCATATGTGCTGGACACTAAAGTATCTGAATCAAAGATTAAGTTAGTGTTGGTTGTTTATGCGTTTCCTGATGTGTTTCCAAAGGAATTACCCGAATTACTGCTGGTCAGAAAGGTGAAATTTTCTATAGATCTTGTTCCAGGGACAACTCCTATATATATAGCACCTTACAGAATGGCCCCTACAAAGTTAAAAGAGTTAAAAGCACAGTTGCAAGAATTAACTGACAGAGGATTTGCTCGACCTAGTTTTTCACCTTGGGGTGCACCGGTTCTATTTGTTAAAAAGAAAGGTGGGTTGTTGACATTATGTATTGACTACTGGTAGCTCAACAAAGTTACAATAAAGAACAAGTATCCACTGCCTCATATTGATGACTTGTTTGATTAGTTGAAAGGTGCTACTCTATTTTTGAAGATTGATCTTTGTTCCGGTTACTATCAGTTACGGGTAAAAGACTCGGATGTGCCAAAAATAGCTTTTAGAACCAAGTATGGGCACTATGAATTTCTTCTAATGCCATATGGCTTAACAAATGCACCTGCAGTATTTATGGATCTAATAAACAAAATTTTTAGACCATACTTGGATAGATTTGTGATAGTATTCATTGATGATATCTTAGTATATTCTCGGAATGAAAATGAACATGCTGATCATTTGAAAATTGTGCTGCAAATTTTGCGTGAGAAATAATTGTATGCCAAATTCAGTAAATGTGAATTTTGGCTTCGGGAAGTCGGTTTCCTTGGACATATAGTATTTGCAAAAGGTATCAGGGTGGATTCGAATAAAATTTCAGCTATTGTTAATTGGAAACCACCGAAAAATGTGTCTGAAGTCAGAAGTTTTCTGGGATTAGCCGATTACTATCAGAGATTTGCATAAGGATTTTTGATGATAGCTTCTCCGATGACACGATTGTTGCAGAAAGATGTAAAGTTTGAATGGACTGATAAATGTCAGTAGAATTTTGACAAATTGAAAGCTTTATTGACAGAAGCACCTGTATTAGGTCAACCTGAATCGGGTAAAGAATTTGTAATTTACAGTGATGCATCATTGAATAGTTTGGTCTGTGTCTTGATGCAAGAAGGTAAAGTAATAGCCTATACTTCTAGACAGTTAAAACCATATGAAAAGAATTATCTGATACATGATTTAGAATTGACAACCATTGTTTTTACATTAAAAATTTGGCTACACTATCTGCTTGGTGAAAAGTTTCATATATTCACTGATCATAAAAGTTTGAAATATTTGATGACACAAAAATAATTGAACCTGAGACAACGCAGGTGGCTTGAACTAATAAAAGATTATGATTTGTTTATTGATTATCATCCAGGAAAAGCCAATGTAGTTGCAAATGCTTTGAGTAGAAAATCTCTATTTGCTTTGTGAGCAATGAATACCCTATTATCTTTTTTTAATAATAGTTCAATCATAGCTAAGTTAAAAGCTAAACTGACATTTCTACAATGGATCTACGAGGCTAAAAAAAATGGTGATGAATTACAAGCTAAACGTGTACAATATGAGTCAATTTTCGATTGGATCTGTTGATTGTCTTATGTTCAAGAGCAGAGTATGTGTACTAAGAAATTTAGAGCTAGTACAGAAGATTCTACATGAAGCTCATAGTGGTACTATGTCTGTTCATCCGGGGGGTAACAAAATGTATATTGATTTGAAAAAGATGTTCTGGTGGCCGGGAATAAAACGTGATATTTTTGAATTTGTATCTAAAAGTTTGATATGTCAGCAAGTTAAAGCTGAACATCAGGTGCCTTCGGGATTATTACAGCCAGTTACGATACCGGAATGGAAATAGGAAATAATTACCATGGACGTTGTGTCGGGATTACCCTTATCTCCGAAAAAGAAAGATGCTATTTAGGTAATCGTTGATTGTTTGACAAAGTCTGCACACTTTATTCTAGTACGTATGGATTTCACCCTTGATAGATTAGCAGAGTTATATGTTTCTAAGATTGTCAGATTGCATGGAGTGCCAGTTTCCATTATTTTAGACAAATATCCTCGGTTTACATCCCGATTTTGGATCAAATTGCAAGAAGCTCTGGGTATGTAGTTACATTTTAGTACTGATTCCATCCTCAGACTGATGGTCAATCCGAATGTGTGATACAGATTTTAGAAGATATGTTTTGATGTTGTGTGCTAGAATTACAAGATAATTGGGAAAAGTATTTACCTTTAGTTGAATTTTCATACAATAATAGCTATCAGTCAAGCATTAAAATAGCACCATATGAAGCTCTATATGGTCATAAATGTAAAACTCTATTGTACTAGACTAAACTTAGTGAGAAAAAGACACATGGAATTGATATAATTCGTGAGACTGCAGAAAATGTGAAAGTGATTCGGGATTGTTAGAAAGTATCCTCTGATCGTCAAAAGTCTTATGCCGATCTTAAACGAAAAGAGATAGAATTTCAAGTCAGAGACAAGGTATTCTTGAAAGTATCACCTTGGAAGAAAGTCCTTTGGTTTGGCTGTAAAGGAAAGTTGAGTCACGATTCATCGAACCATACGAGATCATTGAAAGAATGAGACATGTTGCGTATCGATTAGCATTACCACCAGAGCTTGACAGAATTCATAATGTTTTCTACGTATATATGTTGCGATGGTATCGGCCAAATCCTTCACATGTTATTTCTCTGATAGAAGTTGAGATTCATCCGGACATGACTTAGAGTGAGGAACCGATCAAAATTCTGGCACATAAGATGAAAGAGTTAAGAAATAAAAAGGTAGTTTTAGTGAAAGTTCTATGGCAATGACACGGAATAGAAGAAGCTACTTGGGAACCGGAGGAAACAAAGAGAAAGCAATATCCGGACCCCTTTACTGGTAAGAATTTTTAGGACGAAATTCTTTAAAGGGGAAGAGTTGTAACAACCTGTTTTCAGTGAAATCGGAACACTGGTTTCGGGACCACAAATTCGAGTCCGTAAGAAAAATTATTTTAAATTTATTTTATGGTCTATTGTATGTTAGGAATATCATATAAAAATTTTCATTAGGAAATTTTACTGATTACATGATTAAGTGATAAAAAGGACCAAATTATATAAAATGCAAAAGTTGGTTCTAGTAGCTAGAGGGATCAAATAGCTATGGAACTCAAAACTTGAGGTCCTTATATGGTAATTATACCATTAAATGTAGTTAGTAGATAAGCATGCTTAGTCATCCATAGAAAATTAATTAAAGAAAAGGATAAAATTGGAAACTTGAAAAATTAAAAGATGATAAGTTAATTAAATAAAAGAAAATATCATTTTATTATCATCTTCCCCAAATTTTCTATGGAAACCTTAGATAAGAGAAAGAAATTTAAGCAAGCTTAATTGGGTAAGTAATCTTGTCCCGTTTTTAGTAGTTTCTATATTTCTGAGATCGTAATAACCTAATCTATCTATTTTGGGGATGAATTTGCAAAGTTATCAAAGTATCACAATTTTACAATGGATGTGTATGTTGAAAATTTGAAATTTATGGTAGAAAATGAAAGGTTGTTGATAGATAAACAACTTTTGTAAAAGAAATTTTCATGAAATTGTAAATTAGGGACTAACTTGAAAAGATGAAAAATTCAAGGAAAATTTCTAATTTTTATGAAATAAATGGGCTATAAATGTAATATGTAAAAATTGGCTAGGCTTGGAACAAGGATTAAATTGCATGAATTTCATTTTCCGAACTTAGGGACAAAATCCTCATTAATTAAAAGTTTTGGGGCAAAATGGCAATTTTGCTTAATTAGATTGAATTTAATATGAATTGTATTAAATTGAGTTAAATTTAATCATATAGATACGAATAGACCTAGTACGAAGTTGGATCTAGGAAAACAAAAAGTATGAACAAGTGTCGAGGTAAGTTCGTGTAACTAAATTGTGTATATTTACACGTTTGAGTGAAATGTTGTAT
The DNA here is from genome assembly GCF_025698485.1 of Gossypium arboreum. Taxonomy (NCBI): domain Eukaryota; kingdom Viridiplantae; phylum Streptophyta; class Magnoliopsida; order Malvales; family Malvaceae; genus Gossypium; species Gossypium arboreum. The sequence continues at coordinate 27,837,540 of NC_069080.1, read as the reverse complement.
ATGTGAATGTTGAATTATGAATTTGGTATGTTTAGGAAATAAATTCATAATTCCGATAATGCCCGGTAAATATTAAATCCCGTTTGAATACATGAAATTCGATTGGATACTGGGCTCCTGTATTGGTTGTGGTCTTGCATATGTTGCAAACACACCATAACTCGAAAGAGCGTCCCGTTATTAGCTCTTCTGAGCTTCCCATTATAGCTCTTCGGAGCGTCTCGATAGGTTGTAATCCTATATGTGTTGTGGACACACCTTAGCTCTTATGAGCTTCCCGATTACGGCTCTTTGTGAGTTTCTCGTTAATTGGCTCTTTGTGAGCTTCTCGATATGGCTTGCTTGAACTTCCCGAGATATGGCTATCTGGAGCTCACCGATTAATGGTTCTTCAGAGCTACCCATTATAGGCTTGCAAAATCTTCCTGAATATTGCTTTTATGAGTGTCTTATTTTAGCCTGGATAATCTTCCCGTTTATGTGCTTTTATAAGCACTCCTGAATATGAGTTGACGGATTTACCGTATTGTACACTTCGTGTGTATTGCCCATGTATCCATCGATATTTTAAATGATTCAATGGGAAAGTTCTGATATGAGATGATATGAATTTCAAGATGAATTACTATGAGAAATACTTGAAATATAAAGATATAATATGTACATGATTATTGTATGCTTGATATGATAAATACATGGATGTGGAAATTGAATAAGGATGAGCTCATTCTTGTCTCTTGAAACTTATGTGAATTACATAACTAACATGTTTGATGAGGATGTATGTGTGTTTAGATATTGATTTAACTGATTTGGATGCAATTGTATGATTACTTTAAAAGCGAATAAATGGTAAGTTTATTTCCCGTTATATGAACTTACTAAGCTTAAAAGCTTACTTTGTTTTATTTCCTCTATTTTATAGTGTTTGGAAGCTTATAAAGGTTGGAATTGGTTGGAGCATCATCAAACTATTCTTCAGTTCATTTTGGTATAAATAGCAAACTTATTTTATTATAATGGCATGTATAGGTTAAGTTGGCCAATGATGGCATATATATGGTAGGTTGTAACTAGCCATTGGAATGGCTAGTGATGGCTTGTTTGATGTTAATCTAGGAGGGTATAATATGATTAATATAAATATGTGTTTGGTATGATTAGATTGAATTTTGGTAGATTTATATGTTTATACAAATAGGTAAGTTTGAATACATGAATACATGTGATGATATATCATGCATAAGATTGGTTGTGGCTTGGTTTTAATGTCTTAAATTGGTTGGTGAATGTATTCAAGTGTTGTTGGAGGTTGAAGGCAAATTTGGGTGAGAAAAGTGGCCCTAAAAATGGCCTATTTTCGTCCACACAAGTAGACACATAGGCGTGTGTCTCAGCCGTGTGTGACATATGGCCATGCACACAGGTGTGTGGTTTAACTATGTGTCCCCTGCATCTTTAAAATTGAGAAATTGAACGCCTAGGTATTTTCACACTGGCAGAGACACGGGCGTGTGTGTTTGCCATGTGTGACACACAGCCTAGCACACGGGCGTGTGACTTGGCCGAGTGACCCCTGTACCTAATTAATGTAATATAAATTGTTCACACGGCCTAGCACATGGGCATGTGGCTTGGTCGTGTGACCCAAGCAGTAGCTACCCTAATTTGAACACGGGCTGGGACACAGTCGAGTGCCTCACATCGAATGCCCACATGGCCTGGGACATGGGAGTATCATTGTGCATATGTCCCTTGCATCTAAGAAAATTTTGAAATTTCGTGAAAAATTCTCTAAGATCCTGGTTTAGTCCTGATTTGATCTAAATGCATATTATGGGCCTCGAGGGCCCATTTAAGGGACAATATGATTGATTTCGGATATGAATAGTAAATGATATGAATTTTTCTATAACTAATCTGTAAACTCCGGTAATGCTCCATGACCCTGTTCTGGCGACGGATAGGGATTAGGGTTGTTATATTATTGGTTATACATCATATGGTTACATGGTAAATAATACATTAGCATATAAATCATTATAACATTAAAATGATATTTAATCATACAAACTTACCTTGACTACTAGGGCGTAGAAATGAGATTGACTAATTCGAGGCTTTAGCTTTTCCCCGATCTCTTGGTCTATCTTGATCTAAATAGACAAATTTAATGCATTTAATAGCCTTAGTATTCAATTTAGTTCACATTTCATATTTTTGCAAAATTACTATTTTGCCTTTAACATTTGAACTTTTTACAAATTAGTCTTAAAGCTCATAAATTGAAATCTAAGCAATTTCATCCTTATTTCATGCTAGCCAAATACACTTGGGACCTATATCAACCCATAGAAATCAACATTTCACAAATTTACCATAGAATTTTACTACTTTTACAAATAAATCCCTAAATGACAATTTCATAAAAAAATACTTTACAAAACTTGTTTATTTATCAACAAGGACTCATAATCTTTCATAAAACATCAAGAATCATGCAAAAAAATTCATGGAAAAACTCTATATCTTTAATAGTTTTGCAAAAACATAGAAATCACTAAAACGAGATAAAAAAATCTCTTACATGCAATGAGAAAGCTTGGCTGAACCTTTAAGCATTCTTCAATGGAGTTCTCTTAGTCTATTTTTGGTGAAGAGATGAAAACAAAAGATGATACCTTTTGTTTATGTTATTTACTTAACTTAATTATTAGTTTATTAAATTAACCTTACTTATTAACATCAAAATAACTAAATTTTGTGTCCATCTTTGTCCACTAACACTATAAATGGTCTAATTACCATCTAAATCTATCACATTAAATTTCATAGCTAATTGATACCTTTAACTAATAGAACTTCACTTTTGTACCTTTTACAATTTAGTCCTTTTTAAGAAATTAAGCATGCAAACGTCAAAATTTCTTAACGAAATTTTTATACGACCTTACTAACATTGCATAGACATTTAAATGTTAATAAAATAATAATTTACTCGCCATATTTGTGGTCCTGAAACCACTGTTTTTATTTCCTTAAAAACGAGTTGTTACAATTTTTATTAAATATTTATGGGCTCGGCTTATGGAAATAAGGTCCCGATACCTCATTTTCCAAAATCACTTAACTTTAGGGTCAAACCACTTATACTCAGTTAATTGTTCAATGGGAAAAAAATTACCATATTAAAATTCAATAAAACACTATAATAAACTCATAAATATTATTAAATAATATTTACTGACATGATCATCAAAATATGGAGTTTTGAAACTGTCATTTTCAGTACGACTGAAAAATGGGTTGTTACAAAATTGCCCCTATAGTTTTTTCACTCGTCAGGTATCGGTATCATAATACCCAGGCTCGGTTATGATGATACCCACAACAATCTTGAGATTGGGAGTCTCAGGGGTCTCAGTATCGCGATACCCATGGTTTGGTATCGGGATACCACTGTAGATGACCTCTATTCTCCTCATTTTAGCACTGTCAAGTGTATTACAACTTCTATTCTTCGATATCATGATACCCCCTTTAGGTGATGTTTTCTTTACGTTTGAGCCATCATCGACTCCTTACAACACTCATTCAACTTGTTAGGTTACCCATGGCACAATTGACCAATTTGGGTCTAAAAATGGCTTAAAAATAATAAAAACAATTTATTAACAACAAAACTAAAAATAGACAAAAACATATAAAAGACACTTAAATTGCTTGAGAATAAGTTCCTTAAGTGTAATGGAGAGCCTAATTTGACGTATCAAATTATGACAGATCAAACTCCCATACACTTAACTCTTTTTTTGTCCTCAAGCAAACACACAAAACATGAAAAAGGACAACCTTTAGACTAAATCAAACAGTTAGGTCACATAGTGGTAAAACATTGAACTTGTACGAGAACTACCTCACATGCAACTTAAGAGTGATATCTAGTTAACTCGGGTATTTTTAAAACAAACACAATTAGTTCAATATGTTAAAGTACTGATAAATACAGAAGCAATTAAACGGAATGTATGTACAAGTGTTGTCCATCAAAATGAATTACATGGATAGCTCATAGATATTAAAAATGAATTAGTCATGTTAATCCGAACAAATACAAGCAATTCAAGAAATATTGTATTATTGAATTATTAGGGTCTCAAGCACTAGAAATGGTTAAGCACATGATATTATTTCCCACTCGCCCCTAATTTATTCATAAGCTCACCTTTTTATTTCTCCAAAATTTTAGAAGATACTACGCAATATAGACACATGCAAAACAAGTAAGAGTTAATACATTTTGACTTGAAAGATTTTCTTTCTCAAGCTCGACTTTGATTTCGTTAAAACTTTTTTCTTCTTTTTGCATTCTTCTACTCACAATGTTTTTAACCCTCACCTTGCTTTTATTCACTCAACAATTCTATTTTTTTACTTTTTTTAATTTTGTTTTCTAACTCACTTAGCAAAGTTCTATATGTACAATATCATGTAGTCTCTTCTTTTCTTTTTTGCACAAGAAGCCACCATAACATCTCTACCTAACCTCTAATGTCCATGGCCTGACGTTTACTGCATAGTGCATTTTAAGAATCGGGATAGAGAAGGGTTGATTTATTGACTCGTTTAGGTTTAAGACTTTAATAAGAAGGCTAAACAAGAAAAAGATAATTGAGGCTCAAAATACAGGAACTAATGGTATATAGCAGAAGGTAAAGCTTTTGAGATCTAGGAAAAACAAATGACCTCCCTCGGTGGGTTATCGACTAAATGTAACACCCCTAACATGTATCCGTTGCCAGAACAAGGTTTCAGAGCATTACCGGAACATTCAAAAAAATTTAGAAATAACTTATGTAAATTACTATTCATTTACTGAGATCATTCATAACATCCCTTGATTGGACCCTCGAGGTCCAATACGAGCATTAAAATTTGAGTTGGGACTTAATCGGTACCTCTAAGAATTTTTCGCTAAATTACAAAAATTTTTCCAAGGTGCTGGGCTCACACGCCCATTTGGTCCAAGGGACACGCCTATTGGAGGCCGTGTTTGACCTCGTGTAACTCTATGACTTGCACACACGGCCATGCCACATGTCTCGTGTAACGCTCGTATCTCTTCCCGTGTACTAAATTCTAAGCATTTTGTTTCTCAAATTAAAGTGCAGGGGACACACGGCCTAACCACATGCCCATGTGACTAGGCCTTGTGTCACACACAGTCTAGATACACGCCTATGTGGACAAAATGAAGCCATTTCTAGCTTCATTTCTCACCCAAAATTTCACCCAAGACCTGCACTTGAAAGAAACGTCTAATACCAACCAAAGCATTCGACTTAAGCAAATTTCATCATTCACAAGACATATCAGTACAAGCATACATGATGACAACCGTACCTTAGTTTAACTTGGGCATTCACAACATTGATCACATATTCTTAACATCACACATGTGTAAATATATATCATAATAATCTACTTAGTCATACCAAAATGAACCATTAGTAGCCACTCCAATGGCTAGGTTACAAAATAACATTTCAAGCCACTATTGGCCAAGCTGTCCTATACAGGCCATTATACCAAAATGATTTTTGCTAAGTATACCCAAAATGACTAGTTGATAGTGTGACGATGCTCCAGTGATCTCCAACCTTCACGAGCTTCCGAGCACTATAAAATGAGGGAAAATAAAATGGAGTAAGCATTAGATGCTTATTAAGTTCGTATAACGGAAACTATACTTACCAATCCTGTTTATTAAATTTAAGCACACAATATCATGTTTTCCATCCATTTGGCTAAATTGCCTAAACATATTCATCTTAAAATTTTCATGCCATGTCAAGAGTTTTGTGTCCATTGAATCATTGAATTCTAATGGATGTTTAAGTAGTACACTCGAAGTGTACGATTCAATAATCCGTCAATTTCTTATTCAAGGGTACCTATTAGAGCACTTAACCAAGAAACACTCTCTCGAACCACATATCATATAAAAGGATTACCAGTCCAGGCTAAATCCTTTATATAATGTAAGCTCAGAGGAATTTGATTAGGATTACCAATCCAAGCTAAACCCTAATCATAACGTATGCTTAAGAGGTATTATATTGGGATTTCCTGTCCGGGCTAAATTGTAGCAACCCTAACCCATATCCGTCGTCGGAATAGGGTTACGAGGCATTACCGGATAATACACATCATTCCTATACATTTATGCAATCATAATCAAAATTCATTCATTTCAATCATATTGTCCCTGCTAAGGTCTTACGAGACCTTAAAACATGCTTAGAAGTGGTTCGAGACTAAACCGATAATGTTTGCAAACTTTGGGAATCTTAGAAAATTTTTCAACATTTTAAGGGTCACACACCCGTGTAAACAAGCCGTGTGCCTCACACGGCCACCAGATACGCCCGTGTCAAAAACCGTGTGAAAACAGGGCATATTTACTGACTTGTACCACATGGCCAAGGACACGCCCGTGTGCTATGCCGTGTGAAATCTAAGGGGTTTACTGACTTGGGTTACACGACCTGTAACACCCCTAACCCGTATTCGTCGCCGGACTAGGGTTAAGAGGCATTACCGGACAATTCTAAACATTTATCAATCAATCCACAAATTTAACCATACATCATCATATCATAGTAATTCTTACACATATAGTCCTTTTAGAAGGTCTACGAAACCTTAAACATGTTTTAGGAAGGGGTTGGGACTAAACTGATCTCATGCAAAAATTTTTGAAACTAAACAATTTTTCTAAGTTATAAAGGTCACACACCTGTATGAACAGGCCGTGTGCCTCACATGGAAATAGACACGCCCGTGTGTCTAGGCCGTGTCAAAACAGGGCATACATACTGACTTATTCACATGGCCACAAGACATGCCCGTGTGCCTTGGCCGTGGTCGAAATTGACTTGGGTCACACAGCTAACCACACGCCCGTGTATCTAGCCGTGCTCGGGACTGACTTTAAATTGAAGGACTATCCCAAGGGACACACGGCAATGCAACATGACCGTGTGTTGCACACGGCTGAGACACACGCCCATGTTTCCGTCCGTGTAGACAAAAATAGACTATTTGCAAAGCCAATTTGCCACCCATTTTGGGTTATCCCTACAAGCATAAAACCAAGCACATTTCATGTCCCAAAGGCAGCCAAAATATACTAAATCATGCACAAATTTACCCATGATATCATCATTCATTCCCATATACAAATCCAACTCAAACATACCAATTCAAAGTACTAACTTCATATCAAAACATATAATTCATACATCATATTAATCCATTTCAGTTCTTAGCATTTCACATCATATCAACTTCCTAAATCAACCATGAAACTTACCAAAATTGACTATCTCATTTGGCCATTCAAGAGCATATCAAACATACCATTTTTGAACACAAGGTATATACCAAAATTCATTCATAATTTCATCCAAAACCAAGCCAAATCACATGGCTAGATATACACATCTCAAAACATATTCAAAGTTCTCTAGCCTATACATACCATACTTCACTATTCACATTTTCATATGATACCAAAATATAGTTTGATAGTGTGGTGATGATCCTCGACGATCCCTGAGCTTCCGGTAGCTTCGATGCTCTATAAAACAAATGAAAACACACACAAAGTAAGCTTTCAAAAGCTTAGTAAGCCATATATAAATAAACTTATCACATAACACAATTTTAAACCAATTCATTCATGTAGTTCATGGCAAAATACAATCACATATCCATATGTCTCATATAGCTCATTTGATCATAATTCACTCACATATACCGTATGTCCACAAATGTACATATACTTACCTTTCATTCTCAAACATGATATACCTTTCTAACGTACCTGAATTGGATACACATTCACATAGTTATTCATTTCTCAGAATTCTCGTTGAACCATACGAAATAAAATAGAATACGCGGATAGCTCGAAAAGCTGATACAATGCCAACGTCCCAGACGTGATCTTACATGTAGTCAAATATCGATGCCACTGTCCCAGACAGGGTCTTACACGAAATCAAATACGATGGCCGATGTTCCAGATATGGTCTTACATGTAAATCTCAAGTTGATGCCAATGTCCCGACGTGGTCTTACACGATAACACATATCAAAATCCTATGTCAAGACATATGTATCCTAACTATTCTTATGGTTCGTAAGGGACTTTTCGGACGTCGTCCATCATCGAAACTTTCTCGGATTTCACATATTCATCTTCCATATTCATCCATCACAATTCAATATCATATAAGCATGAATAAATCAATTCAAACACATTTATTTGTATATAGACTTACCTCGTACGAAAATGAACAGATTTAACTGACTACTCAACCACTTTCGACTTTCCCCGATCTAATTTCGTTTTCTTTAGTTCTTGATCTATACACATTCAAATTTGACTCCTTTATTCACCAAACCATTCAATTCAATCCAAAAACATATAATTAGGGAATTTTACAAATTCGCCCTCACATTTTCACATTTTGACATTTAAGTCCTTATTTCATAAAATCAAAAAATATGCATAATTTCTTTATACACATACTTGGCCGAATATTCATGTAGTTCATATAAGCCCATATCTTTCATTTAATTCACATTTTAGTCCCTCAATTTACAATTTTCACAATTTAACCTATAATAACCAAACTCATAAAAAATTCCAATAAAAAACATATTTATCTATCATCAAGCTTTCATATTTCATCAATTAACATTACAAAACTCACAAAATCAACAATGGCATAACTCAAAATCATCATCAAATTTTGAAATTGAGGCATGGGCTTGATAAAACACTTGACAACGATTACAAAAATATAAAAATTATAAAAAATCGAACAAAACTCATACCTCAATTAAGCCTTGTGTGTGCCGAAACTTAAAACTCTTCAAACTTAGGTTTTTCTTTTCTATTTTCGGTGCATGAACACTAAAATGAGCTTAATTTTTAACTTTGTTTTATTAAATCAACATTTAATTATCAATTTACTAATATAACCTTTTTAATTTCATTTAAAAACAACTAAGTAATGTCCAACTTTGTCCATGCATAATTCCAATGGTCCATTTACATGTTAAAGACCTCACATTTAATAAGACACATCAATTCGGCACTTAATCAAATAGAAGGCCACTTTTGCATTTTACGTGATTAAGTCCTTTCCATAATTTGACACATAAACAATAAAATTAAATCACGAAATTGTTACAGATATCAATTCACATATTAGAAGCATGGAAAATAATATTAAAAATTTTTTTTACTCAGATTTGTGGTCTCAAAACCACTATTCCAACTAAGGCCTAAACCGGGCTGTTACAACTCTCCCCTCTTAGGGATTTTCGTCCCCGAAAATCTTATCGTTGAACAGATTCGGATATTGTTGTCTCATAGCATCTTCAGGTTCCCACGTAGCTTCTTCGACACCATTTCGATGCCACATTACTTTTATTAACAGAATTTTCTTATTTCGCAGTTCTTTAACCTCGCAAGCTAAGATACGAATCGGTTCTTCTTCATAAGTCATATCAGACTGAATTTTTATTTTGGATGGAGTAATTACATGCGAGGGATCTGATCGATATCGTCGAAGCATTGATACATGAAACACATTATGAATATTTTCTAACTCAGGTGGTAACAACAATCTATAAGCAATTGGCTCGACACGCTCGATAATCTCAAACGGTCCAATAAACCTCGAACTCAATTTGCCTTTTCTGCCGAATCGGAGTACTTTCTTCCTCAGAGATAATTTTAGAAACACTTTTTTGCTGATTTCGAATTCAATATCTTTTCATTTCAAATCTGCATATGATTTCTGACGATCGGAAGCTGCTTTCAACCTATCTCGAATTGTCTTTACTTTCTGTTTAGTCTCTTTTATCAAATCAATTCCGCGTATCTTATTTTCACTGAGCTCTAACTAATAAAATGGTGTATGTCATTTTCTAACATATAAGGCTTCGTATGGTGCCATTTTAATGCTCAATTGAAAACTATTATTATAAATGAATTCAATCAATGGCAAATACTGTTCCTACGAACCTTCAAACTTAAGAATGCAACATCTCAACATATCCTCGAGTATTTGAATAATCTGCTCGGATTAACCATCAGTCTATAGGTGAAAAGCAGTACTGAAGTGCAATTTCATACCTAAACCCTCTTGTAGTTTCTTCCAAAACCGTGAAGTGAATCTTGGATCTCTATCTGACATAATAGACAATGGTACCCCGTGCAATCTCACAATATCGGAAATGTATAACTCAACCAATTTATCAACCGAATAGTCAAATCGTACTGGAATAAAATGAGCTAATTTCGTCAATCTATCAACTATAACTCAGATCGCATCTTTCTTTCTCAGAGATAGGGGCAAACCTGAAACAAAATCCATCGTTATTCTATCACATTTCCACTCCGGAATCATAATCGGTTGTAACAAACCGGATGGCACCTGATGTTCAGTTTTAACTTGTTGACAGATCAAACATTTTGAAACAAATTCAGAGATATCTCTTTTCATTCCAGGCCACCAGTATAGTTGATTCAAATCATTATAAATTTTTGTACTACCCAGATGTACAGATAGATGACTGCTATGAGCTTCTTTCAAAATCATCTGAATCAATTCTGGATTTCTCAGAATACAAATTCTATCTCGAAATCTCAAACAATCATTATCATCAACTCTAAATTCTGAATCAGAATTCAATTTACACTGAGCTCGTTTTGCTATTATTTCATTATCAACTTTCTGAGCTTCAAAAGTCTATTGTAAAAAAAATGGCCTCGTTTTCAATTGAGCTAAAACTGAATCATCATTAGGCAGAAGCAAATGAGCATTCATCGCATGTAAAGCAAATAATGATTTTTGGCTCAATGCATTAGCAACAATATTTTCTTTTCCTGAATGATAGTCAATCACTAACTCATAGTCTTTAGCAATTCTATGCATCTTCTCTGTCGCAGATTCAAATCTTTCTGAGTCATCAGATATTTCAGGCTTTTATGATCTGAAAACACATGACATTTTTCACCAAATAGATAGTGATGCCAAATCTTCAAAGCGAAGCGGCTAACTCAAGGTCGTGTGTCAGATAATTCCTTTCATGTGGCTTTAACTGTCTCGAAATATAGGCTATAAATTTACCTTCTTACATCAAAACACATCCCAGATCATTCATCAAAGCATCACTGTAAATGATAAATTCTTTACTTGATTTTGGCTGTACTAACATGGGAGCTTCAGTCAATAATAGTTTCAACTGTTCAAAACTTTTCTGACATTTATCTGACCACTCGAACTTAACATCTTTCTGTAACAGTCTTGTCATTGGAGTTGCAATCATATAGAATCATTTTACGAATCATCTGTAATAACCAGCAAGTCCTAGAAAATTGTGGATTCATAAACATTTCTCGGAGGCTTTTAATCTAACATCAACTCGTATACTAGATGCTGACACAATATGGCCCAAAAAACTAACTTCGTGCAACCAAAATTCACATTAAATGAACTTTGTATATAAATACTTATCACGCAACGTCTGTAATACTATTCTTAAATGCTCGACATTTTCATTTTCATTACGCGAATAATTCAATATATCATCAATGAAAACAACAACAAATCGATCTAAATACAGTCTGAAAATTTTGTTCATTAAATCCATAAAAATAGCAAGTGCATTCATTAGTCCAAAAGGCATAACTAAAAACTCATAATGTCCGTACCGTGTTCTGAATACAGTTTTGGGAATGTCTGAATCTTTTACTCTCAACTGATAATAACCCGATCTCAGATCTATCTTTGAAAACACAGTAGCTCCTTTCAATTGATCAAACAAATTGTCAATTCTGGGCAAAGGATACTTGTTCTTAATAGTCACTTTGTTCAATTGACGATAATCAATACACATTCTCATTGTGCCGTCTTTCTTTTTCACAAACAGAACAGGAGCACCCCAAGGTGAGAAACTCGATCTTGCGAATCATCTATTGGTCAACTCTTGAAACTGAGATTTCAATTCTTTCAATTCTGTTGGAGCCATTCTATATGGAGCTATTGAGATTGGGGTCGTCCCCGGTACTAACTCAATGCTAAAATCAACTTCTCGAAACGGAGGTAGAAGTTCTTCAGGAAACACATCAGGGAATTCACAGATAACAGACACTGATTCAACTTTCTTTTCTGTCACTTTCGAATCAATCACATAGGCAAAATAGGCTTCACAACCCTTTTTCACATATTTCTGAGCTTTCGTCGACGAAATCACAGTCAGCAAACCATTCAAATCATTAGACTCAATCCGAATTATCTCATCATTTTGACATTTCAATTCAATAGTCTTTCGTTTGCAGTTCACAATAGCATCATGCAAAGTTAGCCAATTCATACCCAGAATTATTATCAAATTCGTCAAATGGTAACAACATCAGATCAGGTGGAAAATAATTATCTCAAATCATCAACAGATAGTTCTTGCATACTTCATCAACCAGAACACATTTGCCTAAGGGGTTCGATACACTAATCACGTATTCAGTAGACTCTACAGGCGAAGTCTTACTGTATACTAAAGTCTCACATCCATACAAATGTGTCGATCCTGGATCTATCAATGCAATCACAAAAGTATCGTAAAGAGTAAATGTACTAGTTATAACATCTGGAGATAAAGCTTCCTCACGAGCTCGGATGGCATAGGCTCTGGCAGGTGCTCTAGCTTCAGATTGTATAGCTATATCTTTAGTTGTTCTCTGGCTACCACTCACATTTCTAGTATTTCTCGGTGGTCTACCTCTAACTGTATTACTACTTGACCTCGAATTATGCACAATTTCTTGCCCAGCAAACTCGGGACAATCACGTATAAAGTGATTTAAGGATCCACATTTGAAACAGGCTCGATCATTCAATCTACAACTTCCTGGATGTCTTTTACCACAGTTTCTACACTTTGGTCGATCGGATCAAACATTTTCAACACTTGCAACAGAAGTAGCTGGAGTTTTAAAGCTAGAATGTGATCTTGCACGATCTCTACTCGAATAACCCATAGTAGCTTTTGAATGGCAATAATCATCTCAAAACTTCTTTGATACTGACTGAAATGACTTATTCGATGATCTTTTTTGTACCTCCCTAGCTTCTATGTCGGCCTTTCTTTTTTCTTTACTCAATTCTTTAGCTTTACACGCTCGTTCAACAAGCACCACCGTTTCTTTTATTTCCAGAATCTCAACTAACAAGCGGATATCTTCATTTAAGCTATCTTCAAATCTTTTACACAGTATTACTTCAGTCGAGACACATTCTCGTGCATACTGGCTCAATCTCACAAATTCTCGCTCGTATTCCGTAACAGACATACGGCCCTGTTTTAGCCCAAGAAGCTCTTTACGTTTCTGATCTATAAATCTTTCACTGATTTCTTTCTTTCGAAATTCGGTTTGGAAGAAATCCCAAGTGATTCGTTCTCTTGGAGCCACTGATATCAAAGTTTTCCACCACTAATACGCCGTATCTCTCAAAAGTGACACATCACATTTAACACATTCTTCCAGAGTACAAGACAACTCATCAAATACCCAAATCATATTCTTAAGCTAGGACTCAGCTCTCTTAGCATCATCATCAGTAGTAGCACAGAGTTCTTCAGCCCCATATTTTCTAATCTTATCAATTAGAGGCTTATTTAGACAAATCAAATCTACCACTTGAGGAACTACAGGAACTTGTGGGGGCGGAGGTTGAGGAGTAGCTGGATTAGTTCTAACATATTAAATGAACCACTCATTCATCATTTGGAAGAAGGCTTGCTTAGCCTTTCCCTCATGGCTACTAGAAACTAGTCTAGAATCAGACGGCGCTGTCCCTTGAGCGGAAGCAGGCGCATTACCTTCGACATTGTTAGCTACGGCTTGTTCGGGATCCATTACAATATGAAAAACACATTTTACTTGTCAGGATTCATCACAGTTCGTATATATGGCATGTATAGGTAGACTCACATATGCTACATTATTCCTAGAATCGACTAAACCATTACTCTGATACCAACCAAATGTAACATCTCTACCCCGTATCAGTCACCAGACTGGGATTAAGAGGCATTACCGGACAATTCAGAACATTTATCAATCAATCCAAAACTTTAATCACTCATCATCATATCATAGCAATTCTTACACATATAGTCCCTTTAGAAGGTCTACGAAACCTTAAACATGCTTTAAAAAGGGGTTGAGACTAAACCAATCTCATACAAAATTTTTTGAAACTAAACAATTTTTCTAAGTTATAAAGGTCACACGCCCGTATGATCAGGCCGTGTGCCTTACATGGCCACAAGACATGCCCGTGTGCCTTGGCTGTGGTCGAAATTGTCTTAGGTCACACGACTAACCACATGCCCGTGTATCTAGGCCGTGCTCAGGACTGAATTTAAATTGAAAGACTATCCCAAAGGACACACGATAGTGCAACATGACTGTGTGTTGCACACGGCTGAGACACACGCCCGTGTTTCCATCATTATGGACAAAAATAGGCTATTTGCAAAGCCAATGTGCCACCCATTTTGGGTTATCCCTACAAGCATAAAACCAAGCATATTTCAGGTCCTAAAGGCAGCCAAAATATACTAAATCATGCACAAATTTACCCATGATATCATCATTCATTCCCATATACAAATCCAACTCAAACATACCAATTCAAAGTACTAACTTCATATCAAAACATATAATTCATACATCATATTAATCCATTTCAGTTCTTAGCATTTCACATCATATCAACTTCCTAAATCAACCATGAAACTTACCAAAATTGACTACCTCATTTGGCCATTCAAGAACATATCAAACATACCATTTTTGGACACAAAGCATATACCAAAATTCATTCATAATTTCATCCATAACCAAGCCACATCACATGGCTGGATATACACATCTCAAAACACATTCAAAGTTCTCTAGCCTATACATGCCATACTTCACTATTCACATTTTCGTATGATACCAAAATATAGTTTGATAGTGCGGTGATGATCCTCGACGATCCCCGAGCTTCCGGTAGCTTCGATACTCTATAAAACAAATGAAAACACACACAAAGTAAGCTTTCAACAACTTAGTAAACCATATACAAATAAACTTATCACATAAGAAAATTGTAAACCAATTCATTCATGTAGTTCATGGAAAAATACAATCACATATCCATATGTCTCATATAGCTCATTTGATCATAATTCACTCACATATACCATATGTCTACAAATGTACATATACTTACCTTTCATTCTCAAACATGATATACCTTTCGAACGTACCTGAATTGGATACACATTCACATAGTTATTCATTTCCCAGAATGCCCGTTGAATCATACGGAATAAAATAGGATACGTGGATAGCTCGGAAAGCTCATACAATGCCAACGTCCCAAACATGGTCCTACATGCAGTCAAATATCGATGCCACTATCCCAGACAGGGTCTTACACGAAATCAAATACGATTTTGATGTTTCAGATATGGTCTTACACGAAAAAATCAAGTCGATGCCAACGTACCAAACGTGGTCTTACACAGTAACACTTATCGGAATCCTATGTCATGACATATGTATCCTAACTATTCCTATGGTTCGTACGGGACTTTTCGGACGTCGTCCATTATTGAAACTTTCTCAAATTTCACATATTCATCTTCCATATTCATCCATCACAATTCAATATCATTTAAGCATGAATAAATCAATTCAAACACATTTATTTGTATATAGACTTACCTCGTACGGAAATGAACAAATTTAATCGACTACTCGACCACTTTCGACTTTCCCCGATCTAATTCTATTTTCTTTAGTTCTTAATCTATACACATTCAAATTTAACTCCTTTATTCACCAACTCATTCAATTCAGTCCAAAAACGTATAATTAAGGAATTTTACAAATTAGCCGTCACATTTTCACATTTTGACATTTAAGTCCTTATTTCATAAAATAAAAAAAATACGCATAATTTCTTTATACACATACTTGGCCGAATATTCATGTAGTTCATATAATCCCATATCTTTCATTTAATTCACATTTTAGTCCCTCAATTTAAAATTTTCACAATTTAACCCATAATAATCAAATTCATCAAAAATTCTAATACAAAACATATTTCATCAATTAACATTACAAAACTCACAAAATCAAAAATGGAATAACTCAAAATCATCATCAAATTTTGAAATTGAGGCATGGGCTTGATAAAACACTTGACAACGATTAGAAAAACATAAAAATTATCAAAAACTAAACAAAACTCATACATTAATTAAGCCTTGTGTGTGCCGAAACTTAAAACTCTTTAAACTTAGGTTTTGTTTTTCTATTTTCGGTGCAGAACACTAAAATAAGCTTAATTTTTAACTTTGTATTATTAAATCAACATTTAATTATCAATTTACTAATATAACCTTTTTAATTTCATTTAAAAACAACTAACTAATTGTAACACCCCTTACCCTTACCTGAGACCGGGACTAGGTATGAGGCGTTACCAAACATATACTTGGACATTTTTAGAAAATACGGGGTATAAAATTTCATTCTAAATTAAAACCAATCAAACAACATCTTAGTGTCCTTATTATGAGCCTACAAGACCCAAAACATATATTGAGAAAGGTCCGGGACAAAACCGAGAACCTAAGAAAATTTTAGGAAAATTTTTTAGGTTAAGCCTCACAAGCTCGTGTGCTGTGGGACACGCCCGTGTCCCTAACCCATGTGGAATTAATTAAATTTATTTTCTATCTCGAACCTACAGGGGTTTTCAGACGGCCAACCACACGCCCGTGTCCCTGGCCCGTGTCTTTCACACGGGCTAGACACGCCCGTGTGGTCATCTGTGTCCAAAAACCCAGACATTCTGTTTATGAAGTCAGCATGTATTTAGGGGCACACGGCCAAGACACACGCTTGTGTGCTAGGCTGTGCCCTTTACACGGTTGAGACACATGGCCATGTCTCTTCCTGTGTTTTTACTACCATGCATTCTGACTAAAGAAATTTTAGGTGCAAGGGACATACGGCCGTACCACACGCCCATGGGGCTGATTGTGTGTCACACACGGCCTAGACACATGCCTGTGTGTCTACCCGTGTAGACCCTTTTTAGGCTATAATTTCAAGCCAATGGTCACCCTCATCATTTCCTCACATATAAGAACCCCAATTGCATTTAACATGACCCAAATATACTCAATGACTATCCTCAATGAATTTATTGCATGTCAACCTCATCTCATTGGTTAAATACATACTCAATTATCCCTTTTTTTTATAATAAGGATTTCCGTCCCATTGAAACGTATTTAGGCTTGGCTCATTATTACAATTCATTGCCAATTTTTGCCTAACCATTTTCAAATATTTTGACCACATTACAAATGTCAATTTATGATATACCACATTTAATCATCACAAGAACATTTCTAACATAAATATGCATGGTTGGTAGGTCATAACCTACAACGAAATAAGCCATGTCTTATGGTTATATACCAAAAAGAATAAGTTTAACATTTAAGCCTTTTCATTGGCCAACCAATGACATATAACACCAAGTAACCACAAACCTATACATGCCATTGTAATAAAATAGAAGTATCTATATGCCAAAACAGGACAAATAGATAGTGTTGACAATACTCCAACCGTCTTCCAATCTCTACGAGTCTTCGAGCTCTGTAAGACAGGGAAAAGAGAGGGGTAAGCATTTACAAGCTTAGTAAGCTCGAATAACTAGAAAGTAAACTTACCGGTTAATTAGCATACAACCATGTTAGACAACCAATCCAATAAATAGAGGATAGCCTCCTATTACATGCACTCAAACATCAAGTTAGTCCCACAATAATTCATCATGTAATTTGTCTTAGATAAGCTCATCATCCAACATTTTCATTTCTATACCTCATTTTAATCCTGTTGAGTACCTCGAAAATCTCGATGGATTATCCATTTACCGTCAAGTCATAAGAGTGATCTTCTCAAGTACGCACTCCCGTAAACCTCACATCTTACGGTGGGATTACCAGTCTAGGCTAAATCCCCCGTAATATAAACTCATAGAGTGTTGTCGGGATTACCAGTCTAGGCTAAATTCCTTATAGTGACAAACAACCTTAATGAGCTGGGATCTGAAATACCAGTCCAGGCTAAATCCAGACCATAATCAAATTACCCGTCCGGGCTAAATCCTTAATGCACACATATTCTTCGGGAGGCCTAGTCACTCAAAGAACACCCATCTGAGCTAGATCCTTCCTATATTTGAGATCAACAGATTACCCATCTGGGCTAAATCTTTTTCTGTAACACATGCAGGATCTCAAGTCACGTAAGCCATGGTTTATCCATCGAATTTCCCTTTTAACTTCAACTGGGACATTTACCATCTTGTCATTATTATTATTAACACATTTCATGGATTTTCATACCATCATTATATACAACTATCACACATTCATAAAACATGCATTTAGGCATATTATGGGTTTACCTTAAGTTATTCAAACTTACTTGGTATATGTGTCAGTTTTCGCATTTCAGTTATTCCGAAACCTTTCGTTTTCCTCGATCGACCTCTGAAATTTTTTCATCGGGGTCTATAACAATAAAAATGAACTATAGATATCTCACATTATTCTTTCCGAGCCTAAATTTCACCCTAGACAAAATGACCGTTTTGCCCCTAACCTTTCACATTATTTACGATTTAATCCCTAGGCTCGTAAAATGATATACATGCAATTCCTTGGTTACCCAAGCCTAGCCGAATGTATTATAAACTCATACTAGCCCACATTTTCCTCTACTTCACATTTCTGCAACATATTTTTTAATTTTTACAAAAAGATCCCTTTAAAGGCTTCACCCTAGCCGATGTTTGCCTAACGAGTTAGATACTTTTACCACAAATTCAATAGACTCAACTAGCATGTTCATACTTGGTACCAATTTCATGCAAATATATGAATGGGTGGACCCTGGATCAATTAAAGCAACCACAGATATATCATGGATAGAAAAGGTACCCGTAATAACGTCGGAAGATGAAGCCTCATTGCAAGCGCGAATTGAATACATCCTTGCCGGTGCTCTATTTTCAGGCCTCCCAGTTGGGGCATTCTTACTATTTGCTCCACTCCTCGAATTCTTTTGCGGCCTTCCTCTAGGAGCAATATTATCAGACTTCGCATTTTGGGATTTCTCCTTCTCAACCATCTCAGGATAATCTTTAATAAAATGATCATGGGATCGACATTTGAAACATGCCCGGCTATTCATCCAGCACTCACCGGGGTGGCGTTGGCCACAGTGTTGACGCTCAGGACTATTCGATCGAGCATTGTCCACACTCGCTACCGAAGTAGTCTGAGCCTTATGTCCTGAAGACTGTTTCCCTTGGTTTCTAGTTGAGAATCCAGCTGAAGAACTCGATCGAGTGTTAAATTACTTTTGTTCCTTCAATGAAGACTGAAATGATTTACCCATCTGTTCCTTCAATGAAGACTGAAATGATTTACCCATCTGTCTCTTTTTCAAGTCGCAAAACTCTAATTCAGGCTTCCTTTTTTCCTTGGCCAATTCTTTGGCCTTACAAGCTCTCTCTACCAGTACCATAAATTCTCTCAGTTCAAAGACACCCACAATCAATCAGATGTTTTCATTTAATTTGTCTTCGAATCTCTTACACATGATGGCCTCGGTCGATATACATTCTCGAGCATACTTAATAAATCCCATAAACTCACGTTCATAAACCATCACCGTCATCCGGCCTTGTTTTAACTCGAGAAATTACTTTCATTTTTGGTCGATGAACCATTGGCTAATATACTTCTTCTAGAACTCCTCTTGGAAGAATTCCCAAGTGACTATTTCCCTTGGTACAACCGACACAAGGGTGCTCCACCATTGGTATGCTAAGTCTTTTAGAAGTGAATACGACACATTTTATGCACTCATCCTGTGTGCATGACAATTCATCAAATACCCTGATGGTATTCTCAAGCCAAAACTCTGCCCTTTTGGGATCGTCATATTTATTAGCACGGAACTCCTTGGCTCTATCCTTTCGGATCTTGTCCACTGGGGGTCTATTCAACCTCACGAAATCCATACCCTAGGGTGCTACTGGGACATGTTGAGGAATAAGTAGGGGCGGAGGGGGTTGAGCATTTGGGTTCGCTCAAACGAACTCCGTGTACGAGTTATTCATCATATGGAGAAAGGCCTCCCGAGCCCCTTCTCCTCCTCCCTGACTAACCGTGGGAGGTCAATTATCAGTCGACATCGCACTTTCAGCGGGAGCCGGTGCGTTACTCTCAACATCGTCTGCCATTGTTCGATCGAGATCCATTACTATATGAAAAACACAATTTAAACTTGTCAGGAGTGATCACACTATCACAATATATGTATGGCATGTATAGCTAGACTCGAATACATGCCACGTTAGTCTGAGAATCGACTAAACTGTAGCTCTGATACCACTAAATGTAACACCCTACTCCCAAGTCCTACACCGAGATGGGATACGATGCGTTACCACACTTAAACACATGCATTTCCAATGTTTTCGAATCATCAAGACTTAATCAAATTTAAAACTTTAACTAAACCCCTTAACAAAGGCCTACAGGCCTCAAACGTCCATTGGAAACCACTCAGGACCAGCTTGGGTCCTTGGCCGAATTAAAAAAAAGTTACCCTAGAAACAAGGCACACGCCCGTGTGGGAGGGCAACACGCCCATGGGTTCATTTTGACACGGCTGTGCTAATGGCCCGTGTAACACACACGGCCTAAGCCTCTAGGAACACGCCTGTGTCCCACACCCGTGTGAATTAAATTCTAAATTTGAACCTATAGGGGTTTTCACACGGCCTGACACACGCTCGTATCTATGGCCCGTGTCTCTCACACGGCCATGACACACCGGTATCCTAGCCCGTGTCTAAAAACCTTGACATTCTATTTCTGACGTCAGCATCCAATAAGGGGCACACGGCCAAGGCACACACCCTTGGCCAGAGGCCGTGTCCTCCACACGGCTGAGACACACGACTGTGTCTCTGCCCGTGTGTTTACTACCATGCATTCTGACTTGAATTTTTTACATGCAGGGGACACATGGCTGGACAACACGCCCATGGGGCTGGTCGTGTGTCATACACGTCCTAGACACACGCCCATGTGTCTACTTGTGTGGACAAAATAAGGCTATTTACCAAGCCTCTTTGCCACCCATACTAACACTTACCTTCACAAGATCAACCAAACCAATACAAGCATAATAAATATATATAATGAATTCAACCACGACCATTTGAAATTTGCATCAAATGCATGTAATAATAGTAATTAATATTAGCCAACACTAATGGCTTATACAAAATGAATATCACATCCATCCTATGAGCCAACACTTGTGGCTAATCTAACAAGACATAAACTAAAGATTCGAGTCCCTATACATGCCAAAAATCAAAACAATTGAACTAGCTATACCAAAAGCTTCATGTGATAGTGTGATCACTCTCTTCGACGCCTCTTGATCCCTGATACTAGCTTGACAGCACTATAAGAAAACAGAAAAGAAGGGGGTAAGCATAAAGCTTAGTAAGCTCACATGCAAATAATAAACATCATAACTCATAAATTAAAATAAGGCAAAGTTTCATAAGCTTAACTTTTTTATACACACTCTTACCACAAGTATTTAACATATCAAATTCTTTACTCAAGAGGTTTTATGTACATACCTGTACCAAACTTGTAATACAATTGCATAATTCCCAATATTGATTTAGTCGCCAAATAACTACTAACTTACCCATTGAACACTAGGAATTTTATTGGATACTCGAAAATCTTACACATAACGCATTATATGTAGCCACATGCTACCTTATTTAATACACCACATATTGCTCGTTCTCGAGCTAATCACAGGCCTGTTCACACAAGCTGACAGTCAAGACGTAACTACATGGGCTGCTCACACAAGCTGACAAGTACTCGCAAGACATGCCGGGTTACCTAGCCACTTGTAGAACGTACATGACTAGCGCCCGAAGTTCAAACGAGATTTTTCTTGTAGACTTACCTTCAACAAATTCAGTCACATAAGCAGTTACATATTTTTATGGTAAAAAGGTTACCACAAAATCCCGTATAATAATAAAAAAAAAGTAATGTAACTTACCTTCAAGTGTAGAAATTACAATTCATGCATCAATTAAGCATTTATACATGATTCACATTGCATTATTTACATGTGCACTTACATCGGTATAAAATTTGTAAAAACGAGTCTAGTCTTCGTACACCTTGTTTTTTCCCCCAGTCAAGGTCCGTTCCTCGTTTTTCTTGATCTAAAAGGATAAAAATTCACTAGATAAGTTCACATAATCAACAATTCACATTCTTGGAAAATTAACCATTTTGCCCCCAAACTTTCACAAAATGACCATTTTACCCCTAGGTCTAAAATTTGATTTTTATCGAATTTCCTTATTAGCCAAGCCTAACCGACCATTTATTTCTCTTACGAAAACCCCAAATTTCAAATATTTCACAACATTCCATCTATTTTACAAACTTTGAAAAATGGTCCTATTAGGGTTTTCCTGAGAAATCCTTTCACCAAAGTTGTTCATTTCACCACTATGATTCATTTCCTTCCATAAAATTTCAGAAAACAACATAAATGTTCTCATGGTAAAATCTTAGACTTCTAACCATTTTGCAAAATAGTCCCCTCATTTGAGAGCTCATGTTACAAGGGTTCTAAAAATGCAAAAATCATCAAGAAATACCATCAAAATCACTTACTTGTGAGGGCTACAAGTTGCTGAAATTTCAAGCTTCCAAAAACCCAATTTTTGCTTAAAAAATTCAGTGGAGAAGAAGGGAAAAATGAAAAAGATGATGGCTAGACACTAGGGTAATATTTTACTATGCAATAAGCCACCTAACCATTGACCATTCTAATTTCTTGTCCCCTATGGCCGGCCATCAGCTACTAAAGGGTCTATTTGCCCTTTAAAGAGCATCAATTTTGGTTCTCTAGATATTTAACTTTTTTAGCAATCAGAATAAGACTTTTTTACTTTATGTGATTTAGTCTTTTTTCGCAATTAAGCTCACAATTGCTAAAATTAGCTCATCCAAATTTTTATGCGCTTATATAATTATACTATAACACATAAAATAATATTAAAAAAATTCTCCAACTTTGGATTAGTGGTTTCGAAACTATTTTTCTGATCAGCCCCAAAATCAGACTGTTACAAATCATTTGACTCAATTCGAATAATCTCATTATTCTGACATCTCAAATCAATCATCTTTCGTTTGCAATTCACAATAGCATCATGCAGCGTTAACCAATTCATACCCAAGATTATATCAAACTCGTAAAATGGCATCAACATCGAATAGACCAGAAGTAATTATTTCGAATCATCAATAGACAGTTCTTGCACACTTTGTCAACCAACACACAGTTGCATAAGGGATTCGATACTCTAATTAAAAATTCAGTAGAATCTACAGGAAAAGTCTTACTGGATACTAAATTTACACATACATATGAATGGGTTGATCCTGGATCTATCAATGCTATAACTTTAGTATCATAGAGAGTAAAAGTACCGGTTATAACATCTGGTGATGATGTTTCTTTGCGAGCGCGAATAGCATCGGCTCTAGCAGGTGCTCTCGCCTTAGACCTCATAGTAAAGTCTTTAGTCGCTCTCTGACTATCACTCACACTACCCGTGTTTCTGGGTGGTCTACCCCTGTTTACAGTGTTACTCGGTATCGTGTTCTGAACATCCTCTTTTTCCATCAACTCTAGAAAGTCTCGCATAAAATGATCCAACGATCCACAGTTGTAACAATTATTTCTTTTGTTCGAGCATTCTCCAAAATGTCATCGTCCATAGTGCTGACATTCAGGTTTATTGTCTTTTATATTTCCAACACTAAGCTACTGATGTAGCTTGAGGTTTAGTACCAGAGTGTTGTTTAGCACGATCCTTGCTCGAATATCCCATCGAAGCATTCGGGCGAGTATATGAATCTTTGGATTTCTTTGATGAAGACCGATACGGCTTACTCATCAATCTTTTTCTGGTGTCTCTAGCCTCTGAATCTGCTTTCCTCTGAATCTGCTTCCCTCTTTTCTTTGCTGAGATCTTGAGCTTTACAAGCCCTTTCAACTAAAACAACGAATTCTTTAATTTCCAGAATCTCGACTAATAGCTTTATATTTTCATTCAACCCATCAATGAACCGCTTATAAATAATCTCTTCGGTAGAAACATATTCCTGAGTGTTCACGATTTTCGTGTGACAGGTTTTAAATATTTATAATGAATCGTTCTTAAAACTAACTATTTACACGATGTAGGAAAGTGTACCTATCGAATAGTAGTATAGTTTTAGCAAGACTGGATTGTCAAACCCAAAAGAACTAAAAGTATTAGTAATGACTGTCTTTTTATTATCTAGCCTAAGAATAAGGGGGTTTTG
The DNA here is from genome assembly GCF_025698485.1 of Gossypium arboreum. Lineage (NCBI taxonomy): Eukaryota > Viridiplantae > Streptophyta > Magnoliopsida > Malvales > Malvaceae > Gossypium > Gossypium arboreum. Next base: position 27,812,859 of record NC_069080.1, on the reverse strand, counting down.
TTTTAACTAACTAATTATCTAAACTAAGAGTTCACAGAAAGTAGAATTGGGGGATTACTTTTGGAAAACGATTGAATTAAGACAATACCTAAGGAAAAATCCACCTAGACTTTACTTGTTATTCTGGCTCTAAATCGGATGATTTATTCATTTAACTTGTTCCGTAGAGATCCCTAAGTTATGTTATTATCCCTATTCAAGACTAATAACGTCTAATCCCTAGATTGAATAATTGAGACTTTTCTCTAATTAACACGCTAAGGTTGCATTAACTCGATCTATGGATCCCCTTATTAGGTTTCACCTTAATCCGGTAAGATTTTGTCACCCTATCTCTAGGCGTGCAATCAACTCCGCTTAATTATGAAAAATGTACTCTTAGACAAGGTCTATTCCTCCTCTGAATAAGAGCTTATCTTGAATCAGTATCCTGGGATATCAAAACAAGAATTAAGAACACATAATTAAGAATAAGTTAAATATTTATCATACAATTCAGAAAATAATAACAAGATTCGTCTCAGTTTCATTCCCGTTAGGTATTTAGGGGATTTAGTTCATAACTAAAAAGGAAAACATCTCAGAAGAATAACGAATACAAAACATAAAGAAAACCCAAAACTCCTGAAGGGAAATTGAGGGGAGATCTTCAGTCTTGATGATGAATCCGGCTTCTGAGATGGAACAATTGACTTTCTTCGAGTAATTCCTTCCTCCCTCTATGTGCCTCCTTTTTTTTCTTCCTCCTCTAGGGTGTATTTATAGGCTTTGGAATGCCTAAGAACCCTCGAAATTAGCCTTTTCTGAATTGGACTCAACTTGGGCTCGGTAGGGACACGCCCGTGTGAATCGTTCTTCAAATCTTCCAAATTGACACGGCTGTGTAGTCTGCCCATGTGAGGAAGTCCAAGCCATGTTGATTTCGTACTTTGGCCCATTTTCTCCGTTTTTGGCCCGTTTCTCATTCCTTTCGCTCTCCTATGCTCTCCTAAGTATAAAACATGAAATTAAGGCACTAGGAGCATCGAATTTACCAATTCTATGGAAAAATCATCCATAAAATGTGTTAAGCATGGTGTAAAAATATGTATAAATTACGGTTTATCAAATACCCCCACACTTAAGCATTTGCTTGTCTTCAAGCAAAATTCTCAACTCATAATCAAAATAAATCCTTCTCGACCTATAATTCCTATCGATAATATCTCAAAATAATCCATAGGTAATCATACATTGAAAATTCAACTGAAAGAACATCAAAGGTTCAATCATTCCAAGTTGAGCACTTTATCATGAAAATATAGGTGTCTCCCCTCGTCTAAATAGTTACCTTTGATTTAAAATGTCACAAAGTTTCACATCCTCACTAAATATTCACTCAAATCACTCGAGTTGATTAAGGACAATAAATAAAGCACTGAATAGTTAAGAATGAAAAGCCCTTACCATAGGCTTGCATGGAAATCACATCTCCACCACTATAAATTGAGGTGATACATCAATGAAAAGGTCTTTAGAGGGTTGTAACATAGCTTTGGTTAGGGGGTGTGGTCACAAGCTGAAAGAAAAAGTTAGAATCGAGATTGAATTGAAAAATTGCCTAACTAGAAAAAATAGCTAGTCATCAATTGCGTACAACAGAGCTTTTCTCAGAATATGGCATTTAACTTCTTTAGCTAAGAAAATTACTACTACTAAGATGTATACACTTTTTTTTTAATTAAGAACAAGTTAAATTACAAAGTAGAATAAAACATAGTTAAGCAACTATTTCAATTCCAATCTCGACAAAAATGGGGATCAAATTAATTTAGGGGATTTCAATAATAATGGGTTAAGGGTTAATATTAAGGGTAATACAAGAACTGGCTTGTTAGCTCAACGGGTTTTACTAAGGGTTAATCGTGGAGGTAGGCTTTTCATGGCATGAGTGGGTTAATCCTAAGTGCCTTTCTCATTTTAACATATCAAATCAAAAAGTGTGGTCTTGACATGCATAATCAAGCAAGTTCTAGAATAACAGTTCAATACTAACGCACTCAAAGCAATAATAAAAGTGAGCATGAAAGAATTAATAGATGCTCAAAAGGCTCAAAAATCTCAAAAAAATTATGGCTTTTTGATGTTTAAAACTTGTGAATTCCAACTCAAAGTAATGCCTAAACTTTGGGGAAATAACCTAAAATTTTAGTTTCTTAAAAATCAACTTATCATGCTTGATTCCCTAATGTCTTAAAGTTTAAACAATCAATGCATAAATGTCTATATTTTAATTCAGGATATATCAATCAAAATCATAAATCAATCAAAATTTATCCTAAATATGATATGAGAGCTTTTCAAGAGAACAAGGCAATCATTCAAGGATTTTTCTGATAGTGAAATAAATACCCCCCACATTTAAGATGTACATTGCCCTTAATGTACAAAGATAGATGTATAGAAAAGAATGTAAAAATAAGATAGGGAGAGAAGTGAAACTTCCTGAGTGCTGAATGAATTTCCTTGAACTGGAGTGTCGGAGAATAATCGGCGTGAGGGTGGAGGAGGATAGTCCGGCTGTGGTAGAGGTTCATTAGTCTGTAAGTCCTACGCCAAAAGAATATTATATCCAGTGGTAGCTATGGTCGTGGTCGAGCAGGACATGGCAGTCGTGGAGAACCTTTCCCAGTGGAGTTTTTAGTTCCTATGTGATGATGAGCTTAGGAGCTCTATATAACTGTGACAGAATCAGGAACTTTTTAGGGGGTATAAATAAGAATAATTACTCTGAATGAAATAACCGATATTAATAAATATAAAATAAAATCCTAAAATCTAAGAAAAATAAAAAAAATAAGTTTTAATAAAAATTAAAAACATAAAATAATAAATAAATGTTTTTAAACATCTTCATCGCTGGATGGTTCGTGAGGTGGGACTGGCGATGAGATGTGGAGGTGCTGACAAATCTACTGAAGAGTAGCATCAATATTGTCAAATTATTGAAAACACTGCTACTCGAATCAAGTGAGGCACTCAGAAATGTCAGCATATGAAGCCGCCGCATGAACTGGACGAGAGGGTGGTAGTGGTTAAGATGGTGGGTCCTCGTGCTGTGGAGGGACATCATCAGGAATGTCCTCGTAGGCCTCCTCCTCGGTAGGTTGGGCTAGATGATATTGAGGATGGTTGGTTCCTCGGTGCTTTTCGATCATCCTCATGCTAAGCATGCTCGAGATGCCTTGTGGAGACATCTGGCCAATGAGGGTTAAGGATGATTCTTGGGCTGCGGTGCTGAGGAGCCCGAAGTGTCGAGCCAACCGAGTAACATAGGGGCCAATAGAGATGACCCCCTTCCTATGCCGATCCGTCTGGTGCTGAATCACGAGAGCAATGAAATAGGCAAGGTCGGTGATGTGTCCGTGCGACATACACCATAAAAAGTAGGCGTCGTAAGTGTTGACGATGCTAGTGCTCTCTCGCCTTCTTGTGATCGTGTGAGCCAAAATACCGTGTAGGTACCTCAGAGATGGAGGGAGAGCCGATGCCTTGGAGTGGCTAGTATTATAGGTGGCCCCACCTAGTACTAGTGCATCCTAGTACTGTGAAGGAGAACGATGGATGTGGCAGTTGAGAGTATCTAAGTCATTCCCCTCCTTGAATTCCTCCGTATATAAGCCCAGCGCCGTACTGAATTCTAAGACGCTGAGCTGGCAGACTAATCCTCCTAAGTGAAATTGCACCGTGCCGTGATCATGTAGTTCGTCATCACGGTCTGAAGATGAAATGTGGAGCATAATTCCATCGTAAGCTCGAGATACATCAGCTCAATGATCCCAAAGAAAAGCTCCCACGAGTCGGTGGTCAGGAGGGCCCGAATTGCATCAGCCAACTGAACTTGTTCTACTACAGCCAGTCGATGCAGTGGCCCGCAATTAAAGGTCAAGCCCAGAGTATTTGGAAAAGTACTTTTGGGGCCCGATGGGGAACCTCAGGAAAGGGTGACGAACTACTAGGTTTGGTAGGACCTGAGGAAGATGACGCTCCCTTCCTTTTCTTTGAAGTAGGGACAGCGACCTTTTTGCCACATAAAGATGACATGGTACCTACGATTAAAAACATTAATTCATCTTGATGAGTAGACATGGGAAAATGTGACTAAATTCGAGAAGGGAAAATCCATAAATATGTTCAGCCACAACTACTAAGTTTAACAAAAATAATAAGTTCAATGGCATACTTTTGTGGCATTAGTATGGTGATATAAGTGAAAAATGACAAAGAATAGAATGCAACATACTATATGAATGAACAGAAATGTCAACACAAGAGGCATGAATATTTCAACTATCCTAACCATGACTAATCAAATGGAGTAGGGAAAACATGTAATGTGTAAGAATTTAAACATGAAAAGATAATAACTACTCTAGATATGAAATGTAAGTGATAAAGAGATGAAAAAAACATAAGAAGTGCATAGTACTATGATAACTTATCATGAAAAATGAGTGCAATTAAAGGGAAAAGAGTAAACAAACGCTAGAAAAGGGAGAATGAACGTCAAAAATAAAGTTAGAGGTGGCGCACGGGCTTGGCGAAGGGGAGTGTGGACTTGCAGTAGCTAGGGTTAGGGTTTTTGGGTGAAGAAGACAATGAATAGTGTAGCCTATTTATAGATTTTGGGGCACACAGCTATGGAACACACCTGTGTTCCCCAATTTTTGCCCGTGTGACTCGCAAATTTTGAATTTGCCCGTGTTCCTTGGGTGTGTAGGTGCACAAGGCCGTGTCGTACGACTGTGCCTGGCTTCGTTCGCTTCTCCCATGCCCGTGTATGTAGGCCTATGCCCGTGTTAGTTTAACAAGTTTGACCACAGTTTCTTGGCACGAGCGTGTCACATGCCCGTGTTGATTTGACAGGTTCGTCCACGGGTTCTAGACACGGGTGTGTCAAACACCCGTGTTTTTTTGGCAGGTTCGCCCACGGCCATGGCGCACGGCCGTGTTGATTTATCGTAGCCCGTGTTGGGGAAATCTTTGCCCTATTTTCACACGGCCCTAAGCATGCCCGTGTGCTTGGTCGTGACTGTGTTGAAAAACCTGTATTCAAGATCTTTGTTGGTAAGCTAGGTGTTAAAAACTAAAATTTAAAGAAATTAATATTGTTAGTGCTCAGGTTGCCTCCCGAGAAGTGCTTATTTATAGTCTAAGCTCAACTTACCTCTCCCTTGAATGGTTATGGTGGTTCGAGAAGTTTATACTCCTCATTCCTGCTATCATTCTCATCAAAATAAGGTTTCAGACGGGTGTTGTTTACCTTAAAAGTGCCGAACTTGGGATGAATTACCTCGACTGTACCGAATGGGAAAATGCTAAGTACCGTAAGAGGGATTTCTTCATTCGGTGTGGTAATGACAATGTGAGGATCTGCGGCATCTAATAAAACTTTATCTCCAACCTTAAATTGATTTGGAAAGGTATTGAGCTCATTCTTTCGTAGTTTTGGTTTATCGGGCGTTATCGGTTTATGCACCCGCCATTCATCTAGCTCCTCGATTTGTAACCTTCGATCTTTATGAACAAATCCTCTACTATTGCTTGAGAATGACTCATGTGCTTCCTTCAGACTCATTTCCTGCAAAGTAGGTTGTACCATATTGTCAGTTTTAGTAGAATGGTCTAAACAATCACCTTCAATTTTCGATGTGTTGCCAGAATTGTGAGCTTGAAGGGTGATTGTTTCGTCTCCCACACGGAGTGTGAGCTCACCTATGCCAACATCAATAATTTTTTTAGCAATTACTAAAATGGGCCTTCCTAGAATTAAAGGAGTGTTGCTATCCTCCTCTATGTCTAGAACAATGAAGTCAACGGGAAATATAAATTTATTGATTTTAACTAGCACATCTTCAATAATACCCCTAGGAAATCTTATAGTTTTATCTGCTAATTGAACACTCATACTTGTTTGTTTGGGTTTCCCAAGACCTAATTGTTTAAACATTTTGTAGGGCATGACGTTAATACTAGCCCCTAAATCAGCTAATGCATTATTAACATCTAAACTACCAATTAAGCAAGGAATTGTAAAACTCCCTGGATCTTTTAGTTTGTTGGGTAGTTTATTCTATAGAATAGCTGAGCAAACTGCGTTTAGCTCCACATGCGATGCCTCGTCCAACTTCCGTTTATATGCTAAAAGCACCTTTAAAAATTTCATTGCGTTTGGCATCTATGATAGGGCTTTAATAAATGGTAAGTTAATATGTAATTTTTTTAAAAGTTTAAGAAATTTACCAAATTGTTCATCTGAGTGGTCTTTCCTTGTCGCGTTGGGCTATGGCACACGAGGTTTATATTTGACATTCACTAATTTGTTTTTATTATGACCTACCTTACCTTGACCTCTTCTTACCGCAGCTTCTCGCCTTGATTCTAGCTCAGGCTCAACGAATTCTTCTTCATCTTGAACATTAATCACGCTGAGTTGTTCCCTTGGGTTGGGTTCAGTATTACTTGGTAAGCTACCTTGTGGTTGTTTGAAGATTAGTTTGGACAGCTGACCTATCTACGTTTCGAGCCCTTGGATCGATTCTTGTTGATTTTTAAGTGCTGTCTCGCTGTTCTGGAAATGGGTTTCTGACACCGAGATAAATTTAGAAAGCATCTCTTCAAGGTTCGGTTTCTTTTCCTGTTGATAGGGTGGTTGTTGAAAACCCGAAGGATGTTGTGGTCTTTGATTTCCTTGACCACCTCACGAGAAATTGGGATGATTCCTCCAACCTGCATTATAAGTGTTACTAAATGGGTTATTTTGGGATCTAGAGTTATTGTTACCCATATATTGGACTTGTTCCTCCTTGATGCTAGAGTTGAAGGGTTGATACTGTGTGCATGCTCGTCCTCCATTCGTCTCGCACCTCATCACTGGCTCTACTTGAGTAGAACCAAGTAAACCATCAATTTTTTTTTATTTAGAAGTTCTACCTGGTTTGACAGCATAGTAACCGAATCGACGTTATAAACGCCTACTATTTTAGTTGGCTTAGTCCTCATGACTTGCCACTGATATTTATTCAGTGACATCTCTTCAATAAACTCATAAGCATCTTCAGGTGTTTTATTATTGATGGTTCCGCCAGCAGCCGCGTCAACCATTTGTCGAGTCGAAGGATCAGGCCATTATGAAATGTTTGAACCTGTAGCCAAAGCGATAACCCATGGTGAGGGCACCTTCTCAAAATGTCCTTGTATCTCTCCCATGCATCGTAGAGTGTTTCTAAATCCATCTACACAAAAGAAGAGATATCATTATGTAATTTAGCCATTTTAGCCGTCAAAAAATATTTTAGTAAAAAATTTTCGGTCATTTGTTCCCAAGTAGTAATTGACCCTCGTGGTAACGAGTTCAACCACTGTTTAGTTTTGTTCTTCAATGAAAAGGGAAACAACCGAAGACGTATGGCATCATCAGAAACGCCATTGATTTTGAATGTATCGCATAGTTCCAAAAATTTTGCTAAGTGAGCGTTGGGATCTTCATCCTGCAAACCATCAAACTGAACAAACTGTTGTATCATTTGAATTGTGTTAGGTTTTAGCTCAAAAGTATTTGCAACTACAGCAGGTATAACTATGCTTGATTCAGTTCCTATTAAAGAAGGTTTAGCATAATCATACATAGTGCGTGGAGCAGGATTTTGATTAACCGCAATTGCAGGAGGTAGCTGATTGTCTTGGTTTTTAGCCATCTCTTTGGGTGGGGGTTGAGTATCGTCCTCTTGCTCGTTCTCTATGTATCTTAAGCTTTGCCTTATTTCTCTTTGGTTTCTGCGAACTGTGCGATCGATTTCTTCTTCAAAAAGTAGTGGTCCTAACGGGTTTCTTCTAGTTATAAACTATAAAAACCTGCTAAGAGAAAGAAAAAGTAAATTAATAAATAATAAAATTAAATAAAATTAAATTGCAAGAAAAATAAATGGCTAAAGTAATAAAAATTGAGCGTTCCTAATATCTTAGTTCCCCGACAATGGCCCCAAAAACTTGATCGCGATTTTCATGTGACAGATTTTAAATATTTATAATGAATCGTTCTTGAAACTAACTATTATCACGATGTAGGCAACTGTACCTATCGAGCAGTAGTATAGTTTTAGCAAGACCGGATTGTCGAACCCAAAGAAACTAAAAGTACTAGTAATGACTGTCTTTTTACTATCTAGCCTAAGAATAAGGAGGTTTTGTTTTAACTAACTAATTATCTAAATTAAGAGTTCACAGAAAGTAGAATTGGGGGATTACTTTTGGAAAACGATTGAATTAAGACAATACCTAAGGAAAAATCCACCTAGACTTCGCTTGTTATTCTGGCTCCGAATTGGACAATTTATTCATTTAACTAGTTCTATAGAGATCCCTAAGTTATGTTATTATCCCTATTCAAGACTAATAACGCCTAATCCCTAGATTGAATAATTGAGACTTTTCTCTAATTAACACACTAAGGTTGCATTAACTCGATCTATGGATCCCCTTATTAGGTTTTTCCGACAAAATCTTGTCACTCTATCTCTAGGCGTGCAATCAACTCCGCTTAATTATGACAAATGTGCTCTTAGACAGGGTCTATTCCTCCTCTGAATAAGAGCTTATCTTGAATCAGTATCCTGGGATATCAAAACAAGAATTAAGAACACATAATTAAGAACAAGTTTAATATTTATCATACAATTCAAAAAATAATAACAAGATTCGTCTTAGGTTTCATTCCCCTTAGGTATTTAGGGGATTTAGTTCATAACTAAAAAGGAAAACATCTCAGAAGAATAACGAATACAAAACATAAAGAAAACCCAAAACTCCTGAAGGGAAATTGAGGGGAGATCTTCAGTCTTGATGATGAATTCGGCTTCTGAGATGGAACAATCGGCTTTCTTCGAGTAATTCCTTCCTCCCTATCTGTGCCTCCTCTTTTTCTTCCTCCTCTAGGGTGAATTATAGGCTTCGGAATGCCTAAGAATCCTCAAAATTAGCCTTTTTCAAATTGGACTCAACTTGGGCTCGGTAGGGACACGCCCGTGTGAATCGTGCTTCGAATCTGCCAAATTGAGACGGTCATGTGGTCTGCCCGTGTGAGGAAGTCCAGGTCGTGTTTATTTTGTACTTTGGCCCATTTTCTCTGTTTTTGGCCCGTTTCTCGTTCCTTTCACTCTCCAATGCTCTCCTAAGTATAAAACATGGAATTAAGGCATTAGGAGCATCGAATTCACCAGTTCTAAGGAAAAATCATCCATAAAATGTGTTAAGCATGGGGTAAAAATATGTATAAATTACGGTTTATCACCGATCATATTTACTCAATCGTACAAATTCTCTTTCGTACTCAGTCACAGTCATTCGGCCTTGTTTCAATTCCAAAAACTCTTTATGTTTCTGATTGAGAAATCTTTGACGTATATTCTTCTTTCGAAATTCAAATTGAAAGAACTCCTAGGTGACACATTCCTTCGGAACTACTGATATGAATGATTTCCACCAATGATACGCATTATCTTTTAACAAGGATGCAACACATTTAATACATTCATCTAGAGTACAAGACAATTCATCAAATACTCTGGTAGTGTTCTCGAGCCAGAATTCAGCTCTCTCAGCATCATCATCAATTATAGCTTGAAACTCTTCAGCCTCGTCTTTACGAATCTTATCCATTGGTAGCTTATTCAATCATATCGGATCTATTACTGTTGTACAACTGGAATTTGTTAAGGAACAAGTGGGGGTAAAGGCTGTTGAGTAGCTGGATTCGTTCGAATGAACTCCGTAAACCACTCATTCATTATCTAGAAGAAGGCTTGCTTAGCCACTCCACCTTGGCTACTAGATACGAGTCTAGAATCAGACTGCAATTCCCCTTAAGTGGGAGCAGGTGCATTACTTTCAACATTGTCAACTACGACTCTTTCGGGATCCATTTGCCATATAAAAACACATTTTAGTTTTTAGGAATCATCACACTATCACAGTTTGTATATATGGCATATATAGCTAGACTCTCACACGCTACATTAATCCTAGAATTGACTAAACCGTAACTCTGATACCAATAAATGTAATACACCTAACCCGTATCCGTCACCAGAATAGGGTTAGAAGTATTACTAGATAATACACATCATTCATATGCATTTATGCAATCATAATCAAAATTCATTCATTTCAATCATATTGTCCCTTCTAAGGTCCTACGAGACCTTAAAACATGCTTAGAAGTGGTTCGAGACTAAACCGATAAAATTCGTAAACTTTGGGAATCTTAGAAAAAATTTTAACATTTTAAGGGTCACACGTCCGTGTCAGTAGGCCGTATGCCTCACACGGCCACCAAACACGCCTGTGTCACAAGCCATGTGAAAATAGGGCATACATACTGACTTGTATCACACAACCGAGGACACGTCCGTGTGCTAGGCCGTGTGAAATCTAAAGAGGTTACTGACTTGGGTCACACAATCAACCACACGCCCATGTACCAGCCCGTGTGTTACACACGGCCAGTAGACGCACCCATGTGTCTAGGTCATGTCAAAACTGTAAGGTATACTGCTTTAATTCAAAAGCATACCCAGAGGACACATGTCCGTGTAACTTGACCGTATGTCGCACACGGCTGTGACACACGCCTATGTCTCTGCCCGTGTGGACAAAAATAGGCCATTTTAAAAGCCAATCTGCCACCCTTTTTCTCATGCTCACAAATCAACCTAAATGGTACCATTTCAACACATATATAAGCAACCAAAAACCAGCCAATTTGTACACATATCATGCCATTTCAATATGCTAAAATCATCAAATTTGCATAACTTCTAAATGCATTTCATTACCATCTTAACACCTATTTCATGCCACAAAACTCACCCTTTCATCATCCCATAATCAAGCTATCACATAAGCATTATATACATCATATAACTTACTTATCAAACACAACATTTAGGCCAATTTAAATGACCAAATACATACCAACATTTACAAGCCAAATCTCATGGATAAAATCAAGTCTCAAAAACATATCACAATGACACTAGCCTATACATGCTTTATACCAAAAATACAAAGCTTTAAAAGTACCAACGAGTTGATCGATAGTGTGATGACGTTCCCTGACGATCCCTGAGTTTGAGCTAGCTTCGATAATCTATTAAACATATACAAAGAACACACAGTAAGCTTTATAGCTTAGTATGCTCGTAAGTGACTAACTCAATTCATCAAATAAATGTAATTCAACCATTTTCACATTACCAAATCAGCATCACATTAACTACAAACCATTCTCATGTCTTAAAACATGATCCAATATAATTGCATTAAAATTTCTCAATATAAGACTCGAATAGGTTTCGTACGTACCTGTACCAACTCGTACTAACCTCTTTCTCAAATATATCATTCATTAACCGTTGAGCTATTAAAAATAGTAGTTGAATACTCAAGATCTCAATCAATAAGTACCTATACCATGGCCCATAGCCAAATCAAGGTAACTTATCTCAGAGCACTTATAACATGGCCCGTAGCCAAATCAAGGTAACTACTCTTTCAATACCTATACCATGGCCTGTAGCCAAATCAAGGTATTATTCACACCTGAAGTGCCGATATCACGGCCTAAAGCCAACTCATCTGATATTCATGGCCCAAATTCAAATCGGTACATCAACTTATAACATTTCACAACTATCCAAAATTCTATACTGAACGTTCAACCAAGAAGTTTCAATTGTCGATTTCATCATCGCACACCTCTGTAGTGTCAAAATCACAATTTAAACATTATCCAAAATCTTATAAACACATTTTATGCAATATCAAAGCATTTAACATGCATTTATAATGAAATTAACATACGAACTTACCTCGTACTCAGAATTGACGAATCGGATCCATTACTTGATAACCTTCGATTTTCCCCTATCTAAATCCGAATCCTTTCTTCCTTGATCTATATGTATTCAAAATTAACCCATTTAATCACCAACCCAATCAATTTCATCCACAAACACATATTTTAGCCAATTTTCATTTTTCCCCTAAACTTTCACATTTCTTACAATTTAGTCCTTATTACACAAATACACAAAATTCAAAATTTTCATTACACCCAAGCCTAGCCGAATTTCATGTAAGTCCTTAGTAGCCCAAAAATTTCATTTATTTCACAATTTAATCCCTCAATTTACACTTTTCTCAATTTAATCCCTAATATGCATTTTTACTCAAAATCACTTTGCAAAACATGTATATCAAGCACCAAGCTTTCATAATTCATCATCAAACATCATAAAACACATTAAATCATCAATGGTAACTTTCAAAATCATCAACACTTTCAAAAATTGAGGCATGGGCTAGCTAGTACTCAAAGCAACGATCACAAAAACATAGAAATCATCAAAAACCAAGCTCAAAACATACCTCAATCAAGCTTAACCATGGCCGAAACCTAAATGAGCTTCCATATTTTATTTTCTTTTGATTTTCAGTGGAAGATGATAGCAATTTAGGCTTTAAAATTGTTTTTCTTTTATTTATTATAACTTATTACATATTTTACAATTTTACCCTTGGTTATTAAACAATTTAATCATCAAATATGAGGCCATTTATGTCCATCTCCACTATCAATGGTCTAATTACAACATAAGAATCTTTGGTTTAATAAGTCATAGAAAGTAGGCACTTTTAACTTATAGCATGCTACTTTTGCATTTTACGCGATTTAGTCCTTTTCTCAAATTAACCACTTAAACGATAAAATTAGCTCATGAAATTTTCAAATATACATATTCACATGCTGTAAACACCAAAAATATTATTAAAATAATTTTACGACCTCGAATTTGTTGTCCCGAAACCACTGTTCTAATTTGGCTAAAACCAAGCTGTTACATAAATCCTTTCTATAACATGTTCAATGGGATTACTAGTCCGAGCTGAATCCCATCCACAAAAAATGCAGGACCTTATTAGTTTTGGGAAAGTGCAAATAATCATCGGAAAAAATTCAATCGGGACTTACCCCTTGATCATCATTTCAAGCATGTATTCAAACATTTATTATAACAATCAAATAAATCATATCAATATAATTCACATTACATACAAACACAACATTCAATTTAACATATTTACATGCTCAATTAGGTTACACGAACTTACCTCGACACTTGTTCGCGTAAAAAGTCTACTAATCTGAAACATTTTCTTGTCCTCGATCTAACCTCGAATTAGTGTTTTCTGGATCTATATAAATGAATTTAACCATCAATTTCACACATTTCATATTTAAATGGACTCAATTTACGTCCTAGGCAAAATTACCATTTCTTCCCTAACTTTTCCATAAATTCTGATTTTGTCCCTAGGCTCGGAAAATGAAACTTGTGCAAATTACTCCCTATTCCAAGCCTAACCAAAGCCCCATTACAAATTTTACAGCATATGTATTCATAAAATTTCAGAATTTTTCATCAAATTTTACAACTTTTCATTTTAGTCCCTAAATCATGTTTTCATCAAAAATTATTTTGTAAAAGTTGTTTATCTATGAATAATCTTTCATTTTCTACCATAAATTTCTAATTTCTAGCATATACATCCATAACCCATTTTTATACCTTTATAACTTTTCAAATTAATCCATCAAATAGAGAGATTAAGCTATCTAGGTTTCAAAAATACCAAAATTACTAAAAACGGGACAAGAGAACTTACCCAATTAATCCTTGAAAGTTTCCTCTCTCTCTCCTAGGGTTTCCATAGAATTTTAGGTTTAAGATGACAAAAATAAGATGGTATTTTCTTTTATCATCTTTTAATTAATTTAATTATTTCAAATTCCAATTTAGTCTTTGACCTTTTCTAATTTTTCCATGTATGAGTCATCAAGAATCTACATACTTTTCTTTGATGGTTAATTTCCATATAAGGACCACTAGATTTGAATTCCATAGCTATTTAATCCTTATAGCTACTAGAATTCAACTTTCGCATTTTATGCGATTTAGTCCTTCTCGTAATTAAACACTTAATTTATAAAATTTTCGTATTAAAATTTTTACACGACATGTCTGTTATAGTACAGACCATATAATGAAATTAAAATAAACCTTATTTTTGGGTCGAATTTGTGGTCCTGAAACCACTGTTTCGATTTCACTAAAAGATGGGCTATTACAACTCTTCCCCTTTAGAGATTTTCGTCCTCGAAAATCTTACCACTAAAATGATTCGGATATTGCTTCCTCATAGTATCCTCAGGCTCCTAGGAAGCTTCTTCAATACCATGTCATTGCCAAAGAACTTTTACTAATGCTATCTTTTTATTTATTAACTCTTTTGTTTCTTGAGCTAAGATTTGGATTGGTTCTTCACCATATGTCATATCAGGCTGAATCTCTACCTCTGTCGGAGAGATAACATGTAAAGGATCAGATCAATACAGCCGTAGCATAGACACATGAAAAACATTATGAATCCAATCGAGTTGTTGTGGTAAAGCTAACCGATAAGCAACCTGTCTAATTCTTTCTATAATCTAATATGGTCTAATGAACAGTGGAGTCAGTTTTCCTCTACGACCAAACCGGAGAACTTTCTTCCAAGGCGATACTTTCAAGAATACTTTGTCATTGACTTGAAACTTTATTTCTTTTCATTTCAAATCTGCATAGGACTTTTGACGATCAGAGGCTACTTTCAAACTGTCCCGAATTACTTTCACTTTTTCTTCGGTCTCTCGAACCAAGTCAACTTTATGTAACTTTTTCTCACGTAGTTCTATCCAGTATAATGGAGTTCTACATTTTCGACCATACAAGGCTTCATACGGTGCCATTTTGCTACTAGACTGATAACTATTATTATAAGCAAATTCAACGAAAGGCAAATACTTTTCACAGTTACTTTCAAACTCAAGTACACAACACCGAAGCATATCTTCCAAGATTTGTATTACCCGTTCAGATTGACCATCTGTCTGGGGATGAAATGAGTTGCTAAAATGTAACTGAGTACCTAGAGCTTCTTGCAATTTGCTATAGAATCAAGATGTAAACCGAGGCTCTATATCTAAAATAATAAAGACAAACACTCCATGTAATCTGATAATCTCAGAAACGTATAATTCAGCCAATCTATCCAAAGAATAATCCATACGTACTGAAATAAAGTGTGTAGACTTTGTCAACTGATCAACAATTACCCAAATGGCATCTTTCTTCCTTGGAGATAGGTGTAATCCCGTTACAAAGTCCATAGTAATTCTTTCCCATTTCCATTCCGGTATCGTAACCGGCTGCAATAGTCCAAAAGGCAACTGATGTCCAGCTTTTACTTGCTGACATATCAAACATTTACATATAATCTCAGAAATATGACATGTTACCATTGTGAGCTTCATTCAAAATCTTCTATACCAATTTTGAACTTTTTGGTACACATACTCTACCTCTAAATAACAAACAACCATCAGTCGCAATCTGAAATTTTGAGTCAGGTGTCGATTCACTCTATACTCATTTTGCTTGCAACTTACTATCATTTTTCTGAGCTTCAGAAATCTGTTGCAAAAAATTGGTCTAGTTTTTAACTCAGCTATGAGTGAACCATCATCAGACAACAATAATCGAGTATTCATTGCTTGCAAAGTATACAGGGATTTTCTACTCAAAGCATCTACCACTACATTGGCTTTTCCCTAATGGTAGTCAATAATAAGAGCATAATCTTTCAATAACTCAACCCATCTGCGCTATCTCAAATTCAAATCCTTCTGTGACATCAAGTATTTCAGACATTTATGATCGGTGAATATGTGACATTTTTCACCAAATAAGTAATGCTGCCAGATTTTCAATACGAACACAATGGCTGCTAATTCAAGGTCATGTGTCAGGTACTTCTTTTCATGTGGCTTTAGCTTTCGTGAAGTGTAGGCCACTACTTTACCATCTTGCATCAAGACACAGCCTAAACCATTCAATGATGCATCACTGTAAACTGTAAATTCCTTACCCGATTTTGGCGGAACTAACACCGGTACTTCTGTCAATAAAGTTTTTAATCTATCACTCTGTTGGCATTTATAAGTCCACTCAAACTTTACATCTTTTTGTAGCAAACAGGTCATCGGAGAACCTATTATTGAAAAACCTTTTACAAATTTTCTATAATAACCAGCAAGTCCCAGAAAACTTCAGACTTTAGACACATTCTTCGGTGGCTTCTAGTTAACAATGGCTGAAATTTTATTCAGGTCTACTCTGACACCTTCAGCAGATACTATATGCCCAAGAAAACTAACTTCCCGTAGCCAAAATTCACATTTACTGAATTTGGCATACAATTGTTTCTCTCGTAAAGTTTGCAACACTATTCTCAAATGCTCAGCATGTTCATTTTCATCCCGAGAGTAAACCAAAATATCATCTATAAGTACCACCACAAACTTGTCTAAATTTGGGATAAAAATTCTATTCATCAAATCCATAAACACTACAGGTGCATTTGTCAAGCCAAATGGCATCACAAAAAACTCATAGTGTCCATACCTGGTTCTAAAAGTTGTCTTTGGTACATCTAATTCTTTTACCCATAGTTCATAATAACCAGAACGGAGATCAATCTTTGAAAATATAGTGGCACACTTCAACTGGTCAAACAAGTCATCGATTCGAGGCAACGAATACTTGTTCTTTATTGTAACTTTGTTGAGATATCTGTAATCAATGCACAACCTCAACGTTCCATCCTTCTTCTTTACAAATAGAACCGGTGCACCCCATGTTGAGAAACTAGGTCCAGCAAAACCTCTATCAATCAACTCCTGTAACTGTACTTTCAGCTCTTTCAATTCAGTAGGAGCCATTTTATAAGGTGCTATGGATATCAGTGTTGTACCCGGAACAAGATCTATAAAGAATTCCACCTCTCTTTCCGGTGGTAAACCAGGTAATTCTTTTGGGAATACATCAGGAAATTCACATATTACTGGCACTGATTGAATCTTCGACTCAGATACTTTAGTATCCATCACATATGCGAGATAAGAGTCATAACATTTTCTGACATATTTCTGTGCTGACATTACTGAAATCACATTAGGTAGTCCATCTAGTTTATCATATTTAACACGAAGCAATTCACCATTCTCACATTTTGATACAATATATTTCTGTTTACAGTTTACCACTACATCATATCGAGTTAACCAATCCATTCCCAAAATCACATCAAATTCATCAAATGACAATAGCTTCAAGTTAGCCGAAAAGTAATAACCTTTTACCATCAATGGACAGTTCTTACAAACTTTATCCACCATAACACACTGGCCCAGAGGGTTTGAAACTTTAACCACAAATTCAGTGAACTCAACAGGTAAATTTTTAACATACACTAGGTTCATGTATATGTATGAATTTGTGGAACTAGGATCAATCAATGCAGTAATATTAGTATCAAGTAGAGAAAATGTACCAGTAATAACGTCTGGGGCAAAGGCATCTTCTTTAGCACGAATAGCATATGTCATTGCAGGTGCTCATGCCTTAGATCTAACTGTTGTATCCTCGGTAGTACCTCGACTACCACCAACATTGTCGGGATGGCGGGGTGGTTTACCCCTTGAGATAGGATTACTCGACTTTGGAGCTAGTTATATCTCTTTTTCAACTCTTTCTGGACAATCTCTGAGAAAATGGTCACATGAACCACATCCAAAACAAGCTCCACTCATAGACAGACATTCCCCATGATGAAATTTGTTACAATGTTTACATTTTAGTTTGGGGTTACCAACACTACCCACACTAGTCACAGATGGAGATGAAGACCTCGGGTTAGAACGTTGAGAGCCTCGCTCTCATCCAAAAATCCCGTAGAAGTGGTCACACGATCACAATACTTCTTTAATTTCTTAAAAACAAATGATTGTGACTTACTCATAGTTCTTTTTCCAGAAACCCAAGCCTCTCTTTCAGCTTGTTTCTTTTCTTTGCTCAATTCCTCAACTTTCTGTGCTTGATCAACTAACACTACAAATTCCCTTATTTCGAGAATTCCAATCAATAACTTGATATCCTCATTTAAACCCTATTCAAATTGTTTACGCATCTTAGCCTCGGTTAGAACCCATTCTTTGGCATACTTACTCAGTTAAACAAATTCTCGTTCATATTCAGACACAGCCATAGTTCCTTGTTTGAGCTCTAGAAATTCTTTCTTTTTCTGATCCATAAATCTCTGACTCACATACTTCTTCCTGAATTCAGCATGGAAAAATTCCCATGTAACATTCTTTCTTGGTACAACTGAAGTTATGGTATTCCATTAGTGATAAGTTGTATCCTTCAATAGAGATACTGCGCATTTCAGACACTTAGCATGTGTACAGGATAATTCATCAAAAGCCCGGATAGTATTTTCTAGCCAAAACTTGGCCCTTTCTGGATCATCATCTGCGGTAGCTCTAAAGTCTTCAGCCCTATATTTGTAGATTTTATCTATCGGAGGCTTGCCAATTCTAACAAGTTCAGCACCCTGTGGTACCTGTAACACCCCAAAACCCGAGACCATCGCCGGTGTCGGACCCGAGGGTTAACAAACCAAGTTCACATGTTTTTGCCCACCAATTTGACATTTCCAGTCAGGCTGGAAAACTGCGTCACTGTCGCCTTAAAAATCATATCTCGAGTTTCAAAACTCGGAAACTGGTTTCGTAAATTTTCCCTGAATTTAGACTCATATATCCATCCATGGATTTATTTCTAGGATTTTTGGTCGGGCCAATTGGTACAGTTTATTAGTTAAAGTTACCCCTGTTACAGGGATCGACTGCTCCGACCTTCGCGCGGTATAACTTGAATATCTCTCTGTACAGGGCTTTAATTCTGGTGTCGTTTGTTTCTAATGAAACTAGACTCAAAATGGAATCTGTACATATAAGATATATCTCCTAATTCTTTTGGATAATTTATAGTGAATTTTTAAAGTGGCGACAGGGAACCCAGAAACCATTCTGGCCCTGTCTCACAATAGCTTTAATATCTCTTAACCTGTAACTCCTATGACCGTTTCATTTCTTCCATATGAAAATAGACTCATCAAGGTTCATTTACATAGCTTATTCACTATCTAATTCCATTCCTATGAATTTTGGTGATTTTTCACATTCACGCCACTGCAGCTGGCAGCATCTGTTTTAAGATAGGACTCACCTATTTGGTGGTCTCCATGATTCAACTAGCCTTACCATACATAGGTTCATATATGATCATTTTAACCATACCAATGGCTGATCATATGACCAACATTCCTATTTCCAAGCCATAGCCACATCATGACACCAAATATATATATATACAAACCACAATTAGTCTAAGTTCATGCTTCCTTTTTCGAGCCATTTTCGCATGGCCGTACATACTTACATTACAACATATTTAACAAACATGAGGTAGTCCTATACATGCCATCTCAAGTTCAACCAATAATTTATACCAAAATGGAGGCTTGATAGTGTGGATGACTTCGACTTCAACGATCCCAAATCCGATTGCTTGAGCGAAATCTAGAAAACCGAGAGCCAAAGCAACGGGTAAGCATTTTTATGCTTAGTAAGTCTCAAGGAATATAATCAACTCTAATTAAAGCAATACATTCACATAACCAAATGCATCATTTCATTAATGCACATTCACATACTGCATTTACTTCACCATCCCAACACTTATGTTCATACACAAATAACGGCTTCATTAAGGCCGATAACTCGCTCCATCATAGGAGCGGATATTCATACGCTCTACTCCTAGCGCCAGCAAGCACACACCGCACTTACCTTGTCATTGGGAAATTTCACAAGTGCATTAGCTGAAATTTTCCAGCAAGCTTATAATTTTCAAATCACATACCTTCGAGTTTAACCGGACGTCGCTACTGCTCAATCGCCTTCGGGACATAGCCCGTTATGATAACCCGCACCAAGGCCTACGGACTTAACCCGGATATCACGATTTGCACAAATGCCTTCGGTCTTAGCCCGGATTTAACAACTTGCACGAATGCCTTGGGTCTTAGCCCGGATATAGCTACTAGCACAATTGCCTTGGTCTTAACCCGGATATAATTTTCAGCATAATTGTCTTCGGCTTAGCCCGGATATCATTCAATTTCTCATGCACACATACATCAATAATCATTGGACATACATATTTCATTTTCCTTACTAAGGCTCAAACACAATTATAATCATTAGCATATTCGCCGGGACTTAGCCCGTGGAATTCAAATACTCATACACACATAATCAATAATCATACACATCCATATTTCATCTCACATAATTCAAGTAAGGTCACTTCTTGAGGACTTACCTCGGATGTTGTCGAACGGCTTTTACGGCTATTCGATCACTTTTTCCTTCCCCTTGTCCAATTGTGGACCTCTTAGCTCTTGAGCTAATTCAAACAAATTCAATTTATTAAAACCTCATTGTGCTAGCTTATGGCCGAATATGACAAGGAATTTAAATGGTCATATGGCCACTCTTTAACTTGAATACACAATGGTCATGCACATTTTATACTACATCAAGCAATTCAATACAATTTATTTGAGCATCAAGGAAATGCTAAGGCCTTCAATAGGCTACCCAAGGCCGAGTATTCATGTACATGTTGAGGCCAATTATGCACTTAATACCTCACAAAAACAGCATGCATTTTACTAGTTAATGCTTTTCATATTGTGGCTCAAAACTTATAATATAGCATCAAGCACTTATATGTGTGCTAGGCCGATTTGTGCTTGCAATTTCACAATTATTCTTCAACATCTTCTTCGTTAAACAAACTTATTCATCACTTCCTTCATAACCAAAACATCATGTGCAAACATATATATACATATATGAGCATGGTCAATTTCAAGGTGTCCATAGCCATCCAAAACACAAATTTTAACTAACATGCAAGAAGCATGAACCATGCTCATGAATGCATCATGGCGAATATGACAATCATGCTCCTTTTCAACTTCAATCATGATAAAACAAAAGAAAGCTCAAAATCTTACTCAAGAGTAGACAATCCATCATTGCATGCATCATCATCAAGCTTCACACTTAGCATGCAATGGCTTTATCACCATAACAACTTTGGCCAAATACCATTTCCATGGCTTAACAAAGATTTGAGCCATGGCTAACATGCACATCAAGTTAGCAACCAAAACATGCATGAAACTCCTAACACAACCTCATACATACCTTAGTCTTGATGCAAACTTAGCCAAATCTCCTTCGGATCTCTTCCAAACCAAGCATGAAGCAAAAATCCTCCTTCTTCCTTAGTTTTGGCTCAAAGAAAGGATGAACAAAATTTTTTCTTTCCTTCTCTACAACTCACGGCAATGGGGGATTACCACACTCACACACATTTTTTTTCATTTTTTATCACCCATACACCTTTGTTTATTATTTCACCCTAATGCACCAACAAAACATGTTTCATGACATGTTTAGCCCATCCTCCCTTGTCATGGCCGCCACCACCTATAAAGGGGAATTTGACATGCAAGTCCATTATTTTGCATGCATGCTTTAATTAGTCATCACACATTTCCTATCATACTTTCAAAGTTCATTACTAAGTCCTTTCTTGTGGAATTCACCCTTATAACACTAAATCAATCATCATAAAATGTCATACATGAGCACACACATGTTATAGGCATCAAAATAAATTTTTAATTATTTTTATGCCTCGGTTTTGTGGCCCCGAGACCACCTTCCGACTAGGGTCAATTTTGGGCTGTCACAACTCTCCCCCACTTAAGAAATTTTCGTCCCGAAAATCTTACCGGTAAATAGGTTTGGATATCGCTCTTTCATAGAGTTCTCGGTCTCCCAAGTAGCATCTTTTATCCCGTGCTTGAGCCATAACACTTTTACTAGCGGAACCCGCTTGTTTCGCAACTCTTTCACTTCTCGTGATAGGATACGAATCGGTTCTTCCTCATAACTCATATTAGCTTGAATTTCAATTTCTGATGGACTAATCACGTGCGATGGATCGGATCTATAGCGTCAAGCATCGAAACGTGAAAGACATCGTGAACCTTTTCGAGTTCGGGGCAAAATCAAACGATATGCCATCGGATCGACTCGCTCGGATATCTCAGATGGCCCAATGAACCTCGGGCTCAACTTGCCCTTACGGCTGAATCGAGTATCTTTTTCCAAGGCGATACCTTGAGAAACACTTTATCACCCACCGATACTCGATATCCTTACGCTTCAGTTCAGCGTCGACTTCTCGACGATCGGAGGCTATCTTCGACTTTCACGGATTACTTTCACTTTCTCAAAGCATCTCTAATCAAATCCACCTCAAAATCTTACTTTCACCAAGCTCACCAAAACAATGGTGTACGGCATTTACGACCGCATAAGGCCTCGTAGGGTGCCATCTTAATACTTGATTGAAAGTTGTTGTTGTAAGCGAATTCAATCAACGGCAAATACCGCTCCCATGAACCACTAAACTCGAGGACGCAACATCTTAACATATCCTCAAGTATCCGAATTATCCGCCGGATTGACCCTTGGTTTGGGGTGAAAGGCGGTCTTGAAATGCAACTTGGTACCCAAAGCCTCTTGCAATTTCTTCCAAAATAGCGATGTAATCTTGGGTCTCTATCCGACACGATAGAAATAGGCACCCCATGCAATCGAATAATTTGGGAGACGATAATTCGCCAATTTATCGAGCGAAAAATCCGTGCGGACAGGATAAAATGAGCAGACTTGGTCATCTATCAACAATGACCCAAATCGCATCTTTCTTACTTGCCGACACCGGTAATCCGGATATAAAATCCATTGTCACTCGATCCCATTTCTATTCGTGTATCATGATTGGTCAAGTAATCCCGATGGCACTTGATGTTCCGCTTTCACTTGTTGACATATCGACACCTTGAAACAAATTCGAAATGTCTCATTTCATACCGAGCCACCAAAATTGGCGTTTGTGTCATTGTACATTTTAGTACTACCCGGTGGATTGACATTCGACTCATGTGAGCCTCGCTCAAAATCATCGAAACAAGTTCTCAATTCCTTGAATACATAATCGACCCTTGAACGTCAAGCGGTCATTGTCGTCAATCTGAAATTCGATTCTTCATCCGAAACACATTCGCTCGCTTAGCGACCAATTCAGCGTCGACCTTCCGAGATTCAAGTATTTGATGAATCAATAACGGTTTGGCCTCTAATTCGACTACTAGCACCTCCTCGGGTGAAACGGATAAATGAGCATCCATCGCTCTCAAAGCGCATAAAGCCTTGCGACTTAAAGCATCACCACCGCGTTGGCCTTTCCCGTGATAATCAATGATGAGTTCATAGTCTTTCAACAACTCAAGCCAACGCCTTTGTCGCAGTTTAAATCTTTCGAGTCATCAAATATTTTAGACTCTTGTGGTCCGAATAAATATGACACCTTTCTCCAAACAAGTAATGCCGCCATATCTTCAAGGCGAACATTATGGTCGCTAGTTCAAGGTCATGGGTCGGATAGTTTCTCTTATGCGGCTTTAGTTGTCTCGACGCCAAAGCCACAACTCGACCTTCTTGTATCAACACACAACCTAACCCAAGCAAGGATGCGTCCATCAGATATGACAAACTCTTTACCAGACTCCGGCTGTACTAGCACTGGGGCCTCGGTTAAACAAGTTTTTAGTCGATCGAAACTTTCTTGACAGCGTTCCGACCACTCGAACTCAACATCTTTTTGGAGTAGTTTCGTCATCGGCGCAGCTATCATCGAAAAACTTTGCACAAATCGTCGATAGTATCCGGCAAGCCCCAAAAAGCTCCTAAATTCGGTAACATTCCTCGGAGGTTTCCAATTGACTATGGCCGAAATTTTGTTCAGTCCATCCGACACCGATCGCGACACCACGTGCCCCAAAAAAAAAAAGCTAACCTCTTTCACCAAAATTCACATTTACCAAACTTTATGATAATCGCTTATCTCGTAAGATTTGCAACACTAGCCTCGGTGTTCGGTTTCATCTCTCGAATTGACCTAAATGTCATCGATAAATACAACTACGAACCGATCCAAGTATGGCCTGAAAATTCTATTCATTAAATCCATAAACACCGCAGAGGCATTAGTGAGCCCAAACGACATCACCAAGAATTCGTAGTGACCGTACCTCGTTCTAAAAGCGGTTTTGGGTATGTCCGATTCTCGGACCCTCAACCGATAGTACCCGACCTTAAATCTATCTTTGAAAACACCAAGGCTCCTTTAATTGATCAAACAAATCGTCAATTCGTGGCAACAGATATTTATTCTTTATCGTCACTTTATTGAGTTGACGATAGTCGATGCAAAACCTCATGCTTCCGTCCTTCTTTTCACAAACAATACTGGTGCGCCCCATGGAGAAAAACTCGGTCGAGCGAAACCTCTATCCGTTAATTCTTGCAATTGGACCTTCAATTCCTTTAACTCGTTAATGCCATACGATACGGAGCTATCGAAATTGGAGTGGTACCGGTACCAATTCGATGCCAAATTCTACTTCCCGACAGTGGTAAGTCTTGCAATTCTTGGGAAAACATTCGGTATTCACAAACCACGGGCACAGATTCGGGTTTCTTTTACGATTCCTTGTCATCGAAAGCACGACGCAAGGTACGCTTCGCACCCTTTTCTTACATGTTTCTAGGCCAACATCGGCGATATTACAAATGGCAACTCCTTTAAGTCCGTAGACTCAACCCAGTATTATCTTGTTATTCGTGCTCCTCAAATCGATAGTCTTGCTCTTGCAATTTACAACCGCATCGTGCATGGTCAACCAATCCAAACCAAGAATAACATCGAACTCATCGAACGGCAAAAGCATCAAGTCCGCCGAAAACAAGAACCTCGGAACACTAGGGGACTTTTCTTGCACACTTTGTTGACAAGCACGTAATGACCCAAGGGTTTGACACCGAATTACAAACTCGATGAGACTCAATGGGCAAAGTCTTCTTTGGATGCTAAGGTTTCACATATATATGAATGAGTAGAACCGTGGTCAATCAAAGCAATTACATTTGTATTGAAAAGAGTGAAAGTACCGGTAATAACATCCGGAGAGGCAAGATCCTCGCGCTGCGCGATGGCATAAGTCCTAGCAGAGCACGAGCCTCGATCCGATGGTAGCATCTCTAGATCCTCTCGACCGCCAACGACATTGCCCATATTTCTAGGTGGCCTACCTCGAGCGATGGTAGCACCCGGTTTGCACTCGACTTGCATTCTGCTCATGCATCCTCGGGCAATCCTTCATAAAATGGTCGGCCGATCCACACTTATAGCAGGAGCGATCACGAAACCAACAGCTCCCGAATGCCATTTGCCACAATGTGGACACTCCGTCCTCTCGGCGATCATTTCCGCCACCGCAATCGAGGTGACTCGTGTGGTCACAGGGGTCGATCGCGTCCTCGTCTAGAAAATCCCAAACGCCTCTAGACCGGCTCGCATCATCTCGAAATCTCTTCGATGCTTGTTGAAGAGACTTTCCGAGGACCTCTTTCGAATTCTCCAATCCCCACATCAGCTTTTTGTTTCTCCTTTCTAAGCTCTTGGCTTTACAAGCTCGCTCAACAAGTACTACGAACTCTCGTATCTCGAGAATGCCAACAAACATCCTTATATCATCATTCAGCCCATCCTCGAAGCGTTTGCACATAATAGCTTCGGACGAAATGCATTCTCGCAGCGTCTGGCTAAGCCTCACAAACTTTCGTTCAGAGTCGATAACGGACATAGAACCTTGCTTAAGATCAAGAAATTCCTTCGCTTTTGGTCGATGAATCTCGACTAATATACTTTTTTCGGAACTCGGTTTGAAAGAATTCCCAAGTCACTTGCTCTCTAGGCACCACAGAAGTCAGAGTACTCCACCAATAGTAGGCGGACTCACGTAGCAAGGAGATGGTACACTTTAAACACTCATCGGGTGTACAGGATAGCTCATCGAGCACCCTTGATAGTGTTATCCAACCAAAATTCAGCTCGCTCGGCATCCTCATCATCCGTAGCCTTAAATTCAGTGGCCCCATGTTTTCGAATCCTATCGACTGGGGGCTTACTTGACCTTATTTGGTCAGTCACCGGAGGTATTGTGGGTGCGGGGGTTGCATTTGTCGGGAATGGAGGTTGTGGAACAGCCGTGTTAGTTCGAATGTATTGATTAAACCATTCGTTCATCACACTATAAAAGGCTTGCCTAGCCTCATCATTCGGATTGCTGGCCATAGGTTGAGAGTCCGTCGGCGCTGTCCCTTGTGCGGGAGCAGGCGCCACACTCTCACACCATCAGCTATCGCTCGGTTGGGATCGGGATCCATTGCTATAGACAATCATGAAGTCAAATTGTCAGAATTCATCACACTATCGATTCATCATTTAATGGCATGTATAGCTAGACCCCAAACACATCACGGTAGTCCTAGAATCGACTAAACCGTGGCTCTGATACCAATAAAATTGTAACACCCCAAAACCCGAGACCATCGCCGGTGTCGGACCCGAGGGTTAACAAACCAAGTTCACATGTTTTTGCCCACCAATTTGACATTTCCAGTCAGGCTGGAAAACTGCGTCACTGTCGCCTTAAAAATCATATCTCGAGTTTCAAAACTCGGAAACTTTTTTCGTAAATTTTCCCTGAATTTAGACTCATATATCCATCCATGGATTTATTTCTAGGATTTTGGTCGGGCCAATTGGTACAGTTTATTAGTTAAAGTTACCCTGTTACAGGGATCGACTGCTCCGACCTTCGCGCGGTATAACTTGAATATCTCTCTGTACAGGGCTTTAATTCTGGTGTCGTTTGTTTCTAATGAAACTAGACTCAAAATGGAATCTGTACATATAAGATATATCTCCTAATTCTTTTGGATAATTTATAGTGAATTTTAAAGTGGCGACAGGGAACCCAGAAACCATTCTGGCCCTGTCTCACAATAGCTTTAATATCTCTTAACCTGTAACTCCTATGACCGTTTCATTTCTTCCATATGAAAATAGACTCATCAAGGTTCATTTACATAGCTTATTCACTATCTAATTCCATTCCTATGAATTTTGGTGATTTTTCACATTCACGCCACTGCAGCTGGCAGCATCTGTTTTAAGATAGGACTCACCTATTTGGTGGTCTCCATGATTCAACTAGCCTTACCATACATAGGTTCATATATGATCATTTTAACCATACCAATGGCTGATCATATGACCAACATTCCTATTTCCAAGCCATAGCCACATCATGACACCAAATATATATATATACAAACCACAATTAGTCTAAGTTCATGCTTCCTTTTTGAGCCATTTTCGCATGGCCGTACATACTTACATTACAACATATTTAACAAACATGAGGTAGTCCTATACATGCCATCTCAAGTTCAACCAATAATTTATACCAAAATGGAGGCTTGATAGTGTGGATGACTTGACTTCAACGATCCCAAATCCGATTGCTTGAGCGAAATCTAGAAAACCGAGAGCCAAAGCAACGGGTAAGCATTTTTATGCTTAGTAAGTCTCAAGGAATATAATCAACTCTAATTAAAGCAATACATTCACATAACCAAATGCATCATTTCATTAATGCACATTCACATACTCGCATTTACTTCACCATCCCAACACTTATGTTCATACACAAATAACGGCTTCATTAAGGCCGATAACTCGCTCCATCATAGGAGCGGATATTCATACGCTCTTACTCCTAGCGCAAAGCACACACACACGCACTTACCTTGTCATTGGGAAATTTCACAAGTGCATTAGCTGAAATTTTCCAGCAAGCTTATAATTTTCAAATCACATACCTTCGAGTTTAACCGGACGTCGCTACTCGTTCAATCGCCTTGGGACATAGCCCGTTATGATAACCCGCACCAAGGCCTACGGACTTAACCCGGATATCACGATTTGCACAAATGCCTTGGGTCTTAGCCGGATTTAACAACTTGCACGAATGCCTTGGTCTTAGCCCGGATATAGCTACTAGCACAATTGCCTTCGGTCTTAACCCGGATATAATTTTCAGCATAATTGTCTTGGGCTTAGCCCGATATCATTCAATTTCTCATGCACACATACATCAATAATCATTGGACATACATATTTCATTTTCCTTACTAAGGCTCAAACACAATTATAATCATTAGCATATTCGCCTTGGGACTTAGCCCGGTGGAATTCAAATACTCATACACACATAATCAATAATCATACACATCCATATTTCATCTCACATAATTCAAGTAAGGTCACTTCTTGAGGACTTACCTCGGATGTTGTCGAACGGCTTTTACGGCTATTCGATCACTTTTTCCTTCCCCTTGTCCAATTGTGGACCTCTTAGCTCTTGAGCTAATTCAAACAAATTCAATTTATTAAAACCTCATTGTGCTAGCTTATGGCCGAATATGACAAGGAATTTAAATGGTCATATGGCCACTCTTTAACTTGAATACACAATGGTCATGCACATTTTATACTACATCAAGCAATTCAATACAATTTATTTGAGCATCAAGGAAATGCTAAGGCCTTCAATAGGCTACCCAAGGCCGAGTATTCATGTACATGTTGAGGCCAATTATGCACTTAATACCTCACAAAAACAGCATGCATTTTACTAGTTAATGCTTTTCATATTGTGGCTCAAAACTTATAATATAGCATCAAGCACTTATATGTGTGCTAGGCCGATTTGTGCTTGCAATTTCACAATTATTCTTCAACATCTTCTTCGTTAAACAAACTTATTCATCACTTCCTTCATAACCAAAACATCATGTGCAAACATATATATACATATATGAGCATGGCGAATTTCAAGGTGTCCATAGCCATCCAAAACACAAATTTTAACTAACATGCAAGAAGCATGAACCATGCTCATGAATGCATCATGGCGAATATGACAATCATGCTCCTTTTCAACTTCAATCATGATAAAACAAAAGAAAGCTCAAAATCTTACTCAAGAGTAGACAATCCATCATTGCATGCATCATCATCAAGCTTCACACTTAGCATGCAATGGCTTTATCACCATAACAACTTTGGCCAAATACCATTTCCATGGCTTAACAAAGATTTGAGCCATGGCTAACATGCACATCAAGTTAGCAACCAAAACATGCATGAAACTCCTAACACAACCTCATACATACCTTAGTCTTGATGCAAACTTAGCCAAATCTCCTTCGGATCTCTTCCAAACCAAGCATGAAGCAAAATCCTCCTTCTTCCTTAGTTTTGGCTCAAAGAAAGGATGAACAAAATTTTTTCTTTCCTTCTCTACAACTCACGGCAATGGGGATTACCACACTCACACACATTTTTTTCATTTTTTATCACCCATACACCTTTGTTTATTATTTCACCCTAATGCACCAACAAAACATGTTTCATGACATGTTTAGCCCATCCTCCTTGTCATGGCCGGCCACCACCTATAAAGGGGGAATTTGACATGCAAGTCCATTATTTTGCATGCATGCTTTAATTAGTCATCACACATTTCCTATCATACTTTCAAAGTTCATTACTAAGTCCTTTCTTGTGGAATTCACCCTTATAACACTAAATCAATCATCATAAAATGTCATACATGAGCACACACATGTTATAGGCATCAAAATAAATTTTAATTATTTTTATGCCTCGGTTTTGTGGCCCCGAGACCACCTTCCGACTAGGGTCAATTTTGGGCTGTCACAGTACCTCAGGAACCGATTAAGGAGCAAGTAAGGAAGGTCATTGTACAGCAGGGTTTGTTCTCCGGTACTAGCTAAGCCATTCATTCATCATTTGAAAGAAGGCTTGTTTTGCCTCCTCACTTCAGCCCTTAGACACAGGCCTTTCACTACCAGACGCAAATGCAACTCTTTAAACTGAAGCTGAAGCATTACTTTCAACTTCCTCGGATTCAGCTTTGGCTCGGTTGGATGACATTACTATATGAAAAAAATATTTAAAACGATCAAGAGTCATCACACTATCACAAGTTATATAATGACATGTATAGTTAAACTCATGTTTCCTACATCAAATCTGAGGATCGGCTAAACCGTAGCTCTAATACCACTAAATGTAACTCCTCTAACCAATATCTATCACCAGAACAGGGTTTCGGAGCATGACCAGAAATAACTTATTTCATTTACTGAGATCATTCATAACGTCCCTCATATTGGACCCTCAAGGTCCAATATGAGCATTAAAATTGAGTTGGGACTTAATCAGAACCTCTAAGAATTTTTCGCGAAATTACAAAATTTTTCCAATGTGCAAGGCTTACACGCCTGTGTGGTCCAAGGGACACGCCCATGTTGGAGGTCTTGTTCGACCCTGTGTAACTTTCTGACTTACACACATGGTCATGCCACAAGCTCGTGTGCTCGGCCGTGCAGTTAATTAATTCAATTCGAAATTAGATGCAGGTTTCATGCAGACAAGACACATGCCCATGTTCTAGGCCATATGGCACACATGGCTGAGACACACGCCCATGTCTCTACCGTGTGCTCAATTTTGAGCATTCTGTTTCTAAAAGTTAAGTTGCAGGGGACACACGGCCTAACCACATGCCCATGTTACCAGGCCATGTGTCACACATGGTCCAGACATACGCCCGTGTGGACAAAATAAAGCCATTTCTAGCTTCATTTCTCACTTAAATTTTCACCCAAAACCTCTACTTGAAACACACATCTGATACCAACCAATACAAGCATCAACTTAAGCAAATTTCATCATTCACAAGGCATATCACTACAAGCATACATGATTACAACCTTACCCTAGTTTAACTTGGGCATTCACAACATTGATCACATATTCTTAACATCACATATGTGTATATATATATCATAATAATCTACTTAGTCATACCAAAATGAACCATTACTAGCCACTCCAACGGCTAGGTTACAAAATAACATTTCAAGCCACTATTGGCCAAGCTGTCCTATACATGCCATTCTACCAAAATGATTTTTGCTAAGTATACCCAAAAGACTAGTTGATAGTATGATGATGCTCTAGTAATCTCCAACCTTCACGAGCTTCCAAGCACTATAAAAAAGGGGAAAGTAAAACGGAGTAAGCATTACATGCTTAGTAAGTTCATGTAACGAAAACTAAACTTACCAATCTTGTTTATTAAATTTAAGCACACAATATCATGTTTTCCATCCATTTGGCTAAATTGCCTAAACACATGCATTCAATCAAACATGTTAGTCACCAAAATCTTCATATCAATCAAGCAACATAGATGAGCTCATCAAGCAATATTCTTTCAAATCATTATCACTTTTTCTCAAGATTTTCATGCTATGTCTAGAGTTTTATTCCGTTGAATCATTGAATTTTGATGGATACTTAAGTAGTACACTCAAAGTGTATGATTCAATAATCCGTCAATTTCTTATTCAAGGTAATCATTAGGGCACTTAACCAAGAAACACTCTCTCGAGCCACATTTCGTATAACAGGATTACCAGTTCAAGCTAAATCCTTTATATAACATAAGCTCAGAGGAGCTCGATTAGGATTACCAGTCCAACTTAAACCCTAATCATAACGTATGCTTGAGAGGTATTATATCGGGATTACCCGTCTGGGCTAAATCCTTTCCATAACATATTCAATGAGATTACTCGTCTGAGCTAAATTCTGTCTGCAACAAATGCAAGACCTTATTAGTGTCAAGAAAGCGCATATAATCATCGGAATCCAACATTCAATTGAGACTTACCCCTTTATCATCATTTCAAGCATGTATTCAAACATTCATTATAAAAATCAAATAAATCATATCAATATAATTCACATTACATACAAACAAAAAATTTAGTTTAACATATTTACATGCTTAATTAGGTTACACGAACTTATCCTGACACTTGTTCACGTAAAAAGTCTACTAATTTGAAACATTTTCTTTTGCTCGATCTAACCTCGAATTAGTATTTTTCGGATCTATATAAATGAATTTAACCATCAATTTCACACATTTCATATTTAAATCGACTAAATTTACGTCTTAGGCAAAATTACCATTTTGCCCCTAACTTTTTCATAAATTTTGATTTTGTCCCTAGGTTCCGAAAATGAAACTTGTGCAAATTAATCCCTATTCCAAGCCTAACCAAATTTCCATTACAAATTTTACAGCACATGTATTCATAAAATTTCAAAATTTTTCTTCAAATTTTAAAACTTTTAATTTTAGTCCCTAAATCATGTTTTCATCAAAAATCACTTTGTAAAAGTTGTTTATCTAAGAATAATCTTTTATTTTCTACCATGAATTTCTAATTTCCAACATATACATCTATGACCCATTTCCATACCTTGATAACTTTTCAAATTAATCCCTCAAATAGAGAGATTAAACTATCCCGATTTCAAAAATACCAAAATTACTAAAAATGAGACAAGAGAACTTATCCAATTAAGCCTTGAAAGTTTCCCCTCTCTCTCCTAGGGTTTCCAAATAATTTTAGGTTGAAGATAACAAAAATAAGATGATATTTTCTTTTATCATATTTTAATTAATTTAATTATTTCAAATTCCAATTTAGTCCTTGACCTTTTCTAATTTTTCCATGGATGAGTGACCAAGAATCTACATACTTTTCTTTAATGGTCTAATTACCATATAAGGACCTCTAGATTTGAATTCCATAGCTATTTAATCCTTATAGCTACTAGAATTCAACTTTCACATTTTATGCGATTTAGTCCTTCTCGTAATTAAACACTTAATCGATAAAATTTTCGTATTAAAATTTTTACACGACATTTCTATTATAGTACAGACCATATAATGAAATTAAAATAAACCTTATTTTTGGGTCGGATTTGTGGTCCCGAAACCACTGTTCTGATTTCACTGAAAAATGGGTTGTTACAATCGACGAGAGTGAGAATATTGCAAAAAGAAAAGATATAAAATAGGCGATGCTCACAAGTTATGGTTCAGGTTGTAATGTAGTTTGTACAAGGAAGTATTCGAAGTACTCTGAGAATGTACCCAAAAGAGGCTTGATTACACTAAAACTAATTCCTACACTAACAAGTTTAACTAGTACTCTAAACAAATTATATTGCGACAGTTCATAAAAGGATGATAATAACAAAATTTTAAAGAAAGTATAAAATATTGACTGAAATAGATTGTAGAAATTATCATATCTAAAGGTAGAAGGCTAACTCATTTTAGTGTTCATAATTAACTCCTATTTTGGGTTTTTATCCAATCAACTAGTCATTAACCTAGCAGGGCCTCTCGGCCTTTCACTAACTTAATGAGTCGACAAGCACTACCTATCTCTTGATATCATAGGTCAAACCGGGTTAGGGTAAGATTTTGACGGTAGACTATACCAATTTTAGATTCATATTTACCTAAATGACTTCCTATGGTCATTAATCTTAAGGTTTAAGTTCTTGCTTTCCCAACCATCTGATCCGTTAAGAAATCCTACATAGTAGTCATCTAATGCCACATTCACTCATTAATCTTCCTACAAGATTAGTTACTCGTTAATCTAAACAACATCATGGATTTGAATTGAAATATAAACATTTACAAAATCAAATAGAGAGATTAGAAAGATCTTGATATATATTGAAGCGCAAACTACATCCATAATAAATATGATGAATCCACAAGGCCAATCTCTCAAAGGACAAAACAAGAACAAAAATAAAACTAAAAGTAAAACCTAAAACTAATATTGAAAGTGAAAATAAACGAGAGGCAAAAGTCCTCTCAACTGTTCTGAGCAATAGTATTTATAAACCTAGGTTTAGAAGCTCCT
Source organism: Gossypium arboreum (assembly GCF_025698485.1). Taxonomy (NCBI): domain Eukaryota; kingdom Viridiplantae; phylum Streptophyta; class Magnoliopsida; order Malvales; family Malvaceae; genus Gossypium; species Gossypium arboreum. Next base: position 27,778,862 of record NC_069080.1, on the reverse strand, counting down.
TTTTGACCTAAAACAGTTGACTAATCTTCATTAAAGTATGTTGTGCGAATCAACACACCCTTGTTTCATTAAGTGGCCACGTTAAGTCGGTGTCATGACACTGATGGTAGATTGCTTCTTTGGTTGTGTCTTCAGGGTTGTGCTGCGACACCTTATGGCCTGTGTCATGACATCCTCGGCAAATTACTCCTTGTGTATTATGTTTGTTGTGTTGCGACATCTTAGTTCAGTGTTGCTACATCGGGAGCAGTCCACTGTCTTTCTGCCCTAAAGTGATGTCTTGTACACTCACCAAACATATTAGTCTACCTTAAGGTCTACTTCGGCCCACAAGCTCGTATAAAATACCTAAATTGCTCATTTTACTACCTAAGTGCCAAAAATGAAAGCTAAATAAAAACATAACAAAATTGCTTTCTAATGAGCTCATTAAGTCCAGAAAGAGGTTTAATCCGCTACCATGAATTGCGACAAATCAATAAGCAATGCCTATGGTCTTTTCCGAATTATTAATAAAACACAAGTTTTATTATGCATATATCCATTCAAATGAATAATTAACAATTTAATTTATTTATCTACAAGGATCCACACACTTCCTACATCCTATGACACACTTTATACATTTTTATTAGAAGTTATTGCCTCTAATATATTATACAAATTAACTAATCGAACTAATTAGTTTACACTTAAGAACATCGAATTATCTAGTATCAATCAAAATTTACATGCTTGGAAATTCAACATACTTATCCGATATTTGCAACCAATAACCTATTGCCCAATTATTATCTAAGCACCATGCAAACACACAATAAGAATTAAAGAAATAATAGAATTTTTTTTGAAATTCTTTAAAAATAATGTAAAAATTAAAATAAACACACAAAAACAAGAAGAATAAGACAAACTAAAATTATGTGCAGCCCCACACTAAACTACACATTGTCCTTAATGTGTACCAAACAAAAGATAGAAGGTTACCAGACTTCCTTAGAAGGAGAGTCAAACTAGCTCGGATCACCCACGTCTTCGTTAAAGCTCGAAATATTAGTATAGCTTCGGGATGAGTGGCTGTACATCAAACAAAGAAACACAAAAAAATGAAAGAAAAAGCAAATAATAATAAATAATAAAGAGAAAATAATAACTAACAAAAAGAAAACTTATCAACTTTTGGGTGATCCCTATCCCCTCCATAGAAGACCTTCCAAAAGGTCTTCAAGACATTGAATTGTCATTGTACTTTATGAATAAAATGAGGACCCCCTTGGCCTTTGAGCATATTATCGTTGTCTTATTTTTGACCTTTTAGAGAGCCACATCATGAGCCACTTTCTTCCAAAGCCTAACCAACTTCAAAGCTCCTTTTCGGGTACTATAGCCTCAGACATTACAAACTCAATGTAGCAATAAGCTATTGATACCTGGGCTTCACTTCCCGTTTCGAACTGAAAGTAGACATGCTTGTTACGTTCTTCGGTTAGCTCCTCTTTAACAATAGTCAGAAAGTATGTCGGCTCCTACACACCTTCACTTAGTTCTCAGTTTAGCTCTTCATCTACATCTAACACTACTCCTACTCCTAATCCTAATCTTATGTCAATCGAAGTGAATACACCTTTTCCGTTTCTTACAACCTCATCATGGTCTTTAACTCCAAACTATTTTTGAACAGCTATGTTCAACTCATCACGCTTAATAATGGTGGACTGGCCCTCGTCCTCGAGCTTGGGAACATCATGCTTGACTTCTTCCATTGAAGTGTTCATTGTGGTTCCTGTTGGATCTAGTACCCTAAATGTAGTATTTTTGTCTAAGTTCACTTGTAATTTTTCAAACATATTGGTTAATAAAACTATTCAGGACTTACATTAATACTTTATATAATTGTCCTCATATGATTTTTGTACGCAAAGCAAAATGGAAACAAATGTTGCTCTCTGGTTGTCTAATGTTTAACTAATACAAAGCAATATTACGTGGTCAGCTCGCAATACTAAAAGACACCTTGTATTAGTAGACGAACCTAAACATGTCATTAGTCTAATCAGGAAAGAGCAAATCGATTGAAAGACCAATATGTCATCTATCAAGCCCAATGGGAATATGCTTTGTCTTAGGCATCGAAGCAGACAAAAAGTATCATTCCCTACTTCCCTAATATGAGCACTAATTATATTTTCAACTCCATCTATCTTTTTCTTTTTTTGCTGTTTTTTTATCTCCTTATTTCTCCATCATTCAAATAAAGCATGGATGAAAAAGGTAAACAAAAAAATAGTCATTTTCTTTTGATGTATATACAAAATATAGTGAAGCCATGCTTTATTCATTTTCTCACCCTAAAATATCCACCTTAATATTTCTACTTATCCCATTTAATACTTAAGGCAAAGGAATATGTCCGATAAGCACTAAATACTTAGGGTAAAAAAAAGGATTGAGATTTAGCAATTAAGGCTTTATAGGCTAAGATAACAACATTAAACAAAAAAATTCTTAAAAGGCCCAAAATCAGGGTACTAAGAAATTTTATGCAAGGGTTGGCTCAAAAGGCTCAAAAAATCCAAAAAAATTACCTAGGTCTTCCCTTATCATGCATTTATATCTACTCATTATATTTAAGAGTAATACGCCAATAGATTCTAAAATCATGATTAAGATATTACATACAACCCGTTGCAAGTCATGCATATCATCTAAGACAGGCAAGGAATTAAAGAAAATTCAAAAGATAATATTGTCAAAGAAAGTTCAAAAAGGAAAAATCCAAAGTCCTAACAAAACCTAATAACACAAAACCCATGAAACACATTCTCTAATAGGTATCTTTCAATAATCATCAAATATTCAAGCTTACATACTTTAGTATTTCGCAAGCATGTTAAAATCTCAAAAGTACTAGGTATCTTAAATGATCATGCAAAACATTTATTGACATCACACATAAAAAAAAAACTAACAAAGAATTTTGTTTTAAAGAGAGAAAAAAATGAAAAATAGGTGTCAAGATTACTCATTAGCCTCCATTTCAACATAAAATGATGCAATTCAAGAATGCTATTCATTCCTTACTTGCATTTTACAAAATATATATTGAAAATTAATAATAATAATAGTAATAATAAGGGTAGACATTCTAATAAGGTGCAATCTCAAGATTATGTTCCATACTTTGTCACCTTGATTACAATAACAACCCCTAGTTTGTTTTTTAAAAAAGAGACTTAGGATTTTCACAAAAGTATTCCCTACGTCCTGCGAAATTAGGACATTGTCTTCAATGTAAAAATCATGAGTGAAGTCTAAAGGATATCACCTGTGATAGTTGGTCAAGATTGCTACAACTAAAACATGACAATGTATATATATAAATGTAAATATAAGTTAAACCCAAAAGTTGGAAGATGCCACAAAGACAACGTTAAATCCATTTCTTGCTTGTTAGAATCTCCTTTCCTCTTTCTTGATTCAACAATCTGTTGAGTGGTTAGATCTGGATGGTACTCAAAAGCTTGAAGTTTAACGAATAGTTCATCAACAGTTGCAACAGCAATCAAGACATTCATTGCCTTTGAAAACACAAATCCACTTTCCACAACATTATCTAAACATGAGAGCAAATTGTTATAATAACCATTAACATTTTGAAGAAAGATGACCAAGAAGTTATGCAAAATACTTCCTCTAATGTACCAAAACCTTCAGGTAAAGCAATGTGTAACACCTTATGGCCGAATCTGGCGTGTCACATTGAAGTGTTTTAGCGAAAACCTTGTTTTCACTGAAAACCCTTTTTTAAAATGATACACCTCAATTGCTTTGTAAAATCTCTTTTCAGTTGCGGAAGCTTTGTTTTAAACATTTAATTTAAATGTAACTTGTCATTTAAAAATTTAGTTACGGAAACATAGTATTTAAAAAAATAGTTATGTTTAACGTTCTACTTCTAATAAATATAAAGCATAAAAATGATAGTAATCCTAATTTGAAATATTAGCCAGAGGAAAGACCTTGTTACAACCCAAATCAAATAGAAATAATTTAAAATCAAAATATTAAAAATTACATAAAGACTAAGTCTAAAATTTTTATGCTAGTTGGCCACCTCCGAGTCCCTCCATCCATCGAACCGCCTACTGAGGATTACCTGAAAAATTTAAAAGGAGGGGGTGAGTTTCGAAAACTCAGTGTGTACAACCCTCAACGAGTATAAAGCAATCATTAGTCATTTTGGGCCTGAGCCCAATTCAATAAATGTGGCCTTTGGGCCTTAGCCCATGTTAGCCTCAGTTGGGTCGAAGCCCACATCGCAATAATATCACAATAATATCATACGTGCAATGCTATGCAACCCACCCCAATAATCCAACCGCTACACACCAACTCCATCCCCGGTACACATCATGTGGGGATATAAATATCGACCCACCCAATCGATACACATCAATGGTAGCCCAATTGCGGTACTACCTTCATTGCAGCAAGCTGCCAATCATATACTAGGCTTAATAGCCGTCAGTGGATCCACGGTTGTCAAGCAACCATGCGGTCCTCATCTGCTTCCTCCATTCCATAATTCCCAACCCATATGCAACCTAAACAGAATATCATATGAATGCATATGAATGCAGCAGGTATACATGTAACATCCATAAATCTTACATTCCACACATAGGGGTATTTTAGTCATTTTCACCCTTAGAGGCATTTCGGTAATTTTTCTTTATTACAGGTTTTACTTACATTGGCCTGTTAACAAATCCCCGTTAGCGAAGATGAACGGATACTATGCACCAGGTAGGATTCCAAAGAAGAGAAGGTGAGTCATTAAGACCGCTTAAGTATCAAGCTCTCCCTAGATCCAATCCTAGATATGCTTACATTGGCCTGTTAACAAATCCCCGTTAGCGAAGATGAACGGATACTATGCACCAGGTAGGATTCCAAAGAAGAGAAGGTGAGTCATTAAGACCGCTTAAGTATCAAGCTCTCCCTAGATCCAATCCTAGATATGCATATACCCGTTGCCACACCATAACCTTATGACTTGTCCACGGTCTCAATAAATTAATTAAGTTTTATGCAGCCATCATATACTAGGCCCAAAACCTCTTATAAACCCAAACACGTCCACATACATGCTTATGGCCCACTAAGCCCAATCTTATTCATATGGCCCATTAGGCCCAAATCACATCTATATGGCCCACTAGCCTAATCACTTTTACAGTCATGCTCACATACGATTTTCCATCACATAGCATCAATTATCAATTTTTGCCTATTATGTGCTCAACAGCCCATCGGGCCCATTTAGCCCATGCTAGCCCGGTTGGCCAATTCATAGCCCAAGTCCATGAAATCGCCCATGGGGCTTCAGATAACCTATCGGTTTCCCCTTTACTAGTGTTCACGCACTCGCAAGACTACCGTAGCCAAACTTTCGACTTTTTGGCATTTCAGCTTTTCGGTATTTCGAATTTTTGGGACTTGTCGATCTACTTATGTGTGTGCAGTGTATGTACACACCTTCGACTTTATATCAAGCTATCATAGGGTAGAAGTACACACCTTAGCACCTAGAATACTAAGTATTCATAATTGTCCGAACCTATATTCAACATTATACTCCATCAGTCACATCCCATTAATTCAACATAAATCCACTACTTACCGAAGAACAACCTATACTTGCCTTGACTAGATTGATCGGCTGCGATCTGCCTATGTAACTTGAAATTTGACGTAGTCCCCCTTCCGCATCCAGGCAAAAAGTTCCGAACGGGTAACACCTTACATCGCTTAAACTTGGGAGCCTCTATCCCAACCTCTCTGCTAGAACCCCCTTTTTTCATCAACTAATACTTAGCCAACGATCACACTCTTGAATGAGAGGGAAAAAGAGAAATAAATGGAGAAACCATGGGTTAACACAAGTATTGGAAAGAATAAAGAAAAATTGGCTTTTAAGAGTGTAGAAACGAAAGAACTTAGAAATATTTAAGAAAAGCCGAAGAAGATCTAATTCACTTACCGATTGCGAGATTTCTTGCCAACAAGAAATCAAACCCCGAAAGTGTATGACTCGACTTTTAAATGAAAAAGAAACAGCCGGCTAAGTTGAAGAGGGAAGAGGTTGATTCGATTAAAATAGGGAAGAAAAGATCAAGAGTTTGGCTTAAAGAAAAAAGGAGATGATATGCGACTAAAGCACACAAAAACAACAAATGCCCTTACTTGCCCATACGACACACATATATATACTAAAAAAATAATTAAATAAATAAAAATACAAACTTACACTCCCCAATCGACTTAAACTCGTCCAGTTAAATTTCCCTTCAATTGCTCCAATTTTTATCATCATCATATTCACACTTAATCCTCATCCTAATCCCCTTGATTTTAGCCAACAATTCCAATTTGAATTGCATTCAAATTGCTTCCACCGAATAGCAATCCTTCCCTGCGTTGAGTAGCAAAATAAAACTCCCTTTTGCGAATGCCACTACTCGAACTCTAGCCCTCCAACTTCCCAACACGCTGCTAGCCACTGCACCACATCCTATCTTGTGCTACCATTCGGTCAGAATTAACTATAAGGCTTTTATGCCTAAGCCTCAGTTTTCTTAAAGAATAAAAAATTAAACTTTACTAGGCCTGGGATTCGAACTTGCAACCTCTCATATCCATAGCATGCTTCTCGCCACTGCACCATAGGCGCTCTTATGCCATATTCCATCCCTAACTATTTTTAAGGCCTATTAACTCGCAACCAGGTTATCCTAAAAATATTTGCTACCATTCAGATTCAAACCCTTAATCTCTTGGCTGCGCTATACGTCTCTTGCCACTACGGCACCTACCTTATTTGTTTTGTTCTTCCTCCCCAATTAATTATAAAATCTTTCTGCTGACCTCCAGGTTGTCTAAAAAAAACCCACAACTTTTACTCATACCGCGACTTGAACCCAGCACCTCTCCTTACTCCTAACGCTATCATACCACTAGGCCAAGCACATCCTTCGTGTCAAATTTCTACCAAACATATTTATAAGGCCTAAACGCTTGCTTCCCTACTAATCATATGCGCAATAAAAATTTTCGCCAAGGCCAGGACTTGAACCTTGGACTTCCTGCTTGCTACCAACGCCTTTTGCCACTAGGTCAAGCGTTTCCTTGAGTCAGATTATACCAGGCCTTATTAATAAGCCTTCCACCTAATGCTCAGGGTCCTTTAGAAAAAAAATACAAAAATTTGCTAAAGCCCTGGATCGAACCCATGACTTTTTCCACACTATCAACCCTTCCTAAATCACTTAACAATTAGACTAAACATGCAATCATAAAATATTTAAACACATATCATTTATTTAAGCCGCCTTCTAACCGATCCCAAACTTAAGGCCTATTACTTCTAGGTCCAAAATTTAGGGTGTTACACAATGAATGCATTAGCAATATCAAACATAATAGTTAACCGTTCAGGAATACTCCAAACTGGTAACTCTTTACTTATGGTTGGTCCACATAATGCATTTTATTTGAACGGTCTTGGGATTATTCCTAAAACTGAACTCCCTTTAACATATGCCAATGTAGCCACTGATCCCATTAAACCCATGCTTCCCCTCCATAAATTAACTTAATTTTTTCATTGGATAGCACTTTGCCCAATTTTATAGCTATATCTATAAAAATTTTATCTTTTCCTGGATAAGATCCACAAAAAACACAAATTTTTCATACTTTTGAATTGAAGTACTTGCCATGTTTTTTTTAGTGTTCGAATGTGAATGAGGGAGTAGTGAATTATATAAGATTTAGACCTCACATAGAGTAATAATAAAATAGAAAGAGAAAATAAGATGTTAGGAAAAAAAAATCAAACAAGTCAGAGGCAAATATTTCTCAAGATGAAAAATTCAAAAAGGAACATGCCACAATTAATTATCAGGTACAAAAAAAAAAGGAATAATAAAAATTTGATAATAACAACTGCTTTTCTTTTTTTATTTTTATTTTTTGAAATAGTTGAGATCAAGATAAATAACATAGGTCAAACATCATATAAAATGTATGAAACATATGATTATTGCAAATAAAGATTAAAGGTTGAGAATTATTTACAATAGTTCCAATTATAGCTCACATCTTCCTCTGGTTTTACATCCAGTAACGGCTTCAAAACCTTCTATGAGTCAAGGATCTGCTTCCCATCCAATTTTCTTATAAATTGGCAAACAAGGTCATTTATCATCAGATTCCCAAGACGATTCCATTCATATTGGAACTGAGACCAAAAATCAAGAATTTCATTTTGCACAACTCTACTAATATGGGTCTCAAGAGAAATTTGAATATCTCTAAAATTCTCATTACACAATCTGTCCATAATGAATATTATTTTATCTTCTTGATTTAAAAATGCCATCCCAATAGATCGACACTAACTGTTACACGTCCATTTGGCACACTTGTGATAAATTACTCCAAGGCACTTTGCTCTTCGCTTTCTTGCATAATTGCTCCTACCTATGCCAGGTAAATGCAAAAAAGGAAGATATTCCTTAAATTGTACCTTTCCTTCAATGATCACTCGAATGTTTGTAGGCATGCCCATATGCATGAGCATCCTTAATCTCTCGTATCTAACCTTATAAAGCTTCATTATCATATTTCTAGGGAGACAAGAAAATTGTTTATGCAACTTTGAAACAACATTATCCATTCTGAAAACAAAGAAACTTTGAGAAAAAGATTAGAGTACTTTGAAAGCAAAGAAAACAATACCGTAGAGAATAGTAAAAGGATAGAAAATTTAAAAGTAAGAATATACAGTGTCAGTTTTATGGGTAGCTGATAGGACTGACTATAAAGCCATAGAGTATCGTTATCCACCATTTAACCGAGGTAAAAAAAAGAATTTAAATAAATAGTAACAATAATAACGATACTAATATTTATAATAATATGAACTCCTAATTAGTAAAATCTATATTTACATCTAAACATTCTTGTTATAAGGATTAGAAAGACAAAGAATTTCATCTTGAGAAAATTGATTTTCTAGGAATAATTTGAGTCTTTGTCCATTTACCTTAAATACATTACCATTCTTTGGATTCTCAATGTCGACTGCCCAATGAGGGTACACATTCTGTATAACAAATGAACCATTCCACCTTGATCTTTTTTTTCCGGGAAATAAGTGAAGTCTAGAGTTATAGAGCAAAACCTTTTGTCCAACATCAAATGTCTTTTTTAACACCATCTTGTCATGAAAAGCTTTGGTTGTTTCTTTCTTTATTTTTGAATTCTCATAAGCATCATTTTAAAGTTCTTCATATTAATTAATTGCAACTTTCGCAACTTAGAAGCATCATCAAGATTGGAGTTAAGCAATTTAATTTCCCAATATACCTTATGTTTAATTTCCATAGGTAAATACATGTTTTCCATAAACTAATTGATAGGGAGACATGTCTAATGATGTTTTGAAAGTAGTTCGGTAAGCCCATAATGCATCATTAAGTCTCAGAGACCAATCTTTGCGAGTTGGGTTAACTCTTTTTTCCATAATGTTCTTAATCTCCCTATTTGCAAGTTCTACTTGCCCATTTGTTTGAGGGTGATAAGGGATTGCAACTTTGTGTGTAATGGTATATTTCTTCATTAATGATTCAAAATTTTTATTGCAAAAATGTATGCCCCCGTCACTTATAATAGATCGAGGAATCTCAAATCAACTTAAAGTATTTTCTTTTAAAAACTTAATCACTGTTTTGTGATCATTATTTCGACATGGAATTGTCTTTATCCATTTTGCAACATAATCTATTTCAACCAACATGTATAAGAAACCAAACCATCATGGAAAAGGTCCCACGAAGTCGATACCCTAACAGTAAAAAGTTTCAATAACCAAAATTGGATTCAAATGCATCATGTTTCATTTGGAAATGGATCCATATTTTTGGCAATTCTCATATGATTTGCAAAATATAAGTATCCTTAAATAAAGTTAGTTAATAAAATTTTTGCAACAGTTTTTTGGATGAAAAATAACCACTACATGCCTCAAAATGACAAAAACTAATGACACTTTGTACCTCATTGTCAGGTATGCTTCTTCGAAAAATTTGATCAGGGTAATATTTGAAAAAATACGAATCATCCCAATTTTTATTTTACCTCGAAAATTATTTTCCTTTTATCTTGTAAACTCCAATTAGAAGGATTTTTTCCCATCGCAAGAAAATTAGCAATGTTAGCAAACCATGGCATAACAGAGATATTTAAAATTTTTTCATAAGGAAATCTATCATTAATTGGGGAAGTTTCAAAAGATTCATCACAAACAAGTCTTGACAAATGGTCAGCCATAATATTTTCCATAACAGCACAATTTCAGTGTAATCGAAACAGTGGTCTCGGGACCACAAATCTGAGCTTAAAAATATAATTTATTTTTACTTTATTATATGATCCATATTATACTAGAAATGTCACGTGAAAATTTTGATAAGAAAATTTTATCAATTATATGCTTAATTATAAGAAAGACTAAATTGCATAAAATGTGAAAGTTGAATTCTACTAGCTAGAAGGATCAAATAGCTATGGAATTCAAAAATTAAGGTCCTTATATGGTAATTATACCATTAATAAAAATTATGCAGATATTTTTAGATGATTCATCCATGGAAAATGAGAAAAAGGCTAGGGACTAAATTGGAAAGTAAAAATATTAATTAATTAAAAAGATGAAAAGAAAATAAAAATCATATTTTCTCATATTCTTCCTCAAAATAAACATGGAAACCCTATGAGAGAGAGAAGAGACTTTCATGACCAAATTGGGTAAGTTTCTTTGTCCCGTTTTTAGTAATTTTGATATTTTTGGAATTGGGATAGCTTAATCTCTCCATTTGGGGGATTAATTTGAAAAGTTATCAAAGTATGAAAATGGGTCATGGATGTATATGCTGGAAATTAGAATTTATGGTAGAAAATGAAAGATTATTGATAGATAAACAACTTTTACAAAGTGATTTTTGATAAAAATGTGATTTAGAGACTAAAATGAAAAGTTGTAAAATTTGATGAAAAATTCTAAAATTTTATGAATACATGTGCTGTAAAATTTTTAATAGGCCTTTGGTTAGGCTTGGAATAGGGAGTAATTTGCACAAGTTTCATTTTCCGAGCCTAGGGACGAAAATAGAATTTATGGAAAAGTTAGGGGCAAAATAGTAATTTTGTCTAGGACGAAAATTTAGTCCACATGAATGTAAAATATGATAAATTGATGTTAAATTTACTCGTATAGATCCAGATAGACCAAATTCAGAGTTAGAACGAGGAATGAGAAAAATGTCGGATTAGTAGAGTTTACGTACACGAACCTTTGTCGAGGTAAGTTCGTGTAACTAAATTTTATATGTTTTTATGCTTGATTTAAATGTTGTGTTTGTGAATTTTATCAATGTCATAAATATGTGAAATGATCACCTACTCGATATAGCCAATAAATGAAAATGCCCGATAAAATGGTAAATGAATAAAATGTTACTTGTATGCTTAACATGAATGTGGAATGTGTTTTACTCGAATTACATAAATGTTACGGAGGTATGAAATAATAAAATGCCTGATAATTCTTGAAAAGTGTTTATATCCCGGTTGAATACATAGAAAATCGATAGATATGTGATTTCCCGAAACGAAAGAGGTTCTGCATTTGTTACGAATAAGATTTAGCTATGATGAGTAATCCTTCAACCTCAATTCTGGTAGGATTTAGCCCGGATAGGTAATCCTGATATAAGTCCTCTCGAGCATATATTATGGATTGGATTTAGCTCGGACGGGTAATCCAGATCAAGCTCTTTAGAGCATATGTCATAAAAAGGATTTAGCCTAGACTGGTAATCCTGTAGTGTATATATATATATATGTGGCTTGAGAGTGTACTCTCTGAAATAGTACCTTATGGTTACCAATGAATATGAATTGACGGATCTTGATTCGTATGCATCGAGTGTACTACTTATGTATCCATTGAAAATTGAAATAAATTCAACGGGCAAGGTTCTGACAGGGGCAAATATAAATTTAAGACAAATTGACATGGAATGGTCTATATGATATGGAAATATGACATGAAAGAATATTACATGAAATGAAAGAAAATGATGATACATTACAAGTGATATACGAAATATGAGATGATGATATTTGTACATAGAAATTATTTGATGAGAATGTTCATTCTTGATTATAGACTTGTACACCTAGAGTGTACTAATCGTGACTTTTATATTTCGAGTAATATGTGTAAAGTTCTGATGCGAAATGATCTGAACTCGAAATGAACTATTATGAAATTATACTCGAAATAATAAGATGAATTATGTATGTTGAATGAATACATGATGTGGAAAGCATATGTGCTTGGAAACTTGATTATTGTTGAGCCCATACATGTCTTGATATTACTATGGAATATATGACTCACAAGGGCAATTAGGATGTGTGCTTGATCAAAGTGGTCGATTATACCTTACTTAGTTACATCAAATAGGATGAATGGTAAGTTAGGTATCGTGTTATACGAACTTACTAATCATTTTATGCTTACTCTGTTTTAGTTTCCCCTGTTTTAGAGTAATCAGAAGCGCGTTGGATTGGAAGCTTGGCGGAGATCACTTACACTATCCATCGGCCCATGTCAGTATATATATGGTAAATCAATTATGGTTGTAATGGCATGTATAGGTTATGTTTGCCATATTGACATGAAAATGCAAATGATTATTGTAATCTAGCCATTGGAATGGCTAGTTATGGTTATGTTTTGGTACATTTATATTTGTATTTAAGTTCATGTTATGGTGATGACATAGGTACTATATATTGTTTGATTAAGAAGGGGGAAACAAGTATGCTTATTAAAGATTAAGATTGTAAACATGAATGCTTGTGATGATATATCATGCTGAATGATAGAGTTTGCTTATCTTGAATGCTTGAAATGGTTGGTATTTGTATGTATGATTCAAGTGCAGGTCATTCGTGAAATTTTAGGTGAGAAATAAAGCTAGAAATGGCTTTATTTTTTCCATACAGGCAGACTCACGGGCATGTGTCTACACCGTGTGTGACACACGGCCTAGTAACACGGGCATGTGGTTAGGCCGTGTGTCCCCTGCACCTTAATTTTAAGAAATATAATGCTCAGAATTGGGCATACAAGCAGAGACACGAGCGTGTGTCTCAACCGTGTGTGCCACATGGCCTAACACACGAGCGAATGGCATGGCCATGTCTGCAATTCAGAGAGTTACACGGGGTCGAACACGGCCTCCAACATAGGCGTGTCCCTTGGAACACACGAGCTTGTGAGCCCTGCATCTTGGAAAAATTTTGAAATGTCGTGAAAAATTCTTAGAGATTTCGATTAAGTCCCAATACGATTCTAATGCTCAAATTGGACCTCGAAGGTCCAATTAAGGGATGTTATGAAAAATCTCGGTTAATGAATAGTAACTTGCATGAATTATCTGGGAAATGTTCTGAAAAATTTTGGTAACGCTCCGTAACCCTATTCCGGTGACGGATACGGGTTAAGAGTGTTACATTTTCTACTCTTTTCTTATCTCAAATGATGATGTCGAATTCTTGAAGAAGAAGAAGAATCTACCTAATCAACCTAGGTTTGGCATCCATTTTAGAGAGAAGATATTTTAAAACATGATCACTAAAGACAACAATAGATTATCCAACAAGGTAAGATCTGAATTTTTCCAATGCAAAAAACTACTGCAAGTAATTCTTTTTCAGTAGTAGAATAATTCATTTCAACACTATTTAAACTTTTAATTGCATAGTAAATAACATATGGTTTCTTATATTTCTTTTTTCTTAACACAGCACAAACAGCGTAATCACTAGCATCATACATTATTTCAAATGGTAGAGACCAATCAGAGGGTTTCATAATAGGTGCAGAAGTGAGCATACTTTGAAGTTTTCCAAAAGCCATTTCACATTTTTTAGTCCATTTAAACACACTATCCTTTAATAAGAGATTACACAAAGGCCTAGATATAACACTCAATTTTTGTATGAATCTCCTATAAAATCCTACGTGTCCTAAAAATGACCTAATGTCCTTTACAATTTTTGGTGTTGGAAAATTGGAAATTAACTCAATTTTTTACTTGTCTACCTCAATCGCTTTTGAAGAAATTATGTGTCCCAAAACAATTCCTTTAGTGACCATGAAATGACATTTTTCCCAATTACAAATAAGATTTTTTTCTTTACATCTGCTTAAAACCTTTTCTAAATTGGATAAGAAATTATCAAATGAATCACCAAAAATAGAAAAATCATCCATGAAAACTTCTAAAATGCGTTCAACCATATCACTTAAAATACTAATATCTTTGAAACATGGCTGGTGCATTACATAATCCAAAAGGCATCCTTCGAAATGCAAAAGTGCCAAAAGGACATGTGAAAATGGTTTTCTCTTGATCATCAAGTGAAATTGCAATTTAGTTATACCTAGAATATCTATCTAGAAAACAAAAAAATTCATGCCTTGCAACTTTTTCTATGATTTGATCCATGAAAGGTAATGGGAAATGATCTTTTCTGGTCACTGAATTAAGTTTCCTGTAGTCAATGCACATACGTTAACCAGTAACAGTCCTAGTTGGGATTAATTCATTATTTTCCTTTTTAAATACAGTAACCCCAGATTTCTTAGGTACAACTTGGGTAGGATTTACCCATTGCTGTTAGAAATAGGACAAATGATTCTATTTTCCAAGAGTTTAATGACTTCATTTCTCACCACTTCTTTCATATTAGGATTAAGCCTTCGTTGCATTTGTCTAGAGGGTTTAACATTTTCCTCTAAATAAATGTTGCATGTAAATCAATGGGTTAATTCCTTTTTATGTCAACTATGGTCCATCCTAATACATTTTTGTAACAGTCCGTCTTTTAGTGGTGTTGGAAACAGTGGTTTCAGGACCACAAATCCAACGAATAAGTTTTTATAATTAGTATTTAAGTTATACGATCGATAATAATTTTTATACTAAGTTTTGATTTGATGATTTTAAACAATTGAATTAAAAATCAGTATAACTGGTTTGGTTCAAAAGTCAAGTGGTTATTGAAAACGAGGTATTAGGACCTCGTTTCTGTATTTTAAAGTCGTAAATATTTTTATTAAATATTTACAAAGTTGTATTATAGGTGAATCAAAGTTTGGTCTAGTAATTTTGACAATTGATTGCTTAATTTAGGCAAAAGGACTAAATTGTAAAAGAGGTAAAAGTTGATCGCTACAGATTTAAAATACAAAAGGGACCAAAATGATAATTAGACCATGGTCAAAAAGTCCAAGCAGTGGTGGATATGATTAATCCACTAGCTTTTGGGCTATTTGCTCTTTTAGTTCTAATTAGTTTAAGATTAAATTGTAATTAAGTTTATTTAGTTGGAATTTAATTTAATTTAATGACCAATTGTGCAATTAAACCTTCCTTAGACAGTAATTATACCATATTTTCAATTGATGGACAAATATGGACATGTTTTATCTATTTTTATAGGTATATTGTAAAGGTTAAATTTGTAAATTAAGAAAATAAAAGGTTAAAATTTAAATAATGTTAAATTAAACCTATTATCTTCTTATTTATTTCTTTCAAAACCAGTATAGCCATGGGAGAAGAAGGAAGAAACCTTCAGCCAACTAGGGTTCTTCGATTTAGGAGGTAAACCTCGCTCATTTTTAGTAATTTTTATGTTTTTGAGCTTGTATTAGCTTAACCTAGCTAATCGGGGATTAATTTGTAAAATTTTCAAATGTTATGGATTGTGCCATTGATTAACTTGAGATGTTCTCGAAATTTAATGGTAGAATATTAAGCTTGGTTGCTACATAGGACTATTTTGTAAAGTAAATTTTGGTAATTTTAATGTTTAAGGACTAAAATGTAAAATTAGTAAAAGTATAGGGACTTGTTGTGAAATAAAAGAAAATATGGGATGTAATAGGGTTCCAAACAATTCTGATAACTTGAAATTGAATAACAATGGTTAAATTGCATGTTTTGGGCTTAGGGACTAAATTGTATAAAAGTAAAATTTGAGAGCAATTTTGTAAAAATATCAAAAAGGACTTAATTGCATAAAATGAATTAATTCTTTCTGTTAGAATTATTGAATTGAATGGAATTATTCTTTTAGATCCTAAACGAGTGGAAAATCGAGGAAAAAGGAAAATTACCAAATAGCCCTTGTACTTTGTCATTGCTGTAGTTTAGTCTGGTAAGTTCGTACAGTTTAATTTTAGTACATTTTTAAATGTATTATATGAACCTAATTGCATAATGTTGGATTATGTTGATGTGTGCAAATGAAAATGGAAATAATGAACTGACACAACGTCGATCACTAACTAAGCTACTTCTGGACCTGCAAATTAGTCATGTAGGTTTGTTCGGTTTAATTCTAATGCATTTAAATGTATATTGAATGAATTATTTTTTTTGGATTGAACATTATAATTATGTTAAGTATATGAGTAATGAAGTAATGGATCGTTATAATATTGAGCACTAACGAGGTATTCTAAGTCGATGAATGTTTGGTTGATGAACTAATGCTTGTATATGGAATATGAGATAGTGAATTATTCATATATTGATTTTTTTTGGAATACTCTGAACGGATGAACTTAGAATAGAGTACGATTCGCATGTCGATAGGTTATTGTGAGCAGTATGGGGTTGATCTGAGCAGTGGAGATAATTTATGTATTTTCTTTGTTTGTTAGATAAGCTGAGGTTCTTCATTTGTGTGTTTGTCTTGTTTAATTGTAGATACATTTTGTGGATCGGGAGATCGAATCAGCACGAAGAAATCACATTATTCAGGGAATTATTGGTAACTCTTGAATCTATCTTGGCTTATATGGCATGTAATAGGAAATTCTATTATGTTCTGTAATGTTCATAAGTACATGTATTAAGTTTGATGGTGCATTTTGATATTGTGGTATGATAGTTTAAATGTGGTTTGTGTGTTTAATTCCATGTTATAGTATAAGTGAACAATCATGAAAGTGTAAGTGTGACTTGAATTAGGTATGATATAAGTGAATTGAAAGTAAGTTAAATATGAGTATGTTGAGACTTGTGTGATGAAACTGAAATAGTGAAATGTTGGATAATTGAGGTGAGGTGTCATTATTGACCCATTGGTTAGGTCTTAAATGGATCGAATTAGCATCTTTTAGATGTTCTTGTGTGTATTTGAAGCCTTGTGATCAGATGTTATTTATTGGTTTAGATACCTATGCAATTGGGTGAAATTTGAGCTTGAAGTAGGACTTTTTTGGGCTCATATGTCCTAGGACACGGGCTGTCACATGGCTGTGTGAAGCACACTGGCAGCCCACATGGGCATGTGTCTGGAACGTGTTTAAAAATAGTATAGGTTCCGTTTTCATATGGGAAAACACACGACCTGTGAAACAGTCGTGTGAGAGTAATTCGAATGTTACATGGGCTGGCACACGGCTTGCAACACGGTCGTGTGATCCAAATCAGATAGTTACACAGTCCATGAACATGGGCGTGTGAGGTCATACACGGGCGTGTCGGACAGCCACACGGCCATGTTTGGAGCCACATGGGTTGGGCTCTATCACACGGCCTAGACACACGGCCGTGTGACCCCTAACTTGTAAATTTTTTGAATTTTTCCTAAAGGTTCTGATTTGTTTCGATTTGGTCCCTGAATGTTTGTAACTTATTTTTAAGGTTTTGAAAGTCTGATTTAAATCGATAATTGGATACTGTTTATTTTGAAATATTTTGAATTGTATAGTAATACTGTGTAACCCTATTCTAACAATAGAAACGGGTTTTGGGTGTTGTAATTTTTATGCATTTTCAAAATTTTCAGTAGCTTACCTTCTTGGTGAGCATCAAGTTTTGAGGAAATTATGACTGAAAAAGTTTCATTCTTACCCCAAAATGAATATTTCAGATCACATGGTAGTTGTTTTAAATCAAGCTTAGGTGGTTGATCAACTGATGGTGTTAAAACATCTATAGTTGTTGGAAGTTTTTCAAACTTTTGTTTCCAATAAAAGTTCTTATTTTGTCCCTGAAAAGAATTTAACACAAAATCAATAAATGAATTTTTTGTTTCGTCATCAATTTTAAATTCAGTTAAATAATTTTCCAAAGGATTGAATAATTTGGAATTGATGAACTATTCATGGACAAGTTGTTCAATGAAGAGCACTTCATGTACATCAGAATCTTCAACAGGTTGCTTACAAATCTTAAGCACATTTAATTCTAATGTCATGTTTCCAAAAGATAAGTTTAGAACACCGTTCCTCCAATTAATCAAATCATTAGAAGTTGCAATGAATAGATGACCTAAAATAACAGGGATTTGTACAGTAGAATCTGAGATAGGATGTGCGTCCAAAACAATAAAATCAACTGGAAAATAAAATTTGTCAATTTGAACCAACACATCTTCTACTATCCTTCGAGGAATTTTGACAGATCAATCAACTACCTAAAGTGTGATAGATGTTGGCTTAAGTTCACCTAAACCTAGCTGTTGATTAATAGAGAAAGGTAAAAAATTAACACTAGCACCAAGGTCAAGCAAAGCACACTCTATTATAGTGTTCCCAACGATGCATGAAATTGTAGGGCAATCAGTATCTTTATATTTAGTTGGAGTGATATGTTGAATGATTGAACTCACATGTTGAATTAAAAAGGCTTTCTTTTGCACATTATGTTTCCTTTTAACTATGCGCATATCTTTCAAAAACTTAGCATATGACAGAACTTGTTGAATCGCATCCTATAAAGGAATATTAATCTTGACTTGTTTGAAAATTTCTAAAATTTTAGCATTTTGATTCAAATTCCTTATTGGTTGCAATCTTTAAGGGAAAGGAGCAGAAATCCCCATTTTTCCTTGTCTAGATTGTCAGAACTTTTAGGCTTACCATCATCCTTACCATTACTTTGCAGAGCAAGAGAGGGCTCTTGGGCTTTGGAATGAATGCTCTTGCCAATGGCCTTCCCACTTTGAAGAGTTGTGATAGAATTCACATCTTCCTTTTAGATTTCTTTGGGATAAGAAACATGACATTGAGTAGAAGGATTAAGTTGAGGTTGAGCAAGAAACTTACCTTTTTCTTGAATACGCAATAGGGCTGTAAACATAGAAAGTGTGCTCTTGATTTTATTGATATCTTGTGAAGTCTGATTGTTGACATTTGTTTGTGTCTACATGAATTCTTGCAATGTCTCCTTTAAACTTTTAACATGCGAAGATGGTTGGGTAAGAGTGTTGGGAGGTTTTGGACGCTGGGGGAAACGAGCACGATTATTATTTTGCCAGGTAAAGTTAGGGTGGTTTCTCCATTGAAGGTTGTAAGTGCTGAGTATGGAAAATGAAAGGGTTTTCCGAATGTTTCCACAACATTTGCTTCATCATGCAACATTTTTTTGAAAAGTGAAATGTTTGGGCATTCCACAATAGAATGTCCCATGATTTCACAAATACTACAAATTTCTTCAGTTTTTCCTGGTTTAATTTCTTATACTTTCCTAAGCTTTATGTGTAACACCCCTAACCTATCTCCGTCGTCAGATTAGGGTTTCGAAGCATTACCGGTAAAACAGAAATCATTTAACATTATAACATAAATTAATTAATTTAATTATAAACCATTCATTTATATGCATTTTTGTCCCTAATCCGAACCCTCGAGATCCTAAAAATAGTTTAGAAGCATTTCGGGACTAAATTGAAACAAAATAGAAGTTTTTAAAAAAATGAAAAAAATGTGAAAACAGGGGTCACACAATCGTGTGGCCAGGCCATGTGACATATCCCAAGCCACTTTCAACTAAAGGACACACGACCGTGTCCCGGCCCGTGTCCTTACCTGTGTATCTCACTGAGTAGGGTCACACGGTCGTGTCGTAGGCCGTGTGCCAGACCGTGTAACTCTCTGAGTTTCCACACACGGCCATGTGCTAGTCCGTGTAACTCACATACTTGGAACTCTAAGAAATTTCAAATGACACACAGCCGTGTAATAGCTTGTGTCCCAGGCCGTGTGAACCCAAAAACTTACTTAAAATCAAGTCATTTCAAGATCATTTCATACCTAACCATTCAAACCATTTAGGCATAAATTCAAGGGGTCTAAACATCACTTAAACACACCCAAACATGCCATTTCAACATCCTAATTCATCTAACCAATATGCCATTCACAAGCACCACCATTGTATCAAACATTATTGTAAAATCATACATTTACAACCTATTCCAACAACTAACCAATATACCCTCATTGGTACTACATGTAAATGATCAAACAACCTAAACACCAACACAATCAAAATCTCAATTACTTCAAATATTATATAAATATGCATCACTTATCATATTTACATGCATAAACACAAAATATCAAGCCTTTCATACAAACACCAAAATGACCATTTATAACATCTGGTTCCACCACAAAATATCATAGTACCACAAGACTCTTCTTATTACATGTCACTCTTAACCAACTTCAAAACAAACACAAAATGACTTCCGAGATAAAGATGATAGTGTGTGAGCTTCCAAGTTGATCCAATCGATGCTACGATTCCAAAAGTCCTACAAAAATCAAATTAAATTATTAACACCGGCATTGAGCCTGCTAGGCACTAAACTGAATAACACCTCATTTGAATATACAGTACGATTCAACATTCAAGTAACAATAAAAATAGAATTAAAATATTAAATTATTAACAAGGAAATGAATATAACCATGCATATACATAAACGAACTTACCGGACTGGTTTGCAGTAATCAGGAAAACATAGGAACTACTTAACAATCTTTTCTTTTCCATGATCGTCAACACGCTCGTGATCTAAAAAAATAGTATCATTCAATTAAATACTTCTAGAATTCAATTTAATCCACAATTCATATTTATGCATAATTACAAAATTACCCCTAACATATTAACTTTTCGCAATTTAGTCCTTAAGCTCATAACTTGAAATTTAACCATTTTAACCAAAATCCAATTTAACCAATGTTACAAGGGACCGTGAAACAGCCCATTATTACCAGCATTTCACAACCAAACCCATGGTTTTATACTTTTAACAATTTAATCTATTATTTCAAAATTCATCAAAATCATCTAACAAAACATGTTTATTTAACAACCAAGATTACTAATCCATCAAATAACTTCAAAAAACATTCAAAAAAATCCATATCAAGTCTCTCAATCTTTAATAGTTTTACAAATTAACCCCCGGGCTAGCTAGATTAAGCTAAAACGAACTCAAAAACATAAAAATCATTAAAAACGGGGCTTGAATACATACCATGCAAGGGAGAAATAAAGCTTGAATAAAGCTCTAGCTAAGCTTCCATGAAGAATCAGTTTTGAAGAAAACAAAGTGAAAAAGATGATGATTTTTAGCTTATTTGATTTTATGCTTATTTATTATTTTACCATTTTACCCTTATTACTAATCGAAATTTTCAATAAAACTTTGTCCATAACTACCCACTAACTCTTAAAATGGTATAATTATTATCTTAGTCCATTAGGTTTCCTTTCCATAGCCATTTAGCCCTTTTAACTAATAGAATTCAACTTTTACACTTTTTACAATTTAGTCCTTTTTACTTAAATAACTATTTAAAATCCAAAATTTCTTAACGAAACTTTTACACAACCTTAATATAATCTCGTATGCATTAAATAAATAATAAAATAATAATTTACTCGTTAGAATTGTAGTCCCAAAATCATTGTTTCTGACACCATTGAAAACGGACTGTTACACCATGGCTTCAACCGTTCTAGTTAAACTGGTCGTCCTAGCACTTAGATCATCTTTTTGTCTAAGGTGATATTTTCTTTTATCATTAGCAAGATTCAACCTAATGGAACCTTTAGATGGGTTAACTATGTGCCAAGATTATGAATTTTCTACCAAATAATCTAGGTAGTCAAAAGCCTCTTCAAGTTCTTTATGAAGGAACTCTTCGTTACACATTTTCTCAACAAATTATTTAGTTTCGAGAGTTAAACCTTCATAATAAAAAAATAAGTCAGACAATTTTTAAAATCATGATGTGGACAAGAACTTAATAAATCTTTGAAACATTCCCAACATTGAAAAAATGGTTCATTTGAATTTTACAAGAAATTTTGAATATATTTTTTGAAAGCATTGGTCTTTTGTGTTGGAAAAAATTTCTCTAAAAATTCAGTTTGAATATATTTAGTACAAATTGATCTTGGTTTTAAATTTTTAAACCAAATTTTCACCTTACCTTTTAAAGATAAAGGAAATAATTTGAGTTTATCAATTTTATTAGCATAAGGTGGATCACTAAAGGTGACACATACTTCATCAAAATCTTTAAGATGTAAGTAAGGACTTTAGACTCTAAGCCAAGAAAATTAGGAAGTAAAGTTATCATACCATGTTTGAACCGAAAGTTATTTGCATTCAAAGGTAAAATAAAGCAAGACAGTGTTGAGTTTCGAAGAGGTTGGAAGTAATCATGCATTGTGTGCACTTTTCGAATATCATTTTCATCAGGAGCTCTTTCAATTTCACCATGGTTAGTGAATGTAGATATATCTCAATTAAATTACCCAAAAAAGTTTCACAATTTTTTCTAACTAAACGAAGAGAACTAAAATCACGATGCCAAATATGCATAAACAAATTAGGTGGTAGAACCAACCAAATATATGTACAGAAAAAAGGATACTTATAAACTTGTAATCTATATCTTACCTTCCTCGATAACGGCACCAAAAACTTGACAGTAACTTTCTAGGTCTACAACCCAAGTGTAGGTTATATTCAAGTAATAAAATCTCGGGAGTCCGAGGTCGATCCACAAAGAAGTTGATTAGAACTTAAAAGATTACAAGTATTAAGCTAGAACATAAATTTAACATTTAACTTTAGAATAAGCATTGGTAATGAAAGTAGTAGCTAGAAACACTAGAAAAAAAAATTCAACGCAAGAAATTAACTAAAACTAATAAAAAGCAAATACTTGGGAAAAAATATGCTGAGGTTAGAGGATCAACTATTGGTGGCATATTAAGATTCAATTTTAATATTTAATGGGAAGTCTCAATTGGATGATCTAGCAATGTACGCCCACTAATTAAGCATATGAATCCATGAGCAAAGGTATGTCCATCAATGGAGTGTCCAAAATGATTGTACAATAAGTCCAAGAGTTTAACAAATGAATCCATGAGCAAAGGATGGTGCAATATGACAGTTCAACTATTTAAGTTCAGTCCAACCATATGGTATTATAACCACTTGATAACTTCAAGACCTATAAAAAGATTTCAAATATTTATTATGTCAATTTTTATATCTACAAAAATTAAGGTTAATTTATCCTAGCATTCATTGTGCTATATATTGTCTATAACAAATAAAATATTTTACTTTACAAGTATAATTATAAAAAGTGATTGATAATTAATTTTAACTCAAGTGATGAGTATGGGATTTACCTTAATATTTCCCAAGAGTTTCGTCCTTTCACTTGAGCATTGAAAACTTAAAATAATATAGCAAAAGTGAACAACTCAAACTTAAATGAAATAGACATTTTAGAAATAAGAAACTTGAAATTTTACATGAATAATGAAACAAACAAAAACTTAACAAGAAAATGATCTTAAGCTCAACTTCAATATGCCTCCTATGCTGAAATTAAAGGCTATTTATAGAGATTTGTGAAGAGGAAAATGACAATACAAAGGACTTGATAATAATAAATTTCTAGGCCTACTTCTTTTTTATCTTTTGAGTCATTTTTCACATGTTAAAAGATGAATCCTTTTTTCCAAGTTAACATCTCTCAATGGGAAAAATCCAAAAGAGTTGATTGATAGTCTGCATCTTGTCTATATGCTGTAAAAATTTCAACTCCAAACTCCAATTGTGTTAAAAGATATGAACCAACCATGAAAATGCGTAAAAATTGTCCATCAATGTGAAACTTGCAAATTTATCTTTACTTTTGGATCTATTCCTGATGCATTTTGGTGCTAGTGTGCCAATATTTGAACTTCAAATCCCCTTTCTGATGATATAAGGTAAACCCAAAATGGAATCCTAAAGCTCAAGACATGATAGAAACACTAAAAGGTCTTCTGACTAAAAGTTCTGAATGTGTTCCTATAACAAATTTTTAATCTTTGAGCTTTGAACTTTCACTCATCATCTTAGATCAACTTTAGGCTTAGTGCATTTAATCTTATGGTTCCATGTATTGACATATTCTTCCCAAACCTGTTTTACTTGCAAATTCCACATGGAATATTTTATTGAAACTAAATGCATGAAAAACACTAAAAATATACAACATTTACAATACAAACAAAAAAAAAAGTCAAATCACTAAAATGAATTTAAAACATATAAAAATACTCAATAAACTAAGTAAATGTAAGTAAGATATACTCCAAAATAATCATATGTTGATGACTCATCAGGAAGCATTTTCTCATTTACATATCACTTAAATAAAGTGAGTGAGTATTGTCAAGGAACAACACACTAGAAAAAAGTAATTTTGGACACCATTTTATCTTTTTTGAATCAATTGAATCCCTAATATCTTAACCTTAAATCCTAACCAATTAGATAATTTCATAACAAATCAGATGTGGGTTATATTTATAGGGCAATTACTTAATAAGTCGCCTACCACAAGAGGTGGCCTCATAGTATAGAACTAAAAAATCGGGCGCGGTACTAAGGGGGTTGGCAAGGTTCAAGTCCTCCCTAAAATGGAAAAAATATTACATTGGCCCCTTTATATTATAAACAAGTAAATGGTCAAATTTGATCCCAAAAATGATAAAAATTTAATTTAATCCTGCAACAAACTAATATATGACATGCAACAATACTGAACTCTGACAAATGTAGTTGTTAAGTTTAGATTTTGTATAGGTTGCCACTTATAGTTGGTGACTCAGTGAGCCTTGTTGACACCGATTGATTTCAACTTATAGGCTAAAAATCTTATAAATATGACTATTGGCACCTTATTCCCCCACACCCAAAGTTCATTTCCAATCCTTAAATTTGTTCCCTTTTTCTATCACTTTAATTTGTAATTATTTAAATGTTTTGGGTTTGAGGGTTAAGATTAGAGTTTAGGATTTAGTGTTTTAAGACTTTAGTTTATGATTTTTGAAATAGTAAAATGCAATTTCATCATATATTAATTTATAATTTCATTATTTATAAGAGAACTGAAATATCAATTTTTCATTTTTGGAAAGCCAAGGCTTCTACCTACCCCTTTTACCACGCCTCTATTCACTCAAAAGTCTAGACTTGTATTTTATTTTTTAGAATCGTTTTATATTGGCTTCAACTTTACCAGCGTGAGCATTTTTACTGCCTTAACTTCAATAAAAAATGGGAAAACATCATTGAGTGTGGTACCACTATTTAGCCCTAATCAACTTGTAAAATTTAGTGAAGTTTTTTTTAGAGGAAAAGTTGACTTGACAATTAAAAATTTAAACCCATTGACGTGATAAGTCATATGACAGTTCATTTTTATTTCATAATAGTTCAAAAAATAAAAAATATATTTAAAAATAAAAAAAAGTTCATAAATGGTTAAAAAAAATCTATTCACGTTAATGATTAAGTACATGTAAATTGTCACACGAGCTGTCACATTAGTATCTTTAAAATTTTAATAATTTAGTCAATTTTTTCATAAAAAAGCAAATTAACTAAATTTCGAAGATTGAGAGTCAAAGTAAAAAAAAATAGAGTCAAAATAACAAAATGAATAAATATTAAGGTAACATTGGTATGATGGAAAGTGGTCACTTTCTTGGAAATTTAATCAATCGGAAAACGATTTCAACATTTGATATATCAATTTTTATTTACTTTCCTTGAAATTTAACTTTTTTTTGGAAGTTATTTTCCTATGAACATAATAATGTAATTCCTATGATAAAAGGTGGGAATGTTTTTTCCCATGTAGATTAGAAATTTAAAAAATAACAAGACTAAATTAACCTATTTTATATTAGTTTAGGTATTAATCTATCCATAAATGTAAAAGAAGAAGAAGAATAAAAAGAAGTTATTGCCTCCTTCCTCCTTCCTATTATTTGATTTTCTCTATTACTACTATGAATTCTTGAGAAGTAAGTTTTTTCCTTAATCTTATTTTTTATATACATATTTAATCATATATATATTATATCATTTTCATATTATATTTATTTTCTATTATTTTTTGTCTTTTTCGATATACTAATTGAAAATTTAATTTTATTATAATATTTATGAATCTTTATGAGGAAAAGGAAAAAAAATTAAGGCTTATTGTATGATTTTGAGAATGAACAAATGATTGGCAACCCATTTAGAATTAGAAGTAAAATAGATAAGATAAGTGATCAATCAAATTTCATTACGGTTATGTATTATATTTAAAAAAAATTCAATACTTAAAATAAATTATGTTACATTGGGGCTTGAAAAAATAATGTAAAAATGATCCAATAAAATTTAATATTAAATGTTTAATTCAAATATTTGATAACAATAAAATTTATTATAAAAATTAAATATATAAATATTATATTTTATATAATAAGAATAAATTCGTAAATTATTATTATATTTTTAAAATATTTAATGAAATGTAATATTTGACGTTTGATTGAAATGAGAGAAGATGAAACGCTGGCAAAGAGTTAAATTAAAGTTGAAAGAGAGTAAATTTTTTTAAATTTCTGTCTTCCATTGAAATTATTACAAAATCCATATATCCAAACACTCCATATAGACGTGAAGACTGCTCTAGGTTATTAATTTTATATATTAGCCGAAAAAGGAAGGGCCCAAGCAAAATCAAAAACTTCTCTCCAAAGTCTAGATGAAAAAGCTCTTTGTCAGATCAACAACATCAAAGCCAAGTAAAAGATCTTACAGGTATCGCTTCTCACTCACTTTCTTCACTTTTAATAATAATTTCGCTTTTATTTTTGTCCTTTAATCGCTCTCTTAGCTCTGCTTATGTCCTTAATTATGTTCATTAGGCTTCTGCTCTTTAATTAATGTTTCTTTTCTCTCTCTTGAGTTTGCTGTTTTCGGTTTCCTCTTTTTACTAGTGGTACCTATTTTTTAGTTAATTCTTAATTTTAGCTTTTCATTAGGTTTTTATGCGCTTACAATGTGTTTGGTTGCCGAGAAAATGAATAGGGGAAAGTCAAAAGAAAACTAGAAAAAAGGAAAAAAAAAAAAAGAAAGAATGAAACCCCTTCCTTTTTAATTTGCGGATTCGAATTATTAAATTCTGTACTTCTGAATACTGGAAAAAGAAAATAAAAGGAATCGATGTGAAATTGGGTGCTTTGGAGGTCTGGCGAATTCTGATATTAAGTTTGAGTTTTATTTTTAGATTTTTGAAATTTTGGACGATTAACGTTATTTTTGAAAAAGAAATATTGATTTCTCAAGGTAAATTTCGTAAGTGAACCCATCTCAAGTCACTCTTGAACCGTGAATAGTCTTTGAAGCATTTATGCACGTATAATTTTGGTAATAGTAACTTTGTTTCAGGCTTTCGCCATTCTATGTTGTTAGGGTAATTATTTGTGTTCTTTTAAATGGTTTTTTGGTAATGTTGTATATCTGGCTGCAGTGTGAGAAGTGGGGGAAGTTCAAGTTAAATGGATCGAGGAAAAAAGCTGACTAACTTCTATGGTAACAAAAACAACAAGATTTACATGGATCTAAAAGACATAGTAAGGGAGAATGCACTTCGTTACCTTCCTGCTAAATCACTTTTCCGGTGCTTTGGAGTTTGTCGGGATTGGAAGCATCTAATATCAACACCTTTCTTTGCGCACAATCAATCAAATTCTTTCCATTCTGTCTCGGGTTTCTTTTACCAATCACAAGCAGGTCTGCCGTCATTCATGTCTCTTGACCCTGTGGCTTATGGTGTTCCAGACCCATCTCTAAAGTTTCTGCCCGAACCTGTTGATATTAGGTCCTCTTGTAATGGGCTGCTTTGTTGCCAGGGGCGTACTGGTTACAAGGCTTACTACATCTGCAATCCTGTTACCAAGCAGTGGAAGAAACTTCCAAAACCAGATGCTGATCATGGGTCTGACCCTGCCGTAGTGCTCGTATTTGAACCATCATTGCTGAACTTCACTGCTGATTATAAGTTAGTTTGTGCTTTTCCATCTGAACTTGATGGATATGAGTTTGAGATATATTCCTCTGAGAAAAGATCATGGATAATTTCTCGTGAGATTTGTTTTTCTGAGAGGAAGGTCATGCCTAAGTCAGGTATTCATGTGAATGGCACTGTTTATTGGCAGACGATGGGCTTTGGAATTACCGCATTCGATCTCAATTCAGAACGGTTTCAGCTCCTCGATAGTGTAGTTGGGACCTTAGGAATGAGGAATGGGAAGCTTTGTTCGGCATACGTACATGCTCAAAACTTGGTCGTGAATATGCTATCTAATACTCACTCGAATACCATGCAAATGAACAGCCATGCCAAGATGTGGGAAGAAATGCAACCCAAGATTCATGTTGATATTTCATTACCCGCATCATCTAATAATAATGCTTCGGGTAGGTATGGATATGGGCATGGAGGAGTAGTGTTTATTGGTGGGGATGTAGTGTTGCTTAGTAATGGGAACAAGTTTTATTCTTATGAAATGAAGAAGAGGGCCTCTAAGGATTTGGGTGAACTTGATATTGATACCAAGGCAGGAATTGTTGGGTATGTGAATAGCCTTGTTGAGCTCTAAGACCATGCGCTGCTGTCTGTATGGACCGGCCTTGACAAGAACACCCTACACAATCTCCCCCTTTTATTCTCATTATCAGGCATTTGTAAATATGTTTTTATTGTGTCTTTTATTTTATTTTGTTATTAAATCTTTTTTGGTCCTTTTGTAGTAAGGATCTATGATACACGGTTAAATAGTTAACTATTGGGAATTTTTTTTCGTGTTTTAGAAAGGTAAAGTTTGTAATGTGATAACTATGAGGTGTGATAGTAAACTTATTTTTTAATCATGTAGTTGAGAGTTTGATCTTTACTAATGAGGATAAAACATATTATATGATTAATTATTCACTTCCTCGAGAATCACCAAAAAGAGATTTGTAATTTCATGATTACTTTTTTAGCAAAACTATAAAATGTTGTTGGATTTAGCAACCTTTTTCCTTTTTCAATGATTATTTTTGTTCCAATGAAGTTTATATACAGGCAATGACATATCTTAGAACCGTTTTGCACATAATCTATAAAACAAATTTATTAAAATATAATGGTTCTAGAATATTGTGATTGTTTGTATATATTTTTAAATATTTTTTATATTAATAAAATTAAAATTTAAATGAATCTACATATTTAGACTTATTCTTTGGATTATCATATATCTAGATTTATTATGAATTTAAAAAATAAAAATATTTTTTTTAAAGTTTAATTTTTGAAATTTACTTAACATTTCTATAAATTTATAATTTTGTAAAAACTTTAATAAAATTAAGTTTGAAAAGAAGCTGGAGGATCATTTCTCCACGTTTATTATAGAATAAAAATTTTAAATATTTTTAATTTTATTTTGCTAACGTTGTAGTTTACAGTGAGGATAAAATGAACTTATAAGAAATTAATAAAGGATTCAATGCGTGTATCAATATTACTTTTTTAAAAATTCTCTCACCTATTATGATGTGTAAAAGAGTTACTGACAAATGAACTCCGAGGATACAACAAAGCTCAATGGCTATCAATTTTTTGCATTGATGGAAATAGTTCATAGAGCATAGCATAGCAAGAATATCATTTTCTATAAAAAAAATTATGCAATTATTCTTTATAAAACAATCTAGAAATATAAAATTTGCGAGAGAATAGAAAAAAGCTTTTGATGTGTTTTTTTAGTGTGTCATACAAATGAAAATTTATATAGGAAGCCTCATGTCTCTTCATAGGAATATAATTATCTAGATGGATAGTCATATATTTAGCAATGAATATAATTATTCAATAGATATCTACTAGAATAATTATGACAATTTGTTAATAATCAATTGATATAACTTTTGAACTTAAGAGATATAACTCATCTATATAAATATTGACAACTTTTAGTTAATAATCAAGTGACATAACTTTTAATTTGTAACTATTGAAATATTATATATATTTTGAAAATGTTAGTAGCAACAATTACTGGCATGAACAAAGACAAAAACCATTGTCAAAAAAATTTTAATTGAATGCATTTTCATAAAAGAATTTAATTGATTTTTTCATGAAAGTTAAAAGAGTTATGTACCTTTTAACCTTCTCTTTTAACCCACACAGTAGTGTGCTATAACTTAATAAATATCTCTTGATAACAAAAATAAAAAATGAATTTAAAATTTAATAGAAATAAATATTATAAAAAATGTTTCACAAATGAAAGATAAGGAGGGTTAAAAATGATATTAAAACCCACAATTAAAGAAAAGTGGGCATCGAGGCAGCCAATCATATGTTTAACCTGAGAAATCTTATCGACCAAGTAAGTTATTGCGTTAGTCGTAAGCCCGAAAAGGAAGTTCAATGTTATAAACTGTCTCAAAACTCTTTGAAGCATCTTTGAGGGATCAAATCTTTTTCATTTTCAGGATTTTGCCTCGCTCGGACTCTCTGCTTCCTTCAGTACGCTTTGGGTTAGCTTTGTTTTCTTGATCTCTTTCTGTTTGTTTCCTAAGAATATTAAGGATAAAATGAAAAAACTTTTCGACAATAGGATTTCCGTGTAGTATCGAAAAAAACAAGAATTGTAAAGTGTTAAACTTGATGCTTCAGTGTCTTTTTCTGTTTGACATGTCTATTTCCGGGGACCGGTCAACTGTGTTGACTTGACTTAAGTCGTTTAGTGTTTTCTAAATTTCTTTGTAAGGCTTTCGTGTGTTTTTTTCAACCCCCTTTTTTTGGGATTTATTTTCTTGGTTCTTTCTGTTTGTTTGCTCAGAAATAAAAATTCAACAAGAAAGAAAATGGGGCTAAGGAAAGAATTTTCTTCGACTGAATTTCCATGTAGTTTCTTGAAGGCGTAAATTTCGTGCCAAGCTTCGTACGTGTTCAGTTTTCTTGTGTGGGTCCCAAACAATTGCTTTTTTTTTTACTTCGGTTTTCTTTTTTTCTTTTCATTGTTTCTACTTTTAAGCATTCTATTTCTATCAAACATTTCTCTCAACTCTTGACTAACCTTTCCTTGAATCAAGAAAGGTTTGTTTCATAGGATTGATTAGTTTGGCTTCATTTTGTGTCTATCTTATCAGCTGTTAATTGTAAATTCCTTGCTACTTTCTTAATGTCTATTATCATCGTTCAACTCTGTTTTTGTTCATATTCTTTGTTATATGCTTTTCAATGTTAACCATGCCATTTTAAGGTTTGACTTTGGTTGCCTTATTAATATTTGTGTGTGTACAGCAATCAAGGGTGTTAACAAGCTTACCAAGGCATTGTTTGTCATTTACTGACTAAATCAAACATATGCCTGCAGGTTTATGGCCGATTTCGAGGGCAATAATCGAGAAACTTTGGAAGATGACTTTTGTTTACTTGAAGATTCAGATTTAGAGGGGGATGTTGATGAGCGTTTTTATGAGGTATGCAATGTCTTTAGTTTTTTTTTTCTTTTTGTCACTCTTAATTCTAAGCGTGAGAACATGTCCACGTGGAGTTGCCCATATAGATTTTTGTGCTATTGTCTTCTTTAAGCTTTGTTTTGTAAGTTAGAAGGTCTAGAATAGTTTGAACTAGGATCTGTTTGACCACTTTCTTGTTCTATCTCTTATGGAAATGACTTCTTAGTCTTTTCTGCATTTGTGAAACAAACAATAATGGAGATTGAAGTTATTTACTTCTCTGTCTTCAATCACCACATCACCTTTTTAAACTTCCTGATTATCAATATGATGAGGTCTGCTTGTATTTCAGCTTCCAATCCTCTCACCCAAGGCTAAAGCTAAGACTCCGGTGGATTACAATAAAGCCCTCAAATATGTAGACAGGAAGGAAGCAGGGTTAGAAGATGTCTTGAGGGACCATGCTCTTCATTTACTCCCTGCAAAAACACTCTTTAGGTTCAAAACTGTTTCCAGAAGATGGGATCAGTGGATAAGCAGCCCGTTGTTTGCCCACCGGCAAACTACTTACTTCAAAAACGTATCTGGTCTCTTTTGTCAAGTTGCTGATCACAGTCCTTCCTTCATATCATTTAATCAAGATGCTTATGGCATGCCTGACCCGTCTTTAAGCTTCTTGCCCGAGCCTGTCAAAGTCAGAAGCTCTTGCAACGGTCTGGTTTGTTGCCAGGGTATTGAGGAAGATACCTACTACATTTGCAGCCCTGTGACCAAGGAATGGAAAAAGCTTCCTAGGCCAAACTTGTATCATGGAGCCAAGGCAGGCGTTGTACTTGCTTTTGAACCCTATCTACTCAATTTTAATGAATCTTATGAGCTTGTCTGTGCTGTCACATTTTCCGACTATCCAGTTGTCTATTTTGAGATTTACTCATCAAGGTCAAGCTCCTGGAGAGTCTCTGACACTATATGCTATGAGCTTGATGGTTCGGGATTGCATGATGGTGGGTACTACATGAAGGGAGTTGTCCATTGGGAATCCTCTTCCGGGGTCATTCTAGCGTTTGGTTTGAGGGATGAGCAATACGGATTTCTGCCACTTCCTGCCAATGATGAAGGATATGGAAATGGTGCTTTAGCCATGAAGCATGGCGAGTTGTGTTACATTCAGCCTCGTTATCAAGATAATGTTTGCACTATAAACATTCACGGGAATATGGATATGAGCCTGAAGTCAGTAATCAATCTTCCTTATGATGCGGGGAGCACATTTGGTGTTTGCAGGGCTTTGGGGTTCATTAATGGTGACATTCTGATACTTGGACTGGGGACTAGGGTGATTTCTTATCGTGTTAAAGAACAGAAGGTGGAACTGATAAGCCAACATGAAGGTGGTGCATGTACAAGGTACATTCCGTATGTGAACAGCCTTGTATCCGTGAGGCATCCGTTGATTAGAGACAGGGGCCTAATTGTGTAGACAGACACTCTCAAACTGTCTTGTAAAACCGACCGTCATTCACCTTTGTTGGTATCTCTGGTCTTCTCTTTAAACTAGATGCTTGGTTTTAGGATAATACTTTTTCTTAGTTTGGTGAAACTGGAAACTTCTGGTGTTTTAGGTCTGTATTGAACGTCAATTTTTGAAGCTATATTAATATATGGTTTGCTACATGAATGGATATGTGGATTCCCCTTTTATGACATGCAGAAATGGTTTGAATCATACAAGACTAGAAGTGATGGTTGTTCCAAGCTTGGTACAACTCAACATTCATATCATCCAAAAATTGTTATCTTCAATCATCTTTAGGTGAACCAAACCTAACGATGTTCCTAACAAAATAATTGAAGCTGACACACCCAAGACTTAGTTTTAACCGGTTCATGCAATGAAACAAAATAAAAAACAAATAAAATGGTAAATGATTCTGTTGATGTGTGGTAGGCATTCTTTGATACAGGTGTTGAAAAAAGAGGGGATTTAGGAGATTTTGCAGCTGAAAATGATAATCTATGCAGTTTAAGCCTGTTCTAGAACCAAGGGGGGGAAAAGAATGGCACCTGGCAGAAGTTTAGCAAAGGGGCTGGCAATGCAGGAAATAGTAAAAAACTAAAAAAGAAAATAACAAACAAAAACGAATCAATGGTGTGTGTGAGTGAGAGAAGAAGAGGTTGAGGAGAGGAAATAAATAAATAAATAAAAAGAAAATAAGGCCCAAAATTCCTGCTTTGTAGGAAGCCACAGCGGGGAGGCAACGACAGAGTCCCCTTTCTAGAATGATGGCAAATTTGCCCACATTTTCTCTCTCTTTCCTTTGAGAACCCTTTCTTTCTTCTTCATTCAGGTACGTACCTCTTTTCTCTTTTCTCTTTCAATTTATTTATTTTTAATATTTTTCTTTTGTATTTGTATAGAGGCATTCATCATCAACAGTGTAACATATCCTAATATCAAATGAATGAGTTTCATCATATAATAATATATCAATGCTTTTTAACATGTAGTTTTGTGTCATAAAGCAATAATAATAGCAGGTCTTGCATTGCATGGCCTGGGTTTTATAAGAAGAAAAAAAGAAAAGAAAAAAGAATAGGCTGCATTTAACCTGGCAATTTTGTTCAGGGATCTTCAGTTGTTTGAGCCAAGCAAATAAGGGAGTGGGTGGAGTTTCTTGGCGGGAAAGCTTGTAAGCTAACGCAAAAATGGGTTCATCCCCAGAGAATTCTCCATCTGAAGATTCCCCACCTGCTCCATCAGACTCAAATTCATCACAGGACTCCCCATCTAGAACAGATTCATCATCATCATCATCATCATCATCATCATCATCGCCCCGACCGTCGTCGTCTTCGTCTTCGTCCCCACCACCTCCGGCAAAATCATCATCATCTGACAGCAAACAAGATTCTTCTTCTTCTTCCTCTTCTTCTTCTCCTCCTTCAACTCGGCACACATACCACTCTCCCCCTTCTTCTAATTCTTCTCATTCCCATAAAAGCGGTGGTTCCAAGCAAGTTTCCTCTTCTAAAAATACACCATCCTCAGATTCCTCCGACAAAATTGCCGGCGTAGATATAAAAATCATTGTAGGAGCAGCTGTGGCCGTGGGATTGGTGCTCCTTCTTTTGATCATCTGTTGTATAGTATGTTGCTGTCGGAAGAAGAAGAAGAAAGCCCAGAGGCAAGTGATGTACTATGATGATGCTAAAGGTATTATTAAACAACACCCTTTTTTGCCTGTAAACTTCTCATCCTTTATCAACAAACATGAAGGCTTTTGTTTTATATTTATTACAGTAGAGTTAATTCCCTTATAATCCAATGAAACTGAAGAAAATTCAATATATTATTATATATATTCAATCTTGTACATATATAGTATGATTCGAGAAGTGATACAAGGGTTATATTGATCATAAGCTATATTTCTATTGTATGTTTTGCGCGTAGGTGACGGTAAAGACTATTATAACAACTATCAGAATGCACAGTGGGGTAATGGTCCCAACGGGCCAGAGCATGTTGTAAAAGTACCCCCACCATCAGGAGGTGCTAACTACAGTGGCGGCTGGGGTTCTCAAGCACCACCGATTTTTAGTGGTCAAGCAAGCTCCAACTTCTCAGGCCCACATCCTCCTCCTTTGCCCCCTCCATCACCAAACCTTGCTCTTGGATTCAATAAGAGCACTTTCAGTTATGAGGAGCTGCTTGCTGCGACCAACGGATTTTCCCAGGCCAATCTGATTGGTCAAGGCGGCTTCGGATACGTGCATAAGGGCGTCTTTCCAAATGGAAAGGAGGTTGCAGTTAAGAGTTTAAAAAGTGGTAGTGGACAAGGAGAAAGAGAATTCCAAGCTGAAGTTGAAATCATTAGCCGTGTTCATCATCGCCATCTTGTGTCACTGGTTGGGTATTGCATTGCTGGCGGGCAGCGGATGTTGGTGTACGAATTTGTTGCAAATAAAACCTTGGAACATCATCTCCATGGTAACACTATTCCTTCTCCTTTTCCTTTTGGTATTTGCTTCATGTCATACTTTCATTGTCAAAAATCAGCATGAAACATTGGAATTGTTCAGAGAATATACTGGAGTTTGGTCAAGGATGATAATATACCAGCAAAACTACTTATAATGCTTTTGATCATAAATTCTGAGGCCTGAAATCATTACAAATGTTGCATTGCAGGAAAGGATCGTCCTGTTATGGATTTCCCCACAAGACTTCGTATTGCATTAGGCTCCGCGAAAGGGCTTGCTTATCTCCATGAAGACTGTAAGGAGTTCCCTGCCTCTTTCTTTTTCTTCTGCTACTCCATTTCTCCCCAAGGTTTTCATTTCTTTATTGAATTATATATGCAGGCCATCCTCGCATTATTCATCGTGATATCAAATCAGCTAATATTCTACTTGATAACAACTTTGAGGCCATGGTATCTTCTCTTAAAATTGAATCAGTATCTACTATACACCAATGATAATAGCTCAGGATATCTATGTTAGCGAAACTAACCGAGCCTATTTTATAGGTTGCCGATTTTGGATTGGCTAAGTTGTCAACTGATAACTACACTCATGTCTCGACTCGGGTGATGGGAACATTTGGGTAAGGACTGAATATATAAGCAGAAATGAAGGAGAAGAAAGACTGAAACTGCAAAATCTATAGTGTTATTCATGCATCATCTCATAACACGGAAGTACTTGCTAATGGTTTTGATTTCTTTTAATCCAATATAGGTACTTGGCTCCGGAGTACGCCTCAAGTGGCAAGTTAACAGATAGATCCGATGTTTTCTCATTTGGGGTCATGCTTTTAGAGCTCATAACTGGGAAGCAACCTATTGATATTTCAATGGACGACAGCTTAGTAGATTGGGTGCGTACCTATTCGGCCACTGTATAGTCTCCAAATTTCTTACTTGCAAGTAGATTCATTTATCACCAAAACTGACAGATCTTACCAATATGATTTAGCCGAGTGGTGTATTATGAATAAATATCATATAGAATTATACAAGGTATATATTAATTGGTGTACTTTTATGAGCAGGCTCGACCACTTCTGACTCGTGCACTAGAAGGGGGAAATGTGGATGAGCTGGTTGATCCACGCTTGGAGAAGAACTACAATCAGAACGAAATGCAACGCATGATAGCCTGCGCTGCTGCAAGCATCCGACATTCCGCAAGAAAGCGTCCAAAAATGAGCCAGGTCTAAACTTTGATAACTTGCCTTGTTACAATAGCTTCTATATATGTGATAAATATATGATGAAATGATGATGGAAAGCAGATAGCGCGTATCCTGGAAGGAGACTCTTCCCTGGATGACCTGAATGAGAACGGCTCAAAGCCAGGACAAAGCACAATATTTGGTGCCAGTGGAGAGTACACCAACAGTTCATACAATGCTGACATGGAGAGGTTCAGACAGTTGGCACTTGGCAGCCAGGAGTTCACGAGCAGCGATTACGGAACGTCCAGCTGTGAGAACTCGACAGAGATGAGACCTGGAGGGGCAAGAAAGTAGAACACGTAAAACCAAAACCGATACCCAAGAGCTTTTGAATGACAAAAGCAAAACAAAGCAAAGCAAAGGAAAGGAAAGGAAAAACAGTGATCTGTTTGCATAATGATATTGGTTTACAGGTTGGATCAAATATTGTTTCCGTTCCAGGTCATTTTAGACTCTCAACTTGGGTTCTTTTTGCATTCATGTGTTTTGTCTTTAAATATCGGGATATATATATATATATATATATATATGTATATATATATTTTCTTTGATGCCTTAGACTTGACTTGATCAAGTATAGTAGCACATCTAGCTTCTGTTGTTTATGTGTGTGTTAATTGTATTCTACTTAATACTTATTATAATGACAATAACAATAATAATGATAATATGTAAGACATAATCTATTTGAAGCTTTTCTAAAATTAAAATTAATAATAAGAGTGGTTATATTTAATTATTTTGCATAAAAAAAAAAACAAAATTTGAATTGCTTATGTTTGTCACAAGGTTAAAAAAATTATAAAGATTTTCTAAAAGAAAATGAAAATAAAAAAGTTTAATGTAACTAATTGCTTTAATGATCTAGGCATCAACATCATATTTAAGTTGTTTGAATGAAGAAAGAATGAATGGAATGGGAATGAAATCCTACTTAGGGCCAGTTCTTCATTGCTTTTGAAAAGTGCTTTTGAAAAATACTGTGGAAAAGTGTTTTTGAGAAGTACTTTTGAAAAGTGCTTTGGAAAAATTTAAATGTTTGATATTCTTTGTCAAAAGTGCTTTTGAAAAGTAAAATGTTTATTTTAAACATGATATTATAAAGTAACAAATATGTATTTAAATAATGTTCAAATTAGTTAATATTATAATATTTTAGTAAAAATATAAAAAATAATTTATTATAACTTATTGTTAATATTTTAATATATAATATTAATTTTAAATATTTCTAAGTAATTAATGTTAGTTATTTATTAAATTTAATTAGAATATATAAACTATATTTAAATATTTAAATATAATAATTAAATATTTGTAATTAGATATTGACACAATTGTATTATTTTAAAAATATTTTTATTTTTAATTAATGCTTTTAACACATTTGTAAAACTCATATTAAATAACCAAGAAAGAGAACACAAAATAATAACATCAAACACATTTTAAGTCAAAAGTAAGGTTAAAAAGGTAATATAATAGCCAAAAGTGCTTTTTGATTGAAAAAGTTAAAATTTACTGCTTTTTCATCTCTAAAAAAACTCATCTCAAAAGTTAAAAAAATTGCCCCAATAATATGTGTTCTTCATTACTTTTAAGAGAAAAGCACTTTTTTTAAAAAAAATTCATCCCAAAAGTAATGGAGAACACACCTTAAATCCTAACAAATGAAGTGTAAACAGCTTTCCACAACTTCAAGAAGAAAAACAAATAAAAAAAAAACAAGAAAAAAAAAGTCACAAAGAGAAAAAAACTCAAAGAGTTGAAATTTTATTAATGAAATTCAAAATCGAATGATTTACAATACGTTTCTAAATTAAGAGATAATTCTTCAAACGATATAAAGACATCTCAATTAAAAATATTTAAATCTCATAAAAAAACTCATCGTAAGTGGACTGATTTTTGGCTTGAAAAACAATTTATCTTATCTATGTATTTTGAGTTTATAAAATGTGTATTATAAAAGGTTAAGCCCAACCTGTTCTTGGCTTAGAATGTGAGCCCACACTCATATCAATTACTTTTTGAGACTTACTTTGGTGCTTAGACTTCAAAATATTAAACATATTGTCACTAAAAATGAATATTACCATTAAGAATTTGAGAGTTGTATTATAATTTTAATATTATTTAAAATGTCAATTTTAAAAGTGGTTTGCAAGTTTTAAAGTAATTTTACAATTGTAAATTTTAAAATTTTATATTTAAAAAAATACATTTCAATATTTTAATTTTTCAAAATTTCAAATTAAGTTCTTATAATTTTTTAATTTTAATTGAAAATATAGTTTAAATAATTAATATAATATTTTAACTATAATTTTAAATAAAAACCATATTAAAAATTTGATAAACTTTAGTGAAAATTTACAATATTTTTTTATTTTCAAATTTAGAGTGTTTATTTGAATTGAGTCTTGAGATGGCGACTTTAGTTCACTTGAGAAAGTCTTCATATTGAGAAGATAAATTTCTTAAGGTTTTTTTATTATCTAAGTTCAACGGCATTGATTTGCAAATCATGCAAAGAAAAGAGTGGGGGTGTAAATGAATCTGGTTCAAATGAATAATTTCATGTTGGTGTCGAATTTGTATTTGTTTAAAAATTCAACATTAGTTCAAATTCAATTTGTTTATTAATATCTATGTTTAGTGTAACACTCTCATATCCGACCCAATCGTCGAGTCAAGGCATTAGGATGTGACATTCATTGCCGAAGCAACTACTAAAAATTTCAGATCAATTTATCATATTATTTAATTAATGTAGATCATTAACTCATTTTAGTAATAATTGAATTTAGGATAGATCTAATAATGAGTTAAAGGGGCTCATTAAAACATCCACAATTGATCAAAGGCCAAACTGTAAAGTTCATAAAAATTTTTGAACTGTCATCGCGACGTTGAGGTTTCCATATCGTGACATGGCGAACTTGTCATCGTGACTTCGTCTCCATTTTCTTACAAGTTCCACACTTTATTTTTATATATAATTACTTGAATATATATTCAGATGTCATAACTGTCACTTCATTTTACATATCATCTACTTACATCTATTTCTAATATCAAGTCCTCATAAAAACATGATATTCAATCAAAGATAACAAAGTATATAAAATTTTCAAAAATTTTGGATAAAAAGTAAGTTTTCATGGCAAAAGACTAAATTGTAAAGAAAATAAAACTTCTTTTCTCACCCTTTCACTCATGTTGGAAGGATGATCTATTTCCTTCATTCTTCCTCTCTTTTTATACTACCATTTTTCTAAATAAAATAATAATAATTATCTAAGCAAAATATTAATAAAATTTTATTTAACTAATTAATTAATTTTAAAAATAACCAAAATATCATCAACATCATCATTACATTCTAGAACTCTCCCTCTTGGTAATTGACCATTTTGCCCTTTTTGATTTTCAAAATTTCATCATTGAATCATAACTTAATTTGGTAAAATTGTAACTTAGTCCCTCACAATTCTTCACCTATTCAATTTGGTCACTGCATGCCAATTCCATATCTTAGTAAATTAGATTATTTTCACTTTTGGTCCTTCAACTTTTTCATTTTTACACTTCAATCCCTAAAATTTTGAATATTTATACTTAAGCCAAAAATTTTCCACATATTTACGATTTAGCCTTTACTTTAAATCAATATACTAAAACCTACTTCTTAATCATTATTATTATTATTATTATTATTATTATTATTATCATTTTAATACTCATCAATATTCTCTTTTATCCGTTTTATATCATTTTCTCATTTTACCGAAAAATCAATTATGCATTATTCAATTTATTACTACTTTTATTATATATCAATTGTAGGGATGTTACATTTATGCTTGTGCCATAGAAATTTTTGCATATTTGCAATTTAGTCTCTTACTTAATACATCATGTCATGCTTCTCGATTTAACTCTCTTTTAATATATTATAACTTTCATTTTCTTTGATCTTATACTATAACACCCCTCGCCCATATCCGACCCCGGGACATGGTAAGAGGTGTTACCTGACGTAACTCAACCAACTATACAAAACCGGGCCATAAAATTTTGATAAATTTTAAAACTTTTCTTTTCATAAGCAATATGTTCTTTAAATAGGCTTACGAGGTCCAAAACATACATTCGAGATGATTTAGACTTAACTGAGAACTTAAGAAAAACTTGGAGAAATTCATACCTTAGGGTTCCACACGCTCGTGTGACTCGAGACATGCCCACGTCCTCAGCCCGTGTGCAACACTGACTTTAGGGCACAGCCATGACACACGCCCGTGTAGCCTACCCGTGGGTAATACTGACTTATAGACACGACTATGGCACACACCCGTGTGGCCTAACTGTGGACAATACTGATTTAAAAGTTTGAGTGCAGGGGGACGCACAGCTATAACACACACCCATGGGGGTAAGCCGTGTGTCACATACGGTTTAAACACACGCCCGTGTGTCTTGCCCGTGTGGACAAACTAGGCTATCTTCTAAGCCATTTGTTACCCATTTTGCACAACCTACACAAGATCATTTCAATATGCTAATTCCATCCCAAAAGACATCAATTCATCCATAGAAGGAACATCGTATACTTTTACTAAAATGAATAATAGCCATTACCTAGGCTTAATACAAAATGAAGGGCTTTTATCTTAAGCCAATATACATAAACAATTTCTCAATAATACAACTCCCTAGTCTAGCCCTATACATGGCATAATCAAAAATATAAATCCAACAATACCGAGTATTACGGCTGATAGTGTGATCGATATCTCTGACTTCAAGGGATTCTCGAGCAAAATGGCAGTACTAAAAGAAAAGGGAAAGGAAAGAGAGTAAGCATAAGGCTTAGTAAGTTGCATATATATATACAACAACAACTTCACCATTTATCAATTATGCTCATAGCTCAAAGGTAAGTATAAACTAGACTTACTCATTACCATCAACTCAAATCATATTTTCTAATCGAGCTCGTTACTCAGGCATACCAAATAGGTACCTGTAACACTTACAACATTATCATACTTTCCTTATTAAATCTCTTTCTTAATTCTTAAAGTTGAACCTTTTGGAATACTACCAGATTTCTATATACCTCAAACATGGGTTAAGTTACCGTTGCCATGTCCCAGACATGGTCTTACACTGGCTATCTCTATCGAGGCCGATGTCATGTCCCAGACATGGTCTTACACTAGCTCTCGTACTTACATGCTGATCTCATGTCCTAGACATGGTCTTACACTAGCTCTTGCGTATCCATGTCGATGCCATGTCCCAAACATGGTCTTATACTGACATGTCTCGTAGCCGATGCATGTCCCAGATATGTCTTACACTGGCTAACATCATTAAGGCCGATGCATGTCCTAGACATGTCTTACACTGGCACTCACCTCTACTCCGATGCCATGTCCCAAACGTGGTCTTACACGGGCTATCATGATGCGGCTGATGCATGTCCCAAACACGTCTTACACTAGCCCTCGTCTCAATGCTGATGCCATGTCCCAAACATGGTCTTATACTGACTCTCACATAACCCAATGTCATGGCATGAATATCCGGTTTGTTTCCCGGGGTTCTTACTAGATCTTTCGACTTTCTCAATCATAAATACATATACTTAGTTCCAATTCTAGAAATTTATGCTATATCAAATCAATAACAATCGAATACATGCAATAATAATATAGTTGTATTATTTACATACGACTTACCTCGGTTTACAAAAAGTACTTGACTAATCGGCTTAATCGGATTGCTTGGCTTTGCCTCGATCTAGGTTTGGACTTAGTAAATCTTGATCTATAATAAAAATATACACCCATTTAGTCACTAATTACAACTAGGTAATCATAAATTTACATATTTGGTAAAATGACCATTTTGCCCCTAGACTTTGACAAAATGACCATTTGACCCCTATGCTCGAAAGTCAATTTTTATCGAATTTATTTGTATCTCGGGCCTAACTGAACTATTTTTACTCTTATAGCAACTTCAAATTCTCACTATTTCACATATTTATCAACCAATTTATAACTTATGCAACATAGTCTCTTTTAGGTGTTTTCCATGAAAACTCCTTCACCAAAGTTGTTCATAACACAACTAGGACTCATTTTCTTCCATAAAAACTTACCAAATATCACAAATCCTTTCATGGCAACACCCTAATCTCTCAATCATTTTGCAAAGTAGACCCCTCATTTGAAAGCCCATGAAACAAGCATACTAAAAATGTAAAAATCAACAAGAAAATCATCAAGATCACTTACATTATGAGAGGAATAAGTTGCTGCAAGTTTTCAGCTTTCAAAAATCCATTTTTTCTGATAATTTTGGTGAAGAAAGAAGATGGAGAAGAAGGAAATGATAGTTAGGCTTTTAGGCATTATTTTATCACCAAATCATGACATCATCTACCTAATACTTTGACTATTTGTTTAAAATCCATCACATGGCCGGGCAACACTATTAAAAAGGGTGTAATTTCCCTTTAGAAGCCTTCAATTTTGGTTCTCTAGCTATTTAACACATTTGGTTACTAAAATGTAACTTTTTCCTTTTTTGCGATTTAGTCATTTTTCGTAATCGGGCTTGAAAATATTAAAATTAACTCACTAAATTTTTCATGCACTAATATAATCGTATTATAACCTCATAAAAATAATAAAAATAATTTTTCTATCTTCAAATTTGTTGTCCCGAGACTTCTGTTCTGTTTAGGCCTTAAATAGGGTTGTTATTGATAAACAGTAAAGTATACAAATTTTTACCCCATGTTTAATGCATTTTAGGGATGATTTCTCATTAGAATTGGTGAATTCGATGCTCCTAATGCTTTAATTTCATGTTTTATACTTAAGAGAGCATAGGAGAGCGAAAGGAACGAGAAATGGGCCAAAAATAGAGAAAATGGGCCAAAGTACGAAATCAACACGGCCTGGACTTCCTCACACGGGCAGACTACACGGCCGTGTCAATCTGGTAGAATTGGAGCATGACTCACATGGGTATAGCACACGCCCGTGTCATTTTAACAGGCTCAAACACTGCCTGAAGTAATCGCACACGAGCGTGTCCCTGCCGAGCCCAGGTTAAGTCCAATTCAGAAAAGGTCACTTTTGAGGGCTTCTAGGCATTCCAAAGCCTATAAATACACCCTAGAAGAGGAGAAAAAGGGAGACAGAGAAAAGGGGGTAAGGAATTACTCCAAGGAAGCCGATTGATCCATCTTAGAAGCCGGATTCATCATCAAGACTGAAGATCTCTCCTCAATTTCCCTTCAGGAGTTTTGGGTTTTCTTTATGTTTTGTATTCTTAATTCTTCTCAGATGTTTTCTTATTTAGTTATGAACTAAAACCCCTAAATACCTAAGGGGAATGAAACTTAAGACGAATCTTGTTATTATTTTCTGAATCGTATGATAAATATTTAACTTGTTCTTAATTATGTGTTCTTAATTCTTGTTTTGATATCCCAGGATACTGATTCAAGACATGCTCTTATTTAGA
The DNA here is from genome assembly GCF_025698485.1 of Gossypium arboreum. Taxonomy (NCBI): domain Eukaryota; kingdom Viridiplantae; phylum Streptophyta; class Magnoliopsida; order Malvales; family Malvaceae; genus Gossypium; species Gossypium arboreum. Next base: position 27,734,224 of record NC_069080.1, on the reverse strand, counting down.
GGAGGAATAGACCCTGTCTAAGAGTACTTTTGTCATAATTAAGCGGAGTTGATTGCGCGCCTAGAAAGAGGGTGACAAGATTTTGCCGGATTAGGGTGAAACCTAATAAGGGGATCCATAAATCGAGTTAATGCAACCCTAGAGTGTTAATTAGAGAAAAGTCTCGGTTATTCAATCTAGGGATTAGACGTTATTAGTCTTGAATAGGGATAATAACATAACTTAGGGATCTCTACGGAACAAGTTGAATGAATAAATCGTCCGATTCAGAGCCAGAATAACAAGTAAAGTCTAGGTGGATTTTTCCTTAGGTATTGTCTTCATTTAATCAATTTTCCCAAAAGAAATTCCCCAATTCTTTTCTCTGTGAGTTCTTAGTTTAGATAAATAGTTAATAAAACAAAATCTCTTTATTCTTTGGCTAGATAATAAAAAGGCAGTCTTTACTAGTACTTTTAGTCCTTTGGGTTCGACAATTCGGTCTTGCTAAAACTATACCACTGTTCGATAGGTACACTTGCCTACATTGTGATAATAGTTAGTTCAAGAATGAGTAATAATAAATATTTAAAACCTATCACGAAATCTCGCAATCAATTTTTTGGCGCCGTTGCCGGGGAACTGAAATATTAGGAACACTCAATTTTTATTACTTTAGCCATTTATCTTTCTTGTAATTTAATTTAATTTTATTATTATTTATTAACTTCCTTTTTCCTTCTCTTGGCAGGTTTTCATAGTTTATGACTAGAAGAAACCCGTCGGGACCATTACTGTTTGACGAAGAAATCGATCGCATAGTTCGTAGAAACCAAAGAGAAATAAGGCGAAGCTTAAGATACACGGAGAACGGGCAAGAAGACGATACTCAACCCCCAACCGAAGAGATGGCTGAAAACCAAGGCAATCAGCTGCCTCCTGCAATGCGGCTAATAAAAATCCTGCTCCACGTACTATGTATGACTATGATAAACCGTCTTTAACAGGAACTAAGTCAAGTATAATTAGACCTACTATTGCTGCAAATAATTTTGAACTGAAACCTAAGATAGTTCAGATGATACAGCAGTTTGTTCAGTTTGATGATTTACAGGATGAGGATCCCAACACTCATTTGGCGAATTTTCTGGAGTTTTGTGACACTTTTAAAATTAATGGTGTTTCTGATGATGCCATTCGCCTTCGGTTATTCCTTTTTTTACTGAGAAACAAAGCTAAACAATGGTTGAACTCGTTACCACAAGGGTCCATCACTACTTGGGAACAAATGACCAAAAAATTTCTACTAAAATATTTTCCGCCGGCTAAAACGGCTAAGTTACGTAATGATATCTCTTCTTTTGTGCAGATGGACTTGAAACACTTTACGATGCATGGGAGAGATATAAGGATCTATTGCGAAGGTGCCCTCACCATGGGTTATCTCTATGGCTGCAAGTTCAAATGTTTTACAACAGTGTGAATCCCTCAACAAAACAGATGATTGACGCAGCTGCTGGAGGAACCAACAACAACAAAACACCTGAAGAGGCTTATGAATTCATTAAAGAAATGTCACTGAATAATTATCAGTGGCAAGTTATGCGGACTAAGCCAACAAAAACAACCGGCGTTTATAACGTCGACTCAGTTACTATACTATCAAATCAGGTAGAACTTCTCAATAAAAAGATTGATGGTTTACTTGGTTCTACGTAGGTATATCCAGTAATGAGGTGTGACTCAAGTGGAGGAGGTGTACATACAGAATATCAATCCTTCAATCCTACAACCAAAGAGGAACAAGTCAACTATAGGTAACAATAACTTTCGATCTCAAAATAACCCATACAGTAATACTTATAATGCAGGTTGGAGGAACCACCCAAATTTCTCTTGGGGTGGTCAAGGGAATCAAAAACCACAAAATCCTCAGGGTTTTCAACAGCCACCTTATCAATAAGAGAAGAAACCAAACCTTGAAGAGATGCTCTTTAAATTCATCTCGGTATCAGAAACTCATTTCCAAAATACTGATACAGTACTTAAGAATCACCAAGCATCGATTCAAGGGCTCGAAACTCAGATAGGCCAGCTATCCAAACTAATCTCCGAACGACCACAAGGTAGCTTACTAAATAATACTGAACCTAATCTAAGGGAGCACCTCAACGCAATTAGTACTCAAGATAGGGAATGATTCATTGCACCTAAGCCAGAATTGATGCAAGAAACTCTGGTGAGCAAAGGTAAAAGTGAGGTAAGTCATAACAAAACGGTGAATGAAGAATATAAACCTTGTGTCCCATACCCTAACGCGACAAGGAAAGATCACTCAGACGAACAATTCGGTAAATTCCTCAAACTTTTAAAAAAATTACATATTAACTTACCGTTTATTGAAGCTTTGTCACAGATGTCAAATGCAATGAAATTTTTAAAAGAGCTTTTAGTAAATGAGCGGAAGTTGGAAGAAGCGTCGCATGTAGAGCTAAACACAGTCTGCTCAGCTATTCTACAGAATAAGCTACCCCACAAATTGAAAGATCCAGGGAGTTTTACAATTCCTTGCTTAATTGGTAGTTTAGATATAAATCATGCATTAGCTGATTTAGGGGCTAGTATTAACGTCATGCCTTACAAAATGTTTAAGCAACTAGGTCTTGGGAAACCTAAACAAACTAGGATGAGCATTCAATTGGCAGATAAATCTATAAGATTTCCTAGGGGTATTATTGAAGATGTACTAGTAAAAGTAGATAAGTTCATATTTCCCATTGATTTCGTTATTCTAGACATAGAGGAGGATAATAACACCCCTTTGATTTTAGGGAGGCCCTTTTTAGCAACTGCTAAAACAATTATTGATGTTGACATAGGTGAGCTTACACTTCGTGTGGGATACGAAACTATCACCCTTCAAGCTCGTAATTCTGGCATCACATCGAACATTGAAGGTAATGGTCCACACCAGTCTACTAAAAATGACAATATGACACAACTTAATTTGCAAAAATTGAGTTTCCAAGAATTTCACGAGCCATGTTCCAGCAATGACCAAGGACACATTCATGAAGAACGAAGGCTACGGATAGAGGAGCTAGACGAATGGCGAGGACATAAACCAAGAACACACGATAAACCAAAATTACGCCAGAAGAAGTTTGATACCTCTCCAAATCAACTTAAGGTTGGTGATAAAGTCTTACTAGATGCCGCAGATCCCTACATTGTCACTACCACACCAAATGAGGAAATCCCTCTTATGGTATTCAGTATTTTTCCATTCGGTACGGTGGAGGTGAGTCATCCCAGGGTTGTACTTTTAAGGTAAACAACACCCGTTTAAAACCTTATTTTGATGAGACTGATAGCATCAATGAGGAGTATAAACTCCTCAAACCACCATGACCATACAACGGAGAGGTAAATTGAGCTTAGACTATAAATAAGCTCTTCTCGGGATACAACCCGAGCATTAACAATATTAATTTCTTTGAATTTTGGTATTTAACTCCTAACTTACTAATAGAAATCTTGAATACAGGTGTTTCTACAGAGACACGACCAAGCACACGGGAGTGCCTAAGGCCGTGTGAAAATAGGGCAATAGATTTCTCCAACACAGGCTACGATAAAATGCCACGGCCGTGCGACATAGCCGTGGTCGAGCCTGCTAAAACAACACAGGCGTGCGACACGCCCGTGTGGAAGACCCGTGGTTGAAACTGAGAAAGGAATACGGGTATAGAGCTTGAACACGGGCGTGGGAGAAGCGAATGAATCTAGACACGGCCGTGCAACACGGCCGTGTGAACCTACACGCCAGAGGAACACGGACGTGTACTAAATGTCATAGGCACCCAAATTTGAAATTAGCGAATCACACGGGCTGAAATTGGGGGACACAGGTGTGTGCCATGGCCGTGTGCCCTAAAATCTATAAATACCTTGCACTATTAACTTTCTTCCCCATTCAAAAACCCTAACCCTAGCATGCCCTCCTACAATCCTAGTCACTCCAAGGTATCAGTTCTCCCACCATCCCTGAGGTATTTACACGCAATTTTAGCTCACATAATTACAGGGAGGCGAAAGACCACTGGAGTCGTCAACAACCACGATGTCTACTTCTTATGATGCATGTCGCAAGGGCACGTCATCGACCTTGCCTATTTCATCACCCTTGCGATTCAGCACCAGACGGAGCGGCATCGGAAGGGGGTCATCTCCATTGGCCCCTACGTGACTAGGCTGGCGCAACACTTCGGGCTCCTTAACACCGCGGCCCAAGAATCATCCCTCACTCTCATCGGCCAGATGTCTCCATAAGACATCTCGAGCATGCTTAGCATGAGGATGATCAAGAGGAGCCGAGGAACCTACCCTCCCCAGTATCGTCTCGCCCAATCTACTGAGGAGGAGGCCTACAAGGACATTCCTGATGATGTCACCCCACAGCACGAGGACCCACCGACTCAGCCACCACCACCCTCTCGTCCAGTTTATGCGGCGGCTTCATATGCTGACATCTCTGAGCGCCTCACCCGATTCGAGCAACAGTGTTTTTAACGATTTGACAACATTGATGCTACTCTACAGCAGATTTGTTAGCACCTCTACATCTCATCGCCAGTCCCACCTCGCGAACCATCCAGCGATGAAGATATTTAGAAATATTTATTTATTGTTTTATGTTTTTAATTTTTATTGAAACTACTTTTTATTTTTGTTAAATTTTAGAATTTTATTTTTAATTATTAATTTTGGTTATTAATTTTTGAGTAATTATTCTTCCTAATATTCCCTAAAAAGTTCTTGATTTTATCACAGTTATATAGAGCTCTTAAGCTCATCATCACATAGGAACTAAAACTCCATCGGGAAAGGTTCTCCACGATTGCCATGTCCTGCTTGACCATGACCCTAGCTACCACTAGATATAATATTCTTTTGGCGTAGGACTTATGGACTAATGAACCTCTACGACCGTCGGAGTATCCTCCTCCACTCTCGAACTGATTACTCTCCAAAACTCTAGTTCGAAGAATTCATCATACAGGAAGTTTCACTTCTCTCCCTATCTTAAATTTATATACTCTAATATCTATCTTTGTACATTGAGGGTAATGTACATCTTAAGTGTGGGGGGGCATTCATTCATTATCAGAAAAATCCTTGAATAATCACCTTGTTCTCTTGAAAAACTCCCATATCATATTTAGGATAAATTTTAATTGATTTATGATTTTGATTGATATATCTTGAAAACATAGGCATTTATGAATTGATTGTTTAAACTTTAAGACATTAGAGAATCAAGCATGATAAGTTAATTTTTAAGAATTTAAAATTATAGGTTGTTTCCCCAAGTCTAAGTACTACTTTGAATTGGAATTCACGAGTCTAAACATCAAAAAGCCATAATTTATTGTGAGATTTTTGAGCCTTTTGAGCATCTATTAATTCTTTTATACTCACTTTTATTATTGCTTTGAGTGTGTCAGTATTGAACTGTTATTCTAGAACTTGCTTGATTATGCATGTCGAGACCACATCATTTGATTTGATATGTCAAAATGATTAAGGCACTTAGGATTAGCCCACTCATGCCATGAAAAGCCTACCTCCACGGTTAACCCCTAGTAAACCCCTTTAAGCCTAACAAACCATTTCATGTATTATACTTAATATTAACCTATAACCCATTATTGTTGAAATCCCCTAAATTAATCCCTATTTTTGTTGAGATTTGAGTTGAATGAATTGCTTAGCTATGTCTTATTCTTAATAATTAGTTTATGTTTTTTTTTATTTAACTTGTTCTTAAAAAAAAACTATGTATACATATCTGTAATTTCATATTCTGAAAAGAAGCTCTGTTGTATGCAAGTAAAGATTAACTCTTTTTCTAGTTTGGCAATTTTTCAATTCAATCTCGATTCTAACCCTTTCTTTCAGCTTGTGACTACACCCCCCTAACCAAGCCTCACTACAACCCTCTAAAGACCTTTTGATTGATGTATCATCTTAAATTATAGTGGTGGAGATTTGATTTTCATGCAAGCCTATGGTAATGACTTTTCATTATTGATTATTGAGTGCTTCATTTATTGTCCTTAAACACCTCGAGTGATTTGAGTGAATCTTTAGTGAGGATGTGAAACTCTGTGATATTATGAATCAAAGGTAATTACTTAGATGCGGAGAGACACCTATGTTTGCATGATTAAATACTCAACTTGGAATGTTTGAAACTTTTATGTTCTTTTAGTTGAATTCTCAATGTATGGTTACCTATGGATTATTCTAAGATATTATCGATAGGAATTGTAAGTTAAGGAGAATTTATTTTGATTATGAGTTGAGAATTTTGCTTGAGGACAAGCAAATGCTTAAGTGTGGGGGTATTGATAAACTGTAAATTATACATATTTATACCCCATGTTTAATGCATTTTATGGATGATTTCTCATTAGAATTGGTGAATTCGATGCTCCTAATGCTTTAATTTCATGTTTTATACTTAGGAGAGCATAAGAGAGCGAAAGGAATGAGAAACGGGCCAAAAACAGCGAAAATGGGCCAAAGTACGAAATCAACACGGTCTGGACTTCCTCACACGGGCAGACTACACGGCCGTGTCAATCTGGCAGAATTGGAGCATGACTCACACGGGTATAGCACACGCCCATGTCATTCTAACAGGCTCGAACATGGCCTGAATTAATCGCACATGGACGTGTCACATGGGCGTGTCACACGGGTGTGTCCATACCGAGCCCAAGTTAAGTCCAATTCGGAAAAGGCCACTTTTGAGGGCTTCTAGGCATTCCAAAGCCTATAAATACACCCTAGAAGAGGAGAAAAAGGGAGACGGAGAAGAGGGGGTAAGGAATTACTCCAAAGAAGCTGATTGATCCATATCAGAAGCCGGATTCATCATCAAGACTAAAGATCTCTCCTTAATTTCCCCTCAGGAGTTCTGAGTTTTCTTTATATTTTGTATTCTTAATTCTTCTGAGATATTTTCTTATTTAGTTATGAACTAAAACCCCTAAATACCTAAGGGGAATGAAACCTAAGACGAATCTTGTTATTATTTTCTAAATCGTATGATAAATATTTAACTTGTTCTTAATTATGTGTTCTTAATTCTTGTTTTGATATCCCAGGATACTGATTCAAGACATGCTCTTATTCAGAGGAGGAATAAACCCTGTCTAAGAGTACTTTTGTCATAATTAAACGGAGTTGATTGCGCGCCTAGAAATAGGGTGACAAGATTTTGCCGGATTAGGGTGAAACCTAATAAGGGGATCCATAGATCAAGTTAATGAAACCCTAGAGTGTTAATTAGAGAAAAGTCTTGGTTATTCAATCTAGGGATTAGATGTTATTAGTCTTGAATAAGGATAATAACATAACTTAGGGATCTCTACAGAAAAAGTTGAATGAATAAATCATCCGATTTAGAGCCAGAATAACAAGCAAAGTCTAAGTGAATTTTTCCTTAGATATTGTCTTCATTTAATCGATTTTCCCAAAAGCAATTCCCCAATTCTTTTCTCTGTAAGTTTTTATTTTAGATAATTAGTTAATTAAAACAAAATCACTTTATTCTTAGGCTAGATAATAAAAAGACAGTCTTTACTAGTACTTTTAGTCCTTTGGGTTCAACAATCCGGTCTTGCTAAAACTATACTACTGTTCGATAGGTACATTTTCCTACATCGCAATAATAGTTAGTTCAAGAACGACTAATTATAAATATTTAAAACCTATCACGAAATCTCGCGATCAGTTACATTTCTCCCCCCTTAGGGATTTTCGTCCTCGAAAATCTTACCGGTGAATAAGTTCGGGTACTGTTCTCTCAGAGACTCCTCGGGTTCCAATGTGGCTTCCTTGACTTCATGTCAATGCCATAAAACCTTCACAAGTGGTATATTTTTATTTCTTAGCTGTTTGACTTCTCAGCTAAAATCTTGACCGGCTCCTCACTATAAGTCATGTCTAGGAGAATCTCAACTTCAGTTGGCGCAATTATATGTGAAGGGTCTGATCTGTACCGGCGTAACATAGACACGTGAAACACATCATGAATCTTTTCTAACTCTGGCGACAGTTCCAAACGGTAGGCAACAGGTCCTACTCTCTCGGTAATCTCATAAGGTCCTATGAAACGAGGACTCAACTTGCCCTTTTTACCAAATTTGAGGACTTTCCTCCACAGGGAAACTTTCAAAAATACCTTATCCCCGACTTCAAATTTAATCTCCCTTCATTTCAAATTTGCGTAGGATTTTTGTCTATCCGAGGCGGCTTTCAAACAGTCACGAATCACCTTAACTTTTTCCTCATCCTCTTTAATTAAATCCACCCTGTGAATCTGATTCTCTCTCAACTCGGTCCAGAATAAGGGTGTTTGGCACTTTCGCCCGTATAAAGCTTCATAAGGTGCCATTTTTAGACTCAATTGATAGCTGTTGTTGTAGGCGAATTCAACCAATGGTAAGTATTTTTCCCAACTTCATTGAAATTTAAGAACGCAGCACCTTAACATGTCTTCTAAGATCTGTATTACTCTTTCCGACTGTCCGTCAGTTTGCGGATGAAATGCCGTATTGAAACTCAACTTGATTCCTAGAGCCTTTTGTAACTTTTTCCAAAACCTCGAGGTGAACCTCGGGTCTCGATCAGATACAATCGATAACGGCACACCATAAAGCCTTACAATCTCAGAAACATACAAGTCGGCCAACTTTTCAAGGGAGTAGTCAACACGCACTGGTATGAAGTGTGCTGACTTAGTGAGTCTATCGACAATAACCCATACTGCATCTCTCTTTTTTGGGGTTAGAGCCAAACTAGTCACGAAGTCCATGGTGATACGATCCCATTTCCACTCGGGAATCATAATAGGCTGAAGTAAACCCGAAGGCATTTGATGTTTAGCCTTTACTTGTTGACACACTAGGCACTTAGAAACGAACTCTGAAATGTATCTTTTCATACCCGACCACTAATACATTTTCTTAAGGTCGTTGTACATTTTCACGCTACCTGGGTGAATTGACGACCAACCACTGTGTGCCTCTCGTAAAATATTCTGAATGAGCTCACTATCTTGGGGTACACAAACTCTGTCTTTGAACATTATACACCCATCAGTACTAATACGAAAATCTGACTTAATCTCTGATTCACACTGATTTCTCTTGGCTTATAGTTTCTCGTCATCTTTCTGAGCTTTATGAATTTCATGAAGAAAAGTCGGTCTGGCTCTCAACTCTGCTAGGATCGATCCATCACTAGATGTAGTCAATTGAGCGTTCAAGACTCTCAAGGCAAACAATGACTTCCTACTCAAAGTGTTAGCGACTACATTCGCCTTTCCCGAATGATAGTCGATAATCAACTCATAATCTTTTATTAGATCTAACCATCGTCATTGCCTCAAATTCAACTCTTTCTGAGTCATTAGATATTTTAGACTCTTGTGATCGGTAAATACTCGGCATCTCTCACCATACAAATGGTGTCGCCAAATTTTTAGTGCAAACACCACAGTTGCTAGCTCTAAATCATGGGTCGGATAATTCCTCTCATGAGGTTTTAGATGTCTCGAGGCATAGGCTATAACCTTGCCTTCTTGTATTAGCATCCACCCTAAACCGTTTAGGGAGGCGTTACTAAAAACTGCAAATTCCTTGCCTGACTCAGGTTGCACTAAAATTGGGGCTTAGGTCAACAAAGCCTTTAATTTCTCGAAGCTCTGTTGGCACTCTTCTGCCCATTTGAACTTGACATCTTTCTACAGTAACCTTGTTATCAGTGTAGCTATCATGGAGAATCCATTTACAAATTGTCTATAGTATCCCGCTAGCCCCAGAAAGCTACGAACCTCTGTCACATCCTTCAGCGGTTTCCACTCCACAATGGCGGAGATCTTATTTGGATCAACTCGAATTCCATCACCCGACACTATATGTCCTAGAAACCTGACCTTTTTGAGCCAAAAATCGCTCTTACTAAACTTTGCATAAGGTTGCTTATCCCTCAAGATCTACAACACAGTTCTCAAATGCTCTGTGTGCTTATTCTCGTTACACGAATAAACCAAGATGTCATCAATAAAAATGATGACGAACCTATCCAAATACGATCGGAAGATGTGGTTCATCAAGTCCATGTGACAGCCCAAAATTGACCCTAGTCGGAATGTGGTTTCGGGACCACAAAACCGAGGCATAAAAATAATTAAAAATTTATTTTGATGCCTATAATATGTGTGTGCTCATGTATGACATTTTATGATGATTGATTTAGTGTTATAAAGGTGAATTCCACAAGAAAGGACTTAGTAGTGAACTTTGAAAGTACGATAGGGAAATGTGTGATGACTAATTAAAGCATGCATGCAAAATAATGGACTTGCATGTCAAATTCCCTTTACAAGTGATGGCGGCCATGACAAAGAGATATGGGCTAAACATGTCATGAAACATGTTTTGTTGGGCATTAGGGAGAAATAATAAACAAATAAGCATGGGTAAGAAAAGAATGAAAAAAAAATGTGTGTGAGAGAGTAGCATTCCACCATTGCCGTGCAACCAAGAAGAGGAAACAAAAAAATTTGTTCATCCTTGTTCTCTCCTTTTTGGCCAAAAATACTAAGAGGAAGAAGAGATTTTTGCTTCATTTCCTTTGTTTAGAAGAGATCTAGAAGGATATTTGGCTAAACTTGCATCAAGATTGAGGTATGTATGAGGTTGTGTCATGAGATTCATGCATGTTTTAGTTGCCAACTTGATGTTCATGTTAGCCATGGTTCAAATCCTTGTTATGCCATGGAAGTGGTATTTGGTCAAGGTTGGTATTGTGATAAAGCCATTGCATGTTAAGTGTGAAGCTTGATGATGATGCATGCAATGATGGATTGTCTACTCTTGAAATTTCTTTGTAGCCATCTTGAGTAAGACTTTGAGTTTTCTTTTGTTTAACCATGATTGAAGATAAAAGGGCATGATTATGATGTATTCGCCATGATGCATTCATGAGCATGGTTCATGCTTCTTGCATGTTAGTTAAAATTTGTGTTTTAGATGGCTATGGACACCTTGAAATTCGCCATGCTCATATATGTATATATATGTTTGCACATGATGTTTTGGCTATGAAGTAAGTGATGAATATGTTTGTTTAAAGAAGAAGATGTTGAAGAATGCTTGTGAAATTACAAGCACATTCTACCTAGCACACATATGAGTGCTTGATGCTATATTATAAGTTTTGAGCTACAACATGCAAAGCATTAACTAGTAAAATGCATGCTGTTTTTGTGGTATTAAGTGCATAATTGGCCTCAACATGGACATGTATATTCGGCCTTTGGTAGCCTATTGAAGGCCTTAGCTTTTCCTTGATGCCCGAATGAATTGTATTGAATTGCTTGATGTAGTATAAAATGTGCATGACCATTGTGTATTCAAGCTAAAGGGTGGCCATTTGACCATTTAAACTCCTTGTCATATTCGCCATAAGCTAGCACAATGAGGTTTTAATAAATTGAATTTGTTTGAATTAGCTCAAGAGCTTAGAGGGCCACAATTGGACAAGGGGAAGGAAAAAGTGATCGAATAGCCGTAAAAGCCGTTCGACAACATCCGAGGTAAGTCCTCAAGAAGTGGCCTTAATTGAATTATGTGGAATGAAATATGGATGTATTGATTATTGATTTATGTGTGTATGAGTATTCGAATGATACCCGGCTAAGTCCGAAGGCGATTATGCTAGTGATTATAATTGTGTTTGAGCCTTAGTAACGAAAATGAAATATGTATGTCCAATGATTATTGATGTATGTGTGCATGAGAAATTGAATGATACCCGGGCTAAGCCCCGAAGACAATTATGCTGGAAATTATATCCGGGTTAAGACCCGAAGGCAATTGTGCTAGTGGCTACATCCGGCTAAGACCAAGGCATTCGTGCGAGTCATTCTATCCGGGCTAAGACCAAGGCATTCGTGCGTGGTTATATCCGGTTGTATTCAAGAAGCTTGGGCTGGAGGTGAGTGTTGGTTGCTGTAATGAATTCAATTGGTATGCTCGAAAAGCCCAAAGAATAAGGTATGTTTATCGTGCATTGGAAAGTCGACATGTTTGAGCAACATTCGCCGATCGACTAACAATTTCAGCTATTGAATTGGTTGATACCTTGTGAAAGTATATAATGATGAAGTCTGAAGTAAGAATGATTATGTGAATGTGTATTAATGAAATGATGCATTTGGCCATGTGAATGTATTGCTTTAATTAAAGCTGATTTTATTCCTTGAGACTTACTAAGCATAAAAATGCTTACCCGTTGCTTTGGCTCTCTGTTTTATAGATTACGCTCGATAGCAATCGGATTCGGGATCATTAAAGTCAAGTCATCCACACTATCAACGCCTCTATTTTGGTATAAATTTTGGTTGAACTTTGAAATGGCATGTATAGGACTACCCTTGTTGGTTTAAATATCTTTGTGATGTATATGTGTACGACCATGCGAAAATGGCTCGTAAAAGTGAAGTACTGAACTTAGACTATTTGCGGTTTGTATATATATATATGGTGTCATGATGTGATTATGGATTGGAGATGGGAATGTTGGTCACATGATCAGCCATTGGTATGGTTAAAATGATCATATATGAACCTATGTATGGCAAGACTAGTTGGTTCATGGAGACTACAAAATAGGTAAGACCTACCTTAAAACAGATGCTGCCAGCTGCAGTGATGTGAATGTGAAAAATCACCAAAATTTGTAGGAATGGTATTAAATAGTGAATAAGCTATGTAAATGAACCTTGATGAGTCTATTTTCATATGGAAGAAACGAAATGGTCATAGGAGTTACATGTTAAGAGATATTAAAGCTATTGTGAGACAGGGCCAGAACGGTTTCTGGGTCCCCTATCGCAACTTTAAAAATTTACTATAAATTATCCAGAAAGAATTAGGAGTCATGCCTTATGTGTACAGATTACATTTTGAGTCTAGTTTCATTAGAAACAAACGGAACCAGTATTAAAGCCCTGTACAGAGAGATATTCAAGTTATAACGCGCGAAGGTCAGAGCAGTCAATCCCTGTAACATGGGTGACTTTAACTAATAAACTGTACCAATTGGCCCAACCAAAAATTCTAGAAATAAATCCATGGATGGATATATGAGTCTAAATTCAGGGAAAATTTACAAAACCAGTTTCTGAGTTTTGAAACTCGAGATATGATTTTTAAGGCGATGGTGACGCAGTTTTCCAGCCTGACTGGAAATGTCAAATTGGGGGGCAAAATATGTGAACTTGGCTTGTTAACCCTCGTGTCCGACACGGCGATGGTCTCGGGTTTGGGGTGTTACAATTTTATTGGTATCGAGCAGCGGTTTAGTCGATTCTAGGACTACCGTGATGTGTTTGGGGTCTAGCTATACATGCCATTAAATGATGAATCGATAGTGTGGTGATTTCGACAATTTGACTTTGTGTTTGTTTATAGCAATGGATCCGATCCCACCGAGCAATAGCTGATGATGTGGAGAGTGTGGCGCTGCTCCGCGCAAGGGACAGCGCCATGGACTCTCAACCTATGGTCAGCAATCCGAATGATGAGGCTAGGCAAGCCTTTTATAGTGTGATGAACGAATGGTTTAATCAATACATTCGAACTAACACTACTGTTCCACAACCTCTATTCCCGACAAATGCAACCCCGCACCTACAATACCTCCGTGGTGACCAAATAAGGTCAAGTAAGCCCCAATCGATAGGATTCAAAACATGGGGCCACTAAATTTAAGGCTACAGATGATGATGATGCCGAGCGAGCTGAATTTTGGTTGGATAACACTATCCGGGTGCTCGATGAGCTATCCTGTACACCCGATGAGTGCTTAAAGTGTACCATCTCCTTGCTACACGAGTCCGCCTACTATTGGTGGAGTACTCTGACTTCTGTGGTGCCTAGAGAGCAAGTGACTTGGGAATTCTTTCAAACCGAGTTCCGAAAAAAGTATATTAGTCAGAGATTCATCGACCAAAAGTGAAGGGAATTCCTTGTTCTTAAGCAAGGTTCTATGTCAGTTACCGACTACGAACGAAAATTTGTGAGGCTTAGCCAGACGCGAGAATGCATTTCGTCCAAGCCATTATGTGTAAACGCTTGAGGATGGGCTGAATGATGATATAAGGATGTTCGTTGGCATTCTCAAAATACGAGAGTTCGTAGTACTTGTTGAGCGAGCTTGTAAAGTCAAGAGCTTAGAAAGGAGAAACAAAAAGTTGATGTGGGAACCGGAGAATTCGAAGAGGTCCTCGGAAAAGTCTCTTCAACAGCATCGAAGAGATTTCGAGATGATGTGAGCCGATCTAGAGCGTTTGGGCTTTTCTAGACGAGGACGCGATCGACCCCTGTGACCACACGAGTCACTTCGATCGCCAGATGGTGGAAATGATCGCGAGAGAGGCGAGTGTCTACATTGTGGCAAATGGCATTCGGAGAGCTGTTGGTTTCGTGATCGCTCCTGCTATAAGTGTGGATCGACCGACCACTTTATGAAGGATTGCCCGAGGATGCTTAAACAGAATGTAAGTCAGAGTGGAAACCCGGGTGCTACCACTGCTCGAGGTAGGCCACCTAGAAATATGGGCAATGTCAGTGGCGGTCAGAGAGGATCTAGAGATGCTACCATCAGATCTGAGGCTCGTGCCCCTGCTAGGACTTATGCCATCTGCGCACGCGAGGATCTTGCCTCTCGGATGTCATTACGGTACTTTCACTCTTTTCAATACTAATGTGATTGCTTTGATTGACCACGGTTCTACTCATTCTTATATATGTGAAACCTTAGCATCCAAGAAGACTTTGCCTATTGAGTCTCTTGAGTTTGTAATTCGGTGTCAAACCCTTGGGTCATTACGTGCTTGTCAACAAAGTGTGCAAGAAAAGTCCCCTAGTGTTCCGAGGTTCTTGTTTTCCGGCGGACTTGATGCTTTTGCCGTTCGATGAATTCTATGTTATTCTTGGTTTGGATTGGTTGACCATGCACGATGCGGTTGTAAATTGCAAAAGCAAGACTATCGATTTGAGGTGCGCGAATAATGAGATAATTCGGGTTGAGTCTACGGACTTAAAGGGTTGCCACCGTAATATCAGCAATGTTGGCCCGAAAATATGTAAGAAAAGGGTGCGGCGTACCTTGCATACGTGCTCGATGACAAGGAATCGTAAAAGAAACCCGAATCTGTGCCGTGGTTTGTGAATACCGGATGTTTTCCACGAAGAATTGCGGGTTTACCACTGTTCGGAAATAGAATTTGGCATCGAATTGGTACCGTACCACTCAATTTCGATAGCTCCGTGTCGTATGGCACCAACGGAATTAAAGGAGTTGAAAGCTCAGTTGCAAGAATTGGTGGATAGAGGTTTTGCTCGCCCGAGTTGTTCGCCTTGGGGTGCGCCAGTGTTGTTTGTGAAAAAGAAGGATGGAACCATGCGGCTGTGCATCGACTATCGTCAGCTTAATAAAGCGACGATAAAGAACAAATATCCGTTACCACGTATCGATGACTTGTTCGATCAACTGAAGGGAGCCTCAGTGTTCTCGAAAATAGATTTGAGATCGGGCTATTATCAATTGCGAATCCGAGATTCGGACGTACCCAAGACTGCCTTCAGAACGAGATATGGTCACTATGAGTTCCTAGTGATGCCGTTTGGGCTCACTAATGCCCTACGGTATTTATGGATTTAATGAATCGGATCTTCGCACCATATTTGGATCGATTCGTAGTCGTGTTCATTGATGACATCTTGGTCTATTCAAGAAATGAGACCGAACATCTTTGAACACCTACGGTTAGTCTTGCAAATTTTACAGATAAGCAATTATATGCTAAGTTCAAGAAGTGTGAGTTACGGTTAAGAGAGGTTATCTTCTTGGGTCATGTGGTATCTGCATCGGGTATTCGAGTCGACCGAATAAAATTTCAGCCATACTTAATTAGAAGCCTCAGAAATATTCGAGGTTCGAGCTTTTTGGGGCTTGCTTAGGTTATTACCGACGATTTGTAAAGGTTTCTCAACGATAGCCACGCCGATGAAGCTACTCCAAAAGGATGTTAAGTTCGAATGGATTGAGAAATGCCAAAAAGTTTCGATCAATGAAAACTTATTTGATGAAGCCCCAATTCTAGTGCAACCCGAGTCCGCAAAGAGTTTGTCATCTATAGCGACGCCTCCTACTTGGGTTAGGTTGTGTATTGATGCAAGAAGGTCGAGTTGTGGCCTATGCGTCGAGGCAATTAAAGCCACATGAGAAAAATTATCCGACTCATGATCTCGAATTGGCGCCATCGTGTTCGCCTTTAAAGATTTGGCGACATTACTTATTTGGTGAAAGGTGCCATGTGTACTCGGATCACAAAAGTCTCAAATATTTGATGACCCAAAGAGACTTAAATCTGCGACAAAGACGTTGGCTCGGTGTTAAAGGATTACGAGCTGGTCATTGACTATCACCACGAAAGGCGAATGTGGTTGCGGATGCCTTGAGTCGTAAATCATTATTCGCTTCTGAGCGATGAACGTGCACTTGTCTGCATTCGATCCGATAGTGTGTTAGTAGCTGAATTGAAAGCCAAACCACTATTGATACATCAAATTCGAGAAGCTCGAGAAAGTCGACGACGAGTTGGTCGCAAAACGGCCGAGTGTGTTCGAACAAGGACTCGAATTTCAAATCGATGATGACGATTGTTTGAGGTTCGAAGTCGTCTGTGTTCCAAAGAATTGAACTCATTTCGATAATTCTGAATGAAGCCCATTGTAGCCGAATGGCAATCCACCGGGGAGTACTAAGACGTACAATGATTTGAAACGCCGCTTTGGTGGCATGGTATGAAGCGAGACATCTCCGACTTTGTTTGAGATGTTTAATATGTCAACAAGTGAAAGCGGAACATCGGTGCCTTCGGGATTACTTCACCAATCACGATACCCGAGTGGAAATGGGATCGAGTCACAATGGACTTTGTATCCGGACTGCCATTGTCAGCAAGTAAGAAGGATGCGGTTTGGGTCGTGGTAGATAGATTGACTAAGTCGGCCCACTTTGTCCCCGTACGTACGGATTTTTCAATGGACAAATTAGCCGAATTGTACGTTTCTCAGATTGTGAGATTACACGGGGTGCCTATTTCCATCGTGTCGGATAGAGATCCGAGATTTACCTCGCGATTTTGGAAAAAGTTGCAAGAAGCTTTGGGTACCAAGTTGCATTTTAGCACCGCCTTTCACCCCCAAACCGATGGTCAATCCGAGCGGATAATTCAGATACTTGAGGATATGTTGAGATGTTGCGTCCTCGAGTTTAGTGGTTCATGGGAACGGTATTTGCCGTTGATTGAATTCGCTTACAACAACAGCTTTCAATCGAATATTAAGATGGCACCCTACGAGGCTTTGTACGGTCGTAAATGCCGTACACCATTGTTTTGGACTGAGCTTGGTGAAAGCAAGATTTTCGGGGTGGATTTGATTAGAGATCTTTGAGCAGAAAGTGAAAGTAATCCGTGAAAGTCGAAGATAGCCTCCGATCGTCGAAGTCGTGACGCGGATCTGAAGCGTAAGGATATTGAGTATCGTGGGTGATAAAGTGTTTCTCAAGATATCGCCTTGGAAAAAGATACTCGATTCGGCCGTAAGGGCAAGTCGAGCCCGAGGTTCATTGGGCCATATGAGATATCCGAGCGAGTCGGTCCAATGGCATATCGTTTGATTTTGCCCCGAACTCAAAAAGGTTCACGATGTCTTTCATGTTTCGATGCTTGACGCTATAGATCCGATCCATCGCACGTGATTAGTCCATCAAAATTGAAATTCAAGCTAATATGAGTTATGAGGAAGAACCGATTCGTATTCTATCACGAGAAGTGAAAGAGTTGAAACAAGCGGGTTCCGCTAGTGAAAGTGTTATGGCTCAAGCACGGGATAGAAGAAGCTACTTGGGAGACCGAGAACTCTATGAAAGAGCGATATCCAAACCTATTTACCGGTAAGATTTTCGGGACGATAATTTCTTAAGTGGGGAGAGTTGTGACACCCAAAATTGACCCTAGTCGAATGTGGTTTCGGGACCACAAAACCGAGGCATAAAAATAATTAAAATTTATTTTGATGCCTATAATATGTGTGTGCTCATGTATGACATTTTATGATGATTGATTTAGTGTTATAAAGGTGAATTCCACAAGAAAGGACTTAGTAGTGAACTTTGAAAGTACGATAGGAAATGTGTGATGACTAATTAAAGCATGCATGCAAAATAATGGACTTGCATGTCAAATTCCCTTTTACAAGTGATGGCCGCCATGACAAAGAGATATGGGCTAAACATGTCATGAAACATGTTTTGTTGGGCATTAGGGAGAAATAATAAACAAATAAGCATGGGTAAGAAAAGAATGAAAAAAAATGTGTGTGAGAGTAGCATTCCACCATTGCTGTGCAACCAAGAAGAGGAAACAAAAAATTTGTTCATCCTTGTTCTCTCCTTTTGGCCAAAAATACTAAGAGGAAGAAGAGATTTTTGCTTCATTTCCTTTGTTTAGAAGAGATCTAGAAGGATATTTGGCTAAACTTGCATCAAGATTGAGGTATGTATGAGGTTGTGTCATGAGATTCATGCATGTTTTAGTTGCCAACTTGATGTTCATGTTAGCCATGGTTCAAATCCTTGTTATGCCATGGAAGTGGTATTTGGTCAAGGTTGGTATTGTGATAAAGCCATTGCATGTTAAGTGTGAAGCTTGATGATGATGCATGCAATGATGGATTGTCTACTCTTGAAATTTCTTTGTAGCCATCTTGAGTAAGACTTTGAGTTTTCTTTTGTTTAACCATGATTGAAGATAAAAGGGCATGATTATGATGTATTCGGCCATGATGCATTCATGAGCATGGTTCATGCTTCTTGCATGTTAGTTAAAATTTGTGTTTTAGATGGCTATGGACACCTTGAAATTCGCCATGCTCATATATGTATATATATGTTTGCACATGATGTTTTGGCTATGAAGTAAGTGATGAATATGTTTGTTTAAAGAAGAAGATGTTGAAGAATGCTTGTGAAATTGCAAGCACATTCGCCTAGCACACATATGAGTGCTTGATGCTATATTATAAGTTTTGAGCTACAACATGCAAAGCATTAACTAGTAAAATGCATGCTGTTTTTGTGTGGTATTAAGTGCATAATTGGCCTCAACATGGACATGTATATTCGCCTTTTGGTAGCCTATTGAAGGCCTTAGCTTTTCCTTGATGCCCGAATGAATTGTATTGAATTGCTTGATGTAGTATAAAATGTGCATGACCATTGTGTATTCAAGCTAAAGGGTGGCCATTTGACCATTTAAACTCCTTGTCATATTCGCCATAAGCTAGCACAATGAGGTTTTAATAAATTGAATTTGTTTGAATTAGCTCAAGAGCTTAGAGGGCCACAATTGGACAAGGGAAGGAAAAAGTGATCGAATAGCCGTAAAAGCCGTTCGACAACATCCGAGGTAAGTCCTCAAGAAGTGGCCTTAATTGAATTATGTGGAATGAAATATGGATGTATTGATTATTGATTTATGTGTGTATGAGTATTGAATGATACCCGGCTAAGTCCCGGCGATTATGCTAGTGATTATAATTGTGTTTGAGCCTTAGTAACGAAAATGAAATATGTATGTCCAATGATTATTGATGTATGTGTGCATGAGAAATTGAATGATACCGGGATAAGCCCCAAGACAATTATGCTGAAATTATATCCGGTTAAGACCAAGGCAATTGTGCTAGTGGCTACATCCGGCTAAGACCAAGGCATTCGTGCGAGTCATTCTATCCGGCTAAGACCCGAAGGCATTCGTGCACGTGGTTATATCCGGTTGTATTCCGAAGAAGCTTGGGCTGGAGGTGAGTGTTGGTTGCTGTAATGAATTCAATTGGTACGCTCGAAAAGCCCAAAGAATAAGGTATGTTTATACGTGCATTGGAAAGTCGACATGTTTGAGCAACATTCGCTGATCGACTAACAATTTCAGCTATTGAATTGGTTGATACCTTGTGAAAGTATATAATGATGAAGTCTGAGTAAGAATGATTATGTGAATGTGTATTAATGAAATGATGCATTTGGCCATGTGAATGTATTGCTTTAATTAAAGCTGATTTTATTCCTTGAGACTTACTAAGCATAAAAATGCTTACCCCGTTGCTTTGGCTCTCTGTTTTATAGATTACGCTCGATAGCAATCGGATTCGGGATCATTAAAGTCGAATTCATCCACACTATCAATGCCTCTATTTTGGTATAAATTTTTGGTTGAACTTTGAAATGGCATGTATAGGACTACCCTTGTTGGTTTAAATATGTTTGTGATGTATATGTGTACGGCCATGCGAAAATGGCTCGTAAAAGTGAAGTACTGAACTTAGACTATTTGCGGTTTGTATATATATATATGGTGTCATGATGTGATTATGGATTGGATATGGGAATGTTGGTCACATGATCAGCCATTGGTTTGGTTAAAATGATCATATATGAACCTATGTATGGCAAGACTAGTTGGTTCATGGAGACTACAAAATAGGTAAGACCTACCTTAAAAACAGATGCTGCCAGCTGCAGTGACGTGAATGTGAAAAATCACCAAAATTTGTAGGAATGGTATTAAATAGTGAATAAGCTATGTAAATGAACCTTGATGAGTCTATTTTCATATGGAAGAAACGAAATGGTCATAGGAGTTACATGTTAAGAGATATTAAAGCTATTGTGAGACAGGGCCAGAACGGTTTCTGGGTCCCCTGTCGCAACTTTAAAAATTTACTATAAATTATCCAGAAAGAATTAGGAGTCATTCCTTATATGTACAGATTCCATTTTGAGTCTAGTTTCATTAGAAGCAAACGTCACCAGTATTAAAGCCCTGTACAGAGAGATATTCAAGTTATAACGTGCGAAGGTCAGAGCAGTTGATCCCTGTAACATGGGTGACTTTAACTAATAAAATGTACCAATTGGCCTGACCAAAAATTCTAGAAATAAATCCATGGATGGATATATGAGTCTAAATTAAGGGAAAATTTACGAAACCCGTTTCTGAGTTTTGAAACTCGAGATATGATTTTTAAGGCGATGGTGATGCAGTTTTCCAGCCTGACTGGAAATGTCAAATTGGGGGGCAAAATATGTGAACTTGGCTTGTTAACCCCTCGTGTCCGACACCGGCGATGGTCTCGGGTTCGGGGTGTTACAGTCCATAAATACCACTGGAGAATTTGTCAATCCAAAATACATAACAAGAAACTCATAATGCCCATATCTCGTCCAAAAAGCAGTCTTCGACACATCTTGTTTTTTGACTCTTAACTGGTAGTAACCCGACCTCAAATCTATTTTAGAAAATATAGTGGCTCCTCTCAATTGATCTAAGAGATCATTGATCCGCGGTAAAGGATATTTGTTCTTCACTGTCACCTTGTTAAGTTGTCTATAGTCGATACATAACCTCATCGACCCGTCCTTCTTTTTCACAAAAAGCACTGGAGCACTCCATGTTGAGAAACTTGGTCTAGCAAAACCTTTATCTGTTAATTCTTGCAACTGTACATTCAACTCCTTTAACTAGGTGGGGGCCATTCTATAAGGTGCATTCGAGATTGGCGTCGTACCAGGAGCCAACTCGATACCAAACTCAACCTCTCTCTCTGGGGGTAACCCGGGTAACTCTTTCGGAAAAACATCTATAAACTCATAAACCACTGGTACTGACTCAATCTTCGACTCGGACACTTAGTATTCAGAAAAAAAGCTAAATAAGCTTCATAACCTTTTCTTAAATATATTTCGGTGACTAAAAATGATATTACCACAGGCAGGTTATCTGACCCAACTTGAAGAACATCACCATTCTCACATCTTAACTGAATTACTTTTCTTCCACAGTCTACTACAACACCATGGGAAGTCAGCCAATCCATCCCAAGAATTACATCGAATTCATTAAACAGCAATAACATCAAGTTGGCCAGAAAGCAATGGCCTTTAATCATCAAAGGACAACTTCTACATACTTGGTCCACTAATACATGCTTGCCTAACGGGTTAGACACTTTTATTACAAACTTAGTGGACTCTACTAACATGTTTATACGGGGCATCCAATCCATACATATATAGGAGTGGGTAGACCCCAGGTCAATCAAAGCAACAACATAAATGCCATGAATAGAAAAAGTACCCGTAATCACGTCAGGAGATTCTGCCTCCTTACGGGCACAGATAGCATAAGACCTCGCCACTGCATCTCTAGTCGCACCTCTACTGTTAGGTTCACTGCCCATATTCCTTTGGGTTCTGCCCCTCAAAGGAGCACTACTCGCCCTCACCTCTTGATTTTTCTCTTTGTCATTTATTTCGGGACAATCTCGGATAAAGTGATCTAACGACCCACACTTGAAACAACCCCTCTCATTTACTCGGCATTCGCCCAAGTGGCGTCTCCCACATTGCAGACACTCCTGCCTATTTGGCCGTATATTACCGACACTAGCAACTGAAGTGGTCTGGGCTTTAGACGTCATATTCTGTCGATTCTTGTTCCTCCGTGAAAATCCCACTGAAGCGTTCGATGGGTATTAATTTCTTTCGACCTCTTGGAGGAGGACTGATGCGTCTTCCCCATCTATCTTCTCTTTAAATCTCGCGACTCAATGGCTGCCTTCCTCATCTCTTCACCAGTTCTTCTACTTTACATGCTCTCTGAACAAGCACCACAAGTTCTCTTAACTCTAGGATGCCCATAAACACTCGAATATCTTCATTGAGGCCATCCTCAAACCTCTTACGCATAGTAGCTTCAGTGGATACGCATTCTCGCGCATATTTGCTGAGCTTCACAAACTCATGCTCATACTCCATCATAGTCTTACTACCTTTTTCAACTCTAGAAATTTTCTGATCCATGAATCTCTGGCTAATATACTTCTTTCAAAACTCTTCTTGGAATAATTCCCAAGTGATCCTCTCTCTCGGTACAACAGACACGAGAGTGTTCCACCACTAATAAGCAGAGTCTCGTAGGAGTGACACGGTACACTTTACACACTCATCGGGTGTGCATGATAGCTCATCAAATACCCTCATGGTATTTTCTATCCAGAACTCCGCTCTCTCCGGGTCATCATCTACACTAGCCCGAAATTCCTCGGCCCATTGCTTCCGGATCTTATCTACCAGAGGCTTTTCTCTCCTGAACATGTCCGCACCTTGCGGAGCCACCGGGGCATACTGAAAAATCGGAAGAGGTGAGGGAAGTGGAGTGTTCGGGTTTGCACGAACGAACTCTGTGTACTAAGCATCCATCATTCAGAGGTAGGCTTCCTTAGCCCCTCCGCCTTGACCCATACTTACAGGCTCACTCTCTATCGGTATGGTCCCTTCTGCAGGAGCCGGCGCATTACTTTTCAGGTCACCTGCCGTGGTTCTATCAGGATCCATTTACTATATAAGAAAAACACAATTTATAATTGTCAAGAATCGTCACACTATTAATATATATATGGCATGTATGGCTAGACTCGTACTTTAGCTAGGTTAGTTTTAGAACCGACTAGACCATGCTCAGTTACCACTAAATGTAACACCCCTCGCCCATATTCGATGCCGGGACATGGTTTGAGGTGTTACCCGACTTAACTCAAACAACTATACAAAATCGGGCCATAAAATTTTGATAAATTTTAAAACTTTTCTTTTCATAAGCAATATGTTCCTTAAATGGGCTTACGAGGCCCAAAACATACATTCGAGATGATTTAAACTTAACTGAGAACTTAAGAAAAACTTGGAGAAATTCATTCCTTAGGGTTCCACACGCCCGTGTGACTCGGGACACGCCCACGTCCTCAGCTCGTGTGCAGCACTGACTTTAGGGCACGTCCATGACACACGCCCGTGTGTCCTACCCGTGATACTGACTTATAGACACGGCTATGGCACAAGCCCGTGTGACCTAACCGTGGACAATACTGACTTAAAAGTTTAAGTGCAGGGGGACGCACGGCTATAACACACACCCATGGGGGTGAGCCGTGTGTCACACACGGTCTAAACACATGCTTGTGTGTCTTGCCCATGTGGACAAACTAGGCTATCTTCCAAGCCATTTGTTACCCATTTTGCACAACCTACACAAGATCATTTCAATATGCTAATTCCATCCCAAAAGACATCAGTTCATCCATAGAAGGAACATCATATACATTTACTAAAATGAATAATAGCCATTATCTAGGCTTAATACAAAATGAAGGGCTTTTATCTTAAGCCAATATACATAAACAATTTCTCAATAGTACAACTCCCTAGTCTAGCCCTATACATGCCGTAATCAAAAATACAAATCCAACTATACCGAGTATTACGGCTAATAGTGTGATTGATATCTCTGACTTCAAGGGATATTCGAGCAAAATGGCAGTACTGAAAGAAAAGTGAAAGGAAAGACAGGAATCATAAGGCTTAGTAAGTTGCATATATATACATAACAACAACTTCACCATTTATCAATTATGCTTATAGCTTAAAGGTAAGTATAAACTGGACTTACTCATTACCATCAAATCAAATCATATTTTTTAATCAAGCTCATTACTCATGCATACCAAATAGGTACCTGTAACACTTAAAACATTATCATACTTTCCTTATTAAATCTCTTTCTTGATTCTTAAAGTTGAACCTTTTGGAATACTACTGGATATTCTATATGCCTCAAATATGGGTTAAGTTTTCACTGCCATGTCCCAGACATGGTCTTACACTGGCTATCTCCATCGAGGCTGATGCCATGTCCTAGACATGGTCTTACACTAGATCTTGCGTATCCATGTCGATGCTATGTCCCAGACATGGTCTTAAACTGACATGTATCGTACCCGATGCATGTCCCAGACATGTCTTACACTGGCTAACATCATTGAGGCCGAGGCATGTCCCAGACATGTCTTACGCTGGCACTCACCTTTACACCGATGCCATGTCTCAGACGTAGTCTTACACGGGCTATCATGATGAGGCTGATGCATGTGCCAGACACGTCTTACACTAGCCCTCGTCTCAATGCCGATGTCATGTCCCAGACATGGTCTTATGCTGGCTCTCACATAACCCAATGTCATGGCATGAATATCCGGTTTGTTTCCTGGGGTTCTTACTAGATCTTTCGACTTTTTCAATCATAAATACATATACTTAGTTCCAATTCTAGAAATTTATGCTATATCAAATCAATAACAATCGAATACATGCAATAATAATATAGTTGTATTATTTACATACAACTTACCTTAGTTTACAAAAAAGTACTTAACTAATCGGCTTAATCGGATTGCTTAGCTTTGCCCAGATCTAGGTTTGGACTTGGTAAATCTTAATCTATAATAAAAATATATACCTATTTAGTCACTAATTACAACTAAGTAATCATAAATTTACATCTTTGGTAAAATAACCATTTTGCCCCTAGACTTTGACAAAATGACCATTTTACCCCTATGCTCGAAAGTTGATTTTTATCGATTTTTTTTTGTATCTCGGGCTTAACTGAACTATTTTTACTCTTATAGCAACTTCAAATTCTCACTATTTCACATATTTATCAACCAATTTACAACTTACGCAACATAGTCTCTTTTAGGTGTTTTCCATGAAAACTCCTTCACCAAAGTTGTTCATGACACAACTAGGACTCATTTTCTTCCATAAAAACTCAAACAATATCACAAATCCTTTCATGGCAACACCTTAAACTCTCAATCATTTTGCAAAGTAGACCTCTCATTTGAAAGCCCATGAAACAAGCATACTAAAAATGTAAAAATCACCAAGAAAATCATCAAGATCACTTACATTATGAGAGAAATAAGTTGCTGTATGTTTTTAGCTTTCAAAAATCCCTTTTTGCTGATAATTTTGGTGAAGAAAGAAGATGGAGAAGAAAGAAATGATAGCTAGGCTTTTAGGCATTATTTTATCACCAAATCATGACATCATCTACGTAATACTTTGACTATTTGTTTAAAATCCATCACATGGCCGGCCAACACTATTAAAAAGGGTGTAATTTCCCTTTAAAAGCCCTCAATTTTTATTCTCTAGCTATTTAACACATTTGGGTACTAAAATGTAACTTTTGCCTTTTTTTGCGATTTAGTCATTTTTTGCAATCGGGCTTGAAAATATTAAAATTAACTCACCAAATTTTTCATGAACTAATATAATCATATTATTACCTCACAAAAATAATAAAATAATTTTTCTATCTTTGAATTTGTGGTCTCGAGACCACTGTTCTGACTAGGCCCTAAATCGGGTTGTTACATATACCTTATTTCGCTAAAATTTTATCTCATATTATTTATAACCAAGGGGGTTTGATGATATTACATTTGGGGTTCAAGTTTGACTCAATTCAATTAATTGTTTAGGAACACTAAATAAACACGTTTGTGAACACTCAACAAGAATGTTCCTGAAACACTAAACAAACATGTTCCTAAAACACTAAATGAATCGTTCGCGAACACTAAACGAACATGTCCGCAAACACCAAACAAATAGATAATCAAACAAGCATACAAACATTAAATAAACATGCTCACAAACAAATAAACAAATAAGAAAATTGAAGTTTTATAGTTGTTACTGCAATATAGGCTAAGTGCTAGGGAAAATTGACAGGGAGGTGGGCATTTCTCAAGCACCATATCTAAAAAAAGTAAACAAATAGAAAACATAGGAATTGGTTACACAATGCAGTTTCTCTACGTCTGTGGAGCCTAGCTTAACTAGAAATATCCACTTCCTTCAACAATTACAATAAGTAATTCTAACCTATCACACATTGATAAACCAAAAAAGTAACATGTTTTAATCCCATGCTTAGCATGTTTTTTGGATGATTTATTATGTAAATTAGTGAATTTGATACTCTTAATCCTTTAATTTCATGTTTCTATACTTATGAGAGCATAAGGGAGAAAAATAAGCAGAAAAAGGGCCAAAATCGGACAAAACGAGCTACTTTTAGGATCCACATGACCTAGCCATTCCCACGCAGGTTAAGCACATGCCCGTGTAAGACACACGAGATGGCCATACGCCCATGTACCAGCCCGTGTCGATATTGCTCCCTATTTCCCAAGCACGCAGAAAAAGCCAATTTTTAGGGTTTCTGAGCATTATAAAGTTTATAAATACACACTAGAAGAGGACTTAAGGGAGCATGCAGAGCTGAACGAAGAAAAGACTAGAAGAACGCCAATGGTTTCAACTCAGAAGTAGGATCTCCTTCAAAACTGAAGATCTCCATTCAATTTCTCTCGAAATTTTTGGGTTTCTTTATGTTTAGTTGTTTTCCTAATTTTGAGATGTTTTCCTTCCAAAGTATGAACTAAATTCCCTAGATGCCTAGGGAGGATGAAACTTAAGATGGATCTTATTATTTGATTTTTCTGAATTACATGATAAATATTTGTTCTTGATCTCAATTATGTGTTCTTATTTCATGTTTTAATATTTTTCAGATATTAATTCATGATTGATATGCTTATTTAGTGGAGCAAAAGTCCCTGTTTAATAGTAGATCTGGCATAATTGAGTGGAGTTATTGATAAATCGTAATTTATACATATTTTTACCTCATGCTTAACGTATTTTATGGATGATTTTTCCTTAGAATTGGTGAATTTGATGCTCCTAATGCCTTAATTTCATGTTTTATACTTAGGTGAGCATAAGAGAGCGAAAGGAACGAGAAACAAGCCAAAAACTGAGAAAATGGTCCAAATTACGAAATCAAAACGGGCGTGTCCCTGCCGAGCCCAAGTTGAGTTCAATTCGGAAAAGGCTAATTTTAAAGGTTTCTAGGCATTCCAAAGCCTATTAATACACCCTAGAGGAAGAGGAAAGGAGGTACAGGGAGAAAGAGGCAGGGAACTGCTCAAGGGAAGCCGATTAATCCATCTCAGAAGTCGAATTCACCATCAAGACTAAAGATCTCCCCTCAATTTCCCTTCAGGAGTTTTGGGTTTTCTTTATGTTTTGTACTCATTATTCTTCTGAGATGTTTTCCTTTTTAGTTATGAATTAAATCCCTTAAATACCTAAGGGGACTGAAACCTAAGACGAATCTTGTTATTATTTTCTGAATTGTATGATAAATATTTAACTTGTTCTTAATTATGTATTCTTAATTCTTGTTTTGATATCCCAGGATACTGATTCAAGATAAGCTCTTATTCAGAGGAGGAATACACCCTGTCTAAGAGTACATTTTTCATAATTAAGCGGAGTTGATTGCGCGCCTAGACATAGGGTGACAAGATTTTTGCTGGATTAGGGTGAAACCTAATAAGGGGATCCATAGATCGAGTTAATGCAACCCTAGGGTGTTAATTAGAGAAAAGTCTCAATTATTCAATCTAGGGATTAGACGTTATTAGTCTTGAATAGGGATAATAACATAACTTAGGGATCTCTACGGGACAAGTTAAATGAATAAATCGTCCGATTCGGAGCCAGAATAACAAGTAAAGTCTAGGTGGAATTTTCCTTAGGTATTGTCTTAATTCAATCGTTTTCCAAAAGTAATCCCTTAATTCTACTTTCTGCAAATTCCTAGTTTAGATAATTAGTTAGTTAAAAAAAACCCCCTTATTCTTAGGCTAAATAATAAAAAGACAGTCATTACTAGTACTTTTAGTTCCTTTGGGTTCGACAATCCAGTCTTGCTAAAACTATACTACTATTCGATAGGTACACTTGCCTACATCGTGATAATAGTTAGTTTCAAGAATGATTCTTTATAAATATTTAAAACTTGTCACACGAAAATCGCGATCAATTGTATGCAATTCTAGAAATAGGACGACATAAATCTACCGGATTAGAGTCAAATCTAATAGGGGAACCCGTAGATCGAGTTAATGCAACAATAGGGGTTTTAATTAGAAAAATATTTCAATTAATCAACCTAGAGTAAGTTGTTTTTATTCTCGAAAGAGATATTAGCATAAGTTAGAGATTTCTACGGATCAAGACAAGTGAATAAATTGTTTAATTCAGATTTAGAATAATAAGTGAAGTTTAGGTGGATTCTTTCCTGGGTATTGTCTCTCTCATTGGTTTTCTTCAAATATTTTCCTACTTTATTCTCTGTTTCGTCTTAGTAATTAGGTTAGTTAAGATTAGGTTAAAATAAATCCCTTCAATTTATTCGGCTAGATAATAAAAAGATAGTAACTACTAGTACTTTTAGTCCTCGTGGATACGATATTCCTGACTCACCATAGCTATACTACCATTCGATAGGTGCACTTGCCTTTGTCGTATTTTAGTTAGTTCGTGATGTCAGCAAGTTTTTGGCGCCGTTGCTGGGGACTAAAATATTAGGAACACTAGATTTTTATTATTTTAGCCATTTTTATTTTTATTGCATTTTATTTTTGTTTTAATTTTTAATTTTTCTTTTATTTGCTTCTGGCGGGTTCCTTTAGTTTATGACTAGAAAAAATCCGTCAGGAACACTTTTATTTGATAGTGAACTTTAAAGTACAGCTCGCAGAAATAGTAGAGAAGCAAGGAAAAATCGACAAAGTACAGTGGAAGAGCAAGAGGATGTTATTGAGGAGATGGCTAATAATCAAAATAATCAGCTACTTCTTGTGGATCCTCCAAATCCAAATCCTACTCCTCATACTATGTACGATTATGCCAAGCCCACTCTCACTGGGGCTGAATCAAGTATTGTTAGACCTGCTATTGCTGCAAATAATTTTGAACTAAAACCTAACACCATTCAAATTATTCAACAGTTTGTTCAGTTTGATGGTTTGCAGGATGAAGACCCAAATACGGCTAATTTTTTGGAATTTTGTGACACTTTCAAGATCAACTGTGTTTCTGACGACACCATTCACTTACGGTTATTCCCCTTCTCATTGAAAAATAAGGCTAAGCGGTGTTTGAATTCCCTACCATGAGGTTCTATCACTACTTGGGATCAAATGATTGAGAAGTTTTTGATGAAGTACTTCCTACTGGCTAAGACAGCCAAATTGAGGAATGATGTCTCTTCCTGTGTACAGATGGATTTAGAGACCTTATATGATGCATGGGAGAGGTATAAAGATTTATTGAGAAGGTGCCCTCACCATAGGTTACCTCTATGGCTACAGGTTCAAACTTTTCACAATGGTTTGAACCCCTCAACTAGGCAAATGATCGATATAGCCGCCGGTGGTATTATAAATAATAAAACATCTGAGGATGCTTATGAGTTTATAGAGGAGATGTCATTGAATAATTATCAGTGGTAAGTCATGAGGACAATGCCGACAAAAGCAGCTAGTGTTTTTAACGTTGATGCGGTCACCATGTTATCGAACCAGTTAGAAATCTTGAATAAAACGATTTATGGTTTATGTATTTCTATTTAGGTATATCTGGTGATGCAGTGTGACACAAGTAGAGGTGGAATAAACAATGTAGAATATTTACCCTACAGTCCTAGCATGGAGAATGAGTAAATAAATTATATGGGTAATAATTCTAAACCTCAAAACAACCCTTACAGTAACACTTATAATGCAGGTTGGAGGAACCACCCAAATTTCTCATGAGGGAGGTCAAGGAAATCAAATACCACCACCTCCTCTAGGTTTTCAGCAACAATCTTATCGGCCAGAAAAGAAACCAAACCTTGAAGAGATGTTGGAAAAATTTATTTCAGTGTTAGAGACTCGTTTCCAAAATACCAAGACGACTTTGAAAAATCAGCAAGCGTCAATTCAAGGGCTCAAAAATCAAATTGGGCAGGTTGCTAAATTAGTTTTAGAAAGGCAACAGGATAGTTTACCTAGTAACACCGAACCCAACCCAAAAGAGCATGTGAAAGCAGTTACATTAAGGAATGGGAAAGTGTTAACTAAACCTGAAAAGAAACTGTCACAGGAATCTAATAAGGAAAAGGAGAAGGAGGTAAAACCCGAAGTGAGTGTAACACCGGTACTCAAAGAATATAAACCACCAATCCCATATCCGGTAAAGTTGAAGAAAGACCGTATGGATACACAATTTAGTAAGTTTCTTGAACTTTTTAAACAGTTGCATATTAACTTACCTTTTGTTGAAGCTATTTCGCAGATGCCTACATATGCAAAATTTTTGAAAGAGCTATTAACGAATAAAATAAAGTTTGAAGAGCTATCTACTGTGGAACTCAATGAGGAATGTTCAACTATTCTCCAAAATAAACTTCCAACCAAACTAAAAGACTCAGGAAGTTTTACTACTCCCTGTTTAATTGGTAGTTTAAATATTGAGAAGGCATTAGCTGATTTAGGTACTAGCATTAATTTGATGCCTTAGAAAATGTTCAAGCAGCTTGGTCTTGGGGAACCAAAACCACTAGGATGAGTATTCAATTAGCTGATAGATCTGTTAAATATCCTAGGGGTATTATTGAGATGTGCTTGTAAAAGTAGATAAATTCATATTCCCTATTGATTTTTTTGTGCTTGACATGGATGAGGATGTTGAAGTACCTTTAATTTTAGGTCGCTCATTTTTAGCCATTGATAGGGCTGTTATTGATGTGGGTGACGGTAAACTTGTGCTTAGGGTAGGTGACGAAGAAATTATTTTTAAAATCTATGATGCCATGAGGTTCTCTAGACAACAAGATGATTCCTGTTATTTTATTGATTCTTGATAAGTCGTAATTTATACATATTTTTATCCTATGCTTAGCACATTTTTGGATGAATTATCATTAGATTTGTGGAATTTGATACTCCTAATCCTTTAATTTCATGTTTTATACCAAGGTGAGCTTAGGAAAGTAAAAAAAGAAAGAAATGGGTTGAAAACGGAGAAAATGGGCCAACATGGGAAATCAACACGGCTGGAGTTCCTCACACGGGTAGACCACACACCCGTGCCCATTTAACAAACTTGACCACGGCTTGAAGCAATCGCACACGGGCGTGTCCCTGTCGAGCCTGTGTTTAGTTCTATTCGAAAAATGCCACTTTTGAGGGCTTGGAGGCATTCTAAAACCTATTTAAACACCCTAGAGGAGGCACTCAACATATGCGGAGTAGGAAGCAAGAAATTACTCGAAGAAAGCCGATTGATCCATCTCAGAAACCAGATTCTCCTTCAAGACTGAAGATCTTCCTTCAATTTCCTTCAAGAGTTTTGGGTTTTCTTTATGTTTTTTCATATTATTTCTTCTGAGATGTTTTACTTTACAATTATGAACTAAATACCCTAAATACCTAAGGGGAATGAAACCTAAGACGGATCTTGTTATTATTATCTGAATTGTATGATAAATATTTGACTTGTTCTTAATTATGTGTTCTTAATTCTTGTTTTAATATTCTAGGATATTGATGCAAGTACGAATGTGCTTATTTAGAGGAGCAAAAGTTTCTGCCTAAGAGTAGATCTAACATAATTAAGCGCAGTTGATTGCAAGCCTAGAGATAGGATGACAAGATTTTACCGGATTAGGGTGAAACCTAATAAGGGAGTCCATAGATCGAGTTAATACAACACTAGGATGTTAATTAGAAAGAGATTTCAATTAATCAACCTAGGGTTAGACATTATTAGTCTTGAGAGAGATAATAATATAACTTAGGGATTTCTACGGATCAAGTCAAATGAATAAATCACTCAGTTTTCCTAAAAGTAATTCCCCAATTCTCTTTCTGTGCGTTCTTAGTTTAGTTAATTAGTTTAGATAAACAAACCCCTTTATTTTTAGGCTAGATAATAAAAAGAAAGTTAATACTAGTACTTTTAATTCCTTTGGGTTCGACATCCGGTCTTGCTATAAACTATACTGCTGTTCGATAGGTGCGCTTGCCTTTATTGTGATATTAGTTAGCTTTCAAGAACGGTCAATTATAAAATATTTAAAACTTATCGCGATCACGAGTCATCAAGTTTTTGGCACTGCTGCTGGGGAACTAAGATATTAGGAACACTCAATTTTTATTACTTTATCCATTTATTTTATTGCAATTTAAATTTTATTCTAATTTTTACTAAATTTTCTTTTATTCCTTCTGGCAGGTTTTTATCGTTTATGACTAGAAGAAACCAGTCAGAACCATTACTTTTTGATAGTGAGATTGAGGGAACAACTCACAGAAACCGAAGAGAAATAAGGCGAAGCCTATGATACATAGAGGGAGAGCAAGAGGACGATATCCACACCACAACTGAGGAGATGGCTGAAAATCGGGAAAATTCGATACCTCCTACAATTGCTACTGATCCAGTAAATCAGAACCCTGCTCCACGCACTATGTATGATTATGCTAAACCTAATTTAATAGGAACTAAGTCAAGTATAGTTATGCCTGCTAATGCTGCAAATAATTTTGAACTAAAACATAACACAATTCAAATGATACAGCAGTTTGTTCAGTTTGATGATTTGCAGGATGAGGATCCCAACAATTATTTGGAAAATTTTCTGGAACTCTGCGACACGTTTAAAATCAATGGCATCTCTAATGATACCATTCGCCTTCGGTTGTTTCTCTTTTCGTTGAGGAACAAAGCTAAATAGTGGTTGAACTCGTTACCACGAGGGTCAATCACTACTTAGGAACAAATGACAGAAAAGTTTTTACTTAAATATTTTTCGCCGACTAAAATGAGTAAGTTTAGGAATGATATCTCTTCTTTTGTACAGATGGATTTAGAGACACTCTATGATGCATGGGAGAGATACAAGGATCTTTTGAGAAGGTGCCCTCACCATAGGTTACCACTTTGGCTACAGGTTCAGACGTTTTATAATGGAGTGAGCCCCTTAATGAGACAACTTATTGACGCAGCTGCCGATGGAACTTTGAACAAAAAAACACCTGAAGTTTCTTATGAGTTTATTGAAGAGATGTCACTGAATAATTATCAGTGGCAAGTCATGAAGACAAAGCCGACGAAAGCTGCCAGTGTTTTTCACGTCAATTCGGTTGCTATACTCTCTAATTAGGTAGAACTCTTGAATAGAAAAAATTGATGGTTTACTTGGTTCTTCACAGGTTTACCCAGCAATGCAGTGCGATGCAAGTGAAGGTGGAACGAGCAATTCAGAATACCCACCCTATGACTACAACCTAGAGAACGAGCAATTGAATTATATGGGTAATTATCCTAGACCTCAAAATAATCTTTATAGTAACACTTATAATGCAGGTTGGAGGAACCACCCAAATTTCTCATGGGGAGGCCAAGGGAATCAGAGACCACCCCCTCTAGGCTTCCAACAACAATCTTACTAGTAAGAGAAAAAGCCGAACCTTGAGGAGATGATGAAAAAATTTATTTCAATAGCGGAGACCCGTTTTCAGAACATGAAAACTGCATTTAAAAATTAGCAAGCATCAATCCAAGGGCTCGAGAATCAAATTGGACAGCAGGCTAAGATGATTTCAGAAAGACCACCGGAAGTCTACCTAGTAACACCGAACCCAATCCAAAAGAACATGTGAAAGCAGTTACACTAAGGAGTGGGAAAGTGTTAACTGAATCTGAAAGGAAGCCACCACAAGAAGCTGACAGAAACGAAGGGGAGGAGGTAAAACTCAAAAACAATGACAATCCAATGCCAAAGGAATATAAACCACTAATCCCGTATCCAGCAAAGTTGAAGAAAGACAGTGTGGATGCACAATTCGGTAAATTTCTTGAACTTTTTAAACAACTGCATATTAACTTACCTTTTGTTGAAGCTATATCGCAGATGCCTACATATACAAAATTTTTAAAAGAACTTCTAACAAATAAAAGGACGTTTGAAGACTTATCTACAGTGTAACTTAACGAGTGCTCAGCCATACTCCAAAACAAACTGCCAACCAAACTGAAAGATCCATGAAGTTTTAC
Organism: Gossypium arboreum; assembly: GCF_025698485.1. Classification (NCBI taxonomy): domain Eukaryota; kingdom Viridiplantae; phylum Streptophyta; class Magnoliopsida; order Malvales; family Malvaceae; genus Gossypium; species Gossypium arboreum. The sequence continues at coordinate 27,699,163 of NC_069080.1, read as the reverse complement.
TATTCCTTGCTTAATTGGTAGTTTGAATGTTGAGAAGGCACTAGCTGATTTAGGCGCTAGCATTAATTTGATGCCATATAAAATGTTTAAACAACTTGGTCTTGGGGAGCCTAAACCCACTAAGATAAGCAATAAACTAGCTGATAGATCTGTTAAATATCCTAGAGGTATTATAAAGGACGTACTTGTAAAAGTAGATAAATTTATATAAATTTATATTCCCTGTTGATTTTGTTATGCTTAACATGGATGAAGATGTTGAATTGCCTTTAATCTTAGGCCGTCTGTTTTTAGCCACTGCTAGGGCTGTTATTGATGTAGGTGATGGTAAACTGGTGCTTAGAGTAGGTGACGAAAAGATTATTTTTAAAATTTATAATGCCATGAGATTTTCTAAGGAACAGGATGACTCATGTTATTTTATTGCCTCTATTGATCATGCTACTCAAGATTCTTTTCAGGAGACCATACATAAGGACACGTTGGAACTGTGTTTTGCCCAAAGAAGGGAGGTAGGTAATGATGATTCAGAGATAGGTAAGATAAAAGATGAACTAAATTCCAATGAACTTTCCCCAAGACAAACAGAATATGAGGGTATTAAGACAAATGATGAACTTAAGCAAAAACCCTCTATTGAAGAACCTCCCAAACTGGAACTTAAATAATTGCCAAATCACTTGGAATATGCATTCCTTGGAAATAATTCTACATTACCAGTGATTATTGCTTCTAACTTGCAACCCGAGGAGAAAGAGGAATTAGTCCAAGTATTAAGAGAGCATAAAAAGGCCATAGCTTGGAAGATTTCTGACATTAAAGGGATCAGCCCTTCTTTTTGCACCCACAAAATTTTAATGGAAGATGAATATAAACCATGTGTGCAAGCTCAAAGACGAATGAACCCCAACATGAAAGAAGTTGTTAAAGCTGAGGTAATTAAACTTCTAGATTCTGGAATTATTTATCCTATTTCTGATAGTTCTTGGGTAAGTCCAGTGCAGGTTGTTCCTAAGAAAAAAGGCATGACTGTTGTAACCAATGAGAAGAATGAATTAATCCCAATAAGGACAGTCACAGGCTGGAGAGTTTGCACTGACTATAGCAAGCTGAATGATGCCACGAGAAAAGATCACTTCCCCCTTCCATTCATTGATCAAATGTTCGAAAGATTATCAGGGCACATGTACTACTGCTTTTTGGAGGGACTCTCTAGTTATTTTCAAATCCCAATAGCTCCTGAAGATCAAGAAAATATGATGTTTACATGTCCATACAGTACATTTGCTTATCGTAGAATGCTTTTTGAATTATGTAATGCTCCTGCTACTTTTCAGTGCTGCATGATGGCCATCTTTGACGAACTCGTAGAAGATATCCTGGAGGTATTTATGGATGATTTCTCAGTACTCGGTAACTCTTTCCATCTTTTCCTTAAAAATTTAAAACAAGTTTTAATAAGATGTGAGGAAACAAATCTTATGCTTAACTGGAAAAAATGTCACTTCATGGTTCAAAAAGGTATTGTTCTAGGACACAAAATTTCTAGTAAAGGGATTGAGGTTGATAAATCTAAAATTGAAACCATTGAAAAACTACCTCCCACTAGTTCGGTTAAGGCTATCAGAAGCTTCTTAGTACATGCTGGGTTCTATAGAAGATTTATTAAAGACTTTTCTAAAATAGATAAGCCTTTGACTAAATTACTAGAAAAATATGTGCCCTTTAATTTCGATCAGGAATGTTTAGAAGCATTTAATACTTTAAAAGATAAATTGATTAATACTCCAATTATAATCACACCTGATTGGAATTTATCTTTCGAACTAATGTGTGAAGCGAGTGATTTTGCAGTAGGTGCAGTTTTGGGACAGCGAAGGGACAAGCATTTTCAACTTATTTATTATGCTAGCAAAACTTTGACAACTGCACAAGAGAACTACACCCCCACGGAAAAAGAACTACTAGCTGTGGTTTTTACAGTCGATAAATTTAGGCCATATCTAATATTGTCTAGAGTTGTCGTTTATACTAACCATTCTGCTCTTCGCTACCTTTTAACTAAAACTGATGCAAAACCTCAACTCATTTGATGGATACTGTTATTCTAGGAATTTGACTTAGAGATTCGAGATAAGAAAGGAGCAAAAAATCTCGTGGCTAATCATCTTTCTTGGCTTAAAAATTCAAGTACTAAAAAGCTAGATGAAGTTGAAATTAATGATTCATTCCTTGAAGAACAATTTTTTTCTATATCTAACTCTGAGGTACCTTGGTTTGCAGACATTGCAAATTTTTTAACCACTAATGTTATCCCAAAAGGGTTGACACATCAGCAAAAGAAGCGATTCTTTACTGATGTGAAAAACTAATTTTAGGAAGACCATTTTCTTTTCCGTATATGTACAGATCAGGTCATTAGGAGATGCGTTACAAAGTCAGAGGCATTGAAGATCTTAGAACACTGCCATTCAGAACTGACCGGAGGACATTACAGTGGAACTAAAACCACACATAAAACACTTGAATTAGGTTTTTATTGGCCCACACTATTTAAAGACACCAACAGGTATGTTACTTTCTGTAACAAATGCCAACGGACAGGTAATATCTCCAAACGTGATGAAATGCCTCAAACATATATGCTTTCATGTGAAATATTTGATGTTTGGGGTATCGACTTCATGGGTCCATTCCCTAGTTCATTTGGGAATAAATATATCTTAGTAGCTATTGATTATATGTCCAAATGGGTGGAAGCCCAAGCTTTACCTACTAATGATGCTAGAGTGGTAGTACGATTCTTAAAGAAACTCTTCTCTCGATTTGGAACACCTAGAGCAATTATCAGTGATAGGGGTACTTATTTTTGTAACGCCCAATTTAATATGATCCTTAAGACATACGGAGTTCACCACAGAACAGCTACCCTTTACCATCCTCAAACTAGTGGACAAGTCAAAGTAGCAAATTAAGAGCTTAAACGTATCCTAGAAAAGATAATAGAATCAAACAGGAAGGATTGGGCGATGAAAATAGATGATGCTCTATGGGCTTATAGGACTGCTTTTAAAACCCCCATAGGAACATCACCTTACAGAATTGTTTATGGAAAAAGTTGTCATCTACCATTTGAGCTAGAACACAAAGCATTTTGGATTATAAAATTTCTAAATTTTGACCCTAAACTTGCAGGTGAAAATAGGTTGATGCAATTGAACGGGTTAGATGAGTGGCGAACCAATGCGTATGAGAACTCACGCCTATACAAGGAAGCAACAAAGCGCCGCACGATGCTCGTTTAAGGTAACACAAACAATTTGAAGTCGAAGATCTTGTCCTGTTATATAACTCGAGACTCAAATTATTTCTTGGAAAGCTTAAATCGCGATGGTCAGGTCCTTTCGTAGTCCAAACTGTCTTTCCATATGGCACAATAAAGGTAAGTCACCCATCACATGGCACTTTTAAGGTAAATGGACATCATCTCAAACTTTAAAAAGGTGAGAATTTTAAAGATGATAGAGAGGATCTACGGCTCCACGAACTTCCCTAAATACACCCACAAGGGAAAATCGAGCTTAGACTCTAAATAAGCACTTCTTGAGAGGCAACACAAGCACTAACGGTGTTAATTTCTTTAAAATTTTAGTTTTTAACATCTAACTTATTAACTGAGTCCTTGAACACAAGCTGTCTAAATCCACATGGCCAGGCACACGGACGTACCTTAGGCCGTGCTTATACCACGGGAGGCGACACAGATATACGATATGGCCGTGTAAAAACAGAGCAAAATTTTCCCAACACACGGGATGCGATAAGTTGCCACGGTCGTGCGACATGGCCGTGGGCAATTTTTTCAAATTAACACGGGCGTGTCACACGCCCGTGCCCACCACCCGTGGTTGATACTGTCAAAATAACACGGACATGCACATATTAACACGGGCGTGGGAGAAGCGAACAATATCGCACACGGTCGTGCGATACGACTATGTGAACCACACAGTCGGGACACACGGGCGTGTCCTCGGGCCATGTGATGATTGGGCATAAAAAAAAACTTGCGACAAACACGGGCTGAACTCGAACCACACGGGCATGTAACACGACCGTGTAGCCATGTCCCTTTTATTTTATTATATTTTTCAATTTTATTTTCCTTTATTTATTTTTGACGACTTATGTTTTATATTAAACTCTGCTTATCTTTATGCTTATTATCAAATTCTCCTTTAATCTTCTTCCGTAGTGGTGTTTATTTTGTTATTAGTAACTCAGAATCATGCCTGTCATTAGCCGTCTCAACAATTCTTACTTTCGCTCTTCCAAGGATTTCATCCGAAAATTCAGGGTAGTTTCGCTTCTCCCCTTCTCTTATGATATTATGCTTATATTGCTACTATATATTTTTGTACATTGAGTACAATGTACATCTTAAGTGTGGGAGGGTTATTTATAACATTATCAGAAAAGTCCCTGAATTTTGTCTTATCCTCACGTAACTCATTCATATCACTATTAGAATAAATTTTGATTACTTTATGATTTTTATTGATATGTCTTGAATTAAAACATAGGCATTTATGCATTGATTGTTTAAACTGTAAGTAATTAGAGAATCAAGCATGACAAGTTGATTTGTCAGGATAAAAAATTTTTAGGTTATTTTCCCAAGTTTAAGGATTATCTTAAATTTGAAATTCATAGGGTTAACATCAAAAAGCCATAATTTTTGTGAGATTTTGAGCCTTTAGAGCATATATTATTTCTTTCATGCTCACTTTTATTGTGCTATGAGTGCATCAGTATTGATTGTTATTCTAGAACTTGCGTCGATTATGCATGTCAAGAACACAACTTCGATTTGATTTGTCGAGACGATAAAGGCATTTAGGTTTAACCCACTCACTCCATAAAAGCCTACCTTCATAATTAACCCTTAGTAAACCCCCTTGAGCCTAACAAGCCATTCATTGATTTACCCCTAATATTAACTCATAACCAATTATTGTTGAAATCCCCTAAATTAATTTGATCCCTATTTTTTTCGAGATTTGATTTGGATAAATTGCTTATCTATGTTTTGTTTTTGATAGTTAGCAAAGTTCTATGTTACTTGACTTGTTCTTAAAAAAAAATGAAGTTGCTGAAATTATCTAATGCTTGGATTAAAACAATAATATCTATGAAGAAAAGCTCAATTCTAGGATCATCTACTTAGGAATATAATTTATTAGTTGCAGTATTTTTCTAGTTAGGCAATTTTAGAATTCAATCTCGATTCTAACCTTCTCTTTCAGCTTATGTCCACACCCTCTAACCAAAGCCACGTTACAACTCTCTAAAAACCTTTTGATTAATGTATCATCTTAATATATAGTGGTGGAGATTTGATTTTCATGCAAGCCTATGGTAATAACTTTTCATACTGACTATTAAGTGCTAAATTTCTTGTCCTAAAACACCTTGAGTGATTTGAGTGAACCTTTAGTGAGGATGTTAAAGTCTGTGATATTTTGAATTAAAGGTGATTACTTAGATGAGAGGAGACACCTATGTTTTCATAATAAAATGCTCAACTTGGAATGTTTGAAACTCTGATGTGCTTCTAGTTGAATTCTCAATGTATAATTACTTATGGATTATTTTGAGATATTATTGATAGGAATTATAAGTTGAGAAAAATGAATTCTTAATTGTGAATTGAGGATTTTGCTTGAGGACAAGCAAATGCTTAAGTGTGGGGGTATTTGATAAGTCATAATTTATACATATTTTTATCCCATGCTTAGCATATTTTTGGATGAATTATCATTAAATATGTGGAATTTGATGCTCCTAACCTTTAATTTCATGTTTTATACTTAGGTGAGCTTAGGAGAGTAAAAAAGTAAGAAACAGGTCGAAAACGGAGAAAATGGGCCAACATGGGAAATCAACACGGCTTGGAGTTCCTCACACGGGTAGACCACATACCCGTGTTAATTTGGAAGACTCTAAGCACGACTTACACGGGTAGATCACACGCCCGTGCCCATTTAACAGCCTTGACCACGGCTTGAAGCAATCGCACACGGGTGTGTCACACGAGCGTGTCCCTGTCGAGCCCAAGTTTAGTTCTATTCGGAAAAGGCCACTTTTGAGGGCTTGGAGGCATTCTAAAACCTATTTAAACACCCTAGAGGAGGCACTCAACATATGCGGAGTAGGAAGCAAAAAATTACTCGAAGAAAGCCGATTGATCCATCTCAGAAGCTAGATTCTCCTTCAAGACTGAATATCTCCCTTCAATTTCCTTTAGGAGTTTTGGGTTTTCTTTATGTTTTGTCATATTATTTCTTCTGAGATGTTTTACCTTACAATTATGAACTAAATCCCCTAAATACCTAAGGGGCATGAAACCTAAGACGGATCTTGTTATTATTATCTGAATTATATGATAAATATTTGACTTGTTCTTAATTATGTGTTCTTAATTCTTGTTTTAATATTCTAGGATATTGATTCAAGTACTAATGTGCTTATTCAGAGGAGCAAAAGTCCCTGTCTAAGAGTAGATCTAACATAATTAAGCGGAGTTGATTGCACGCCTAGAGATAGGATGACAAGATTTTGCTGGATTAGGGTAAAACCTAATAACGGAGTCCATAGATCGAGTTAATGCAACACTAGGGTGTTAATTAGAAAGAGATTTCAAGTAATCAACCTAGGGTTAGACGTTATTAGTCTCAAGATAGATAATAATATAACTTGGGGATTTCTACGGATCAAGTCAAATGAATAAATCGTCTAATTCAGAGTCAAATAACAGGTGAAGTCTAGGTGGATTTTCCCTTGGGTATTGTCTAAATCACTCAGTTTTCCCAAAAGTAATTCCCCAATTCTCTTTCTGTGCGTTCTTAGTTTAGTTAATTAGTTTAGATAAACAAACCCCTTTATTTTTAGGCTAGATAATAAAAGGAAGGTTAATACTAGTACTTTTAGTTCCTTTGGGTTTGACATCCGGTCTTGCTAAAAACTATACTACTGTTTGATAGGGGCACTTGCCTTCATCGTGATATTAGTTAGATTTCAAGAACGGTCAATTATAAAATATTTAAAACTTATCGCAATCATGAGTCATCAATTCTATTGATCATGTTATTCAAGATTCTTTACAAGAAATCGTTCATAAGGACACGTTGGAACTGTGTCTTGTTCAAAGAGATGAGGTAGATGATGATGATGCTGTGATAAGTAAGACAAAAATTGATTTATATTCTAATGAGTCTTCACTGAGGCAAAAGAATTATGAGGGTGTTGAGGTAAACGATGAATTAAATTTAAAACCCTCTATTAAAGAACCTCCTAAATTGGAACTGAAGCAATTACCAAATCACTTAGAGTATGCATTCCTTGGAAATAATTCTACATTACCAGTGATTATTGCTTCAAACTTGCAGCCAAATGAGAAGGATGAGTTATTACAAGTATTGAAGGAGCATAAAAGAGCCATAGCTTGGAAGATCTTTGACATTAGAGGGATCAGTTCTTCTTTTTGCACCCATAAAATTTTAATGGAAGATGAATACAAACCATGTGTGCAAGCTCAAAGACGACTGAATCCTAACATGAAAGAAGTCGTTAAGGCTAAGGTAATTAAACTTCTAGATGCTCGAGTTATTTATCTTATTTTTGACAGTACTTGGGTGAGTCCTGTACAATTTGTTCCTAAGAAGGGATGCATGACTGTTGTAGCAAACGAGAAGAATAAGTTGATTCCAACAAGAACAGTCATGGGATGGAGAGTTTGCATTGACTATAGGAAGTTGAACGATGCCACAAGAAAAGATCACTTTCCTTTAGCATTCATTGATCAAATGTTACAAATATTATCTGGGCATATGTATTATTGCTTCCTAGACGGACTCTCTGGCTACTTTCAAATCCCAATAGCTCCCGAGGATTAAGAAAAAATGACATTTACATGTCCATATGGTACGTTTGCTTGCTGACGAGTGCCTTTTGGATTATGTAATGCTCCTGCTACTTTTCAGCGATGCATGTTGGCTATTTTTGATGAACTCGTAGAAGACATTATGGAGGTATTTATGGACGACTTCTCGGTATTCGGTAATTCTTTCCATCTTTATCTTAAAAATTTAAAACAAGTTTTAATGAGATGTGAGGAAATGAACCTTGTACTTAATTGGAAAAAATGTCACTTCATGGTTCGGAAGGGATTGTGCTAGGTCATAAAATTTCTAGTAAAGGGATTGAGGTTGATAAAGCGAAAATTGAAACCATTGAAAATTTACCTCCCCCTAGTTCAATTAAGGCTATTCGAAGTTTTTTAGAACATGCTGGATTCTATAGAAGATTTATCAAAGATTTTTCTAAAATAGCTAAGCCTTTAACTAATTTGCTAGAAAAAGATGTGCCTTTCGATTTCAATCAGGAATGTTTAGAAGCATTTAATACTCTTAAAGATAAATTAATTAATGCTCCGATTGTAGTTGTACCTAATTGGAATTTACCCTTTGAACTAATGTGTGATGCAAGTGATTTTGCAGTAGGTCCAGTTCTTGGATAGTGAAGAGACAAACATTTTCAACCGATTTATTATGCTAGCAAGACATTGACAGCTGCACAAGAAAACTACACTATTACAGAAAAAGAATTGGTAGCTGTGATTTTTGCATACGATAAATTTAGGCCATATTTAATGTTACCTAAAGTTGTCATTTATAGTGACCATTCGGCTCTTCGTTATCTCCTCTCTAAATTAGATGTAAAACCTCGACTAATAAGATGGATTTTATTATTGTAGGAGTTCGATTTAGAAATCCAAGATAAAAAGGAAGTTGAAAACCTTGCAGCAGATCACCATTCCAGGTTAGAAAATTCACATCTCAAGGAGCTTGATGAGAATGAGATAAATGACTCATTTCTTGAGGAACAACTTTTGGTTATAACTGACTCTGAAGTCCTTTGGTTTGCAGATATTGCGAATTACCTAGCTGTTAACATCCTTCCAAAAGGGTTGACACATCATCAAAAGAAGAGATTCTTTGCCGATGTAAAAAAATTATTTTTGAGAGGATCCTTTTCTTTTTCGTGTATGTACAAATCAAATGATTTGGATATGTGTTACAAAATCAGAAGCGAGTAAAATCTTGGAAAACTGCCACTCACGACCAATAGGAAGACATTATAATGGGACTAGAACAGTACATAAAACGTTTGAATCAGGTTTTTATTGGCCCACACTATTCAAGGACGCTAACAGGTATGTTACTTCTTGTGATAGATGCCAGAGAATAGGTAATATCTCTAAATGTGATGAAATGCCTCAAACCTATAGGCTTTCATTTGAAATATTTGATGTCTGGGGCATTGATTTTATGGGCCCATTTCCTAGTTTGTTAGGTAATAAATATATCCTAGTAGTGGTCGATTATATGTCAAAATGGGTAGAGGCTCAAGCTTTACCTACTAATGATGCTAAAGTGGTAATTAGATTTCTCAAAAAGCTATTTTCTCGATTTAGAACACCTAAAGCAATTATTAGTGATAAGGGTACGCATTTTTGTAACGCTCAATTTGATAAAGTTCTAAAGAAATATGGAGTGCATCATAAGACAACTACCCCTTATCACCCTCAATCTAGTGGACAAGTTGAAGTCGCAAATCGAGAGCTTAAACGTATCTTAAAGAAAACCGTAGAATCAAATAGGAGGGATTTGGCGATGAAAGTAGATGATGCTTTATGAGCCTATAGAATTGCTTTTAAAACACCCATAGGAACATCTCCTTACAAACTTGTTTATGGGAAAACTTTTCATTTACCATTTGAATTAGAGTACAAAGCATTTTAGGCTATAAAATTCTTAAACTATGATCTCAAACTTACAGGGGAGAAGAGATTGATGCAGCTAAATGAGTTAAATGAGTGGTAAGTGAATGCTTATGAGAACTCACGATTATATAAAGAAGTGACAGAGCGACACCATGATACTCATTTGAAGCAGCCCAAAAAATTTATAACAGGAGATCTTGTCCTTTTATATAATTCAAGGCTCAAGTTGTTTCCCAAAAAGCTGAAATCAAGATGGTCAGGTTCATTCGTAATACAAACCATTTTCCCCTACAGTACGATAGAGGTAACTCATCCAGAATATGACACATTCAAGGTAAACGGTCATCGACTTAAACTTTATAATGTTGAGGATTTTAAAAGTGATAGAGAGGAGCTTTAGCTTCGCGAACCCTCATAATCATGCACACAAGGTAAGTCTAGCTTAGACTTTAAATAAGCGCTTTTCGGGAGGCAACCTTAGTGTTAACACCGCTAGTTTCTTTACTTTCATTTTATAATATTTCTTTAAAATTAACTAAATATTAAAAATCCAGGTTTTTGATCCACACGGCCTGGACACACGGGCGTGTCCTTGGCAGTGTGGATCCTAGAGCTTAAAATCCTAAAAATCGACAAAGACACGGCTTAAATATAGTCCACATGGGCATGTGAAATGACCGTGTGGACTACACGGCCTAGACACACGGACATGTCCTAGGCCGTGTGAAAATTGGGCTTATTTTATTAATTGCACACGGGCATGTGAAAGGTCACACAGGTGTGGGAGAAGCGAACGAGATTTCACATGGCTATGCGACATGGCCGTGTGACCCACACGACCTAGACACACGAGCGTGTCTACAGCCGTGTGAAGATTGGGCGTGGATTATTAAAAGCACATGGGCTGAACATTGAACCACCCGGCCGTGTCACACGACCGTGTCACACGACCGTGTCATCTTTTTAACCCCCAACCCTATTTTTAATCCCTAAAAATTATCTTCTTCCCTATCCTTTCAACTTTAGCCGCCGTACCCTTCCTGTTCATCCTAGCTGCCGTCGTTCTTTCCCCCATCTCTACAGCCACCATCTTAACCCATTTCCCTCTCCTTTCCTCTTTTCTTTTTTCCCCCACTCCATACTCCCCTCCTTTCTTCCCTGTCAGACCACCCCCTCTTAATCGATCCCTAACTATTGCACCACCGTGTGCCCCAACCCCGACCCCTCAGCCACCTCACACGCACTCTCTTTCCCCTTTCTCCCTTCTTTTCCCTCTCCCCTAAACCCCACGACCAAACAACCCAGCCCCCACCCTTTCCTTTCTCTCATTCCTTTTTTTTTTGCACCCAAACCTACCGACCCTCTCACCCAAGCTGTCAAACCTCCGACCGTTTCCACCCTGCCCCACCGCCGTGCAATCGACCACCAAACTACCGTACACACAACCGTCATAGTTGATTTCCCCTGTTCTTTATTTTCTTTATTTTATTTTATTATTATTTTATTTCATTTTATCTTAGTTTATTGATTTACTACATCTTTTGAGTTTTGTTATCTTTCATTGACTATTTTTAGTTTTAGATTTATTCATTAGTATGTCTTTGCTTCTTGTTATTACTATTCATCTACCATTATTAGGAACAGGTTTGAATTATGATTGATTCTTCATTTTGCTTTGTTGATTCTTGTCATTCGTTCACTTCATTACTGATTATAATCCCTTTTAGAACTTTTGTAAATATGATTAGTCGTTAATAATATTAGGCTTTTTGTTATTATTTACTTATAACTTTTATTATTATTGTTTGCCTATTTGTTTTTATCATAGTTGAATTCATTAATTTTGTCTGTGTTGGTATTATTCCTTTATTAGAGCACATTTTCCATTTATGAAAATTCGATTTTGACCGACAGATTGCTAGTTCAATATTCTATACTAATTTATAAGCATGTTTATTTCTTTACTTGTTGTTTTATTCTTCTGTTGCTTTTCTGATTTGGATTAATTCTTTTTGTAGATATACCATGGCGAATATACACGGTAAGACTAAGGCTGCCGTCTCCGCTTCGAAAAAGCGAAAGGGGCCCGGAGTAACCTCCTCCTCTAGCGCATCTGCCGAGGCTTGCCACCCTTACCTCCAATTTATGGTGAGCCTCCAGGAGAATTTATACTAGCTCCTTCGAGCATGACTGCTCGGTCTAGGCCACTGTATCGATTGAGCTACGTTGGAGCAAGTCTGCCTCGCTGATGACGTTCGCGCCATTATCACCACAACCCCGTGGGATCGATTATTCACCATCATCGAGCCTACTTACATGGAGCTGAAATTGGAGTTTTACTCGATGTTTATGGTACAATAGGTTATGACAGTTCATAATGAGCTATGTACCACTAGTTTTCAACTCGATGGCTTGGTACGCCACATGAGCGTTCCTGAGTTCGGGCATCTATCACTTATGAGCACCGAGGACTTACTTAAACTTCATAAGCACATCTATCACTCGCCATGATGATGTTCGACCGAGTTTACAAGGAGTCAGACACCATATGACGTGAGTCACTTGAAGGCGACTTCTCTCTCTCCGTCCATACAATACATTCACGCAATCTTAGCTCATACTTTTACAAGTTAGAGAGAGAGCACTAGAGTCGTTAGCACTTACGACGCATACGTTTTATGGAGCATGGCCACCGGCCATATCATTGATTTAGCGTACTTTATTGCACTATCCCTCTGCCATCAGACTGACCACCACAGGAAGGGCCCTATATGCTTAGGCCCTTACGTGACTCACCTCGCTCGACACTTCGGTCTCCTAGATGCACCAGAGTAGTCCTCCACTCTCATATTAGTGGGCTATATGTCCCCTTAGGGCATCTCGAGTATGATATACATGAGGATGATCAAACGGCGTCGTGGCGTAAATCTGCCTTAGTATAGATTGTTTCATCCTGATGCTCAAAATGAACCCGAGGACTTCACTGATGATGTTTCTCCCTATCATGAGGACTCACCATAGTCTCCACATTCGAGTCACTGACCTATTCCTTCTGATGCTAGCTTCCGAGGAGTTCATTAGTTTCTGTCAGTACTGCGATTAGAGGTTCGACCGTATTGATACGACACTACAGCAGATTTGTCAGCATTTTCATATCACTCCTTCAACACCAACGACTCACGATGCCAATACATCTTATGATGAGGACCATTGAGTCCATTTATCATTCATTTTTAATTTTAATTTTAATTTCTTATTTTTAGTTTTATTTCTATTTTTATGTCTATTGATATGTTTTTAGACTTATTTTGTTTTTATATTTTGAACTATATATTTTTATTTATTATGGATGTTTCTAGTCAAGTAACCCTTTAATCTTCTTCAGTGTTGTGTTTATTTTCTTATTAGTTGCTCAGAATCATTCCCTACATATACATTTATCTACAATTCCGCTTTTCACTATTATGAGAATTTCATCCAATATTCAGGGCAGTTTCAATTCTCTCCTTCTCTTATGATATTTTGTTTCTAATATGATTATCTATTTTTGTACATTGAGGACAATGTACATCTTAAGTGTGGGGAGGATATTTATATGATTATTAAAAAATCCCTGAATTATATCTTGTATTCAAGTCATTTTCTCATTTTACTATTAGAATGAATTCTTATCGATTTGTGATTTTTATTGATATGTTTTAGATTAAATTCATAGGTAATTGTGCATTGATTATTTAAACTTTAGGACATTAGAGAATCTAGCATGATAAGTCTATTTTCAAAATAAAAAAAAAAATTTGCTAGGTTGTTTCCCTAAATTGAGGTATTACCTTGAAGTTTGAGATTTGCAAAATTGATATCAAAAACCATAATTTTTGTGAGATTTTGAGCCTTTAAAAGACTGCCTTCATAATTAATTACTAGTGAACCCCTTTGAACCTAACAAACCGCTTCTTGATTTACCCATTAATATTAACTAATAACTCATTTTTAATTCATTGATAAATGTTCCCGTTTTATTGACTCCCTTTTTGTCGAGATTTAATTTTGCTAGTTGCCTAACTATCTTCTTTTGTTCAGTTGTTAAATTTTCTCTTATTATCCATTGATAAAAAAAAGTGAAAAAAAATTTAAAAATATATAAATTTACATATATGTTGATTATTACTAGTTCTTTGGTTTGAGCTTAAATAGTTAATTTCATATTCTGAGAAGAAGCTCGTGTTTTTCGTAAATTATTTCGATTGATGTAATTATTCAGTATTAGTTAATTTTTCTAGTTAGGTAATTTATCAATTCGATCTCGATTCTAACCTTCTTTTTCGGCCTCTATCCACACCTTTAACCCAAGCCCCATTATAACCTTTGAAAAACCTTTTGATTTGTGTATCATTTCATTTTATAGTGGCGGAGATTTGATTTTCATGCAAGCCTATGGTAGTAACTTTTCATATTTGACTTTTAAGTGCTTAATTTTTGAACCTTAAACACTTTGAGTGATTGAGTGAATCTTTAGTAAGGATGTCAAATCTTGTCAGTTTTGAATTAAAGGCAATTACTTAGATAAGGGGAAATACCTATGTTTTCTTGCCTTAAAAATGTTCGACTTGGATTGTTAGAATATTTAGTGTTCTTTTAGTTAAATTATCAGTATATGATTATTTGTGAGTTATGATAAAACATTATTGATGAGAATTATGAAGGGAGAAAGATTAATTTTAATTGTAAGTTGAGGATTTTGCTTGAGGACAAGCAAATGCTTAAGTGTGGGGATATTTGATAAACCATAAAAGTAACATGTTTTAATCTCATGCTTAGCATGTTTCTTGGATGATTTATTATGTAATTTAGTGAATCAGATGCTCCTAATCCTTTAATTTCATGTTTCTATACTTAAGAAAGCATAAGTGAGCAAAAGAAGTAGAAAACCGGCCAAAATCGGAGAAAACGAGCTACTTTTAGGATCCACACAGCCTGGCCATTCCCACAAGGGCTAAGCACATGCCCGTGTGAGACACACAGGTTGGCCACACGCCCATGTGCCAGCCGTTGATATCGCTCCCTATTTCTCAAACACGCAAAAAAAAGCCAATTTTTAAGATTACTGAGCATTCTAAAATTTATAAATACACACTAGAAGAGGACCTAAGGGGGCACGCAGAGCTGAATGAAGAAAAGACTCGAAGAATGCCAACGGATTCAACTGAGAAGTAGGATCTCCTTCAAGACTGAAGATCTTCATTCAATTTCTCTCGAAGTTTTTAGGTTTCTTTATGTTTTGTTGTTTTCGTAATTTTGATATGTTTTCCTTCCAAAGTATGAACTAAATTCCGTAGATACCTAGGGAGGATGAAACTTAAAACGGATCTTATTATTTGATTTTTCTGAATTACATGATAAATATTTGTTCTTGATCTCAATTATGTATTCTTATTTCATGTTTTAATTTTTTTAAGATATTAATTCATGATTGATGTGCTCATTCAGTGGAGCAAAAGTCCCTGTTTAATAGTAGATCTGGCATAATTGAGTGGAGTTGCATGCAATCCTAGAAATAGGATGACATAAATCTACCGGATTAGAGTCAAATCTAATAGGGGAATCCATAGATCGAGTTAATGCGACAATAGGGGTTTTAATTAGAAAGAAATTTCAATTAATCAACCTAGAGTCAGTTGTTTTTATTCTCAAAAGAGATATTAACATAAGTTAGGGAGTTCTACAGATCAAGACAAGTGAATAAATTGTTTAATTCGGATTTAGAATAATAAGTGAAGTCTAGGTGGATTCTTTCCTGGGTGTTGTCTCTCTTATTGGTTTTCTTCAAATATTTTCCTACTTTATTCTTTGTTTCATCTTAGTAATTAGGTTAGTTAAGATTAGGTTAAAATAAATCCCTTCAATTTATTCGGCTGGATAATAAAAAGATAGTAACTACTAGTACTTTTAGTCCTCGTGGATACGATATTCTCGACTCACTATAGCTATACTACCATTTGATAGGTGCGCTTGCCTTTGTCGTATTTTAGTTAGTTTGTGACGTCATCACACACTCCGTGGCAATATACCTCACATTTACACCTTGAAGATCAATACTCTCACTACTAAGTTCACCCCAAGTAAAACAACAACAAAAATGTTTTACTATCAAAATGCACTCATACAATGACATTCCTCAACAAGAACAAATTGAGTGCTTAAACTCTTTATACAATAACCTATACAATTCTCTCAATTAAATAAATTATTTCGATACTTGCTAACATAAGAAGATCTATCATAATCTTACTAAAACAACAGTGAGATAAGTTAAATACAATATAATAATAACAAGCAATGTAGATATGGACTCTTGGTAGCTAACCAATTAGAGTCTTTATTCAATCTATTATCCACGAGTCAAGGGATTAGATAGGGCGATCTGATTTGATCCAATCTTCGAAATATGTTGCCCCATGTGACATGATCTTCATTGATGGAGTAGATATCATTCATACACTCAGTATAGCCCATGAACACCATTCAATAAATTGTCAATATTGTAATGCCCCTAAAATCATCCTAAATTTGTAAAGTGTTCGTGTAACACCCCTTACCCGTATCCGAGGCCGGGCTAAGGTACAAGGCGTTACCAGACAAACATACAAACATTAAACTAAAATACGAGCCATAAAATTTTATTCATATTTCAAAGCGTTCATTCTCTTACACATAGTCTTTTATTTGAGTCTACGGAGCCCAAAACATACTTTAGAAAGGGTTTGGGACTAAACCGAGAACTTACGAAAATCTTGGAAATTTCATGCTTTAAGGCTCCACACGCTCGTGTCCCAAAGTTGTGTTCCATACACGGCTGAGACACATGGTCGTGTCTCTGCTTGTGTGGAATATACTTAGGCTATTTTCCAAGCTTTGGTCAACCTTGATCTCTTACACACTTATACAAAATCAAAAGCATATAACAAGGTATTCATTTAATGATTAAACATCCTCAATTAAACCACAAACATAGCATTTGTATGTCATCATACATGTGTCTCTCATACTCATTTTACCTTGTTTACTATAGTACCACTTATACATTTATACCAAGATTATCATCTTACCAAATATCTTCAGCTTAATCATCAAGCATTCATATTTAAAGTTAGATCATATCTTTATAAAATACCACGATTCAGATCATGAGAATAACATGTTTGCCTGAAACATTTCAATTCAATTCCATACCCAACAAGCATTACATTGAGACTAGTCATATATATATATATATATATATATATATATATACATGTCATGATACATAACATTCTCTTTTTGTTTTCTTATAAACACATATCATTTATTTCATTATATCAATATTTCATATACCATAGTTTCCATGTATTCCACATATATTTATTTTCCTCCTCCTCCTCTCCATTCCACATCCTTAATGTATATAGCATTTTTGTAAGTACGATTTCACAATTTACTAATAAATGTTCACATCAAACTGTCCACACGAGTCATAGTCACTTAATTATTTATAATTCGAGCTACAGAGCTCTAAATTAAGATCCGTAAATTTCCCCTGAAACTAGACTGACATATAGTTCCACCATAAAATTTTCATAATTTTTAGTTTAGCCAATTAGTACAGTTTATTCATTAAAATTTCCCCTGTTTCACTTTCTGACAGTTCTGCCTCTCTTCACTAAAAAATAATTATCTCACAGTACAGAACTCGGATAATATTATTGTTGATTTATCTTGAAAATAGACTCATTATGGATTTTAAAAATATAATTTTTAGCCTCTAATTATTTTTCTCCAAATTTTTTTGATTTTCTAAAGTCAGAACAGGGGATCACGTAATCATTCTGAATCAGTCTCACGAAAACATAAATATCTAAAAATATAGAACTTCTTTGCTTTCTATGTTTCTTTTATATGAAAATAGACTCATTAAGCTTTAATTTGATATCTCATTAAGTCTCTGATTCAATTTATACTATTTTTGGTGATTTTTCAAATTCAAGTCACTGCTACTGTCCAAAACAATTTTATTGCTAATCCACTCTTTCACACTTTTTTTGTATTAACCTCATTTTAACATACATATCACAAATCATTTTCACCACATTTCATACATCACAAGGTCACCATAAAATCATCCTCATGTATAACTTACTTGTTTATAACCTTACCACATCCTGGTCACTTAATGAACACATCATTCACATAACCAAGTTCCTGCACATATTCATCACAAAACTCACAAAGCAATACATAGAGAGTCTCCCGTTGAACACTTCAGATCAATCCTCGATACTTGGTGGTTTCAGTACATAGCTCCACCCATCATATAGTTCGGCTCTCTTGTACACATGGTGAACACTTAGTACCACCCATGTGACCTAGCTAGTTTATCTCGTAGCTCTCTTGTCTACATGGTGTCCTTCACTTGGAACCACGCATGCGACCTAGCTACATATATCCCGTAGCTCTCTTGTCTACATGGTGTACACATAGTATCACCCTTGCGACCTAGCTACATCATAATGTCTTGTAGCTCTCTTGTACACATGATGTGCACTCAGCACTATACATGTGACCTAGCTACATACCATCTGTATCATCCAATCTTTCCGAAGGTTCAACCGGGATTTCTCTCTCTTTTCCAACAATTTCACCAATCAAGTAATTATCCACAAACATATTTCCAATATTTTTATAAAATATCATAATACAAGTAATAGTGATGTATTACTTACATATAAACTTACATCTCATTTAATATCAACATAATAACATTAAATTACACATTGTCTTATTAAAAATCATATGAACTTACAATTTCCCATAATATCCATAATCATAGAAATCACATTTATGTATGATAATTCAATGCACTTCATGTACCATAGACATATTTTAAATCAATTCATAAACTTGGCACCATAATCATTTAATTTAACATAATTCAATTAATTCACTAAATTTAACTTTCAAATATAAATTACAAGATTATTGTTGATTATTATCATACCAACTTACATACTTTCAACACCTCGGAGATCATAGTAAATATATCAATTTTACATTGAAACATGCATAAATTAATGCTTATTATACATATGAACTTACCTTGATATTAAAACGGCCATTTTACCAACTTTCCCAATTTTCGATTTTTCTCTCATTCTAGGTTCAAATCTCGTTTTTCGGGATCTAAAACATCATATTTTACTTATTTAATTAATTTTCTATTCAAAATAGTCCTTAACTCAAACTTTGGAAAAATAAAAATTTTGCCCCTAAACTTTTGCATATTTACACTTTTGCCCCTAGGCCCGGGAATTAAACTTCATCCCTTATTCTTATGTTTTATGACATGATGATCACTTTTCCCTTCTATGGCAACATCAAATTCTCACTCTAACATATACTTATGACTATTAGGTATTTTTACCGATTAAGCCCTTTTGCTCGTTTTCACTTAAAACCGAGTAGCACAAGTTGTATAACATAATTTAAAACCTCATATTGTATCATAAAACACCAGAATACACAAATTTTACCTATGGGTATTTTTCCAAATATGAACCCTAGGTTGAATTATTGCTAGCATAAGCTAAATCAAGTTACCGGGACTCCAAAAACATAAAGAACTTGAAAAACGGGGTTAGAACGGACTTACAATTGAGCTTGGGAAGCTTGAAAACCCTAGCCATGGAGTCTCCCTTGGTATACACGTCCATGGTGAAGAAGATGAGCAAAATTGGCTTTTAATTTTGTATTTTAATTCATTTTACCCCTAAATGACCAAAATACCCTTACTACTAAACTTTCCAAAAATTCCATCCATGTCCAATTTTTGTCCATAACTTAGAAATTGGTAAAATTTCTATTTAAGACCTTCTAATTAATATTTCAAATCAATTTCATACTAGAAATTTCTAGAATGTAAGTTTTGCAACTTCTTCAATTTAGTCCCTAACTTCGAATTAAGCACTTTATGCATAGAATTTCTTCACGAAATTTTCACACAATCATGAAATCATATCATAGACCTCAAAATAATCATAAAATAATTATTTATATCTCAGATTTTGTGGTCCTGAAACCTCTGTTCCAACTAGACCCAATTTTGGGCTATTACAGTTCGAAAAGTGTATAATTGAATTATCGAGCAAATGAAATAAAGTACACCAGTGTTAGTAGAGGAAGATATTGGATAATGGAGAAGGGAGAAACAAAATAGAATGAGAAATAAAGGAAAAAAATGGAAGTTAAATGAACATAAAATAAAAAAATTTAAATTACTCAAAACAAAAAAAAATATGGGGATCAATTGTATAATTTAACCTAAATTTTTTGTTTAAAATAATAGTTTAACGTGCCATGTTAACTTATCGCTACAACGTTAACAACAATTAATGGCTCAATGACTAAAATGTTACAACAGGCTAATATATATGACTAAAAGGTAACATTAACAAATGACTAAAATGTAACCTGAGATAAACAAAAGTGATTATTTTAATAGTTTACCCTTATCTTTTTAACTTTTTTTTTTAGAATTAACTTTAGTTGTTTTAGTAAAGATAAAAACTTAGGTATTATAGAAAAAAATTGAGTTTATTTTCAATAAAAAAATTGAGTTTTTACAATAAATTGATTATTGGGAAAAACTAAAGCTGCATCTTCGCACAAGAATAACTCAAGTCATTATAAACATTCAATTTTTTTAAAATAAAAATAAAAATTTATCCTAATTTTCTTTTATTATGGTGGCCATCTCTTATGGATTTTCAGCGTTGACTGATGCACCTTGTTTCCTTGATCGGGTTTAGTTTAATTTTCCTCGTCTTCAGCCTTCTTGCTTTACTTTAATATTTTTCTCTATATAGTTGATTTTTCATTTTTCATTTACGGCATCGTGGAATCTCAACAACTTTCTGTTCTTTGTTCCTTCAACTTTTTCTTTGTCTTGTCGCTTAAGTTTATTGATTAAATGTAGTGTTATTTTTGTATACTTTTCTAGTGGGACAAGACCTGCGTTTCTTCTAGCTCTTTAAATATCTTACAATAAAGACTTTTCAGTATTTCAAGGACAAGTTTAGAAGCAAGGGGCAAAGATCAGCCCCAGAGTTAACAAAAGAAAGAAAATCATAGCAATATTCAGGGCTTGATGATAATACTCTAGAACGACATATTTTATGTGCTAATTGCATGCTTATTTTGAGTATGATTCTACTAATTTGGATTATTTTGTGGTCTTTTATCTTTTAGGGAGTAAATTAGAGGCAAAAGAAAATTTAAAGGCAAAAAGTGCGAATTTGAAAATATAATGGGCCAACATACAAAGAAAGAGAGAAATGGTGCCAAAAATGCAAACATGGAAGACCCAAGGACTAAAATGCAAAAAAAGATATTTTATAGTACAAGACTCTATTTTAATTTCAATTATATTAGGATAATTATTAAGGATTTTTATTTAGATTTAATTCTAGGATTTATTTTCATTTATCTTTATTTATATTTAATTATATTTATTTATTTGTATTTATCTTTTAGAATTTCATTAATAATAGACTAGGTTTTCTAGTACTATAAATAGGGGATGGAGTGACACATATTTGACATCTCTTTTTTCTGTAATCACTCCCTCTCCAAAAAACTCTGTCTTTTGTTCTCTCCATATTTTCTTCAATAAAAATCTCGTATCTATTTTATTTATTTCTTTCCTAAAAATCATGAGCCACTAAAGCAATCTAGCCGAAGGTTGTCAAAATTCCCCAAAAAGGTTCATGAGGCTTAGAACCTGCGCTTAGCCTTCTCAACAAGGTATTCATCACTTCTCCGTATTACGGGGCTGACGCTTCCGTCCATGTCCCTTAATAGGTGATCTTTTCAACTTGTGTAAGGAACGACCGCTTTGTACTTTTTGGAAAGATTGCACAGTCGGTTCGTTGGCTTTTCTACGACAGAGGTTGGTGAATCCAAGAGACAAAACGGCGTGGTATTCGCCGTTGGGAAGTGATGATCTAGCAGAAGATAGTCCCACAAAAGCGATTATTGGCTAGAGTCAGGCTCCGCCAAATTTTAAGTCTAAACCCTTGGAGCTGGTGGTCGTAGGCGTCCTTTTCCACTATAACTAGCTTATCATGCTCGAAAAGAGTTACTTAAAAGCCAAGGATTGAACCCAAGGCGGAACGAGGCAACCGGAGGCTGAAATCTCGCCACATAAGAAACTTTCTTTTCCCCAAACTCTGTTTATTTTTATATTCTTCATTTTAATTTCCGCAATTTATATAATTTCGCAATTTCAACTCACTTTAAATTCTGTTTTTATTTTATTTTTCCAAATCGAAATTCTTAATTCCATTTTCTTATTTTTAAGGAACGCAGGTTTTCTTAGCCAAGAAATTGTCCAATATTTCAAGAAACGAGCATTTGTACAATCCAGTCCCTGAGGATTCGACCCTACTTCCCTTTTAGTGTTATTTTTACTATTTTACAGGGAATAGGATATTATTGGTGCTCTCAACGACCGCATCAAATTTTGGAGCCGTTGCCGAGGACCGGTAACATACTAATCTTATTTTTGTTTTTTATGGCCAGATCTGCTCTAGGAACTCTTGCATTTGATTCAGAAATTGAAAAGACTGCGAGAGCTAATCGTAAGGAAACAAAGCTAAGGTAAAAGCAGTCAGCAGTGGTTGGGACTCAAAGTAATCCACCGCCAGAAATCAGAATTGACGACGCAGCAGAGTCTAGGGTTAACGAAAATCCTACTGAAACTTTTGAAGGCGAAAAAGTAGAAGTCGATTCCCCAGAAGAAGTGTTTAACGTTAAGGTTGACGTAAAACCTAATTTAGCACCTCAACCTATGGCTCAGACAATTCAGCAACTGACCGAAACGTCGATGGAACAACCACCACTATGCATCGCATATCCTACTATGGATACTGATTTTGAATTAAAGTCAGGCTTGATCCAGCTACTGCCAACTTTTCAAAGGTTACAGAACGAAAATCCCCACAAGCATTTGAAATAATTTCATATGGTTTGCTTTAGTATGAAACCTCAGGGGGTAACTGAGGATCAAATTAAACTGCGTGCTTTCCGTTTTTCCTTAGCAGATTCTTCTAGGGAATGGTTATTTTATTTACCTCCTGGATTTGTAACGACTTGGTCTGAATTGTCTCGTTTGTTTCTCAAAAGGTTTTTCCCAGCGTCGTGTGCAGCTGAGTTAAGAAGAGAAATCATGGGAATAAGGCAAAAAGACGCAGAGTCTCTGTGCGACTATTGGGAGCGATTCAAGAAGTTGTGTGCAAGTTACCCACAATACGGTATAACGGAATAGTCTTTGCTCCAGTACTTTTATGAAAGCCTGAAACCCATAGAGATGAATATGGTAGATGCCGCAAGTGGAGGAGCGTTGGTCAACATGACTCCACAACAAGCAAAAGACTTAATCTCCACGATGGCTGCATATTCTCAGCAATTCCGAGCCAATCCTGAACCCCCTAGAAGGGTTCCCCAGCTAAGTAATTCGACCTTAGAAGATAAGGTTGATAGAATTGCTAATATTCTGAATTCTCTTATTGCAGAAAAAGCAAAATCAGCCCGGCTGTGCGGAATATGTGCTACTCCTAAACATTCAACTGATGCATGTCCTAGTTTGAATGATGATACTATGGCTCATTTAGATGGTGTGAGGAATTTTCCTGGGCCACCACAAAGGCGATACGACCCTTACGCTAATACTTACAACCCAGGATGGAGAGATCACCCTAACTTAAGTTATGGGGCCAATCAACGATTTAACCAGTCAAACCAAAATTGGTTTCCACAACAGCCTCGAGATTCAGGTAATTCTCTAGAAACCATGGTTAATAAATTAACAGCTAATGTCCTTGATTTTCAACAGTAAACTCTTAATTTCCAAAGAAAGACGAAGGATTTCCAACAAAAAACTAAGGCATCCATAAGGGAGTTGACCACATCAATTGAGAGATTGAACTCTCAAGGGAAGCTACCATCACAAATAGAACTAAACCCGAGGCAAAAAGCAAATGCAGTGATGCTGCGAAGTGGAAAGGTACTGGAACCAATTCTTGACAGAAATCTTGGCCAAGAAACCGCCCAAGAAAAACCCGAAAACGGCAAACAGGTCCGACTGAAACCCTCACTGCCGAAAATCTGACCTCCATTACCAGGACGATTAAATCTGTGTCGAAAAAGTAAAGAAGACAAAGAAATCCTCCAAACATTCAGGAATGTCGAGATTAATTTACCACTGCTGGATGCCATCAGACAGATTCTGTGGTATGCCAAGTTCCTCAAGGAGCTTTGCACCAAAAAACGAAAACTAACAAGTAACGAAAAGGTAAGTGCTGGTGAAAATGTATCCACAGTGCTACAGCAGAAAATGCTGGCAAAATGCAAAGATAGGGGTATGTTCGCTATACCATGCAAAATAGGCCATGTGTGATTTAGGGGTCTCTATAAATGTTATGTCTTATTCTATTTATGAATCACTTAACGAGGGTTTTCTGACGAAAATAGGTGTTATAATTCAGTTGGCAGACAGGTCTGTTGTGCACCCCGTAGGAGTCTTTGAGGACGTACTAGTAAAAGTTAACGAACTTATTTTCCCTACAGATTTTTATGTGAAAAAGATGAAGGAGGATAACACTACTGGATCTTCGGAGCTCCTGTTGGGCCGACCTTTCCTTAGTACCACTAGCATTAGATAGACGTTCGAAGCGAAACTCTTACGATGGAATTTGATAGGGAGATTCTGAAGTTTAATGTTTATGACGCCATTAGTCATCCAAGCGAAATTTTGAGCGTAAATTGTGTCTACATAATCGACTCATTAGTAGATGAGACTTTTGAGTCGATTTATGAAGATAAATCTGAATTTATATCTGATGAATATGAATCTGTTAATGAGTTATTGTCTCCATCAAATACTAAACTTTTACCTTCTGTTGTGCAGGCTTCAGAATTGGAATTGAAACCGCTTCCCGAACATCTTAAGTATGCGTTTTTGGGGAAAGGTAATACCCTACCAATCATAGTTTCGAACAAACTCTCTAAGGTCGAGGAAGAAAATTTGATCCAGGTACTGAAAAGTCATAAGGATTGGCTGGACCATTGCCGATTTGAAAGGAATAAGCCCCTTGACATGCACACACAGAATCTACTTGGAGGAAAATGCAAAATCGAGGCGAGAGGCCCAAAGGCGATTAAACCCAAATATGATGGAGGTGGTAGAAGAGGAGATAATCAAGCTGCTAGATGCTGACATAATCTACCCCATTTCTGATAGTAGATGGGTAAGTCCGGTTCAAATCGTGCCCAAGAAAATAGGTGTGACAGTAAAGAAAAATGCCGAAGGTGACTTGGTACCAACTCGAGTACAAAATGGGTGGCGTGTCTGTATTGATTATAGGAATTTGAACTCCTACACTAGAAAAGATCATTTCCCTCTTCCTTTTATAGATCAAATGTTTGAAAGTTTATCAGGTAAAACTCACTTTTATTGTCTTGATGGATACTCAGGTTTCTTCCAAATTCCAGTTGAACCAGAGGATCAGGAAAAGACCACTTTTACATGCCCATTCAGCACTTTTGCGTATAGAAGGATGCCATTTGGACTTTGTAACGCAACAGCCACATTCCAGAGATATATGATGAGTATATTTTCTGAATATGTGGAGAAAATTATTGAAGTTTTTATGGATGATTTTACTGTGTATGGAAATTATTTTGATGAATGCCTTAAAAACCTCACGATAATTTTGAATAGGTGCATAGAATTTAATCTTCTCTTGAACTATGAAAAGTGTCATTTTATGGTAGATAAGGGTCTGGTTCTAGGTCATATAGTTTCTGCCAAGGGGATTGAGGTCGATAAGGCCAAAATTGACATTATTAATTCTTTGTCATATCCCTCCACTGTAAGGGAAATTTGTTCTTTTTTTGGCTATGCAGGATTTTACAGACGTTTCATAAAAAAACATCTCAAAAGTGGCTGAACCATTATGCGAGTTATTGCAGAAAGATAGGAAATTTGAGTCCGGCCCAAAATGTAAGGAGGCTTTTGATACACTCAAGCAGAAGTTGGTGACCGCTCCTATAGTGCAAGCACCAGATTGGAACTACCCTTTTAAAATTATGTGCGACGCAAGCAAACCCAATGTGGGGGCCGTGTTAGGGCAAAAGATAGACAAAGAGCCTCATGTCATTTGTTATGCCTCAAAAACCCTAGATGCTGTACAAAGCAACTACACCACTACGGAAAAAGAACTCTTAGCAGTTGTATTCGCTTTAGATAAATTTCGATCTTATTTATTGGGATCTAAAGTGATTATTTTTTCTGACCATGCAGCTCTTAGATACTTGATCGCAAAGAAGGAGGTGAAACCAAGGCTCATTAGATGGATTCTGCTGCTCCACGAATTTAACATCGAAATTCGTGATAAAAAGGGATGTGAAAACCTGGTGGCTGACCACTTGAGTAGGATAAAAACTCTATTTGATGATGTTCCTATAAAGGATGAGTTCCTTGATGAAAGTTTATTTTCGATCGAGGCTCACTATACATGGTATGCGGATATAGTTAATCTCTTAACCACAGGATCGTTACCCACTGAGTTAGCGCGTTTCGTGAAGGACAAGCTTAGACGAGAAGCTAAGTATTACATTTAGGATGACCCATACTTGTGAAAACACTGTTCAGATCAGATAATAAGATGATGTGTTCCAGAAACCGAGGTAACCTCTATCCTTACATTTTGTCATACAGAAGCTTGTAGAGGTCACTTCGGCCCTAAACGGACAGCTCACAAGGTATTGGAGTGTGGGCTATATTGGCCCACAATTTTTCGTGACGCATATAACTTCTGTAAGTCTTGTGATAAATGCCAACATACAGGTAACATCACTAAACGAATCAAATGCCCCTATCTCCAATTCATGTATGTGAGATTTTTTATGTATGGGGCATCGATTTCATAGGCCCTTTTATTTCTTCGTTTGGAAACGTATATATACTTCTTAAAGTAGACTATGTTTCTAAGTGGATAGAAGCAAAGCTTACTTGCATTGATAATGCTAAAACTGTTGTGGAGTTTCTAAAATGAACTATTTTTTCTAGGTTTGGCACACCTTGAACTTTGATCAGTGATCGTGGTACCCACTTTTGCAACAAGGTCATGGAGGCACTATTATCAAAATATGGAGTTCATCATCGTATAGCAATAGCCTGCCATCCCCAAACAAACGACCTAGCAGAAATTTCGAACAGGGAGATCAAGTCTATTTTGGAAAAAACAGTTTGGCCCAACCGAAAGGATTGGAGTCTTCGGCTCAATGACGGTCTTTGGGCCTATCGGATGGCATATAAGGGCCCAGTTAGCATGACCCCGTATCAACTTGTTTTTGGCAAATTGTGTCATCTACCAGTAAGACTAGAGCACAAAGCTTATTGGGCTATTCGACAATGTAACATGGAGTTAGAGCCCGTAGGGAAGGCAAGAAAATTGGACATTCAAGAGTTAGAGGAAATTCGTAATGATGCCTATGAGAATGCTCCCATTTATAAAGACAAAACAAAACTGTTTCATGATAGGAAAATAGGTCAGAAGCATTTCTCGGTAGGGAAAAAAGTTTTGCTTTATAATTCCGTATTAAAACTATTCCCAGGTAAGCTTCGATATTGTGACCCAAGTATTTACACATGGTGCAGTTGAAATAGAGAGTTAAGAAAAAGGGAAGCGGTTCGTAGTCAATGGCTAACGATTGAAGCCATTTTACGAAAATTTTCAAGCCCACAGGGTCGAAAAGATTCAGTTAGAGCCACCATAGAACCATTCACGGCGTCGAGCTAACGACGTTAAACAAGAACTTATTAGGAGGCAACCCAATTTTTATTTTTATTTTTATTTTATCTTATTATTTTATTATTTATTATTTTCAGATATTAATAAAATTCTCTTCTTCTAGGTAACCGAAATGAAGATAGGGAGAGACAACCCTGCAGCCAAACAGTAACTAGCGGATCTCATTGCAATCATACGCGAACGACATTAATTACACGGGGAGTTCCTTTGCACCTTTTTCTCCTATTTTATTTATTCCATATCGAGGACTATGTGTTTTAAGTAGGGGGAGACATTCCTCATTATTTCTGTCGTTTTAGATGCTGATTTGGTTGTTGCTGCCCTGGTTGTTGCTGCCCATATAATTTTCTTTTTTTAAAGAATATTCTGCTTCTTTTCATGCCCAAGAATTTGACCACGAATTGCCAACTGTTTGATCCACATGCATGATTTTTGTCTACTGAGTTAGTTATGATTTTGCCTATTTGATTGCATCTCTATTGTTTTATTTCTTTTAGGCTAAATAATTTTGATTAATAGAGTTAACCCTATTTTGCTTTTAGTAAATTTGATTAAGTCTAAATACAAAGAGGACACTTAATACAATTGCATGCTTAAAATATGTTCATGACTATTAAGGTGGTTGCTGAAACTTATTTTTGACACTTGATTGTTGCTCCTAAGTCCTCCAAAATTAAAATTTCATTTAATAATAATAATATTTCCGTGGTAATGAGTGAAGCTTAAGATGTGACTAGCTGAGTAACAGGGGTAGGGTGCTTGGGTTGTCATCCTATTTCGCGTCAAAAGGTTGTGTGACGTGTTAGGTAAAACTCCGCTAACCGGAATTAATTTTTAAAAATGTGTTGGGCTGAGTAACTGAGGTAAAGTGCTTGGCTATCATCTCTCTTCTCGTCAAAAGGTTCGATATGTTCTTAAGAATAATAAAAATTAGGAATGTGTTGAAATGAGTAACCGGGTGGGGTGCTTGGCTATCATCTCTCTTCGCATCAAAAGGTTCAATATATTCCTAAGTAAAAATAAATAAATAAAATTTAAAAAAAAAAAGAATGAGGTATTAATAAAATTGGGGGATTAAAGGAGAAATAAATAAGATGTCTTGATAGGTTTGGTAAATTACCTAATTTTCATGAAATAATCCAAGTCGATCTTAATTTTTTTGTGTGTTAATTGGAATACTTTTTTCAAATTTTACTTAAAGCAAGCTAAGGGTTCTCTTTATTTTTCATATGCATTTTGACTAATTTTTATAAAACTTTGGAGTAGTATTTCTTTCATGGCAGGATTTAATTTTCGTAGTAGACACGAACCATACTTGAGGGCAAGCATAGGCTAAGTAGGGGGAATTTGATAATACTCTAGAACGACATATTTTATGTGCTAATTGCATGCTTATTTTGAGTATGATCCTACTAATTTGGATTATTTTGTGGTCTTTTATCTTTTAGGGACTAAATTGGAGGTAAGAGGAAATTTAAAGGAAAAAAGTGCGAATTTGAAGATATAATGGGCCAACATGCAAAGAAAGAGAGAAGTAGTGCCAAAAATGCAAACATGGAAGACCCAAGGACTAAAATGCAAAAGAAGAGATTTTATAGCACAAGACTCTATTTTAATTTCAATTATATTAGGATAATTATTAAGGATTTTTATTTAGATTTAATTCTAGTATTTATTTTCATTTATATTTATTTATATTTAATTATCTTTATTTATTTGTATTTATCTTTTAGAATTTCATTAGGAATAGACTAGGTTTTCTAGTACTATAAATAAGAGATGGAGTGACACATATTTGACATCTCTTTTTTCTGTAATCACTCCCTCTCTCAAAAACTCTGTATTTTGTTCTCTCCATATTTTCTATAATAAAAATCCCATATCTATTTTATTTCTTTCTTTCCCAAAAATCATGAGCCACTAAAGCAATCTAGCCGAAGGTTGTCAAAATTTCCCAAAAAGGTTCATGAGGCTTAGAACCCGCGCTTAGCCTTCTCAACAAGGTATTCATCACTTCTCTGCATTACGGGGCTGACGCTTCCGTCAATGTCCCTTAGTAGGTGATCTTTTCAACTTGTGTAAGGAACGGCCGTTTTGTACGTTTTAGGAAGATTGCACAGTCAGTTCGTTGGCTTTCTGCGTCAGAGGTTGACGAATCCACCATTGGGAAGTGATGATCTAGCAGAAGATAGTCCCATAAAAGTGATTATTGGCTAGAGTCAGGCTCCGCAAAATTCTAAGTCTAAATCCTTGGAGCTGGTGGTTATAGGTGTCCTCTTCCACTATAACTGGCTTATCCTGTTCGAGAAAGGTTATTTAAAAGCCAAGGATTGAACCTAAGGTGGAACGAGACAACCGGAGGCTGGAATCTCGCCATATAAGAAACTTTCTTTTCCCCAAACTCTGTTTATTTTTATATTCTTCATTTTAATTTCCGCAATTTATATAATTTTACAATTTCAACTCACTTTAAATTCTATTTTTATTTTATTTTTTCAAATCAAAATTTTTAATTCTATTTTTTTATTTTTCAGGAACGCAGATTTTCTTGGCCAAGAAATTGTCTAGGATTTCAAGAAACGAGCATTTGTACAATCCGGTCCCTGAGAATTTGACCCTACTTCCCCTTTAGTGTTATTTTTACTATTTTACAGGGAATAAGATATTTTTGGTGCTCTCAACGACCGCATCACTTGACCGGACCACAAAATCCTTATCCTCAGAATCTTTTCTCAGTGTTGTTCAATCTCTTGGAGCATAGGCCACAACTTCATGGGTCTGGAGTCATAATCCTGTATCCATTGAACAGCAGCAGTCGAGTCGGAGTGAAAGAACAATTTAAAGTTGTGAGAAATTAAATTTTATTTTTCGTGGAAAATTATGTATTTTTTAGATTTTCTGAAATTGTGACGTTCTCAAAGTTACAATTCCGATGATTGGAGTTGTGGTTACAATATATTTAGAGCCTTCGTCGTTAAGAATCACACTGTGATTAGTGTGACAGCCCAAAATTGACCCTAGTCGGGATGTGGTTTCGGGACCACAAAACCGAGGCATAAAAATAATTTAAAATTTATTTTGATGCCTATGATATGTGTTAATTTGTGTGTGACATTTTTGATGTTTCGATTTAGTGTTATAAATGCGAATTTCACTAGAAAGGACCTAGTAGTGAACTTTGAAAGTATGATGGGGAAATGTGTGATGACTAGTTGCTCATGCATGCAAAAATAAGGGATTTGCATGTCAAATTTCCCCCCCCAACATGAAGTGGCCGGCCATGGCAAGAGAGGATGGGCAAAACATGTCATGAAACATGTTTTGTTGGTGCATTAGGGAGAAATAATAAACAAAGGTGTATGGGTAAGAAAAGAATGAAAAAAAAATGTGTGTGAGTGAGGTAATCCCCCCCCATTGCCGTGAGTTGTAGAGAAGGAAAGAAAAAAATTTTGTTCATCCTTTCTTTGAGCCAAAACTAAGGAAGAAGGAGGATTTTTGCTTCATGCTTGGTTTGGAAGAGATCTAGAAGGAGATTTGGCTAAGTTTGCATCAAGATTAAGGTATGTATGAGGTTGTGTTAGGAGTTTCATGCATGTTTTGGTTGCTAACTTGATGTGCATGTTAGCCATGGCTCAAATCTTTGTTAAGCCATGGAAAATGGTATTTGGCCAAAGTTGTTATGGTGATAAAGCCATTGCATGCTAAGTGTGAAGCTTGATGATGATGCATGCAATGATGGATTGTCTACTCTTGAGTAAGATTTTGAGCTTTCTTTTGTTTTATCATGATTGAAGTTGAAAAGGAGCATGATTGTCATATTCGGCCATGCTCATATATGTATATATATGTTTGCACATGATGTTTTGGTTATGAAGGAAGTGATGAATAAGTTTGTTTAAAGAAGAAGATGTTGAAGAATAATTGTGAAATTTGCAAGCACAATTGCCTAGCACACATATAAGTGCTTGATGCTATATTATAAGTTTTGAGCCACAATATGCAAAGCATTAACTAGTAAAATGCATGCTGTTTTGTGAGGTATTAAGTGCATAATTGGCCTCAACATGTACATGAATATTCGGCCTTGGGTAGCCTATTGAAGGCCTTAGCATTTCCTTGATGCTCGAATAAATTGTATTGAATTGCTTGATGTAGTATAAAATGTGCATGACCATTGTGTATTCAAGCTAAAGGGTGGCCATATGACCATTTAAACTCCTTGTCATATTCAGCCATAAGCTAGCACAATGAGGTTTTAATAAATTGAATTTGTTTGAATTAGCTCAAGAGCTTAGAGGGCCACAATTGGACAAGGGGAAGGAGAAAGTGATCGAATAGCCGAAAAAGCCGTTCGACAACATCCGAGGTAAGTCCTCAAGAAGTGACCCTACTTGAATTATGTGAAATAAAGTATGGATGTGTATTGATTATTGATTATGTGTGCATGAGTATTTGAATTCTACCTGGGCTAAGTCCCGAAGGCGAATATGCTTGTGACTATAATTGCGTTTGAGCCTTAGTAACGAAAATGAAATATGTATGTCCAATGATAATTGATGTATGTGTTCATGGGAAATTGAATGATATCCGGGCTAAATCCCGAAGACAATTATGCTGGAAATTATATCCGGGTTAAGACCCGAAGGCAATTGTGCTAGTGGCTATATCTGGCTAAGACCGAAGGCATTAAATGCGAGACATTCTATCCGGCTAAGACCCGAAGGCATTTGTGCACATGGTTATATCCGGTTATATTCCGAAGAATCTTGGGCTGGAGGTGAGTGTTGGTTGCTGTAATAAATTCAATGAGTACACTCGAAAAGCCCAAAGAATGAGGTACGTTTATATGTGCATTGGAAAGTCGACATGTTTGAGCAACATTCGCTCAATCGACTAATGAATTTCAGTTATTGAATTGATTGATACTTTGTGAAATTATATAATGATGAAGTGTGAAGTAAGAATGTGTATTAATGAAATGATGCATTTGGCTATGTGAATGTATTGCTGTAATTAGAGTTGATTATATTCCTTGAGACTTATTAAGCATAAAATGCTTACCCGTTGCTTTGGCTCTCAGTTTTCTAGATTTCGCTCAAGCAATCGGATTTGGGATCGTTGAAGTCGAAGTCATCCACACTATCAAGCCTCCATTTTGGTATAAATTTTGGTTGAACTTGAGATGGCATGTATAGGACTACCCTTGTTGGTTAAATATGTTGTGATGTATATATTTGGTGTCATGATGTGGCTATGGATTGGAATTGGGAATGTTGGTCACATGATCAGCCATTGGCATGGTTAAAATGATCATATATGAACCTATGTATGGCAAGACTAGTTGGTTCATGGAGACTACCAAATAGGTAAGACCTACCTTAAAAACAGATGCTGCCAGCTGCAGTGACGTGAATGTGAAAAATCACCAAAATTTATAGGAATGGTATTAAATAGTGAATAAGCTATGTAAATGAACCTTGATGAGTCTATTTTCATATGGAAGAAACGAAATGGTCATAGGAGTTACATGTTAAGAGATATTAAGGCTATTGTGAGACAGGGCCAGAACGGTTTCTGGATCCCCTGTCGCAACTTTAAAAATTTACTATAAATTATCCAGAAAGAATTAGGAGTCATGCCTTATATGTACAGATTAAATTTTGAGTCTAGTTTCATTAGAAACAAATGGAACCAGTGTTAAAGCCCTGTACAGAGAGATATTCAAGTTATAACGCGCGAAGGTCAGAGCAGTCGATCCCTGTAACATGGGTGACTTTAACTAATAAACTGTACCAATTGGCCCGACCAAAAATTCTAGAAATAAATCCATGGATGGATATATGAGTCTAAATTCAGGGAAAATTTACGAAACCAGTTTCCGAGTTTTGAAACTCGAGATATGATTTTTAAGGCGACAGTGACGCAGTTTTCCAGCCTGACTGGAAATGTCAAATTGGTGGGCAAAACATGTGAACTTGACTTGTTAACCCCTCGTGTCCGACACCGGCGATGGTCTCGGGTTCGGGGTGTTACAATTAGAGAACTCGAAAGGACTACTTTTTATCTTTAATTTTTCTGTTTAATTTATTTCTTTAATTCCTTTCCATTTTATTAATTCTAATTTTGGTCTTTTTCCTAGGTTTGCCCGTCCAGTTAAAATCTTTAAGTCTTCTTCGCATTTTGGCATTCTTTTACAAAGGCAGATTCAATTTTTTTCAATTGGGTCTAATATTTTTATTTCCTTTATTCTTTTTTTTTATTCATTTCTAGATTGAAGCGATCCCTAAAATTCAAACTGAAAAGTCATTCGATCAAGCAATCAAATGAGAACGTGAAATATAAATATGAAAAATGATAGTGCAATGGTTGATGTGGACGCTCAATTGGATTTTTTAAATTATTATTGTTTTTGATGAATAACAAAGAACATAGAGAACTAAACTAATAATGTCGAAAGCACCCTTAATTTTATCACTATTGAAAGCACCCCTAATTTTATCACTATTAAGGGTTTTAAGTAATTCCATAGGAACTGATGCCAAAACATGTACCCTTCTATATCTGCAGAAACTATCTTGGCAATTCAATTAGTAATATGATTAGCCTCCTTAGGGATGTGTCTTACCACCTAATGCTCTTTGTTCTGTAACAACTTCTGATTCCCATGACCAATGTTGAATTTAGGTTTTCTAAAATTTTCCTTTAGATTGCTTGGACTACCTCTAGGCTATCAGTTTGAATCAATATCTTATCCAAACCTCGATCTTGTAATAGGGTTAGTCCGTCCAAAATGTACCATAACTTGGCTTCAAAAACTGAGCATACCCCTAAAAATTTATTAAACCCCATAATCCATTCCCCTAAATGATTTTGCACCACTTCCCCTGCACGCGCAAATGTAACACCCCTAGCCCATCTCAATTGTCGAATTAGGGTTACAGAGTATTACTGTACAATCGTAAATATTTAACTTCGTGATATTTAAATAAACTAAAACATATCATAATTCATTCAATTACATATATTTTCTCCCTAAATCGAGCCCTCAAGGCTCTAAAAATAGCTTTGAGACAATTCGAGACTAATTTGAAATAGAATAGAAAGTTTAGGAAAAATAGCAAAAATTGAAAAAGGGGTCACACAACCATATGGCTAGGCTGTATGACATAGCTCCAAGCCGTGTAACTTTCAAACAAGGGACACACAACTGTGTCCCAGCCCGTGTCCTCACCCGTGTAACTCACTGAATAGAGTCTCACGGCCATGTCACACGGCTGTGTCGCCAAGCCGCGTGAACCCAAAATTCACCTAAAATCAAGCCATTTCATAACTAAACCATGCACGAATATACAAACCAATTGTGCACACTTTCAAGGGACCTAAACATCATCCAACCACACATAAAAATGCCATTTCAAATACCCTAATTCAACTAACCAATGTGTCATTCAAAGGCACCACAATTAAATAAAAACCACAACTATCAAAACATGCCAATGTTGCCTCATTTCATGCATGATAACCTATTTCAACTATGTACTAAAACATACCACAAATAACCATTTCCAAGCCAACATATGACCATTCACATCAATTACATAAAAGTGATACAAGGGACTTGACTTAATAAGCATTACAAGTCCATCAATCACACATAAATATCAAGGCACAAATATATTAAATTACCTTGTTCACATTCACTAAATACCATTACAAAATGACCTATATATGGAATTATAAACCTTGGCCAAAATACTCAAAAACTACCAAATTGACTGCTGGATAGTGTGATAGGTCTCCGACAAGCTTCCAACCAAATCGAGCTTTCGATGATCTACAAAACAAAGGAAAATAACTACGTAAGCAACGAGTGCCTAGTAAGCTTGTATAAACTTGAACATAACTTACCACCTCAATAACACAATTCATAGAATAAGTATAAACCATTACCAAAGCCATGAGCTTAGAAAAAGCCATCAAGCATCATCAATCTCACATGTTAGTTGGTTCATCAACATTACATACAAGCTCATTTATGCCATAAATAGAGTTCAAAAGATACATTAAATATGCCTCAACTTTTTCATAAATCATGAATATTTCCATTAACTTACTTACCAATCCATTCCTTTTATTACCTGCTGAACCATCTAGAATTACATCGGATACTCGGGAGAGCTCACACATAGTGTGCTTTTACATATAAACGTAATATTTCCTTTACATCAATGCTCACACGAGCTGTGAAATGAGCCTGCTCAAACGAGCTGTAAGTTGAAATGTAAGCTACACTATGGTGCTCACACAAGCTGTGGAGAATCCACAGCAAATGTAGGACCTCAGCCATCGATAGGACATTCAAGACCAGTACTCGAAACATGAAATCCTAATGACATGTCATTTGTATCTTAAGAATTCTTAAGGTTCAACTGGGACTCGTTATCCATCAATTCAGCATAGCATTGATACATTTATATATTGATTTATTTATATTAAAACAACATAATCAACATTCAATTTAGATAACACTAAAATGATTACAGTTTATACGAACTTACCTCAATAACTAGGCTGTAGTAATATAGTCGAACTAATCCGAAGCTTTAGCTTTTCCTCGATCTAAGTCCGAACATGGTTTATCTTGATCTAAATAAAAAATTTTAATCAATTAAGTACTTCTAAAATCCAATTTAATCCATGGTTCATATTTATGCAAAATTACCAATTTGCCCCTAATATTTTAACTTTTCACAATTTAATCCTTAAGCTCATAACTTAAAATCTAACCATTTTAACCTAAATCCATGTTAACCATAGATGCAAGGGACCTTAAAACAACCCATATTTACCATCATTTCAAAATAAAACCTATAAATTTACACCTTTAACAATTTAATCCCTAATTCTAAAATTCATCAAAAATCACTTAACAAAACTTGTTTATTTTTCAACAAGGATTCATAATCTATCAAATAACATCAAAAAATCATTCAAAAACATTCATGGCAAGTCCCTCAACCTTTAACAATTTTGTAAATTAATCACCGGGCTAGCTAGATTAAGCTAAAACGATCTCAAAAACATAAAAATCATTAAAAACGAGATAATTATACATACCATGCACAAAAACAAAGCCAACCAAATGCTTCAAGCTTTCTTTAATGGTGTTTTAGGTTTTACAATCAAAGAATGAGAAAAATGATAGTTTTTCTCATCTTTTCATTAACTAATATTTTAACTTAATTATCAAATTACTTAATTAACCTTTTAAAACCATTAAAATTTCATTTAAACCATTAAAATTTCATTTAAACCATGTCCATGACTATCCACTAACCCATCAAATGATATATTTACCATTCAAGTCCATTTTCTTTCCTTTTCATAGCCATTTAACCCTTTTAACTAATAGAACTCAACTTTTATACCTTTTATAATTTAGTCTTTTATACTTAATTAACTATGTAAACTTTAAATTTTTGTTATAAGACATTAACATAATCCCATTGATACTAAATAAATAATAAAATAATAATTCACTCGTTAGAATTGTGGTCCCAAAACCATTATTTTTGACACCACTAAAATCGGGCTGTTACACAAAACCCGTATTTAAATTAGTTGCACCATCAGTATGCAAGTGAACCCAATTATCTAATAAAAGAACCCCGAATGAAAAAAACATCTTCGATTCAAATCTTCCTTATGTGTGGACCAAAATTGTCTTGCCCAAGTAATAGAAGCTTTAACAATCTCATCCGCCTTTCCTGTCAAACAAATAAGTTTCTATTCTTCCAAATGCGCCACGTAATGAGGCCAAATAAACTTGCCCAGCTAACTTCCACAGAATCCATCAGTTTATCATAATATAAATTGGATACTAACCAATCAGAGAGGTTGGAAGTGAAAAACCTACTTTCTTGGCTCGTAGGCATCAGTTGTCCCCACACATCTTTTGCTATAGGACAGTCTCTAAGAACATAAAGAATATCTTTTTTAACATGTCCACAAAATCGACAAAACCTTTCTTATCCAATGCCTTATCTTACTCGTTCCATGTTAATGAGGAGACGTTGCTTGAAAGTGAGCCACAGAAAGAAACGAACTATTTGAGGACCCTTAAATTTCCAAGGAGTTTTCCAAATTTCTAGAGTTCCAGTGATTTCCTTGAAGCAAGCAATAAGAACTCTTAGTCGAGAAAGCCTCTATCGAATTTAGTAACCAAGAAATTATATCCAACCCCATTTCAGGATGTGGGGGTGAAACATGTTAGAGTATGCCCAAAGATTAATCATGATATGATTGTAATAACATACTTGTTTTACCTCGTTTATTATTAATATAAGACATTACCATTATTATTTTAGTTTTTTTTTCTGTGTATATAAATAAACTGTTTTATAATAATGTCCTGAGAATAATATGATTATTCTTAAAAGGTTCTTAGTCAAGTATTATTGTAGGTTTGGGCAATAATAATACATTAAGACTAACGTGTAGTTTATTGATGACAAAGTATTGTCATTGACATGGGATGTCAAAATCAATACATAAGTATGTGTGTAAGAGAACAATATATTGGACTGACTCACTATAAGTATGTTTCTGGGATTATTATGTAATAGTCACAACATTACTCATAGTGATTACTATGTATACAATCCTCAGACTTGAGATCATCATTATCCCAACATCATGAGTCATATATTTTGATACAGTCAAATGTCCACCATAACTGGTTGTTCTATAAAGGTGGATGTTGGATATACCAGAATCTATGTAGTGGGATATGGTTGATCAATATGGGATTTGTCCCTCTTACATAATGGGAGCAATATCTTAGGTCACTTGATTGAATAAGACTAGAAATGCATGGTCATACTCGAATAAGTTGATATAAGATATCATACTTATTTGTTTATCATAGTCTACTCAGGATATCAAGAAACAATAGATGGACTATGCAAGTGTGACTATTCCATGACTTGTATTCAATCTAAATATAAAGGACAAAATGATTTAATACATGAAAGGCTAATCATAGAGAGGTTATGTCGAATCATAACTTCTTGTGACTTAGGTAGCAATGATGGATTGCTATATGCCACTCATTTTTTGTAATATTAGAATCATTCTAGCATTATTGCTAACCTTGCAAGAACCTCTAGGGCCACACTCTATGGTTAAAACAAACGGAATCTAAATATAGTTGATATTGTTTTTAGCTGTCACATGAATTAAATTGACTGTAGAACTAATTTAATTGGGAAATTAAATATCGAACGAATTATATGTACAAGTATGTTGTACACATAATGAGAACATGGTTAAATTAATATATATAAATTTGATTCAGTATAAAATTTAACTAAACATAATTTCTTGAAATCCTTGTTATAATTATTGTAGTTGTAATTTTGGTCAAACATTATTATAATTATGGTAATTATAATTATTATAATGAATTTTGATACATATTATAATATCAACTATTCGAATTAGGAAATATAGGTTTTTTAAGAAAACCTAATATACATGAAATAAAGAGAGTGAGGTCTAGCAACTATTATATAGTGAATTCTCTCTAAAAAGTTTAAGAGAGTTCCTATCGTTCGTTGTCACACTGGGTGGATTACGTAGAGGCCGAAACTTTTCATAATGGCTTGGAATTGACAGACAATTGCGTAATCAGTTTCACAATAGTTATCTTTGGTTTTCCAAACAATTAAAGGTAATTGCTCATACCCTTCTCACCCCGATTCATTCCTCGCACATGGATCATTGGATGTGATCGACGAATTTAATTTTTTCCACTGCGCCATGGGGTGTATCGGTGTTCTTACGGAACACTTACTATGAGCCTAATAATATTTTTCGGATTCCATATATAAAAAATCAAGGTTCCAATTACCTTTCGAAGTAACCATTTCTTCAAGTAAATAGTCCACTTCTAGATTCCCATGCAAAGGTATCCACTTAATTAAAGGGCCAATCTGTGGCACCCATTGGTCCTTCCAACACTTGACTGACCTCCCATCCCCAATTAACCACACTAGAATTTCTTTAAATAGTGGTCATATTTTTTATAGGCCTTTCCAAAGAAAAGAGTTGTGACTTCTCAAAATACTTCCTGGCGTGCTATCTTTCATACCATACTTCAATCGAAAAACCCTCACCTATAAGACATTGACATTTACTACCAAATTGAAACACAATTTCATCATAAAAGAAACATTTTGATCCTTCAACCTTTGCGAACTAAGATCCCTACAATAGTGTAATTGACAGACTGAGCCTTAATTTACTAGAACCATCTTTCTCTTCCCATTAGAAAAGCCCCTAATGAACTATCCGTCCAAGCACTCAACCTCCTCACAAATCCCTTTCGGAATCATCATTTATTGTATAAAATAGTTAGGTATGAATAAAATCATAGACTATGCTACCGTAGCTCTTCCCACAAGTGACAACTATCTAGTATCCCACTTAGAAGTTTACTGCACACCTTGTCCACCATGAATCTTAGGGTCCTTTTAGAAACTCTTTTATGGAATAAAGGAACCCTCAAATAAGAAATAAGATCAAGAACCTTTTGGAGTACCCAACAAACTACTAATTTGATCTCCAAGAGCCTCATCAACATAATGGGAAAAGACAATATTAGTCTTTTGTGTGTTTACTTTATTACCAGGGTAGTCGTAGAAATGACTCAAAACTTCCTTGATATTTTATGCATGCATCAAATCTATTTTACTAAAAAGAGCTAAATCATTAACAAAAAAAAGATAAGACAGATTCAAACTTGACCTGGATAGTTTGATTGGGCATCATTGACCATTCGAAATCACTAAATAATTCATGCCCAAGCCACTCCATACACAACACAAACAAATATGGGGACAAATGACACCCTAACGAATCCCTTTTTTAGGCTTAAACTTTTATGTTGAGATCCCATTCCACAATATATGCATGGTAGAATTTGAAATGACAGACATGATGGCATTCTTCGAAAAACCTGAAATACCAACGACCTTGAAGGATGCATCAATTAATTCCCATCTCACCCTATCATAAGCTTTTTCTAGATCAATTTTAATCACCATCCATGCCTTCTTATTCTTCCTACCTTTCATGGAATGAATAACTTCTTGTACAATGACAATATTACTAGTGATATTTCTTCCAACTATGAATCTTGCTTGTTCTTCCATAATAATTTTAGGAAAGACAATCCTAAATCGATTCGCTATAACTTTCATCACAAACTTATATATTACAAAACACAAGTTGATGGGCCGAAATTGCTGAAAGCTTTTTGGATTGGAAATTTTAGGGATAAGAGTGTTATTCAAATCGGGATCGATTAGCTCATCATAAAAAATCCTTTTGACCCATTCGCAAACAACACTCTCACTACATTCTATTGATTCTAAAAGAATAGTACATGATAACTATCGTTGCTTGATGCCTTTAAGGGAGCCATATCAAAAAGTGCCCTCTTAATCACATAATAAAAAGCACACTTACCCAAAAATTTGATATCTCCCGAATCTAGATTGGAAAAAGAATTGGGTGGTAAGGTCTTCAAAGGAGCCTACTCTCCACCATACATATTTTGATAAAAGATAAATGCCTCACATTGAAGGATATCCAGGTCATAACACCACTTACCATCTTGATTCCGCAAGGCAGAAATAAAATTAAGCTTCATTCTCTTGAGCATGCAACTATGAAAAATTTTGTATTTCAATCACCAAGATTGAGCTAATTGCATCTGGATTTTTTCTTCTATAAAAGTTGTTCGTGAAATAAAATAAATTCCAACTCTTCCTTGACCTGCATCTTAATACGAACTAGTCGATCAGAGTTAGTTCTTTCCAAAGCTCTTTGAATATCCACCAACCTATTAAAAAGTTATTTTTTCCTCGACTGGATATGACCATACACTATTCTATTCCAGACCTTGATATTAGAAGTAAAGTGCGAAAGAGCTTTAATCATGTTTCCTTCAAAATTCCACTTAACTTTGACAAAATTGGTAAAATCTTAATGACCAATCCATCCTGCCAAGAAGCAAAATAGACACCCTTTAGGCACATGGAATTCCAGTCTAATAGAAAGAAAAAAAAGGGTTGATGATCTGACTTTATCCTCAAAAGGTGAGAAACTAGACAGTTAAGAAAAGTCTTAACCCACACATCATTACCAATAGCTCGATCAAGCCTTTCAAATACTCTACCCCTTTGCCAGATGAATGCTGAACCCTTGAATCCCAAATCCTGCAAAACCAAAGTGTCCATAAAATCTCTTAAAAGGGGGCAACATTTACCACTAGAGTCCTCTAATCTTTTCAGTTTCAAGGATAACATTGAAATCCCCTATCACCATCTAAGGAAATGGCCCATTAGGAATCAACATTTTTAAATCTTCCCATAGAGATTTCTACTTCATCCTATTCAGGCTGCCATATACAAAAGCTATAAAGACACCTACAAATCGTCTATTACTTAGAACCCGAGTCAAGATAAATTGAGGATTATTTTGGGTAATCTCGACCCTAACAGATTCTTTCCAACCAATCTAAATTCCTCTAGAAAACCCATCGCTTCCATCCGATGAGAATACTGAAAACCCAACCTCACAATAACAATATTTTCTTTAAAACCACTAATTCTTAGCTTTAGTAAGCCAATATATGGCTTAAATTCGAAATTATATTATTTAAAAATTCAAGGGAAATTAATCCCCACACAACCCTGATAGTTCTATGGTATGACATTAAAATTTAAATCCATAAAAATAATTAATAAAGAATGGGCTAACCTTACTACCTATCTTGCTCTATCTTCTCTAACAATCCTTATTTATCCTGGAGTATCCCCGAGGGTTACTCGTGACTTTAAAACCTCTTCCTGGACCACAAATGGTTTAATTAAGCTTCTTCCCAAGTCTGTACTTTATCACCTTTTCACCATTTCTATTTTCGCTTGGAATGAATGAGCCATTTCCTGAATAGTCCTCACCACTACCTGTAATAGCCTATTTTTCAATGGTATCGAAACAGTGGTTTCGGGGCCACCAAATTCGGCAAGTAGGTTCGTAATTATTATTATTTAATACTTACGAGTCAAATATGTTTTTTAAAAAGGTTTTTGATTTGATAAATTATTATTTATAAGCAATTTATTAAGCTCAAGTGGTATGACCCTAAGGTCAAGTGGGTTTAGAAAATGAGGTATTGGGACCTCATTTCTATAAACCAAGCTATAAATATTTTTATAAATATTTTTGGAGTGTCATTAAGGTGGTATTAAAGTTTCATTGAAAAATTTTAGTATTTCGATAGTTAATTAATTAAAAGGACTAAATTGTAAAGATGTAAAATTTAATCACTATTTAATTTGAGTGATTAAATGGTTAATTGAATAAAGAAAAATGGACTTAAATGGTAATTAGACCATTTAATAATTTATTGGATGGTTTTGGGCAATTAAAAGCATGAAAATTTGGATGATTATTAAATGGACAAAATGGTAATTTGATAATTAAATAAAATAAAATAAAACCAAAATGTTTTGTTATCATTTTATGGTCTTCTTCAATGAATTTGAAAGAAGAAACCTCCATGGAAATGAAGCTAGGTTTGACCATAGTTAAAGTGATGCATGTAAGTCAGTTTTAGTCCTGTTTCTTTTAATTTTTATGTTTTTGAGATCGTTGCAACTAGATCCAGCTAGCTCATACCTTCGATTTTGAAACTGTTAAAGATTTTAAATGTTGGAATTGATGAACCTTGTGATTTTAGATGTTAAATGATGAATTTAAAATTTTGGTTGATATTAAAAAGTATTTTATTAAGTGATTTTTGATGAATTTTTCAATTAGGGTCTAAATTGTTAAATTAATAAAACCAGAAGGATTTGATGTGAATTTTTTGCATAAATGTGCTGTTTTGGATACCATGGGCATTTTTCTAAGCTCAATTTTGGGTAAAAATGGTTAATTTGCATGTTTTGGGCTCAAGTACTAAATTGAATAAAAGTAAAACTTTAGGGGCAATTTTGTAAAAATCTCAAAATGACTAAATTGCATAAAATGAATTTTTTATTATTATATAAATTAATATATTGAATGAAATTATTAATTTAGATCAAGATCAGGTGAAAAATCGAGGAAAATAGAAAACTACCAAAATGCCCCTAAATTTTGGTATTTCTGAAATTTAGCCAGGTAAGTTCGTATGAACTGTATTCTGTATAATTTGGATTACATTTAATGTTAATATGTGATTATATTGTAATTAAATCAATATATATATATATATCAATATCAAATTTACCGTGTTATGAAATGACATAAATCCAACGACGTACGACGATTACTGAGCCCCATTTGAACCTTAGGAATTTGTAGGATACAAATGACATGTCATTAGGGTTTACATGATTCAGGTGCTGGTCCTGAACGTCCTACCGATGGCTAAGGTTTGGCATGTGTTGCGAATACACAACAACTCGTGTGAGCAGCGTCGTGTAGCTACATTCTGACCCACAACTCATGTGAGTAGGCCCATTTTTGTAGCTTGTGTGAGCATACGTACAGGAATTGACGGATTATAGCTATATGAGTTATCACACTATCTGTGAGCTATCACGGGTATCTAACGGTATTCTAAACAGTTCAATGGGCATTATTCAGATAAGAAATGATAAAAGAATAATGTGTATTATGACATGTCCATATATGAACATCCTTGATATGATGATACATGAAAATTATGTAAGTTGAGATAAGTAATAAACTCAAGTGTTACATGTTGAGAATAAATGGTTATCCATGTTGAATTTATATGAAATATGTTCAAGTATGCTAACATGTATTATTGTTTGATGCTTAGGCATGTGCTAAGCTATTGGTTGAATGGTATTATGTTTGCTTATAAGTTGCATTGAAATGGTAAGAGCCTAAACGGAAATGTGCTTGTGTTCATGAAAGAGTGGTAAGATTTTAT
The DNA here is from genome assembly GCF_025698485.1 of Gossypium arboreum. Classification (NCBI taxonomy): domain Eukaryota; kingdom Viridiplantae; phylum Streptophyta; class Magnoliopsida; order Malvales; family Malvaceae; genus Gossypium; species Gossypium arboreum. Next base: position 27,654,402 of record NC_069080.1, on the reverse strand, counting down.
TATGAAATTTCTTATGAAATGATCTATCATGTGGTTAATTCTAAAAGAGTTATGTTTAAATGCACTAGCTTGTGGCTATGGTTGATGATATGCGTATGTCTTGTGTGTTATGCATATGAAACGAGTGTGGAAAGGTAAATAGTATAGTAAGTTCATACTTGAAGTGTAATATGATGAAAAAGGAAATGATGAGTTGAATTGAGATTGTTTTTTTTTTAAGCTAAAGAAAGTAAATGCAATGGAAAGTAATGAAATGCAAATGAAAGTAAGAAAATTTGGAAAAGGGTTTAAAGTTTTATAAAATCCTACGATGCTAGGGATGATATATATATATATGATGCTGTGGATTTATTCACTTTGTGAGTTGTTGAATATGATTTCATAAATCTTGCGGTGTTGGTATAGGATTATTCTTGATATGTATAAAAATCATATTTGAAATAGATTGATATGACTAAAGTTTATACGAGCTTACTAAGCATTCATTGCTTACATAGTTGTTTTTCCATTACTTTTCAAGTTATCGAAACTCGTCGGGGATCTATCACACTATCCAGTAATTATATCGGTAGTTTTCAATGTCTTGGTTAAGGATATAATGGCATGTATAGGTGGACTTATGGTTGATGATAGTTGAATGTTAGTTAATGAGTTTGGCATGTATATGTCATTTTGGGTGATGTAGCCTTGGTACATTTGGTGCCTTGTTGATGTGTGTTAATTTGGAAATGTGTTAAAGCATGTTTGAATGGTCAAAGTGATATATGATGAATTGACCTCAACATGGTCAAAATATGGTATGCTTTTGAAAGGTTTTGAACTAAATATGGCATGAATTTAATATGGTGTGGTGATTATGTAGCAGTTATGTTATGTTTTGGCATGGAAACAAGTTAATTGATAATTGGATAAATATGCACATGTATAGGTGTTTTTGGTTGATGTTTTAGTCATTATGTTTTGGCTTGTAAATTTGGTATTTTGAATGATTGAAATGGTTGATATGTGGATATATGTATCTGGCCTTTTGATGGATGACTATATAGTATTTATGATGCATAGATGATGGAAATTGAACATGGTCATTTTGGTATTAAAAATGTAGTTAGTATTTATGGCTTATGATGCTAAATGTTAAATGGTAAATTAAGTACATATGAGTGTGGATTTGACATGTGTACAAAATGGTAAGTTTTGGCTAAACTAAGCATTTAGTTATATGTGTTTAATTTTGTGATTGAGGTACCTTTTGGGCATATTGTTCGTATGAATATGTACCTATTTGGATAGCTTGTTCTTGTATAGTTTGGTGTACTATGGAATGCTTGATCACATGTGGTGAATTGGTTATTTGTGTGCATGAATGGGTGAGAAAAATGGCATGGAAATGGCCTATTTTTCATCCACATAGTCAGAGACATGAGTGTGTGTCTCAGCCATGTATGACACATGGCCAGGCGACACGATCGTGTCTCCCTTGTAGGTTTTTAAAGGTTACATTTTGAGAGTTACATGGCCTGGCACATGGGCATATGGCTTGGCCGTGTAACCCAAGTCAATGAGTTACACAAGCATGGACACATGCTGAGACACGATCGTGTGTCCTTACTTTGAATGTCCACACGGCCTAGGACATGGGCGTGCCTCTCATGTAACGCCCCAAAACCCAGCCTAAGAGTTTAGACTGAATCCCGGAGGTTACATTGATCACCAAAGTGACCATGGAAAAAATTTACAAAACAAATTATCTTAAGTTCTATCACAAATATTTTAATCTCTTTACAAACCAAGAATGTTTAATCTTTTAGACTTCAAACCGGAATATCACAGTTAAGTTTAATTTATAAACAAAATTAGATTACAAGAAAAATTCCAGAAATAGAACTTGAACCACAGTTTTTATAAAACCTTACCGATCAATAGTAAATTAAAATGAAAACTAAAAAGATAATTGATAGATTATTTTAACCAAGACTATTCGAGACCTCCGCTTACTGAATCCAGCGTTAAAGTTTCGAAAACATACCTGCAATGTGACAGCCCAAAATAGACCCTAGCCGGAATGTGGTTTCGGGACCACAAAACCGAGGCATAACAATAATTTAAAATTTATTTCGATGCCTATAATATGTGTGTATTCATGTATGACATTTTTTGATGATTGATTTAGTGTTATAAAGGTGAATTCCACTAGAAAGGACTTAGTAGTGAACTTTGAAAATACGATAGGGAAAGGGTGATGACTAATTAAAGCATGCATGCAAAATAATGGACTTGCATGTCAAATTCCCCTTTTACAAGTAATGGCCGCCATGACAAAGAGATATGGGTTAAACATGTCATGAAACATGTTTTGTTGGGCATTAGGGAGAAATAGTAAACAAATAAGCATGGGTAAGAAAAGGATGAAAAAAATGTGTGTGAGAGAGTAGCATACCCCATTGCAGTGCAACCAAGAAGAGAAAACAAAAAAAAATTTGTTCATGCTTGCTCTCTCCCTTTTGGCCGAAAATACTAAGAGGAAGAAGGATTTTGCTTCATTTCCTTTGTTTAGAAGAGATCTAGAAGGTGATTTGGCTAAATTTGCATCAAGATTAAGGTATGTATGAGGTTGTGTTGGGAGTTTCATGCATGCTTTGGTTGCTAACTTGATGTGCATGTTAGCCATGGCTCAAATCTTTGGTATGCCATGGAAATGGTATTTGGCCAAAGTTGTTATAGTGATAAAGCCATTGCATGCTAAGTGTGAAGCTTGATGATGATGCATGCAAAGATGGATTGTCTACTCTTGAGTAAGACTATGAGTTTTCTCTTTGTTTTATTATGATTGAAGTTGAAAAGGAGCATGATTGTCATATTCGCCATGATGCATTCTTGAGCATGATTCATGCTTTTTGCATGTTAGTTAAAATTTGTGTTTTGGATGGCTATGGACACCTTGAAAATTCGACCATGCTCATATATGCATATATATGATTGCACATTATGTTTGGTTATGAACTAAGTGATGAATATATTGGTTTAAAGAAGAAAATGTGGAAGAATGCTTGTGAAATTGCAAGCACAATTCGGCCTAGCACACATATAAGTGCTTGATGCTATATTATAAGTTTTGGGCCACAATGTGCAAAGCATTAATTAGTAAATTGCATGCTGTTTTTGTGAGGTATTAAGTGCAAAATTGACCTCAACATGTACATGAATATTCGCCTTGGGTAGCCTATTGAAGGCCTTAGCATTTCCTTGATGCTCAAATAAATTGTATTGAATTTGCTTGATGTAGTATAAAATGTGCATGACCATTGTGTATTCAAGCTAAAGAGTGGCCATATGACCATTTAAAATCCTTGTCATATTCGCCATAAGCAAGCACAATGAGGTTTTAATAAATTGAATTTGTTTGAATTAGCTCAAGAGCTAAGAGGGCCACAATTGGACAAGGGAAGGAAAAGGTGATCGAATAGCCGAAAAGCCATTCGACAACATCCGAGGTAAGTCCTCAAGAAGTGACCTTACTTGAATTATGTGAGATGAAGTATGGATGTGTATGATTATTGATTTATGTGTGTGTATGAGAAATTGAATGATACCCGGCTAAGTCCCAAGGCGAATATGCTTGTAACTATAATTGCGTTTGAGCCTTAGTAACGAAAATGAATTATGTATGTCCAATGATAATTGATGTATGTGTTCATGGGAAATTGAATGATATCCGGCTAAATCAAGACAATTATGCTGGAAATTATATCCGGTTAAGACCAAGGCAATTGTGCTAGTGGCTATATCCTGCTAAGACCAAGGCATTCGTGCGAGTTATTCTATCCGGCTAAGACCAAGGCATTTGCACGTGATTATATCCGGTTATATTCGAAGAATCTTGGGCTGGAGGTGAGTGTTGGTTGCTGTAATGAATTCAATCAAGACACTCGAAAAGCCCAAAGGATAAGGTACGTTATATGTGCATTGGAAAGTCGACATGTTTGAGCAACATTCGCTCAATCGACTAATGAATTTCAGTTATTGAATTGATTGATACTTTGTGAAATTATATAATGATGAAGTGTGAAGTAAGAATGTGTATAAATGAAATGATGCATTTGGCTATGTGAATGTATTGCTGTAATTAGAGTTGATTATATTCCTTGAGACTTACTAAGCATAAAAATGCTTACCCGCTGCTTTGGCTCTCAGTTTTTTGTTAGATTTCGCTCGAAGCAATCGGATTTGGGATCGTTGAAGTCGAAGTCATCCACACTATCAAGCCTCCATTTTGGTATAAATTTTTGGTTGAACTTGAGATGGCATGTATAGGACTACCTCATGTTTGTTGAATATGTTGTAATGTAAGTATGTACGGCCATGCGAAAATGGCTTGAAAAGGGAAGCATGAACTTAGACTAATTGTGGTTTGTATATATATATTTGGTGTCATGATGTGGCTATGGCTTGGAATTAGGAATGTTGGTCATATGATCAGCCATTGGTATGGTTAAAATGATCATATATGAACCTATGTATGGCAAGACTAGTTGATTCATGGAGACTACCAAATAGGTAAGCCCTACCTTAAAACAGATGCTGCCAGCTGCAGTGGCGTGAATGTGAAAATCACCAAAATTCATAGGAATGGAATTAAATAGTGAATAAGCTATGTAAATGAACCTTGATGAGTCTATTTTCTTATGGAAGAAACGAAATGGTCATAGGAGTTACAGGTTAAGAGATATTAAAGCTATTGTGAGACAGGACCAGAATGGTTTCTGGGTTCCCTGTCCCAAATTTAAAAATTCACTATAAATTATCCAAAAAGAATTAGGAGACATACCTTATATTTACAGATTCCATGTTGAGTCTAGTTTCATTAGAAACAAACGGCACCAGCATTAAAGCCCTGTACAGAGAGATATTCAAGTTATACCGCGCGAAGGTCAGAGCAGTCGATCCCTGTAACATGGGTGACTTTAACTAATAAAATGTACCAATTGGCCCGACCAAAAATTCTAGAAATAAATCCATGGATGGATATATGAGTCTAAATTCAGGAAAATTTACGAAACCAGTTTCGAGTTTTTAAACTCGAGATATGATTTTAAGGCGACAGTGACACAGTTTTTCCAGCCTTGACCGAAATATCCAATGGATGGGCAAAACAAGTGAACTTGGCTTGCTAACCCCTCGTGTCCGACACGGCGATGGTCTCGGGTTCGGGTGTTACAAATTTATTGGTATCGAGCCACGGTTTAGTAGATTCTAGGACTACCGTGATGTGTTTGGGGTCTAGCTATACATGCCATTAAATGATGAATCGATAGTGTGGTGATTTCGACAATTTGACTTTGTGTTTGTTTATAGCAATGGATCCCGATCCCAACCGAGCGATAGCTGATGATGTGGAGAGTGTGGCGCTGCTCGCGCAAGAAGGGACAGCGCCGGACTCTCAACCTATGGCCAGCAATCCTAATGACGAGGCTAGGCAAGCCTTTTATAGTGTGATGAACGAATGGTTTAATCAATACATTCGAACCAACACTACTGTTCCACAACCTCCATTCCCGACAAATGCAACCCCGCCCTACAATACCTCCGGTGGTGACCAAATAAGGTCAAGTAAGCCCCAATCGATAGGATTCGAAAACATGGGGCCACTGAATTTAAGGCTACGGATGATGATGATGCCGAAGCGAGCTGAATTTTGGTTAGATAACACTATCCGGGTGCTTGATGAGCTATCCAGCACACCGATGAGCGCTTAAAGTGTACCATCTCCTTGCTACGAGTCCGCCTACTATTGGTGGAGTACTCGACTTCGTGGTGCCTAGAGAGCAAGTGACTTGGGAATTCTTTCAAACCGAGTTCGGAAAAAGTATATCGATCGAGATTCATCGACCAAAAGCGGAGGAATTTCTTGATCTTAAGCAAGGTTCTATGTCCGTTACTGACTACGAACGAAAGTTTGTGAGGCTTAGCCGAGACGCGAGAATGCATTTCGTCCGAAGCTATTATGTAAACGCTTCGAGGATGGGCTGAATGATGATATAAGGATGTTTGTTGGCATTCTCGAGATACGAGAGTTCGTAGTACTTGTTGAGCGAGCTTGTAAAGTCAAGAGCTTAGAAAGGAGAAACAAAAAGTGATGTGGGAACCGGAGAATTCGAAAGAGGTCCTCGGAAAGTCTCTTCAACAAGCATCGAAGAGATTTCGAGATGATGCGAGCCGATCTAGAGGCGTTTGGGCTTTTCTAGACGAGGACGCGATCGACCCCGTGACCACGCGAGTCACCTCGATCACGGTGGTGGAAATGATCGCCGAGAGAGGCGGAGTGTCCACATTGTGGCAAAGGGCATTCGGGAGCTGTTGGTTTCGTGATCGCTCCTGCTATAAGTGTGGATCGGCCGACCACTTTATGAAGGATTGCCCGAGGATGCATGAGCAGAATGTAAGTCGAGTGCAAACCCGGTGCTACCAACGCCGAGGTAGGCCACCTAGAAATATGGGCAATGTCGATTGGCGGTCGAGAGGATCTAGAGATGCTACCATCGATCCGAGGCTCGTGCTCCTACTAGGACTTATGCCATACGCGCACGCGAGGATCTTGCCTCTCCGGATGTTATTACCGGTACTTTCACTCTTTTCAATACAAATGTGATTGCTTTGATTGACCCCGGTTCTACTCATTCATATATATGTGAAACCTTAGCATCCAAGAAGACTTTGCCCATTGAGTCTCTTGAGTTTGTAATTCGGTGTCAAACCCTTGGGTCATTACGTGCTTGTCAACAAAGTGTGCAAGAAAAGTCCCTAGTGTTCCGAGGTTCTTGTTTTCCGGCGGACTTGATGCTTTTGCCGCTCGATGAGTTCGATGTTATTCTTGGTTTGGATTGGTTGACCATGCACGATGCGGTTGTAAATTGCAAGAGCAAGACTATCGATTTGAGGTGCGCGAATAATGAAATAATTCGAGTTGAGTCCACGGACTTAAAAGGGTTGCCACCGTAATATCGCCGATGTTGGCCCGTAAATATGTAAGAAAAGGGTGCGAAGCGTACCTTGCGTCGTGCTTTCGATGACAAGGAATCGAGAAGAAACCCGAATCTGTGCCCGTGGTTTGTGAATACCGGATGTTTTCCCAAGAATTGCCGGGTTTACCACCTGTTCGGGAAATAGAATTTGGCATCGAATTGGTACCTGGTACCACTCCAATTTCGATAGCTCCGTATCGCATGGCACCAACGGAATTAAAGGAGTTAAAAGCTCAGTTGCAAGAATTGATGGATAGAGGTTTTGCTCGCCCGAGTGTTTTGCCTTGGGGTGCGCCGGTGTTGTTCGTGAAGAAGAAGGATGGAACCATGAGACTGTGCATCGACTATCGTCGACTTAATAAAGCGACGATAAAGAACAAATATCCGTTGCCACGTATTGACGACTTGTTCGATCAATCTGAAGGAGCCTCGGTGTTCTCGAAAATAGATTTGAGATCGGGCTACTATCAATTGCGAATCCGAGATTCGGACATGCCCAAGACCGCCTTGAGCGAGATATGGTCACTATGAGTTCCTAGTGATGCCGTTTGGGCTCACTAATGCCCTCACGGTATTTATGGATTTAATGAATCGGATCTTTAGACCATATTTGGATCGATTCGTAGTCGTGTTCATTGATGACATCTTGGTCTATTCAAGAAATGAGACCGAACATCTTGAACACCGCGGTTAGTCTTGCAAATTTTACGGACAAGCAATTATATGCTAAGTTCAAGCAAGTGTGAGTTCGTTAAGAGAGGTTAGCTTCTTGGGTCATGTGGTATTCAGCATCGGGTATTCGAGTCGACCGAATAAAATTTTAGCCATACTTAATTGGAAGCCTCAGAAATATTATTGAGGTTCGAGCTTTTTGGGGCTTGCTTAGGTTATTACCGACGATTTGTAAAAGGCTTCTCAACGATAGCCACGCCGATGATGAAGCTACTCCAAAAGGACGTTAAGTTCAAATGGACGAAGAAATGCCAAAAAGTTTCGATCAATGAAAACTTATTTGATGAAGCCCCAATTCTAGTGCAACCCGAGTCCCAAGGAGTTTGTCATCTATAGCGACGCCTCTCTACTTGGGTTAGGTTGCGTATTAATGCAAGAAGGTCGAGTTGTGGCCTATCGTCGAGGTAATTAAAGCCACATGAGAAAAATTATCCGACTCATGATCTCGAGTTGGCCGCCATCGTATTCGCCTTAAAGATTTGGCGACATTACTTATTTGGTGAAAGGTGCCATGTATACTCGGATCACAAAAGTCTCAAATATTTGATGACCCAAAGAGACTTAAATCTGCGACAAAGACGTTGGCTCGAGCTGTTAAAGGATTATGAGTGATCATTGACTATCACCCGGAAAGGCGAATGTGGTTGCGGATGCCTTGAGTCGTAAATCGTTATTCACTTTACGACGATGAATGTGCACTTGTCCGTCCGATCCGACGGTGTGTTAGTGGCTGAATTGGAAGCCAAACCATTATTGACACACCAAATTCGAGAAGCTCAGAAAGTCGACGATGAGTTGGTAGCAAAACGGGCTGCGTGTGTTCCGAACAAGGACTCGGAGTTTCAAATCGACGATGACGATTGTGTGAGGTTCAAAAGTCGTCTGTGTGTCCCAAAGAATTCGGAACTCATTTCGATAATTTTGAATGAAGCCCATTGTAGCCGAATGGCAATCCACCCGGAGTACGAAGATGTACAATGATTTGAAACATCGGTTTTGGTGGCATGGTATGAAGCGAGACATCTCCGACTTTGTTTGAGATGTTTAATATGTCAACAAGTGAAAGCGGAACATCGGTGCCTTCAGATTACTTCACCAATCACGATACCCGAGTGGAAATGGGATCGAGTCACAATGGACTTTGTATCCGGACCGCCATTGTCGACAAGTAAGAAGGATGCGGTTTGGGCCGTGGTAGATCGATTGACTAAGTCGGCCCACTTTATCCCGACGTCTGATTTTCAATGGACAAACTAGCCAAATTGTACGTTTCTCGATTGTGAGATTACACGGGTGCCTATTTCCATCGTGTCGGATAGAGATCCGAGATTTACCTCGCGATTTTGGAAAAAGTTGCAAGAAGCTTTGGGTACCAAGTTGCATTTCAGACCGCCTTTCACCCCCAAACCGATGGTCAATCCGGCGGATAATTCGGATACTTGAGGATATGTTAAGATGTTGCGTCCTCGAGTTTAGTGGTTCATGGGAACGGTATTTGCCATTGATTGAATTCGCTTACAACAACGACTTTCAATCAAGTATTAAGATGGCACCTACGAGGCCTTGTACGGTCGTAAATGCCGTACACCATTGTTTTGGACCGAGCTCGGTGAAAGCAAGATTTTCGGGTGGATTTGATTAGGGATCTTTGAATGAAAGTGAAAGTAATTCGTGAAAGTCTCAAGATAGCCTCCGATCGTCGAGTAAGTCGACGCGGATCTAAAGCGTAAGGATATCGAGTATCGTGGGTGATAAAGTGTTTCTCAAGGTATCGCCTTGGAAAAAGATACTCGAGTTCTACCGTAAGGGCAAGTTGAGCCCGAGGTTCATTGGGCCATATGAGATATCGAGCGAGTCGGTCCGGTGGCATATCGCTGATTTTGCCCCCGAACTCAAAAGGTTCAGATGTCTTTCACGCTTCGATGCTTCGACGCTATAGATCCGATCCATCGCACGTGATTAGTCCATCGAAATTGAAATTCAAGCTAATATGAGTTATGAGGAAGAACCGGTTCGTATCCTATCACGAGAAGTGAAAGAGTTATAAACAAGCGGGTTCCGCTAGTGAAAGTGTTATGGCTCAAGCACGGGATAGAAGAAGCTACTTGGGAGACCGAGAACTCTATGAAAGAGCGATATCCAAACCTATTTACGGTAAGATTTTCGGGACGAAAATTTCTTAAGAGGGGAGAGTTGTGACACCAAAATAGACCCTAGCCGGAATGTGGTTTCGGGACCACAAAACCGAGGCATAACAATAATTTAAAATTTATTTCGATGCCTATAATATGTGTGTATTCATGTATGACATTTTTGATGATTGATTTAGTGTTATAAAGGTGAATTCCACTAGAAAGGACTTAGTAGTGAACTTTGAAAATACGATAGGGAAAGGGTGATGACTAATTAAAGCATGCATGCAAAATAATGGACTTGCATGTCAAATTCCCCTTTTACAAGTAATGGCCGCCATGACAAAGAGATATGGGTTAAACATGTCATGAAACATGTTTTGTTGGGCATTAGGGAGAAATAGTAAACAAATAAGCATGGGTAAGAAAAGGATGAAAAAAATGTGTGAGAGAGTAGCATACCCCATTGCCGTGCAACCAAGAAGAAAAAAAAAAAAAAAAAATTGTTCATGCTTGCTCTCTCCTTTTGGCCGAAAATACTAAGAGGAAGAAGGGATTTTGCTTCATTTCCTTTGTTTAGAAGAGATCTAGAAGGTGATTTGGCTAAATTTGCATCAAGATTAAGGTATGTATGAGGTTGTGTTGGGAGTTTCATGCATGCTTTGGTTGCTAACTTGATGTGCATGTTAGCCATGGCTCAAATCTTTGGTATGCCATGGAAATGGTATTTGGCCAAAGTTGTTATAGTGATAAAGCCATTGCATGCTAAGTGTGAAGCTTGATGATGATGCATGCAAAGATGGATTGTCTACTCTTGAGTAAGACTATGAGTTTTCTCTTTGTTTTATTATGATTGAAGTTGAAAAGGAGCATGATTGTCATATTCGCCATGATGCATTCTTGAGCATGATTCATGCTTTTTGCATGTTAGTTAAAATTTGTGTTTTGGATGGCTATGGACACCTTGAAAATTCGCCATGCTCATATATGCATATATATGATTGCACATTATGTTTGGTTATGAACTAAGTGATGAATATATTGGTTTAAAGAAGAAAATGTGGAAGAATGCTTGTGAAATTGCAAGCACAATTCGGCCTAGCACACATATAAGTGCTTGATGCTATATTATAAGTTTTGGGCCACAATGTGCAAAGCATTAATTAGTAAATTGCATGCTGTTTTTGTGAGGTATTAAGTGCAAAATTGACCTCAACATGTACATGAATATTCGCCTTGGGTAGCCTATTGAAGGCCTTAGCATTTCCTTGATGCTCAAATAAATTGTATTGAATTTGCTTGATGTAGTATAAAATGTGCATGACCATTGTGTATTCAAGCTAAAGAGTGGCCATATGACCATTTAAAATCCTTGTCATATTCGGCCATAAGCAAGCACAATGAGGTTTTAATAAATTGAATTTGTTTGAATTAGCTCAAGAGCTAAGAGGGCCACAATTGGACAAGGGGAAGGAAAAGGTGATCGAATAGCCGAAAAAGCCATTCGACAACATCCGAGGTAAGTCCTCAAGAAGTGACCTTACTTGAATTATGTGAGATGAAGTATGGATGTGTATGATTATTGATTTATGTGTGTGTATGAGAAATTGAATGATACCCGGGCTAAGTCCCGAAGGCGAATATGCTTGTAACTATAATTGCGTTTGAGCCTTAGTAACGAAAATGAATTATGTATGTCCAATGATAATTGATGTATGTGTTCATGGGAAATTGAATGATATCCGGGCTAAATCCCGAAGACAATTATGCTGGAAATTATATCCGGTTAAGACCGAAGGCAATTGTGCTAGTGGCTATATCCGGGCTAAGACCAAGGCATTCGTGCGAAGTTATTCTATCCGGGCTAAGACCAAGGCATTTGTGCACGTGATTATATCCGGTTATATTCAAGAATCTTGGGCTGGAGGTGAGTGTTGGTTGCTGTAATGAATTCAATCAGTACACTCGAAAAGCCCAAAGGATAAGGTACGTTATATGTGCATTGGAAAGTCGACATGTTTGAGCAACATTCGCTCAATCGACTAATGAATTTCAGTTATTGAATTGATTGATACTTTGTGAAATTATATAATGATGAAGTGTGAAGTAAGAATGTGTATAAATGAAATGATGCATTTGGCTATGTGAATGTATTGCTGTAATTAGAGTTGATTATATTCCTTGAGACTTACTAAGCATAAAATGCTTACCCGTTGCTTTGGCTCTCGCTTTTTTGTTAGATTTCGTCAAGCAATCGGATTTGGGATCGTTGAAGTCGAAGTCATCCACACTATCAAGCCTCCATTTTGGTATAAATTTTTGGTTGAACTTGAGATGGCATGTATAGGACTACCTCATGTTTGTTGAATATGTTGTAATGTAAGTATGTACGGCCATGCGAAAATGGCTTGAAAAGGGAAGCATGAACTTAGACTAATTGTGGTTTGTATATATATATTTGGTGTCATGATGTGGCTATGGCTTGGAATTAGGAATGTTGGTCATATGATCAGCCATTGGTATGGTTAAAATGATCATATATGAACCTATGTATGGCAAGACTAGTTGATTCATGGAGACTACCAAATAGGTAAGCCCTACCTTAAAACAGATGCTGCCAGCTGCAGTGGCGTGAATGTGAAAAATCACCAAAATTCATAGGAATGGAATTAAATAGTGAATAAGCTATGTAAATGAACCTTGATGAGTCTATTTTCTTATGGAAGAAACGAAATGGTCATAGGAGTTACAGGTTAAGAGATATTAAAGCTATTGTGAGACAGGGCCAGAATGGTTTCTGGGTTCCCTGTCGCAACTTTAAAAATTCACTATAAATTATCCCAAAAGAATTAGGAGACATACCTTATATTTACAGATTCAATTTTGAGTCTAGTTTCATTAGAAACAAACGGCACCAGCATTAAATCCCTGTACAGAGAGATATTCAAGTTATACCGCGCGAAGGTCAGAGCAGTCGATCCCTGTAACATGGGTGACTTTAACTAATAAACTGTACCAATTGGCCCGACCAAAAATTCTAGAAATAAATCCATGGATGGATATATGAGTCTAAATTCAGGGAAAATTTACAAAACCAGTTTCCGAGTTTTGAAACTCGAGATATGATTTTTAAGGCGACAGTGACACAGTTTTTCCAGCCTGACTGGAAATATCCAATGGATGGGCAAAACAAGTGAACTTGGCTTGCTAACCCCTCGTGTCCGACACCGGCGATGGTCTCGGGTTCGGGGTGTTACATGCAAGGGGAAACACTAAGGGGGTGAGCTACACGAGCTCAATGTGAGCTCAAAATGATTATGAACAGATTGCAGAAGAGAACCCCAGATGACAGTTCAATAGTGAAACACACTTACAGATATATGCAGAAACAGATACCAAACACGGAACCAACACCCCAACACAAGTAACAGTCAGAGCACACCAAGTACTCACAGAATACTTAAACAAACGCGTATAAATGCAGTCAAGTGCTAAAACCCACCCATCCAACCAACACACCTCTTCGTCCCTCGATTACACCCCAAAAGAGTTGTTAAAGCTCATCCAACCAATCACACCAAATAAGACCTCGAAAGGCCCATCAAACCCTACACACCATGAACATGGACTAAACCACTCAAATAATAATACGCAGCAGGGCTAGCGTATATGTAGTACAGTGCAATACGGTAGTCCGCTATACAGACATGCTGCAGTTTAAATTGCCAGATCAGATAATAGTACGCAGCAAGGCTAACGTACATGCGGTACAATATGGTAAACCGTTGTATGAATAAATTACAGTAGAACTGCCAGATTAGATCAGAACCAGTCTCCCTTCACTTCGCAACCAACCCAAAAATTTATTTTATGCAAATGTATGTATGCATACAATCTCACAGAAATGATGAACACAATGACAGACAATCAAATAGAAGCAGAAATGCACACACACTTAACAAACTGGGTTCAGAACCAATCATCTCACACAACAGTCACAAATAACACATATGTCGAAGCCCCATTCAGAGTTCTAGTTACCCCCACTAAAGAATAGCCAAAGGTTGAGACACACAGACACATTCTTAAATAAAAAACATACTCAAAACCAATAGTAAATAACTTAGAACCACACGGCCGTGTGCTCCGACCGTATGGAAAAACCTAGACTGTGTGGGGGTCAAAACGCCCCTGTGGCAGAGGCACACGCCCGTGTGAGCCAGGGACACGTCTATGTGAACAGGACGTGTAACTCTCTATCCCTTTGTGCTAAAATAGAGTGCAGGGCATACACGACCATTTGAGGGTCTTACACACCCATGTGCCCACCAGACACGACCATGTGTCCAAAACACACGGTCGTGTGGGATTCCTAAATCCCCAAAATCAGCCACACGGCCATGTGGCTAGACCGTATGGCACCAAATCACTAAATCAATAGTTTCCAAACACACACGCTGTAACACCCCTAACCCGTAACTGTCACCCAAATAGGGTCGTAAGGCATTACCGAATTAAACACGATCTCTAACGAACACAAATATATATATAATTATTGACAAACGTAAGTCTCAAAGATTAATTAAAATTAACTTCATAAATTAATATATTCTTTAAATTAGAACATTCCACTTCATGTACATGTAAATAGTCTTATTATCCACATGAAACAATAATAATAATTATAATCTATATATTGCATTATATCCATTCACTACTTACGTTTAATTAATAAAATCTTATAACCATCATATGTATATAAATAATAAACACTTGTAATTATAATCACTTTACACATGTACCAAGCATGCAAAATCTTAAATAATATGGCAAGTCTAAGTGTTATACACGCATATCATAGCTTAATACATAAATGAATTTTAGAATTTGTATCAAGCACATTACTTTCTCTTTACTCAAAATTTTTTATGATTTTTTAAGAATACAATGACCTCAACCGAATATACATATCATCAAACAGATCAAATGTATATTATGTTTACGTACTTGACATAGACTTAATATAAAACTAGACATTTATACTTATAACTTTCTCATTATGAATGCTTTCTACCTAAGCATTTAACCAAAATCCAAAGCTAAACTCATCATTAAAATTATAAATAGATATCAATTAGCTAACTAGATTATCCATGAACCATATACATTATTAAAACACTGCCGCATATAACATTTACTATCATATAATAATAAACACACTAAACATTCATTATACCTTTACTCTTTCTTGGTCAAAACCTGCTGTTTAAGAATCACATGCAAAACCAAACATCCAACTTCAATTACTAATCAACAAGTTCATTAAACATTTGACTAAAGATTTATAAGACCAAGCCTAACATAACACGCAAGCTACTTTCAAAGCATATGACACTCACCTCACATACTTTGCATTCAAAGCAAGCAATTTAATGGTCAAGATTAATTAAAACCTTACTTAACATAATTGGATACTTATATAATAACTTAGCCATTTTCGCATGGCATTATACATAACCAACCTTCATCATTTTTTTTTCAAAATATAATCTAGCCTATACATGCCATAATTTAAGTTTAGCTAATAAGATACCAAAACAGTAGATAGTGTGATGAACTTGGCTGACAATCCTCGAGCTTGTAGCTTGGCTTCAAAATCTATAAAACCAAAAATCATATACACAAGTAAGCTAACATAACTTAGTAAGTTTAAAACAAATAAACAACTTTGTAATATAAGCAAATTAATTGAACTAGCCGAATTATATTATCATTATCCATGCTCAAACGTAAGTCTATAAACGAAGTAAAAAAATACATTCTATGCACCATTATTATCATGGTCGAATGTTCACCTAAATTATTTAGTCGGGATTATTCAACTTTCAAACCAAGACATCAAATAAAATCACATACACATTTATACATTCAAATAAACTCAAGAAAACATAACATGACATTTAACACACACAATTTCCTATGTAGCCGAATATATACAATTACACATATGTATATATACATAGTTAAAAACCTTTTTAATAAAACTTAAGTTACTCATCTTCAAACCGAAATTATATATTATACCCATACATGTTCACTAATAAGTTCATTTACAACTTGTAACATAAATAACTTAGCTTGCTTACCTTGTTTCTATAAATAATAGATTATTACATACGTGATCGTTAAGCTCACATTTCATATTTATTCACAACTTATTCATGCCCGATGAACCATTTGGAATTGGGTAGGACTCGGATTATCACACACATATCGATGCCACTAACCTAGACAGGGTCTTACTCGTAAGCACATATCGGAATCACATATCGATGCCATGGTCTTACTTAAACACAGATTTCGGAATCCTATGTCATGACATATGTATCCTAACTATTCCTAGGGTTCATACAGGGCTTTCGGACGTCATAACTCGGTCGAGACAAATTTGGAAATGTAGTAATCCGACATTTTCACATTTGGCTTTAGTAATTATAAATTCATACATTTCATAACAGCAAGTATCTCTAGCATTTAACTATAATTAAACTCGTTTATTTTTTTATAAACTTACCTCGGACGTCGTAAAACGGAATCGGGCAGCTAGTCGACAACTTTCGTCTTTCCCTGATCCAAATCCGATTTCTTTAGTTCTTGATCTAAACATATTCAAATTAAGCTCATTCAAATATATTTTCATTCAATTTAGTCCAAAAACACATAAATAGGAAAATTACCATTTTACCCTTAACATTTACAATTTTTACAATTTAGTCCCTATTGTACAAAACACAAAATACACAAAATTTCACAACACCCAAGTTAGGCCGATTAGTACCCATGCTCATACAAGTCCACATATTTTATCAATTTCACATTTTAGTCCCTCAAATTATTATTTTTGCAATTAAGTCCTAATTACTCAAAATCATCAAAAACTCCAATACAAAATGTGTTAATCTAAAACATATCTTTCAATTTTCATCATCAAACAACAAAAATCACAAGCTATCAACAATGACACAACTCAAAATATCCATCAAAATCAAAAATTCAAGCATGGGTTTTGTAGTACTCGAAGCAACGATCTCAAAAACGTAGAAATTATCAAAAACCGATAAAGAACGAACCTTGAATTTAGCTTACAAGATGATCGAACCCTAGTTCTTTTTCTTTTTCTTTCTTATTTATGGTTTCAGTGGATGATAATATATGAACATAACTTAATTTATTTTTATGTTATATAATATATAATAACTTAACATTATTTTATTATATTATTTTTAACCTTAGTTTAAAATATTATTTTTTTTCAATTATAATTGTCCATTATCGTCCACCCATTTTAATAATGGCCTATTTACAACTTAAAGTCTCCCATTCAATAAGCCAACATCAATTTGACCCTTATACTTAAAACTATCAAATTTTAAATTTACGCTATTAAGTCCTTTTATTTAATCGGACACCTAAACGACAAAATTAAATCATGAAAATTTCACAGATATAAATTCACACAAAATAAACACAGAAAATAATTTTTAAGTATTTTTCTGACTCAAATTCGTGGTTCCAAAACCACCATTCCGATTAGGGCCTAAATCGGGCTGTTACAACTCTCCCCCTTTAGGGATTTTCGTCCCCGAAAATCTTACCAGTGAATAGATTCGGATAACGTTCTTTCATTGCATCCTCTGGTTCCCATGTTGCTTCTTCAACACCGTGTTTATGCCACAATACTTTAACTAACAGAATCTTCTTATTTCTCAACTCTTTAGTCTCACGAGTCAGAATGCGAATCGGTTCTTCCTCATAGGTCATATCAGGCTGAATTTCAATCTCAAACGAACTAATCACATGTGAAGGATCAGATCGATACCTCCGAAGCATCAAAACGTGGAATACATTCTGGATCTTTTCTAACTCAGGTGGAAACAATAGTCTATAAGCAACCGATCCGATACGCTCTATAACTTCATACGGCCCAATAAACCTCAGACTCAATTTGCCTTTACGACCAAATCTGAGTATTTTCTTCCACGGTGATACTTTCAAGAAAAATTTTTCTTCAGGTGATACTTTCAAGAAAACTTTTTCTTCAATCTGAAACTCTATTACGTTTCAAGTCCGCATAAGATTCTTGACGATCTAATGCTACTTTTAAAATTTCACGGATTACTTTCACTTTCTGTTCAGTTTCTCTGATCAAGTCGACCCCGTGTATCTTATTTTCACTGAGCTTAGTCCAGTACAATGGCGTACGACATTTACGACTGTACAAAGCCTCATAAGGTGCCATTTTGATACTCGATTGAAAGTTTCTATTATACGCAAATTCAATAATAGGCAGGTATCGTTCCCATGTACCTTTAAACTCGAGAATGCAACATCTCAACATATCCTCAAGTATTTGAATGATTCGTTCAGATTGGCCATCTATTTGTGGATGAAAAGCAGTACTAAAATGTAATATTGTACCTAGTGCATCGTGCAGTTTCTTCCAAAACCGCTATGTAAACTTCGGATCTCTATCCGAAACAATAGATATAGGCACACCGTGTAATCTCACAATCTGAGAAACATACAATTCGGCCAGTTTATCAAGTGAGTAGTCTGTACGGATCGGAACAAAATGAGCTGATTTAGTCAACCTATCAACAACAACCCAGATTTCATCTTTCTTGTTCGGTGTCAACAGTAAACCAAATACAAAATCCATCGTAACTCTATCCCATTTCCACTCAGGTATCATGGTAGGCTGAAGTAATCCTGAAGGCACCTGATGTTTAGCTTTTACTTGTTGACAGACTAAACATCTTGTAACAAAGTCGGAAATGTCTCGTTTCATACCATGCCACCAATAAAGTTGTTTCAGATCATTGTACATCTTTGTACTACCTGGGTGAATAGATAATCGACTGCTGCGAGCTTCATTCAAAATCATCTGAATCAACTCTGAATTTCTCGGAACGCATATTCGATCTCTGAACCTCAAACAGTCATCAGCATCAACTCTGAACTCTGAATCAACATTCGTCTCAGACTAAGATCGTTTTACAATCAATTCATGATCAACCTTCTAGGCATCACATATTTGTTGAACAAATAATGGTCTAGCTTTCAATTCAGCTACTATCGAACCATCATCAGACATAGCCATATATGTATTCATTGCACGTAAAGTAAATAGTGATTTTCGGCTTAAGGCATCAGCAACAACGTTAGCTTTTCTCGAATGATAGTCAATCACAAGCTCGCAGTCTTTTAGCAGTTCTAACCATCGACGTTGTCTCAAATTCAGATCTTTCTGAGTCATCAAATATTTCAGGCTTTTGTGATCAGAATAAACATGACAAGTCTCGCCGAACAGATAATTACGCCAAATCTTCAATGCGAACACAATGGCTGCCAATTCTAGGTCGTATGTCGGATAGTTCTTTTCATGTGGCTTTAACTGTCTAGAGGTGTAAGCTATCACTCTGCCTTCCTGCATCAAGATACAGCCCAAACCATTTAATGATGCATCACTATAAATAACAAATTCTTTACCAGATTCTGGCTGAACAAGCACTAGAGCTTCTGTCAGAAGAGCCTTCAATTGATCAAAACTTTGTTAACACTTCTCTGACCACTCAAACTTAACATCTTTCTGCAATAGCTTTGTCATCGGAGCTGCAATCATAGAGAAACCTTTCACGAACCGTCTATAATAACCAGCAAGTCCTAGAAAGCTTCAGACTTTAGAGACATTCTTCGAAGGTTTCCAATCTAGTATAGCTGAAATTTTGCTCAGATCAACCTGAATACCTGATGCTGATACTACATGGCCCAGAAAACTGACTTCGTTTAACCAGAAATCACATTTACTAAAATTCACATATAACTGCTTATCTCATAAGATCTGCAACATAAGTCTGAAATGTTCAGTATGTTCAGCTTCATCATGAGAGTAGATCAAAATGTCATCTATAAACACAACCACAAACCGGTCCAGATACGGTCTGAAGATCCGATTCATCAAGTCCATGAAAACAGCAGGTGCATTAGTGAGTCCGAAAGGCATAACTAAAAACTCATAGTGTTTGTACCTTGTTCTGAAGGCAGTCTTTGGCACATATGAATCTTTAACTCGCAGCTGATAATAGCCTGATCTCAAATCTATCTTCGAAAATACTGTAGCCCGTTCAGTTGGTCAAACAGATCATCAATTCGTGGTAATGTATACTTATTCTTTATAGTCACCTTATTAAGCTATCTGTAATCAATGCACATTCTCATAGTTCCATCTTTCTTTTTCACAAACAACACATGTGCACCCCACAGAGAGAAACTCGGTCCCGCGAAACCTCTCTCTGTCAATTCTTGCAACTGTACTTTCAATTCTTTTAATTCTGTAAGAGCCATTTGGTACGGAGCTATGGATATTGGTGTTGTCCCAGGCATTAACTCAATACCAAACTCTACTTCCCGAATAGGTGGCAGTCCCGGTAATTCTTCTGGAAACACATCTGAATACTCACATAAAATAGGTACTGATTTAATATTTCTTTCAGCCGCTTTACTGTCGAGCACATAGGAAAAATAAGCTTCTCACCTTTTCCTCACATATTTCTAAGCTAGTATCGAAGAAATCACTGCTGGTAACCCATACAAATCATTGGATTCAATCCGAACAATCTCATCATTCTGACTTCGTAGATCAATGGTCTTTCTTTTACCGTTTACAACAGCATCATGTAATGTTAACCAATCCATACTCAGAATTATGTCAAACTCATCAAAAGGCAGCAACATCAAATCAGCTGGAAAGATCAGATCTCGAACCATCAAGGGACAATTCTTACACACTTTATCAACCATAACACACCGGCCTAAAGGTTTTGACACTCTAATCACAAACTCAGTGGACTCAACAGGCAGAGTCTTACTGAATACTAATGTCTCACATACATAAGAATAAGTAGAACTAGGATCAATCAATGCAATTCCATTAGTATCATAAAGAGTAAATGTACCGGTAATAACATCTGAGGATGAAGCCTCCTCTCGTGCACGTATAGCATAGGCTCTGGTAGGTGCGCGAGCCTCAGATCTGACTGTCGTATCTTTAGTCCTTCTCTGACTACCACTCATATTACTAGCATTTCTGGGTAGTCTACCTCGACCTGCAGTGTTACCTGATCTCTTATTCTGGATGGGATTTTCCTCAGCTAACATTGGGCAATCTCGAATATAATAATCTGTCGATCTACATTTAAAACAGGCCCGATCATGCAACCTGCAACTGCCGGGATGTCGTTTACCACAGTGCTTACACTTAGTTTGATTTGATCTAACATTACCCACACTCGCTACTGAGGTAACTCTCGAGCTCACTGGTGGCCTATTCTGATCCCGTCTGGAGTAACCTGAAGTGGCTTTAGAATGGCTAAAATCATCTCGGAATTTCTTTGATGCCAACTGGAATAACTTACCGAATATTCTTTTGTGTGCATCTCTAGCTTCAAAGTCAGCTTTTCTTTTCTCTTTCTCGAGCTCTTCAGCTTTGCAGGCTCGCTCAACAAGGACTACAAACTCTTTTATCTCAAGTATGCTAACTAACAGTTTGATATCTTCATTCAACCCATCTTCAAATCTTTTATACATTATGGATTCAATAGAAACACACTCTCGGGTATACCGGCCGAGTCTCATGAATTTCCGCTCATACTCAGTCACTGTCATCCTACCCTGTTTCAGCTCCAGAAATTCTTTACGCTTCTGGTCAATAAATCTCTGACTGATACATTTCTTACGGAACTCAGTCTGAAAGAATTCCCAGGTCACCTGCTCTCTTGGAACTACTGATACTAGGGTATTCCACCAGTGGTATGTTGTGTCTCGAAGCAAGGATATAGCACATTTTAAACATTTATCAAGAGTACAGGACAACTCATCAAACACACGGATGGTATTATCAAGCCAGAATTCAGCCCATTCAGCATCATCATCATCAGTGGCTTTAAACTCTTTAGCTCTATGTTTTCTGATTTTATCAACAGTTGGTCTATTCAATCGCAACGGATCACTTACTTGAGGTACAGCAGGCATGGAAGATGGATTAATCGGGGGTGGAGGTTGTTGTGCAGCTGGGTTAGTCCGGATGTATTGAGTGAATTAGTCATTCATCATTTGATAGAAGGCTTGTTTAGCCTCACTTTCTGGATTACTCGAAGTCGGTCGAGAATCAGCCTGCGCTATGCCTTGCGCGGTAGCAGGCGCTACACTCTCGACATCATCAACTACAACTCTGTCGGGATCCATTTACTATATGAAAACACATTTCAAATGTCAGAAGTCATCACACTATCACAATATATAATTATGGCATGTATAGTTAAACTCACACACACTACGTAGTCCTAGAACCGACTAAACCGTAACTCTGATAACAATAAAATGTAACACCCCTACCCTATAACCGTCGTCGAAATAGGGTCATAAGGCACTACCGAATTAAACACGATCTCTAACGAACACAAATATATATATATATAATTATTGACAAACGTAAGTCTCAAAGATTAATTAAAATTAACTTCATAAATTAATATATTCTTTAAATTAGAACATTCCACTTCATGTACATGTAAATAGTCTTATTATCCACATGAAACAATAATAATAATTATAATCTATATATTGCATTATATCCATTCACTACTTATGTTTAATAAATAAAATCTTATAACCATCATACGTATATAAATGATAAACACTTGTAATCATAATCACTTTACACATGTACCAAGCATGCAAAATCTTAAATAATATGGCAAGTCTAAGTGTTATACACGCATATCATAGCTTAATACATAAATGAATTTAAGAATTTGTATTAATCACATTACTTTCTCTTTTACTCAAAATTTTTTTATGATTTTTTTAAGAATATAATGACTTCAACCAAATATACATATCATCAAACAGATCAAATGTATATTATGTTTACGCACTTGACATAGACTTAATATAAAACTAGACATTTATACTTATAACTTTCTCCTTATGAATGCTTTCTACCTGCGCATTTAACCAAAATCCAAAGCTAAACTCATCATTAAAATTCTAAATACATATCAATTAGCTAACTAGATTATCCATGAACCATATACATTATTGAAACACTGCCGCATATAAAGTTTACTATCACATAATAATAAACACACTAAACATGCATTATACATTTACTCTTTCTTGGCCGAAACCTGCTGTTTAAGAATCACATGCAAAACCAAACATCCAACTTCAATTACTAATCAACGAGTTCATTAAACATTGGACTAAAGATTTATAAGACCAAGCCTAACATAACACGCAAGCTACTTTCAAAACATATGACACTCACCTCACATACTTTGCATTCAAAGCAAGCAATTTAATAGTCAAGATTAATTAAAACCTTACTTAACATAATCGGATACTTATATAATAACTTAGCCATTTTCGCATGGCATTATACATAACCAACCTTCATCATTTTTTTTTTCAAAATATAATCCAGCCTATACATGCCATAATTTAAGTTTAGCTAATAAGGTACCAAAACAGTAGATAGTGTGATGAACTTGGCTGACAATCCCCGAGCTTGAAACTTGGCTTCAAAATCTATAAAACCAAAAATCATATACACAAGTAAGCTAACATAGCTTAGTAAGTTTAAAACAAATAAATAACTTAGTAATATAAGCAAATTGATTGAACTAGCCGAATTATATTATCATTATCCATGCTCAAACGTAAGTCTATAAACGAAGTAAAATAATACATTCTATGCACCATTATTATCATATCCGAATGTTCACCTAAATTATTTAGTCGGGATTATTCAACTTTCAAACCAAGACATCAAATAAAATCACATACACATTTACACATTCAAATAAACTCAAGAAAACATAACATGACATTTAACACACACAATTTCCTATGTAGCCAAATATATACAATTACACATATGTATATATACATAGTTAAAAACCTTTTTAATAAAACTTAAGTTACTCATCTTCAAATCGAAATTATATATTATACCCATACATGTTCACTAATAAGTTCATATACAACTTGTAACATAAATAACTTAGCTTGCTTACCTTGTTTCTATAAATAATAGATTATTACATGCCTGACCGTTAAGCTCACATTTCATATTTATTCACAACTTATTCATGCCCGATGAACCATTCGAAATTGAGTAGGACACTCGAATTATCACACACATATCGATGTCACTGTCCTAGACAGGGTCTTACTTGTAAACAAATATCGAAATCACATATCGATGCCATGGTCTTACTCAAACACAGATGTCGGAATTCTATGTCATGACATATGTATCCTAACTATTCCTAGGGTTCATACGGGACTTTCGGACATCATAACTCGGTCGAGACGAATTCGGAAATGTAGTAATCCATCATTTTCACATTCGGCTTTAGTAATTATAAATTCACACATTTGATAACAGCAAGTATCTCTAGCATTTAACTATAATTAAACTCGTTTCTTTGTTTATAAACTTACCTCAGACGTCGTAAAACGGAATCGGACAGCTAGTCGACAACTTTTCTCTTTCCCCGATCCAAATCCGATTTCTTTAGTTCTTGATCTAAACATATTCAAACTAAGCTCATTCAAATATATTTTCATTCAATTTAGTCCAAAAACACATAAATAGGAAAATTACCATTTTACCCCTAACATTTACAATTTTTACAATTTAGTCCCTATTGTACAAAACACAAAATACACAAAATTTCACAACACCCAAGTTAGGCCGATTAGTACCCATGCTCATACAAGTCCACATATTTTATCAATTTCACATTTTAGTCCCTCAAATTATTATTTTTGCAATTAAGTCCTAATTACTCAAAATCATCAAAAACTCCAATACAAAATGTGTTAATCTAAAACATATCTTTCATTTTTCATCATCAAACAACAAAAATCACAAGCTATCAATAATAGCACAACTCAAAATATTCATCAAAATAAAAAATTCAAGCATGGGTTTTGTAGTACTTGAAGCAACGATCTCAAAAACGTAGAAATTATCAAAAACCGATAAAGAACGAACCTTGAATTTAGCTTGGAAGATGGCCAAACCCTAGTTCTTTTTCTTTTTCTTTCTTATTCATGGTTTCGGTGGATGATAATATATGAACATAACTTAATTTATTTTTATGTTATATAATATATAATAACTTAACATTATTTTATTATATTTTTTTTTTAACCTTAGTGTAAAACATTATTTTATTGCCCATTACCGTCCACCCATTTTAATAATGGCCTATTTATAACTTAAAGTCTCTCATTCAATAAGCCAACATCAATTTGACCCTTATACTTAAAACCATCAAATTTTAAATTTACGCAATTAAGTCCTTTTATTTAATCGGACACCTAAACGACGAAATTAAATCACGAAAATTTCACAGATATAAATTCACACAAATAAAAATAGAAAATAATTTTTAAATATTTTTCTGATCGGATTCGTGGTCCCGAAACCACCGTTTTTATTAGGGTCTAAATCGGGCTGTTACACACGCCCGTGTGCCCAAGGGACACGGCCGTGTGGATTGACAAAAATCCCTAAATCGACCACATGGTCGTGTGACCAAACCATGTGGCACCAAATTTTGCTCAAAAACCCTAATTCCTAACTGTACACGACCGTGTGGACCGCCCGTGTGGGGGCACACGTTTGTGTGGCCACCCGTGTGGTCACAAAACCACCCTAAAACAAGTTGTAGAACAAGCGTCCATTACCGAAACTACCTCCCAGCCCTTAATAATTTAGAGCTGTACAAAAAACGCACCCAAATTCAAACCGTTTCACAGAAATTGACCCTTCGATTTGTCACTTCCAAAACACACAACTATGTCAAATTTCACACAAGCAAATCGACAGTTTGATTCAAAAAGAAAGAGTCTAAGATCACACGCGAAATTACAGAATACCACAGAATTGAATCAACCATTCACATATAAATTAAAAGAGTTTCGAAACCCACACATGATTTGCGATTAATGATGTCCCAACACTGACTCGACAACAAGGAAAAGAAACTCTCCAAAATCCGTAAGCAAAAATCGTTTCCCAAAAAAAAAGAAAAGAAAAAAAACCAGGAAGAGGGAAAGGGAGAGGAGAACGTGAAAAACAAGCAGTAATCAAAAAAAGAAAAAAAGAAAAATAAAACTAATCTTAATAATAAAACTAGTTATTAATTAAAAACTTAAAACCAGTTCACTATTTAATAAAATAAAAACATATCACTTAAAACGCAAACCCAAGGACTCAAACCTAGAACCCAGAGGCAAATTAACACATAACAAACCACCAGACCAACAAACTCATTCTGTCACTTCAACGCACAACTAAAAACAATAGCACAACCTATTCATTAACCATAGCCACAAACCTTAAAACTTCTAACCCAGAATTCGGGGTTTTACATCTCAACTGTGTGAGTCACACGGCCTGGCCACACGGCTGTGTGACCTCTGTAGTTTTGAAAATTTTCACTTTTTCTTGAAAAATTCTATATGTTTTCGATTTAGTCCCAACTTGTTTCTAATGTGTTTTTAGGGCCTCGAGGGCTCATATAAGGGACAATATGTATGTTATTGATTGATTTTGCTATGATTGGTGTAGTGAATCGAATGTTTTAAAATTTTTATTTTGTAACGTAAACTCCAGTAATGCTCCATAACCCTACTCTAGTGACGGATACGGGTTAGGGTGTTACACTACCAGCAATAGAAACAACAAGAATCGAGTCTCGATTCTCTTTGGAAACCATCGTAATATGTTTTCCGAGATCAAGCAGTCCATCTTTAACCCCTACCTCTATTTCAATAGGTCCTTCAAAGGTTAGATTATAGTGTGAAAAATTCACACTTGGAACATCGGAAGAAGGGTTCCTACCATTCGCATTTATAGAAACCCCTAACCGAAAACTCCCCCACAATCTAAAATAGAATTAAGAGTACCTTGGCCTAAATTCAAATGGGCTTTCTCTAAATTATTCAACCCATCAGAATCTATCCCATCCAAAAAATCTCTATTTTCTTTTTGGGTCATCGCCGAACTTGAAGAGCTTATTTTCCCGGTACCATTCAGTTGGATGGGTTTTTTTTTAACTTGGGCTTTAGCTGATGGAACAGCCCCTTCCACGCTGTTATAAACTCGTCCACCAAAAAGACTTCGGTCCAACTATCCCACCATTTTTACCTTTGTCCAAAAAGCCATTGGACCCTAGCTCCAGCCCAACTTTCCTACCCTTATTAATGATCCCAGATATTTCTTCATCCAAATCTTTTATCCTCTGTCCCTTAAGTTTCTCCCCAGCCCCTTTGCTTTCACCATTTCCCTTGATAGATAGGACTTTGAAATGAGATCCACTAGATCTATTCCCCAATTTCTGGCTCTAAAACCCCGATCTTCCCTGGATATTTTCCTTGATTTCTTCTCCACCAACACCCAAGGGCCATAGTTCACCGAATCAACCTCCCTATTTGTTGACTCTATTGCCGCATCGGATTCTCCGATTCTAACTCCAGCAGATTGCTCTCCCTCTTCCACCACAACCATTTTAGCAGTTGGACACAACTCATTTCCATGGTTGTACCGATTGCAAGTAAAGCACACCACCGACAAAGATTCGTACTCAATGTGTTGGAGAATGCCATTGATCAGAATCTGAGAAATCAGGGATTTATCTAGATTGACAAACACGACCATCCGAGCGAACCTACCCCTAGCCCTATTATCAGTATTAAAATCCAACCCCACAACTTTCCCCACCAATTCTCTAATCTCCAATAGAATTTTCCAGTTATACAAGTGACCCGGAAGACCAGGGAGGCGAATCCAAAACTTAACCAAGCTCAGGTAGGGTTTTGCAGGGTCAAAGTTCGTTGACCAAGGCTGGATCGTTAGGTACTAGCCAAAAACAATCCAATTTTCTTAGTTCAAAACTCTATCATAATCATCTTTGCTTTGGAATTTAACTAAATAATATCTATTTTCAATGTCTATTAGGTGAAAAAGCATCCAAGGTCTCCACAAGTTGGATATTCTGTTTTGGAGAGTCGTAAATCCAATATTCTGGCCAAGTAGCTTAATCACGACCGTCAAAGCCATATCCTTAACTAGTAGCTGGTTAACATTTTCAAAAAAATCAATTGATGAAGTTCTGTTAATATCCAATTTCTTGATATCTCCCTCAACAAATTCCAGATCAGACTCCCTGCCCAACTTTAGTATTTCAGTCAGCCCTCCCTTGGTTGATGACCCTCCCAAGAGCTTATCTTTCCAAGTCACTGTCGGTGTAGGATCCAAATCAACCATAATTGATAGGTCTGAAGCCTTCTGTTGCTCCTTAAGATGGACCTTTTTAGTAGAAAGATCATCAGGTAGGCCACCGTC
The DNA here is from genome assembly GCF_025698485.1 of Gossypium arboreum. Classification (NCBI taxonomy): domain Eukaryota; kingdom Viridiplantae; phylum Streptophyta; class Magnoliopsida; order Malvales; family Malvaceae; genus Gossypium; species Gossypium arboreum. The sequence continues at coordinate 27,626,038 of NC_069080.1, read as the reverse complement.
ATCTTCCTCACCAATGATCTCAACAGAGGAACCACAACCTTTGTCATTCAAGATGTCATTGCATTTTTTAAATTATCTTAAGAGAGGTTAATTGAGTTTTTAAAACTATTTGGAAGCGTTTTTAGTATAAAATTTATAAAAATTAGAGAAATTATAGAAATTTATAAAACTATAAAAAAGTTATAGAAAATTATATTAAATTTTTAAATAATAAATTAATAAAATTATTGAAATGTTACAAAATAAAATTATTAAAATTTTATAAAATGATAAGTAATTTATATTTTTATTTTTAGAAAATTCTATATATTATAAATTTCTAATAATTCTTAAAATTTTAAAATTTTCTATAAGGTTCATAATTTTATAGTATTTTAATAAATTCTAATAGTTTTTAAAACTTTTAATAATTTTATTTTTCTATAATTATTATAAAATAAATAAATTATATAGAAAAATTATAAAAAACTAAAATAAAATTTATAAAATATTATAAATAAATAAAATTGCTATTGCCTTTTGTTTTCCTTCACATTCCCTTGTATCACATCTCTATCCATCCTTGTCATTTATTAACTCCACTTGCATCGCATCTCCTAAACCATTATCTATCACTCTAGTAACTCAACACTCGATATCCCATGTAAGTTTGACCACCATCACATTTTAAATTCCTCATGCCTTATTAACAAAATCAAAATGAAATTTTTTTATATTTTTTATCATTTTAATAATTTTAATATAACTTTCTACAACTTTTTACCTTTTATAATAATTTTTCTAATATTTTCATATTTCTCAAAATATTTTTCTAATATTTTCATTTTTTTGGTTTTCTGTAACTTTTAATTATTTAAAATTTGTAGTTTTGTTAATATTTTTAGACTTAAAACCCTCATAATATAATTTAAAAACAATTAAGTTGTCACATTAGCTACATCATTATCACTTAATGGCTCGGCTTTGATGAAAAATTACCTTTTAGGTATTCAATTGATTGTTTTAATTGAGTGTAATTTTTATTACAAGCTTAATTGATTTATTAATTATTTTAAAAGGCTTTTAAAATTTTAAGGCTATAAAATATTATTAATAAGACTAAAAATTATGAAATAAATAATTTTATTAGGTTAAATTTTATGACTATGTATTGAAATAAATAATTTTTAATAGGTTAAATTTTATGACTATGTATTTATCAATGACATAGGAAAATAATGATTAAGTCATTTTATTGATAGTTCAATGGTCAAGGTTCAAACTTTGTTGATATAATTCTCTCCTCCCCAATTTATAACTTGACATTGTACCATAAAAGTCCATTTACTTTTATTTATTCAAAATTCGTTATTTTACTTTTTGAATTGCTATTTTCAATATTTTGATTAACATTTTTCGTTAAATCCATTTATAAATTAAATTTAACTATAAATTTAACCTTCAATTTTCATAACTTGACAGGATGACTATCACTTTGGACTGGCAAATGGGAAAATCCTAAATTGTTGTTATTTCATTTAATTCTCATTTGGAAAACTCAAGTATTGCTTCCTTCTCATTTAGAAAATTCAAGTAAATTGGGTGGTTAGGTGAAAAGAGAAATTCAACTCACTTTTTCGAGCACCAAATGTTGGCCAAACATAGAAAGAATGTGTTTTGCCATTGATAAGTGTTCGAGGATTAATCTAGCTTAATCTCATTCTATGTTTCCAAGATCATGGTAGCTTAATCTAGCTAGCTCGAAGATTAATTTGCAAAATCGATAAAGTATTAGGGTTTCGCCATTGATAAGTGTTCTTGAATTTTAAAGTTTTATGATAAAAAAATGAAAGGTTGTTGTTAGATAAACAATTTTTGTAAAGAGAATTTTGATGAAATTATCAATTAGAGATTAAATTGAAAAAGATGATAAATTTATGGTAAAATTGTGAAATTGTGAATTATGTGGACTGCTATTAATATGTATAAAAGTTGACTAGGCTTGAGTAAGGATTAAATTGCATGAAAGTCATTTTTCGAGCCTAGGGACTAAATTATAATAAATTAAAAGTATAGGGAAAAATAATAATTTTGCCAAAAAATGTGTGTTGGACTAAATTGAATATGAATTATATTGAATTGAGTTAAATTCATTCGTATAGATCCGGTTAGACCTAGTATAGAGTTAAATCGAGGCAAAGGAAAAATATCGGATTAGTCGCATTTGTATCTACATAAACTCACTGGATAAGTTCATGTAATTAAATTCTACATTAATATGTGTTGAATTGAATTATTGTTTGTGAATTGTACAATTTCCATGAATAAATACCGATTGTATATTCGACGATTACCGAGTCCTGTGCGAACCTTATGAAATTCGTAGGATACAAATGACATGTCATTAGGGTTATCGATTTGGTTTGGGTCCTGCATGTGTTGCGGACACACCACAGCTCATATGAGTTTCCTATTATACAGCTCGCATGAGCTTCCCGTTATTCAACTTGAAGGAGCTTCTAGTTTACAGCTCGTATGAGCATACATGAATATAAATTGACGGATTATAGTTTAGTACACCTCGTGTGTACTACCCGTGTATCCAACGGTATTCTAAATGGTTCAACAGGCACAATTCTATTATGAAATCATACGAGTTTGATATGAACTATTACCGGTATATACATGAAATATGATTATTTAATGAATTCAACCATGTGGGTTGGATTTGATATGTGATTTTTATGGCTAATATGTTGGTGATCATGTGTTTAGGCTTTTGGCCAAATTGATTGAGATATTCTATGCTTACTTACCTATTTTGTGGAAATATGGTAAGTTAAATTCTGTACTATACAAACTTACTAAGCTTAAGTGCTTACTATGTGTTATTTTTCATGTTTTATAGTAATTCAGAAGCTCATTTGGGTTGGAAGCTAGTTGGAGCTATTTCACACTATCCATTGGCTCTTTTGGTATTTTCAGTAAATTAATTTCGATTATAATGGCATGTATAGGATATTTTGGCCAATGTTGGTATATAAATGTTTTGTTGAGACAAGCCATTTGAATGGCTTGTGTTTGATGTATTTTGATGTGTTTATATATGTGGCATTAACATATTTAATGTATGTTTGATATGGTTGAATGAAGGAAAAATTATAGGTATATTGATGATTGGTTTAAAATGGTATATTAGGTATAATTATACATATATGCATTTGGTTATCTAGGTAAATATGGATATTTGGTTGACATGTTATTAATTTTTCATTTGAGGTGCCTAAAGGCATATTGGTTGTATATTGTGATAATATATGTTTAAGACTTGATTTTAGCTTGATTTGAATGCCATGTTATGGTTTGTTGATATGCAAATTTTTGTGTTTAGGTTGGCACCAAATTAGGTGAGAAATATGGCTTAGAAATGGTCTATTTTTGTCCAAACAAGCAGAGACACGGGCGTGTGTCTCAGCCGTGTGTCACACACGGCTAGGTGACACGGCCGTATGTCCCCTATATCTTTAAAATTGCGCAAGTCAGTATACTTAATACGGCCTAGGACACGGGCGTATGACTTGGCCATGTGACCCAAGTCAGCGAGTTACACGGGTACAGACACGGGCTGGGACACAGTCGTGTGTCCCTATTTCGAATGCCCACACGGCCAGGCCACACAGCTCTGTGTCCCTTGTAGCTTTGAAAATTTTCAATGTTTTTCGAATTTTTTTGAGTATCTAATTTATCCTAACTTGTTTCTAATGCATATTTTGGGCCTCGAAGGCTTATATAAGGGAAAATATGTTTGTTTTCGGTTGGTTTATGATATGAATATTATATGATATGAAATGCTTAAAATTTCTATCTATTTGTTTTGTAAACTCCAGTAATACTCCGTAGGCGACAAGTTCAAGTTAGGGGTGTTACAAATATTGTGTATCTCAGTTAAGTTAAATTACGACCTATATGGATCTTCAAAGTTATGTAAATTTGAAATTTTGGACTCGTTTGATATTTTAGATTTTAATTTAGTATAGTATATGTTGCTTTGTATGCTCATGGGATTTGTCTCATGAGTATATGTGTTGTTATGTTCCAAATCCTTGAGTTCGGGAGTATGGAACTAAATCATATTATGAACACTACAAGTGAAGTTATTCATAAATGAATATAAGATTATCACAATTTAAATCCAATCAAATATATTATCATCTAGGCAATCTGAAAGTGAGTAATATAATGACAAATTTAGTTGAGTTGTTAGTTAATAATATTGTGCATCTTTCATTAAGTTGTATAACGAACTATATGGATATTCAAGGTTTGGTGAATTTCAAGTTTTAGAGATATTTGGTATTTCAAATTTTGATTTAGTATGATATATGTTGCCTTCATGCTTGTGGGTAGAGGTGTGCATAAGCCGGGTGTAACAGCCCGATTTTAGCTAAATCAGAACAGAGATTTCAGAACTACAAATCTGAGGTCAGAAAATTATTTTTAATATTATTTTTGGTGTTTATAACATGTGATTATATATGTGTGAAAATTTCGTGAAATAATTTTAATGTTTGAGTGCTTAATTTGATGAAAGGACTAAATCGCTTAAAATGCAAAAGTAGCTTGTTATAAGTTAATAGTGTCTATTTGCTATGGTTTATTAAACCAAATGTTCTTATGATGTTATTAGACCATTGATAGTGGATTTTGACATAAATGGCCATTAAATGAATGTTAATTAATGGTTTAATGTTAAGGTTAATTTGGTAATTGTTAAATAGGTTAATTAAAATACACCAAAACATAAATTTTGTCCATCTTTCTTTCTTTTTGAACCAAAACTAGAGAAAAAGAAGACATTTTAGGGCTTTGATATTCGGCTAGCATATTCCTTGATTAAGGTATGTTCTTTGCTTGGTTTTTGATGATTTTTACGTTTTCGTAATTGTTGCTTTGAGTACTAGCTAGCCTGTACCTTAAATTTTGAATTTGTTGATGAATTTATGAAGTAAAATTGTTGAATCTATGTGTTTTGTGATGGTTAATGATGAAAAATGGAATATAAATGATAGATTAATATGTTTTGTTAAGTAATTTTTAGAGAAAATACAAATTAGGGATTAATTTGTGAAAAGATAAAAATGTGGGGTTAAAAGTGTGAATAAATGAAAGATATGGGCTATTAAGGGCATAAGGGTAATTCGGCCAAGCATGGGTCTTATTGAATTTTGTGAATTTTGTGTATTTATGAAATAGGGACTAAATTGAATAAATGTGGAACTTTAGGGGCTAAAGTGTAAAAATGCCCAAATATGTGTTTGTGGATTAAATTGAATGAATAAATGAATAAATGAGTTAATTTTGAATGTATATAGATCAAGAATGAAAGAAATCGGGCTTAGATCGAGGCAAGAACAAAGTACTTGATTAATCAGCTAGTTTTGTTGTTTCTACGATCGAGGTAAGTTCATATGCAAATAAATGTCTTTGAATTGAATTATATATGTTTCATTCATTAAATTGATATGAATGTTGAACAAGCAAATATGAGCAAGAATCGACAAAATTACGATATCCAAAAGTCTCGTACGAACCTTAGGACTAATATAGGATATGAATGTCATACATTAGGCTATCAAGATGTGACTGCATGTAAGACCATGTCTGGGACATTGGAATTGTATTGTGATTACATGTAAGACCATGTCTGGGACATTGGGATCATTATATGATTTCGTGTAAGACCCTGTCTGGGACAATGGCATCGATATGTGATAACATGTAAGACCATATCTGGGATATGGCATTGTATGAGCTTTATGTGATTTTCGAGTATCCTTAACGATTCTGAATGGTTCAACGGGAAAAATCAAGTCGATAAAGAATGTGTGAATGAGTTAAATGGCTCAAGTACGTACGAGATTCATACAAGTAATGAAAGGGAAGTATTTGATGAATTCAATTATGATATTGAATATGTGTACAATGAGAAGGGTTGGTGATCTTATAAATGTTTACTCATAGTTGCCTATTGCTGGAAATGATATTGATTCATGTGATAATTTATTTGTATATGGCTTACTAAGCTTTTAAAATTTACTTTGTGTGTTCTTTCCTTGTTTTATAGATAATCGAAGCTAGCTCGGATTTGGGGATCATCAGGAACATCGTCACACTATCGATCAACTTGTTGTTACTTTTGAAGTTTTGTATATATGGTATATGGCATGTATAGGCTAGTGTCATTTTGGTATGTTTTGAACTTTGAATTTAGCCATGTGAGTTGGCTTGTAAATGGTGTTGTTGATGAAGTTGAATTTGACTTATGTTATGAGTTAATATGTGATATGTGATGTATTTATGATGCCTTATGTTTTGGTAAACATGATATGGTTATTTTGATGGGTTGATGAATAAGTATTTAGTAAATTGTGAATGATGTGTTATGGTTTGAGAAATAGTACGCTTTGGTATAATTTAAGATGATGTTTGGATTCCATTTTGGTTTAGTAAATGCTTGATGATTTAGGTTATGTCTAAATGTGGATATTAGTTAAAGTATCAATTTGATTTGGCATGATTTTGGTTATGGATATTAGTTAAAGTAACCCCTCCAGTTTTTCCACGGCCATGGCACACGGGCGTGTCATCGGCCATGTGATGCAAGTTAGTATGTATGCCCTATTTTCACACGACCTGTGACATAGGCATGTCTGGTGGTCGTGTGAGGCACACGGCCTGTTCACACGAGCGTGTGAACCCTGAATACATGAAAATTTTATAAGTTTCCCAAAGTTTGCAAATGTTATCAGTTTAGTCCCGAACCTCGTTTAAGCATGTTTTAAGGTCTCGTAGAACCTTATAAGGGACAATATGATTATGTTAGATTGATATTTATATGAAATTGAATCATGTATGAGAAATGTATATTGTAATAGGCCAATATTGGCCTAACAGAAAACAAATAAAATAAATAAAACAAAATTTTAATAGTCGAAGTTAAAGTCCATTACAACCCCAAATCTATTTGGCCCAATATGGCCCAAAATGAAATGAACCCTAGCCTAAAATTACAAGGCCCAAACGGCCCAAAAACTAAAACAATTTCAGCCAACCTAGGGAACTCTAGCCCTAGGTACGCCGCAACCCCCAACCTCCAGTGCCACGTCACCGCCGTACTCCCTATACCACCACCGCATGCCTCCACGCCATCTGGCCTCCGTACCTACACAGACACGGGACAACAACAACAAAGAAACAATAACACAAAAACAAAAACGAAGAGAACAAGGGTTGTATTTGTTTTCTGCTATAAAAGCCATGTAATAATCTATGTATTTTTTTTACACGCACAAAGCAATCAATCAAAAACTGAAACAATATTTGGTAGAAAAGGTGGTCTTTCGTTCTGTTATACATTTCTTTTTTACAAGTTTATCCAGAATATAATGTGCACATAAACATATTAAAAAAAAAGTACAATCGGTCTTACCTTTTTTGGGTCAGGAAAGTCGGGATCGAAGGATTCCCTTGGCTTTTTCCAATTCTTTAGAGGGTTTTTAGTTGTTTTAAACCCAGATTTGGGTCGGGGAAGGAAAACGGGTTGAAAAGGGGCCAGTTTCGTGCCTCCGACCACTGTGTACGGTGGTCACCGACATCATACCAACGATGGTCCGATCGCCGGAGAAGGAGACCCCAGAGAGAAACCCCCACCCTTTTTCCCTTTTTTTCAGAAACCATGAGAAAATGATTTTTTTTTTAAAAACAATTTCTCTTTTATAAGCTTTTGGAACGACGTCGTTTGGGGCTGAGTTCAATAGCTCCAAAACAACGTCGTTTGGCCCTCAACCAGCGCATGTGACCCGACCCGCTAGGGGATCCGCGCATTTTTGTTCTGATGGGCTATTTTCCCAATAAGTCCTTCCACCTTTTTTTATTTCGCAATTAAGTTTTCTTTTTTTTTATTTCTGCCCTATAATTTATTACAGTCTTCAAATTAGTCCTATATGAAGTGCAACGTTTTGGAGGGTGGGAATATTTCCCCATTTGGTCCTTCCATGTTATCCGCGCCTTTCAATGTGGTCTCCCCCTTTCTTTTTTATTTCGAATTTACTCCAAATCTCTGTTTTAAAATTTAATTTAGTCCATTTTTTAGTTATTTCACCATTTTGTTAATAAAATTAATCAATTTTATTTTTTTAGTAATTTTATTATTATTACTATTTATTATTAATACTGTTATTATTACTATTACTTATATTTTATTTTTATTATTACTACCATTTCTATTTTTGTTTTTATTTATTATTTATATTATGGTTGTTATTATTATTATTCCTCATTTTCTATTATTATTATTATTATGTAATTATTTACCTAGTATTTTTAAAACATTTATTTTATTTTATCTTATTATTACTTATATATTTACATCTTTTTATATAATTTTAAAACTTTAGATTTTATTATCATTATTATTATTAATATCATCCTCATTTTTATTAATTTTATTTTGAGTTGTCTTATACCATACTTATTTATTTATTTGTTTAATACTAGTTTTCTTTTATTTTCGAATTTTAGTTCTTTTTGTACTTCTTATTTTCCTCTTTATTTTTGGCTTGTTTATTTCCTTTGCACCCCATATTTTTATATTTAAAATTCAATTTTGACCTTTTGCTCTTGTTTTATTATAATTTAAGCCTTAAAACTTTTTATTTTCAATTCGATCCTTAGTTTATGAGATTTCGAAATTTTATTTTTTTACTGTTTCACGCATTGTATTTAATTTCTTTATTTAATTTTAATCAGATGTTTCAATGAAAGTTATTTATTTTCTTAACATTGCTTTTATTTTATTTTTACATTCGGTTTCTTATATAGTTTCTTTTATTATGCCCATCAATTTATTTATTTATTACCCCAAAATTTGGATTTTATCACTTTTTGTTTGTAATCATTATTATTGCAATTGCCATTATTCATGCTGTTAGACATTTTATTTTACCTCCTTCTTTGATTGTTCATTATGAATTGGTTTTATTAGTGTATTTATATCCTTATTATTTATTAGCACGATAATTTTATTCACAAATTATCGTTTTAAATTAAAATACGTTTCATTTAATTATCACACTTATCATTATTCAAAAGTCCTCAAAACAAGGCAATATTTCGTGTTTAGAAATTCGAGAAATCATGTCTTAACGTGCTGGGTTTCAATTTACCGTTAATATCCTTTTAAAATTTCAATGCATGAATTTTGGAAATCATGAGATGATATTGGTATCGAGGATTTGAAATGTCGTATCCTAATATGCTGGATATAATATTTTATTTCGTTGGAACAAGGGAATCACGATATCCACTTCGAGTTATCCAAACATTTTTTAAAGGGATTGTATTTTAAAATCTTTTCAAATTTTCGACATTAGGACATTAATTAATCAATAAGGTACCAATTTTGGGCGTTGCGAGGGTGCTAATCTTTCCTCGCACGTAACGGACTCTCGAACCTGTTTTCTTGAATTTCATAGGCCAAAATCAATATTTTAATAAAATAAAATGTTTTATAGGTAATCTGATCACACCTAAAAAAAAAGGATTGGTGGAGACTCCATATTTCTTTTTAAAGTCGATCCCTGTTTTCGCTTTTAAAATAAAAGTCAACCATTTTTCAAAAATAAAAATGGTTTCGACAGCTTGGCGACTCCACTAGGGGCGAATAAGAGAGTCAAGCCGTAAAATTGATTATTTTATGTCCTTTTGTCGAAAATTGAAATTGAAAAGTTGATTTGAAAAACCATGATTCTTTTATTGCATTTGTTTGTGATCCTTATGATTGTTGTGGTTTGAGTCTCGTAGAATACTCTCGCGCTGCAGTGCATGACCGTTGTGGTTACACCATTTTAAGTAGGAGCGAGAAACTACTCCTTCGTGAGGTTTTACCTCCGTGCAGGATAATGGATCGCTTTTGGGATACATCTGTACCTATTTCTTCGTGAGATTCTTATCTCCGTGCAGCCATAGGGAAATGTATTCCCCTGAACTGAACTCGGTCTATATGAACCTATAATGGGTGAAGATCAAGGAATCTTCCGGTTCGGGTACCTCTACTTTAGAACTAAACTGCATATAGTAAGCCCTAAGATCCTACCCTAAGTAGAACTACTCCCAAACCATAGCGATTATCCGGATAGGTGCTTGATCATTTTCTGATTGCTTTGAGTTTTATTTTCGTATATGATACTGACTTGTTATGTTTTGCTATGGTTGCATAACATTTCATAATAAAAAGGTGTCGATTCACGTTCGATTACTGACTAGAGAGCTTGCCATAGAGAACAAATTCCTTGATAAAGTAGAAGATAATGCGGCTGTCCGTATATGGTCATAGAAAACGCAGGTAAAAAAAGGTGACAGTTTGGCCGAGGGGTACACATCAGAATTATGGGACTTCACCTGTATCAGCGTGATGCAAAATAAACTTCAAGAATTAAAAGAGACATGGGACCAGTGGAATAATGAGATCAAATAGTTATTTTACTGTAACTATAGGGATTTGCTCTATCTACTCGACATCAAGGTGGACAAGTATTTATTACGGGCTCTTGCCCAGTTTTGGAACCCCGCATACAGTTGTTTTACTTTTAGGAGAGTTGATTTCATACGTACTGTAGAGGAGTACATGGCTTTACTTTATTGCCCAAAGATTCAACCCGACGAAGCCTATTCAAAAGTCGTTAACAGCCCGACCTTTTTGAAGAAATTGATGAACATTACAGGGATGAGTGAGCAGTGGATTGCAGCTAGGATCAAGTAAAAAGGAGATTGTAAGTGTATTCCTTGGAAAATTTTGAGGGATTTGATTCTAGCTCATCTTCATACGAAGAAAAGGGTTGATGTTTTCGCTTTAAGTATCTATAGATTAGTGATCTTCCCTAGGGTATTAGGGTACATAGATGAGGCAGTCTCAGTCTTTGATTGTCTTGACAAGCGGGTCACACCTGTCCCTACGATTTTGGCTGAAACTTTCAGATCCTTAAACGCGTGCTGAAGAGTGGGCGAGTGCAGATTTATAGGGTGTGCACAACTTTTGTTGGTTTCGTTCCACAGCCATTTTTGGAAGACGGAACTTCTCCGAAAGCTACTCTCTATTGAAGGAATTAGCGGCTACGCCAAGAAGGAACAACATATCAAGGGAAAAATGGATAGCGATCCTCCAAAATCTCCAAAAAGAGGATGTCGAGTGGAAAACACCTTGGTTGGTTCCCGACGAGATCTTGTATTGATGTGGGGGTTTTCACTGGGTCCCCCTACTTGGGATTTGAGGGCCGTAGGATATGCCCCTCTACTCATATTGAGGCAGTACCGATCAAGACAATTTATACCGGCGACGCACGGGCTAGCTTAATGTGAGTTCTCTTATAAGAGAGACAATTATAAGAAAAAGGTTCGAGAGATTTCTGATGCTTGGAAACAGACCCGTTGGTTGAAAAGATTGGTTGTTGGTTCAATGATGACTCCTGAATACAACGGATGGTTTAGCAAAAAGATTAATGATAATATCCCTAGACCGAGTTTAGAGGGCGCTCGATCAATGGAGGAATACTTGCAAGTGGTCCCATCAGAGCTAGAGATCATAAAGCAAGACTTCAAAAAGCAAAATTTAGAGCTCAGTAAGAAGATAGAACAATTAGAAGAGGAAAAGATGCATCTAAGACTAGATGTCGATGTGCAGAAATTAGAGACTGAGAAATTAAGAAAAAAGAAAAATAAAGCCGAGGAGGATCTGGATAGTTTGAAGACAGATTATAATAAATTACGTCTATCAATAAGAACTACTGGGTTGGGGAAAACTTCAGAGCAGTAGCGTCAAGAGATTCGAGAGGAAAAGATCAAAGTGGATCAGTGGGAAAGGAAATTTCAAGAGGTTCAAACACGAAGTGAGGCTCTAGAAAAGAGTTTGTTGGAAGCCTAAGATGAGAAGATCGGGTGGAAGGCTAGAATAGTCAAATTAGAAAGATCGCTTCATCAACATCGTATCCGTAACTCGGTAATAGAGTTAAAAGCAAGCTTGGATAGAATTGAAGAGCTAAAAAGGAAGGTTCAAGAACTTGAAATTGCACTGCAAAACAGTGAGCTCCGGATTGAGTTTCTTGAAGCAAGTAATGAGCGGTGTAATGAGCAACTCCATCGATCTCAGGATCAAATTAGAGATAGAGACTACATTATAGGTGATGTTGTAGCCCAGATTCAAGAAGTGGCCGATCATCTACAGACTCTAGCAGTTCAGGCTGATGTACTAAGTGTGAGATATGAGTTGGAATCAGACCGAGGCTGAGAGCTAGATTGGTTGCTTAGGAAAGTTAAAACTTTAAGCATTAGGACTAAGCTATATCTGTAATCCGTTTTATGTAAAGGATTTTGTTTTCTAGTAAAGTTATTCTAAATGGAATTGAATCAGAGTTGATGCCTTTTTCTGCATTCATGCATTTGCATTTCATTGCATCATATGCATTAATTTTCAAAAAAAGACCCTAATTAAACAAAATTATTTCAGTTAATCTGGAAACCAACAAGAGTCAACCAACCGAATACCACTACAATACCCGTCGCAAAACCAAAACAATGAATCGGAGATTAGAAAGATTAGAACAGATGCAGAAGGAAATGCAAGAACAAATACAAATACAAATGCAAGAATAGTTGGCAAAAATTTATCAGGATATGAGAGACCAAATGCTTGAATCACAAAGAAACATGATGGACCTACTAACACAACTACTGATTAGTAAGCCAGACAAAAGAAAGGGTTCTATGGCCAATACTGGAAATGACAATAAAGATTCTCCCTACCCCTCTGGTTTCACCCTAGAAAATGCTCAAACATAACACGAGATGCACACGTAAAGTCCATCCGTTACTGAAGTTTACCCACTGGTTTTACCTCGACAAATGCTCAAACGTAATCCGAGATGCATACGTAAAGGCCATCCGTAACAATCAGGCCCCAACAATTTTAGGCCGATGCCTCGATACCAATCAACTATCAAACAGGCTCAGGCTCTAATCCAGGGGGTAACCCTATTAATCCTATAGTCCCTGATCTGGATAACATGGTAGAAGTCGAAAGAGTGAGAATGGAGCTCTCGAAAGAATTAGAAGACCAATGCAGATGGTTAGAAGAGAAGTTCAAAGCGATAGAAAGTGCTGATTATCACTGTGGGATCGACACTAAAGATTTGAGCTTGGTTCCGGACTTGGTGATTCCCCCTAAGTTTAAAACTCCAGAGTTCGAGAAGTATAACGGGACTAGCTGCCTTGGGGCTCATATTACCATGTTTTGTAAGCGAATGACTAGGTACGTCAAAAATGATCAGCTATTGATTCATTGCTTCTAGGACAGTCTGGTTGGTGCAGCATCCAAGTGGTATAACCAATTGAGCTGTACTAAGACCAATTCATGGAATGACCTAGCTCAAGCTTTCATGAAACAGTATAGTCACGTGACGGATATGACCCCGGATAGGATCACTTTACAGAATATGGAAAAGAAACCAAATGAGAGCTTCTAAAAATATGCCCAAAGGCGGAGGGAGGTCGCTATACAAGTCCAGCCATCTCTCCTAGAAAAAGAGACCACTATACTATTCATCAATATCTTAAAGGCTCCATTTATCACTCATATGTTGGGGAGCGCCACTAAAACCTTCTCAGACATAATGATGACTAGTGAAATGAATGAGAATGTTGTGAGGAGCGGCAAAATAGAAGTAGGGGAAAGTACCAAGAGGTCGGCCTAGAGGAAAAGAGAGAATGAAGTGAACAACACGAGTACATATAGCAAAGGTCATTCCAAGTCATTCACTGTAAACCAACCGAAGACGGTAACCGCCAATCATCAGAGTACCTAGAGATAAGAATCCAATACGAGGACGAATACAGAAAGGTTACAGTTCACGCTTATACCCATGACGTATAGGGAGCTGTACTAGAACCTATTCGATGCACATGTAGTGTCCCCTTTCTACTTGAAGTCGCTGCAACCCCAATTTCCCAAGTGGTATGACACAAACACTAATGTGAATTTCACGCGGGAATCACCGGGGATTCGATCGAAAACTGCACCACGTTCAAAAATTTAGTTGAAAGGTTTATTAAAATGGGGATTGTGAAGTTTGACGATCCAGCTGCGCCTAATGTAGCAGGAAACCCGCTATCCAATCATACTGACTAAGGGGTAAATGGGATAAATGAAGGCCGAAGCAAAAAGGTCAAATACGAGGTTGCGGAAGTCAGAACCCCATTGAGACGGGTATGGAAGGAGATGGTCAAAAAAGGATTGATCGTATTGGATTCAAGAGAAGAATCTGAGGAAAAGAGGAACTATTGTGAGTTCCACAACAAGGTGGGGCATGAAATTCAAGAGTGCGTGGAGTTCAGGGCCCTGGTGCAGGACATGATAAACAATAAAGAAATGGAGTTTTAAGAAGAAACCAAAAACCTCGAAGAGGGAAATATATGCGCGTTAGAAGGAGAATTGACGGTGCAGATCTAAAAAGTTAACTACCCCATGGTCATCATATCACGACCCAAAGAGAATGAAGTGGCAGTGCGAATGCCATGAAAATTCATAATTCAAAGACCTACAGTCTTCCCTTATAAAGATAGCAAGAGGGTGTCACGGAACTACGACTGTAATCTGACGATCCCGGGAAAGGAGAACCCGACTGACACTTCAAAAGAGGACCAAGATGTGGGTTCTCATACGCTTAGCGGGAGGCGCTACGATTCAGCAAGCGAGAAAGCAAAACCTGCAAAAGGAAAAGCCATAGTGGTCAAACAAAAGAAGAAAATAACGACCAGACCTGAACCCTCTGTTAACAAGCCGGTCAACGAAGAGGAGGCTAAAGAATTTCTAAAATTTCTAAAGCACAGTGAGTACAGTGTTGTGGAACAGCTGCGTAAACAACCAGCTCGTATCTTGGTGCTAGCCTTACTCTTAAGTTCAGAGGTCCACCGTAGCGCGCTAATAGAAGTTTTAAACGAAACATATGTCGCTAATGATATCTCTGTCAATAAGCTAGACCGTTTGGTTAGCAACATAAGTGCCGATAACTTTATCTTCTTCAATGATGATGAGATACCACCCGGTGGCATGAGGTCGACTAAAGCTTTACACATCACCACACGTTGGAAGGGGTATACGCTACCAGGGGTACTAATTGACAACGGATCAGCGTTGAACGTCCTACCATTAACCACACTAAATAGATTACCTGTAGACAGCTCTCACGTGAAAGCATGCCAGGATTTAGTGAGGGCATTCGAGGGCATAGAGAGAAGGGAATGGGCAGAATTGAAATACCTCTTTTGATCGGTCCAAACACATATGAGGTGGACTTCCTGGTGATGGTTATTAAGCCTTCATACAACTGCTTATTGGGGAGGCCTTGGATACATGCCGCAGGGGCAGTGCCTTCGTCGCTACACCAAAAGTTGAAATTGGTAACAAAAGGCCGGCTGGTGATGATAAATGCTAAAGAGGACATCATCGCAGCAATGACTAGTGACATGCCATATCTAGAGACAAATGACTAAGCAATCGAATGTTTATTTCGGTCTTTGGAATTTGTGAATGTGACATTCATTACTGAAGGGAACAGGATCCCAGTCCCCAGGATATCCAAGACCACAAGAATGGGCCTACAATTAACTGTTGGAGAAGGAGCCCTACAGGGAAGAGGACTCGGGAGACACCTCCAAGGAAGGGTTGAGCCTCTGATGCTAAAAGACAAAGAAAACAGCTTCGGCTTTAGATTCAAGCCGGATACGAAGAAAAAAAAGAAGGAGCTAGAGAATAAACAAAAAAGAAGAAGAGCACATTTGAGAGGGGAGGAAATTAAATGAGAACTAATGTCATTCCCACACATCTCCACGACATTTTTGTCAAGAGGGATTATTCACCCCAAGCAATGGACCCCAAGAAAAGAAACCATAGAAGAAATGTTGAGAAACTTAAGCATTAACGGAATATCTGAAGAGAAAGCGGGAGAAGGAAATTTGTCGGGCATTTGCCCCTACATACCTGGAAGTGTTTTGGGCAACTGGACTGCGAAAGAGATTCATGTAGTTTTTAGAGCTAACTCAAAGTAATGTCCAAAACACACTTATTACTCTAAGCCTCGGAGTAATAAGAATCTTTTGTGAAATTGGCTTATGTTCAAAAACGTTATTTTAATAAAATGCACATTTGTTATCATTTTGAGCAGATATTCTTTTATTCTTTCCATTTCATTTATAATCATATTATACAAATAATTACTCTCAGATTCTTTTGTCCTTTAGACATTCTTTCAAATATTCTTTTATTCTTCATTCATGATCATACCATACAGATAAGTATTCTTAGATTCTTTTGGTTCTTTGTATCTTCCTTCATCCTCATAACAGGTCTCTAGATATCAATGATATGAGCGTCACTGCTAATGACTCAGAGTCTCATTTTGAGCGAGATATGTGTATGGGGGATTCTCAGGATTTTGAAGATGACCGAGGCTGTGACCTATCTCCTGATTTGTTGGGGATGGTAGAGTAAAACAAGAAACAAATCCTACCGCACAAAGAATCAGTAGAAATTGTGAGCTTAGGAGAGGAACAAGAGGTGAAGATTGGAACTTGTATCACCATGGAGACGAAGCGAGACCTTATTGAATTACTTCAAGAATTCAAAGATGTCTTCACATGGTCATACCAAGACATGCCCGGTTGAACACTGATATCATGGTGTATAGACTCCCCATAAAGGAAGAATGTAAGCCAGTTCAACAAAAACTCCGAAGGATGAGGCCTGGCGTCTTGTTAAAAATAAAAGAAGAGGTTAAAAAACAATTTGAAGCCAGATTTCTAAAGATGGTGAAATACTCAGAATGGGTAGTTAACATCGTTCTCGTCCCTAAAAAGGATGGAAAAGTACGAATGTGTGTAAACTACAGGGATTTGAATAAAGCAAGCCTGAAAGATAATTTCCCACATCCTCACATCGACACCTTGGTAGAAAACACGATAGTTCACTCACTGTTCTCCTTCATGGATGGTTTCTCTAGATACAACTAGATCAAGATGTATACTAAAGATATGGAGAAAACCACATTCGTAACCATGTTGGGAACTTTCTGCTATAAAGTGATGCTATTTGGACTGAAAAATGCCGGAGCAACATATCAAAGAGCCATGGTAACCTTGTTTCATGATATGATGCACAAAGAAATCGAAGTTTATGTCGATGATATGATCGTAAAGTCCTGAACAGAGTAGGAGCATGTGCAAGTCCTAAGGAAATTGTTCTTAAGATTGAGAAAGTTTCAGCTAAAACTCAATCCAGCAAAATGTACTTTCGGAGCCAAGTCTGGAAAGCTTATTGGATTCGTGGTTAGTGAGAAATGAATTGAGATCGACCCAGACAAAGTTAAAGCCATATAAAAGTTGCCTCCGCCGCGTACTCAAAAAAAAGTTCGAGGTTTTTGTCGCACTTCTCCTTAAGAAACACAATCCAGGTGTATGGGATGAGGAATGCCAAAAGACTTTCGACAAGGTCAAACATTACTTGTCCAATGCCCCACTGCTAATGCCACCCAACCCAAATAAGCCATTAATAATATACTTGGCGGTATCTGAGAACTCCATGAGATGTGTTCTCGGCCAACATGATGAGTCAGGAAGGAAAGAAAAAGTAGTATACTACCTCAGTAAAAACTTTACTGAGTGTGAAACAAGGTACTCACAAATCGAAAAAATTGTGTTGTGCCTTGATCTGGACAACCTGAAGGTTAAGGCAGCATATGTTGTATCACACCACTTGGCTCATCTTGAAACTGGACCGTTTAAAGTACATGATGGAGTGAACAGCTTTGAATGGAAGGATGGCCCGATGGCAAATTCTACTTTCTGAATTCGACATAGTCTATGTGAAGCAGAAAGCAGTAAAATGGAGTGCAATAGCAGATTTTCTGGCCAGTAGAGCTTTGGAAGATTACGAGCCCTTGAACTTTGATGTCCCGAATGAGGATATGATGTGTGTTGCAACCACTGAAGAAGGTACTCCAGAAGGACTTTCTTGGAAACTAAACTTCGATGGGGCCTCAAATGCTGTAGGTAATGGAATCAGGGTAGTCTTGGTATCCACAAACAGAAATCATTATCCATTTACTAGTAAATTTTATTTCAATTGTATGAACAACATGGCAGAACATGAAGCGTACATCATGGGTATCCGTGCAGCCATAGAACGCAAGATTAAAGTGCTAGAGGTGTGTGGAGACTCCCATCTAGTGATTTATCAACTCAATGGAGAATGGGAGACAAGAGATCCCAAGTTGATCGATCATCAAAAACTGATCCTTGAATTGATTAAAGAGTTTGATGACATCATCTTCTACTACCTTCCACGGGACAAAAATTAGATGGCCGATGCTTTGGCTACCTTAGCTTCCATGATTAAGGTGAACAAACAAGATGTAAAACCCATCCAGATGAGCATTTATGAAACTCCAGCTCACTGTTACAATATTGAAGAAGATGAAGAAAAAGACGATCACCTTTGATATTAGGGGTGTGCAAAATTCGGGTAAAATCGAAAAAATTCGGTTAACCGACCGAATTTGGTTAATCGGTCAGTTAATCGAATTAATTCTGTCGGGGGTCGGTTAATAATTTTTTGAGTTTTCGGTTAACGATTAATTCGATTCGAAACCAGTCAGTTAACCGAATTTTTTCAGTTTAACTGAAAAATTAATAAATAAAATTATAACATATAAATAGCCCACTATTATCTCAAACCCAATCCAACATAAACCCAAATATCCAATCTAATATATATTAACCCAAGTACCCAACCCAACCCAATTACCCAACCCAATCATAATAATTACAAATAACTTAATAAATAAAAATAAAAATAAAAATCTAAAACTAAAACTAAAAATAAAAATAAAAACATATAATTTTATACAAATAATTCGATTAATTCGGTTAATTTGGTTAATTTGGGTAATTCAAGTAATTCGGTTAATTCGATTAATTTGGTTAATTCGGTTAATTTTATACTTATTTTAACCAAAAATTAAAAAACATATAATTTTTGGTTAATTCGGTTAACCGACTAAATTAACTTAAAAATTTTTGGTTCGGTTAATTTTTTTGAAAAAATTTCAGTTTGATAAACGGTTAAAATTTTTGAAATGTTGGTTAATTCGGTTAATGTTATTTCGGGTCGGTTAACCGATTGAACACCCCTACTTGATATCACGATATATTGCAATATGTGAGGAATCGTGAGTACCCAGACCAGGCAACCGAGAATGATAAAAGGACGTTGAGAAGATTGGCCATTGACTATGTCTTGGATGGAGAGATCCTATACAAAAGAAGAAAGGATCAAGTGCTATTGAGATGCGTAGATGCTATAGAGGCTAAGAAAATCTTGGAAGAAGTCCATGAAGGCGTCTATGGGACACACGCTAATAGCTTTACAATGGCTAGGCAAAATATGAGATTTGGTTATTACTGGTCCACCATGGAAAGGGATTGTATTAACTACGCCAAGAGATGTCATAAATGCCAAATTTATGGAGACAAAATTCATGTGCCTTCTTTTCATCTACATATCATGACTTTCTTATGACCTTTCTCTATGTGGGGCATGTATATGATTGGGCCAATATTGCCAAAAGCTTCCAATGGACATCGATTCATCTTTGTGGTTATTGACTACTTCACTAAGTGGGTAAAAGCCGATTCATATTCCAATGTTACAAAGTCGACAATAAGCAAATTTCTGAAAAAGGGGATCATATGTCGATATGGAATGCCAGAGATGATCATATCTGACAACGCATTGAACTTGAACAATAGTATGATAGCAGAGGTCTACAGTCAATTCAAGATCAGACACCACAACTCATCACCGTATCGCCCAAAAATGAATGGTGTAGTGGAAGTAGCCAGTAAGAACATCAAGAAGATCGTGGGGAAAATCACTGAGACTTATAAGGATTGACATGAGAAGTTGCCATTTGCCCTCTTCGCTTATCGAACGTCTGTCAAGACCTCTACCGGGGCAATGCCTTTCTCTTTGTTCTATGGAATGGAGGTGATTCTGCCTATCAAAGTCGAGATTCCTTCTCTCTGAGTTTTGTCGAAGGTAAAGTTAGATGAAACAGAATGGATCCAGTCTCGGTATGATCAGTTGAATTTGATTGAAGAAAAGAGGCTAAGGACTATCCGTCATAGCCAAATGTACCAAAGACAAATGATGCGAGCCTATGAAAAAAGGTTCATCCAAGATAATTTCATGAGGGGGACCTAGTACTGAAAAAGATCCTTCCTATACAAAAATATTTCAGAGGGAAATGGATGCCAAACTGGGAAGGACTTCATGTGGTAAAGAAAGTCTTTTTTGGAGGAGGATTGATCCTAGCCGAGATGGATGGTAAAAACTTACCCAATCCTGTGAATTCAGATTCTGTCAAGAGGTACTTCACCTAAGAAGAAGAGAGGCCAAAAAAAAAATAAAAAAAATGGAGAGGCCAAGGCAAAAACCCGCAAAGGGCGCTTTGAGACCAAAGGGGTTTTTGAGTTGAAAACCCTAAAACGAGCGGCTCAAATTTTGAATATGGGGCATGTGGTAGTCTTGCCCTCTCAGAATTAACAAGAAAGAAGAACATTACATCTTGGGGCATCAACAAAATACTTGAGATCTCCTGAACACACATCTAGCTCGAAATAGTCTTCGAGAAGTTTGAACAGAGAAGCTCGTGCGGTGATATCTGGGGCACCTTTTTCTCATCTTATTAATTTCGTACCTTAGCAAATTTGCTATCTTCATTAATTTATTCACTTCGAACTTTGCTCTCAATAAAATTCCATGTTGTCTATTATGATAACCCCTTTCAAACATTTTTCATTGAAACAACGATTTTTAGACTTATAATATTCACATAATAGATGTGCATATTAATCTGGAAAATTTCTAAATAGTATAAGGACCTGAAACATGACCACTAGTCAGAACTAACCAGATTCAAAAGTTGGAAACATTGAAAAAAGAATAGTCCAAATTGTGACTATTTCTTCAGATTTTCTGTCAAAGATACCGGCTAAACAAGAAGACACGGTAGCACATCAGTGATAGAGCCTTGATGAACAACGAGTGATGAAAACCTAAGTATTAAAAAGGGATCACTCCCGAAAAATGACTTTCTGCATTTATGCAAATATCATTTGTACATATCAAAATAGGAGCATTTGATTCATTCTGATCATAGCATCCTAACTATTTGGAATAAATATAAGCCCATGAAATCGATTCTACAGGTCATATTCCCTAGAGGACGGTGTAACAAGATCGGTGAATCCACAAATCCCATACCCCTGAAGTTGCAGTGGGATGAATTGAAGTTATAATGGCAGATCTTATCTCCCTGAAGTTGCAGTGGAGCAGATTGAAACCACTAAACCTTATCTCCCTGAAGTTGCAGTGGAGCAGGTTGAAGTTAAAGTCTTATCTCCTTGAAGTTGCAATGTAGCAGACCGAAGATAGCGAATCTTTTTCCTGAAGTTGCAGTGGAATAGATTAAAGCTATAAATAAACAGATCTCATAGGAATATCTTCTTACAGACTTGTTTATGAGAAGAGTTGTCATTTACCGTTTGAATTAGAACATAAAGCATTTTGGGCTATAAAATTTCTAAACTTTAACTCCAAACTTGCAGGTAAAAAGAGACTAATACAGCTGAACGAGTTAGATGAATGGCAAGCTAATGCCTATGAGAACTCACGATTATACAAGGAAGCAACGAAGCGCCGCCACGATGCTCGTTTAAAGTAACGTAAGCAATTTGAAGTTGGAGATCTTGTGCTATTATACAACTCAAGGCTTAAATTGTTTCCTGGGAAGCTTAAATCACGATGGTCAGGTCCTTTCGTATTCCAAACTGTCTTTCCATATGGCACAGTGGAGGTAAGTCACCCATCCCAAGGCACTTTCAAGGTAAATGGACATCGTATTAAAATTTATGACGATGAGAAATTTAAAGACGATGGAGAAGAGCTATGGCTCTATGAACTTTCCTAAACATACTCACAAGGTAAAGTTGAGCTTAGACTCTAAATAAGCGCTTTTCGAGAGGCAACCCAAACACTAACCCCACTAAGTAATTTTAGTTTGTATTTCCATTTGTTTTACAATTTAACTGCTGGTATTTTTGGCACACATGGCCTCGCACACAAGCGTGCTTTAGGCAGTGGGAACTCCACGGGTGGAAACACGGGCGTGTCCATGGTCGTGCTAAAACAGGACAAACATTTTCTTCCCAAGATAGGATGGCACACGGGCTGCGATAAATAGCCATGGCGTTGTGATACGGTCGTGTGCACCACACGGTTAAAGGACACGGGCGTGTCCTAGACCGTGGTGAAACTGCACTTTAATTTCTCAAATAAATTAGCGGAGACACGGCATATTACCCTGGAAAATTTCTAAATAGTACAAGGATCTGAACCAGGACCACTAGTCAGAACTAACCAGATTCAAAAGTTGGAAACATTGAAAAAAGAATAGTCCAAATTGTGACTATTTCTTCAGATTTTTTGTCAAAGATACCGGCTAAACAAGAAGACACAGTAGCACATCACTGATAGAACCTTGATGAACAACGAGTGATGACAACCTAAGCATTAAAAAGGGATCACTCTCGAAAAATGACATTCTGCATTCATGCAAATATCATTTGTACATATCAAAATAGGATCATTTGATTCATTCTGATCATAGCATCCTAACCATTTGGCATAAATATAAGTCCATTAAATCGATTCTACAAGTCATGTTCCCTAGAGGACGATGTAATAAGATCGGTGAATCCACAAATCCTATACCCCTGAAGTTACAGTGGGATGGATTGATAGCAGATCTTATCTCTCTGAAGTTGCAGTGGAGCAGGTTGAAGTTAAAGTCTTATCTCCCTGAAGTTGTAGTAGAGCAGACCAAAGATAGCAAATCTTTTCCCTGAAGTTGCAGTGGAGCAGATTGAAGCTATAAATAAACAGATCTCATAGGAACATCTTCTTACAGACTTGTTTATGGGAAGAGTTGTCATTTACCGTTTGAACTAGAACATAAAGCATTCTGGGCTATAAAATTTCTAAACCTTGACACCAAACTTGCAGGTAAAAAGAGACTGATGCAGCTGAACGAGTTAGATGAATGTTGAGCTAATGCCTATGAGAACTCACGATTATACAAGGAAGCAACGAAGCGCCACTACGATGCTCGTTTAAAGTAACGTAAGCAATTTGAAGTTGGAGATCTTGTCCTGTTATACAACTCAAGGCTTAAATTGTTTCTTGGAAAGCTTAAATCACGATGGTCAGGTCCTTTCATAGTCCAAACTGTCTTTCCATATGGCACAGTGGTGGTAAGTCACCCATCCCAAGGCACTTTCAAGGTAAATGGACATCGTCTTAAAATTTATAACGGTGAGAAATTTAAAGATGATGGAGAGGATCCACGGCTCTGCGAACTTTCCTAAACATACCTAGAAGGTAAAGTCGAGCTTAGACGCTAAATAAGCGCTTTTCGAGAGGCAACCCGAACACTAACCCCACTAAGTAATTTTAGTTTATTTTTTCATTTGTTTTACAATTTAACTGCAGGAATTTTTGGCACACATGGCCTCGCACATGAGCGTGCTTTAGGCTGTGGGATCTCCACGAGTGGAAACACGGGCGTGTCCATGGCCGTGCTAAAATAGGACAAACATTTTCTTCCCAAGACAGGATAGCACACGGGCTGCGATAAATAGCCATGGCCATGCGATACGGCCGTGTGCATCACACAGTTGAGGGACACGGGCGTGTCCTAGACCGTGGTGAAACTGTACTTTAATTTCTCAAATAAATCAGCGGAGACAGGGCATATTACTCTGGAAAATTTTTAAATAGTACAAGGATGTGAAACAGAACCACTAGTCAAAACTAACCAAATTCAAAAGTTGGAAACATTGAAAAAAGAATAGTCCAAATTGTGACTATTTCTTCAGATTTTCTGTCCAAGATACCGGCTAAACAAGAAGTCACGGTAGCACATCATTGATAGAACCTTGATGAACAACGAGTGATGACAATCTAAGCATTAAAAAGGGATCACTCTCGAAAAATGACATTCTGCATTCATGCAAATATTATTTGTACATATCAAAATAGGAGCATTTGATTCATTCTGATCATAGCATCCTAACTATTTGGAATAAATATAAGCCCATGAAATTAATTCTACAGGTCATGCTCCCTAGAGGACGATGTAATAAGATCGGTGAATTCACAAATCCCATACTCCTGAAGTTGTAGTGGGATAGATTGAAGTCATAATGGCGGATCTTATCTCTCTGAAGTTGCAGTGGAGCAGATTGAAGCCACTAAACCTTATCTCCCTGAAGTTTCAGTGGAGCAGGTTAAAGTTAAAGTCTTATCTCCCTAAAGTTACAGTGGAGCAGATCGAAGATAGTGAATATTTTCCCTGAAGTTGCAGTGGATCAGATTGAAGCTATAAATAAACAGATCTCATAGGAACATCTTCTTACAGACTTGTTTATGGGAAGAGTTGTCATTTACCGTTTGAACTAGAACATAAAGCATTTTGGGCTATAAAATTTCTAAACCTTGACTCCAAACTTGCAGGTAAAAGAGACTGATGCAGCTGAACGAGTTAGATGAATGGCGAGCTAATGTCTATGAGAACTCATGAATATACAAGGAAGCAACGAAGCACCGCCACGATGCTCGTTTAAAGTAACACAAGCAATTTCAAGTTGGAGATCTAGTCCTGTTATACAACTCAAGGCTTAAATTGTTTCCTGGGAAGCTTAAATCACGAAGGTTAGGTCCTTTCATAGTCCAAACTATCTTTCCATATGGCACAGTGGAGGTAAGTCACCCATCCCAAGGCACTTTCAAGGTAAATGGACATCGTCTTAAACTTTATAACGATGAGAAATTTAAAAACGATGGAGAGGAGCTACGGCTCCGTGGACTTTCCTAAACATACCCACAAGGTAAAATCAAGCTTAGACTCTAAATAAGCGCTTTTCGGGAGGCAATCTGAACACTAACCCCACTAAGTAATTTTAGTTTGTTTCTCCATTTGTTTTGCAATTTAAATGTAGGTAGTTTTGGCACATACGGCCTCGCACACGAGCGTGCTTTAGGCCATGGGATCTCCACGAGTGGGAACACAGACGTGTCTATGGTCGTGCTAAAACAAGACAAACATTTTTTTCCCAAGACAGGTTGGTACACGGGCTGCGATAAATAACCATGGTCGTGCGATACGGCCATGTGCGCCACACGGCTAAGGGACATGGGGTGTCCTAGACCGTGGTGAAACTGCACTTTAATTTCCCAATTAAATCAGTAGAGACACGGCATATTTCTCTAAAAAAATTTTAAATAGTACAAGGACCTGAAACAGGACCACTAGTCAGAACTAACTAGATTCAAAAGTTGGAAACATTGAAAAAAAAATAGTCCAAATTGTGACTATTTCTTCAGATTTTCTGTCAAAGATACCGGCTAAACAAGAAGACACGGTAGCACATCAGTGATAGAACCTTGATGAACAATGAGTGATGACAACCTAAGCATTAAAATGGGATTACTCTCGAAAAATTACATTCTGCATTCATGCAAATATCATTTGTACATA
This sequence comes from Gossypium arboreum, assembly GCF_025698485.1. Taxonomy (NCBI): domain Eukaryota; kingdom Viridiplantae; phylum Streptophyta; class Magnoliopsida; order Malvales; family Malvaceae; genus Gossypium; species Gossypium arboreum. The sequence continues at coordinate 27,600,299 of NC_069080.1, read as the reverse complement.
TCAAAATAGGAGCACTAGGTTCATTCTGATCATTGCTTCTTAACCATTTGGCATAAATATAAGCCCATGAAATCGATTTTACAGGTCATGTTCCCTATTAGACGGTGTAACATGATCGATGAATCCAAAAATCCCATACCCCTGAAGTTGTAGTGGGACGGATTGAAGTTATAATGGCGGACCTTATCTCGCTAATGCTGCAATGGAGCAGATTGAAGCCACTAAACCTTATCTCCCTGAAGTTGCAGTGGAGCAGGTTAAAGTTAAAGTCTTATCTCCCTAAAGTTGCAGAGATAGCGAATCTTTTCCCTGAATTTACAGTGGAACATATTGAAGCTATAAATAAACAGATCTTATAGGAACATCTTCTTACAGACTTGTTTATGGGAAGAGTTGTCATTTACCATTTGAATTAGAACATAAAGCATTCTGGGCTATAAAATTTCTAAACTTTGACTCCAAACTTGCAAATAAAAAGAGACTGATGCAACTAAACGAGTTAGATGAATGGCGAGCTAATGCCTATGAGAACTCACGATTATACAAGGAAGCAACGAAGTGCAACCACGATGCTGGTTTAAAGTAATGCAAGCAATTTGAAGTTGGAGATCTTGTCCTGTTATACAACTCAAGGCTCAAATTATTTCCTGGGAAGCTTAAATCATGATGGTCAGGTCCTTTCGTATTCCAAACTGTCTTTCCATATGGCACAGTGGAGGTAAGTCACCCATCCCAAGGCACTTTCAAGGTAAATGGACATCGTCTTAAACTTTATAACGGTGAGAATTTTAAAGACAATGGAGAGGAGCTACGGCTCTACGAACTTTCCTAAACACACCCACAAGGTAAAATCGAGCTTAGACTCTAAATAAGCGCTTTTCGGGAGGTAACCCAAACACTAACCCCACTAAGTAATTTTAGTTTGTTTTTCCATTTGTTTTACAATTTAACTGTATGTATTTTTGGTACATACGGCCTCACACACGAGCGTGCTTTAGGCTGTGGGATCTCCACTGGTGGGAACACGGGCCTGTCCATGGCCGTGCTAAAATAGGACAAACATTTTTTTCCCAAAATAGGATGGCACATGGGCTACGATAAATAGCCATGGCCATGTGATACGGCCGTGTGCACCACACGGCTGAGGGACGCGAGTGTGTCCTAGACTGTGGTGAAACTACACTTTAATTTTTAAAATAAATCAGCGGAGACACGACATATTACTCTGGAAAATTTCTAAATAGTACAAGGACCTGAAACATTACCACTAGTTAGAACTAACCGGATTCAAAAGTTGGAAACATTGAAAAAAGAATAGTCCAAATTGTGACTATTTCTTCAGATTTTCTGTCAATGATACCGGCTAAACAAGAAGACACGGTAGCACATCAGTGATAGAACCTTAATGAACAACCAGTGATGACAACCTAAGCATTAAAAATGGATTACTCTTGAAAAATTATATTTTGTATTCATACAAATATCATTTGTACATATCAAAATAGGAGCATTTGATTCATTCTGATCATACCATCCTAACCATTTGGCATAAATATAAGCCCATGAAATCGATTCTACAAGTCATGCTCCCTAGAGGACGGTGTAACAAGATCGATGAATCCACAAATCCCACACCCCTAAAGTTGCAGATGGACGGAGTAAAGTTATAATGGTGGATCTTATCTCGAAGTTGCAGTGGAGCAGGTTGAAATTAAAGTCTTATCTCCCTGAAGTTACAGTGGAACAGACCGAAGATAGCAAATCTTTTCCCTAAAGTTGCAGTGAAATAGATTGAAACTATAAATAAACAGATCTCATAGGAACATCTTCTTATAGACTTGTTTATGGAAAAAGTTGTCATTTACCTTTTGAACTAGAACATAAAGCATTCTAGGCTAAAAATTTTCTAAACTTTGACTCTAAACTTACAGGTAAAAAGAGACCGATACAGCTGAATGAGTTAGATGAATGGTGAGCTAATGCCTATGAGAACTCACGATTATACAAGGACGCAACAAAGCGCCGCTACGATGCTCGTTTAAAGTAACACAAGTAATTTGAAGTTGGAGATCTTGTCTTATTATACAACTCAAGGCTCAAATTATTTCCTGGGAAGCTTAAATCACGATGGTCAGGTCCTTTCATAGTCCAAACTATCTTTCCATATGGCATAGTGGAGGTAAGTCACCCATCCCAAGGCACTTTCAAGGTAAATGGACATCGTCTTAAACTTTATAATGGTGAGAATTTTAAAGACGATGGAGAGGAGCTACTGCTCCGCGAACTTTCCTAAACATACCCACAAGGAAAAGACGAGCTTAGACTCTAAATAAGCACTTTTTGGGAGGCAGCCCGAACACTATCCCCACTAAGTAATTTTAGTTTATTTTTTCATTTGTTTTACAATTTAACTGCAGGTATTTTTGGCACACACGACCTCGCACACAAGCGTGCTTTAGGCCGTGGGATCTCCACGGCTGGAAACACGAGTGTGTCCATGGCCGTGCTAAAATAAGACAAACATTTTTTTCCCAAGACAGGATGGCACACGGGTTGCGACAAATAGCCATGGTTGTGCGATACGGCCGTGTGCACTACACGACTGAGGGACACGAGCATGTCCTAGACCATGGTGAAACTGCACTTTAATTTTCGAAATATATCAGTGGAGACACGACATATTACTTTGGAAAATTTTTAAATAGTACAATGACCTGAAACAGGACCACTAGTCAAAACTAACTAGATTCAAAAGTTGGAAACGTTGAAAAAAGAATAGTCCAAATTGTGACTATTTCTTCAGATTTTCTGTCAAAGATACCGGCTAAACAAGAAGACACGGTAGCACATCGGTGATAAAACCTTGATGAACAACGAGTGATGACAACCTAAGCATTAAAAAGGGATCACTCTCAAAAATTGACATTCTGCATTCATGCAAATATCATTTGTACATATCAAAATAGGAGCATTTGGTTCATTATGATCATAGCATCCTAACCATTTGGCATAAATATAAGCCCATGAAATCGATTCTACAGGTCATGTTCCCTACAGGACGGTGTAATAAGATGGGTGAATCCACAAATCCCATACCTCTGAAGTTGTAGTAGGACGGATTGAAGTTATAATGGCGGATCTTATCTCCCCGAAGTTGCAGTGAAGCAGATTGAAGCCACTAAACCTTATCTCCCTGAAGTTGCAGTAGGGCAGGTTGAAGTTAAAGTCTTATCTCCCTGAAGTTGCAGTGGAGCAGACCAAAGATAGCGAATCTTTTCCCTAAAGTTGCAGTGGAACAGTTTGAAGCTATAAATAAATAGATCTCATCTCTCTAAAGTTTCAGCAGAGCAGATCATAGCAAACCTTATCTCTCTAAAGTTGTAGTGGAGTAGGTTGAAGTTAAAGTCTTATCTCCCTGAAGTTGTAGTGGAGCGAACTGAAGATAGCGAATCTTTTCCCTGAAGTTGCAGTGGAACAGATTAAAGTTATAAATAAACAGATATTATCTATCTTAAGTTGCAATAGAGTAGATCACAGCAAACCTTATCTTCCTGAAGTTACAGTGGAGCAGGTTAAAGTTAAAGTCTTATCTCCCTGAAGTTACAGTGGAGCAGACTGAAAATAGCAAACCTTATCTCCCTGAAGTTGCAGTGGAGCAGGTTAAGGTTACAAATTCATATCTCCTTTAAGTTCCAATGGAGTAGATCGAAACTACAAATCTCTTCTCATTGAAACTATATTGGAGTAAATCGAAGCTACAAGTCTCATCTTCCTGAAGTTGCAGTAGGACTACTTGAAGAAGAAGAGCACCAAAGAAGTCAAGATTCTGCAAGACCGGGAAAAATTGGCCCTCTTTGAAGTATTTGCTCTATTCTTGTTACACGACAATGAGCAAAGAAGGGCAGCTGTAATAGGCCAATTTTGGCCCAACAGAAAACAAATAAAATAAATAAAACCAAAATTTTAATAGTCCAAGTCAAAGTCCATTACAACCCCAAATCTAATTGGCCCAATATGGCCCAAAATGAAATGAACCCTAGCCTAAAATTACAAGGCCCAAACGACCCAAAAACTAAAACAATTTCAGCCAACCTAGGGAACCCTAACCCTATGTGCGCCGCAACCCCTAACTTCCAGTGCCACGTCATCGTCGTACTCTCTGTACCACCACCGCGTGCCTCCATGCCATCTGGCCTCCGTACCTACATAGACACGGGACAACAACAGCAAAGAAACAGTAACACAAAAGAACAAAAACGAAGAGAACAAGGGTTGTATTTGTTTTCGACTATAAAATCCATGTAATAATTTATGTATTTTTTTTACGCGCATAAAGCAATCAATCAAAAACCTAAATAATATTTAACAGAAAAGGTGGTCTTTCGTTTGTTATACATTTCTTTTTTACGAGTTTATCCAGAATATAGTGTGCGAATATACATATTTAAAAAAAAGTACGATTGGTCTTACCTTTTTTGGGTCAGGGAAGTCAAAATCGAAGGATTCCCTTAGCTCTCTTCGATTCTTTAGAGCGTTTTTAGTTATTTTAAACCCAGATTTGGGTCGGGGAAGGAAAACGGATTGAAAAGGGGTCGATTTCGTGCCTCTGACCACCGTGTACGGTGGTCGCTGACGACAGACCGACGATGGTCCGATCGCCAGAGAAGGAGACTCCAGAGAGAAACCCCCTCCCCTTTTCCCTTTTTTTTTCAGAAACCATGAGAAAATGAATTTTAAAAAACCAAGAGGTCAGCCCCGAGGAAAAGAGAGAACGAAGTGAACAACACGAGCACATATAGCAAAGGTCATTCCAAGTCACTCATTGTAAACTAATCGAAGACGGTAACCACCAATCAATAAAGCACCGCGAGACAAGAATCCAATACGAGGACGAACACAGAAAGGCTATAGTTCACGCCTATACCCATGACGTATAGGGAGTTGTACCAGAACATATTCGACGCACATGTAGTGTCCCCTTTCTACTTGAAGCCGCTGCAACCCCCGTTTCCCAAGTGGTATGATGCAAACGCCCAATGCGAAAATCATGCGAGAATCCTCGCCTTTTTGTTCTGATGGGCTATTTTCCCAATAAGTCCTTCCGCCTTTTTTCATTTCGCAATTAAGTTTTCTTATTTTTTTTAATTTGTGCCTTATAATTTATTACAGTCTTCAAATTAGTCCCGTATGAAGTGCAGTGTTTTGAAGGGTGGGAATATTTACCCATTTGGTCCTTCCATGTTATCCGTGCCTTTCAATGTGGTCTCCCCCTTTCTTTTTTATTTCAAATTTGCCCCAAATCTCTGTTTTAAAATTTAATTTAGTCGCCTTTTTTTAGTTATTTCACCATTTTGTTATTAAAATTAATCAAATTTTTTTATTATTAATTTTATTATTATTACTATTTATTATTAATACTCTTATTATTACTATTACTTATATTTATTATTATTATTATTATTATTATTACCATTTCTATTTTTGTTTTTATTTATTATTTATATTATGGTTTTTATTATTATTCCTCATTTTCTATTATTATTATTATTATTATTATTATTATTATTATGATGATGATGATGATGATGATGATGATGATGATGATATAGTTATTTACGTATTATTTTTTAATACATTTATTTTATTTTATCTTATTATTACTTATATATTTACATCTTTTATATAATTTTAAAACTTTAGATTTTATTATCATTATTATTATTAATATCATCCTCATTTTATTAATTTTATTTTTGAGTTGTCTTATACCATACTTATTTATTTATTTGTTTAATACTAGTTTTCTTTTATTTTCGAATTTTAGTTCTTTTTTGTACTTCTTATTTTACTCTTTATTTTTGGCTTGTTTATTTCCTTTTCACCCCATATTTTTGTATTTAAAATTCAATTTTGACCTTTTGCTCTTGTTTTATTATAATTTAAGCCTTAAAAACCTTTTATTTTCAATTCGATCCTTAGTTTATGAGATTTCAAATTTTTATTATTTTTTTTACTGTTTCACGCATTGTATTTAATTTCTTTATTTAATTTTAATCAAATGTTTCAATGAAAGTTATTTATTTTCTTAACATTGCTTTTATTTTATTTTTACATTCGGTTTCTTCTATAGTTTCTTTTATTATGCCCTTCAATTTATTTATTTATCACCCCAAAATTTGGATTTTATCACTTTTTGTTTGTCATCATTATTATTGTAATTGTCATTATTCATGCTGTTTTACATTTTACTTTACCTCCTTCTTTGATTGTTCATTACGAATTGGTTTTATTAGTGTATTTATGTCCTTATTATTTATTAGCGCGATAGTTTTATTCACAAATCATCGTTTTAAATTAAAATACATTTCATTTAATTATCACACTTATCATTATTCAAAAGTCCTCAAAACAAAGTAATATTTCGTGTTTGGAAATTCGAGAAATCGTGCCCTAATGTGCTGGGTTTCGATTTACCGTTTGACCAAATAATCGAATATCCTTTTAAAATTTCAATGCATTAATTTTGAAAATCATGAGATGATCTTGGTATCAAGGATTTGAAATGTCGTATCCTAACGTGCTGGATATGATATTTTATTTCTTTGGAATAAGGGAATCATGATATCCACTTCGAGTTATCCAAACATTTTTTAAAGGGATTGTATTTTAAAATCTTTTCAAATTTTCGACATTAGGGCATTAATTAATCAATAAGGTACCGATTTTGGGCGTTGCAAGGGTGCTAATCTTTCCTCGCACGTAACCGACTCCCGAACTCGTTTTCTTGAATTTCGTAGGTCAAAATCAATATTTTAATAAAATAAAATGTTTTATAGGTGATCCGGTCACACCTAAACAAAAAGGATTGGTGGCGACTCCATATTTCTTTTTAAAGTCGAACCCCATTTTCGATTTTAAAATAAAAGTCGACCGTTTTTCAAAAATAAAAATGGTTTTGACGTATAATATGTTGTGCTTTGATCCGTAATGCCTTGTAACCCTATTTCGGCGACGGATACAGGTTAGGGGTGTTACACCGGGCTGGGTCAGGTTCAGGTCGAGCTCAACTAAAACTTTAGGCCCTTTTGCTAGGCCCAGGCCAAAAAAATGGGCCTAAAATTTTGCCCAAGCCCGACCTGGATAAAAACGTTAAAACTCGAACCTAACTCGGCCCACCCATATTAATTTTTATATTATTTTTCATATAATTTTAAAATATATATAATACATCAAAAATACTAAAAACATCAAAATAAATATTTCCCAAAAAATTGAAAATAAATTTTAAAAATATGTATACTTAAATAACACTAAGATTGATGCAACTTAACAAGCAAATGCCTCTAAAATAATAACAAAATTAACAATAAAATAAGTTTTATACAATAGCTAAAGTAGAAACATAATAGTAAAATGGTAGCACAATAGGGAGAAAATAATAAGAAAATAATATTAAAAATAAAAATAAAAATAGATTTTTTTGTCTTTTAGTGAATTCAGGCTGGGCCCGGGCCAAAAATGCCTTACCCAAGGCCCAACCCCTTTTTTAAACGTGTTTTATTTTTTTGTCCAAACTCATTTTCCAGGCCTATATTTTTACCCAAACCCTTTCACATTTCGGGCGGACTTTCGAGTCAGGCCGGGTGGGCCGACCCATGAATAGGTCTACTGGTGGGATTCATCTCATAAGTATGTGGCATTGTTATGCTCCAAATTCTTAGGTTTTGGAACATGAAAGTAAATCACACAATAAACATCACATGTGAATTATCTATAAATGAATCTAAGATTATTTCAACTTGGGTCCAATCCAATGTATTGTGAATGTAGACAACTACATCTTAAGTCTCTAATATAGAAGTTAATCTAACTTTAATACTGAAGGGCTTGTAGACAAAATAGTTTTAACATGACACATTTGCTCATTTATGGCTTGGTGAGTTACCTATGAATTATTACTAATGTAATTGTCTTCTGCATTATATACACTCTAAATATAACTTAATATTAATTAAATTTTAAGTAATCATTAAATCAATATTTATTTTGCAAAACTATTGAAAACATCTTAACATAGAAATAATATATAACATTTATATATTTTTACGAATAAAATATTTACCTATTTTAATAATTTATCAAATATAATAAAATTATTACACTTATGCCACGAATACCAAAGGGTGAAACAAACCAACGAAACTATTAAAAGTAATAATTAACAAAGTTTCCAAACATCGAAAGATGCCGTTAGATATGGCAACATTGGGGAATTGTTTGATATAGAAATTACTTTTACAAATTTGTTTTTAAATAAATAATTTTTATTTAAAAAAAAACTATATAGTGAGCTATTCTACCGACTAGAAAACATGTAAACTGTCAAAATATCAACTAAATCTTTAAAATTGAATTATATTCAAGAAAAGTTTTAGATATTGTTGATATACTACTGTATATATTGGTCCTTTGACCATGATGACTTGCTCAATCAATTTATAGCACAATAATTTATTTTTAAAATAAAAGAAAACTTAAAAATCTTAGAATCACTCAATTTATTTTCTTGTAACGTGTAGATTTGTGCAAGTATATACAGTCGTTATCAAGTAATAAGTAAGTATAAGAGTTATAGTCTCCACATGGATTGTATTTAAATCGATACTTATAAAAATTACTATTCACAAATTGGTTAAGAAAAACACAATAATTTTGAGTGATAGGTGTTAAATTAAATTAATTAACTAAATGCAAGTTAATCTAAATGCAAAAGAAATGAAATGCAAGGTGATGGTTTAGCAGTGGTTTTCACGAATTAACAACAATAACATGAATAAGCTAGAATAATTACAATATTTGACTCAATTCATTTTCCATCATGCTTAACAATGTTCAAAAAATATTCCATAGCAACTCGACCCTTCATTAACTGGGAATCTCATATAAGTTCAATTGAATCTTTTACTTAGAAAAATATACATAAACCAATGTCATAATTTAACTAAGAATTCCTTAGAATTTATGTGAAGTAATAGGGACATCTTAGGTTTGAAACAATTTAATCATATAAACCTAACGTTATGCAAGGTAATAAGTTCTTTTAGTCTATTACGAACCTCTAATTTATTTTGATTAGGATATAAATTAAGCATGCATCTTCCAATATCGTGTCCATTAGTTATCATCTAATTAGGATTGACTAATTCTAATGCATTCAGACATATTTTAATGCATGAAATACATAATGGTTTTAATTGGAAGCATGAACAATTGAGGTATAAAACATCATAAGCATGAATCAAATGAACTTTATCAAATTAATATAATCATTCTATCTAGAACAAAATTACGTCATCATTGTCAATGGAAAAACATCAAAAAAATTTGCAAACGTTTTGAATAAAAATAAGTTTAAGGAGGAAGAAACTCTTGATGATTTTAGCAATTCTTCGAATATAGATCATGGTGGCTTTCTTCAATTCTTGTGATTGCAAAATGCTTCTCAAGGTAGCCGACCAAGAGTGGTTTTCCTCAAGGGAAAATGCTAGCTAAAGGAGATGGGGAAATGAGAAGGCTTATGCATGGAAGAGAGGGAATAAAATATGAGAGGAATGTGAATTGAGAGATGAATGAGTGATGAGGGATGATGGAATGAGAAGTGAGGGTTGATATTTATAGTAGAAGGATGGCATAGGAGTTTGCTAAAAATAGCTTGAAGATCCCTTGGTTCTCTCTTTTTCTTGGCCGGCCTTGAAGTGGATAGCAAGGTTGATGGTTGATTGATTCATGCTTGATTTCATGTGTGAATCATGCAAAGGGTTGGACGGTTCCTTAGGTATTAGTTGGGAGTTGATTTCTGATTCTTTCACAAGTGCAAAGACCTCCAAATTAAATTTCCCAAAGCTGATTTTAGCTGCTCTTGATAGCTTTGTCGAATTTGGGTCATCCTCCCCCTTACTGGATGGTTTTGACAACCCAATTGAGAGCAAACTTCAGTCTTTTCAGCAACTATCTTTCAAATTGGGTTGAATTGGATTTGTGAATCCAATTTAATGAGCTTATCATCCACATGGAGTAAAATTAACTTGTGTCCATGTGATATTAATTAGCTCCCATACTTGTTAATTCATGGTCCCACTACAACAATTTGAGCACAAATATTAGCATGCAACATACGGTAGTTAAATTATGCAAAATTAATACATAAACTCATAAAATTGCATACTTTACTAAAATTATGCCCACTGTTTTAATATGACAAAAATCACCCAATTAAATATTCAAATACTCGCGATTAATATAAATTCTAAGTAAAAAGGTGATACAAACAACTATAAAAAATCTATATAATTTAGAGTTTACACTTTTAACAATAGTTTTTTAACTTGAAACATAGGAAAATCAATAATCTTGAGCTCAAAATGCCCTCTCGGACAAGTTTTATTTATCCAATCAGCAACCATATTCCCCTCTATTGGAATGAACTAGAACTTCACCATTTGAAAGCACCTGTTAACTGCAATAATCTTTCGTACCAATGTCATCAAATGACTGTCCCCAGATCTATCCATAAGACACTTCACTGCCTCCAAACAATCACTTTGCACGATGACTTTCCTATAATTTCTTAGCCTAGCAACCTCAAGTCCACAAAGAATAGCCCATAATTCAGTGTTGAAAATAGAACATCTACCCAATTGTTTCCTGAAGCCTTCCTTCTAATTTGCCAATGAGTCTTGTATAACTCCTCCAACTGCCGACCAATTATCAACCATACTTGTGGACCCATCAACATTAATCTTTTCCCAACCATGACTCGGACTCCCATTCACTAAATCACCTTTTGTCATGGCCTCCCTAATATTAGCAACAAAACAATCTGCCCTCCCTATAATCTCCTTAGGGCTACTTGTGATTTGCTGAAAAATAAAACAATTTCTATTCTTCCATAATATCCAACACAAGACAACAAATTTTGGAACATTAAATTCATTATCACCAAATTCACCACTCAAATTTGCAATCACCCAATTCAGCAAATCAACATAAAAAAAAAAAAATAGGAGAGCAAATGTGGTGAAATAACCAGTCTCCATACCTTGATCGCAAAGAAGTCACGGAAAACATGAAGAATTGTCTCTTGACCACCCCCATGCAACAAACAGCCATTAGTGACTGCTAGGTTCTTCCTCACCCTCTCATATTAATTATATTTAGGAAATGCATTATTATATTTAACATTTACTTTTAGAGTCAATTACACCAAACATCCTAAAACAAAAAAGAGAGTGGACAATAAAGCTTTTGCAAAAATTTCGAAAATCTTAAAACTAAAATTTTTACAACACCCATTTTTCAATATTTATTTCTTTTAACTCTTCATTTTAAACTATATCATATAAAATTTGATATCTCATTTAACAGTAAAATTGATGATTTTAGTAATGGAAGGATCATATTGATATAATCTCGATAGTTTAGAGATGTAATTAAAATATTTTAAAGTTTAGGATCAATTTGAATAAAAATTATAGTTTGAGATGTATAATGCAATTAACTTTTAATTTTACTAATATAAAATTAGGTTTATAATATAAATTCAATATTTATAACATTCATTTTAACCCTATTTTTTATTTTATCAAACAACGTTATAGATTCTATGTTTTTTTTGTACTTTTAATCATCTATCTAAAATATATTTTTAATTTTTAATTTTATTTTTAAAAATTTAATGTTTTAGAACTTATAAATAATTTATATTTTTAACTTTTAAATATTTGATAACTAATTTTCTTTCCAGTGTGATGCACAAGTTTCATGTGTGTATAAATTTATTAATACATTTAAAAGTTTAATAAAATAATTAATCACTAATTACAACCATATGAAAAACAATTCAAACATAAAAATATAGATAGATAGATAGATAGATAGATAAACATAATTGAATTTAAAAAAAATCCAGGAATTATAAATTGAATGAATTTAAGATCAAACTGAATTATAAAATATTAAATTGAAGTAAATGAGGACTAAAGCATAAGACTATCAAATTATGAAGGACCTAAATCGAAATTAACCTGTGACCTAAAAATTCTAATTCCAATCCACATGATTGGTCAGCCTATGCGGCAAACTTCCCATGCAATTTATTAATCTTTATATTATATAAAACCAACTCTTAAAACAACTTTAAGAGTTAATAGAAGTATTTTAGATAATATAAAAATATTTTATAACTTAATAATCACAAATTAAATATTTTGTGAAAAATATTATATATATTTACTTTTTATTATTAATCTATATATCTATATCTATATTTATATTTATATTTATATATAATAGTAAAAATTTGCAATAAATATTAAATATAAGTAATCAATTGCAAAAGTCATAATTATGGATAATATGAAAAATGCATTAAATATTGGTAGGTAATTGAGAAAAAAATCACTGTTAATAATAAGAATTAATCGATTGAGTCTTAATTGATGGGCATAGATTTGAATGTGTCAAGTACATTAATTATTTTAAAAAGATAAATATAATCAAAATTTATAATAAAATTATTTAAAATAAATGAATAAATAAAAAGATATTAATTAAAATGTATTAAAAAGCTGAAGTCATAATTAGCAATATATTGAAAACCATAGTTACCAACTTTTATTTTGATTTAGAGTTATAATGGATATATATATATATATATATATATAGTATCATTCTATGATAATTTTCATTATTTTAATTAAATCAAATTTTTATATCATCGATACTATTGAATATAATATATAACAATCCTTATAAACCAATAGAAATATATATGGATTTTATAGTGATACTAAAATTAGTTTTTGGAATTTAAAGAATAAATATATTTATAATTTAGATACAAGTAAACAAAAAGTTGCAGCATTAATTGATTAATTTAAATTCATTCTCTAATTTCTTATTTAAGATTATTTTAGTAAATTATGAATATATAATTTTAGTAATAATAATTACTCTAAAAAGATATTAACTTTGGCTACTCATATATACTTTTGAAGAAACTTTAATACCAACCTCTTACTAATAAAGCAAACATCAATTAACAAATGAAAACAATTTTCAATCACATGTAAAAATTATCATGTTCTTAACCTTTTCGAAACTATGGTTGAAATCGCCCATGTCAATATTCACGCATAGGTGACCAACATCTTGGCGTCTCAGCTATCACCAACCCACACTTGCTTTTCCCTCCAGATCCAAACCAATTAGTTTTATCGCATTCAGGGGCAAATTTAGAATAAATATTTAAAGGGGGTCAGATAAAATTTTATTTTTTTATAGTTTATATTTTTATAATTTGTAAAGGATTAAATCAAATTTTTATAATTTTAAGAGTGCCAAAGTATAATTTTATATTTATTAATTTAAAATTTTTAAAAAATTTTAAAGACCAAAAGAATAAATTTACATTTTAAGGGGGGCGGGGCCCATGCCAGCTCCCCCCTCCCCCCAGCTTCGCCCTTGGTCGCATCAATCATCATCTATTCTAGTCATCATCTATTCTAGCACATCTTATATCTGCTGTGCGTATAGAGTCATCTATTCTAGCAGATTTTATATCTATTGTGCGTATGGAGTAGAAGAGAGCAAATTATTATACTAAAGATTTATAAGTTTTAATTCCAAAAAAAAACTTAGAGGGATTTAAGTTCAACAAATTACACACAACCAAATATATTTTACTGCAAAAAAAAAATGAAAATAATCTTATGAAAAATAACAATTTTAGAATAATTTAAAAGTAGAGAAATCACATTTATTTATAGTACTTTACAATCTTATATTTTTTAGATGCGAAAATCATATCCACATGGTTGCAAGTCCAAAGTGATGCAATTCATTTTGTTGCTCTAAGTGAAACCAAAGAAGAAGTGGGCCAAAAGTGAGTCTTAAAGTTTTGAAACCCATTACTAACTCTGGTGGGCTATTGTTAGGGAAATGCCGAAAAGGTTTGAATGATGGGGCAAAAATGGGTAAGGTTTTAGAATTGGCTGGTGAGAACCCATTTGGATTTCAGGCTGTCCAAATCAAGGCCCTTTTAGATGGTAGAAAGAACAAAGCAGTGAGAATTATTCAGGCAAGGCAGACTACTTCGGGGCTTGGGGTCGATTCTGTAAACTTCAACTTCGGTGAGTCAAGCATGGTCAGTGAAAGCATGGATCAGAGGTCGACACTAATGGATGAGTTGGCGCAAACAAGACCGCCAGAAATGGAGTTCAGGGGTTCAGAATAGTCCTTGGTAGAGCTCGGAACAGTCATGAGAGAGATTATTGATAACATTAAGCACGACAACAAGCTGAGAAAACAAGCTAGTGAAGAAGCAATGGTGGTTGAGGATTTGGCTGAAACAGTGGGCGGGCAAGCAGAAGTTAACTGCTAATTTGATTTGTTTTTCGTTGACTTGTTACCATTATATTTTTTTATGGACACAAGACTAATGTTTTGGAATTGCATGCGTACTGGTGATCCTAGGTTTCATAATTTTGTGAGGGAATACATGCGAGATTTTAATATTGATTTATTTTGTCTTGTGGAAACCCAGATCAGTGGAAATAAAGCTGATGATAGAATTGGGAGACTGGGATATCAAAATTCATTTCGAATTGAATCTATTGGTTTTGTTAGGGGTATTTGACTTTTATGGAATGATAACATACATATGGAAACCATCCATCTACATGCTCAAGTGATCCACATAAGAGTTTGTAGCAAGAAAGGAGCGACTAGTTTCATGTGTTCAGCAGTTTACACGAGTCCTCAAGCTAAGGTTCTGGACCTAATTGTTGAATCTGTTAATGAGCCTTGGCTTATAGCGAGTGATTTTAATTCGATTTTGGATAGTTCGAACAGGAAAGAAGGTGCAGCTCGTGTGGTATTTAGTTGTGATTTATTTCAAGGTGTTGTTTTCAATCATAGACTCTAGGATATGGGGTTTTGGGGGCCTTGATTCACATGGAATAGAGGGAATTTGTTTCAGCGTTTGGATAAGGCTCTATGCAATTCGAAATGGAAGGATTTTGCACCAAACTATTCAGTTCGACATCTACAGAGATTAAAATCTTACGACCGATCTTAGTGGCTTTTAGATCAGACAATAATGTGGTGGTCAACGACCGTTCAGATTTTTTGCAAGTTGGCTACTTCATTTAGAATTTAGGTACATTCTTAACACACATTCGAGGAGTGATCTTGAGGTAGATTCGAATTTGGATCAACTCATAGCGGTGTTACAGAACTGGAATAAGGTCTATGGGAACATTTATACTCGAAAGAAAGACCTGGTGTCGGAGCTTAGTAGAGTTCAAAGGATTTTGGAGGTTAGGCGATCATCACACTTGGTCTCAAGCGAGGCTAAAATACGAGGAGAAATTGATGATTTGTTAAATCATGAGGAACTTCTTTGGTTCCAAAAGTCACGTACTGCTTGGTTAGAGAATGATGATAGAAACACAAAGTATTTTCATGGTCGAACGATGGCGAGACGGAGAGCTAACAAAGTTGAGGGCCTTAAAATAGATGAGGGGCGATGGTGTTTCGATGATGAAGTGTTAAAACAACATGCAGTTGAGTTTTTTCCAAAAATCTTTACAAAGCAGAGACACCTGTAATAGGGACGTTTTCGTGCAGAGGTATGCTTGTTATTTCTATCTATGACCGAGAAATTTTGTTAGTAGTGGCTAGCGATGAAGAAATAAGACAGCAGTATTTAGTATGGCACATCTGAAAGCACCGGGTATTGATGGTTATCATGCGAAGTTTTATCAGTCACAATGGGATATTATTAGGGAATTTGTTTGTTCGATGCTTCGGAAGGTTCTTGAAGGGCATAGGATAGATCGAAAGATTAACAAAACTTTGATTGTGTTGATTCCGAAGATTCAAGGATCTAAGATCATTTCTCAGTTTCGGTCAATCAATTTATGTACGATTTTATATAAAATTATCACTAAAAATATAGTGAATAGACTTCATCCGATCATGGAAAGTATATGTAGAAGCCCAAATTGCCCGAGCCCAATTATATGAAAACCCAACCAAACCTCTAAACCCACTAAAACCCTTAACCCATGACCCATTTACATCTACCCAAACCCAATTCAAAAGCCCATTAAGCCCCCCAAAAAAAACCTAACCCAAAAAAAAAAACAAAGAAAAAAAAAAAGAAAAGAAAAACTTACCCCAAAAAACCTAACCCCCAAAAAAAAGAAGAAAAAGAAAACCTAACAAAAAAGATAAAAAACCTAGCCACCTAACCACTTTCCCACTTGCCCCATTTTTCCTCCCATTGTCTACCACCACCACCTACAAAATAGAAAAAAAATAGAAAATCATGTAAAAGATGGCTATAAAAGCCATTCAAAAATCATATAAAAGAGGAAGAAGGGAGGATTTTACAAAGATTGAAGAAGAAAAAAACACAAAATCCTTCAAATTTTGAACACAAAAGAAACATCAATAAAAGGTTGCATTTTTTCTTTTTTCCTCTTCTTTCGAATCTTTTTCTTTTTTTTTGTGTTGTTTTTTTCTTTCTTTATATATACATATATTGTTAAAAAATTATTTATTTTTTCCGCCACCGCCCACGGTGGTGGTCGATGTGGTCGGTGATTTGCGGTGACGATCGATCGTGACCGCCCCCCTTGGCCGGATTTCTTTCCCCCCCTTCTCTCTTCCTCTCTCTTCTTTTTCATTTATTTTCAGATTTACCTTGGATTTCATATTATTTTGCTACTTAATTTAGCTTTAAATATTAATCATGTTATATATGTAATATTGTTATCACTATTATTTTTATATATTGTTATTATTATATTATATTTAGCTATTTATATATATATTTTCTTTATGTTTCGTTTCTTACTATTATATGCATATATATCTATTATTATATTTATTATTAATATTGTTAGCATTAGTACTTTTACTTAATGTGTATGTAGGTATACATGTACATATTATTAGCTTTTTATCATATGTGTATATTGTATATATTATATTTATATTATATATATATATTCTTAATGTTATTAGTTGTATACTTCTTGTATATTTCCATGTATATATTTTATATTGTCTCATGTACATACTCAAAATACTATTATATATATATGTATTTTTAATACCATATCATGTATATATTATTATATTTATTTTATCCCTATTATATTTATTATTAATATTAGTACACATATTTTATTATAGGAGTATATATATTCTTTTCTTTATATAGTATTATTTTCATATATCGTTATATTTATTATTATACTTATCATTTTTCTCTATTGTTACTTACTATTTTGTTTTAAATTATTATGTATTATTTGGTATATATGCCTTTTATTATTACTCTTATTATCATTATTAGTACATGTCCATTATATATGTAGATATTTTAATACATATAAGTACATATTCATGTAGTGTCGTTAGCATATATATATATAAAATATATTTTTCATTATTAATATTTCTAATATATGTTGTATATTTTCATTTTGGTATGTCATGTATATATATATATATATATATGTATATGTATGTTTTATGTATATATTGTTATTTTCTATTGTCATTATGAATATATTATTTTTCTTATTATATTGGTAGTGCATCATTTCTATTTTTTTGTAAA
Organism: Gossypium arboreum; assembly: GCF_025698485.1. NCBI lineage: Eukaryota > Viridiplantae > Streptophyta > Magnoliopsida > Malvales > Malvaceae > Gossypium > Gossypium arboreum. The sequence continues at coordinate 27,582,607 of NC_069080.1, read as the reverse complement.
TATTAATATTGTTGTTTTAATATTCTCGGTTTAACATTTCATTATTAATTGCATCGTTGTTTTGTATTATTTACTTAATTCTTATTTTAAATAATGTTTTACTCATAATTTTAATTTCAATAAATAAGGCAACATGCCGATTTAATATTAAGTCATCGATTTCATCGCTATGTTGGGTGAATATCAATCGACTCGTGTTAAAACGGTACGTCCTTCTCAAAAGAAAACGAAACTTGAAATTTCTCGTTTTGATCGAATCACGATTCAATGTTACTTTGAACTTGCAATTTTGAAAATTAAGACAATACTTGTTTAATAAGATACCAATTTTGGGCGTCGCGAGGTGCTAATACCTTCCTCGCACAGAATCGACTCGAACCCAACTTTACTTTGGCTTTTGACGTAGACCTAAATTCGCCTTCATTTTTGTGCAAGAATAAGTTTTCTTTTCTAAAAGGATGATTTATTAGGTGTCCGGTCACACCTTGAAAAAAGATCGGTGGCGACTCCTTTATTAATAAAATCGAAAGTTGGTTTTCAAATGTTTAATAAATCAAGATAATTAGCGTAATCGAAAAAATTTTTTTACGTCGCATACCGGGCGACTCACTGGGGACCCTTTTGAGAGTCGAGTCGAATTAAACTCGCGTTGTCAAAATTTTCAAAGTTCCTTGTTCAAATTAACATTTAGTCGTGATCTTCAAATTTTTGTTTTCAAAAAATCATGCATTTGCATCGTGTTGTATATATTCTAACTTGTTTTATCTGGTTGTTTTTCACTTTAAATTTTGTGATTTTAGTTTGGTTTAGTTTTTAAATAAAACGTAAAGGTTTGCAAGTTTCTCCCCACACACCGCACGTGCATTTTTGTCGCATAACATGAGCTCTTTACCCGGCCCCGTCCGCTTAAGTGAAAGTAAACGCTACGCCTTCGTGAGTTAACTCGTCCCTCCGACAAAGCTAGTGAATACTTTGGTTACATATGACTTATGCTTTCGTGAGTTAACTTGTCCCTCCGCATAGGTATAAATAAATGTAATCCTCGAATTGAACTCGTGAGCTTGTGATGGGTTATGACCGAGGCTTCGTGCTAATCTTAGCAGATGATAGTACGAGCAATTCGAAAATTGCTCTAGAACCGAGACGCATATAATGAACCATACGAGCTATCCAATTAGAGCCATGCCGAACCTCTCGTCCGCTTATAGTCACCAAAATAAGTACACGGGAAAATGCCTTTTCCTTTCATTTACACTTGCTTATGCAAAATAATTGGATTGGGTAGTTTAGTTTGTTTTTAAATTATATTTGTTGTGTTTACTAACCAAGTTTGTTTGTTTTATTTTCATCATGCATCATAGGCATCATATTAGGAAGGTGTTGATTAAAGGTTGGTTGCCAAAAACGGGTTTCGATGGAGGAGTCAATTACACAAATAACCGAGAAGAATGCCGTGGTTCGGATCGGTCTCTAAAACTCGAGAGAAAAGGGGATAGTCTAGTGAAAGGGTGTGTCGCCAATTTGTCCGAACATATAACTGTAAATGTTCGCCAAAATAACTTTGAGGACTTGGTTCAATTTGGAATCGATGGGATTCGGACACTAGAGACGTTTTCACCGAGAAGTATGGAGATATAGCTCACCGATCACCATCCGTAGACGAACAGTTGATTCAAGCCATGGTTCGGTTCTGGGACCCACTTATCGTTGTTTCACCTTCAATCAAGAAGACATGACTCAACCATAGAAGAGTATCTTGCTTTACTCCGCATCGACAATGTACAATTCGGCAAAATATATGTGAAGGAGCCTAAGCCGATGACCTTCAAGAAAAAGTTAGTAAGACCGAGACATGACCGATGCATGGGCTGAAAAATGATGAAGAAGAAGAACGAAACCATTTGCATTCCATGGTCCTCCCTACGAGATTTGACTCAACCATCCCGACACGCTGAAAAGGGTAAATCTATTCGCTGGCCATTTATGGTCCGGTTATTTTCCCAAAGATTCTCGGACATCTCGAAGTGGCGAGTTGATTTCTTCGAAAGGTTAAAACAAGGAATCAACCCCGTCCCAACCATCCTAGCCGAGACCTTCGTCCCCGAGTAGTTGTCGAAGAAAGGGAGGGACGATTTATCGGATCTTGTAGCTTGCTCAATGTTTGATTTTAAGTCACTTCGGAAGGTAGAGCGCACTCCATTCCATATGTTTTCTAAAACATTCTCCCGCTAGAAGCTTTCCTCAAGAAAAATGGCCAAGGAAGTTATGAGCAACATTGGGTATCGCCTTCGTAACTTTCGCAGAGGATATAACATGGAGAGCACCACGATCCGTCCTTCAAGGTCGCTATACAAATGTGGAAGCCAAGATTGGGTACCTTTAATTGGGTTATGGGGAGGAGTTGGATATGCTCCGCTATTGGTCCAAAGGCAATTTTTTTCGCGACAATTCCTCCCATAATGGAGGATTAGCACGATTCGAGTTCACTTTCACGGGTGAAGGATATATGAAGAGAGTCCGAGACACCGCAAAATCTTGGAAGGAAATTCATTTCATGGAATTAGCCTTGTATGCTGATACCCTTACCCAAGATTACAACGTATGGAGGAAGCAACGGGTGAATAGTCAAGAAATCTCGACAACAAACCACCCCATCCGAATCCTTTCTCAAGGAAATGCCGTCTGAGCTAGAAATGGCAAGACAAGAATTGAGCGAGAAAAGGCCAAGATGTCTCGAGACCTTAGTGCCCTTCAAGAAGAAAACTATCAACTCAAGATTGAAATTCAGGTTGAAAGATCCGAATCGAAAAGGTACAAAGAGAAGCCGAGATTGTGAGAAATGACTTAAGGGACCTTCATTTGGAAAATAAGAAATTAAGAAACACTATAAAGAATAGCGGGTTGGGCAAGTCGACAAAGAGAGAATGGAAGGAAGAAATTAGCAATATCAAGGGAGGAATGGAGTTTTGGAAAGGAAAAGCAAAGAAAGAGGAGGAAAAGGTCACAGCGCTTTGATAGAGTTAAGAAGGAAGAACACCGAGTATGAAATAGCATCGCAGAATTGGCGAAAAGTCGGTCGAACATCAAGAATTAAAAAGGAAAACACGAGATCTAGAAAATATGCTGCAATCTCATCAACAACAATTAGATAACCTTCAAGGCTCTAGAAGAAAAGAGTGAGTAATACGATAGGGACATTCACGCGTATGAAGGAACTCTCAAGGAAAAGGAAATGCAACTCGGCTTCTTGATCAATGAAATTCGCAAAGCGGCTATGCAAGTTGTTCAATTATCAGATGAAGCCGAAGTTCTCAGTTACCAATTCCCTCCGAGCCAAAGATCGAACATATCAGAGTTTTTAGAGCAAGTGAAGAAACAAGGCAATGTGGCTAGGAAATTTGTGTAACCATTGAAAAATGGAAACTTTGTGTAATAGGCTATGTTGATCAATGAAATGCCTAAATATGGGGCTACCTTGAAATTAACACCAATTTTTGCATAATTGACATGTTAACATTTTGACATTCGTACATTCATTCATGCATTCATCCATACATTGCATATCCCATACTCGGTCGCTGAAGACAAAATATATGATTCGCAGTTGTAATACCACAAGATCGGAACCACGTCATCAAGATAAAACGCTACCGACAAGCTAGAGTGATGGAAGTGAATTCAATGAGAGAATTGAAAGGATGGAAAGGACTCAAAAAGAATTACAAGAGCAACTGGCCAAATCACAACAAGAGACGAGAGACCTAATGATGAGATCTCGAGAAGAATCACTCGAGCAAAGAGATCAAATGGCCAAAATGATGGAGATGATGTCAGCTCTAGTTAAAGGGAAAGGACCCATGCGGAGCCTTGACATTGAAGAATCTCGATCAAGAATTCACCACGATCAGGATCCACTCTATCCCCCAGGATTCACTCCACCATTCGCATATACAACACAAAGAGGGTGCACTCAAGGGGAACCCACTGGCTTGGAACATCGACCTATGCCACCTGCTCCACCCGCTAATTTGGGGGAAGGAATATTCGCGTCAAACCCAGGGGCTAGTCCTGCGATCCACTAGTTCCAGATCTGGATGACCCAAAGAGAGGTAGCCAAGTTGAAATCGGATAACCATGACGCAAAATATAGGAGTCTAGAGGAAAGACTCAAAGCTATAGAAGGCAATCAAGTCTTCTCCGCACTAGGTGCCAAAGAGCTCAGTTTGGTACCCGATCTGATTTTGCCCCAAAGTTTAAAGTACCGATTTTGAGAAGTATGATGGGACAAGATGTCCAAAGGCGCATTTGGTCATGTTTTGTCGAAAAATGACCGGTTATGTGAACGAGGATAAACTACTCATACATTGCTTTCAAGATAGTCTAACAGGTCGACTCTCCGGTGGTATAATCAACTTAGTAGAGAAAAGATTCGATCTGGAAAGACTTGGCGTCAAGATTTTGCGATCAAGACAAGCATGTATCGGAGATGGTGCCGAATCGTATGACCTTGCAAATGATGGAGAAGAAACCAGCAGAATCCTTTAGACAATATGCGCAAAGATGGAGAGATATCTCGCCCAAGTGGAGCCTCCATCGACTAAGACCGAGATAACAATCCTTTTCATCAATACTCGAAAGCACCGTTCTATGACAAGTTGGTGGGAAGTGCTACGAAGGATTTTTCGGATATCGTAATATCTGGTGAACTCATAGAGAATGCCGTCAAGAGCGGCGAATGGAAGGATCAAGGCTCAAGAAAAGCAAAGACCAGAAGGAAGAAAGAGCGAAGCCCACATGGTGGGAACTGGAGTCATTACATTCCCAATTCAGATTCTAACCAACCCCGACCTCGAAATTATCCACCCCAATTTCCATTACCCTCCTCAAACACCTTACTACCAAGCATCACATCCGTCCCCACCTCAGATACGCCATGAATAACCAAAGGCCCGTCACCACATTTCCACAAAACACTCGCCCACTCAAAGCCAACCCAGAATCGAACCAAGACCAACAAGGCCTAATCTCGAGAGACAACAATTCACCCCTATTCCCGTGTCATATGGGGAACTGTACCCAAAACTTCGGAGAAACAATTGATATCTCCCCATTACATGGCCTCCTTAAACCTCCATACCCAAATGGTACGATCCAAATGCTAGTTGCGCCTACCATGCGGGGAACCAGGCCATTCTCGAGAATTGTCTTGCTTTCAAAAGGAGAGTTCAAGGGCTCATCGATGCGGGCATTTTGCGATTCGATGGTATCGACAAGAAGACCGGAATCCATTCCCAAACCACAAGAAGGGAATGTGAGCGCAGTAGGAGAGGAGGATAAACAACAAAATAGAAGATGGGTTTCTGAAGTACGAACACCTCTGCAGAGAATCTGGGAGATACTAAGTGAGAAAGGGTTGCTCTGTCGTTTCAACGGAGTATCCAAAGGAGAAGATGCAAAGGTCACGCTTTTGCAAGCTCCATGGTATTGGGGAGCATAACATTCATCCTGTAAGGAATTGAAGTTTATGCAAAGTATGATGGACAATAAGGAGATTGGGATTTTTGTAAAGCCAAAGAGGCCGACAAAGGAGAAATATGTGCCTCGACAATCAATCATCGGGTTTCCCATATAGCACCGATCCAATCGTTAATAATCTATTATGACGCCAAGAAGGAGCCGATGAAACCAAAATGATAATTGAAGTACCATCTCCTTTCCCTATAAGGACAATAAAACAAGACTGTGGAAGTACGATGTCAACATCGTTACACCAAGGTGAAAAGCTTGAAGTCTGGCAATCAAGACATTGGGGAAGTAGGTCATTTTACCCAAGCAGTGGATTGCTATTCTAAAGAAGTTGAACCGATAAAGAAAAGTAGCGACTTGAAACAAAAAGGGAAAGCAGTGATGCACGAAGTCGAGGTCGAGCAAGAAATTCCACCCGTACAAGAAACTAAAAAGCCTGTGAATGAGGAAGAAGCTCAAGAATTCTTGAAATTTATGAAGCACAGCGAGTATAGTGTGATGGAACAATTGAGCAAGCAGCCAGCACGAATCTCAGTTCTATCTCTACTGTTAAATTCAGAGCCACATCGGAATGCTTTATTGAAGGTGTTAAATCAAGCTTATGTGGCCAACAACATATCTGTCGAAAAGCTTGGTAGATGGGTAAACAATCAATGCGGACAATTTCATCTCTTTTAGTGATGATGAGATACCGCCAAATGGTAGAGGCTCGGTGAAAGCGCCGCATATCACGACTCACGCAAGGGCTATATAATACCGAACGTACTCATCGATAATGGGTCAAGATTAAACGTCATGCCATTGGCCACGCTTTCCGAATACCAATGGATTTGTCCTACTTAAGGCCTGTCATTCCATGGTAAGGGCATTCGACGGACAAGGCGCCAAGTCACGGAAAGATCGAAATCCCTTTGGAAGTGGGCCCTTACATCTATGAGGTCGAGTTCCAAGTCATGGACATTACACCCTCTTATAAGCGCCTTTTGGGAAGACCTTGGATCCATTCTGCTGGAGCGCTTCCATCATCCCTCCATCAAAAGTTGAAATTTATCATGGATGGTCGTTTGGTCACAATCGAGGGTGAAGAAGACATTGTCGCATCTATCTCTGCCGATGCGCCATACCGGAAGTAAGTAAGGACGCGATGGAATGTTCCTTTCGATCCTCGAATTCGCCAATGCCACTTTCATCGCTGAAGGAAACAAAATTCGATGCCAAAACGCTTGAAAATACCGTAATGGGTGTCAAGTTGATCAGAGGAAGAGGAGCTCGTGCGAGAAGAGGTTTAGGGAGACATCTACAAGGAATAGTTAGGGCTTTAAGGCCGATGCACCACAAGGCCCGATACGGTTTGGGGTTCCAACTCGACATGCGCCAAAGAAGAAGACAGTGGAAGAAGGATCAAGAGAGAAGAATTGCAAGAACTTTAGGCCGAGAACCGTAATGGAAACGATAGAGTACCCTCATTTGTCAAAAATATTTACATCTCGGGAATGTTGTACCTGGACAAGATGATCCACGAAACATGTCAAGTTAATTGAAAGGGTTTTCGAATGTCGATATAAGTGTCATCGACAAAGAAGTTGGTGCAAGTAAAGATGTCTCGAGGATACACCTTTGCCCTCCCGGTTTTATGTTGAACAATTGGACTCTTGAGGAGCTTCTTGTAGTTTATAAGTCTTCAGAGTAATGCTAAACATTAACCTTCTATTGTGTCCTTAGATATAATAGAATTCTTTTGTAAGAGCTTTCATTCGCTCTTTATCATTTAAATGAATATCGATTAAGATGCATTTTGTCACGATTTTTCGCGTTATCACTAATTTCATGATCATTCTCTCATTTCATAGCCTATCTTTACATTTGCCTCATTACCATGACATAACATTTTGTTTGTTGTTTCCAATACTTGGATGTCCCCTATAGCTTCCTTTTCCATTTCAACTTTCGGTGCTCGGATATTGACGACATGAATAAGCCCGTTCTTTAATCTTGAAATCGATTTTGAGAAGGTCTGTTTGCTTAAGAGAATTTGAAGTCAAGAAAATGTCAAGATTATGTCTCGCCTCCTGAATTGTTAAGAATGGTGGAGCAAGAGGATAAACAGATTCGCCTCATGAAGAATCAGGGAAACAATAAATTTGGGCAATCAAGAGAGGAAACAAGAAGTGAAGATTGGGACTTCTATTTCGAGAGTACCGGGCATAGTTTGATCACTTTACTCATGAATACAAAGATGTTTTCGCATGGTCATACCAGACATGCCAGGGCTAGATGAAGATTTAGTGGTCCATAAGCTCCCATTAAAGCGAATGCAAGCCCATCCAAAGAAAAAATTAAGACGGATGAGACCCAAATGTTGTTGAAGATAAAAGAGGAAGTCAAAAGCGCTTGACGCGGCTTCCTACAATCCTCCAAATATCCGAATGGGTGGCTAACATAGTCCCTGTACCAAAGAAAGATGGAAAAGTACGAATGTGCGTGGATTACATGACCGAATCGAGCAAGCCCAAAAGATAATTTTCCTTGCCACATATTGACACGTTGGTGGACAACACAAAAAACATTCATTGTTTTCTTTCATGGACGGATTCTCGGGGTATAATCGATCAAGATGGCCCCGAGGATATGGAGAAAACTACCTTCATAACAATGTGGGGAACGTTTTGCTACAAGGTGATGCCATTCGGGTTAAAGAATGTTTGGGGCAACATATCGGAGGGCTATGGTAACGTTATTCCATGACATGATGCACAAAGAAATAGAGGTCTACGTCGACGACATGATTGCTAAATCCAGGGAAGAAGAGCATGTGGTGAACCTCAAGAAGTTGTTCGAGAGGTCGAGAAAGTTTCACTAAAGCTTAATCCACCAAATGTACATTCGGGCTACCTCGGAAAGTTGCTAGGCTTCATTGTCAAGAAAAGAGGTATTGAGGTTGATCCGGATAAAATAAAAGCCATCCAAGAATTACCACCTCCGCAGCGCAAAAGGAAGTTAGAGGATTTTAGGAGATTAAACTACATTGCCCGATTTATCGCTCAACTTACCAACCAATGCGACCCAATCTTTCGGCTTCTTCAAAACATAACCCGGAGAATGGAACGAAGAATGCCAGTGGCCTTTGATAAGATAAAACAATATTTGTCTAGTCCTCCGGTGTTAGTACCACCAACCCCGGAAGACCTTTGATATTGTATTTGATGTGTTCGAAAGTTCAATGGGTTGCATCTTGGGGCAACACGACGAGTCGGAAAAAAGAAAAAGCGATCTACTACCTCAAAGAAAAGTTCATCAATATGAGGCAAAATATTCGTCCATTGAGAAATATTGTTGCGCTTTGGTTTGGGTAGCTCGGAGACTCGCACAATATATGTTGTATCACACGACATGGCTAATTTCAAAGTGGACCCAATAAAATACATGATGGAATCGCCGCACTATCGTGAAGAATGGCGCGATGGCGCATCCTCCTTCGAATATGACATTGCCTATGTAAATCGAAGTCGATAAAAGGGAGCGCAATAGTGACTTCTTAGCAACTCGAACGACGAGAGAATATGAGTCTTTAAGATTCGATTTCCCGACGAAGACTTAATGTGTATCACGTAAATAGAATCCGAGTCATCAAAAGAGAAGTCATGGAAGATGTGCTTTGATGGTGCGTCAAATGCTTTAGGGCATGGAATTGGAGTAATCTGGTATCACCAGACGGAATCATTATCCGCTCACCGCAAGGTGAACTTCTTCACCAATAATATCGCGAGAATATGAGGCTCAGATCATGGGGCTTCGTGCGACTATCGAACTAAATATCGAGATCTTGGAGGTGTACGGGGACTCAAATTTCTAGTGATTTACCAAATTCGTGGAGAGTGGGAAGTGAGGATTCAAAATTGATTAAGTACAGCAATTTAGTGGTCGGATTAATCAAGGAATTCAAAGAAATAACTTTTCATTACTTCCCACGAGAAGAGAACCAATGGCGGATGCCTTGGCCACTTTGGCTTCAATGTTCAAAGCAAGTAAAGAAGGTAAATAATGCCCTCAAAATGAGCATATATGAGGTCCCCGCACACATCGTTGTAGCATTGAGAAAGAGGCGACGACGACCATGGTTCTACGATATCTTAGAATATATCAAGAATCAAAGCTATCCCGAACAAGCAAATGAGAACGACAAAAGAACAATCGGAAGAATGGCGGTGGATTCGTTCTTGATGGGGATATCCTATATAAAGGGAAAGGATCAAATACTTTTGAGATGCGTGGATGATGTCGAAGCGAAAGATACTTGAAGATGTCCATGAAGGAATCATGGGACACATGCCAACGGCTTCAAGATGGCCGAAAGATTATGAGACTCGGTTACTCTTGGTTGACGATGGAAAGCGATCGTATTAGTTTTGCGGAAAATGTCACAAATGTCAAATCTATGGTGACAAAATTCATGTAGCCCCTTTGCCCCTTCACGTCATGACTTCTCCTTGGCCTTTTTCTATGTGGGGCATGGATGTTATAGGCCAATTTCTCCAAAAGCATCCAATGGACATCGATTCATTTTTGTGGTTATCGATTACTTCACAAAATGGATAGAAGCCGCTTCATTTGCCAATGTGACGAGGATCTGCAGCTTGCAAGTTTTGAAAAGGAAATCATTTGCTTAAGTATGGTTTGCTTCGAAAGAATCATTTCAGATAATGCCATGAATCAACAATAAAATGATGAAAGAAGTGTGCGGCGGTTCAAATAAAGCATCATAATTCCTCGCCCTATCGCCTAAAGATGAACGGGTCATTGAAGCGCTAACAAGAACATTAAGAGGATCATTGGGAAAATGATCGAGACATATAAAGATTGGCACGAGAAACTTCCATTTGCTTTGTTTGCATATCGCACATCTGTCAGACGAACATCTACGGAGCAACTCCTTCTCTCTAGTCTATGGAATGGAAGTCGTGCTACCCATCGAGGTTGAGATCCCTCTCTGCAGTATTGATGGAATCGAGTTAGAAGAAGCGTAATGGATTCGAGCTAGATATGATCAGTTGAACCTCATTGAAGAAAAACGCCTAAAGGTAATTTGTCACGGGCAAATGTACCAAAAGAGAATGATCGCAGCCCATGACAAGAAGGTACGACCAAGAGAATTCCACGAAGGAGAACTCGTGCTGAGAAAAATTCTCCCAATACAAAAAGATCTGCGAGGGAAATGGGCACCAAACTGGGAAGGACCGTACGTCGTAAAAAAGGCATTCTCAGGAGGAGCTTTGATCCTTACCGAGATGGATGGGAAAGAGTTGTCGAATCCAGTGAACTCAGATGCAATGAATAAATATTATGCTTAAGATGAAAACTCGAAAAGGGCATCTAAAAAAAAAAAAAAAAAAGGAGGAAGGGATCAGAGCGAAAACCCGAAAAGGGCGCTTTGGTTAAACATAAAAGATTAGAATGAAAACCCAAGAGGGCGTTCTAATGGAACAAATATTCGGTTTACAAGGCAAGGCGTTCTAAATCATACGACAAACAAGTGAGACTACAAGATTTGAAGCATCTCAAAGCTCAAATCTTCTACGCAAGGAGCCATACTCTAAAAGATTCTTGATTAAGGAACGTGAAGAGTTCATGTGTCGAATATCTAAAGCATTTGTATCCATTGAATACGACCCTTTCTTTCTTTTGACATTTTTGTACTTTCATCGCTTAACTCTCTTTGTTTGCCACAGTTGAAATAAAGGAATATGAGATATCATTTTGTCCCTACGACCATTTTCATGCATATCATTAGGTGTTTATTTACATGATAAATGGTGAAATGATATGCCCTAAACAAAAGAAAGGTTAAGCATTACCTGGATGAAAATTTAATAAGCGCAAGAGTCTCAAAGTAGGAACAAAGTTCAATCGGGGACAAAAGAGTGACATCCGAGGAACGCCGATTACTCGTGAAGCACAAGACATGTACATGGCGTAAAGAGGAAGTAAAGAGCCGAAGTAATGCAGACCATCACAAGAATAGAGACGGAAAAGACATACGACGAACATGCTTAAGGAGCACTGCATAATCATGTAGGCATAAAAGCATTTAAGACAAACATGTGCATATCATGATAACATCATACATGGCATATCAGGTACTCCAACAGAGCAAGAAATCTTGAATGAGAGTCGAATCAATCAAAGGAAAAGACACCGAATTCTACCAAAGGACAGGTTTTGGTATTTTGATGTTTTTAATTCATGCTTTTCAAGGAAAATCAACTCACATTGCGAGAGATGAGTTGAGCCTCAAGACACGTTGAGGTATTTTTAATTGTTGTTTTCAAAATCAACTCATATTATGAGAAGTGAGTTGAGCCTCGGGACACGCTGAGGTATTTTTAGTTTTAAATTGACTCATATTGCGAGAGGTGAATTAAGCCTTTTAATTTTTGTTTTTCAAAATCAACTCATATTGCTAGAGGTGAGTTGAGCCTCGGGGCACGCTGAGGTATTTTCAATTTTTGTGTTTTAATCAACTCATATTGCGAGAGATGAGTTGAGCCTCAAGACACGTTGAGGTATTTTTAATTTTTGTTTTCAAAATCAACTCATATTGCGAGAAGTGAGTTGAACCTCGGGGCACGCTGAGGTATTTCCAATTTCTGCTTTTTAATTCATGTTTTCCAAGAAAATCAGCTCATATTGTGAGAGGTGAGTTGAGCCTCAAGACACGTTGAGGTAATTTCAATTTATGTTTCAAAAAGCAGCTCATATTGCGAGAGGTGAGTTGAGCCTCGGGGCATGCTGAGGTAATTTCAATTCCTATTAAATAAAAATCAACTCATATTGCGAAGTGAGTTGAGCCTCGTGGCACGCCGAGGTATTTTCAATTTCTACTTTTTAATTCATGTTTTCCAAGAAAATCAGCTCATATTAAGAGAGGTGGGTTGAGCCTCAAGACACGTTGAGGTAATTTCAATTTATGTTTCAAAAATCAACTCATATTATGAGAAGTGAGTTGAGCCTCGTGGCACGCCGAGGTATTTTCAATTCTGCTTTTTAGTTCATGTTTCCAAGAAAATCACTCATATTGCGAGAGGTGAGTTGAGCCTCAAGACACGTTGAGGTAATTTCAATTTATGTTTCAAAAATCAACTCATATTGCGAGAAGTGAGTTGAGCCTCAGGGCACGCTGAGGTATTTTCAATTTCTTCTTTTTAGTTCATGTTTCCAAGAAAATCAACTCATATTGCGAGAGGTGAGTTGAGCCTCAAGACACGTTGGGGTAATTTCAATTCATGTTTCAAAAATCAACTCATATTGCGAGAAGTGAGTTGAACCTTGGGGCACGCTGAGGTAATTTCAATTCCCATTAAATCTAAAATCAACTCATATTGCGAGAAGTGAGTTGAGCCTTGCGGCACGCTAAGGTATTTTCAAATTCTATCTTAAAGAGTCAATTCATATTACGAGAGGTGAGTTGAGTCTTTTAATTTCTATTTTCAATTTCTGTCTTTTTTTGTTTTTTTCAAAGATCAACTCATATTGCGAGAGGTGAGTTGAGCCTTTAATTTTCGTTTTTCGAAATCTACTTTTCGAATTATTAACTCATGTTGCGAGAGGTGAGTTGAGCCTTTTAATTTCTACGCTTCAAAAATCAACCCATATTATGAGAAATGAGTTGAGCCTCGCTTCACTTGATGAGGTATTTTCAACTTTTGTTTTTGATGTCCGTTTTTAAAGAGTCAATTCATATTGCAAAAAATGAGTTGAGCTCAGGATCACATGCCGAGTAGAGAATAAAGATTGAAGCTGATTGAAGACGTCAGATTCTGCCTCCTTAAAGTTGCAGTGGAGTTGATCGAGGGCATTAGATCTTGCCTTTCTGGAGTCGCAGAAGAGAAGACCAAAACCTTATCTCACCGAAGCGATAGAAGAGCATATTGAAATTGTAGATCTTATCTTTCCGGGTTACATGAAGCGGATCGAAGCCACACATCTCATATCCTTGAAGTTACATTGGAACAGATTGAAGCTACAAGGCATATCTCGAATTTGCGAGAGATTGAACCAAAGCTACAAGATGCGGTGGACTGAAAAGAGACTAACTAAACAAGAAGAGTTCCAAATCAAGTCAAGACCTAGCAAGACCGGCAAGTTTGGTCTTCTTGAAAGTCTTTGCTCTATTATCGTTGTACGACAATGAGCAAAGAGGGCAATGTAGAAGCCCAAATTGCCCGAGCCCAATTATATGAAAACCCAACCAAACCTCTAAACCCACTAAAACCCTTAACCCATGACCCATTTACATCTACCCAAACCCAATTCAAAAGCCTATTAAGCCCCAAAAAAACCTAACCCAAAAAAAAAACAAAGAAAAAAAAAGAAAAAAGAAAAACTTACCCCAAAAAACCTAACCCCAAAAAAAAAAAGAAGAAAAAAAAACCTAACAAAAAAGATAAAAAACCTAGCCACCTAACCACTTTCCCACTTGCCCCATTTTTCCTCCCATTGTCTACCACCACCACCTACAAAATAGAAAAAAAATAGAAAATCATGTAAAAGATGGCTATAAAAGCCATTCAAAATCATGTAAAAGAGGAAGAAGGAGGATTTTACAAAGATTGAAGAAGAAAAAAACACAAAAATCCTTCAAATTTTGAACACAAAAGAAACATCAATAAAAGGTTGCATTTTTTCTTTTTTCCTCTTCTTCAATCTTTTTCTTTTTTTTTTTGTGTTGTTTTTTTCTTTCTTTATATATACATATATTGTTAAAAAATTATTTATTTTTCCTACCACCGCCCACGGTGGTCGACGATGGTCGGTGATTTGAGGCGGCCGACGATCGACCGTGACCGCCCCCTTGGCCGGATTTCTTTCCCCTCCTTCTCTCTTCCCTCTCTTTCTTTTCATTTATTTTTCGATTTACCTTGGATTTCATATTATTTTGCTACTTAATTTAGCTTTAAATATTAATCATGTTATATATGTAATATTGTTATCACTATTATTTTTATATATTGTTATTATTATATTATATTTAGCTATTTATATATATATTTTCTTTATGTTTCGCTTTCTTACTATTATATGCATATATATCTATTATTATATTTATTATTAATATTGTTAGCATTAGTACTTTTACTTAATGTGTATGTAGGTATACATGTACATATTATTAGCTTTTATCATATGTGTATATTGTATATATTATATTTATATTATATATATATATTCTTAATGTTATTAGTTGTATACTTCTTGTATATTTCCATGTATATATTTTATATTGTCTCATGTACATACTCAAAATACTATTATATATATACGTATTTTTAATACCATATCATGTATATATTATTATATTTATTTTATCCCTATTATATTTATTATTAATATTAGTACACATATTTTAATATAGGAGTATATATATTCTTTTCTTTATATAGTATTATTTTCATATATCGTTATATTTATTATTATACTTATCATTTTCTCTATTGTTACTTACTATTTTGTTTTAAATTATTATGTATTATTTGGTATATATGCGTCTTTTATTATTACTCTTATTATCATTATTAGTACATGTCCATTATATATGTAGATATTTTAATACATATAAGTACATATTCATGTAGTGTCGTTAGCATATATATATATAAAATATATTTTTCTCATTATTAATATTTCTAATATATGTTGTATATTTTCATTTTGGTATGTCATGTATATATATATATATATATGTATATGTATGTTTTATGTATATATTGTTATTTTCTATTGTCATTATGAATATATTATTTTTCTTATTATATTGGTAGTGCATCATTTCTATTTTTTTGTAAATATTAATATTGTTGTTTTAATATTCTCGCTTTTAACATTTCATTATTAATTGCATCGTTGTTTTGTATTATTTACTAATTCTTATTTTAAATAATGTTTTACTCATAATTTTAATTTCAATAAATAAGGCAACATGCCGATTTAATATTAAGTCATCGATTTCATCACTATGTTGGGTGAATATCAATCGACTCGTGTTAAAACGGTACGTCCTTCTCAAAAGAAAACGAAACTTGAAATTTCTCGTGTTTTGATCGAATCACGATTCAATGTTACTTTGAACTTGCAATTTTGAAAATTAAGACAATACTTGTTTAATAAGATACCAATTTTGGGCGTCGCGAGGGTGCTAATACCTTCCTCACAGAATCGACTCGAACCCAACTTTACTTTGGCTTTTGACGTAGACCTAAATTCGCCTTCATTTTTGTGCAAGAATAAGTTTTCTTTTCTAAAAGGATGATTTATTAGGTGTCCGGTCACACCTTGAAAAAAGATCGGTGGCGACTCCCTTTATTAATAAAATCGAAAGTTGGTTTTCAAATGTTTAATAAATCACTATAATTAGCGACCGAAAAATTTTTTTTTTTACGTCGCTACAGTATACTTAAACAGAACCAAGCAAGCTTTAGGAATATTTCTAATAATATAATTATTACGCAAAAAGCTATTCAAGCCATGAAGATAATTAAAGGGAGGAATTGTTGGATGGCCTTAAAGCAGAGCTAAATGTGGGTCGGCATGGCCCCTACCCCTTTAAAATGGAAAATTTTATTTTAGGCTCTTGAAATTTTTTAAAAATTTTAAATTAGTAAAGGTAAAATTACACTTTGGCCCTCCTAAAAATTATAAAAATTCAATTTAATCCTTTGCAAATTATAAAAATATAAACTATAAAAAATTAAAATTTCATCCGCCCCCCTAAAAAAAATTTTTGGCTTCGCCCCTACCTTAAAGGTAGATTTGGAAAAAGCTTAGATTGAACTTGATGAGATTTTTTTAAAGATAATCTTATGGATGCAGGGTTTCCGTCTTTGTTAGTTAATGTCATCATGGAGTGCGTTTCTACCTCAACTTTACAGGTCCTTTGAAACGGTGCAATTTTGCAACTATTTTCTCCAACACCTGGTGTAAGACAAGGAGACCCTCTTTCACCATATCTATTTGTATTATGAATGGAATGCTTCGTCCATTTAATTGAGAAATCGATTGAAATGAATATGTGGAATCCTCTATTAATTTCTAAGCTAGGGCCTAAACTATTGCATTTGTTTTTTGGTAATGACTTACTCTTATTTTGTAAGGCAGATATAGTTCAAGCAGAACATGTTAATGAGGTAATAAATACTTTTTGTCGGTACTCAAGACAAAAGATCAAAAGAAGAAAGTCCAAAATTTTCTTTTCCCATAATACATCGGAGGAGGTAGCCAGTGTTATTACGGGGTAACTTGGTTTTACAAGAGTGGGTGATATTGGGAAATACCTAGGTATGCCTATTTTTCATTAAAGAGTCATATCGTCAACTTTTGGCTTTGTAGTAGATAAGATTCGTAGTAAGCTTAGTGGTTAGGATGCCAAGAATCTTTCGATGGCAGGAAGAATAACTTTGGTTAAGTTAATCCTTCTAGCCATACTAAACTATTTCATGTGTACGGCTCGTCTTCCATTATCGGTTTGTGGTATAACTGAGAAGCTAGCTCGTGATTTCATAAGGGGTTCAAGTAGAAAATTGAGGAAATGTTCCCTTATGAATTGGGTTGATTGTTGTAGGCCTCTGAAAATAGGGGGCTTTCTTACCAAAATAAAGTTTTCTTACTTAAATTGTGCTTCGATATTATTGCTGAACCTGATGCATTGTGGGTTCTAGTGTTAAGGAGTAAATATAATGTTAAAGAGTTTGATATTGTTCTCTATCTCAAGAGGGTGTTGTTTGTTTATTTGGAAGTCTATTATGATAATTTGGCCAGAAGTCATCAATAATATATATTGGTCGATTGGTGATGGTCAATTGATGAACTTTTGGAATGATACTTGGATTAGGAAGATTAGGCCACTCAAACTTTTTTCTAAAGGAATTGGTCAACCGGATGAGATGCTTCGAGTTTGTGACATGATAGATGTGGAAGGTAAATGGGATTGGTGTAGATTAAAGTTCTCTACTACCTAACCACGTGCTTTCTTACATTGCAGCCATACTTCTCCATTGTACAGAAGCAGGAGATGATCGAATTAGTTGGAAATGGTCAAATAGTAATTCCTTCTCTATGTGGGAAACCTACAAGAATTTGTTTGGTTTTGGTAGTGTTGATCCATCCGTTAATTGGGAGTTATTTTGGAGGTGTAAGGCCCCGCGATGAGTTTGGGTATTTCTGTGGCTATTATGGTAGAATAACGTCTTGAAAAATGATGAACAAACTCGAAGGCACTGATGAAGGACATTTCCCTCGATGGGGGTATCCATTGGAATCAAGTATTCATGCTTTACATGACTATGGGTTCTCAAGAGCAGCAAATGGTTGTTCCAGAATCAGTAGGGAACATGTTTTTCTTTATTAATCTTAAGAATTTAATTGTGTGGAACCTTACAAATCAAGGAGGATATGTAGAGAATGAGAATGAGTAGCTGACTTTATTTGCAATATTGTGCTAGCTTTTATGGAAGAATCGTAACAATTTTATATTCAATAATAGTCATGGCAATGTTGAGGATGTTGTTACCACAGGAAAAACTTGGACCAAAAGCATTTTGAATTTGAAGTCGAATGAGATCTATCGTGTACAAAGAGTAGTAGGTGATTCTTAGGTGGCATCAGAACTAGGGTGGATAAAACTCAACATCAACGGTGTAGTTTCAGTTCCTAATGGTTCTATTTCGATTGGAGTGGTGTTCCGAGATCATTGTGCTAGATGGATTAATAGATTTACTATGCAGACTGGGGAGGAGTTAGTGTTTAAGATTGAGGCTAAAGTTATTTTAAAAGGTCTAAAGATAACATGAGATTCTGAATTTAGACAAGTAGAGGTGGAGTGTATAACACCCTATACCCGTCCCAGTCACCAGGTTCGGGTACTGAATGTCACAAATGACGCGAATAACTTAACAAGATTTCTAGACTGGCTTCTTTAAATATTTTGGCTCTATCAAGTTATAAAATTTAGCTTTAGGTATAATCCACATAATTCAAAATTAAAATTGTAACACCCTAAACCCGGCCTAAATGTCCAGACCAAGTTGGAGATTTACATCATCCATTCTAAATGTCATACTACTATAACACAATCAAATTAAACCAACAGTCACATAGAATTCTTCACAACAGTAATTTAATGACATGGCATTCATAAATCCATAACATCATAAAACATGTATCCCAAATAACAGAGTTAAAAAGTAACATTGAGTGTTTGACCGAGCTACCGCGACACCGACCCGATCAAGACTGATTACCACTTGAAATCCAAACAACAACAGGGTGAGCTATGAACTCAGTGCGTAAAAAGGAATGTAATTTAACAACGGTGGCTTATAGAGAATTTACAGTTCAGAGATTCGGTTCAACATAGAAGAATGTTTAATCTAGGTTTAGAATAGAGGTGTTACATATGTATACATGTATTATTCCAGTTCAGATATAGTTCAGATCAGATTCAGATGCAATGTTCCTATTTCCATCCGCAACATACCAACTTCGGCCATCCCAACACACCACTATGGATATTTAGTACCCATCCATCCCTGCACACCTTTAGACTGTTCAATGACACTTTCACATATACGCAACTTACCTGCTAGTTCAATATGCGACAAGCGCCAGAATCAGAGTGATACTCATTGTGGCATAGCCATGATTTCAGTATAAACTCCTTTTTCTCTTTAAAATCTCCCACCACATGTTAATGAAAAATGCAATTATCCGTTACACATGTTCAGTCATTCTAGTACATTACATAATTAATAAAACAGTTTAATATCAGAGTGGTATTACAGTGTACATTTGAGTATGGGATTCACATATCAGTTTCAGGGTATCAGATAGTTCTCATAGAAGCAAATTCAGTTATTTGTATATCGAGGAAACCAATATCAAAGTTTAGCAACCTTCTTGGCCTCAGAAATAGTTCTCGAACCCAACATCCTACCACACGGCCTGAGCACACGCCCTTGTGCCTTGGCCGTGTGATTTTTTTAGCACAAACATTGAGTTACACGGCCTGGGCATACGTCCGTGTCCCTGGTCATATGGTTTTTATACCTCAGACAGTGAGTTACACGGCCTGGGAATATGCTCGTGTCTACAAACAGTGAGTTACACGGCGTGTCTCTGGCCGTGTGATTTTATACTACAAACAGTGAGTTATATAGCTTGGGCACACACCCGTGTCCCTGGCCGTGTGAACCTTGTACTAGTATGGCTACACACGACCTAGACATACGACCGTGTGGCCATCCGTGTGGCTATAATTCAAAAAATAATGAGTTACACGGCCATTCACACAACTTGTCACAAGCCCGTGTGGTGTCAACAACCATCATTTTCAGCGGCAAAACTTACAAAATCTAAGGTTTTTGATACGCACCTGAGACGATTTCAAAGTAATAACAATGTAGAGAAGTTCTGAAGCCTAAAACGACCATCCAATAACTCAATCAATCAAGTTTATCAACATCAATGCACAATTATACTCACTATGTCGAAAGTTTCGGCATGAACTTTCAACAAAATCAATACTTATAGAAGATCAACGACGATTACCCGAATTGACGTGATGAGGTTCTCTACTCTTAATATCCCCGCCTACTATAGAAGCCAAGCGATTGATTTTAGATATTCACACAACACGCTCGGATAACCAATTCAAAGTGTACTATGAAAAACAAAAAGAGAAACCCGGAAATTTAATGAATTGACATTAAAACTTACTTAATAACCTCCCAAAAAATAAAACTAACAGTGAACTTCAACTAGTCCCGTATTCCTTACAACAATTAAAGAAGAAAAGAAAAAGGACTAGAAAAGAAGAAAAAGTAAAGAAGAAATAAAGGAAAAATATAAAGGAAAAGAAACA
This sequence comes from Gossypium arboreum, assembly GCF_025698485.1. NCBI lineage: Eukaryota > Viridiplantae > Streptophyta > Magnoliopsida > Malvales > Malvaceae > Gossypium > Gossypium arboreum. The sequence continues at coordinate 27,562,173 of NC_069080.1, read as the reverse complement.
TTATTTTGTCTGCGAAACATTATTTTGGGACTACAATTCCAAGTTCAAAAAATATTTTAATATTATTTTTTGTTTCTGTGATATGTGAATTTATATCTGCGAAATTTCTGTGATTTAATTTGTCTATTTCTGTGCTTTATTATGAATAAGGACTTAATCGCGTAAAACGCAAAAGTAACATGCTAATTGTTAAAGTGCCTATTTGGCTTGGCTTTCTATAGTAAAGGTCCTTAAGTTGTTATTAAACCATTGGAAACATGAGTGGACTATTATGGCCTTATTATAATGATTTATTAATGGCTTAATAAATGGGGAAAAATTGGTATTTAGTATTTTATGTTAATTAAAGTAAACAAAATGCATGAAATTAGTCATTTCCCATGTGTTCTTGCCGAAAATACCAAGTAAAATAAAAATAAAAAGAGCCTTAGGGTTTCGGCATTTGCAAGCATCAATTAGGTATGTATTTTTTATTGGTTTTTGATAATTTCTAAGTTTCTATGATCGTTCCTTCGTGTTCTTCAAAGCCCATGTCTGAATTTCTGTTTCTGTTAAAGATTTCATTAAATGCCATTGTTGATATCATGAGTTTTGTGATGTTTTTGGATGAATTATGAAGGCTTGGTAGATGAGTTATAAGTTTTGTCTTTGAATTTTACTGAAATAGAGCTATTTGAGCTAATTTGTGAAAATAGGGTTTTAAAGGACTAAATTATGAATTAAATATGTTATTTGGGATTGTATAGAAGCCATGTATATTCGGCCAAGCTATAATCTTGGTGAATTTTGCATATTTGTGATTTTGTGAAAAATGGACTAAATTGTCAAAGTGTGAAATTGTAAGGGCTAAAATGAAAAGTTTCCTAAATATATGTATATGGATTAAATTGAATGTAATAAATGATTGAATGGTTGAAATTGTATTGTATTAGATCAAGAATAAAGAAAATCAGATTTAGATCGGGGGAAGTCCAACTTAGTCGAATAGTCGACTCGTTCCGTCCGAAATCTGTTCGAGGTAAGTCAAATTACAATTACGTGTTAATTGAAATAAATTCTACACATATAAAATGTAATCTGTATTGGATGGCCTTGAGTGCCTGATGAATATCTTTTGATTAAAGTATGATAGTATGTTAATATCTGAAAAACTTTGTATGTTTCTAAGAAAAGTTTACATCTGTCTGAGACATCGTGTAAGACCATGTCTGGGACACAGGCTTCAATTGAGATTTAAGTATAAGACCATGTCTAGGACATCGACATCATATTTGATTTCGTGTAAGACCCTGTCTGGGATTGAGGCATTGATATTGAATTACATGTAAGACCACGTCCGTGACGTCGGTATTGTACTTGTTTATGAGCATCTATATCTTTTTTGACCCGTCTGATGATAGCGTACAAAATCTGAGTTTAAGTATATGAAATGTATAACCTATGCAGGTACGTTTGTAGTGTACTAAATTTCTGAATATGAAAAATTCTGTCTCTGTGAAATATGTATGGAAATGAAGCATGACATATATGTAAACAAAGGAGTATGGTTAAGTTTATGAATTATTCTATGAAATGGTTATGAATCTATATGGGTGAATTGTATTTATATGCTTTAGTAGTTAGACCAATTGTATTTGGCTTACTAAGCTCTTTGTAGCTTACTCTGTGTATTTACTGTCTATTTTACAGTTATCGTGGCTACTGAAGGCTCGGGGATAGTCGAGGATAGTTACCACACTATCGAACTCATGTTGATACTCTTGAAAGTGTAAATATTTTAAAGTATGGCATGTATAGGCTAGAAGGTTTATGTATTAAGTTTTGAATTGTAAATTTAGGTTATGCAATGAAAGTTGGCTATCAAATGGTATGTTTATACTAAGTTTTAGTATGGTTTGAATGAGTTTTGACTGATGATGAAATAGTTGTAATGAAGCATGTTTTGAGCATGAAATTGGCTGAATATTTTATATGAATGTTGTTTAATCTGGCTTGTAGGAATGACCCATAAAGGGGTGACAAATTGGCTTAAACCAAGCCTGCATTGTGTCACACGGCCATAGCACGCAGGCGTGTTTGTTGGCCATGGGCTTAAGTCAGTAGCTAGCTAAGAATCACACAGCAGTGGCACACAGACGTGTCTACTGGCCATGTGAAAAAGTCAGTATTGAACCTATTTTTGGCACGGCTGGTTCACATGGGCGTGTCTAATGCCCATGTGTGTCACACGACCTAGTCACACGGGCGTGTGACTTTAACAGTTTTGGAAGATTTGGTTAAGTTCTGAAAATTCTGAATAGGTTTGGCTTAGTTCTGACCTTTCCTTTAATGTATGTTTTAGGTCTCGTAGACCACATTGATGAATGGATTGGTGATGAATGTTTTTGTATTAATGATATATGATATCTGTGATTCTGTAATGGTTAGTCCGTCCGGTGACGCCCTTACCTATTCCGATGACGCCCTTACCTATTCCGATGACGGTTACGGGATAAGGGTGTTACATTTTATTAGTATTAGAGCTATGGTTTAGTTGGTTCTAGGACTACCATAGCATATGTGGGTCTAGTTATACATGCCATATATCTGAAACTATGATAGTGTGATGAATCCTGACATTGAAATGTGTTTTTATATAGCAATGGATCCCAATAGAGCCGTAGCTGACGATGTTGAAAGCAATGCGCCTGCTCAAGCGCAAGGGACGGTGCAAGATGATTCACAACCAGCTATGAGTATTCGTGATAGCGAAGCTAAACAAGCCTTCTATTAGATGATAAATGATTGGTTCACCTAATATATTAGAACCAATTCGGCTGTACAACAACCTCCACCCCCGGTTAATCCTTCTCAAATTCCTGTTATGCCCTCGGTGAGTCCGAGTTAAGTAGGCCACCGGTTGATAAGATTAGAAAGTATGGGGCTGAAGAATTCTGAGCTACAACGAATGATGATGCTGAAAGAGCCGAATTCTGGTTAGAGAATACAATACGAGTGTTTGATGAAATGTCTCTGAATCCTGAGGAATGTGTTAAATGTGTCGTTTCACTTCTGAGAGATACAGCGTATCATTGGTGGAAAACTTTAATATCTGTAGTTCAGAGTGAACGGGTCACTTGAGATTTCTTTCAAGCTGAATTCTGGAAGAAATACATTAGTCAGAGATTCATCGATCAGAAACGTAAAGAGTTTCTCGAGCTTAAACAGAGCCTTATGTCTGTTACTGAATACGAACGTGAATTTGTAAAATTGACCCAGTATGCTCTGAAGTGTGTATCAAATGAAGCAATAATGTGCAAAAGGTGTGAGGATGGATTAAATGAAGATATCCGTCTGCTAGTTGGGATTTTGGAGATTAAAGAAATAATGGTGCTCGTTGAGCAAACTTGTAAGGCTGAAGAATTAAGTAAAGAGAAAAGAAAAGCTGATTCTGAAGCTAGAGATGCTGAAAGAGATCTTCGAGTAAATCATTTCAGTTTGGGTCAAAGAAATTCCGTGATGATCAGAACTGTTCAAATGCTAATGTGGGACATTCAAACCAAGATCGAGCTAGATCATATTCGAACTCCAAAGCCCCTGCCACCTCTATTGCAAGTGTCGGGAATGTCCAATCTGAGAAACCTAAATGTAAACATAGTGGTAAAAGACATCCAGGAAATTGTAGATTGAATGACCGAACCTATTTTCGATGTGGATCTTTGGATCATTTTATAAGAGATTGTTCTGAACCTGTTGAGTAAGAAAATGTACAAAATCCAAGATCAAGTAACACCTCAGCTAGAGGTAGACCTTCTAGAAATTTGAGAAATGCAAGTGGTGGTCAAAGAGTTACTGGGGATACTGTTGTTAGATCTGAGGCTAGAGCACCTGCCAGAGCCTATGCTATTCGAGCTCGTGAGGAAGCGTCGTCACTAGACGTGATTACCAGTACTTTTACTCTTTATGATACTTATGTGATTGCTTTAATAGATCCTGGATCAACATATTCGAATATATGTATGAACTTAGTGAACAGTTAGACTTTGCCTGTAGAGTCTACTGAATTTGTGATAGAGTTTCAAACCCTCTAGGTAGATGTATTCTAGTTGATAAAGTCTGCAAGAATTGTCCGTTAATGTTTCGAGATAATTATTTTCCAGATGATCTGATGATATTACCTTTTGATGAGTTTGATATTATTCTGGGAATGGATTAGTTAACTTTGCATGATGTTGTGGTGAATTGCAAACGAAAAACTATTGATTTGAAATGCAAGAATGATGAAATAGTCAGAGTTAAATCTAGTGATTTGAATGGGTTACCTGCTGTGATATCTTCGATGAAAGCTTTGAATATTATGAGAAAGGGTTGTGAAGTCTACCTTGCTTATGTTATTGATTTGAAAGTGTTAGAAAAGAAAGTAGAATCTGTACCTGTTGTCTGTGAGTTCTCTGATGTGTTTCCTGAAGAACTTCGGAGATTACCTCCAGTTAGAGAAGTAGAATTTGGCATAAAATTGGTACCTGGTACTACTCCGATTTCAATAGCTCCGTATAGAATGGCTCTGACCGAATTAAAGGAATTGAAATCTCTGTTGTAAAAATTGACCGATCGAGGATTTGCTAGACTGAGTTTCTCACATTGGGGTGCTCATGTTCTGTTTGTGAAAAAGAAAGATGGAACAATGAGAATGTGTATTGATTACCGTCAACTTAATAAAGTGACTATAAAGAACAAAAACCCTCTGCTTAGAATTGATGATTTATTCGATCAGTTGAAAGGTACTACTGTGTTTTCTAAGATAGATCTGAGATCGGGTTACTACCAGTTGCGAGTAAAGGATTTTGATATTCCGAAAACTGCTTTTAGAATGAGGTACGAGCATTATGAATTTTTAGTTATGCCTTTTGGATTAACGAATGCACCTGCTATTTTTATGGATTTGATGAATAGAATTTTTAGATTGTATTTAGATCAATTTGTGACTGTGTTCATTGATGATATATTGATTTATTCACGAGATGAAACTGAACATGTCAAGCATTTAAGAATAGTGCTACAGACTCTGCGAGATAAACAATTATATGCAAAGTTCAATAAATGTGAGTTCTGGCTGAGAGAAGTTTGTTTTCTGGGTCATATCGTATCAGCCTCAGGTATCCGAGTTGATCTGAGCAAAATTTTAGCTATTCTAGACTGGAAACCTCCAAGGAATGTATCTAAAGTCCATAGTTTTCTAGGACTTGTTGGTTACTATAGAAGATTTGTAAAAGGTTTCTCGATGATTGCAACTCCGTTGACAAAATTGCTCCAGAAGGATGTGAAGTTTGAGTGATCTGAAAGATGTCAGAACAGCTTTGATCAATTGAAGACTTTGTTAACTAAAGCTCCAGTGTTAGTACAACCTGAATCGGGTAAAGAATTTATAATTTACAGTGATGCTTCGTTGATTGGTCTGGGATGTGTTCTAATGCAAGAAGGAAAAGTTATTGCTTATGCTTCGAGATAGTTAAAGCCGCATGAAAAGAACTATCCGATACACGATCTTGAGTTAGTTGCAATTGTGTTTGCCTTAAAGATTTGGCGTCACTATTTGTTTGGTGAGAAATGCCATGTATTTTCTGATCATAAAAGTCTGAAGTATTTAATGATGCAAAAAGACTTGAATCTGCAACAGAGAAAATGGTTAGAATTGTTAAAAGACTTCAAACTTGTGATAGATTATCATCCGAGCAAAGCTAATGTTGTTGCTGATGTTCTGAGTAGGAAATCGTTGTCTGCGTTGCGTGCTATGAACGCTCATTCAGCACTGTCTGATGATACCTTGGTTTGTACTGAATTGAAAGTAAAACTCTTGTTTATATAACAGATCTGCGAGGCTCAGAAATATGATAATGAATTGATAGCAAAACGAACTCTGTGTAATTCTGAACTCTGGGTTGATGTTGACGGCAGTTTGAGATTCAGAAATAGACTTTGTGTTTCCAGAAATTCAGAGTTAATTCAGACGATTTTGAGTGAGGCTCACAGTAGTAGATTTTCTATACATCCGGGAAGTACAAAAATGTATAACGATTTGAAACAACTATACTGGTGGCCGGGAATGAAAAGAGATATTTCTGATTTTGTTTCTAAATGTTTGATCTATCAACAAGTTAAAGCTGAACATCAGGTGTCATCTGGTTTGTTACAACCGATTATGATTTCAGAGTGGAAATGAGATCGTGTGACCATGAACTTTGTGTCGGGTTTACCTCTGTCTCCAAAAAAGAAAGATTCGATCTGGGTTGTAGTTGACAGATTGACAAAGTCAGCTCATTTTATTCCAGTACGATCTAATTTTTCACTCTAGAAATTGGCTGAGTTATATATTTCTGAAATTGTGAGATTGCATGGTGTGCCCTTTCGATAGTGTCAGATAGAGACCCGAGATTGACATCGCAATTCTGAAAGAAATTGCGAGATGCTCTGGGTACTAAATTACAGTTTAGAACTGCTTTTCATCCGTAAACAGATGGTCAATCTGAATGGATTGTTTAGATTCTCGAGGAAATGTTGAGATGTTGTATTCTTGAGTTTAAAGGTACGTGGGAACAATATCTACCCTTGATTAAATTTGCTTATAATAACAGTTTTCAGTCGAGCATCAAAATGGCACCGTATGAAGCTTTAAACGGTAGAAAGTGTAGAACTCCGTTATACTAGTCTGAGCTCTATGAGAATAAGATTTACGATATTGATCTGATAAAAGAAACTGAACAGAAGGTCAAAGTAATCCGAGATAGTCTGAAACCTGCCTCTGACCGTCAGAAATCTTATGTGGATTTAAAACAAAAAGATATCGAATTTGAGATTGGTGATAAAGTGTTTCTAAAAGTATCTCCGTGGAAGAAACTGCTTCGATTTGGTAAAAAGGGCAAGTTGAGTCCGAGGTTTATCGGACCATATGAAATCATTGAGCGAGTTGGGCCGGTTGCTTACAGATTGAAATTACCATCTGAGTTAGAAAAGATACATAATGTGTTTCACGTATCGATGCTTCAACGATACAGATCTGATTTTTCGCATGTAATTTCTCCGTCTGATATTGAAATCCATTCTGATATGACTTATGAAGAAAAGTCGATTTATATTCTGTCTCATGAGATCAAAGAATTATGTAATAAGAGAATTCTATTAGTCAAAGTGCTGTGGCATAGACACGGAGTAGAAGAGGCTACATGGGAGCCTGAATATGTAATGAAACAACAATATTCGAATCTGTTTAACTGTAAGATTTTCGGGGACGAAAATCCCTAAGGGGAGAGAATTGTAACAGTCTGGTTTAGACCTTAGTCGGAATAGTGGTTTCGGGACCACAAATCTAAGTTTAAAAAATATTTTAATATTATTTTCTGTGTCTGTGATATGTGAATTTATATCTGTGAAATTTTTGTGATTTAATTTGTCTGTTTTTGTGCTTAATCGCGTAAAACGCAAAAGTAGCATGCTAATTGTTAAAGTGCCTATTTGGCTTGGCTTTCTATAGTAAAGGTCCTTAAGTTGTTACTAAACCATTGGAAACATGAGTGGACTATTATGGCCTTATTATAATGATTTATTAATGGCTTAATAAATGGGGCAAAATTGGTATTTAGTATTTTATGTTAATTAAAGTAAACAAAATGCATGAAATTAGTCATTTCCCATGTGTTCTTGCCGAAAATACCAAGCAAAATAAAAATAAAAAGAGCCTTAGGGTTTCGGCATTTGCAAGCATCAATTAGGTATGTATTTTTGATCGGTTTTTGATAATTTTTATGTTTCTATGATCGTTGCTTCGTGTTCTTCAAAGCCCATGTCTGAATTTCTGTTTCTGTTAAAGATTCCATTAAATGCCATTGTTGATATCATGAGTTTTGTGATGTTTTTGGATGAATTATGAAGGCTTGGTAGATGAGTTATAAGTTTTGTCTTTGAATTTTACTGAAATAGAGCTATTTGAGCTAATTTGTGAAAATAGGGTTTTAAAGGACTAAATTATGAATTAAATATGTTATTTGGGATTGTATAGAAGCCATGTATATTCGGCCAAGCTATAATCTTGGTGAATTTTGCATATTTGTGATTTTGTGAAAAATGGACTAAATTGTCAAAGTGTGAAATTGTAAGGGCTAAAATGAAAAGTTCCCTAAATATATGTATATGGATTAAACTAAATGTAATAAATGATTGAATGGTTGAAATTTTATTGTATTAGATCAAGAACAAAGAAAATCGGACTTAGATCGGGAGAAGTCTAACTTAGTCGAATAGTCGACTAGTTCCGTCCGAAATCTGTTCGAGGTAAGTCAAATTACAATTACGTGTTCATTGAAATAAATTCTACACATATAAACTGTAATTTGTATTGAATGGCCTTGAGTTCTTGATGAATATCGTTGGAGTAAAGTATGATAATATGTTAATATCTAAAAAGCTTTGTATGTTTCTAAGAAAAGTTGACATCTATCTGAGACATCGTGTAAGACCGTGTCTGGGACACAAGCTTCGATTGAGTTTTACGTATAAGACCATGTCTGGGATATCGACATCGTATTTGATTTCGTGTAAGACACTATCTGGGACAGAGGCATCGATATTGAATTACATGTAAGACCACGTCCGTGATGTCGGTATTGTACTTGTTTATGAGCATCTATATCGTTTCTGACCCGTCTGATGATAGCGTATGAAATCTGAGTTTGAGTATATGAAATGTATAACCTATGCAGGTACGTTTGTAACGTACTAAATTTCTGGATATGAAAAGTTTTGTCTCTGTGAAATATGTATGGAAATGAAACATGACATATATGCAAACAAAGGAGCATGGTTAAGTTTATGAATTATTCTATGAAATGGTTATGAATCTATATGGGTGAATTGTATTTATATGCTTTAGTAGTTAGACCAATTGTATTTGGCTTACTAAGGTCTTTGTAGCTTACTCTGTGTGTTTACTGTCTGCTTTAGAGTTATCGTAACTACTGAAGGCTCAGGGATAGTCGAGGATTGTCACCACACTATCGAACTCATTTTGGTACTCTTGAAAGTGTAAATACTTTAAAGTATGGCATGTATAGGCTAGAAGGTTTATGTATTAAGTTTTGAATTGTAAATATAGGTTATACAATGAAAGTTGGCTATCAAATGGTATGTTTGTGCTAAGTTTTGGTATGGTTTGAATGAGTTTTGAATGATGATGAAATAGTTGTAATGAAGCATGTTTTGAGCATGAAATTGGCTGAATATTTTGTATGAATGTTGTTTAATTTGGCTTGTAGGAGTGACCCATAAAGGGGTGGCAAATTGGCTTAAACCAAGCCTGCATTGTGCCACACGGCCATAGCACACGGGCGTGTTTGTTGGCCGTGGGCTTAAGTCAGTAACTAGCTAAGAATCACACGGCCGTGGCACACGGGCGTGTCTATTGGCCGTGTGAAAAAGTTTGTATTGAACCTATTTTTGGCACGCCTGGTTCACATGGGCGTGTCTAATGCCTATGTGTACCACACGGCCTAGTCACACGGGGGTGTGACTTTAACAGTTTTGGAAGATTTGGTTAAGTTCTACAAAATCTGAATAGGTTTGGTTTAGTTCTGACCTTTCCGTTAATGTATGTTTTAGGTCTCGTAGACCACATTGATGAATGAATTGGTGATGAATGTTTCTATATTAATGATATATGATATCTATGATTCTGTAATGTTTGGTCCGTCCAGTGATGCCCTTACCTATTCCGGCTAAGGTTACGGGTTAAGGGTGTTACATGGTCACCTATCGAAAACTCAATATCCTGTCTTTTCAAGTCTGCATAAGACTTCTGTCTATCGAAGGCTGCTTTCAGATGATTCCGAATCACTTTCACCGTGTTTTATGCCTCAGATACCAGTTCAGGCCTCAGTACCTGACGTTCACTTAATTCAGTCCAACATAATGGATTACGACACCTATGGCCATATAAGACCTCGTAGGGTGCCATCTGTATACTAGACTTGAAGCTGTTATTATATGCAAATTCAGGCAATGGTAGTTACTCTTCCCAACTACCACTGAAGTCTATCACATAACCTCGGAGCATATCCTCTAAGATTTGAATAACCCGCTCTGACTGTAAATCAGTCTGGGGGTGATACGTAGTGCTGAAATTAAGTTGGGTGCCTAAGGCTTCGTGGAGTTTTTTTCCAGAATCGCGAAATAAATCGTAAATCTCTATCAGAGGTGGTCGAGACTGGAATCCTGTGCAGTCTCACAACTTCGGTGATATATAGTTTAGCTAACTTCTGTTATGAGTAATCTGTTCGGATAGGAATGAAGTGATCTGATTTGGTCAATCGATCAACGATGACCTAAATCGAATCTTTCCTAGTAGGGTTTAAAGGCAACCCTGTAACAAAATCCATTGTTATCCCCTCCTCCTTCCACTAGGGAATTTTAACTAGTTGAAGCAACCTGGATGGCAACTGATGTTCTACCTTAAACTTTTGACACGTCAGACAGCGGGACACAAAAGCTACCACCTCTCATTTCAGTTAGGGCCACTAGTAAAGTTCTCGGAGATCCCGATACATTTTATTCCCACCAGAATGCATAACATAAGGACTGTTATGTGCCTCCTGTAGGATCGAATGCCTTAACTCCTTATCCTTGGGTACACAAATCTGCCCTTTGAAGCATAACACATTATTGTTATTCACGCTAAAATCAGAGTTCCCGTTTGAACTTACACGTCACAATTGCTACACTAAGGTCTCATCGTTTAGTTGTTTAGCTGGAATCTACTTCACCTAACTCGGTTTAACCTGAAGTACTGCCAACAGTCCTCTATCCCTAACCAAACTCAAATGAGCGAACATTACTCTCAGGTCAGTCATCGTTCTATGGCTAAAAGCATCAGCTATTACATTTGCCTTCTCGGGATAGCATTCTATGGTATAATCATAATCTTTAAGTAACTCAACCCATCGACACTAACAAAGATTTAACTCTTTCCGGGTTAACAAATATTTGAGACTCTTGTGATGAGTGAAAATAACACACCTTTCACCATACAGGTAATGTCTCTAGATTTTCAAAGCAAACACAACAGCAGCTAGCTTAAGATCGTACGTAGGGTAGTTACTTGTGTGTGTCTTAAGTTGTCGCACGTGTAGGCGAGCACCTTACTATCTTTGCATAAGCATGCATCCTAACCCGACATGTGAAGCATTACTGTAAACCACAAACTCCCGACCTGATTTTGGTTGGACTAAAATAGGAGCTCGTGTCAGAAGGGACTTGAGTTTATCGAAACTAAACCATTGTGCCTCAGACTACACGAATGGAGTATTCTTACGTAACAATTTCGTCAAAAGTGACGCAATCAGGGAAAACTCTTTGACGAACATTCAATAGTACCCGATTAAACCCAAGAAGCTACGAAGCTAGAACACATTTTTCGGCTGTTTTCACTCAACAACAGCTTCGATTTTATTGGGATCACCTCGGATCCGCTCTGCCGTCACCACATTACCCAAAAAGGCGACCTCCTGCAACCAAAACTCACACTTGCTAAACTTGGCGTACAACTATTTTTCTCGCAATATCTGAAGTACCATACGGAGATGACCATCGTGCTCAGTTTTCGTTTTAGAGTAGATCAAGATATCGTCAAAGAAAACCACTACAAATTGATCCAAATACGGTTGAAACACCTGATTCATTAAGTCTATAAATGTCGCTGGGTCATTTGTTAATCCGAAAGGCATTATCAAAAACTCGTAATGTCCATAAGGAGTTTTGAAAGTGGTTTTGTACACATCAGTGTTTTTGACCTTGAGCTGATAGTAACCAGAGGGTAGGTCAATTTTAGAAAAGACAGATGCTCCACTAAACTGGTCAAACAAATCATCAGTCCTCGATAACAGATACTTATTCTTGATCGTCAACTTATTCAACTGCCTATAATCAATGCACATTCTCATCAACCCATTATTCTTCTTAACGACTAATACTGGTGCCCCCCACGGAGACACATTCAGTCTAATAAATCCTCTATCAAAGAGTCCTGAAGTTGTGCTTTTAATTCGGTCAGTTTCTTCGGTACCATGCAGTAGGGCGCAATGGATACTGGGGCAGTACCTGGTAACAGATCAATTCCAAACTCCACCTCTCTATCTGGAGGTACTCCGGGTAATTTTTTGGAAAAGACGTTCGGGAATTCCCTCACGGTACGAATATCTTCCACTGACATCTTCTTGGGAGCAGAATCAGATACGTAAGCTAGGTATGCCTCACACCTCTTTCTGAGTAATTTTTTTGCTACTAGAGCGGAGATTACATTAGTGAGGTACTCTCAACGCTCCCCAACTATTATCATCTCGTAATTCTCGGTCGGTCTTAGAGCAACCTTTTTGGTTGCACAGTCTAGTTTGACTCAATATTCAACGAGTCAATCCATTCCCAGAATTAAATCAAACTCATTAAAGGGTAATTCCATTAAATCAGCTAGAAACATCATACCCTGAAGTTCTAAGGGTACCCGCCTGTATACTCTATCAATTTGAATTGACTAACCCAACTAACTAATCATAAAAAACTCTCTAACAATATTCTCAGCAGTTAAACCCAAAGTTACAGAAACAACACTAGTTATGTAGGAATGAGTAGAGCCAATATCAATGAGAGTATAATATAGAACACAGAGGATAAAGAAGGTACCTGCAATGACATCAACATCATCGCTCTCCTCGTAACATCTAGTAGCATAAACCAGTGCCGACTGACGAGCCTCAGCCTAACCCGCACCTCTAGCCGGTGCCCTCTAAGCTCTTCCAGATCCATTACCACCTCTACCAGTACCACGACCACGAAATGGTTGTTAAACCTCTCTCGAAGGCCGAACAGAATTTGGAGCCGAACTTTGTGCTGCAGCTGACACTGAATCAGATCAACGAGGGCAATCCCTAACTCAGCCTTCCATCTAGCCACAATGGAGGTACGCTCCTAACTTCCTCCAGCACTCACTCGGATGGCGCTTCCCGCAATCGCTACACTATTGAATCTCAGTCACTACAGTTGGTGCCTCAACCCTCGGGGGCCGATCAACCCTCGCCTACTTCTTAGGGCGCTGAACAGACCCAGAGGGACCTAAATCCCTCTTAACTTTATTCTAGTTCTTCTCACGATCATTGTCGAAACCATTTTTAAATCGAGTTTTGGAAAATGGGAATCAACTTTAAGAAAAACAAAAACGGGAGTCGCCACCAATCTTTTTAGGTGTGATTGGATCACCTTATAAAATGTTTTGTTTTATAACATTAATTTTGGTCTACGAAAGTCGAGAAAATGGATTCGGGAGTCGGTTACGTACGATGAAGGGTTAGCACCCTCGTAACACCTAAAAATTGGTACCTAATTGATTATCAAGTGTCTTTAATGTCAGAAATTTGAAAGTTTTAAGATGCAAACCTCTTTTAATTAGAATGTCTCAATTTTGAAAATTAAGGCTCACTTATTTCAAACGAGTCAAAACATCACATCCAGTAAGTTAGGACGCAACATTTTAAAACCTTCGAAACTAAGCTCGTCTTTCGAAAATTTCTATCTCAAAACAACAAAACGCCATATCCAGTAAGTTAGGACACTACGTTTTGAAATCTCGAAATAATTGTTTAAGTTTAGAAAACTCAAAATCACTTAGAAGGGTGCTTGACTATTCGAATTCAACGAGAAAAGTCGCAACCCAGTAAGTTAGGGCGCTACCTTTCTCGAAGTTTCCAAACATCAAGCATTGCCTTTTATTTTTTTAGAAAAAAAACCTTGGAATATTATTTTAAATGACATTTTAGGATGACATAATAATGCATCATGAAGCATAGATGTACAAAATATTCTAACATTTCCATACAAACATAAATAATATCATTAAGACAAAACTAAATAACATGAACATACGCTTAATGAAAAAATCATACTAGGGTAAATATAAGATAATAAACAAATAAAAACATGAGTAAACTAAAAGAAAAACATAATACATGCAAAATTATACAACAATATATATCATAAAATAGCACATAAAAGAAATTATTAAACATAGCATATAAAAAATGAAACTATGCACAAATAAGATAAATGACATACACTAAAAAATGAATAAATAGAACATTTACAAATTATAAAAATATAATGCAATAGTTTAAAATACTGAAATGATAATATAATATATAGACATGCATAGAAAATATATATTTGAAAATAAACTATATAAAAGGTTAAATATTATAATATATAAAATACATAATCAAATGTATAAAAGATAAGAATAAATATACATATTTGAAAAATGAAGAAATTAAAATAAAAAAAGGTTGAAAAACTAATATAGACAAAGAATAAAATAAGAACAAACCACAGAGAGTAAGAACGTAAGAGGGAGAGAAATTTGAGTGAATGCTCTCAAGAATTCTTATTGCTTCCCAAAACTCAAGTGATTTACAATGAAGGGAGAGGCCTCTATTTATAGTTGAGCCTCCCTAAATCCAATGGTACAGATCAATTACATCAACGGTTAAGATTAAAGGATATCTACAAATTAAATCTCCAAGATTACAAGATCATATCTTCAAGATTGCATATCATATCTAAGATTGCATATCATATCTAAGATTGTATCATATCTAATATTGCATATCATATCTAAGATTGCATATCCTTAAAGATTATATTTCCATATGAGTCAAGCTCATAGATGGACCTTCAATCTTTTCAAGTAATGGGCCATTTCGATTGGGCTAAATTATATGTTTGTAATTTTGTACTGGACTTGGACTTTGTTTTTTTTTTTTGAACTTATTTCTAGGCCCGGGCAAAATTGAGTGTCTACAATCATGACGCTCACTCTCTATGCGCTTCATTTCTTCACTATCTTCATTTTGTCAACTAGATCCGTGAAAACATACTCCCTCTGAGGAGCTATCAAAACTCGCAGATCATATCTCAAACCCTCCTCAAATTGCACACACTTGTTGTAGTCGGACGCCACTAAAGGTCATGCTTATCTACTCAGTTGCAGAAACTTGACTTTATATTCTGCCACAGACCAGTCGCCCTGAACTAGGCTCATAAACTCACGTGGTGAGCCTCAACATAACTCGCCTCCACATACTTACCCTAGAAGGCATTCTTGAAATAATCCCAGTTCACCTGTTCAGGCTGAGCACATTGCTCAACGGTTAGCCACTACTGGTAAGTATCGTCTTAGAGTAAAGACAAAACGCCCCTCAATTTTCTAGTAGGAGTGTAGTCAAGGTCTGTCATAATACGCTCGGTAGCCTCAAGCTAATATTCAGCAACATTAGGAACGACTCCTAAGATGCCCCTAAACAGTTCAGCACCATTCGACCGGAGTCATTCAGTAATCGACCCTCGGCCTCTCGATCCTGAATAGGTCCCAGTGACCCTCTCAAGTGACCAAAGCATGGCCTGGACAGTGCATCGTCCCCAGTCGTCAGAGTTTGAAACTCTGTCTCAGCAGTGGGAGTACCAATTGTCTTGCTAGTCTCTAGATTAGGCATGCTACCTATAAAGGATGACTCTGCTTGAGCTCCTCCCCGGCGTCCTTGACGCCCCGGCATACCGCGTCTACGACTAACACGCGAACTCATAATGCAATTTAGCTACAATTTTAGAGTACACAGATCAGTTCAGACATCCAGTATGTCAATTTCACTAGTTCACATCAGAACATTTCACCTACAACAGTTTAAGGGTCATAATCTTTATAATAAAATAAAAAAAAACTTACAAGGTTAGTATCGGAAGCTCGGTCGTTCATAGGGTTTCAGTGTTTCTATATTAGTTTAAGTTCTAATTATTACTAGCTATTGTTCTCACACATTAAGAGCCCAAACACAGTCCGAGTGTTGACAAACCTAGCTCTGATACCACTAATTATAACACTTTAAACCCAGCCTAGAAGTCCAAACCAAGTTGGAGAGTTACATCATCCATTCTAAATGTCATACTACCATAATGCAATCAAATTAGACCAACAGTCACATAGTATTCTTCACAACATTAATTTAATGACATGACCTTCATTAATCTATAACATCATAAAATATATATCCCTAATAGTAGAGTTAAAAAGGAACATTGAGTGTTTAACCGAGCTTCTACTACACCTACTCGATCAAGACTGATTAAAATTTGAAATCCAAACAACAACAGGGTGAGCTGTGAACTCAGTGCGTAAAAAGGAATGTAATTCAACAACAGTGGCTTATAGAGAATTTTCAGTTTAAAGATTCGGTTCAACATAGAAGCATGTTCAATCTAGGTTCAGAACTAAGGTTTTACATATGTATAATGTATTATTCTAGTTCAGATATAGTTCAGATCAGATTCAGATGCAATGTTCCTATTTCCATCCGCTACATACCAACTTCAGCCATCCCAACACACCACTATGGACATTTAGTGCCCATCCATCCCTGCACACCTTTAGAGTGTTCAATGACAGTTTTACATATATGCAACTTACCTGCTAGTTTGATATGCGACAAGCGCTAGAATCAGAGTGATACTCGTTGTGGCATAGCAACGATTTTAGTACAAACTTCCTTTCTCTTCACAATCTCCCACCACATGTTAATGCAGAATGCAATTATTCATAACACATGTTCAGCCATTCTAATACATTACATAATTAATAAAATAGTTCAATATCAGAGTGGTATTACAGTGCACATTTGAGTATGTGATTCATAGATCAATCTCAGTGTATCAGATAGTTCTCATATAAGTAAATTCAGTCATTCATATATCGAAGAAACCAATATCAAAGTTTAGTAACCTTCTCAGCCTTAGAAACAGTTCTCGAACCCAACATCTACCCACACGGCCTGGGCACACGCCCGTATCCTTGGCCGTATGGTTTTATACTATAAATAGTGAGTTACACGGTCGTGTCCTTCGCCATGTAAACCTTGCACTTGTATGGCCTCACACGGACTAGTCACACGCCCATGTGTTTGGCCGTGTGGCGTCTACAGCCACCATTTCCAGCGACAAAACTTGTAAAATCTAAGGCATCTGATATGCACCTGAGAAGATTTCAAAGTGGTAACAATGTAGAGAAGTTTTGAAGCCTAAAACGACCATCCAATAACTCAATCAATCAAGTTTATCAACATCAATGCACAATTATACTAAAAATACCAATGTCGAAAGTTTCAACACGAACTTTCAACAAAATCAATATTTACAGAAGATCAACAACGATTACTCAAATTGATGCGATGAGGTTCGCTACTCTTAATATCCCTGTCTACTAGGGAAACCAAGTGATTGATTATCAGATATTCACACAACACACTCGGATGACCAATTCAAAGTATACTATGAAAAACAAAAAGAGAAACCCAAAAATTTAACGAATTAAAGTTAAAACTTACTTAATAACCTCCCAACAGTGAATGCTAACAGTGTAACTTCAACTAGTCACGTATTCCTTATGACAATTAAAGAAGAAAAGAAAAAGACCGAAAAAAAAAGTAAGAAAAAAGAAAGGAAAAATATAGAGGAAAAGAAACATGGAAGAAGAACTAACGTTAATTATTAATTAACTTCCACCCAGATTTCCAGTATTTAGAAAAAATATTTCCCTACGCATGCTACGGGACTCGAACTCAGAACCAGATAGAATATAGACAGATGATTAACTAGTGAACCAACAGGCTCATTCTTGTCACCCTTTCACATAGAATTAAACTTAAGTGGGTTGTGTGTGCTTGTGGGTTGATTCTAAAAAAACATGACTTTTAATGATATGACTTGAACTCTAGAAATTAAACTCAATCACAAAACATAGAACTACAGATACAGAAATTAATTACTGCAGATTTTTACAATCAAGTTCTTAAAACTTTGGGGCTCTACAAAAATTCTTATAAATTTACTACATTAGCAAATCTAGCAATATTTACGATTCTATTTTAGGTCTATAATGCCGATACATCCAATTTAATCCCCGAGGCATGGCCTCTAATGGAGCCCCTCTATACACATGAACAACTTCTACTCCTATCCTTCAAATCTGGCAGTGTGTAGCTTGGTCTCTCCACTTAAATTCTGAGTCAAAACATTTTTCGTGCAAGCAGATAGTAAATTCATAAGTTCAACTGAACTTAGTGAGGTTTTGTAAAATAATGCAACAAAAATATTTCATATTCCTCAAGAATCAAAATTAGAGGCAAAAATTTTAAACTCCCTGTTTGTCTATAGGAATTTCACAGATTTACCAGCATAGTCGACGCCTTTCCCTTTTCTGATACTCCCCGTTGGCAGACTTATCCTTTACTTCAGATGTAAATATGTCCTTCAACAGTAGTAATCCCTTATGGTCTTGACCTAATTCCTCCTCATCCTAGACTCCTTTTTTATTTTAGCGAGCTTAATTTTCACAATTAACTGCACACTTGTATTTATAGTTCATTGACTTTCATTAGTTGACTTCTAGTTATGATTCCTCAATTTCGGATCCTTACCCTGATCCGTTCATCCCATGCTGTACTAACCTAGGATTTTCCACTTTACTCTAATGAAATACCTTCTTTTTGCTTAGCCCTATAGTGATCCATCTATAAGGGAAGACATATTCTCTAGTCCTAATTCATAGTCTAATCGTGATAGTAAGTTGACTGAATAAACACCCTTTTTTTCCTGGTAGATTTGTATCTTGTAATGTAGCCCTAAAATATTAGTTTGCCTTCATCCAATCTTCTAAGAAAATTGAAGTTTATGGATAGTTCCTAACGGACCATCTCCTCCCCTACTTCTCGACGGACTGTCCGCCCAAGGTAGCTCTTAGTGAACTTCCTTATCTGATAGCTCTTATGAACTAACATATGTTACATAGTCCTAGTCATACGTCCTCTTTCTCTGTAAATCTTCGGTGAACTTTATTGATCCAAATATTTGGCCTAGAATCTGCTTCACGGACTCACTTATCATACCCAATGCTAGTTTATTCGCCACTCACTGACGAACTCATAATGACGAATACTTCATACTCGAAGAAGTTATCCCTTCTATTACCTCTGCTTTGATAAGACCGTATATACCAATTTCTCTTTCCATCGGAATTTGGCGAATTCCCTCATTAATTGACTACCCTCATTTTTAGACACTTCTAGTTTTCTCTTCTTAGTTTGGCGGGATTTCCTGCTATTCCATTTACCCGTATTTTTAAACACCCATATTTAGTCTATTAGGCTATTCACTATGCGAGTCATACGGTGATTTCCCTTTTTTTGCCCTATTAGGTTTCTGGTTTACCATTATGGCGAACTCCGTTGTTTCCATAGTCCAACTATGGTTTTATAAAACAGGAACCCTTATTTACTGTCCTAACAGACTTTTAATTCTGAGGAATCAAATAAACCCCTTTGAAGGTGTCGCCCCAAAATACTTGTCGATAATCGCTGTTGCGATGTCACTCCATAGAGCCGATAGACCATCGTCACGGTGTCGCTCTAGCGAGCCAGTCATTCCATGATGCAACCAATCTCCATTGTATCCCTTTATCAATCCGTCTATTCCTCCATTTCGCCAAGTATTCATAACTTTATCTACCCCCTCAAGGTAAATTTCTTCTATACTTTGCATAAAATATAAACACGTATTTTCATACATTCCATTGCACTAGTTACTATAACATACAGTATGTCATCCATCTATTTGTCAAATCACAACCAAGTATCATTTAACAAATAGACTTACAAAAGCACATGCTTACAATATTATGCATACACATCTCACTCATTTTCTATGTTCATACCCAACCATGGTCCTAGACACGACTCAGAGTAGGCATGAATGTAGCTCAAGCAAATGACACAACATCATCGATCACCCAAAGGTAGAGTACAGAAACTCACCTGAACATCATTCATCATCATCAGCTTAGCGTTTCCAAATGTCGAAGCCTCTATCATCCTAGCAGCTAAGCACGACAACCATATATTGGTTAAATCAAAGTCATTTAAACCTTGAAACCTTGAACCCACTTTACAAAAACTTAGAAGAAGATTCTTACTCTCACCTTTCCTCAAATTCACGAGTATAGAAAGATAAGATATTTTACTAGTTTATCAATTTCTCCATTCCTAAACCTCGATCCTCATGACCTCTGCTCCATGCAGAGCTCTCCTAAATTTTCCTCTTCTTCGGAGTAACTGAAGAAGATGATGCAAGGAAGAACAAAGTTATAAATTGATTAAGGAGAATTCATTTCTTCCTCACATACACACACATATATATCCTAATTTAATGCAGTCTCCACAGTCCAATTTAGCCATCCATTGTTAATAAATTTTTCCCGACTAAGGATCCAACCAATCCCAACCTAACCAAACCATAATTAAAATTTAATTATTTTCTCGAAAATCACAAAATTTCACAAAATTACTAATAGAGTTTACCAACTCGCTACTTTGCTCAATTAACCCCCAAAGTTCCTTTAAATTTGAGTTCTTAAAAGAAGTTCTGGTGTGATAATGCTTTGGTAGGTTATAACTATTCTAGCAGATGGTGCTGCAAATAGTAGGTTGTTGGAGTTGCGTCTGATTCACCAACTATTGGGTCGTGATTGGAGAGTTCGTCTTCGATATATTTTGAAGGGCCACAACAAAGTTGCTAACCATATGGCTAAACTTCCAAATTTATATTGCAATGAGATGCAGATTTTTATAAAGATTCCAGTGTCGGCAGAAAATTTACTCAAATTATATTGACCGTTTGGCTAATATCATTTGGTAGTATGTTATTATATTTGCTATCACATTAGTACTATTTTGTTTACCAAAAAAATATCTTCCATTTTTTGTTTTTTTTTTTAATAACTTTCATCATTACGCTAACCAATCATAATATTTGAAGTATTTAGAAAGAATTAAGTAATATAAGCACATTCTAATCTTTAGATGCCCTTTATAATGAAAAACAAAATTTTCCATGATGTTATGTGCAAATATAAAAATTAAAGGCATTCAATATATTTTATATATCACGTGTTATTCAATAGTCACTACCACATGCCAAATAAATATGAGGCTACTTAAGTATGTTTCATATATATTTGAATATATTGCTATAGGAAAAGGATTATATAAAACAATGACGCCACATTATTTGTATATTTTTTTAATAATTTAATGACACATCGGTATTTTCATCCCGAATTTTAGTATTTTCATCTTGAAAAAATTTATATCCAAATAAAATCCTGAAATTCAAGATGGAACTGCAGATGTGACAATAAACTATTGAAAATGGATAACATCCCTATTTCATATAATCCGTTCTCTAGTATGCAACCAAATGGTGACAGCTAATGGAATAGTTAATGGAATGATATTGATAGTTTGAGGATTTAGTTAGAATATTTTTTAGTTTAGGGATTATTTTAGAATATAATACATAGTTGGAGGATGTCTTATGGAATTACCCCAGCTTTTTTGCAACTTCATGTCTGTAGTTGATAGTTAGTTTAAAAGTGAAGCAGTAAGTGAAGGTAGGTTTGTGAAGCACAAGAAAAAGTAAGAAAATTCCAAGAGAAGCAAAAAGACATGGGATACAATATAATAAAACTAAAATAAGGAGGTGCTTTTATTTGTAGGATAATAAAGGCAAAGATGGATTGTAGTAGCTATGAAGTTTCATGGCTTTGCCGTAAACCAGCATTAAAAATAAGGAGTCCTCGAACACACATTATTCCTTTTACCATATAACATTCAGGTTTGCTATTGGTTGGTTCGTACTAAAATGCCTGTAAACTTCTAGGAAGTTTCCTTCCTATCTCACTTGCCTTTGCTTTCGCTTATCAGCTTTTAATTAGTTTTCATCATTTGATTGCCTCACTTAACAAACCACTGTATCATAAAAAGGAAATCTCAGGGCAATAGATGTAAATGAACCATGGAACCAGGGAAGGAACCTTGATTTGTCTAATGTTTCTGATAGCCAATGGGATTTCTGCAACTCATTATTTATGCATAAATAAGAGTAATAAGTTGCAAAGTAATAGTAATAGTTTTGGGATAGTGGAACAATTGTTACATAGGTTGGAATATTAGAGATACTCGAGTTTAAATTTTAGAAATGATATTATTGAAAGGACAATTTAATACTTTGATTAACTGATAATTAAAATTATTTTGTAACCATTATTTTTTTGCTAATTATCTTTTATTCAATGGAAGTAATTTTTTTATCCGATAAGTTTGGCAGCAGCCATGAAGCTTCCATTGCCCCATAAAATGTGCACGGAAAGGATCTGATTTGGATTAGCCTAGACCATCTACCGTCAGAATAACCTTGAAAATTGCTAAGAACAATTGATGATAATTGATTAAAAAGAACACAGAAACATTAAAAACTGAAGGTCTGGGCTCTCTCAGTTGCTCATGCAAAATTCATTTTATCAGCGTCAGATACGGTAAAAAAATTTTAGCAATTATTAGAAACCCATTATGTAATTTGTTTAATGAATGGGATGTTGTTTTTTTTCGTACAAAGTTTGGAAACTTCTAAAGAGATGAAACAGTTAAAAAACCAGTACAGATTCCAGAAGGGGACAATCAGTTGATCCTAAAACATGGTATAAACACAGAATGTTTATTGTCTGAAAATAAATAAATTATTTTTTAATTTGTATTCACTGTTCTTTTTATGGGAAAACAGGGCTTTGAAGAAAAAAATGAACTGTGCCATTGGACCCTGTGGTCGAACGTACAATACAGAGATTTATAAATGTAGACATTAGGAAGCTACTATAGGAGTGAACTCACTATTTCTTCGATTTGAATGCTACTGAATTGATAGCAAAGAGGAAACAGGAAGAGAATTGATTAAGCTTAAAGCCTGTAAAAGTTTTTTCTTTTGTCATAGAATCTCTCTCCCTCTTTGCTAATATAATTCAGGGCATTAGCCAAAAATGGGTGGCATTCAGGTAAACCTGAGAGGCTTGGCAATGGTAGCATGGATTCTCTCTCTGGTTCTTGTTATGAGCGATGTGGGCATTGCTGAGAGACTACTGAAGCACAGAAGGAACCAAGAAAACGAGGAAACACAGGGACTTTTTCTTAGAGTTGCCAACTTCCTCTGGCAAGATGGGAAGTCTGCCTATGAACCTGTCTGGCCGGTGAGTCAGTTAGGCTTGTTTAGCTTTTGTAAACTTTTTTCTGCAATCAATGCATTGGCTTTTGCACCAGCTGATGGTGATTGGAACATTTTAGCAATCTTTTTTATGTCATTCCTCTTTAATGTTTGTTTACTTCGGTATTGAAAGTTGGTCATTGATTGAGCAGGAGATGAAATTTGGTTGGAAAATAGTTGTAGGATCAATTGTTGGATTCCTTGGTGCAGCGTTGGGTAGTGTCGGTGGCGTTGGCGGTGGTGGGATTTTCGTTCCGATGCTCAGTCTCATAATAGGTTTTGACCCCAAGTCTTCCACAGCCATTTCCAAGTGTGAGTTTCAACATTGCTGATCATGTTATAATCCTGTTTTCCTAGAAATATTTTTTTTTTCGTGGAACATACCATAGATACATGCAAGAATGCATACAAACATGGCCATAACATAAACATAAGTAACATCAGTTAGCTGGAAGCTTTTGGGCTAATCTGATATTTGAAGAATCCTCTGAATGTTTCGTATAATCTGTAGTTATGATGTGTACGGAAACAACGAACTTTTCTTTCCGGTTGCAGGTATGATCATGGGTGCAGCTGGATCAACTGTATACTATAACCTGAGACTTAGGCACCCAACACTGGAAATGCCTCTCATAGATTATGACTTGGCATTGCTATTTCAGCCCATGCTTATGCTTGGAATCAGCATTGGAGTTGCCCTTAATGTCATGTTTGCTGATTGGATGGTCACGGTTCTGCTTATCATTCTCTTCATTGGTATTTTCTCTCTTTACAAATTCATATCTCAATAACTTAAGGATCAATAATGAAAGTCCAATGATATCGCATTAACACAGTTTTCGAACAAATGGAATCATAAGGAATTTGATTATCTATCAGAGCTTTAACAATGTAAACAACATATCCAATAGGGAAATAGATAGCATTAGGCAGGATCCAGATTTAAATCTTAGTACATCAAACAAGGAATATGACAATCCAGCTAGGAACATATATTATCTCTTTTCTTTCACAAGTTCATAATCTTTGTAACAAGGTTTACTGTTCTTTGATATGGGTGCTTAAATTTGTCAATGGCAGGTACATCAACGAAAGCCTTATTCAAAGGTATAGACACATGGAAGAAAGAGACAATATTGAAAAAGGTAAAACTTTCCAATTTTTCTTAAGTTTTCCGTGGATTTCTTCCTTTTGGCATAAAGATTATTAATGGGGATTTTGAGATTTCTATTTTCAGGAAGCTGCCAAGGTGGAATCAGAAGAGTCCAAACCAGCTGGTGAGTGCATAACCAAATTTGAAATGACTTATTGCCATTAAAAGGAAATAGACTAAGATTCAAATGACAGTTTATTAATTACATTTAATAGAGGTTTACTGAGAGAAAAAAAATTCATTTTGGTAATTGAAATATTGCAAACGGCTTGTGCTAAACTCGAGAACTGCAGATGGAGCTTCTCAAGATTATAAACCATTACCTAGTGGCCCTGGCAACCAGACAGAAGATGAAGTGAGTTGAAGAACATTTCAGTTTTCATACAAGAAGTAGTACTCTTAATTTTATTCATAATGTTAGTCTTATCTTTGTTATTATTGAATATTATTGTGATCATCCAATTCAGGTTCCCCTCCTACAAAACATATATTGGAAAGAGTTATCGTCGCTCGTGTATGTATGGATTGGTTTTCTTATTGTGCAGATCATTAAGGTATGGTAATATGGTTGGTTCTTTCCAAGGTTCCATATGATCTTAAATCTTTTCATCGTCCAATATTATCAAAGAAAATTTTCATGGTAAGTCATTCATGTGTTTGCTAATTGTCATCCAAATGTTTGTGATTGCAGGAATATCTTCCAACTTGCTCAGTCATGTACTGGATTGTGACCTCCTTGCAGGTAGAAACTAGAAATTCTACATAGAAACTCCCTAGAATCTAGACAGATAGAAGATAACGGATCGATAAAAGTTTAATCAGACTTCAAATATATCTACTGTTTTTTAAGGTTGGTCTCTTGAAGATTTAGCTACTGAGTGAAAGCAAAATCATGTCCAATCCTTTTAATCTGAAAGCAATAAAGAAACTTGTATCTTAGATAATGGAGATTTAATTAAGGGTTACTTGGGGCTTAAAATCTCTTCAACTAGAGTGTTTCCTTTTTGTCTATAGATACCCATTGCTGCCTCTGTGACAATCTTTGAAGCCATATGCTTATGCAAAGGGACCAGAGTGATTGCATCCAAAGGAAAGGAAATCACAAACTGGAAGATGCATCAGATTCTTCTTTATTGTTCCTGTGGCATAATAGCTGGTATGGTAGGAGGGCTGCTAGGACTAGGAGGTGGCTTCATCTTGGGTCCTTTATTCCTCGAACTGGGGATACCTCCACAGGTATGCTTACCTAGAATTACTTAACCTAAATCATAAACAAGGTGGGAGGAATGGATAAACACCAAAACGGAAGAAGCAATGTCTCTCTATCATTATCGAACCGATCACAGCCTTTTTGTATCTGTGAGGATCCCACAAATTACCGAGTTTGATGGAACTGATTTGCTTCTGCAGGTAGCTAGTGCAACATCAACGTTTTCTATGGTGTTTTCATCTTCGATGTCAGTTGTACAATATTATCTTCTCGATCGTTTCCCAGTCCCATATGGTACTAAGTTGCAATGACAGTAATTTTTTACGATTAGAATCAATTGGTAGCCATTATTGAAACATCTAAACTTTGACCGCTAACTTCATCAGCCTTATGGTTACTTTGTTACATCCCGTGCAGCTGCTTATTTTGTCCTAGTAGCAACAATGGCTGCCATTGCTGGCCAGCATGTGGTCAGAAGGATCATTGCAGTCATCGGAAGAGCATCGATAATAATCTTCATACTAGCTTTGACAATCTTTATCAGCGCAATCAGTTTAGGTAACAACGCACTTTCATGCTTCCTATACCTCTTATAATTATGTTAACTTGAAAAGCAAGTCACTTAAATTTGAACTTCTGAAAATGCTCAGAAGCTCACCGCAATTTCCTTAATGTTACAGGTGGAGTTGGCATTGCTGATATGGTAAAAAAGCTAGCGAACAAAGAATATATGGGATTCGAAAACCTTTGCAAGGCTTGAGTTCTGTTTACCCCTATTACAGGTCGAATCTCTCAAGCAGAGATCAGATACATCCAGAGTCAACTATTTGGTCAATTATTTTCACTTGAAAGATTCCGGTTTATATATGTTGCTGAACATTCATTTCTGGTCCATTGTTTGCAAAAACCTCTCCAGCTGAGCTTCTTTCTGTGTTTCCTTTTTTCATCTTCCCAGGCATCTTATTTTACTATGGTTCCTAGTTAAATAGAAAATGTTTATTAGACAAATGTGTAAGAATTAATAACCCTTTTGGCTGAATAACATAAGATGTCAGGGCTTTCAATCTTTGATGAACTTTAAACTGTGATTTAATTTGCTGTTTGTTTTCATGTTTGCATTCAATCTCACATTAAAACCAATATTGGGAAGCGTAGCAAGTACAGAGCAACAATGTGTTTTTCTTGTTTGCGTAATTTTTCAGTTAACAAATACATACTGTCATTGTCCCCTATAAGGGACCATTGCTGCTGGCTCACCATAAATATGGCTCAAGCTAACGATGATGATGAGGAAAGGAGAAAAAGTAAGAGAATAAAATTAAGTGATGGTAATGGGTAACAAGAAAAGGCATGATTGCTGTTAATTAATGAGCATATGGCCCTCCAACACATGCATTCTAAAGGAATGTTGGGGTTGGGGCTTCTTTCTTGTCTGCTAGTTGGCTATGAACAATGCTGATATTTAATTCTTGTGTCCATCAATTTTATGGGTCTCTGGTTTCATGATAGCACCCCCTTTTGTTTGGTTAGAATATCATTACTTTCCAACTTTTTTTCTGGTTGACCTCCCTAAACTCACTATAATTAATGGTTGCAAATATCGGCGACCGGACTAACACTGGTTCATGGCATATGGCAGAAAGTATAGTGGCCCTGCAAAGTACCTTTACAAAAGCATGCTATTGGCATGAAGTGTATATTTGGCATGGCAAGAAGAAAGGATGCATGCATTTTTTCTAAAACCAAGAAAATGATTGTCCAAATCTTTCAGCATTAATATAGAAAATATTTGTATTGTCCAAAGTCTTGATTAAGTAAATAATTTGACAACCATTCATTGAAGATTCAACTAAGCCGAAAGCAAAAGGTAGATCGTGTGCCATTATGGTTTTCCAAATGGGCAAAGGTTCATACTTCATCCCATTTTCCCCCTTTTATTTATTTATATTTTTTTAACTTTGAACTTGAATTGTTGTTGAATACTTTTTATATACTCTGAAGTTGTTTTTAAAGTAACTCAAAATCAAGCTCAAAGGTCATCAGTAATGGAAAAGAAAAATAAAACCTATGGCTTCTTTTTCGACTTGTTCTCATACTTTAATTTTGGTAGGCCTCATGAATATGATGACTTGATGCTTCAATTCGATACATGATCCATCTTATAAATCACTCCTCTTTCAAACTTTGCATTGAAGTGGTCAAACCATTATCTAATACGTCATATATATATATATATATATATATATATATATATATATATTAGATTATAGCATATTTCCATGGGTGAAAAATAGAATTACATGATAAATATATTTATAAAAAATTGATGTAATTTTAGTTGAATGGTAAAGTATAAATATTAAAATTATAGAGGTATGAGATCAAATTTTATTAGGTAAATTTATATTTTTTATATAAAAGATATAAAATGACAAAATCATTCTTAAAATAATATAATTTACTTTATAAAGTAAAGATATTTTTATTATCATACTCTCAAAATAATATAATCGATGAGTATACATGTGATTAAAAAAATTGGAATGTCTATATTTTATCCTTATTTCTATAATAATCTGAATGTTAAAACAAATATGCTTTTGGGCTTAAATCAATTAGTGAAAATATAAGGTAAATTACATTAATAGTCACGTAATTATAAAATGTTACAAAATAGTCATTCAATTATTCAATTTTTTTCTTTTTTGGTCACTACTCACCGATTGTTAAATAGACCTTATCATGAGTCAGACCACCTACTTAGGCCAAAAGGCTCATCCGAAAAGTGGGAGAGTTTAGGCAAAAATATAGACTCAAAAAATAGACTTCAACAAAAAAGAAACAGTTTCGTTTTCCAAATAGCCCTAGCTTTGGGTAAGATTCTTTTTGCCCGAGCCTAGCCTGGCTCGAATTTATCTAAATTCTTTTCACTATTTTTAACTGTTATTTGCTGCTTATTTTACCACCATCTTATTATTATATTTCTCCATAAAAATGAACAGTTTACATTTGAATCAAATTCAAATTTTAAAATTAACATTATTAAAAAATTTTACCTAAATATTATCTCCAACCTAAGCAAAAAAATGCCACCTTCAACAACAAAACAAAACCAGAAAGTAGTGATAAATGATAATGTATGATGATTCCTTAAGCACGGTGAAGAAGCCACGTTATTGGCTCCATCCAGGGCGTGGGCAATCATTGAGCTTCTTCTCACGATCACAATCATCTACAATTGAAGCGGAGGATTGAAGGTTTCTACTGCCGCTTATTTCAAGCATGCATATTTATGGACCCCAATTTCTCATTTTCTTCTTATTTTTTGTGTTAGTCTAAAAATTCTCCTCGAGATTCTCAAACAGATACTATTAAGTATGGGAAAACTATATATGAATACACCAACACCATATCTAAAGTTGGTTCCAAATTTTATTTTCTTATTAATATGACATTCTTTTTGTTTTGGAAGTATATTATAGTCAACAAACTAAGCTAAGGCTTTCTATGCTTCTCAATGATTGTGGTATTACCTCAGAAGTGAAAGTTGTAGTTCACATTAGATTTTTCAAGAAACAGTTGATGATGACAGATAGTCTTAAATTCTTATTATAAATCCTACGTAATAAGCAATATTTAGTCTCAAACTACATAATTTTTTCAATTTAACTCTTAAATTTTTGTATCCACATTAATACCTGATATCATTAAATAATTTACTCTTTTTTTCTAACATCATTAATAGGTGATGATGTAGCATTTTTGATAAAGTATCACGTCACCAATTAGATTATTTAAAATATATAGAGAGAAAGTTACTAAACTTATAACAAAACATAAAATTATAAAAATTATATAGGAAATTTATTCAAATTTAAAAATATATTAAATATTAGAAATTTATAAAAAAATATAGGAAACCTATAAAAATTAAATATATTAAAAATTCTAAAACTTATGAAAATAATTAAAACCATAAAAGTTATTAAAATACATGTCTAAAATGAATCGAACAAATGCATGTCTAAGTTCATCCTTCAAAATTCTAAAAAATCTAAAATTGAAAATTTATTTTGAAACTATAAAATGTATAATTATTAAAAAATCATGTATAATATGAACCTAAACAAATGATTGTCCTGAATTAAATAAGCTTGACATCTATTTATCGAGGTCCGTCATAAACATGCATTCTTTAGTAATTTTTTTATAAAATTTATATTTTTTATAAATTCTACATTTTATGATATTCATATTTTTATGATTTTCTATTTTTAGTTTTTTTAGATTTTTATATATTTAAAAAAATCAAGTGATGATGCCACGTCATCACTTCTTAATGGTGTTAAAAAGGGACAAATTTGTTTGACGAAATTTGAGTTCAATGACTAATGTTGACCAAAGGAAAGTATAGGGACCAAGTTGAGAAAAGTTTCTAAATTTAAAAACTAATTGTTGCTTTATCCCTACTCATTATGTTAACCTTAAACTCTACCTACTTAAACCTAAATTCTTTATAAAAATTCTCAACTTTAAATGGCTTCCTTAAGATTTCAAGAATGATGTAGATCTTCTATTGCGACAATATTGCTAAATTAGGTAGAAACAGATCAAGTGTTTTGTTACCACCAAAATTTGAATTCTAATGTACCAAATACTCAAATCATCCCTCACTTATAAGATGCTTATTTACATATAGTTACTCAAATCAACAAGTTCCTATGCTATTGGAGTTTATTGTCGATCTAGGTAAATGATGGAAACCCAAGACCCATCCTTTTTATTTTTTATGTAGTGGATGTACGATAACAATAGAACATGTAGTGTTATTAAAAGGTCATCCAATCGAGAATGGCATGTTAACAACAAAAGTTCATTCTTGATGAAGGCATACCTATCTGCGTTGTTAGGCACATTTACCAAGAAAAAAGATATTGAAGGCGTGTGGGTAAAAATAACATGGTTGTAGGGGACATTCATATTGAAGGCATACGGGTGAACGTAACATGGTTGTAGGGGACATTCAAGGTTTTGTCAAATAATCTGAATTTGGAACATGCACTCACAAGTTAAAACTCTTATTCTCTAAATGATCAAAGGACTGTTGATTCTAAACAAGTTAGGAAATAATGTTCATTGCATATATATCCCACTGATAGTGTGGGGTGTGCATCATATTTATCAGAAAGTTTGTAGGCACTTAAGAAAACAATCAACGAACAATCAAAGAAGGGCCGAAACAGGCCTAGAGTCGTGACAAGCAGGTAGGGCTCGTCAAGACGACTCGATGAAAACCTCAGGCAAATGTGACATCGATATTGAATTAGTATTGAATTGACTTGTAACACTTCGACACTAACTCAATCAATAACATTATCAGTAAATACAATTAATGGAGTAAATAAAGTACACATAATATAATTAAAATGTAAATATTATAATAAAATAAAGCTTTAGTTTAAGGGTAAAATGATATTTTATTAATGTTAATAGTACGAGATCACACATGCAACTTTTTTACTATTTTTAAGTAAAAATATTAAAATATCCTCAAATAATATAACTTATTTAAATTACAGCATGAAATTTTCATAATTTTTGAGTTGGTGTGTGGTTGAAAACGATATTCTGTCACAGCGAAAAAAAATTGAAAATCGAGCCGGTTTGTGATATTTATATTAATAAACTTTTCCTGAAAATTACCTTTGCTTTGTGTGATATGGACCCTAAACATTTTTGGCTTTCAATCGAACGATCTTCTCCATTGTTCTTGTATCACAAATCACTTCTGTTAGAATTAAGTGACCCGAAGTGACCCGGGTTCTTTATATGGGTGTTTAAAAAGAAAGAAGAGACTCCAGGAGTTGAAAAACCCAGATATAAAGTAAGGCTTGTTGCAAAGGGTTACAGTCAAATTCCAGGAGTGGACTTCACAGATGTGTTCTCTCCAGTTGTTAAGCATAGTTCGATTCAAGCTTTGCTTGGTATTGTGGCCATGCATGATTTAGAGCTTGAGCAGTTAGATGTAAAAACTGTATTTCTACATGGAGAACTTGAGGAGGATATTTACATGCAACAACTAGAGGGTTTTATAGTCTCAGAAAAAGAGGACTATGTTTGCTTGCTGAGAAAGTCCCTTTACAGTTTGAAACAGTCACCAAGACAGTGGTACAAGAGGTTTGATTCCTTTATGACTTCTCATGATTTCAAAAGAAGTAGTTTAGACAATTGTGTTTACTTTAAGAAAAATAGTGATGGTTCTTTTTTGTATCTACTTCTTTATGTTGATGACATGTTGATAGCAGCAAAATATAAAGGAGAGATAAGAAAGGTCAAACCCCAACTAAGTGAAGAATTTGAGATGAAAGATTTAGGACCAGCAAAGAAGATACTTGGTATGGAGATTTTTAGAGATAGAAAAACAAGTAAATTGTACCTAAGTCAGAAGGGGTACATTGAGAAAGTTCTTTGCAGGTTCAATATGCAGAGTGCTAAGCTTGTTAGTACTCCTTTAGCAGCCCATTTCAGACTTTCATCGGCTTTGTCTCCACAATCAGATGATGAGATTGAGTACATGTTACATGTTCCATACTCTAGTGCAGTGGGACCTCTCATGTATGCTATGGTTTGTTAACGTCCAGGTTTATCATATGCAGTCAATGCAGTTAGCAGATACATGGCAAATCCCGGTAAAGAACATTGGAAAGTAGTTCAGTGGATTTTAAGATACTTACGAGGCACTACTGATGTTTGCTTACAGTTTGGAAGAACTAAAGATGGAGTCATAGGGTATTTTGATGCTGATTTTGCTAGAGACCTTGATAGAAGAAGATCTCTCGCAGGTTACATCTTTACAATCGAAGGTTGTGCAATTAGTTGGAAAGCCACTTTGCAAACTACAGTCGCTTTGTCTACCACTGAACCTGAGTACATGGAGATTACTGAGGCTTGTAAAAAAACTATTTGGTTGAATGGACTATTTAGTGAACTCAATAAATACCTTCAAATCAGTACAGTATTTTGTGACAATCAGAATGCCATCTTCCTTACAAAAGATCAAATGTTTCATGAGAGAACAAAACATATAGATGTTCGGTATCATTTTGTTTGTGATATTATTGCTCGTGGAGATATTTTTGTGAGCAAAATTAGTACTCATGAAAATCCTGCAGATATGATGACTAAGTCACTTCCTATAACCAAGTTTGAGCATTGCTTAGACTTGGTTGGTGTTCATTGTTGAAGTTAAACCCTTAAGGGGTTTTATGGAAGAGGTGGAGAACTTGTTCATTAAAAGTTCGCGATGAAGAACTTGTTCATTGAGAATTTGTGTCAAGGTGGAGATTGTTAGAATTAAGTGACCCGAATTCTTATTTAAATAAAATAAGATGGAAAATAAAATAAAAGTAAAATCCATATAGAACTAGACTTCTTTTATTTTATTTTAGAATAAGGTTTTTTAAACCTTATTAAACTCCATCTATTTTATATTGATTAGGATAAGGTGTTTCAATCCTACTAGAATATGGCTTTACAAGCCTATAAATAGACATAGTCTATTCCTCTTGTATTAAATTCAATTTTTCGACATAGTGAATTTTCTTCTCCCCTACCCGTAGTTTTTTTCCCGAAATGGTTTCCACGTAAAATTTGTGTGTTCTTTATTTTTATTTTTTTTATTTTTCACAACTTCAAATATGGGCTCGAACAATTAAGAATCAAACACAGAACCAGAATTTTTTTTTTACTTTCAGTACGAAAATAAATCTTTCTCTCTCTATATAGAAATCAGTAGAATTGTTTTCCCAGAAAATTGAATTTATACTTAGAAAATAAATTTTGAGCATTCTCGAGAAAAATAAAAATATCTCAAAATTGTGTGCAACTTGTGTATTTTTAGACCTACCAGTGTCATCTATTTATAATGAGAGATAGAACAATCTTTGATTGAATCAATAGAATACAAATAATACTTTTTTAATAGAAAAACTAGTCCCCTAGTTCTACTAGCAGAGAGGGACGACTAACCCTAGTTAATCATACTAGTCCCTAATTACATACCATTACAAAAGCTATTCAATCGGTGCTCATCCAATAACTTTGACATAAGCGTGTTACCCATATATGATATCCTTAAGCTCCTTAGGATAAATCTGTACTCCTAATATGATCTTATTTTATCTTATAGTAATCATGGCATCTTCTTTCATAAAAAGTCAATTACAATCAAATAGTAATAATGTCATTTATCACAAAGACAGGTGATTCGTAGCAGTCACGTTTACTTTTCATCTATCATATAATGCTAATGAGAGAATATCAGTTACCCATTTCTTGGGCTATGAATTCCACTATTGTGAATGATGCTACATACTGCAGAAGTTGTATACGCACCAACTTTTGGTTCATTGTTTATTTGAACTGGGGCTTTTACTTGCATCAAAGTATAAGAGCCATGGATATATAGTCCATCATCTACTCATGGTTAAGGTATGTCACATTATAAACGTCATAAGTGAATAAATCTATAAAATGATTCAAGGTCTATTCTACTTGGGTCCTATCTGATGTACTGCCCATTCAATCAATCATATATATGTCTCTATATTTTGGAAGTCATTCGATTTGATGCCCAAGATAAAACATCTTCTCAATTAGACTTGATAAACAACAAGTTAGTCTTTCAATTGGTTTACTCATTTTCGATTAAACTAATGACATGTTTAGGTTCATCTACTAATACAAGTTGTCTTTCTGTATTACGATTCGACCACTAATACTGATTAGTATTAGTTAAACATTAAATAATTAATGATACAATATTTACTTTCATGGTTATTTAGGTAAGTTTGGATATTTGATTGACATGTTTTTAAGTTATCATTTGAAGTGGCTAAGGGCATATTGGTTGCATGTAGTGATAATACATGTTTAAGACTTGATTTTAGCTTGTTTTGAATACCTTGTTATAGCTTATTGATGTGCAATATGTTGAGTTTAGGTTGGTGTCAACTTGGGTGAGAAATGTGGCTTGGAAAATGGCCTATTTTCATCCACACTAGCAGAGACACGAGCGTGTGTCTCAACCGTGTGTAACACACGGCCAAGTGACATGGCCGTCTGTCCCCTGTATCTTCTTAAGAATTCAAGTCAATATGCTCACACGGCCTAGCACACGGGCGTGTGACTTGGTCGTGTGACCCAAATTAGAGAGTTACACAGGCACGGGAACAGACACGGGCTGAGACACGATCATGTGTCAGTATTTCGAATTTCCACACGGCCTAAGGCACTAACGTGTCGCTTGGCCGTGTGAATCACACGGTCTGGCCACACGGCCGTGTGACCTTTGCAGCTTTGAAAAATTTCAATGTTTTCTGAAAAATTCTTTAACAACCTGATCTAGTCCCGACTTGTTTCTAACGAATATTTTGGGCCTTAAGGCTCGTATAAGGGATAATATGTTTAATTTTGATTGGTTTCTAACATGAATGTATATGATATGAAATGTTTGTTTATTTGATCTGTAAACTCCGGTAATGCTCCTTAACCCTGTTCTGACGATGGATACGGGTCGAGGGTGTTACAAACTCTTACTGTGGAGTGTAGTGGTGGAGGGTGGAACCTTTTCTTTTCTTTTAAACTAAATTTGCATTACATCAGCACTCATAAACATGCTCGAATGAATTGTCAATTTCTGTTATACTGTATGATTGTTACTATATTGAAAATTGTTAATATATGCTTAGTTTATCCTTTTTTGCATTGTTTTTCTTGTAATGGAACTCACTCTGAGCTTCATAGCTCACTCCCTTTTAATTTTCATCCTTACATATAACCCACCAGTTTAGGACGCAGACACGACAATCGAAGGGTCTCAGCTCAGATTTTAGTTAATAATATATTTTAGATTTATCATTTAACATTCTATTATTCATAGACTTGTTATTTTAATTTGAACTGTCGCATGAGACATAGGATTTGAGATTTATTTTATATAGCTTGCATCAAATTTAGTTTGATTTTAGGATATCGAATTATGAATAATTAATTAGTTTTGCATGAACCCCGATTTTTATTAAAAACATAAATAGATATCACTTTTCCGCTACTATAATATAATTGAAATTTTGAGTAATAAATAACTTGGTAATTAACTAAGTTTTCAAAAGAAGTCACCGTTACATATGTTAGCTAATCTAAACTGGTTTTCATAACTCGTGAGTTTTTTTAAAATAAACTAAGTTTTCTTCTAAATTAAAAAAACTGTTTTAATATGACTGTTTTAAAAACTCTGTTAGTTTACTGGACTATTTCGGTAGCTAATATAAATTTTTAAATTCGAATATAACATCTAGCCTGAGTTAGGGAGATTACAATGTACCTTACCATTGCACCCAACACTTGTTAGGAAGTTGATTGCAATCTATTTGATGACAAATTTAAACATTTAATTCTTATATTAAAAATAAGTATTAATTTAAATTTATTTTATTTATTATATATTTGCTACTTTTTAAATTGAATTATCAAGATTTTATATTAAAGTTTGAATTATATTTTAGTTTTCAAAATTAATTCTGTGAAAAAAAAAGTTATATTGATTAATATGATAACAATAGAGTAATTTTATTTACAATTTCAAAATTCACTAAAAATTTAGATAATTTAAAAAGAGAATCTTAATAATATTATACCATATATTGCCATATTTAAATGATGTTCAAGAATATGAGATTACGATAGAATCAAAATATTATCGTATTCTAAATTAAAAGTGTAATATAAAATTAGGTTAACCAAACAGAGTAAATTGTTTAAAGGACTTTATTACTCAAAAATGTTAAAAATATTTTTAATTTACCAGATATGGCTGATTTTTGGAATAATTACGGGAATATATTAATTTATAGAAAATGCTTCAGCTGGAAGTGTTTCCAGGTGAAATGCAAAAAAACGCTTCCAGTTGGAAGCACTTTCCGCGTGTTACGGGTAAAACATTTCCAGCTGGACTCGTTCCCCCTCCCCCAGCGACTACTTTTCCAATGGCTAATTAAAATATTCGTTGCCCTCGCCCCACAGACTACTTTTCCAATGGCTAATTAAAATATTCGTTGCCCTCGCCCCACAGTAAAAAAAAAGAAAAAAAAAACCTATAAACTCCCTACCTCCACTCATTTCTCACAATATTCTCTAAAAAAAAATCTCTCAAAAATCTCTCTTAATTTTATTGCTTAAATTCCATTTCTATCTAGATTATATTTTTATCATAATTTTTATTAATATTTTCTTAAATTATTTTTTTAACTAAAATTAATTCATGTACTATAATTAGCAATGGTCGATTCTCTAATCCGTCATGATGACAAGTACATTTACGTCAATTTGCAAATGGTAAGAATATTTTTTTAATAAATTTCAATTTTGTTTAATTTTTTTATTTCATTGTTATATTTTAACTTAATATTTTTTTATATTTTTTATGTAAATAGGCGGAAGATCGAATTTTACATTGTCATATTCATAATCTACCCTCTCATCCATAACCATTGATCAAATCGTACTTGAGGGAAGTCGGTTTTTGGCACATGGCCCTTATAGGTCAGGGGTGTAAGTTGGACCAGAAACTCATAAGCGTGTTGGTGGAGAGGTGGAGACCCGAGACGCACATCTTTCATCCTTCATGCGGCGAGTGTATTATAACTTTGAAAGACGTGCATTTACAGTTGGGGTTATCAGTGGATGGATCGATAGTCACCAGGTCTGTTCACTCTACTGATTAGGAAGGTGTATGAGGTAAACTTTTGGGTTTGGTTCCAGAGATGATTTACAGAGGTCAGTTCAACATGAATTGGTTACGAAGAAATTTCGTGGGGCTGGATGAGAATTTCATTGAAGTAGGAAGAAAACGACACACTCGGGCATACATCATTTAGGTCATCAGGGGTATTCTAATACCGGACAAATCACAAACACTTGACCACCTAAAGGTGGCTACTGAAACTCACCGACTTTAGAGGAGCAGGCGAATTGAGTTGGGGGTCTGCCGTGTTAGTGACATTATACCGAGAGATGTGTAGGGTGACACAACCATGAAAATTTAAAATTGGTGGTTGCATTCTACTACTGCAATCATGGGAACGGTACCGATTGTCATTTTTACGTCCTCGAGCGAACTACCTATATACATTGCCACTCATAACAAGTTAAAATTCATTAGATATTACCATAATAAAATTTATTTAAATTTAAATTATTATGCTAACAAGTTATTTAAATAGGTGGAACTATGGGCCAAGTCACGTAAAATTACCTATTGAGCTTCAAGATAAACGGCTTCTATTAGACCAATAATCAGAAGATGAGGTATCTATTTATTTAAATTTGAACTATATAATATTAACGTAGTCAATTTGGTATCTAGTAGTATATATATAACTAATGTTTTTATCACGTTAATATAATTTGAATGGACACCATACGAGGATCCGACAATTTGGGAAGTCATCCTTAAGAAATTCTTTGTGAATCTGAACATCTGGCACGTAAAGGTCCCATTGGTAGTGTATACTACCATCGAGATGCATGAGACCGATAGAGTGTTGCAGCAATTCAGATTCCGACAATTGATTTCGGTGGCACCTCAAGACCTTAATAACCTATATCCTAACGACCTGCAGAGTCGAATGAATGAGAATTGGTTGATATTCCACTCTCAACATATCTACATGTGGAATAATTGGTATGATTTCTTACTTACTCACAAACCTATTGTCGTTCTAAAGTTAGCATGTGATCCGGAGTACACGCCATAATTTAGTATCCATGGCAAGTCATATTTGTACGGGGAAGAGGTGAGGCATCGGCATCCCCATACAAGTAGGCCACAAAGGCCTCCTTTAAATCCAAAGACTACCGAGGCGAGTCCATCATAATGCCCATACAAAAATCGACACCCATGGCCCTAGCACCGATGCCCACACCACCCACTAATCAGTATGTATCATATTATTCTGGTGTGTATTCTATGCCAGGTTACGCTCATTCACCATTTGTGACGCAAATATCTCCAGGATATTTGTTCTACCAATATGGGTTATCATCCCAACCACCTATTCATAGATCAAAGGATACACGATGACAACTGAAAATACATGGATCGCAATCGACAGAAGGCGAAGAAGAGGAGCTATCGCAACCACAACCCCAACTAGAGGCTAAACCAATAAGGAATCCAACATGCAACCGTCAACCACTCCGATGTGGCACAGATTTTGACCGATATTTAGACTAATTAATTTTATCATTGTATCGAACATTTATATTGTATCAATAATTTTTATTATTATGTTTTTAGAAGAATATGTCACTATCATACCAAGTTAGTATTTGTTATCATTTCACAAAATTAAAATAGTAATTTGTTAATATTTCAAAAAAAGAAAGCTAATATTTGTTATTATTTCACAAAATCACACGTTTACAGATTACAATGGAATTGAGATTTGTTTTCTAGTTTACATCGTTCATTCGATGTGGACATGATGACATTGTATGGCATAGTTTCCTACACCACCTGTGTAACCTTGGTTGGTTTGACCTCTCCCGAATATCCATGTTGTCACGTATTCGAGTCGATGTCGGTCGACCTTTAGTTTGCGACGCAATGACCTATCAAGTAACAACTTAAATAGAGCACTGGATACAGGCGGCCACATACGTTCATTTGGGACTAGTGGGAATACATGTCTCCACATGTTGTACATGTTTTCAATTTTGTACAGTTCGTCCAAAAAGCATCAAATCTACCACAGTTACAAGTCCTATGTCTCAGGTGTACACGGTACACTCCTCCGGTAATATATTAGTCTGATCTGTCAAATTTCGTTACCCGAAACCATAGGTCTTCGCACTAAGTGCATGTAGTTCACTCGTGTCGTAGCCTTTTTAATTTGTTCCACCACATCCAGGCTCCACATGTGACCTCTTTGTAATTGCCCAACATAACTCGTCGCTCACTTTGGGAATAGTTCCACCAAATCGAAGTATGCCTCTTTCACAACCAAGGTTATCGATAAATGACACGTTATCTTTAAAACAAAATTGATGCATTCCTCAAGGTTTGAGGTCATGTGGCCATATCGTAGACCTTCATTCTAAGATTGTGTCCACTAATCGAAGGGTATATTAAAAAGGTACCCTGTCTTCGCCTCGTTAGTTAACCGTAAGATTTCCATCATCTCATGGAAACGATCTTTCACGAGCTCGTACCTTGTCAATAGAAGTGGATAGTGGAAATTACATACCAAATAATATAAAAAAAAACATCACATAATATCGGTTAGTGGCGATTACATTCCTATGTTGGTCACTTGTGCTCGCTCAGCAGTAGAGGGATATTTTTTGTAGTAGTTGGACACAACATGTCTTAGACAGTACCGATGGTGTGTGTAATCCCAGAG
Organism: Gossypium arboreum; assembly: GCF_025698485.1. Lineage (NCBI taxonomy): Eukaryota > Viridiplantae > Streptophyta > Magnoliopsida > Malvales > Malvaceae > Gossypium > Gossypium arboreum. The sequence continues at coordinate 27,522,149 of NC_069080.1, read as the reverse complement.
ACTTCCTTGTCATTCAATTGCGGACAATATTTTATTTCCTCGATTAGAGATGACGTATATATTGGGTTAGGGCAGACATGCCTCTTCAACTTAGATAGAAAGAAATCTCAGTCGTCTGCTAACTCCCCCGATGTTATTGCAAATGTAATTGGAAGGATTCTCTGATTGTCATCCTAAGCCACAACCAACAATAGTTGATGGTACATCTACCATACATAAAAGTATCGTTTATTTGTACCAATTGCTTAAAATACTAGAGTGCTTAAGAGCATTGCGTGAAGGTCCAAAACAAATTATGGAATACTCGGCATCCACGCAGCAAGCGATCATTGTAGTATGCGGGCCCTATTTTCAAATTATTTATGCGACCTAGGACGTACCTATCCAGCACCCAACACCACTGTCATACCTTGTTGTATGATGCATCCCACCCATTATGAATCTTCTCCAATACCTTCTGATTTGTTGCCCATGCTTTATGGTACGAAGGCGTGTAATCGAATTGGCTACGAATATTTTCAATTAAAATTGACAAAGCAATCCTCAGACTCATTTTCAGAATCAGTAGTGTTATGCCCACGATCATCTCTGAATCCAACTTCGGATGATCTCATGAAATACCTACAATGCCACGAGTATTTTAAATTTAGTAATTCAACTATGTTGTAATATATATATCGGTATTAATACAATACCAGTGGCAACATATGTATGCGGAGCGATAAATTTATTTATTGCCTACAACCCCGTATTCTTCTTAACAAAAGTCATGATTTTCCACACGCATCTATTGTCTCGCATTGCACACTTGGCATCAAACTTTTCAAATCAGGATTTAACCACGTGGAAGTTAACCCTGTTTTTTATGTTGTATCGCTACACTACAACGATAAAACCATCTTTACTGGAAAACTCCTTACTCACTTCCAAATCACCTGAATCCAATGAATAACTCGCATGGCTTGGCCTCCTGTGTGGTAGTTCTACAAACTCTAACCCATCATCTACTGAAAGGTCGAAATTATGCATGTGGGCTGAAGGTAAGTATATCGTGAATCATGGATCTTCTTCTTCTTCATCTTCACCCCTTCACCATCTTCTAATTCATTAGAATAGGCTTCGGTTCAAAAAACAATGCAATTTCTGAACCGTTAGCATTGGGATCCCAGATGGACCGACATCGGATTCATTGTCATCTTTATTCTCGGACCCACCAACATTTGTTATATTGGATGTCTCATCACTAGTGAACGTCTTAGGGAGTATATCATCCCTTCTCGTGTAGTTATCGAAATGTCCTGAATCAGTTGTCAATTGCAAACTGCTGGAAGTCGTTATCATTCCCCAGCAAGAATTCCCAGTGTTGAACATTGACTGACCGAAGTTCATGTTTAACCTACTAACTGAGTGCCGTATAGAGGTCGTGTGTTTCGTTCTACCACCAAAACTCGATTATTCGGTGTTCTGCCTTTTGCAGTTGAAATCTATGGCCGAGATGGATGAGTGTCTTCCTATCAATGATTCCGAGATATCATAATGGAAACTGAAAATGCTTCTAGTTGGATGTGCTTTTGCTGACAGTGCGTCCTACTTAGAGCGTTTTGTCTCTACAAATTTCAACCCTCCACTAATCTGGGAATTTCACATCATATTTCATATATCTTGGGATATATTTTCAGAACTCATCTCGTAAAAAATAATGCATTGGATAAGTATTTTACTGAAATACCGGATCAAATTAAGATTAAAAAAAGGTAAATTTTTTAAAACTAGTTTTGCATCCGAACCGAGTACTCCCATTTTCAAATTTTAATTGATTTACAAAATGAAATTCCAATATACGATTATTGTAAATAATAATATTTTAAATATCGAATTCAATAATTAAAATTACTATTATTTTAAATATTTTATCAATTTAAAATTTAAAACTCAAAACCCTAACATAACGTTAAAAACAACTCTAATTTAAAATTATAATCCTAAAACCACTAAAACCTTAATATAACATGGAAAAAATATTTTCAACCAAAAACGTTTTACTAGTAATACACAAAAAGCACTTTCAATTAGAAGCATTTTTATGCATTTTACCTAAAAACGCTTACAACTAAAAATATTTTCCCTAAATTCACTTATTCTCGTAATTATTCTAAAAATCCAACTAATCTAGTAAAATTGAAATATTGTCGATATTTTTGAGTAATAAAGTCGGTTTAAAGGCCAAACCCTACCGACTTTAAATTTCAGGGTTGGTGGGCATTAAATATGGGGCCACAGGTCATTTCACCCACACGTGTACTGCTAACCACTTGTCACATGCCCCTCCCCGCTCATGCCTGCAATCATTGATTGTCTGCCTTAGCCGCACGACTGAATGCAATATATAGATTTAAGATTTTATATAATGCCTTTTAACCTTTTTGTTTAACACAAAATAGAAATATTTTTGTTTTTTTTATCCTGATCGTGTTTTTCTGTCTAATTAATTAAAAATCTGGAAAAGCAAGAAAAAAAGAATAATATTAATTCCCTTTTATTTTCTCTTGAGGTAAGTACAGTTTGGGATTTGGTGAATTGTCCTTGTGTTTTCCAGCAAAATAATTCTTTTTAATTTATAGTTCTGATTGAATAAGTTGCTTTCACGTGAATACATTTAATTCATACGTATGGTTTGGATTAATCAAACCCAAACTTTCAATATTCAGTAATAACTTCTTCTTTTTTTTTTGTTTTATATCACATTTTTCCTCTACTTAGACACCAATATTGAGAAGTTAGCGTGCATGCACATTTTAAAAACTGCATTTTAGAGAAAATATTATAAAAATAATCAATTATTCTTTTATAAATTTGATTAATCAAAGCTACCACATGTTGATAATGAAACAAGTGGATTATTTGAATATAGACGCAGTTTTGCTCAAACTCATTTTAAAAGTTATTTTTAATAAATAATAATATTAAAACTTATCTTTTAAAAAAAATCCAAGTATTTTAGAAATTTTCTCTAATTTGAAATTTTTGGATATTTTTAATTTTTTTTTCATGTGACACTATGTTATTTGATGTCACTATTAAATTATCAAAAGTTTGACGGAGTTAATTAAGTACTAAAAATATATATCCTAATTAAAAATGTTATTCTAGTTGGTACTTTTTAATACTTTTTTTATATATTAAATTAATTTCGTCAAATTTTGACAATTTGATAATGATAATAAAAACACAACATCACGTGATAGTATTAAATTAAGGCACGTGGTAAGCATTATTTTAAAAAAAAAAAGTAAAAGAACATATAAATTTATAAAAAATAATTTTTTATTTTTAGACACATGCATGTTATTATTTTATTGGTTGTCAATACAAAAGTTAATAGCAACAGCCAGGTACCTAAAAATTACTGACTTGGTTAATGATTTCCAAATTTAGGTGCTAATTAAATAAAAAAATATTAGAATAAATCTCAAAATTATACATAAGTTTTGATTTAATGTGTAATTTTATATATAAACTTTGATTTTATGTAGTTTTACATAAGAAATTTTGATTTGATCCAATTCTCATAAATTATTAATAGAATTATTGATATAGTATCATTTTATGTTTATATATTGCATACACATATAATTATATTTATTCAATATAAAAATTTATGTATTTATTTCTTTAAATATGTATGATTGAATCAAAATTAAAATTTATGTACACATGTAAACTACAATCAAAGATCATATATCAAATTAAAATTTATGCATAAATTTAAGATTTATTTCAGAAAATATTAAATATCAACTAGGTAAAAATTAGAAAGTTGAAGATATTAGCGCATTTTATAAAATGATTACAGTGAGTAGTTGATTACCTTAAATTAGATAATATACAAATAATTAGCTTTAATTTTTTGGTCATAAAATAATTAACTTTAATTTGTTTCAAAGTACATGTATGATAACTTCTAATACAAAATTCTTCAATTAAATTAATTAATATAAAACTAGTATAGATACATAAATAGGTATATAGGCATTGAAATAGTGGGTCTTGATTTGCAGGAGGTCCAAGATTTCTCATGATTTGAACAGCTAATAATAATAATAATATAAAAGCACTCTTTGATCTTGCTATTGTGGAGGCTTAATTCAGCCTTTTGGAAAAGGAAAGAAAAGAAAAGAAATTGTTTTTAATATATTTACAGCATTACAAATTTATATATTTTTAAATGGTAATCATTTGTTTTATGTGTGTATATATATATTAATGCATTTGTGTGTTTTCATATTATTTTTCGCATTCAGTTTTAATTATTTTTATGTTATTTTTTCTTATTCATGTCTTTAAACTAAACTCATACATTATAATTATATATGATGGGACTCGAACCTAAATACTAAAGGATCAAAGCTTCAATCTTTTCCAATAATGACGATGCCTAATTGATTGCTTTAATTTTTTTCTTATATCATAGTTAAATTCTTTATGTATTTTGCATGGCTTATTTAAGGAATAAATATCAAAATTATACATGAACTTTGATTTTGTGTGATTTTATAAGTGAAAATTTTATTTAATTCAAATTTTACAAATCACTAACAATATTATCAATAGCACCATTTTACATTGATATATTACACACAAACAATTATATTAATCAAATATGAAAATAAATGTATGCATTTGTTTTTTTAAAAGTTTACAATTCAAGTTTCATGGGTATAGCCAAATAATCTATTGGCCTAACGATAAGAACATTATATTGTAAGCATGGGAGTCTAAGTTTTATCTCAAGCAACCCTATTCCCTCTTTCAATTATATAAAAAAAGTTTAATATATTTAAATTTGATATTTATCCTATTAATTTAATTTAATTTTTAAATTCTTTTATTTAAAATTTATATGATTTCGTGCATAACATATCAATATAATTAATATAATTTATTTTAAAATTTAGCTTAAATTTCTGTGGTTTAGAAATTATGATTCTAAGATCATCGACGTACTTTTCTTTGACTAATAGATCATTTGTTCCATAATATATAATTATCAGCTTAATTGTGGTTGAAATAGATTTTGGAATTAATTAACATATATCTAATTATTGTGCCACAAGGCATATATTAAAACTTTAAAAATAACTAAATATTTTATCATACTGCGTACATGTGGAAACTACATACCTAGAACACAAATGTTATTTTAAAAATAACATATAAATAATAATAAAACATATGATTTGAAATTAATCAATAATAACACATTAAATATGTACAATATTAAAATGAAAATGTAGATTAAATTGTGAGTAAAATAAAATTTAAACATGTAAATACATCATAATAAGAATACTAAATGCACTACAATTATTTATTATTGTGTTGTCATCAATCTTGAATTAATGTTGAATTGGCTTGTAACACTTGACACTAACTCAATCAATAACATTATCAGTAAATACAATTAATGGAGTAAATAAAGTACACATAATATAATTAAAATATAATATTATAATAAAATAAAGCTTTAGTTTAAGGGTAAAATGATATTTTATTAATGTTAATAGCACGAGATCACACATGCAACTTTTTACTATTTTTAAGTAAAAATATTAAAATATCCTCAAATAATATAATTTATTTAAATTACAGCATGAAATTTTCATAATTTCCAAGTTGGTGTGTGGTTGAAAAAGATATTCTGTCACAGCGAAAAAATAAAATTTGAAAATCGAACCGGTTTGTGATATTTATATTAATAAACTTTTCCCGAAAAGTACCTTTGCTTTGTGCGAGATGGACCCTAAACATTTTTGGCTTTCAATTGAACGATCTTCTCCGTTGTTCTTGTACCACAAATCGCTTTAAATATGGGCTCGAACAATTACGAAACAAACACAAAACTAAATTTTTTTTTTTTACTTTCAGTAGGAAAATAAATCTTTCTCTCTATATATAGAAATCAGTAGAATTGTTTTCCCAGAAAATTGAATTTATACTTAGAAAATAAATTTTTAGCATTCTCGGGAAGAATAACAATATCTCAAAATTGTGTGTAACTTGTGTATTTTTAGCCCTACCAGTGTCATTTATTTTTAATGAGAGATAGAATAATCTTTGATTGAATCAATAGAATACAAATAATACCTTTTTAATAGCAAAACTAGTCCCCTAGTTCTACAAGCAGAGAGGGACGACTAACCCTGGTTAATTATGCTAGTCCCTAATTACATACCATTACAAAAGCTACTCAATCGGTGCTCATCCAATAACTTTGTCATAAGTGTGTTACCCTCATAGGAAATCCTTAAGCTCTTTGGGATAAATTTGTACTCCTAATATTGTAACACCTCTAACCCGTATTCGTCACCGGAATAGGGTTACGAGGTATTACCGAACTTATACATTAGCATTTGTACAAAACCGAGTCATAAATTTGTATTTCAAATCAAAACTTTTCAAATTTCATCAAAAAGTCCCTAATATGGGCCTACGCGGCCCAATATATGCTTTGGAAGTGGTTCGGGACTAAACTGGCAACTTTGGAAATTTATCCTTGAAGATAGGGGCATACGCCCGTGTGGCCAGCCCGTGGGGATCCCATGGTCGTGTGGCCAGCCCGTGTGGAATTCTGACTTACAATTTCTTAACTATCAAAGGGGCACACGGCTTGGGCACACGCCCATGTGGCTAGGCCGTGTGGTACAATGATTTTTCACCATTTTTAAGCCATTTTCACATGATTTTGACACATGGTCATGCTTGAAACCTATGTTCTCCACACGACCAAGACACACGGCCGTGTCTTTTGCCCGTGTACTATCCTGACTTCATATTTAAGTATGCAGGGGACACACGGTCATTTCACACGCCCGTGGGCTGTCCGTGTGTCACACACTCCCGTATGTCTTACCCGTGTGGATGAAATAAGGCCATTCCTAGCCTCATTTCTCACCCTTAACCAAATCATTTACCTGCATGAAATCTTACAAGCATGTACCAACCAATTCAACTAATTACTGACATTTAAATCAACATGTTTCTATAATAATTCACAACATATCCATCTCAAACATGCATTACTAACTACTTTTATGACTTAATTACAACCCAAAATATTAATCTATCATTTGACCACAAAAGCTTATACATGCCATTATATCAAAATAGGTTTATCATTCCAAAATGAAAGGATTGATAGTATGATGATAGCTCCGACCCAATTCCAACCTTCACGAGCCTTAAGCACTATAAAACAGGAAAAATATATATCTAGTAAGCATTAATGCTTAGTAAGTTCATATAATCCAAAATACACTTACCACTCATATATATAACAAGTAAATCATACATAAGGCAAATTTATCCATCAATTTAGCAAACTAGCTAATATGGCCTATACACAATCATTCAACCAAATTGGTTAGTACAAAAACATTAATATGCATAGATGAGCTCATCATGTCATTTCTTCTTATTTCATTTGTTAATGTATTTCCGTTGAATCTTTGAATTTTTGATAGACCTTTCCTTTTCTAGTTGTACACCCGAGGTGCACATTCCCTTTTCAAGTGGTACACACAAATTTTACATACCCTTTTCAATTTGAACACACAAAGTGCACATAGCCTTTTCAAGTGGTATACACAAAGTATACCTTTCTTTTTCATATGGTATACACAAAGTATACCTAACCTTTTCAAATTGTACCATTTGGGTACACAAATCTTTTTCAAGTATTACCCTTTCGGGTTACATTCCTTTTCATAATGAGATCAAAAGATTATCCCTTTCGGAATAACCTTTTCTGCAACATATGCAGGATCTCATATACACGGTAATCATCTATCCAATCGGAAATCAATATTCAAACGGATTCATGTAATATTTCATCATTTACATGTAAATCACAAATCAAGATTGATTTATTACATGTACATATCAAGGTTGATTTATTACATGTACATACCAATTACAAATCATAATACACAATATTCAGCAATCAATTCAACACATTTACATGCTTAATTTAGTTATACGAACTTACCTTGACAATTGATCGTATCTACTAATCCGAAACTTTTTCTTTCCCTCAATCCTTTTCTTTTTTCGACACTTCCGGATCTATATAAATAAATTTAATCATCAATTCTATGATTTTTACATTCAATCAAGCCCATTTCACATTTTAGGCAAAAGTACCATTTTACCCCTAAACTTTTAATTAATTCCAATTTCGTCCCTAGGCTCAGAAATTGAAATTCATGCAATTTACTCCTTATTCCAAGCTTATTCAAAATTCTAATATAATTTTTACAGCACATGTATTTCGTAAATTTCAGAATTTTTCAAGAATTTCACTACTTTGCAATTTAGTCCATACACATGTTTTCACTAAAAATCACTTTGTAAAAGTGGTTTATCTATCAATAATCTTTTATTTTCTATCAAAAAATTTCAATTTACAGCATATTCATCCATGGGTAATTTTCTATACTTTGATTTTCTTTCAATTTAATCACCCAAATAAAGAAATTAAGCTTTCTTGATCTCAAAAATATAAAAATTACAAAAAATGGGACATAGAACTTACCAATTCAAGCTTGAGAAATTTCCTTTCTCTCTCCTAGGGTTTCCATGTATTTTATGAAGAAGAAGATGATATAAAATGGGTTTAATTCTATTTAATCATTTATCATACTTTATTTAATTCAATTTTCAATTTAATCCTTAACTTTTTTCAATTTTTCCATGGATGACTCATAAAAATTGTAACGGCCTAATTTTCAGTGGTGTCGGAAATGGTGATTTGAGATCACTAAATTCGACAAATAAGATTGAACAAGATAGTAATTTAATATTTATGAGTCAAGTAAGAATTTAGAAGAATTTGTGAAATGGTGAAATTAGTGAATTAAAAGAATTTATTAGGTCAAACGGGTCAAAAATGAGGTATCGAGACCTCAAAGTTGAAAATCGAGCTATAAATATTTTTATAAATATTTATGGAGTGTCATTGAGTTAGTATTAAAGTTTAGTTAGAAAATTTTAACGTTTGGATGGCTAATTAATTAAAAGGACTAAATTGAAAATAGCAAAATTTGTTAAATTGTGAGTAAATAGCTTAAGTATTTAAAAGATGGATTTAAAGAGCAATTAGACCCAAAGGTTAATGGCTAGACGGTTTGGGTATGAAATAAGCAAGAAAACAATGTGAATAAGGGCAAAATTGGAAATAGCATAAAAGTTAATAGTTAAATAATGATGTAATTGAAAAATCTAGACATTTCTTCATATTTTCTCAGCTAAAACGCCATAGAAGGTCTGGAGAAAGCTGGTTTTCATATTTTACATCATGTGAGTTTAATTCTTACTTTTCTTGATAATTTTTATGTTTTTATGACTTTTACAATTAGGTCCACTTGTAGAATTCATTAGTTTTTGATTTTATGGGTGAAATTGGAAGTTACCCTGGATGGATAAGGAATTTTATGATGAATTATTATGAAATTTAAGTTCTAATTTTATATTAAGGTGGTTTTATTAAGTGATTTTGATAGGAAATGATATTTAGGACCTAATTGTGAAAAGTTGTGAATTGAAGGTTTCTGTTGAAATTAAGAATATAAAAGGTTTTGAAATAGTTTATAATGATAAAATAAAGTGTTAATTGAGAAAAATTAGTTCAATTGATGGGTGAATTGAGAAGGACTAAATTGTGAAAATTGTAAATTTTGGGGTAAAAGTGTAATTTCGAAATTTGAACAGCATAAATTGTGAAGTGAAATAGAATTGAAATGGATGCTAATGAAGGAATGATTTTATAATTATAGATCAAGAAAATGAACTGAATCGTGGAAAGGAGAAAATTCAAGAATAGTCCCTGAATTTCTACGACTTTTACAAATTAGTCCAGGTAAGTTCATATGGCAAAGTTCAATGTTTTGATATGAAAATATTATGATTGTTAAAGTATTTTATTGTTGATGAATACTATCAATTTGCATTAACTAATGAATAATGTGTAACTAAAAGTACAAATTAGTAGGAACAATGGATTTGAGTGCTTCTATTCTGTGACCCTGATGAGTTGACGAAACATATGTGACAAGTGTGCCCGTTTAAGACCATAGCTGGGCTATGGCATCGGTGCAATGTGATAATGTGACTCCGTATAAGACCATAGCTGGGCTATGGCATCGGTATAATGTGATAATGTGATTCCGTATAAGACCATGTCAGGATATGGCTTGTATGATATGTGAACCGTGTAAGACCATGGCAAGGCTATGGCTTGATGTGTGATGCGTATCAATGTGAAAGTCCATGGTTTACTATGGCAATGTGATAATGAAGCACTCAATTCCCTTATTGTTCCCTAATTTGACAATGAAGTAAATGAGAAATGGGCCTAAGGGAGTTAAATTGTGAGTTGCCATATGGAAATTATTCCAATGAGTTATTAATGAAATTGTGATTTGGAGGATGAAATAGTTAAACTAATAGATATATGATTGTGTACGATATTTGATATGATTTGTGTTTATATGCCTATGAGCTTACTAAGCTTCAATAAGCTTACTTGTGTGTGTTTAATATTTTTATGTAGATTGACTTGAAGTGAAGTGGGTAGATCGGATCAACACAACAGGGCACACTATTCAGATCAATTCGTAGTTTTTGTTTTATGTTTAAAGATTTATATGGCATGTATAGAGTTTGAATGAATTGAAGTAAAGATGTTATAAACTAGTTAACAATATTTGTACTAAAATAGTTTTCGGTAAGTAGCAGTAGTTTGACTTTGAAAAATCACTAAAAATAGTAGAAATGGAATTAAATAATGAATAAATTATGGAATCGAATCTTGATGAGTTTATTTTCATATGGAAGAAGAAAAACAGGTATATGAGCTATATTTTATGAGATGTTTAAATTTTTGTGAAACAGGGCCAGAGCGATTTCTGGATCCCTATTCTGACTTTGGAAATTCACCATAAATTTTACAAAGATAATTAGAAGTCATACTTTATATGTACAGATTCCTTATTGATTTTAGTTTTATTAGAGACAAACGGCATAGTCATTGAAGCTCTGTACAGAGAGATATCTGATTCGTAATACACAAAGGTCGAGTAGTCAAACCCTGAAACAGGGAGATTTTAAATAATAAACTGTACTAATTGGCTTGACCAAAATTCTAGAAAAAATTGGTAAGTAGATATATGAGTATAAATTCAGAGAAAATTTACGGATTTGGATTTTGAGTTTTATAACTCGAGATATGAATTATTTAGCAACTATGACACAATTGGACAGCTTGTCGAAAAGTATTATATAAATTATCTAAATTTGGTTAAGTGCTCAAATAAGTTTAGTAGTGCCTTGTGCTCGACTTGACAGCGGTCTCGGGTAAGGGCGTTACATTTATTGGTATCGAGCTTGGTTTAGCGATTCTCGGAATATGTATGATGTGAAAAGTGTCTAGAATTACATGCCATATAAATCTGTGATAGTGTCTTTGTGTATGATCCGATCTAATCCTTGTTTTTATTATAGATTATCTTCGATTTGAAAAGATGTCGATAGACCGAACAAACCGAGCAAGAAGAAGTTAATAGCAGAGTACAAATCTCGAACAAGGAACAAGTAGTGAAGCTCGATTTCATTGATGCGAGAACAAGAACTCAAAAATATGATTTATGGATTCATGAATCGGTGGTATAATGAGAATGTGCGAGAAAGAAATCGGACTCAAACCTCCTCCCCTATCTCAACATCTGTAGTACCCCGGTTGCTCCTCCACCTCCTCAAACAACTGAATCGCAAACGTTCTCCATTTGAAAAGCTCGAAAACATGGGGCTGAAGAATTTCGGGGAAGAACAGACGATGACCCCGTTAAAGCTGAATATTGGTTACAAAGTATAATGAGGGTTTTTAAACAAATGGCGTACTCACCAGATGATTACTTAATATGTGCCGTGTCATTATAGAAAGAAGAAGCTTATAACTGGTGGGAAACAATAGAAGCTGTTGTAATTACCGAGAAGATCACTTGGGAATTTTTTCAAAATGAATTTAAGAAGAAATATGTCGGTAGAAGATATCTGGATAAGAAGAAAAGAGAATTTCTCGACTTGCAACAGGGAAACAAGTCAGTGGCTGAATATGAAAGAGAATTTGTTTATCTGAGCAAATATGCTCGAGATATAGTACCCACTGAAGAAGAAATGTGTATCAGATTTGAAGAAGGGCTTAATGATGAGATTAAAATGATGATAGGGGGCATTGAGATACGAGAATTTGTTGTTCTATCAGATCGTGCTCAGAAGCTTGAAGAAGTATATAATAAAAAGATGCAACGAGATAGAAGAAGTAAAGAATCTTTCAAAAGAAGTGCATCTAAGTCATTTTCGGCTTTACCAGTGAAGAAATCTAAAGAGGAATTCAATGAGCCACTTGATTACCGAAAGATCGGGAAAAAGTAAGCCAAGACAATCTGATTACAAAGCATCCGATGACCTGCTTTGTTAGTGTGGGTAGTGTACAAAATACCCAAAGGCCCAAGTGTCAACATTGTGGAAGAAGTCACCCGGTGAATGTAGAAGTAAATTAGGGCTTGTTATAAATGTGGGGCCACCGATCACTTTATTCGTGATTGTCCCCAATTACAAGTAGAAGAAGTGGAGCAGAGGAGAAACCGAAAATTCTTCCTCAAAAGAAAGACGCCCGGTCGAAAGCGATTACTCTGAGGTTACTCGTTCGGGTATGAAAGATACTGCTAGCCGATCGAAGTTAGGGCTCTGCCGTACTTATGCCATTCGAGCGAGAGAAGAAGCAATGACCCGGATGTAATTGCTGGTACTTTCTATCTTTATGATGTTCTGCAGATGCTTTAATAGACCACAGGTCTACTCATTCATATATTTGCACTATGTTAGCATCTGAAAAGAACTTATTTGTTGAGCCTCATCGATTATGATGTACAAGTTACAAATCCGTTAGGTCAAAGTGTGGTAGTTAATTTAATATGTCATAACATCCCTTTGAAAGTTAAGGGTCGTGATTTCCCGATTTGATGTTGCTACCCTTTCGGAATTTGATGTTATCTTGGGCATGGATGGTTAATGAAACACGACGCAATAGTGAATTGTCGAGAAAAACGAATTAGTTTGAAATGTCAAACAGAGACATTATTTTGGTTGGTCCGGAAATTTGGATGACATGGTTAGAATGATTTCCTTTATGTCCGCTTCGAAAATTGTTGCGTAAAGGAAATGAGGCTTATTTAGCCTATATTCTTGATACTCAAGTTCGAATCAAAGTTAGAGCAACTATCTATTGTAAATGAATTCATGGATGTATTTCTGAAGAATTACCGTGGTTACCACCGATAGAAGTTGAGTTCGTGATAGATGTGCTTAGGAACGGCTCCCATATCGGTGACACCGTATAGAATGGCTCCAACGAAATTAAGAGAGTTAAAACGCAGCTTGCAAAAGTCATAGACAAAGGGTTTATCGGACCGAGTATGTCGCCGTGGGTGCACTGTCTTATTTGTGAAAAATAAGGATGGTTCATTGAGGTCGTGCATAGATTACGAGCAAATGAATAAGGTAACAATTAAAAATAAATATCCTTTGCCTCGTATTGATGATTTATTCGATCGACTTAAGGATGCTACAGTGTTTTCAAAAATAGATCTCGGATCTGGTATTATCGATTAAAGGTAAAGGAATGTGATGTACCGAAAATGACTTTTAGAACTCGGTATGGTCATTATGAGTTCTTAGTTATGCCATTTGGTTTGACAAATGCTTCTGCTGCTTTTATGGATTTAATGAATCGAATTTTCCAGTCTTACCTAGATAGATTTGTGGTTGTGTTTATTGACGATATCTTGATCTATTCAAAGACGTAATCCGAGCATGCTCAAGACTTGAGAATTGTACTACGATATTAAGGAAAAAGCAGTTATATGCAAAATTTAGTAAATGTGAATTTTGGCTTCATGAAGTGGGATTCTTGGGTCACATTGTGTCAGTTGATGGTATACGGGTAGATCCGAGTAAGGTGTCAGTGGTGATTAATTGGAAAACTCCAAAGAATGTTACGGAAGTGCGAAGTTTCCTTGGATTAGCTGGTTACTATCGTCGATTTGTGAAAGATTTTTCACCGATTGCTTCACCGATAACTAAATTATTACGGAAGAATGTTGAGTTTGTATGGTCGATGAGTGCCAACAAAGTTTTGATCAATTAAAGAAAATGTTGACAGAGGCTCGGTGTTAACTCACTGAATCAGTGTGCCATATGTAGTATATAGTGATGCGTCTCGAATGGTTTAGGTTGTGTATTGATGCGATCAGAAAAGTTGTAGCATATGCTTCTCGACAGTTGAAACCACATGAGAGGAACTACCCTACACATGATCTTGAGTTAGCGCCATAGTATTTGCTTTAAAAATTTGGAGACACTACCTATATGGAGAGAAATGTTATGTATATGAGACCATAAAAGTTTGAAATATTTAATGTCTCGAAAGAGCTGAATTTGAGAGCAGGCGATGGTTAGAGCTGTTGAAAGATTACGATCTTATCATTGATTATCATCCGGTAAGGCAAATGTAGTGGCGGATGCACTTAGTCGAAATCATCATTATTTGCTCTTGAGCGTTAAATGCTCATTTGTCTCATTAATGAAAATGGTTCTATATTAGTTGAATTAAAGACAAAACCAGATTCTTTCAACGAATTCGGAATTGCAAGATGAAGATCCGAAGTTGGTGTTGGAGCGACAAATGGTTCGGGATAATTTGAACTTAGATTACTCTATTGATAATAGTGGTATGTTATACCATCGTAATAGAATTTGTGTCCCGAATAATCTAGAATTGAAGAAGGATATCTTATCGAGGCTCATAGTAGTATGTACTCGATTCATCCGGGTAGTACGAAGATGTATTGTGATTTGAAAAAATGTATTGGTGGCTGGTATGAAACGGAAATTTGTGAATTTGTGGCAAAATGTTTAATCATCAACGGTAAAAGTTGAACATCAAGTGCCTACAGTTTGTTACAACCCGTAATGATTCCGAATGGAAGTGGGAACATGTGACGATGGATTTTGTATCTGGATTACCGGTGACTCAAGAAAAAGATTCGATTTGGGTGATAGTAGATGATTAACTAAATCGGCGCATTTTATTCCTACGAAATGATTTTTCACTTGATAAGTTAGCGGAATTATATGTGTCGAAATTGTGAGATTACATGGGGTGCCGACATCAATTATTTCGATCGAGATCCGAGGTTTACTTGAGATTTTGGAATAAACTACAGAAGCTTTAGGTACTAAGTTAAAATTTAGTACGACTTTTCACCCTCGCATGATGGACAATCGAGCGAGTGATTGATTTTGGAAGATATGTTAAGGTGTTGTATACTCGAGTTCGATGGCGGTGGGAAAGGTACTTACCTTTAGTTGAATTTGCTTATAATAACAGTTATCAAGCTAGTATCAAAATGGCACCGTTTGAAGCTCAGATGGAAGGAAGTGCGAAACCCGTTGTATTGGTCGAATTACGTGAATCGAAATTAGTCGGAGTGGATTTAATTCGGAAACTAAAGAGAAAGTTCAGATTATTCGGGAAAGTTTGAAAGTCGCCAATCGTCAAAAGTCATATGCAGATTTGAAAAAAAGAGATATAGAGTTCAATGTGGGTGATCGTGTGTTCTTGAAAGTTTCTCCGTGGAAGAAAGTTTTACGGTTTGGTAGAAAAGGAAAGCTTAGTCCACGATTTATCGGACCATACGAAATCATTGAGAGGATCGGTCCGATAGCTTATAGATTGGCCTTGCCTCCGAACTTGAGAAGATCCATAATGTATTTCATGTATCTATGTTGAGACGATATAGATCGGACCCTTCACATGTGATTCCTTATACTTGAGATAGAGCTACAATCGATATGACTTATTCGGAGGAACCAGGAAAGTATTAGCTCGGAAGTTAAAAACTACGGAATAAACGAGTACCGTTAGTAAAAGTGTTATGGCATCGACATGGATTGTAGGAGGCAACACGGGAAACAGAGGAGTCAATGAGATCACAATATCCAAATCATGTTGGGTAACAAATTTCGAGGATGAAATTTTTAAAGGGGAGAGTTATAACTACCTAATTTTCAAGTGGTGTCGAAATGGGGATTTGAGATCACTAAATTCGACAAATAAGATTGAACAAGATAGTAATTTAATATTTATGAGTCAAGTAAGAATTTAGAAGAATTTGTGAAATGGTGAAATTAGTGAATTAAAAGAATTTATTAGGTCAAGCGGGTCAAAAATGAGGTATCGAGACCTCAAAGTTGAAAATCGAGCTATAAATATTTTTATAAATATTTATGGAGTGTCATTGAGTTAGTATTAAAGTTTCGTTAGAAAATTTTAACGCTTGGATGGCTAATTAATTAAAAGGACTAAATTGAAAATAGCGCAAAATTTGTTAAATTGTGAGTAAATAGCTTAAGTATTTAAAAATATGGATTTAAAGAGCAATTAGACCCAAAGGTTAATGGCTGGACGGTTTGGGTATGAAATAAGCAAGAAAACAATGTGAACAAGGGCAAAATTGGAAATAGCATAAAAGTTAATAGTTAAATAATGATGTAATTGAAAAATCTAGACATTTCTTCATATTTTCTCAGCTAAAACGCCATAGAAGGTCTGGAGAAAGCTGGTTTTCATATTTTACATCATGTGAGTTTAGTTCTTACTTTTCTTGATAATTTTTATGTTTTTATGACTTTTACAATTAGGTCCACTTGTAGAATTCATTAGTTTTTGATTTTATGGGTGAAATTGGAAGTTACCCTGGATGGATAAGGGAATTTTATGATGAATTATTATGAAATTTAAGTTCTAATTTTATATTAAGGTGGTTTTATTAAGTGATTTTGATAGGAAATGATATTTAGGACCTAATTGTGAAAAAGTTGTGAATTGAAGGTTTCTGTTGAAATTAAGAATATAAAAGGTTTTGAAATAGTTTATAATGATAAAATAAAGTGTTAATTGAGAAAAATTAGTTCAATTGATGGGTGAATTGAGAAGGGACTAAATTGTGAAAATTGTAAATTTTGGAGTAAAAGTGTAATTTCGAAATTTGAACAGCATAAATTGTGAAGTGAAATAGAATTGAAATGGATGCTAATGAAGGAATGATTTTATAATTATAGATCAAGAAAACGAATCGAATCGTGGAAAGGAGAAAATTCAAGAATAGTCCCCAATTTCTACGACTTTTACAAATTAGTCCAGGTAAGTTCATATGGCAAAGTTCAATGTTTTGATATGAAAATATTATGATTGTTAAAGTATTTTATTGTTGATGAATACTATCAATTTGCATTAACTAATGAATAATGTGTAACTAAAAGTACAAATTAGTAGGAACAATGGATTTGAGTGCTTCTATTCTGTGACCCTGATGAGTTGACGAAACATATGTGACAAGTGTGCCCGTTTAAGACCATAGCTGGGCTATGGCATCGGTGCAATGTGATAATGTGACTCCGTATAAGACCATAGCTGGGCTATGGCATCGGTATAATGTGATAATGTGATTCCGTATAAGACCATGTCTGGGATATGGCTTCGGTATGATATGTGAACCGTGTAAGACCATGGCAAGGCTATGGCTTCGGTGTGTGATGCGTATCAATGTGAAAGTCCATGGTTTACTATGGCAATGTGATAATGAAGCACTCAATTCCCTTATTGTTCCCTAATTTGACAATGAAGTAAATGAGAAATGGGCCTAAGGGAGTTAAATTGTGAGTTGCCATATGGAAATTATTTCAATGAGTTATTAATGAAATTGTGATTTGGAGGATGAAATAGTTAAACTAATAGATATATGATTGTGTACGATATTTGATATGATTTGTGTTTATATGCCTATGAGCTTACTAAGCTTCAATAAGCTTACTTGTGTGTGTTTAATATTTTTATGTAGATTGACTTGAAGTGAAGTGGGTAGATCGGATCAACACAACAGGCACACTATTCAGATCAATTCGGTAGTTTTTGTTTTATGTTTAAAGATTTATATGGCATGTATAGAGTTTGAATGAATTGAAGTAAAGATGTTATAAACTAGTTAACAATATTTGTACTAAAATAGTTTTCGGTAAGTAGCAGTAGTTTGACTTTGAAAAATCACTAAAAATAGTAGAAATGGAATTAAATAATGAATAAATTATGGAATCAAATCTTGATGAGTTTATTTTCATATGGAAGAAGAAAAACAGGTATATGAGTTATATTTTATGAGATGTTTAAATTTTTGTGAAACAGGGCCAGAGCGATTTCTGGATCCCCTGTTCTGACTTTGGAAATTCACCATAAATTTTACAAAGATAATTAGAAGTCATACTTTATATGTACAGATTCCTTATTGAGTCTAGTTTTATTAGAGACAAACGGCATAGTCATTGAAACTCTGTACAGAGAGATATCTGATTCGTAATACACAAAGGTCAGAGTAGTCAAACCCTGAAACAGGGGAGATTTTAAATAATAAACTGTACTAATTGGCTTGACCAAAAATTCTAGAAAAAAATTGGTAAGTAGATATATGAGTATAAATTCAGATAAAATTTACGGATTTGGATTTCGAGTTTTATAACTCAAGATATGAATTATTTAGCAACTATGACACAGTTGGACAGCTTGTCTGAAAAGTATTATATAAATTATCTAAATTTGGTTAAGTGCTCAAATAAGTTTAGTAGTGCCTTGTGCTCTACTCCGGCAACGGTCTCGGGTAAGGGGCGTTACAAAAATATCTAAATATTTTTCATCAATGTTCTAATTACCATATAAGGACTTCTCACTTTTAATTCTATAACTATTTAATCCTTATAACTTCTAGAATTCAACTTTGACATTTTATTCAATTTAGTGCTTTTTGCAATTAGACACATAATTGATAAAAATTTTCAATAAAAATTTTCATGCAATATTCCTATCATAATACCTATCATTTTATGAAATTTAAATAATTTCATTTTTCGAATTCGGATTTGTGCTCTCAAAACCACTATTACGATTTCACTGAAATTGGGCTGTTACAACTCTCCCCATTGAAAGATTTTTGTCCTCGAAAATCTTACCTGTGAAGAGATTTGGCTACTGCCTTTTCATGATATCTTCAGGTTCCCAAGTAGCTTCTTCAATTCCATGTTTTGGCCAAAGAACCTTTACCAATACAATCTTTTTATTTCTCAACTCTTTTATTTCTGGTGCTAAGATTTTAATTGGTTCCTCACTATATGTCATGTCGGGCTGAATTTTCACTTCTGTTGGAGAGATAACATGTGATGGATCTGATCGATACCGTCTTAACATTGACACATGAAAACATTATGAATTCTTTCAAGTTCTGGCGGTAAAGCTAACCGATAAGCTACTGGTCCAATTCTTTCAATGACCTCATATGGTCTAATAAACCGAAGACTTAATTTTCCTTTACGGCCAAACCTAAGAACTTTCTTCCAGGGTGACACTTTCAAGAATACCTTGTCACCAATCTCAAACTCAATTTCTTTTCTTTTAAGATCAGCATAAGACTTTTGTCTGTCTGAAGCTGCTTTCAAGCTATCTTGTATCACATTTACTTTTTCCTTAGTTTCTCGAATTAGATCAACCCCATGAATTTTCCTTTCACTGAGTCCTGTCCAGTACAATGGTGTTTTACATTTTTGACCATATAAAGCTTCATAATGTGCCATTTTAATCCTGGATTGGTAGCTATTATTATAAGAAAATTCAATCAGAGGCAAATACCTTTCCTAGTTACCTTCAAATTCAAGCACACAACATCGTAACATGTCTTCTAAAATATTGATTACCCGTTCTGATTGACCATCAGTTTGGGGATGAAATGCAGTACTAAAATGCAACTGTGTCCCCAGTGCTTCTTGCAATTTATACCAAAATCAAGATGTAAACTGAGGATCTCTATCAAAAACAATAGAAATCGGTACACCATGCAATCTAACAATTTCAGAGACATACAATTCGGCTAATTTATCCAATGAAAAGTCCATACGTACCGGTATAAAATGTGCCGACTTTGTTAACCAATCAACAACTATCCAAATAGCATCTTTCTTTCTTGGTGACATAGGCAATCCCATTACAAAGATCATGGTAATCCTTTCTCATTTCCACTCCGGTATATTAATTGGTTGTAATAACCCTAAAGGCACTTGATGTTCAACTTTCACTTGTTGACATATTAAACATTTGGCTACGAATTCAGAAATATCACTTTTCATTCCCGGCCACTAATACATCTTTTTCAAATTATTATACATTTTACTACTTCCGAGATGAATTGACATTGTACCATTATGAGCTTCATACAAAATCTTTTGTACCAGTTCTGAGTTCTTCGGAACACATATTATGTTTCTAAAAAAAAAAGCAATCATCAGACCCAATTTGAAACTCTAAATTAGAATTCTTTTGACATTGCTCCCGTTTAACTTACAACTCATTGTTACTCTTCTGTGCTTCATAGATTCGTTGCATAAATGTCGATCTAACTTTTAATTCAGCTACAACCGAACCATCATCTGACAAAGATAATCGGGTGTTCATTGCTCTTAAAGTAAACAAAGATTTCCTGCTCAGTGCATCCGCCACAACATTGGCCTTTCCTGGATGATAGTCAATAATCAAATCATATTCCTTTATTAACTCGAGCCACTTGCGTTGCTTCAAATTCAAGTTTTTCTGTATCATTAAATACTTCAGACTTTTATGGTCAGTGTAAATATGACATTTTCACTATATAAATAATGCTTCCATATTTTCAATGCAAACACTATAACTACCTGTTCAAGATCATGTATCGTGTAATTTCTTTCATTTGGTTTAAGTTGTCTTGAAGCATAGGCAACCACTTTACCTTCTTGCATCAAAACACAACCTAAACCTTTTAAAGATGCATCATTGTAAATTACAAATTCCTTACCCGATTCAGGTTGTACTAATACAGGTGCTTCAGTCAAGACTATCAAAACTTTGCTGACATTTGTCATTCCACTAGAATTTTACATCTTTCTGCAACAAACGAGTTATCGGAGAAGCAATCATTGAAAATCCTTTACAAACCTCCGATAATATCCGGCTAAACCCAGAAAACTTCTGACCTCTGACACGTTCTTTGGTGGACTTCAATTAATTATTGCTGAAATTTTGCTCGAGTCAACCCTAATGCCTTTAGCAGACACAATATGACCAAGACAAACCTGTTTAAGTACGGTCTGAAAATCCTGTTCATTAAATCCATAAACACTACTGGTGCATTTGTTAATCCAAATGGCATCACCAAAAATTCGTAATGACCATATCTAGTTCTAAAATTTGTCTTTGGAACATCTGAATCCTTCACCTAGAGCTGGTAATAATCCGAACGAAGATCAATCTTTGAAAATACAGTAGCTCCCTTCAACTGATCAAATAAGTCATCAGTTCGAGGTAGTGGATATTTATTCTTTATAGTGACTTTGTTGAGTTGTCGTTAATCAATACACAACTCAAAGATCCATCTTTCTTCTTTATAAATAACACCGGAACGCCCTATGATGAGAAAGCCCTATGATGAGAAACTAGGTCGAGTAAAACCCCTGTCAATTAATTCTTGTAACTGTGCCTTCAACTCTTTTAACTTGGTAGGAGTCATTCGATAAGGTGCTATCGATATTGTTGTTGTTCCGGGAATTAGATCTATAGAGAATTCCACTTCTCTGACAGGTGGTAAGCTAGGCAATTCTTCTGGAAACTCACATACAACTGGCAAGATTGAATCTTTGACTCGATTACTTTAGTATCCAACACATAAGCAAGATAAGCATCATATCCCTTCCTTATACGTTTTTTTACTGCTATTGCTGAAATCATATTAAATAATCCATCTAGCTTATCAAATTCAACATGAAGTAACTCACCGTCTTAACATTTCAACACAATATACTTCTTCTTACAATTAACCACTGCATCATGTTGGGTTAACCAATCCATTCCCAATATCACATTGAAATCATCAAAAGGAAGTAGCATTAAATCAGCCAAGAAACATTTACCGTTTACCATAAGTGAACAGTTTTTACAAACTTTATCCACCTTTACACATTGACCTAAAGGATTTGAAACTTCCACCACAAATTTAGTGAATTCAGCAGATAAATTTTTAACATTTACTAAATTTGTGTATATATACGAATGTATGGAACCATGATCAATTAATGCAGTAATATCAGTATCTAATAAAGAAAAAGTACCAGTAATGACATCTGGCGCTGAAGCATCTTCTCGGGCTCGTATGGCATATGTTCTTGCAGGAGCTCGAGCCTCAGATTTAACATTTGAATCTTTTGTAGTGCTTCGACTACCACTAACATTTCCAGGGTGTCTAGGTGGTCTGCCTCTTGAAGTAGTGTTACTTGGTTTTGAGGTCTATTCAGCACCTCTTTCTACTATTTCTGGACAATCTTTCAAAAAATGATCAAATGAACCACATTTGTAACATGCACCGGTTTCATTCGGCATTCCCCATGATGAAATTTGTTACAATATTTACATTTTGGCTTCGTGTTTCCTACACTTCCAACACTAGTCACTGACGGTGATGATAGCCTGGGATTAGAGCGTTAAGAACCACGCTCTTTATCGGAATACCCAGCTGAAGTAGTAGATCCTTCTTGATACCTCTTGATTTCTTTGAAGAAAATGATTGAGACCTACTAATAGGTCTTTTCCCAGAGGATCGGGATTCTCTATTTGCCTTATTCATTTCTTTACTTAACTCTTCAGCTTTTTTTGCACGATAAACAAATACTGTAAACTCTCTTATTTCTAGAATACCAATCAATAACTTTATGTTTTCATTTAATCTTTCCTTGAAACGTTTACACATTTCTGCCTTTGTTTGTACCCATTCACTAGCATATTGGCTTAACCGTACAAACTCCCTTTCATATTCCACAACGGTCTTGTTTCCCTGCTTTAATTCTAGAAATTCTTTCCTTTTTTTATCTAGGAATCTTTAACTAATATTTTTTTTTTCTGAAATCAGATTGAAAGAATTCCCAAGTAATATTTTCTTTTGGAACCACTGAACTTATTGTTTTCCACCAGTGGTAAGCCATGTCCTTTAACAAAGATACAACACATTTCAAGCATTCAGCTGGAGTACATGATAATTCGTCCAATACTGGAGTAGTATTTTACAGCCAGAATTCGACTTTTTCTGGATCATCATCAATTGTAGCTCTAAATTCTTCAGCTCCATATTTTCTGAGTTTATCCACTAGAGCCTTACCAATTTTAACAGTTTCAGTACCCGGTAGTCTCTCAAGAACAGTCTGAGTATTTGGTGGGGGAGGTTGTGATTGGAAAACAGCAGAATTTCTTCCAAATATTCGGGAAACCATTTATCTAACATTTCAAAGAAAGCCTCTTTAGCATATTCACTTCGGCCCTCTGATTCAGACCTTCTACTACTACTACCATTTATAGCTCGTCATATGGAAGCTTGAGAAGTACTCTCAGCTTCCTCAGATTCTGTTCTTGCTCGGTTGGAAGACATTTACTATATGAAAAACACATTTAAAATGGTCAGGAGATATCACACTATCATCAATTATATAATGGCATGTATAGCTAATTTCGCACTTGCTACATTAGTTCGAGAATCGGCTAAACCGTAGCTTTGATACCACTAAATATAACACCCTTAACCTGTATCCGTCACCGAAATAGGGTTGCGAGGCACTACCGAACTTATACATTAGCATTTATACAAAACTGAGTCATAAATTTGCATTTCAAATCAAAACTTTTCAAATTTCATGAAAAAGTCCCTAATATGGGCCTACGGGGCCTAATACATGCTTTGGAAGTGGTTCGGGACTAAATTGGAAACTTTGGAAATTTATCCTTAAAGATAGGGGCACACGCCCGTGTAGCTTCAGATATGGCCGTGTGGCCAGCCCATAGGGATCCCATGGCCGTGTAGCCAGCCCGTGTCAAATTCTGACTTGCAATTTCTTAAGTATCAAAGGGGCACATGGCCTGGGCACACACCCATGTGGCTAGGCCGTGTGGTACACTAATTTTTCACCATTTTTAAGCCATTTTCATATGATTTTGACACACGACCATGCTTGAAACCTGTGTTCTTCACACGACCAAGACACACGGCCGTGTCTTTTGCCCGTGTACTATCCTGACTTCATATTTAAGGATGCAGGGGACACACAATCATTTCACAAGCCCGTGGGCTGTCCGTGTGTTACACACGCCCGTATGTCTTACCCGTGTGGAAGAAATAAGGCAATTCCTAGCCTCATTTCTCACCCCTAACCAAATCATTTACCTGAATGAAATCTTACAAGCATATACCAACCAATTCAACTAATTACCAACATTTAAATCAACATGTTTCTATAATAATTCACAACATATCCATCTCAAACATGCATTACTAACTAATTTTATGACTTAATTACAACCCAAACTATTAATCTATCATTTGGCTACAAAACCTTATACATGCCATTAATAAGTTTATCATTTTTACCAAAATGAAAGGATTGATAGTGTGATGATAGCTCTGACCCAGTTCCAACCTTCACGAGCCTTGAGCACTATAAAACAGGAAAAATGTAAACGTAGTAAGCATTAATGCTTAGTAAGTTCATGTAACCCAAAATACACTTACCACTCATATATATAACAAGTAAATCATACATAAGGCAAATTTATCCATCAATTTAGCAAACTAGCAAATATGGCCTATACACAATCATTCAACCAAATTTGTTAGTACAAAAACATTAAGATGCATAGATGAGCTCATCATGTCATTTCTTCTTATTTCATTTGTTAATACATTTCCGTTGAATCTTTGAATTTCCTATAGACCTTTCCTTTTCTAGTTGTACACCCGAGGTGCACATTCCCCTTTCAAGTGGTACACACGAAGTGTACATACCCTTTTCAAATTGTACACACAAAGTGCACATAGCCTTTTCAAGTGTACATATATAGTGTACCTTTCCTTTTCAAGTGGTATACACAAAGCATACATTTCCTTTTCATATGGTATACACAAAGTATACCTAACCTTTTTCAAATTGTATCATTTAGGTACACAAATCCTTTCCAAGTATTACTCTTTCGAGTTACATTCCTTTTCATAATGAAATCAAAAGATTATCCCTTTCGGAACAACCTTTTCTGCAACATATGCAGGATCTCATATACACAGTAATCATCTGTCCAATCGAAAATCAATATTCAAATGGATTCATGTAATATTTCATCATTTGCATGTAAATCACAAATCAAGATTGATTTATTACATGTACATACCAATTACAAATCATAATACACAATATTCAACAATAAATTCAACACATTTACATGTTTAATTTAGTTATACGAACTTACCTTGACAATTGATCGTATCTACTAATCTGAAGCTTTTTTTTCCCTCGATCCTTTTCTTTTTTCGACACTTCCGGATCTATATAAATAAATTTAATCATCAATTCTATGATTTTTACATTCAATCAAGCCCATTTCACATTTTAGGCAAAAGTACCATTTTGCCTCTAAACTTTTAATTAATTCCAATTTCATCCCTAGGCTAGGAAATTGAAATTCATGCAATTTACCCCTTATTCCAAGCTTATTAAAAATTCTTATATAACTTTTATAGCACATGTATTTCATAAATTTCATAAATTTTCCAAGAATTTTACTACTTTGCAATTTAGTCCCTACACATGTTTTCACTAAAAATCACTTTGTAAAAGTGGTTTATCTATCAATAATCTTTCATTTTCTATCAAAAACTTTCAATTTAGAACATATTCATCCATGGGTAATTTTCTATACTTTGGTTTTCTTTCAATTTAATCACCCAAATAAAGAAATTAAGCTTTCTCGATCTCAAAAATATAAAAATTACTAAAAACGGGACATAGAACTTACCAATTCAAGCTTTAGAAATTTATTTTCTCTCTCCAAGGGGTTCTATGTATTTTATGAAGAAGAAGATGGTATAAAATGGCTTTAATTCTATTTAATCATTCATCATACTTTATTTAATTCAATTTCCAATTTAATCCTTAACCTTTTCAATTTTTCCATGGATGACTCATAAAAATATCTACATATTTTTCATCAATGGTCTAATTACCATATAAGGACTTCTCACTTTTAATTCTATAACTATTTAATCCTTATAACTTCTAGAATTTAACTTTGACACTTTATTCAATTTAGTCCTTTTTGCAATTAGACACATAATTGATAAAATTTTTCAATAAAAATTTTCATGCAATATTCCTATCATAATACCTATCATTTTATAAAATTGAAATAATTTCATTTTTCGGACTCGGATTTGTGGTCTCGAAACTACTATTCTGATTTTACTGAAATTAGGCTGTTACAAATATGATCCTATTTTATCTTATAGTAATCATTGTAACTTCCTTCATGGAAATTCAATTACAATCAAATAGAAATAATGCCATTTATCACAAAGATAAGTGATTCGTAGCCACGTTTTCTTTTCATCTATCATGTAATGCTAATGAGAGAATATCAGTTACTCATTTCTTGGGCTATGAATTTCACTATTGTGAATGATGCTACATACTGCAGAAGTTGTATACCCAACGCACCAACTTTTGGTTCATTGTTTATTTAAACTTGGGCTTTTACTTGCATCAAAGTATAAGAGTCATGGATATATAGTCCATCATCTACTCATGGTTAAGGTATGCCACATTATGAACATCATAAGTGAATAAATCTATAAAATGATTCAGGATCTATTTTACTTGGGTCCTATCTAATGTACTGCCCATTCAATCAATCATATATATGTCTCTATGTTTTGGGAGTCATTCGTTTTGATGCCCAAAACAAAATATCTTCTCAATTGGTGTTAGTCTTTCAATTGGTTTACTCATTTTCAATTAAACTAATGACATGTTTAGGTTCATCTACTAATACAAGTTGTCTTTCTGTATTACGATCTGACCACGTAATACTGCTTAGTATTAGTTAAACGTTAAATAACTAATGATACAATATTTACTTTCATTTTGCTTTGCATGCAAAAATCATTAAGGATAATATACAAAGTGTATTAATATAATTTATGGATAATTTTATTAAACCAATATGTTTAATAAAATACAAGTATACAAACGAATATACTACACTTAATGAAGTGCATGAGTCATATTTCACATTCTTATACTTTCTATGAGTTTCTCAAAAGTTCTAGCTAGTAAAGTCTTAGTAAATTAGTCTGCAAGGTTGTCCTCTAATACGACTTTGACTGTAACGCCCCCTTTACCCGAGACCGTCGCCGGAGTCGAGCACGAGGCATTACTAAACTTATTTGAGCACTTAAACAAATTCAAAGAATTTATATCACACTTTCCAAACAAGCTATCCAACTGTGTCATAGTTGCTAAATAATTCATATCTCGAGTTATAAAACTCAAAATCCAAATCCATAAATTTTATATGAATTTATACTCATATATCTACTTACCAATTTTTTTCTAGAATTTTTGGTCAAGCCAATTAGTACAGTTTATTATTTAAAATCTCCCCTGTTTCAGGGTTTGACTACTCTGACCTTTGTGTATTACGAATCAGATATCTCTCTGTACAGAGCTTCAATGACTATGCCGTTTGTCTCTAATAAAACTAGACTCAATAAGGAATCTGTACATATAAAGTATGACTTCTAATTATCTTTGTAAAATTTATGGTGAATTTCCAAAGTCAGAACAGGGGATCCAGAAATTGCTCTGGCCCTGTTTCACAAAAATTTAAACATCTCATAAAATATAGCTCATATACCTGTTTTGCTTCTTCCATATGAGAATAGACTCATCGAGATTCGATTCCATAATTTATTCATTATTTAATTCCATTTCTACTATTTTTAGTGATTTTCAAAGTCAAACTACTGCTACTTACCGAAAACTATTTTAGTACAAATATTGTTAACTAGTTTATAACATCTTTACTTCAATTCATTCAAACTCTATACATGCCATATAAATCTTCAAACATAAAACAAAAGCTACCGGAATTGATCTGGATAGTGTGCTTTGTTGTGTTGATCCGATCTACCCACTTCACTTCAAGTCAATCTACATAAAAATATTAAACACACACAAGTAAGCTTATTGAAGCTTAGTAAGTTCATAGGTTAAAAGTAATGCTTACCAAACATAATATTTCCAAACAATACCAAAACATTTACTAAAGTTTCCTGCGATTCACAACCATTGTTATAATAATTCACATAGTTGAGCTCAACAAGAATAACTACTCAATCTCTTCCATTTGGATCACTTCTCTTTATTTCTTATAATCAAATTAGGAAACGGCTTACGAAATTGAGTACGTCATTGCTCAATGCCACGATTCACAACTCAGTATGGTTTTCCTCATTGAAATACCATACCTACATTTTTTAACTCGGTATGGGAAATGCCATACCTACATTTCTTAACTCAAGATGGATTTGATAATACCATACCTACATTTCACAACTCAAGATGGATAATACCATACCTACATTTCACAACTCAAGATGGATGATACCATACCTACGTTTCACACTTTGCCATGGAACAACCATGGTCTTATCCAATCAATTCATCACACGTCACGATACTGACGTACTCAATCCTCGCTTTTCCTAATTTGCATTTCCACATTTATTCTTTCATTAACAAAATCTACACAATCCCACAACAAATTCGTATATAATAACACATTATATACTTCAATCATTCACAAATAAACATCTAATTTCAACCATATGAACTTACCCTACTAATTTGTAGAAGATATTGAAATTTTGGGACTATTCCGCAACTTTTTCTTTTCCTCGTTCTTCTTTGGATTCTTGATCTATAATATAAAATATTTCTACTCATTAGCATTTATTTGATTTCTATTTCACTTCACAATTTATGCTGTTCAAATTTCGAAATTGCACTTTTACCCCAAAATTTACAATTTTCACAATTTAGTCCCTACTCAATTCACCCATCAATTGAACTAATTTTTCTCAATTAACACTTTATTTTATCATTATAAACTATTTCAAAACCTTTTATATTCTTAATTTCAACAGCAACCTTCAATTCACAACTTTTTCACAATTAGGTCCTAAATATCATTTCCTATCAAAATCACTTAATAAAACCACCTTAATATGAAATTAGAACTTAAATTTCATAATAATTCATCATAAAATTCCCTTATCCATCCAGGGTAACTTCCAATTTCACCCATAAAATCAAAAACTAATGAATTCTACAAGTGGACCTAATTGTAAAAGTCATAAAACATAAAATTATCAAGAAAAAGCAAGAATTAGACTCACATGATGTAAAAATATGAAAACCAGCTTTCTCCAGACCTTTATGGCGTTTTGGCTGAGAAATTATGAAGAAAATGTCTAGATTTTTCAATTACATCATTATTTAACTATTAACTTTTATCTATTTCCAATTTTGCCCCTTGTTCACATTGTTTTCTTGCTTATTTCATACCCAAACCGTCCAGCCATTAACCTTTGGGTCTAATTGCTCTTTAAATCCATCTTTTTAAATACTTAAGCTATTTACTCACAATTTAACAAATTTTGTGCTATTTTCAATTTAATCCTTTTCAATTAATTAGCCATCCAAACGTTAAAATTTTCTAACTAAACTTTAATACTAACTCAATGACACTCCATAAATATTTATAAAAATATTTATAGCTCGATTTTCAACTTTGAGGTCTCGATACCTCATTTTTGACCCGCTTGACCTAATAAATTCTTTTAATTCACTAATTTCACCATTTCACAAATTCTTCTAAATTCTTACTTGACTCATAAATATTAAATTACTATCTTGTTCAATCTTATTTGTCGAATTTAGTGATCTCAAATCACCATTTCCGACACCACCGAAAATTAGGTAGTTACAACTCTCCCCTTTAAAAATTTCGTCCTCAAAATTTGTTACCGAAAATAGATTTGGATCTCGTGATCTTATTGACTCCTCTGTTTCCCAGGTTGCCTCCTCCATACCATGTCGATGCCATAATACTTTAACCAATGGTACTCTTTTGTTCCGCAATTCCTTAACTTCACGAGCCAAAATCTTCACCGGTTCTTCCGAATAAGTCATATCTGGTTGAAGCTCAATTTCGATGGGAATTACGTGTGAAGGATCTCGACCTATACCGCCTTAGCATAGACACATGAAACACATTATGAATCTTCTCAAGTTCGGAGGTAAAGCCAAACGATAAGCCACAGGACCAACCCTTTCCACAATTTCATATGGCCCTATGAATCTTGGACTTAATTTTCCTTTTACCAAATCGTAACACCCTTTTCCATGGTGAAACTTTTAAAATACTCGATCACCCATCGCATATTTTATGTCTCTTCGTTTTAAATCCGCATATGACTTCGACGATCCAAGCGACTTTTAGACTATCTCGAATAATCCGGACTTTCTCTTCGGTTTCTCGAATCAAATCAACCCCAACTATTTTGATTCACTCAATTCGCACCAACACAATGGAGTCTTGCATTTTCTACCATAAAGAGCCTCAAATGGTGTCATTTTTATACTAGACCGATAGCTATTATTGTAAGCAAACTCACCAACGGTAAATACCTTTCCCAACTGTCACCAAACTCGAGTATACAACATCTTAACATATCTTCTAAAATTTGAATCACTCGCTCGATTGTCCATCTGTTTGAGGATGAAATGTCAGTACTAAAATTCAATCTGTGCCTAAGGCTTCTTGCAATTTATTCCAAAATCTTGAAGTAAACCTCGGATCCCGTCTGAAATGATAGATATTGAACTCCATGTAGTCTCACAATCTCGACACATACAATTCGCTAACTTATTAAGTGAAAAATCTATTCGACCGAATAAAGTGTCTTGACTTTGTCAATCTATCAACAATCACCCATATCGAATCTTTCTTTCTGAGTCACAGCAATCCTCGACACAAAATCCATTGAAATATGCTCCCACTTCCATTCAGAATCATAATGGGTTGTAATAAACCCGTTGGCACTTGATGCTCTGCCTTAACTTGTGGCAAATCAAACATTTTGCAATAAATTCGAAATTTCTCTTTTCATACCAGCCACCAATATGTCTTTTTCAGATCACCATACATTTTTGTACTACCGGATGAATAGAATACATACTATTATGTGCTTCGAAAAGAATATCATTCTTTAAATCGTAATTATTGGGAACACAAATCCTATTATGATAGCGCAATATACCTTCATCATCAATACTGAACTCGAATCTAAATTATCCCGAACCATTTGTCGTTTCAAAGACCAATTTTGGATCTTCATTCTGCAGCTTCAATTTGTTGAAGAAACATTGGTTTTACCTTCAATTCTACTAATACAACACCTTCTTCATTAAGAGCCAAATGAGCATTCATTGCCAAGTGCAAACAAGGATGACTTTCGACTCAAGGCATCAAGAACTACATTAGCTTTCCTGGATGATAGTCAATAACCAAATCATAGTCTTTCAAAGAACTCTAACCACCGTCTCTGTCTTAAGTTCGGTTCCTTCGAGTCATTAAGTATTTCAAACTTTTGTGATCCGTATACATATAACACTTCTCACCATATAAATAGTGTCTCCAAATTTTAAGGCAAAAACAATTGCAGCTAACTCAAGATCATGTGTAGGGTAATTCTTTTCATGTGGTTTTAATTGCCGTGAAGCATAAGCCACTACCTTTCCGATCGCATTAACACACAACCCAAACCACTTAAAGATGCATCATCAGACACAACATACGGTATACGATTACGGTTGAGTTAAACCGAGCTTCATTAACATTTTCTTTAATCGATCAAAGCTCACGACATTCATCGACCACATAAACTCAACATTCTTCCGTAATAAACGAGTCATTGGTGAAGCAATCATGGAAAAATTCTTTACAAAACGGCGATAGTATCCTCGCTAATCCCGAAAACTTCACACTTCGATTACATTCTTGGTGTTTTCCAATTCACCACCGCCAAAATTTACTTGGATCCACACGAATTCCTTCACCGATATAATATGACCCGTAAATCCAACCTCATGAAGCCAAAACTCACATTTACTAAATTTCGCATATAACTGTTTTTCTCTCAAAGTCGTAGTACAATTCTCAAGTCTTTGTGCATGTTCGGATTCGTCTTTGAATAGACCAATATGTCATCAATAAATACCACCACAAATCTATCCAAATAAGACTGAAAAATTCGATTCATTAAATCCATAAATGCAGCAGGGCATTCGTTAAACCAAAAGGCATTACCAAAAATTCAGAGTGACCATACCGAGTTCAAAAGCGCCTTTGGCACATCACACTCTTTAACCTTCAAATGATAATACCCGGATCTAAGGTCTATTTTTGAGAACACTGCAAAGACCTTTCAGTTGATCAAACAAATCATCAATACGAGGTAATGGATATTTATTTTAATTGTTACCTTATTCAACTGGTCAGTAATCAATACACAATCGCAACGAACCATCTTTCTTTTTCACAAATAAGACAAAAGCGCCCAAGGTGATGTACTCGGTCCGATGAACCCTTTATCCAATAACTCTTGCAACTGTGTCTTCAACTCTTTTAACTCACCGGTGCCATTCTATACGGTGTTATTGATATTGAGTACATGCTAATTACATCAATTGTGAATTCAACCTCACGATCCGGGGTAAACCGTAATTCCTCGAGAAACACATCAAGAAACTCATTAACAATCGACAATTGTTCCATCTTCAATTCGAACCCCGAGTATCAAGAATATAAGCTAGAAATGCTTTATTACCTTTCCGAATCAATTTTCTAGTCAGAAAGGTGAAATAATCGACATCATTCTTTTATCCCCAAACTCACCAAACTATTTCCCCTCGACATTTTAAATCAATCCGTTTTTCTCTACAATTCACTATGGCATCGTGTTCAATCAACCAATCCATTCCAAGAATAACATCAAATTCTCGGAAAGGTAACAACATTAAATCAGCAGAGAATTCACACCTTGTATTTTCAAAGGACAATTCGATATATTAAATTAACCAACACACTTTGCCCTAGTGGGTTAGTGACTTGCAATTCAAGGTCAGTGAACTCAACAGTCATTTTCTTTTCTGACACTAATGCAGTGCAAATATATGAATGTGTAGATCCGGGATCAATTAAAGCATACACGTAATCATCAAAAGATAGAAATTACCACTATCACATCCGAGCGAAGCTTCTTCCCTTGCCGGATAGCATATGTACGTCAGGTACTCTTGTCTCGATCGGTCAGCAGATCTCTCGTTCGAATGAACAGTCCAGAGCACTACTTTGACTGAACGCTTACCTTTCCGAGGAGTATTTGCTTGCTTCTCCCTTGTTCTCTATCTTCTTTTAATAATTGAGGACATCCGAATAAAATGATCAGTTCCACCACATTTATAGCAAGCTCCGCTCTTCCCCAACACTCACCAATATGAAATCTACCACAATTTTACATCTAAGTCTCGGAATATTTTGCACACTACTAACACTAGCTGCTGGTTTCTTAGTTACTCCGACATCTTGTTGAGTCGTTTTACTATTATTCGATCGTTCGGATTATAACAGTCGACCGTAATCATTTCGAACTTTTGGCGAAAAAGTCGAAGTTGGTCTAGAGAAACTTCTTTTGTATACCTCTTTACCTCTTCTTTCTCTTTGCATCTTTCATTATACACTTCTTCCATCTTTTGAGCTCGATCGACAGAATCACAAATTCTCGAATCTCTGTACCTCCAATCATCATTCGATTTCATCATTAAGCCCTTCTTCAAATCTAATGCACATTTCTTCCTCTGTCGATTTTAACATCCCGAGCATATCTCTTGAGATACACAAATTCTCTTTCATATTCGCCACTGTTTTATTCCTTGTCAAGTCAAGAAATTCTCTCTCTTCTTATCTAAATATCTCTTTCCCACATACTTCTTCTTAAATTCGTTTTGGAAGAATTCCTGTAAGTTTATCTGCAGTACCATCGCCTCAATGGTTTCCCACCAATTATACGCTTCTTCTTTCAATAGCGAAACTGCACATCCCAAATAGTCCTCCGGAGAACACATTATCTGTTTAAAAACTCTCTCCAAACTCTTTAACGAATACTCTGCTTTAACCGGATCATCGTCCGATCTCCCTCGAAATTCTTCAGCTCCAAACTTTCTGAGTTTTTCAATTGGTGTTCTTTTGCTAGATTCATCTATTAAAGGAGGAGCAACTGGGGTTGTAACTGGTGGTACGGTAGGGGGAGGAGGAGGTTGTTGTGCCTGACTTCTTCCTTGTATTGTTTCATGATACCACTGATTCATTAATCCGTAAATCATATTTTTAAGTTTTTCCTCTCTCATCAAAGAAATCGGGACATTACCACTTGTTCCCTGCTCAGAAGTCCGTATTCTACTATTAACTTCCTCTTCCTGACTAGCACCATCGGGTCTATCGACATCTTTACAATCTATAACAAAATTAGTAATTAGATCGGATCATTCACATCACACTATCACAGATTTATATGGCATGTATTTTAAACACTTTACACATCAAATTCGCTCCGAGAATCGACTAAACCAGGCTCGATACCAATAAATGTAACGCCCTTTACCCGAGACCGTCATGGAGTCGAGCACGAGGCATTACTAAACTTATTTGAGCACTTAAACAAATTCAAAGAATTTATATCACACTTTCCGACAAGCTGTCCAACTGTGTCATAGTTGCTAAATAATTCATATCTCGAGTTATAAAACTCGAAATCCAAATCCGTAAATTTTATATGAATTTATACTCATATATCTACTTACCAATTTTTTCTAGAATTTTGGTCAAGCCAATTAGTACAGTTTATTATTTAAAATCTCCCTGTTTCAGGGTTTGACTACTCTGACCTTTGTGTATTACGAATCAGATATCTCTCTGTAAAGAGCTTCAATGACTATTCCGTTTGTCTCTAATAAAACTAGACTCAATAAGGAATCTGTACATATAAAGTATGACTTCTAATTATCTTTGTAAAATTTATGGTGAATTTCCAAAGTCAGAACAGGGATCCAGAAATTGCTCTGGCCCTGTTTCACAAAAATTTAAACATCTCATAAAATATAGCTCATATACCTGTTTTGCTTCTTCCATATGAGAATAGACTCATCGAGATTCGATTCCATAATTTATTCATTATTTAATTCCATTTCTACTATTTTTAGTGATTTTTCAAAGTCAAACTACTGCTACTTACCGAAAACTATTTTAGTACAAATATTGTTAACTAGTTTATAACATCTTTACTTCAATTCATTCAAACTCTATACATGCCATATAAATCTTCAAACATAAAACAAAAGCTACCGAAATTGATCTGGATAGTGTGCTTTGTTGTGTTGATCCGATCTACCCATTTCACTTCAAGTCAATCTACATAAAAATATTAAACACACACAAGTAAGCTTATTGAAGCTTAGTAAGTTCATAGGTTAAAAGTAATGCTTACCAAACATAATATTTCCAAACAATACCAAAACATTTACTAAAGTTTCTGCGATTCACAACCATTGTTATAATAATTCACATAGTTGAGCTCAACAAGAACAACTACTCAATCTCTTCCATTTGGATCACTTCTCTTTATTTCTTATAATCAAATTAGGAAACGGCTTTAAATTGAGTACGCGTTGCTCAATGCCACGATTCACAACTCAGTATGGTTTTCCTCATTGAAATACCATACCTACATTTTTTAACTCGGTATGGGAAATGCCATACCTACATTTCTTAACTCAAGATGGATTTGATAATACCATACCTACATTTCACATTTCAAGATGGATAATACCATACCTACATTTCACAACTCAAGATGGATGATACCATACCTCGTTTCACACTTTGCCATGGAACAACCATGGTCTTATCCGTCAATTCATCACACGTCACGATACTGAACGTACTCAATCCTACGTTTTCCTAATTTGCATTTCCACATTTATTCTTTCATTAACAAAATCTACACAATCCCACAACAAATTCGTATATAATAACACATTATATACTTCAATCATTCACAAATAAACATCTAATTTCAACCATATGAACTTACCCGCTAATTTGTAGAAGATATTGAAATTTTGGGACTATTCCGCAACTTTTTCTTTTCCTCGTTCTTCTTTGGATTCTTGATCTATAATATAAAATATTTCTACTCATTAGCATTTATTTGATTTCTATTTCACTTCACAATTTATGCTGTTCAAATTTCGAAATTGCACTTTTACCCCAAAATTTACAATTTTCACAATTTAGTCCCTACTCAATTCACCCATCAATTGAACTAATTTTTCTCAATTAACACTTTATTTTATCATTATAAACTATTTCAAAACCTTTTATATTCTGAATTTCAACAGCAACCTTCAATTCACAACTTTTTCACAATTAGGTCCTAAATATCATTTCCTATCAAAATCACTTAATAAAACCACCTTAATATGAAATTAGAACTTAAATTTCATAATAATTCATCATAAAATTCCCTTATCCATCCAGGGTAACTTCCAATTTCACCCATAAAATCAAAAACTAATGAATTCTACAAGTGGACCTAATTGTAAAAGTCATAAAAACATAAAATTATCAAGAAAAAGCAAGAATTAGACTCACATGATGTAAAAATATGAAAACCAGCTTTCTCCAGACCTTTATGGCGTTTTGGCTGAGAAATTATGAAGAAAATGTCTAGATTTTTCAATTACATCATTATTTAACTATTAACTTTTATCTATTTCCAATTTTGCCCTTGTTCACATTGTTTTCTTGCTTATTTCATACCCAAACCGTCCAGCCATTAACCTTTGGGTCTAATTGCTCTTTAAATCCATCTTTTAAATACTTAAGCTATTTACTCACAATTTAACAAATTTTGTGCTATTTTCAATTTAATCCTTTTCAATTAATTAGCCATCCAAACGTTAAAATTTTCTAACTAAACTTTAATACTAACTCAATGACACTCCATAAATATTTATAAAAATATTTATAGCTCGATTTTCAACTTTGAGGTCTCGATACCTCATTTTTGACCCGTTTGACCTAATAAATTCTTTTAATTCACTAATTTCACCATTTCACAAATTCTTCTAAATTCTTACTTGACTCATAAATATTAAATTACTATCTTGTTCAATCTTATTTGTCGAATTTAGTGATCTCAAATCACCATTTCCGACACCACTGAAAATTAGGCCGTTACATTGACTATATCCATTATCTTGTTTGCTACTGCCTCCCTTATGATGTGATACTTTCTATCAATGTGTTTTGTCTTCTTGTGGTTTTTGGTTTTCTTAGTATTAGTTATTGCCGTACTGTTGTTACAATATAGTGTGATAGCTTTTTGACATATTCCATTTTCATAATCCATACAATTCTAGTAAAAAGATATCATTTACTTTTTTTTTTAAGTAATGATTCTACTATTGTGTTTGAAGTCATGTTATGCATAAATCATGTACTCAATATACCAACTTTCGACCTACTACCTTAAGAGCACAAGTTTTCAATATACCAAAGCACATGAGTTATCACATGGGGTCATTCACTTACATAGGATTTAGGTAAGTCACGTTATAAACGTCACAAGTGAATAAATTTATAAATGGATCTAAGATAAATTCATCTTGAGTCATGTTCAATGTGTTGTCAATATAGATAATCAAATTTATGTTTCTATTTATACGAGCCAATCCAACTATGATAGCCAAGACAAAATATTTGCTCAATTGGCTTTATAGACTAAATAATAATCCTAGCATGAGTCATTCGCTTAATTTGACCTTATGGAATACAAAAAATTTAGATTACCAATTAATATAAATTGCCTTCTCGCATTATAATTCGACCATATAATGCAACTTAATATTAGTTAAACTTTAGGTAATCAATCAATCAATATTTTTCTTATTTATTTTATTTTACATGCAAAAAAAGGACAATTATACAATGAACATATTAAATAAACGTGTCATAATTTTACTTAGTCAATCAGATCGAAAAATCACAAGTAGACAATGACGAAACTAACTACATTCGAGTACAAATCCTAACAATCTTTTGTTGCTCTAATGAAGTTAGTAAGTCATATTCCGCATTCTCATACCTTAAACATGTTTCTCAAATCTTTTAGCCACTAAAGTTTTGGTAAACAAATTCATAAAATGGTTATAACATCTAATCTTACTGTCACTATTATTTTTACACTAATAATAAGTAACACACTATCCATCTAAATTCACCTTCAAACTCACTTATATCTAAACTATTAAAAATGGTTAAAAAATTGTTATTTCATTTACTATAATCTAAGATTGAATAATTTTCACAATAAAAAATTTGTGTGAAAAATAAAGCCTGTGTATTTCTCTGTACCTCGACAAAGCTGGAATTCGTAGGAAATCAAAAACAATTTTCTGAAGTGTAATGATTTTGAAAAGGAAAACCAATAAAAAATCGAATAGATTATTAATAAAAAAAAAGTAATAAATTGTGAAATGCGTTTCTGGCATTTTTTTTTTCTTTTAGGTAAATAATTCCTATAAAAAGAAAAGAAAAGAAAAGAAAAGGGCTATCAGTCTGTTTGAGTGTCCAATCCGCATTGGCCCGCTTCTGGTTGGTCTTCTGTCCATTCGAGTGCTTTTGGGCTATACCATAATTATCACACTTTGACTTTGACTCATCGCATTTGCATGAAACCACTTCATTTCACCCTTTCCCCAAACCCCAAATTAATTCACCCATAATTAATGTTTAATGTAGGGAAAAAAAGAACAGATGCAGCAAAACGTTTTCCATCACAAAAAGAAAGAACGTTGGAAAATTTATTTTTTTCTTTCGGAACTGAAAATCCAATTCAGTCTTTGCCACTTTCCGCTCTTTAGGCTTAAAAAGGTATCAAAAAGCTTTGATCCCCAATTTATTAGATAGTAAGTAAGCTTATTGGCTAATTCTAAATTCTAAATTCTAAGCTTTTTTCATTTAAGTAGCTGCCGCAAGTGACTCTAAATACTCCAGAAATAGGATCTCCTTTTCAAGAAAAACACCAACAAAAGTAGATATATGATTTCTTTCTTGGAAAGCTAAGCTAAGCAAAGCAAAAAAAGAAAAACAAGTGGGAGTGGGAAAGGATTGAAGAAGAAAAAAGGTTCGGTCTCCATGCCTGACTCAGAGCCTATTTTCTTGCTTCTACCATCTATTTTATCTTTGATTCTGTTCTTCATTCTCATCAAGAGAAAGCAAAGAAGGTATAATCTTCCACCAGGGAACATGGGGTGGCCTTTTCTCGGCGAAACAATCGGTTACTTGAGGCCTTACTCTGCTACTTCAGTAGGTGAATTCATGCACCAGCATATATCAAGGCAAGCTTTTAAATTTCACCCCCCCCCCCTTTTTTTTCACTGTTGGAAAAGCAAAATCTTTCTTTAAGTTTTGAATTAAATTCGACATTTTTCAGGTATGGGAATATCTACAAATCGAATTTGTTTGGTGAGAAGACAATAGTGTCTGCAGATGCTGGGTTGAACAAGTTCATATTACAAAACGAAGGGAGATTATTCGAGTGCAGTTACCCAAGAAGCATTGGTGGCATTCTTGGGAAATGGTCGATGCTGGTTTTGGTTGGGGATATGCATAGAGACATGAGGATCATATCACTCAACTTCTTGAGCAACGCCAGGCTGAGGACTCATCTTTTGAGAGAAGTGGAGAAACATACTTTGCTTGTTCTAAATACTTGGAAAGAGAAGTGCATATTTTCAGCTCAGGATGAAGCAAAAAAGGTTTTAAAAAATATGAGTTTATCTTTTTCTAGAAGGAAAAAAGAAAAAAGGAATTTGATTTTGGTTTTGGTTTTGTTTTTGTTTTTGCAGTTCACTTTCAATTTGATGGCAAAAAATATCATGAGCATGGACCCTGGACATCCAGAGACGGAGCAGCTAAAGAAAGAATATGTTACTTTCATGAAAGGAGTCGTTTCTGCTCCTTTAAATTTACCTGGAACTGCATACAGAAAAGCCTTACAAGTAATGAAAGGAGTTGGTTTTTTTGTTATGATTATAAAACTGTGGGTAAGTAATGAATCTGATGGGTTTTGTTCTGGTTTTGGGTTTGACAGTCTCGATCAACAATCCTGAAATTTATTGAAAAGAAAATGGAAGTAAGGATAAGGAAAATGAAGGAAGGAAAAGAAAACTCAGAGGAAGATGATCTTCTTGAATGGGTCTTAAAGCATTCTAATCTTTCCACAGAGCAAATCCTTGACTTGATTTTGAGCTTGCTTTTTGCTGGACATGAGACTTCCTCGGTAGCCATAACCTTAGCCATCTACTTCTTGCCAGGTTGTCCTTTGGCCATTCAACAGTTGAGAGTAAGCCACACTTTTTTTTTTCTTTTACTCCAAATCTTTCATCTCTATTTTGTTCTTTTTATTTGATAATTTTGTTTTATAAAACTTTAATCACAGGAAGAACACCTTGAAGTTGCCAGAGCCAAGAACCAATCAGGAGAGACTGAACTCAACTGGGATGATTACAAGAAAATGGAGTTCACTCAATGTGTAAGCTCTCTCTTTTAAATTTAACTTTTGTTTACATCTAAACATTATTTTGTGATGTTCATTTCACTTAAGTTATTTTTTTTTCTTTATATATAGGTTATTAACGAGACACTAAGGCTTGGTAATGTCGTCAGATTTCTCCACAGAAAAGCTCTCAAAGATATTAGATATAAAGGTGAGTTTAAAACATGCTAATACTTTAATTTCATTAATTGCTTAATCAAGCAGCTTTTAATTAAAAAATGAAGCTTGAAAACCTTTTCTTTTTCTTTTCTATTTTTTTCTGGCGGTGGAAAAGGTTATGATATTCCATGTGGGTGGAAAGTGCTTCCAGTGATTGCAGCAGTGCACTTGGATCCCTGTCTTTTTGACCACCCTCAACTCTTCAATCCATGGCGATGGCAGGTCAGTCAGTCACCCTATACTCTCTCTTTTTTCTTTTTGTAATTTTTAGATTTTATTCTTCTTTTTTTTAAAAAAAAATAGAATTTTAACCCTTTTTTCTAAACGAAAATAACATTAATTAAATTTGGTCAATTT
The DNA here is from genome assembly GCF_025698485.1 of Gossypium arboreum. NCBI lineage: Eukaryota > Viridiplantae > Streptophyta > Magnoliopsida > Malvales > Malvaceae > Gossypium > Gossypium arboreum. Next base: position 27,480,780 of record NC_069080.1, on the reverse strand, counting down.
TTATCACTATATTTTGTAACGAACTTGGATTATGTTGTCTTCGAAGAAGACAGAAGTGAAGTCTTATGTTACAAAAATATGAAAGATGCGTCTAAGGTTTAAACTCCTCTTACTTGACTTCAAATAGATCAAATGTGATGAAATATGGAGTTAGTTGGTAGCATTCCGGATTTTATTGATTTATTGTAGTTCATATTTAATTTTATCGTTATTATTATATTTACATTAATAATAATAAGTAACGAAATCCGTGATTTAATGTTACTACTATTAACAATAAATTTGTAATTTGCTCAAACAAAAATTCCTTCGAAGATATTTGTGGTATGGCAGCAGAGGATAGGTGGTGTACTCACAATTAATTATCTAATAAATAAATTCTTTTGGACATTAATACCTACTGTTTCTGTTGTGTTCTTTTTATATAAAGTATGTATATTCTCTCGGGGGAATGATAGCATTACCCATAACCTTTTCTTTCTTTTTTTTCTTTAAGAAATTTAATTTTTAGTAAAACATAGACACAAATTTTCATCATTGTCAGCGGTATGGAAATTTTTTAGGAATTGATAATTTTAAATGATGTGTGGGGGCTTCCATCAAAGCCGTTGATTACTGTCGTATCAGGATAAGGCAAATAAGTATAGGGAAGATATCTGAAAGATAAGCTATGATCCAACGGATCCTCTAAACCCATGAACTGTCTTCATCAATGACCACCCCCCCCCCCCTTCTTGCACTACTGTACGGTCGTAGGCCCCCATCAATGGAAAAAAGAAATTTGATGAGGCAAAACCCAGGCAGTAACTTCGAAATAAAGGTAAAGCAAGCCACTCTCGTGCGTGTGGGGGGTTTTAAGATGATGATGATTAAAGCCCCCCCATGTGGCTGTGGGGTTCCCGCGTGCACGTGCAGTGTGGTGGGGTTCCAGCGTTTCCTTTTTCCGGTGGGTCAATCACAGTTCATAGCTACACAGTCTGCTTAAAACAAAATACTGTTATAGTCATAACGCAAGTAGGGAGGGGGATCTAAAAGGTTAGGATTACCATGATTGCTAAAGAGATCGTCTTAACTCTCTACGTATGGGTCATTATACAGATAGATAATCTATTTGAATAATCTTGAAAACTCATTTTTGATGTAATATTGACTTATGGTATAGCAAAATAATGGGAGTCGAGGGGCGGGGACGGCAACGTCATCAGCGAGCAGCAGCAATTACTTCATGCCATTCGGGGGAGGACCACGGCTATGTGCAGGAACAGAGCTGGCTAAACTGGAAATGGCGGTGTTCATCCACCATTTGGTCCTCAACTACCAGTGGGAGTTAGCCGATACGGATGAAGCCTTTGCCTTCCCTTTTGTCGACTTCCCTAAAGGCCTACCCATCAGAGTCTTCAAATCTTAAAACAGACATCTCAGGCAGGCAGGCAGGCAGGCTCGCTCAGCCGCTCGTGTTGCTGCATATATATATATATATATATATATAGTAGATATATAGGCATTAATTTAAAAGTGGACCCCCAAGCTACCTACTATCACCATTCTTCTGCAGTACTGTACGTACGTGAAGACAAAGACGATAGTGGCTTTCGTATTTTTCAACGTTCTAGTTGTTCCACATTTATATATATAGTATAATTACATGAAGAAAAAGGGAAGACAAAACAGATTCAAAGTATATATTTATATATATATATATATATATATATATATATATTCATATCCACCATATTAATGTAAATTTTATTTTATTTTGGTCCTTCTGGGAGATAATTATTATTACTATTCATTTATCTATGTCATTCCCCTTCTTTTTTCAGGTTGGTTTTAGTTATTTATTATTAGTATTATTTGCATTTTGTACCACACTGTTCAAAGTAAAATGATTTACTATAAAAGCAAACTCATGAAAGGGCAAAGCCATATTCATGGATGAATAAATTAAATAAAAAACAAAAAAAGTAAAGGTGAAGTGAGATAAATAAATTCAGAACAAATACTAATAAAATTTGGGTGATTTCCTGTCCACATTCTCTAACTATAAAATAGCATGTCAATGTATTAGCTTGGATTTCACAAAACAACAACCATCCTAAATTTGTTTGTTACTTTTTTGTTAATCATACTAAATCCAAAATATTCATTGAATAGGCATACATATGTCACAGTTTATCTACAACTCGTACAAGTATATAATGTCGGGATCCAAATTTTTCCACCTTTTAACGTGAAAAAAAAACCTTCAATCTTTTAAGTTTTTTAATCAATACTTCATTACATGCAGAAAAAAAATGGCCCCAATTTTTTAATTTTATAACTAGTATATATTTTTATTTTATTATATTATATTATATTTTATAATTTTTTAAAATGAACTCTAATTTATTGTTTCATTTAAAGACTCAAAAATATCAATATAAGAGTGAAAATTGTGGCGTGAGGTTTAGTCTCTCCATTGATAAAATCGTAAGGAATTTAATTAATGAAGAAAGGAAAATTAAATAAATGTTATAGAAAAATTAATAAAACAATAAATAAAAGTGGATAAAAATACAAGAGAATTTTTCTCGCTTTTTATTTCACAATAAAGATTCTGTTTATAATTTATAAGTAATTAACATTCAATGCAATACCATAAATGAAGCTTACTTAAGTGCTTCATTAACACATATATTAAATATTGCATAATGAATGGGAGGTTTTACCTCATAAATTGGGGGGGGGGGGGTTAGAATATGGACATTCACATTTATTTATAACACTCCCTCTTGGATGTCCACTAGAAAAAACAGTGTCTCATTAAAACCTTTATTAGGAAAAACCCAATGGGATAAAACCTAATGAAAGAAAAAGTGCACACAATCCCCTATTACAAGTTGCCTCATTAAAAACCTTTACCAGGAAAACCCAGTAGGACAAAACTTTGGTTAAAGGAAAATAGTACAACATGTTTTAGACTCCCTCTAATGACGACATCACATTATATCTTTGAGTCGACGTATTAAAATCTTGTTTCGTAGTCTTTCAATTGTTGGAGTTGGCAATGCATTGGTAAAAAGATCTGCTAAATTATCACTAGAACAAATTTGTTGAACTTCTATGTCACCTTTCTTCTCAAGATCATGAGTGAAAAATAATTTTGGTGAAATATGTTTCATTCTGTCACCTTTGATATAACCACTCTTTAATTGAGTTATACATGCTGCATTATCTTCGTATAAGATAGTTGGCATATTTTCCTGTAAAGGCAAATTACATATCTTCTGGATATGTTGGGTTAATAACCTTAGCTAAACACACTCTCGGCTTGCCTCATGCATTATAATTATTTCAGCATGATTTGAAGAGGCATCAACTAATGTTTGCTTTGTCGAACGCCATGATATGGCAGTACCTCCACATGTAAATAAATATCCCATTTGAGATCGACCTTTATGTGGATCCGATAAATATCCAGCATCAGCATAACCAACTAATAGGGATTTTGAATCATTTGAATAAAATAACCTCATATCAATGGTCCCTCTAAGATATCTAAATACATGTTTAATTCCATTCCAATGTCTACGTGTTAGAGAAGAACTAAATCTTGCTAGCAAGTTTACAGCAAAAGCTATATAAGGTTTTGTGTTGTTTGCAAGATGCATCAATACTCCTATGGCACTTAGATATGGTACTTCAGGACCAAGAAAACTCTTCATCATTCTCACAAGGACGAAATTTATCTTTATTCACATCTAATGATCGTACAACCATCGAGGTACTCAATGGATGTGCTTTATCCATATAAAATTTATTTAAGATTTTTTTCGTATAAGTTGACTAATGGACATGAATTTCATTTTTTAAATGCTCGATCTGCAGGCCAAGATAAAATTTTGTTTTTCCAAGATCTTTCATCTCAAATTCTTTCTTTAAATAATTTACTGCATTTTGAAGCTCTTCAGGAGTTCCAATAATATTTAGATCATCAACATAAATAGCAATTATCACAAAGTTTGATTCAGACCTTTTTATAAAAACACATGGGCAGATTGGATCGTTTTTATAACCTTCTTTTAACAAATATTCACCAAGACGATTGTACCACATACGTCCAAATTATTTTAATCCATATAAACTTTTCTTTAATCTGATTGAGCAATTTTCCTAGGAAACTCTATATCCTTTAGGAATTTTAAATCCTTCTGGGATTTTCATATAAATTTCACTATCAAGTGTACCATACAAATAGGCTGTAACAACATCCATTAGACGCATGTCAAGTTTTTCACATACTGCCAGACTAATAAAGTATCTAAATATGCTTGCATCCACCACAGGAGAATATGTCTCTTCATAATCAATGTCGGGTCTTTGCGAAAATCCTTGTGCTACAAGCCTTGATTTATATGTTACGACTTCATTTTTCTCATTTCATTTTCATACAAATATCCATTTATATCCTACCGGCTTTACATATTTAGGGGTTTGGACTATAGGTCCAAAAACCTCACGTTTAGAAAGTGAATTTAATTCTGCTTGAATTGCGTCTTTCTATTTTGGCCAATCTTTTCTATTTCTACATTCCTCAATAGATTTAAGCTCAGGATCCTCATTTTCTTTTGCTATTTCAATAGCAACAATATAAGTAAAATTGTTGTTGGCAACTATATTTTTTCGGTTCCATCTCTTTCCTGAAGTAACATAACTTATTGAGATTTCTTCGTTATCACCATTTTCAGGTACCTGAACCTCTTCTGGGGTTTTTTGATTAGTTATATCTTTGGCCTCTTCTAGGACACTTGCCTCCACAATATTACCATCTTGAATAATTGCTCCTTTTTTTTACGAGAATTTTTATCTTTGGAACTGATTGGCCTTCCACGCTTCATGCGTGGATTACTTTCTTTAGCACTAACAATTTGCCTTATTGGGATATCAATTTGTATTGGAGCATTTTCAGCTGGTATGTGAGATTTTGTAATTCTCTTTAGGTCAGTAAATGAATCTGGCAGTTGATTGGCAATGTTTTACAAATATATAATCCTTTGAACTTCTTGTTCACATTTACTTATACAAGGATCTAATTGAGATAATGATGATCCATTCCATATAATTTCTTTTACTAGTTGTATTTTCTCTTCCTCTAATGTTGGGAATGTTGTTTCATCAAAATGATAATCAATAAATTGTGCAGTAAATAAATCTCCAGTTAATGATTCAACATATTTAATTATAGAAGGAGATTCATAACCAACATATATTCCCAACCTCCTTTGAGGACCTATCTATGTGCGTTGTGGTGGAGTAATTGGAACATATACTGCACATCTAAAAATTCTAAGATGGAAAATATTTGGCTTTTGACCAAAAGCCAATTGTAATGGGGAGTACTTATTATAACTTGTTGGCCTTAAGTGCATAAGTGCTGCTGCATGCAAAATAGCATATCCCCAAGCTGTAACAAGGAGTTTTGTTCTCATGAGCAATGGCCGAGCAATTAGTTGGAGGCGTCTGATAAACGATTCAGCTAAACCGTTTTGTGTATGAACATGAGCTACAGGATGTTCAACTTTTATCTCAATTGACATACAATAATCATTAAAAGCTTGGGATGTAAACTCACCAGCATTATCAAGACGAATAATTTTGATTGCATAATCTAGAAATTATGCTCTTAATCGAATCATTTAAGCAAGTAGTCTCGCAAATGCTAGGTTGCGAGTCGATAATAAACACACATGTGTCCACCTACTAGATGCATCTAATACCATAAAATATCTGATTGGTCTACATGGTGGATGAATAGGTCCACAAATATCACCTTAACTACGTTCCAGAAATACGGGAGATTCAATCCCAACTTTAGCTGGTGATGGTCTAATAATCAATTTTCCTTAAGAACAAGCAACACAAGATAAATCCTTGAATTCAAGAATCTTTTGGTTCCTTAATGAGTGTCCAATTGAATTCTCGATGATTCTTCACATCATAATAGATTCGGGATGGCCTAATCGATCATGCCAAATAGTAAAAGTATGTCGTTCTACAAACTTCTAGTTTGTAATAACATGTGACTCAATTGTACTAATATGTGTATAATATAAACCTGATGAAAAAGCAGATAGCCTCTCCAAAACATATTTCTTTCCACATTCAATATTCGTAATATATAGAAATTCAACATTTTTCTCATTCATAGTCTCAATATGATATCCATTAAGACGAATATCTCTAAAACTCAATAAATTTCTTTGAGACTTAGTAGAATATAAAGCATCATCAATGACAAATTTTGTACCTTTAGGTAATAATATAATAGCTCTTCTAGAGCCTTCAATAAGTTTTGAACTACCCGATATTGTATTAACATGGGCATTACTCATTGTCAAATGAGAACAATATTTTTTTTATCTTTGAGTATCATATGTGTCGTAGCACTATCTGCAAGACACATGTCTCTATTGATTTTGGGTCCATCGAAATTTTGTTGAATATTAATATTCTTCATAAAAACAAACAAAATATAATATGAAAAACATTGTAAATATTTATTAAATATATAAATTATTCTTTATGCAAGAAAATAAAATATAATTAAAACAACATAAAAATATCAAAATAACATCAATTTTTCTAAAGATTCTCAAAGAAATCTGCCACATCTAGGTGAGTTATATTATTAAGATCATTAAATTTATCACCCTCTTAGGCATGGTCAGTTTTAGTATTATAGTGAATATATTCATCTTTTGCCTCCATTTCATCATTTTGGGATATAAAATTTGTCTCCATATGCTTTCCCTTCCTTTTAATAGATGCTTGATAAAGTTTCACTAAATGCTTAAACATATGACAGGTACGTGACCAATGCCCCTTCATACCACATCGGTAGCATATATTCTCAATAATCTTTGAAGGATTATTTTGACAACTTCTTTCTTGTCTTTCATTGTTATTCTTTTTCTGGTGGTTAGAAGTATCATTTTTATGACCACCATGATAACGATTACTAATACGTCCTCGACCACGTCCACCACTATGTCCACGACCACGGTCGCAAGCTCTATATTTTCTATTTTCATAATTATTGTGTACTGCTACATTCACTTCAAGGAATGGTGCAGAACCATTGGGACGAATTCTATGATTTTTCATCAATAGCTCATTATTTTATTCAGCCACCAAAAGGCATGAAATCAATTCAGAATACCTTTTAAAACATTTTTCACGGTATTGCTGTTGCAGGAGCACATTAGTAGCATGAAAGGTTGAAAATGTTTTCTCTAACAAGTCATCATCAGTTATATTTTCTCCATATAATTTTAGTTGAGAACTAATTTTGAAAATTTTTGAATTGTATTCACTTACAGTATTAAAATCTTGCAACCGTAAGTGCATCCAATCATAACGAGCTTTAGGGAGTATCATAGTTTTCTGATGGTCAAATCATTCTTTCAAATTTTTCCACAACTCAAGAGGGTCTTTCACAATGAGATATTTCACTTGTAATCCTTCATGCAGATGATGACGGATGAAAATCATTGCTTTTGCGTTGTCTTGATTAGATGCTTCTTTATTTGCTAATATAGTATTTCCTAGACCTTTAGCATCTAGGTAAATTTCAAAGATCTAATACCCATGACAAATAATTCTTGCTCGAAATGTCTAAGGTCATAAATTCAAGTTTGGCAAAATTTGACATTATAATCACTTGAATCAAAATAAAAAATATTAGTAAAATAATAAGTATTCTCAATCGTAAAATAATTCAATTATATATACCAAATTTGCTAAATAATAATATGTATGTCAAATATTAGCATAAAGAGGAATAGTCATAATAATAACTTAACACAAATTAAATTAATTGAAATTTCTTTTAATAAAAATACATGTATATATAATAATCATTATTAGATTTTAGTTGTAAAAATAAATGTGCAAATGTTACCCAAAGCAAATATTTCATCTAGAAAATAAAATAAAAGAATTATGAAAATATGTATATCGTATATAGTTTAACAAGAGTTATACGGAAAATTATATAAAGTCGAAATGACATGAACTTCACTATAAACTCGTAGAAGCTCGTGCGATAACGTGTTATAGAAAAATTAATAAAACAATAAATAAAAGTAGATGAAAATATAAGAGAATTTTTCTCGTTTTTTATTTCACTCAAGTAAGGATTCTATTTATAATTTATAAGTAATTAATATTTAATATAATACCATAAATAAAGCTTACTTAAGTGCTTATTAAACATTGTATAATGAATAAAAGAATTTACCTTATAAATGGGGGTTAGAATATGATATTCACGTTTATTTATAACAATAAAGAGATGTCTGTTATTGTTGTTAGTGTCCCCGTTCGGACGTTTGTCTTAGAAATATTATTTATATGCAAAATGCGTCTCCCCCCGTTTGAAAAATGTAGTTCCAACGGTTTTTGTTTTGGCACCATGCAATCAGCATATTTTTTTATTATTTGCGGGCCCTCTTCTCATTATTAATTCCTCCTGTCCTGTCCTCCCCCATCCGCATTCCCTCGCCTTCTTTTCTGACTGCCCACTTTCTTTTACTTAATTAGAGAAGGTGATCCAAATTCCAATTTACCCTAAATATTAAAAACAAAAACCTTCAAATTCTAAAATTGAAAAACAAACAGAAATTTTAAGGATAATTTTAATTTAGATAATTATCTTATTTAGAGTGATTAAAATTAAAAAAAAGAAAATTCTAATTAAGATAAATTTTATTTTAAAGTGAAAAAAATTTAAAATGAGAAAAATAAGACAGAATCTTTTTAAATTTACTATGAGTGTAATTTACTCAAAAAGAAGAGGGATGGCATGGACATTAACAAAGCACATTCATTATCATGCAGATTGATTGGAACCTTCCAAAATGAACCAACTCAACCGATTATATTCCAAATATATCCCACGACAATTCAATAAAAGAAAGCCAACGACCGAAATGAAAAGGAATGATGGAGCAGGCCACCACCATCATCAGAAGGGCTCGTGGAGAACTTAAATGGTACCATATCTTGACATGATCTACATATATATTTATATATTCCTTGTAAAATGGGATTGGGTGGCTGAGGAAAGCATCACCTCACCTCACCTCACTTTAGCTCTGCCCTCTAGGCCTCGATGCTCGATCTCATCTTGGTTAGGTTTCCTTTCACTTTCCAATGCGTTATATATGTTTGATGTTATCCCTTAATGATTTCAATATCATGTCGTGTGTCAAACTCAAACATCGGGTTTCGGTGCTATAAGGCAGTGGTGCCTGAAGCTGCACGTTGGCCTTGGTGTGAGTTTTTTTTTTTAAAAGCATGGGGTCGGGAGGGGAGTGGGGAGAGATCGGATCTTGCCAAAATTTTCCCTGTTGAGAAATGAGAACTACTGAACTGCCGACACGGAGACAATTTGGCAATTCACCGGGTTTTCATAACAGCGATGTGCGACACCATTCAACAACAGTAGGCCCATTGTAATTAGGCCATAGCACACCTTTTTAAATTGATGGTCCAGCCCAAATCCATTAAAAAGAAAGTAACATTTTATTTTCTGCTTCATCTCTTTTTGTAGTTGTTTGCATACTACTGTTTTGGAATTTGTTTAATTGCTTATGTTTTTTTTTTTTAAAATAGTTATACTAAAAATTAATTCATTCAATGAATGGAATCAAACAATTTAGAGAGAAAAAAATAGCAAATACTCATCGTAAATGGTGAAAGACAAGTTTTATCAACACAACAGAAGCTTTAGCCTCAGTATCAATAGAACATTATGACACGTTAACGATTGACTTTGTCACAACTCAAGCATGACATATCTGGAGTGATTGCAAGTAATGAAATCAACCTCGGATGGTCAAAAGCGGAGAGCAAAAATTGACAAAAGAATCGAGCATTCACCAAACTAGAGAGGATGACAAAAAATCATCCCTAAAATCATTTGTAAAACTAAAATTACATGCATAAGCAATACTAAAAAACGTACAACAAGAGTAAATAAAAACTTCTAAAACTGAAGACTTATTAAATAATGGAAAAGCAAACAAAAAGAACATATAAAACTTAAGACAACACATGTCCAAATCGACCCATGAAATTATTTATTATTCTGAAATACTCTCAAATCAGAAACAAATTAAGAAGTTGACAAAGAGCCATCCACTTTCTAAAAAAAATTACGGGTGGTTGTGGAGTTTTAGCGAACAACAGACATTATTATCTATCCATCACAACTCGTGAAGACAACAAAGATATCTACAAAATAGATTTACAAATTAAAAAAGGAGAAGACGTGTATAGTGAATGAGAAGAAAAAAGAAAGAAAGGGTGGATGAGAAAAGAAAAAGGCGGGCGAGCTAACGCAGAGACTGACACAGTTGCTAAGCAAAATAAAATATAAAAAAACAAATAATTTAAAAAACAAAAAAAAAGAGAGAAATTTTTAGGATTTTTCTTTCATAAAAATAATTTAATTCTCCTCAATATGAATAAAATAATTTAGTTCATGTTCCTTAAAATTAATAAAGAAAGAAAGATATTTTATAGAAACAGTAATTATATTTCAATAAATTATAAGTAAATAGTAATTCAGTCGGTATCAAAATAAATGCAGCAATTAATTTTATAGTATTTGAAATTAAGCAAATAGGAACAATCCAAGCGATCTTTTTTTTTTATATAAAAATTGACGTGATAAATAAAATTGTGCCAAGGAAGCACTGAAAGTTTAACAATGGCTCAAGTTTTGGGAGCTTAAGTGCCCAAAATATTATGTGTAAGTTTTCAATTTAAGTTTATTTCAGTTGAGAATCCTATTCATATTTATTTTCATTTAGGTCTAAACATATTCTAATTATCTGCTTGTTTGTTTGTACATTGAAATAGTTTAAATCTAATCATATTTATATAAATTTTTATTATATTTATAATTTCGTTTCTGCATTGTATTGATTAATTTTGGTAACAAATAACAATTATATGAACGTAATTACGACAGGGTAAATTCAAAACCATTTGGATTTTTAGAAAACAGAATAAGCTTGAAAAAAATTAAAAGTTATATAATAATCATAAAATTATAAAATATTTTAATTCAAAATTTAAAATTAATAATTAATAATTTTTTCCAGAATTTTGGAGAAGGAATCTAAAATTTTCTTTAAACATTATAAATTTCAATTTTTTTTTAAATTATAAAATACTAATGATCTCCACGAAACAAACTAAAAAATTGATTAAGGAATGTACATCTATCAATTAATAGTATAGTTACGGTGGGTAAAAATATTATTCCCACAAAATGAAAGTACTAATAATTACCGTCTTTCTATTATTTAACCGAATAATACGAGTGACTAGTTAAAACTAAAATTAACTAAATTGATTAACTAACGAGCAAGAAAAAGAACAAAACACGAAATTAATCGATTAACAACCAAGAAGCAAAATAATACCCAAGAAAGAATTCACTTAAATTTCATCTGTCACTATTAATCTAAATTACGCAATTCATTTACTTAGTAACTTAATCCATAGAAATATCTAAATTATGCAAATATCTCTTTCGAACATAAAAAGCAATTAGTTCTAGGTTGATTAATTAAAATTTCTTTCTAATTAAAACTCCTAGTATCGCATTAACTCATGCCATGGATTCCCCTATTAGATTTGGCTCTAATCAGATAGATTTATATTATCCTATTTCTAGGATTGCATGCAACTCCACTCAATTACGCAATATCTACTGTAATAGCCTGAATTTTCAGTGGTGTCGGAATAGTGATTCGAGATCACTAAATCCGACAAATGAGTAGAAAATATTAATAATTTAGTGAATATAAGTTAAGTGTGAAGTTAGGAAAATTTTTGAAATAGCGAATAGTGTACTAGAAATAAAATAAAAAAAATTAGAATCGGAAACGAGATATCGAGAGTTTGAAAATTCTTAAAACGAGCCATAAATATTTTTATAAATATTTATGGAGTGTTAATAAGTTAGTATTAAAGTTTCGTCAAGAAATTTTAAAGTTTCGATAGTTAATTGAATAAAAAGGATTAAATTGTAACAAATGTAAAATTATGGGAAATGATTAAATAGCTTAAATGATAAAAGAAAGAGGGTTTAAAAGGCAAATAGACCCCAGGTCTATTTGGGCTGGACGGCAAGGTGCATGAAATCAGCAGGAAAATTGATGAATTAAGGGCAAAATTGGAATATTGCAAAAATTTACTTAATAAACTAGGACTAAAGTGGAATTATCTAGAATTCTCATTATTTTTCTGCATTATCATCAGCAAAAACACCATAGAAGGGTTTTCTTAAGCTGGCTTTTCATATTTTTACTGCAAGTAAGTTCAATTCTTGATTATTTCTTGAAATTTTTGTGTTTTTATGACTTTTACAACTAGGTCCACTTGTTGAATTTATTAGTTTTTAATTCTATGAAAGAAATTGAAAGTTGATATGAATATGTGCTGGAATTATATGATGATTTAGCATGGAATTAGAGTTTTAAATTGTTTATATGCTGATTTTATTGAAAGAATTGAATAGAAAGTGAATGTTTGGGATCTAAAGGTGAAAAAGTTTGAAGTTAGGGTTTTATGTGGAAATTCTGAATTTAAATAATTTTGAAATAACTTATAATGTTAAGGTAAAGCATTATTGGGAAGAATTAGCTTCATTGAGGGATTAATTGAGCAAGGACTGAATTGTATGAACTGTGAAATTTGGGGCAAAAATCGAAATCAACATTTGCACTAAAACAGTTTTGGACAGTAGCAGTAGTCTAACTTTGAAAAATCACCATAAATTGTAGAAATCGAATTAGAAGATGAAAAAAATATGAAATTAAAGCTTATTGAGTCTAGTTTCTCATAGAAGAAACGGTGTAAGTAACGGAATTATAGATCATGAGATATAATAGATTTTGTGAGACAATGTCAGAATGATTTCGGGATCCCCTGTTCTGATTTTGAAAAATCATAAAAAATTGGAGAAAAATAATTAGAGGCTTAAATTTATATTTTTAAAATCCTTAATGAGTCTATTTTCAATAGAAACAAACATGGACATCATCCGAATTCTGTACGAAGAGATAATTAATTTTTAGTGAAGAAGGGTCGGAATTGTCAGACAGCAGAACAGGGGTGACTTTAAAGAATAAACTGTACTTATTGGCTAAACCAAAAATTCTAAAAATTTTATTATAAGAAGATATATGAGTCTAGTTTTAGATAAAATTAGCGGATCCTAATTTGGAGTTCTGTAGCTAAAGATAAAAATAATCTAGTGACTATGACATCGATGGACAACATTGGAAAATACATAAGTAAACAATTAAATTATAGATAATATTACTTATAAGCGGGTTGAAGATGAAGTCAATACTGATAAATGAATAATTTTACAATGATAGATCGAGAACCCGAAGCAAGTCGAGGAAAAGAAAAAGTAGCTGATTAGTCCCCGAATTTTCACAATTTTACAAATCAACCTGTAAGTTCATAGGGTTGAAGTTTAATGATTATATGTTAATTTTATGAATTATATAATGTATGATGAAATATATTTATTGATGAATAGAAAATAAAATAACAACTTGAAAATCGAATAAATGATCAAATTGAGTGGAATGTCGGATTTGAGTACTTCGATCAAGGACAAGTGATAAGTGGTAGCCTCACTACACTTATCCGATCGATGATAAGTGACAAATGATAAGTGGTAGCTTATCTACTCTTATCGATCAAGGACAAGTGATAAGTGATAAGTGGTAGCTTTAGTGCACTTATCGATCGATGACAAGTGATAAATGTGATCGATGTAAGACCGTGATGTGACTATGATTTTAAAAAGTGATAAGTGATCATATGCAAGCCCATAGTTATACTATGGCAAAGTGAAAGTGAAGTACTCAATTTTCTTTTACCATTCCCTAATTTGGTTAAAGAATGATATATGACAAATGGGCCCAAAAGAATTAATGGAAATGGATAAGTGGTAGTGAGTTTATATAGGAACTCACCAATGACTCATTATTGACAAGTGAACTTAATAATTGTGTATATAGTATAAGTGTATAAATATTTGGTAAGATTTATGTTTTATGCCTATGAACTTACTAAGCTTTTATAAGCTTATTTGAATGTATTCAATGTCTCTTGTAGATTGACGTGGAAGTATACGGAGGATCGGATCAACACAGAGGATCACACTATCCAGATTATCTCCGGTAGCTTTTGTAAATTTCCTTTTTGATTTATATGGCATGTATAAGGCTTGGTGATTATATAAATATTAAGACTTGTTTAATGAATATACATTAAAGTAAAGAATGATGAGTAAGTTAAATAGTATAATTATAATCAAGTATAATTTTGTATTAAATTGATTGAAATGAATTGGTTGGTTGGATTGGTCTCGGTTTTAAAAATTGCAGGGAAGGTTAGATATTTATAAAGGGGTTATATTGAGCAAAAGAAAAAAAAAAAAAAACTTTGGGATTTTGCGAAAAATCCCTATGGTTTCGATTTAATTCTAGTCTAGTCTCGAAGTATGTTTTGGGCTTTGGAGGCCCATCTAAAGGACACCATGACATGTTTTAGTAAATAAATAGTATTTAACTCGTATTAATGGAAAATTAATTCGGTAAACTCCGGTAATGCCTCCTACCCTATTCTGGCGATGAATACGGGTAAGGGGTGTTACATCTACTCTTAAACAGAGTCTATTCAACAATCAATTTAAGCACATCAAACATGGATCAATAAACTAGAAATATTAAATCAAGAATTAATTACACATAATTGAGAATAAAAAACTAAGTATTTATTGTGTAAAATAAAAATCAACCGACAAAATTCATCATATGGTTCATCTCCTCTAGGTATTGAAAATTAGTTCATGCTTGAAAATAAAAAAATTAAAAGATGCTATAACCAAAAGAAATAAAGAAATTCATTATAACTTCCTAAGAAATCAAATGGGATCTTGACGGAAATATGCTTCAAAGTCGGCTTCAATGGTATTTTTCGAGTTGTTTTCTTGAGTATTCTCTGATGGCTCACACCTATCTTTTTTTTTTGTCATATATACGTTTTAGAATGCCATTTTTCGTTGTTCGGTGTGTAATACTGTGAAATCGACATACGCTACCACGAGCTCGTGTGAAATGGTTCAGCCCGTGTGGCTCCTGCAGCTTGCTTAGACACTCCAATTTTCGCTCATTTTTTCTCTCAAGTGCTCTATTAAGCATTAAAACATGAATTTAAAATATTAGGAGCATAAAATTCACAATTAACATCGATTAATCACCCAAAAATGCATTAAGAAAGAGGTTAAAATATGTTACTTTTAGAACTTATCAACTAAAATTTATTTAAAATAATATAAAATTGAAAAATTATTAAAAACTACAAAAAGTATAAAAATGCAAAAGAAAATACTAAAATTTTTATAGATTTATGAAAAAGAGTTTGTATGGGTCACTAACGTGCCACAAAGTTGACTATCAAGAAAAAGAACTAGAATTGAGTTAAGGTTGAAGGGAGGTTCAAGTTCCTAGTGATGATACCATATTTCCACACAGCTTTGAGGCTTATATTGATAATATCGAAAAGTTGAACAATCTCAAAGATAGATCCATAAAAATAAAATTGTTATATTTTCATAACTTTTTGCATTTTTAAATAATTTTTAAATTTTATATAAAAATTAAGTGCAATTTTTTAATTTTAATAATTTCCTATTTTTAAAATACTTTTAAGAATTTCCTATTATTTTAAACACTTTTTAATAATTTCCTATTATTTTTAAATAAAATGTTCAAAATTTTTACAATTTTAATTTCCAAAAATCTATTTTAAAAAATCAAGATTCTATTTTTATTTATAATTTTAGAAAAAATTAGAATTTTATTGATTTTTTGTGATTTTTAAAATAAATTTAAGGTAAATTATCTTATTTTACCATGTGGCATAACCTTGAAATGCTACATGGTCACATGGTGAAATTAATGGACGTAGGGCCAACACAAAATTAATTTTTGAGGGCATTGATTGCTTATATTCGATTAAGGGTTCAATTGAGTGTCATTTTCAATTGATTGTTTAATTGGTTATTGAATTATTTTACATGAGTAATTTTATATAATAAGCCTTAAATTAATTTCTTCAAAATATTATTGAATTGATTGAAATTAAATAACTGAAGTTTAAAATGAAACTTAAATTAATTAGTCATTGCAATTTTATTAAATGGGGTAATTAAATACATTTCCTCATAGATTTTAATACAACAAGCTTATCATGACTTCAACAATAAAATTAGAATTGGATTGAGAAAATAATTTCTTTAAATAAAAATAAAAAAAAATAATATGTTGGGAAATAGAAAAAATAGTCATTGAATTGGTTAAATTATATGTGTGGGTCAAAGCTTAAATAACACAAATACTTGTACCTAGTACACGAGACGAGCCCGGGAGACCATCTCAAGTGAAAAGGGCAGCAAGCTTTAGTGTTTATTAGGGTGTGCCACCGCCTCTAATGTTCCCAATAAGAGAATTGTGAATTTTCTATTAAAATATTATTATTTAATTATTCATTAATTAAGTAAAACTTTTGTATCATTTTCCTATGAATAGGAATTATTGAATTAGCTAAAGGCACACTAGTTATTCATATTTTAAGAGTTGTTTGAGTGTCCTTACTCCATTAGACAAATAATAGAAATTTATTTATAGAATAAATTCTACTTTGTTGAAAGCTCAGGTTTTTTTTTTTCATAGAGAAGATTAGATTTTCACTGAAAATTAATAAATTTTCATTCTATATGACCGGTTCGTAAAGTTAGAGTTTATATTCTAAGAAAATTGAGGTTTGTGAATAACAAAAAGATTGTTTAGTAAATTAAGAAATGACTTAAATTACCACTCAAAGTATACGTATTAATTCGGTCAAAAATTTATTACTATAAATATCATTTAAACATTCATTGTGCAATGAACATTATTTTTAAATCAATTTTCCAACACCATACCGACAAAAACCTTTTTATATTGAATTAATTAGATTAATCAAATCCTTCCCTTTTCCAATTTTAATAATATAATAATGCTTTTTAATTTCCACTTAAATAATATAATTAATTAGATTAATTAGCTTTTTATTTCTGTTTTGTTATTGTACCGTCTGCTAACTTTATTTTCGCTACAACCAAGCGAAATGGAATTTAAAGCTGAAGCCGGTACCATGCTCCATTGCCTATTACAAAGGTCATGTTGCAAGAAAGAGGCAAGCTGGGAGTTGAGTCTTACCACCTACTGTAAATCAAACTAATTAAGGTAATTGTCGAAGCTTACTCAATCTATTATTGAGCGACCCATTTTCATATACTAAACACGTGTTGCTTGAAACCATTATTCTATAATCACCAACAAGTTTAGCATTCAATCTATGAAGTTTATATTGATTTATCATTTGCGTGTTTTTATTCTAATTTTTCAACTTCTTCGATCTTTACAAATTTATTAATTGCGTAAATTGTGTCCAAATTTCGATTAAAATTAAATTAATCGATTGAATTAATCTAATTCGATTGATCGGTTGATTAATCGATTTAATTCTGTCGGAAATCAGTTAATAATTTTTTGAAAGTCAGTTATCGGTTAATTCTGTCTGAAATTGAGTAATTAGCAGAATTAACAATTAATATTACAAATTATATGTAATTTTAATTTGGTTAATTCGGTCAAATGAACATTATCAATTTATTTTTTTTTTTGATTTTTTATACTTATTTTAACAAAAAGTAAATTTTGGTTAATTCAATTCGATTAATCGCTTGAACACCTCTAAGTGAGCTGAGGTTTTTTTTTTTTATTTAAACTTTGGGCTCAATTTTTATTTTTTAAATTGGGTTGTGTTTTATTAGATTCAATGGGTTAAAGGATATTGGGTTTAAGTTTATTGGGCTGTGTCTAATGGGTAATATATTTATTATACATTATAAAATTAAATATATTTGAAATAATTAAAAAATAACCTAATATAAATTGATTTTTTATTAGTTTGATTTCAAAAATAAAAAATTGAGAACCGACTAACTAAATTAAAAAATCGATGCCAAAATCGACAAGACCACTAAAACCAACTAAACCAAAATTGAAACAAACGATTATGCCATTTTTTTTCGATTTTTTCAGTTAAAATCGATTCCTGCTCACCTCTAGTATAAACTAAGTTGCCAGATTTATCAACTCACCAACTCTTCCTATCCTATGACATGCCAACTATATCCGAACCTACCCGAACAGTTAATAAGATATTCATTACATATTTCATTATCAACCAATACCTCAATTCACATGAATTTTCCTTATGAATTTATTTATTCAAACATATGACAACATAAATCAGTACTCAATTTAACATTTTATAAAAATACCCCTTTTTTCACATACATTCATTTTAGTCTTCATAAACATCAATCAATTCAAATTAATCCAATACATCTCATTTTGACAAAGTATTTACGAGTCCAGTTTGTGAAAACAGGGTTCTGAAACCATAAACCCTAAATCCTAAATTTCATAAATATTTTTTAAAAATACTTACGAGTCTGGTTTGCAAAAATGGGGTTTCGAAACCACATTTTTCGATACTACTGAATTTCAGGTCATTACAGGACCATTGTTTTATAATATTGAAAAAATCATGCAAACCTAAAAGAAAAGGGAAGACACATGCCATTCTCTAAAACTTTTAGGGAACTCAAATTATATATCACCATGTAATGTTGTAATAAAAAAGTTAATGATATTAATGTTGCAAAATGTGCTCATATTGAGTAAACATGTAACTGTTTTCTATTTATTTGAATGGTGAATAAATAAATAAAATAAATTTCACATTTCACTATTATATCTTTTGTATTTATGTCTTTTATATTTTACAGGCATAGCGAAATTGTGGCAAACAAATATTAGTTCATTGATTGTCTAAAGTTCAAACTGAAGATAAATGACATTGTAAAGAACGTTTACATTACGAGAAAGACAACTTACTTTAGTAGATAATCTAAATGAGTCAGTCATCCTGTAAAAGAATAAAATTGGGCATTTGATTTAAATATTGAGAAGGATTATTATATTGTATACAATTCTAATTGGGGGGATAACTAGTCTTGGCTATCGGAGCAGTTAACTCCACGAGTAGAGACATGGATGTATTCATTTGTAGAATGACATATTGGACTAGACCCAAGATGAATTAATTCTAAATCTATTTGCGAATTACTTCACTTGTGACGTTCATGGCGTGATTTACTTAAATCCTGAGTTAGTCATTGACCATGCGTATGCAACTCATGTGCTTTGATATAAGTGGAGGTTTATGCTCTAAAGATGATAGAGCCCATAATCGGTCTGTTGGGTACATGACTTGTGTATGGCATGACTTTACTAGCAACAGTGGAATTCATAGCTCAATTAAAAAGTTAATGGTATCCCCTTATTGGCATTGTGTAGATTGATAAATATAGAACGTGGCCACGAGTTGTTCATTCTCGAACGAGCAATTTATCATAGTCATTTATTGACAGTGATCATATTAATCATTAAGAATATAATGGTGACAATGAGATAAAATAGGATTGTATTGAGTGAATAGATTAACTCAAAGAAATCAAGGATATCATATGAGGGTAACACACACATGAGAAGACCATTGGACAAAGTAGTTGGATGAATTGCTTTTGTAAAGAGTATACAATAAGGAGTTTTCAATCATGGTACTTATTGTGCACTGACTCCATAATTAAGTAATTACAAATTATCAGAATGATACATCTGGATATAATTGCAATCACTAGAGCCTAATTGTATATGTCCAATTGGCCCCTCCACTAGATCAACAAAAGCTCGATTGGACTGCATTTGAATCAGAAGAAAATTCTACGACTTTGGACATAATTTAATTAAGTCAATTTATTCGATGTGGAATTAAAGTAGGTGTTCATGAGAATTGTTTAACTAAAGAATTTGATTAAAGAATTTATTAAAAAATTAATTTGAAAAATCTAAGTGATTTTGAGAAAAAATAATTTTGATTAAGTAAAATTAAATTAGTCAAATCAATTAAAATTAATATGATATTTTTGGAATTTAATTTTCAAGTTAGACAATTAGCCCAATGGGTAATTGAACTTGAAAATTGGACCTGAGATAGTAAATTGGGTCCGGAGCCTAAAATCAAAACAAGACCCAAAAATTAGTTGAATCCGGCCAACGGTCCAACCTGTGGCTAGACCAAATCAGTTGGGTTGTTATTGACCCAAACCGAACTGGCATGAGGTGCCGTAAGGGTGTTACACCTGCATTACTGAACACGGTGGTGCTGGTGGCTGCGACGGTGACGTCCCAGTGGCCAGTAGCTGTTGGTCGTTGGTGGTTGAGTAGTGGAAGAGTTACACTCATACTCGGACTCTACCAAAGAATTTGATTTTAGATTAATTATTCCAAAAATAATATTATTGTAATAGTTTAATATTAAATTAAATTTTATACTTATCTAAATAGTATTTTGTTAATTTAATATTTAAGTGATTATATTAATATTAAATTTAATTTAATTTAATGTTTTCTAAGATAAACATTCTATTATTTTAATAAAATTTAATATTAAATTTAATCTTGATAAATATTAGATTAAATTTAATATTAAAGTGATTAAGTTTAGTCATAGTTGAACTTTCTAAGCTCTCCTATATAAAGAGAGCTTTGGATAATTATTTTACATACTAAAATTCAAAAGAAAGTTGTCGAGAGGAATTCTCTAAAGAGATTATCCCAGAAAATTTCTAAAGATTTTTTTATTTACAATTTGACCTAAAAGTTTAGAGAAATTATAAAATTACCCTACTGGTACTTTTTGTGAATTTTTTTTTGATTTAAAGCGAGCTCACACCCAATAGACGTGAAGTTGAGGATATCGAAGAAGACTACTCGATTGAAGTGCTCATTTTAGACGAATTGATAAGGTACAATTTTGATTAAGTGTTTTTTACTTTAGATATCATAACCAATATCTTGTTTAGGAAACATTTTTAAAACTCTAGTTGTTCCTTAAATTTATTTTCCGATAGACTTTCCAAACCCATTTTTTTAACAATTGGTATCAGAACCAGGTTGTGTTATATCTATAAGTATAAACAGATAATCAAAATATATTTCTCTTCTTCTTGAATGATTTGATTATATAGAAAGTGGCATTCTTTAGATCTTATACATGTTTTGAGTTATATATGGGAATGGATGCGACATTATATATTTGTTATATAATTATTTTTTATTGAAGTTATGGTTTTTAGAAAATAGACCGTGGACTATCATGTCTACGTAGGGCTATTTTTAAAAAATTCATAGAATTTTTGTGAGCCGGAAACAGACATGAGACTTAAATGTAATTTTTCCAAAATAAGTCCATGACGAGTAAAAAATATGATGGCGATTGAAGACCCAAGGAGTGCCTTGTAGTGAAAATTTATGTAATTTTATTTTTCCATTTATTTTCTAGAAATAGAACCATGGAAACCTTGGCTGTCAATTTTATTTTAATTACCTATCTCATTATATATCTTTTTTTATAATTGTTTAAAATATTATGTAATGTCATAATTATGATATATATATATATATTAGATGATCCAAAATTTATCGATTAAAAATAAGAAGTCTGGTAATGAGAAAATACATGTACTGTATTGTTCTATTCACTTCTTTAGGTTATTCAATAACTATGAGAAGTGTGGTAATGAGAAGGTGCATGTCTAGAATTGGCTCTGGCTAGGAAAGACTTGGTTTTTAAGTGGTCAAATTTGACTTACCTCCCTTTCCTGGGACCCTACTTGGTGCACGGTTCGCATTCACTTTTTCAATTTTTCTCTTAAAAGAAAAACTGTGGAGCATCAAAATTGTTTGTTTTAAGATTGATTGATTCTTATGAATAGATATTATAAAATTGCCATAGCATGTCATGCATACATTGGAAGCATGTTGTTTAGATTAGGCAAGAATGCCATTAGGACTATTGCATGATTATTCTTAAAATTTGGGATAAAAAAAAACATTACATGTTTTTAAAATATTGAGTGGGGAAAGGTTCTTGAACATGACTTACGACTTCCATGGATGATCCCTAAGTGATAGCATGATAAAGTTTCGAGCCGATTTCTACCCTAGCCGCACCCTAAGGTAAACTTTGTCATGTGAGTTCACTAGATGGGATTTCCTTTTAAGGACAACTAATCATGCATGACTTTCAGAGAGATTGTCCCAAGATGACTCACAAATGAAAGCATGTTCATGATGGGTGTTGAGTCAATGATTATACACTCAAGATCATCTCTTATTAAATAGTTTCCCAAGAAACAATATTTAAACTAGAGATGATGACCAAATGTTAAACGATCGTTAGTTTGTATGGAGTCTTGAGAATTAGTTTGTATAGAGTCTTGAGAATTAAGATTCACGAACTGATTAGATGTAACCCATGTTTTTGCTAGTTAATCATGACACCCCCAAATTGACATGGTTGATGGGTGTGAGAATGATCGTAGCAACAAAAAAAATATTTTTTTAAGGTTTTAATATAAGACGTATGCATCATACTGCATTCTTAATATGTTGCTGAAATGAAAAATATTTACTTAATCCAAAGATAGTAATTAGTGAAATCTTTATTTTTTTCAGTTCAAATATGTCTCATACTCCTCTTATTAGCATTCTTACTGATAATAAATTAAATGGGGATAACTTTCAAGAATAGAAATAGAACTTGCTAATAGCTCCCAGCTGTGAGAAACACAAATTCATTTTTGATGAAACGTGCCCTCCTGAAGCTCAGCCCAAAGTGAGAAATTACTGGAGAGATTCTGACCTGATTGCTCGATGTTATATGTTAGCGAGCATGAATAGTGTGTTGCAAAAGCAACACGACAATTTTTGTGCCAAAGAGATCATGACAAATTTGGAGGATTTGTTCGAAGGCTAAGTCGTATTGGCTCGACAATCCACTATTACAAATTTGATGAATTTTCAGTAGAAACCTGGTACTCCGATCAAAGAACATATGCTTAAGCTTATGGGATTCTTTGTGGAAGCGGAGGATAATGGGGTTGAACTAGACATGAACATGTAAATTGAAATAGTGTTCAAATCCTTAACCAAGGAGTTTACTAGTTTTAAGGCCGCTTACAACTTGGGGAACAAGGCACTTACCTTGACTCAGCTCATGAAGGAATTACAATATTATAAGTTGATGCTGAATGGTGGTAAGCCGGTTTAGGAGAAACTTGAGGCAAACTTAGTTGTGGGCCCCTCGTCCTCTAAGGGGAAACAGAAAGCTAAAGGAAAGAAGAAACCGACTAAGCCTTCGGTTCCATCTTGTGTGGATAGGAAGAAGGCTAAGAAGTCAAAAGATCCTAAAAAGATCAAATGTTTGTTCTACAACAAGAAAAGGGTATTTCAAATCAAACTGCAAGAAGTATTTAGATTACCTAGCCGAAAAAGGCAAAGGTATGAAACTCATTGTAGTTGAAGCTTACCTAGTGGAAGAATCAATTAACAACTGGGTTATTGATTCTAGAGCCACTAACCATGTGTATGTGTCATGGGCCAAAGTGTAAAGCCCGTGAACAACGCACCAGATGCATCCCATGGAGATCTATCGATTAGCTGGGAATTATTTAGCCCACGAGAACTAGCCTGATTCAAAGAGCTGTTGGAGACGCCTACCAAATTGAAGCATGGATGGCCCAATGATACAAATACGGAAACATATGCTACATTGGTAAATATGGTAGCTAATCTTAAAGAATTGATAGGAATCATATTTTGTAAAGGTTAGATTAGATTTGATATTGTAATATTGTAAATCCCTTGATTTAAGGGATAGACTTAATCTCATCCGACGATATAACTTAATCTAGATCGTCGGTTTTGGGAGAGCTCAACTATAAATAGAGAGCTTCCCCTCACTTGTAAATTATCCCTTTGTATCCTGAATTCTTAAGAGTAATAGAATTCTTCGAGAGCATTTACTCAAACACCTCTTGTGCATTATTTTATATTGTCTTTATCTTTCTTTTGGCATAATTGTTTCAGCTATATAAATTGGTGCCTTAGAGGAATTCTTTGTGAATCTTCACATTGTGGTGATTAGGCTTACTTAGGCAGGTTTGCATCGAAAGGATCGCTTAAGTTTGCATGAAACACGAGACTAAAGTTCTAGCCTCGTGACATGTGTTTCTTTACAGAGGTTTAGTGACACGAGAAGTCTGCATGACAGGAGCCTTTCGTTGCATGCTAAAGATGGGAGCTATGTTTCAGCCGAAACAGTGGGAGAAGTTATTTTACACTTTGATAATTTTAATAAGATTATTTTAATGAACATGTTTAATGTATCTCATTTTAAAAGAAATTTAATTTTTGTAGCATGTTTATTTTATGACAGTTATACCGTGACATTCAATAAAAAGATTGCTATTCATAGAAATCATTCTTTAATCTATAATGGTTGGATGGAAAACAATCTTTACTTTATCAAGCCAAATAATTACTCAATGCTTCAAACTGAAATAGTAAATAAAAAGCTTAAAACTTTTCACTCTAATGAGGGGTACCTATGGCACTTAAGACTTGCTCATATTAACCAAGAAATAATCACTATAATCTTGAAAGATGGTCTCTTAGGTATGCTTACGGAAGTTAGTCTTCCATAATATAAATCTTTCTTGGAAGGTAAAATGACTATGAGGTCTTTTAATGAAAAAGGTACATGGTCAACCAACCTTTAGAACTTGTGCAAATTGATGTATGTGGTCCCATGAGCATTAGTGCCCGAGGAAGTTATGATTATTACGTGACTTTTATCAACGACTATTCTTGATATGGATATGTGTATCCAATGCACCGCAACAGTGAAACCTTTGATATATTTCGAGAGTTTCGTGCAAAAGTGGAAAAGTAATTAGGTTTATCCATAAAGAATCTTCAGTCTGACCAAGGTGGGGAATATTTTTTTGATAAGTTCTTAGGATACCTCATAGAGAATGAGATTTTGTCTCAATTTACTGCGTCGGGCACTCCACAACAGAATGATGTAACTGAAAGAATCAACAGAATCTTGCTTGACATGGTTCGTTCAATGTTAAGCTATTCATAACTTTCTACTTCCTTCTGAGAATATGCAATACAAACGGCTTGCTATATTCTAACTGATGTGCCAATCAAGTCTTCTTGTAAAACACCTTATGAACTATGGTATGGAAAGAAACCTGCTTTAAATCACATTAGAATATGGGGGTTGTCCAACATACTTTCTGAATAAGGATGTAAAGAAGGTAGATGCACTGACAGAATTGTGCATGTTTGTAGGATATTCAAAAGGAACAAATAAAGGATTATTCTACAATCTGAAAGATAATATGATTAAATTTTCTACTCATGCTGCTTTTCTTGAGGAAAGCTACATGGATAACTTTAATCTTCAAAGTAAGTGGTACTCAGTAACTTTCGGGAGTGGTAGAACAATCATCGAGTTCAATTCTCGAGAAAGTTGTAGAAAGACCTGCAAACGATCGACAACATAGGGGAATCTATCGTAGTGGGAGAGTTTTTAATAAACCGAACTTCTTCATCTATGATGGTAGTATTTATAATACGAAAGCCAATCATGATGATGATGATCCATTCATTTACAAGGAGGCTATGTAGGACACCGATTCCAAGCTCTGGAAATAAGCCATGGATGTCGAGATGGATTCTTTGAAATCTAATACGATATGGGAACTTGTAGACTTAACGATTGGGATTAAACCTGTAACGACCCGAATTTTACGGTTATCGAAAAAGTGTATTTTCGGATCTCCGTTTTGAAAAATAGATTCAAAATTATTTATTAAAAATATTTACGAAGCTAATTATGAGGTTAATTAGATTGTGGATAGATGAATTAAGGGTAATTAGGAAAATGACTAAATTGAATAAGGGTAAAAGTTAAATTATAGATTAATAGAAAGTAAAAGGACCAAAATGGAAAATATGCCATTTAGCATAAGTTGAGGTGGCATATAAAGTAAAAATATAAGATTTTTATTAGATTTTTATATGTTTAAGGTTTTAAATCCATTTATAAATTATATTAATTATTATTATATTATGAAATAAGTTAAATAAAGACAAATGTATGGTAATGATTTAATACAAGTGTATTAATAGAAATATATACATTTGTGATATTTTATTTAATTAGTAAAAGATATTTATTAGATAAAATAATTAAATTGTGAGATTTTTGTGTAAAGAATAAATTAGATAGTAACACTTGTGATAATGTGAATATATACATTTGTATTATATCTATTTATTTACTTGAAAATTAAGTAAAAGATAATTGCTAATTAAATGATTATATTAGGAGATTTTGATTAGTAAATAAATTGAAAAGTATGACAATTATATGGTATTGATATTGTACAAATGTACAAAAATATATGTGTACAATTGTAGTATTTATACTTGTTATTAAAATAAATTATAATTTTAGATTAATTATATTATGAAATTTTGTAGGATGAATAAATAAAAATATGACAAATGTATGATGATGGAATAATACATGTGTAAAACATATATAAATACATTTGTAACAAAATAAAATATTTTCTTATAATTTAAGTAAAAGATATTTATAAATTAAATATTATTATATTATATTACTAATATATATATATATGAAATAAAGTAAAATAAAAAGGAAACAAAACAAAGAAAGAAATAAACAGAATAGGTTGAAACGAACAGGGGAGAAAATAAGAAAAGAAAAAAGAAAGGGAGAAATAAGGATTCTAAAGCTTGAAACTTAAGTAGTTAATGTTGTACCGGAAACCCTCGGCTAAGAAAGGAAAATACAAAGTCAACGAGGGTTAGCTCAGAAATTACAGTTTGTATTTCTATAATCCGAACTTAATATTTAATTGTTGAAATTATTATTTAATATGTATGGTAAGTGCATTGAGATAATTATTTGGAATCGGAGTGAATCTTGGTTGAAATTGAATAGTGAATTTAATTATTAATTGTTGTATTTTGATTAAATGTTATGATAAATAATTAAGGTGAGAATTAATTGGATTATGTTTTACAATTGAAATAAATTGATTTGGTATGTGATAAATTTATTGAATTTATATGGATATATGTGATTGATATGGAAATTGAATATTGAATGTATGTTATATTGAAAATTAAATTGATTGGGAATGTGATGAAATAAATATGCATATGTGATTATTGTGGAATTTGAATGTATATTGAATTGTATTGAATTGTTAATTTATGTGATTAAATTAAAATGTGTATTGATTGAAAACTAAAAATTTATTAAAACCCTATTAACAGTATCGGGCTAAGTCGGATATAGTTGGCATGCCATAGGATTGGAAGTGTTCAGGGATACTGTGACCTTGAGTCGATGAGGCACTATAAATGTCGTACTGTTACTCTGACTTTAAGTTGATGAGGCACCTTGTGTGTCATACTGTTACTGTTACTTCGAATTAATCCGATGAGGTACTGAGTACCATACTGTTACTATTTACTTTGGCATAGCCGATGAGGCACTGAATGCCGTACTGGTGTGTTGGTTGGAACCTGTAGCCGTCTATGTCCGAGTCATGTTAATAGGGGTAAATAAAAGTACTGAATCACTGATTTCTCTAATGGTTAACTATTACTGAATAATAAAGATCAATTGATCGCTATTGAAAAATATTGACTGTTACTGAATGATATTGATAAATTAATTGATATTGAAAAATATTGACTAATATTGAGCTTGGAATAAAACAGATTAATGATTGAGAAGTGAATAGCTGAATATTATTTATTGATATTGAACAGTGAACTGAAGTATGAGTGAGACATGTGAATTAAGTATCTCTAAAGTAGATATGAATGGAAAATATTATTGTTTAAATGATTTGTGAATTTATTTTGAAAGCCAATCGGGTTAGTAGATGAGAAAAAAATAGAGTGAGTTATAAAAGATTTAATTTTTGTAAGGAATATATATAATTGTGATTGGCATATGATTTAAGTGTATAATATATTGTTAAGTGTTCGGATTATAGAAATACCACTGAGTGCATACTCAATGTACGGTTTGTTTCCGTGAGCAGGTTAGATACGAAAGTGATTAACAACTCAGCATCCAAGCCGATCCCGAACTCAAAGTGGTAAAGTACTTTCCTTTGGTAAATGGCATGTACCTTGGATTTTAAAAGTGGTCATTTTGGGATATTATTGTAAATATTGTTACAAACGATTATGGTTGATTATATAACATGTTAAAAGTTTAGAAATTGAATTGCTTGTGGTTTATAATTTGCAAGGTTGGTAAACTTGAATTGTAAGACTCATTTTGAGTCCATACGGCTTGGCACACGGGTGTGTGTCTTGGTCATGTGAAACTATTTTGTTCATAAGTAATAAGTCAGAGAGTTACACGGGTAAAGGATACGGGCGTGTCCCCTAAACCACACGGGCGTGTGAGTACTATTCGATAGGAAAAATTTTGAAATTTTGAGAAAAATTCTTAGTGATTTTAAATTAGTCCCGAATTGATTTTACTGTTCATATTGGACTTCGAGGGCCCATCAAAGGGACAATATGTTAAATTTAGGATAAGTGTAAACAATTATTTTAATTAATGTCCGTAATTGAACTGTATTGACTGGTAATGCCCCCGTAATCCTATTCCGGGGATGAATAAGGGTTAGGAGGTGTTACTAATAATATGTAAATGGATTTACAAGAAGAAGAGAAATGCGGAAGGGAAAGTGGGAACACACAAAGCTAGACTTGTAGGGAAATGCTACACACAAAAAGAAGATATCGATTACGATGAAACTTCTTTTCCGGTAGCCAGGCTTAAGTCTATCCGCAAACTCTTATCCATTTCCGCTGCTATCGATTATGAGATGTGACAAATTGATGTCAAAACAACATTCTTGAATGGCTATCTCGATGAAATGATTTACATGGCTCAACCCACTGGTTATATTGTCAAAGGAAACAAGCAAAAAGTTTGCAAACTGTTAAGATTCATTTATGGAATTTAACATGTGTCTCGTTCATGGAATAAAAGATTTGATCAAACGATCAAAACTTTTAGATTTAAGCAAAACGCTGATGAACCTTGTGTTTATTAGCGTATAAAGGAAAAAAGTGGTCTTCCTCGTTTTGTATGTTGATGATATTCTACTTATTGGAAATAATGTAGGAGAATTTTCATTAGTTAAACTGTGATTAGCTCAACAGTTTAGCATGAAGGACTTGGGTAAAACTAGTTATATTCTTGGAATTCAAATACTTAAGGATCGAAAGAATAAAACAATAGCACTATCTTAAGCTTCATACATCGATAAGGTACTAGAATGTTTTGTAACAACCGATGCAAAGCCAAGCATTCAACCGACTACATCAAGTTTTCATCTTTCTTTAGATGATTGTCTTAAGACAGCGAAAGAAAGAGAGTATAAGAATAAGGTTCCATATGCTTAAGAAGTTGGAAGCCTTATGTATGCGATGCTTTATGCACATTTAAATATCTATTTTGCAGTAGGAATGGTTAGTTGATATCAGGCAAATCCAGGTCTTAGGTATTGGCAAACTATAAAGCATAACCATGGATTATATGCTTCTGTATTGGGAGAACCTTACTCTTGTTGGATACATAGACTCAGACTTCTAAACCTACAAAGATTCGAGGAAATCGACTTTGGAAAATGTATTCATTTTAGGCCGTGAAGCCATAGTATGGAGAAGTGTAAAACAAACTTATACTATTAAATCTACTATGGAAGTCGAGTATGTTGCTGCTTCTGAGGCAACGAAAGAAGCAATATGACTTCGAAAGTTCTTAACCAAACTTGAAGTTATTCCTGGTATGAAAAAGACTATTAACACTTTATTGTGATAATAGTGTTGCAATGGCAAATACCAAGGAAATGAGAACTCACAAGAGGACGAAACACATTAATCGGAAGTATCACTTGATACAAGAGACAATAGCCGAAGGAATTGTAAATGTGATGAAAGTATCTGAAAGTAACCTTGCAGATCCATTTACTAAGACTCTTGTAACTAGAAGTTTTAACAAACACATCGAGGATATGGGAATGTGAAACATAACACATTTACTTCACTAGGGTAAGTAGGAGATTGTTGGGAAATGTGTCTATATTGTAGTAAACATTTAAATGTATTTTATTTATTTGAACGATGAATAAATAAATAAAATTAATTTCACATTTAACAATTATGCCTTTTGTATTTATGTCTTTTATATTTTGCATGCATAATAAAATTGTGACAAGCAAATATTAGCTTATTGATTGTCTAAAGTTTAAACTGAAGATAACTGGTATTATAAAGAATGTCTACATTGCAAGAAAGAGAACTTACTTCAATAGATAGTCTAAATGAGTCCATAATCCCGTAAAAGAATTAAAATAAGCATTTGATTCAAATACTGAGAAGGGTTATTATGTCGTCTACAATTCTAATTGGGGAGATGGCTAGTCTTGGTTATTGGACAGTTGATTCCACGAGTAGAGACATAGATGTATTTATTGATAGAATGATACATTGGACTGGACCCAAGATAAATTAATTCTAAATTCGTTTCTGAATTAATTCACTTATGACATTCATGGTGTGATTTACCAAAACCATGAGTTAGTCTCTGACCATGCGTATACAATACATGTGCTTTGATATAAGTGAAAGCTTATGCTCTAAAAATGGTTGAACCTATAGCCGATATGCTGGGTACATGACTTGTTTATGGCATGACTTTACTAGCAATAGTGAAATTCATGGCTCAATTAAAGAGTTAATGATATTCTCTCATTGGCCTTGTGTGGATTGATAAAGATTGAACGTGGCCACGGGTTGCTTGTTCTCGAACAAGCAATTTATCATAGTCATTTGTTGACAGTGATTATATTAATTATTAAGAAAACATAATAGTGACCATGAGATAAAATAAGATTGTATTGAGTGAATGGATTTAACTTAAAAGAATCAAAGATCTTATATAAGGGTAGCATACACATGACGAGATTATTGGACAAAATAGTTGGATGAATTGTTTTCATAAAGAGAATACAATAAGGAATTTTCAATCATGGTACTTAATGTGGACTAACTCCATGATTAAGTAATTGCGAATTATCGGAACGATTCTTTTGGACATAACTGCAATCACTAGAGTCTAATTGTATATGTTTAATTGGTCGTTCTGTTAGCTTAACAAAATCTTGACTGGACTATATTTTAATCAGAAGAAAATTTTACGGCTTTGAGAATAATTTAATTGAGTCGATTTATTCCATGTGGAATTAAAGTAGGTGGTCGTAAGAATTGTTCAACTAAAGAATTTGATTAAAGAATTTTCTTGAAAATTTAATTTGGAAAATCTAAGTGATTTTGGGAAAAATTAATTTTGATCAAGTAAAATTAAATTAATCAAATCAATTAAAATTAATATGATATTTTTTGAAGTTAATTTTCAAGTCAGACAAGTAGCCCAATGGGTAATTGAACTTGAAAATTGGACCTGAGGTAAATTGGGCCTAGGATCCCAAAATCGAGACCTAGACCCAAAAAATGGTCGAATCGGGCCTGGTATGTGAAATAGGGCTGAAGGTCCAACCGGTAGCTAGACTGAACCAGTCAGATTGTCACTGGCCCGGACCAAACCGACAGTAGCATTGAACACCCCTAACCAGTCTCCATCGTTAGATTAGGGTTACGGAGCATGACTATACAATTCTAAATGTCAACATCAAAACATTAACAATATTCAAATTTCAAGTTCATATTTGATAACATAATTCTATTATAGTAACAAATACCTTTACGGGTCATCAATCAAGCCTATATGGTCCTAAAAATAGTTTAGGAACAATTAGGGACTAATTCGGAAGAAATCAGAAAGTTTAGGAAAAAGTTCAAAAATTTGAAGACAGGAGTCACACAGCCATGTAGCCAGGCCGTATTGGCATTTGAATATGGGACAGACAATCGTGTTCTAACCCGTTTCTCTACTCGTGTAACTCACTGACTTAGGTCACACGGTTGTGTGCCAGACCATGTGAATCCTGCACCTAAAAATAATATAACACACGACCGTGTAGGGTGGCCGTGTGTGGGACAAGGCCGTGTGATAACCCGTGTCCCAGGATGTGTGTAGCCCAAATTACAACAAAAACAAGCCATTTCAGAAACCATTTCTTAACCACCAAGCCATACCATCTATAGTTACTTTCACATGCTTAAATATTCTATTATTTTAATAAGATTTAATATTAAATTAATATAACGTTTGTAACACCCTTAACCCATATCCATCGCCGAAACAAGGTTATAGAGTATTACTGGGGGGTTACAGATAAATCAAACCAAAATACTATTCATATTATATAATAACCATATAGTCCCTTAAATGGACCCTCGTAGCCCAATATGAGCAATAAAAATGAATCAGGACTAAATCGGGGCCTTAGAAAATTTTTCATGAAATTTTAAAGTTTTTTCTTATGAACAGTGCCCACACGCCCGTGTGGTCAAGGACACTCCCATGTGATCAGGCCGTGTGGTTACACACGCCCGTGTTCTTAACCCGTACAACTCTCTGACTTATAAGGCATGAAGAAATTTAGGTTACACGGCCATGTCACACGCTCGTGTGTTAGGCTGTGTGGTTAATTTAATTTTCAAAAATTAGGTGCAGTTTTCACACGTCCATGTAACACGCCCATGTCCAAGGCCGTGTCACCCACACGGCTGAGACATACACCGGTGTCTTTGCCCGTATGCTCAATTTTGAGCATTCTATTTCTTATTTTTAAGGTGCAGGGGACACAAGGCCAAAACACATACCCATCTGCCAGGCCGTGTGTCACACACGGTCAAGACACACGCCGTGTGTCTTCCCGTATAGACGAAAATAGGCCATTTTAAGGCCACTTTTCTCACCCTTTACACATTCAACCTGCACTTAATACTTTCATATACCAATATACTCCAAATCCACAACCAAACCAAGTCAATAACTTACATGGTAAACTAAATTTACAACTACACTACTTATTTATATAAATTTACTATGTTGTTTCAATCATTCACCACCATTATTTACTAATAAGCACATACACATAAACTAACATATATGTATGAAAGTTATTCATAACCATATTTCAAGTTTACTTCATTTCCATTCCATCCTATACATGCCATATAAACCTTAAGTTATAACATAAAATCTACAGGTGAAATCTGGATAGTGTGACCCGGTGTGATGATACGATCCTGCGAACTCTTGTTAATCTACATAGTACATTTAACACACAAAAGTAAGCTTATGAAAGCTTAGTAAGTTCATAGGTTTTAAATAAAACCTTACCGAACACACTATTATAAATCATAAAATATGCCATTCACTACCACTTCCTGCCATTCACAATTTCAAATGATAAATTCACTTGATTGAGCTCAATATCAATAATTAACTAAACCCCAACACTTAAATTTAAGAAACACTTTCCATTACCTGTCAAATTAGGGAACACCTTACGGAATTGAGTATGTCATTAGCTTGATGCCACATTCCACTTTGGTTTTGTACACATTTTTATCATGGCTTAGCCATTATCACACACTTTGTCACATTGCCACAACTTAATTATGGTCTTGCACTTGCACATATTTTACCATGGCCTTGCCATGATCACACACTAATCACATTATCATAGCTTAACTATGGTCTTACACTTGCACACATATATAACTGTCATGTTTCAATCATGGTCTTATGTTCACTTTCACAATGTCATAGCTCTGCTATGGTCATACATGTCACACTTTGCCATGGTTAACCATGGTCTTAACCGTCAATTCATCACTGATCACTAAACAAACGTACTCAATCCTGCGTTTCCCTTAATTTGAACTTTAACTTCAAATTTCGTTTTATCACAATAATCATAATTTCATGACAAAAATATAAAATAATACATTATATAATATCTAATTTTAACAATCAATTATAAAAATTTAACCATATGAACTTACCTAGACCAATTTGTAGAATTATGAAAATTTAGGGACTAATTGACAATTTTTTCTTTTTCACGTTTATCTTTGGACTCTCGATCTATAATGTAGAATTTTCCATTCATCAACATCTAATTCAATTCTAATTCACTTCACAATTTATGGCCTTGAATTTTTGAAATTACACTTTTACCCCAAGTTTTATAATTTTTACAAATTAGTCCCTGCTCAATTAACCCATCAATTGAGCTAATTCTTCTTAATTAACACTTTATATAACTATTTTAAGCTACTACACAGCCTTTGAAATTCATAATTTCAACATCAAACCCTAATTCTCAACTTTTTTCACAATTAAGTTCTAAAAATCAATTTCTACTAAAATATCTTAATAAATTCATCATATAATGAATTAAAATCTTCAAATCCATGATAATTCATCTTAAACATATAGAAATTATCCATTTCAACTTTCAATTTCACTTATGGAATGAAAAACTAATAAATTCTATAGTTGGACCTAATTGTAAAAGTCTTAAAACATGAAAAATTATAAAGAAAAAGCAAGAATTAAACTTACATGTAACAAAATATGAAAGAAAAAGTTTTAAAGAGTTCTTCTATGGCTGTTTTGGCTGGAGAAAGATGAAGAAATGTCTAGATTTCTTTTTAGTCCCAACTTATCTTATTAAATTTTCCTTTATTTCCAATTTTACCTCTTATTCCCAATTTCTTTGTTTTTTTTTCAGTCTCCACCGTTTCAGCTATTCACTTTAGGGATAATTTCCCTTTAAAACCTTCTTTATTTAATACTTATGCTATTTAATCACAATTCAACAATTTTTGCATCTTTTACAATTTAATCCTTTTTAATTAATTTATTATCAAAACGTTAAAATTTTCTAACGAAACTTTAATACTAACTCAATGACACTCCATAAATATTTCTAAAAATATTTATGGCTCGGTTTTATAATTTGAAGGTCTCGATACATCATTTTTGACTCACTTGACCTAATAAATTCTTTTAATTCACAAAATTCTCTAATTTAAATATATTTTTAAATTCACACTTAACTCAATTAATTACTAAATTTTAAAACTTACTTGTCGGATTTAGTGATCTCGAATCACTATTTCCCGACACCACTAAAATTTAGGCTATTACAATATTTATCAATATAAATATTATATTGAATTTAATATTAAAGTGATTAAGTTTAATCATATTTGAACTCTCTAAACTCTCTCTATATAAAGACAGTATTGGGTCATTATTTACACACACTTTAAGACAGTCTTGGGTCATTATTTACACACACTTTAATTCAAGAGAAAGTTGTAGAGAGAAAATTCTCTAAAGAGATTATTTCAGAAAATTTCTAGAGATATTTTTCTGATTTACAACTTGACCCAAAATTTTCGAGAAATTTAAAAATTACCCAATTGGTAATTTTTTGTGAAAACTTTCTAATTTGAAGCGAGCCTACACTTGGCAGACGTGAGCTTTAGGAGAGCAAAGAAGACTACTCGGTCGAAGTATTCATTTTAGATAAATCGAAAAGGTACCATTTTGATTAAGCGTTTATTACTTTAGATATCACAACTAAGATCGTGTTTTGGAAAATTTTTAAAACTTTGGTTTTTCCCTAAATTTATTTTCCGTTGCGTTTTTCAAACTCGTTTTTCCAACAAGAGCTTAAAGAGTTCAACTATGATTAAACTTAATCAATTTAATATTAAATCTTATTAAAATAATAGAATATTTATCTACAAGATAAACATTAAATTAAATTCAATATTAAGATAATAACTTTAATATTGAATTAATAAAACACTATTAATATAAGTATTAAATTAGATTTAATATTAAACTATTAAAATATTATTATTTTTGGAATAATTAATCTTAAATCAAATTATCTGGTAAAGTCCTAGTAAAAGTGTAACTCTTTCACTGCTCAACCACCGGCGACCAACCATTGCTAGCCATTAGGACATCACCGGGCGTAATCACCAGCACCACCGTGTCCGGTGATGTAGCTGCGTCACCTTTACAGCACCACGAGCTGGTTTGGTCTAGGTTAATGACCACTCGACTGGTTTGATCTAGCCATCAGTGAGACCGTCAGCTCGATTTCAAATATTGGGCTCGATTTGACTAATTTTTAGGCTTAGTCTCGATTTTGGGCTCACAAGCCCAATTCACAATCTCAAGTCTAATTTTCAAGTTCAATTACCCATTGAGCCAATTGTCTGAATTGAAAATTAACTTCTAAAAATATCATATTAATTTTAATTAATTTGATTAATTTAATTTGACTTGATCAAAATTAATTTTTATAAAAATCACTTAGATTTTCCAAATTAATTTTCCAAGAAAATTCTTTAATGAAATTCTCTAGTTGAACAATTCTTACGACCACCTAATTTAATTCCACATTGAATAAATTGACTCAATT
Organism: Gossypium arboreum; assembly: GCF_025698485.1. Classification (NCBI taxonomy): domain Eukaryota; kingdom Viridiplantae; phylum Streptophyta; class Magnoliopsida; order Malvales; family Malvaceae; genus Gossypium; species Gossypium arboreum. The sequence goes on along the minus strand of NC_069080.1, from coordinate 27,444,116 downwards.
AAATTATTCTCAAAGTCGTAAAATTTTTTTCTGATTCAAATGTAGTCCAATTGAGCTTTTGTTGAGCTACTGAAGGGATCAATCAGACATATACAATTAGGCTCTAGTGATTGCAATTATGTCCAGAAACATCGCTCCGATAATTCGTAATTACTTAATCATAGAGTCAGTCCATAAGAAGTACCATGATTGAAAACTCATTATTGTATACTTTTTATGAAAGTAATTCATCCGACTGCTTTTTCCAATGACCTCGTCATGTGTGTGTTACCCTCATATGATATCCTATATTCCTTTGAGTTAAATCCGTTCACTCAATACAATTATATTTTATCTCATTGTCACTATTGTATCTTCTTAACGATTAATATGATCACTGTAAACAAATGACTATGATAAATTTCTCGTTCAAGAACAAGAACCTGTGGCCAAGTTCAATATTAATCAATCCACACAATGCCAATGAGAGAATATCATTAACTTTTTAATTAAGCTTGAATTCCACCGTTTCTAGTAAAACAATGCCATATACAAGTCATGTACCCAATATGTCGGCTATGGGCTTGATCATCTTTAGAGCATAAGCCTCCACTTATATCGAACCACGTGAGTTGCATACGCATGGTCAGTGACTAACTCAGGATTTAGGTAAATCACATCATGAACGTCACAAGTGAATTAATTCACAAATGGATTCAGAATTAATTCATCTTGGGTCCAGTGCAATGTATCATTCTACCAATGAATACATATATCTCTCTATTCGTGGAGTCAACTACTTCGATAGCCAAGACTAGCCATCTCCCCAATTGGAATTGTAGACGACATGATAATCATTCTCAGTATTTGAATCAAATGCTCACTTTGATTCTTTTATGGGATTACGGACTCATTTAGATTATCTATTGAAGTGAGTCATCTTTCTCGCAATGTAAACATTCTTTTCAATGCTATCTTCAGTTTGAACTTTAGATAATCAATGAGCTAATATTTGCTTGTCACAATTTCGCTATGAATGCAAAATATAAAAGACATAAATACAAAAGGCATAATTGTTAAATGTGAAATTAACTTTATTTATTTACTCATCGTTCAAATAAATAGAAAATAGTTACATGTTTACTACAATATAGGCATATTTTCCAACAATCTCCCACTTACCATAGTGAAAGAAATGTGTCATGTTTCGCATTCCCATATCCATGACGTGTTTGTTAAAACTCCTACTTACAAGAGTCTTAGTAAATGGATCTACAAAGTTATCTTCGGAAGCTACTTTCATCACATTTACAATTCCTTCGGCTACTGCCTCTCGTATCAAGTGATACTTCCGACCAATGTGTTTCATCCTCTTGTAACTTCTCATTTCATTGGTATTTGCTATTGTAGCACTGTTATCATAATATAATATTAGAGCTTTTTCCGTACTAGGAATAACTTCAAGTTCAGTTAAGAACTTTAGAGGCCATATTGCTTCTTTCATTGCCTCAGAAGCAGCCACATACTTGGCCTCTATAGTAGAGTTAGTAGTGCAAGTTTATTTTACACTTCTTCATACTATGGCTCCACGACCTAGAACAAATACATTTCTCGAAGTTGATTTCCTCGAATCTTTACATGTTTGGAAGTCTGAGTCTGTGTATTCAACAAAAGTAAGGTCCTCCCTAGAATACATAAGTATATAATCCCTTGTTCTTTTAAGATACCTTAATATATGCTTTGCAACTTGTCAATTCCTAAGACTTAGATTCACTTGATATCGACTAACCATTCCTACTGCACAAAAAATATCTGGACGTGTGTAAAGCATTGCATACATACTCTCTCTTTCTTCCGCTGTCTTAGGACAATCATCTAAAGAAAGATGAAAACCTGATGCAGTCGACTAAATGCTTAGCTTCACATCGATCATTACAAACGTTGCAGTACCTTATCAATGTATGAAGCTTAAGATAGAGCTATCATTTTATTCTTTTGATCCCTAATGATTCAAATTTCAAGAATATAACTAGCTTCACTCAAGTCTTTCATGCTAAACTATTGAGCTAACCACAGTTTAACCGATGACAATTCTCCTACATCGTTTCCGATAAGTAGAATATCATCAACATACGAAATGAGAAAAACCACTTTTTTTCCTTATACGCTTATAAACATAAGGTTCATCAACGTTTTACTCAAATCCACATTTTTATTCCATGAGTGGGACGCTTGCTTAAGTCCTTAAATCAATCTTAGCAGTTTGAAAACTTGCTACTCCTTTCTTTTCACAACATAGTCAGTGGGTTGAGCCATGTAAATGGTCTCATCAAAATAGTCACTCAAGAATGCTGTCTTGACATCTATTTGCTAGATTTCATAATCGAGAGCAGGGACAATAGATAAGAGTATGCGGATAGACTTAAGCATGGCTACCGAAGAAAAGGTCTCATCGTAACCGATGTTTATTTCTGTTTGTAACATTTCCCTACAAGTCTAGCTTTGTGTGTCTCCACTTTCCCTTCCACATTTCAATTCTTCCTGTAGATCTGCTTACATTCTATGGGTTTAATCCAATTAGTAGGTCTAAAAGTTCTCACACTGTATTGGATTTCATAGAATCCATATCGGTATCCAAAGTTTGTTTTCGGAGCTTGGAATCAACGTTCTACATAGCCTTCTTATAAGTGAGTGGATCATCATCCTCATGATTGGCTTCCGTATTATAAATACTACCATCATAGATGAAGAAGTCTAGTTTCTTAGAAACTCTTCCACTACGATGGATTCCCCTATGTTGTTGATCGTTTGCAGGTTTTTCTACAAATTTCTCGAGAATTGAACTTGGTGATTGTTCTACCACTCTCGAAAGTTCCTCGAGTACCATTTTACTTCAAGGCTTAAAGTTATCCATGAAACATTCATCGAGGAAAGTAGCACGAGTAGAAACTTTAATCGTATTATCTTTCGGATTGTAGAATAATCCTCCATTTGTTCCTTTTGGATATCCTACAAACATGTACAATTCTGTCCGTGCATCCAACTTCTTTGCATCCTTATCTAGAATGTTTGCTGGACAACCTCATATTCTAAAATGATTTAAAGCAGGTTTCTTTTCGTGCCACAATTAATAAGGTGTCTTATAAGAAGAGTTGGTTGGCACGTCATTCAGAATATAACAAGTCATTTATATCGTATATCCCCAGAAGGAAATAATAAGTTGTGAATAGCTTAACATTGAACGAACCATGTCAAGAAAGGTTCTATCCATTCTCTTAGCTATGTCATTATCTTGTGGAATACCCGGCGCAGTCAATTGAGATAAAATCTCATTCTTTATGAGGTATCGTAAGAACTCATCGAATAAATATTCCCTACATCAGTCAGACCAAAGATTCTTTATGGATAAACCTAATTGTTTTTCCACTTCTGCACGAAACTCTTAAACTTTATCAAAGGTTTCACTTTTGCAGTGAATTAGATACACATATCTATATCGAGAATAGTCATTGATAAAAGTGACGTATTAATTGTAACTTCCTCAGGCACTGATGCTCATGGGAGCACATACATCAGTGTGTAAAAATTCTAAAGGTTGGTTGACCCTTGTACCTTTCGCATTAAAAGACCTCTTAGTCATTTTACTTTTCAAGTAAGATTCACATTGTGGAAGACTAACTTTTTTAAGCATACTTAAGGGACTATCTTTTATGAGTCTAGTGATTATTTGTTGGTTAATATGAGCAAGTCTTAAATGCCATAAGTACCCCTCATTAGAGTGAGAAGTTTTAAGCTTTTATTTACTATTTCAGTTTGAAACATCGAGTAGTTATTTGGTTTAATAAAGTAAAGATTGTTTTTCATCCATCCATTATAGATTAAAGAATGATTTCTATGAATAGCAATCTCTTTATTGAATGTCACGGTATAATCGTCATAAAATAAACATGCTATAGAAATTAAATTACTCTTAAAATGAGGTACATAAAATACGTTCTTTAAAACAATCTTCCTAAAATTATCAAAGTGTAAAATAACTTCTCCCATTACTTCGGTTGAAACATAGCTCCCATCTCCGGTCCGCAGCGAAAGCCTCCTGTCACGCAGACTTCTTGTCTTGCTAAACCCCTTTAAAGAAACATACACAGGGTTAGTGGCTCCAAAATTAATAACTTAGTTGTCAATTTATTCTTCTACTAAACAAACTTAAACCAAAAAGAGTTTTATACATTTTCCCTTTTCGGCTAGGTAATCTAGATACTCCCTATAGTTTGATTTGAAATGCCCTTTTTCTGTTACAGAAGAAACAGTTGATCATTTTAATATCTTTTGACTTCTTAGCCTTCTTTTTATCCACATGAGGTGGAACCGAAGACTTAGTCGGTTTCTTCTTTCCCTTAACTTTCTGTTTCCCCTTAAAGGATGAGGGGCCCACAATTTTCCTGAACCGACTTACCGCTATTCAGCATCAACTCATAGGAATATAATTCCTTCATGAGCTGATTCAAGGTAAGGGCCATATTCCCTAAGTTGTTAGCGGCCCTAAAACCAATAAACTCATTAGTGAAGAATTTGAACACTATTTCAATTTGAATGTTCACGTCTAGTTCAGCCCTATTGTCCTTTGCTTCCACAAAGAATCTCATAAGCTTAAACATATGTTCTTTGACTGCAGTATCGGGTTTCTGCTGAGAGTTCATCAAATTTTTAATTGCGGATTGTCTAGCCAATGCGACTTGGCCTCCAAGCAAATCTTCCAAATTCGTCATGATCTTTTTGGCAATAAAAAAATTCTCGTGTTGCTTTTACAACATATTACTCATGCTCACTAACATATAACATTGAGTAATCGAGTTAGAATTTCTCTAGTAATTTTTCACTTTGGGTTGAGCTTTAAGAGGGCACATTTCGTCAAGAACGAATTTGTGTTTCTCACAGTTGAGAACTATAAGCAAGTTACGTTTTCATTCTCAAAGTTATCCCTATTTAATTTATTCTCAGTAAGAATGCTAATAAGAGGAGTAGGAGATATATTTGAACTAAAAAAAATAAAGATTTCACTAGTTAGTATCTTTGTATTAAGTAAATATTTTTTATTTCAGCAACATATCAAGAATGCAGTATAATGCATGCGTCCTGTATTAAAATCTTGAAAAAAATTCGTTACTACAATCATTCTCACACCCATCAACCATGTCATATTGGGGTCTCATAATTAACTAGCAAGAACTTAGATTTCATCCAATTAGTTCGTAAATCTTAAATCTCAAGACTCTACATGAACTAATGACCGTTTAACATTTGGCCATCATCTTTAGCTTAAATATCATTTTTTGGGAAACTATTTAATAAGAGATAATCTTAAGTGTGTAACCATTGACTCAACACCCATACGAACATGCTTCCATTTGTGAGTCATATTGGGACAATCTCTCTTAAAGTTATGCATGACTAGTTATCCTTAAAAGGAAATCTCATCTTGTGAATCCACATGACAAAGTTTACCTTGAGGTGCGGTCAGGGTAGGAACCGACTTGAAACTTCATCATGTTATCACTTAAGGACCATCAATGGATTCGTAGTTCTTGTTCAAGGACCTTATCCCACTCAATATTTTAAAAACATGTAAGGTTTTTTATCCTAAATTTTAATAATGATCATACAATAGTCCTAGTGGCATTCTTACCTAATCTAAATGACATGTTTCCAATATATGCATGGCATGCTATGTCAATAATATCCATTCACAAGAATCAATCAATCTTAAAACAAACAATTTTTATTCTCCAGGGCTTTACTTTTAAAGGAAAAACTGAAAAAATGAATGCAAACCGTGCACTGGGTAGGGTCCCATGAAAGGGAGGTGAGTTAAATTTAACCGCTTAAAAACCAAGTCTTTCCTAGCCAGAGCCTATCTTAGACATGCAATATCTCATTACCACAATTCTCACAGTTATCGAATAACCTAAAGAAGTGAATACAACAATACAACACATGTATTTTCTCATTACCACACTTCTTATTTTTTAATCGATCAACTATGGATCATCTCATATATATCACAATTATAACATTACATAATATTATAAACAATTATAAAACAAATATATAATGAGATTAGAATAAAATTGCCAGCCAATGTTTCCGTGGTTCTATTTCTAAAAAATAAATGGAAAAATAAAATTATATAATTTTTCACTACAAGGCATTCCTTGGGTCTTCAATTGCCATCGCATCTTTTCCTCGTCATAAACTCCTTTTGAAAAAATTACATTTAAATTCTATGTTCGTTTCCGGTTCACATGAATTCTATGAATTTAAAAAAAAAAAAAAGCCCTACATGGAGATGATAGTCCGTGATCTATCTCCTAAGAACCACAACCTCGGCTAAAAATAATTATATAATAAATATATAATATTGCATCCATTCCCATATATAACTCAAAACATGCATAAGATCTAAAGAATGCCACTTTCTATGTAATCAAATCATTCAAGGAGAAGAGAAATTTATTTTGATTATTTGTTTATACTTATAGGTAGAACACAACCTAGCTTTTGATACCAATTGTTGGAAAAGCGACTTTGGAAAATGCAACGGAAAATAAATTTAGGGAAAAACAAGAGTTTTAATTTTTTTCCAAAACAAGATCTTGGTTGTGATATCTAAAGTAATAAACACTTAATCAAAATTGTATCTTTTCGATTCATATAGGATGAATGCTTCAAACGAGTAATCTTCTCTGCTATCCTCAAGCTCACGTCTACCGAGTGTGGGCTCGCTTCGAATCAGAAATTTTTTCACAAAAATTACCAATGGGGTAATTTTACAATTTCTCTAAACTTTTGAGTCAAGTTGTAAATCAGAAAAATATCTTTATAAAATTTTCTGGATTTATCGTTTTATAGAATTTTCTCTCTACAACTTTCTCTTGAATTCAATTGTATGTAAATAATGACCCAAGGCTCTATTTATATACGGAGAGTTTATAGATTTCAACTATGATTAAACTTAATCACTTTAATATTAAATTAATATAATATTTAGATTAAATTTAATATTAAATCTTATTAAAATAATAGAATATTTATCTTGTAGATAAACATTAAATTAAATTTAATATAAGATAATTACTTTAATATTAAATTAATAAAATACTATTAAGATAAGTATTAAATTAAATTTAATATTAAACTATTAAAATAATATTATTTTTGGAATAATTAATCTAAAATCAAATTCTAATATTATTCCAAAAATAAAATTATTTTAATAGTTTAATATTAAATTTAATTTAATAATTATTTTAATAGTATTTTATTAATTTAACATTAAAATGTTTATATTAATATTAAATTTAATTTACTATTTATCTTGTAGATAAAAATTCTATTATTTTAATAAGATTTAATATTAAATTTAATCTAATATTTATCTTAATAAATATTATATTAATTTAATATTAAAGTAATTAATTTTAATCATAGTTGAAATCTCTAAACTCTCCTTATATAAAGAAAGCCTTAGGTCATTATTTTCACACACTTGAATTCAAGAGAAAGTTGTAGAGAGAAAATTCTCTGAAGAGATTATTCTAGAAAATTTCTAAAGATATTTTTCTGATTTACAACTTAACCTAAAAGTTTATAGTAATTGCAAAATTACCCCACTGGTAATTTTTGTGAAATTTTTTTTTATTCGAAGCAAGCCTACACTCAGTGGATGTGAGCTTGAGGATAGTGGAGAAGACTACTCAGTCGAAGTGCTCATCCTAGACAAATAAAAAAGGTACAAGTTTGATTAAGTGTTTATCACTTTAGACATCATAACCAATATCTTGTTTTGGAAAAAAAATTTAAAACTCTAGTTTTTCCTTCAATTTATTTTTCGTTACATTTTCCAAACTCTATTTTCCAATAGTTGAATGTGATTTGATTGATGTGTGTCTTTGGGGGTTTTCATAATATATTTCCTTCACATTGTGTGGGTCTCAAACATGCAATTCTTAAGAGAGGGAGGAACATTCGGGTTCAAGCGGGAAAGCTTGCCAAGCTTAGGCTCTAAGGATGAAGAAGTATGTGGGTTATATCGCCATAATATGGCCTTGAAAGGTTAGGACTTTATGTTAGTGGAATTCTTTATGTAAAATATTCCTCACCTAGGTGTAAGTAAGTTATAAAGTGGCTTAGCTTGAAACACTTGTATAGGTAATGGGAAACGCCGGTCATTTGAAGTGACAACTATTTGGAAGCATCATTGTTACTTCTCTGATCATCATGCCTATTGTCTTGATCTCGTTTGGATGCATGGCAATCCACGATAGATGTTTAGGAGATATGTCATTTCTTTCAATCGACATTATTGTTGGGTATGTCGATTTGTTTTCCTGCTTATTTTCCTATAAGTAATGTATTGGTCCTAGATTAATCATTTCACAATTTGTATTCTTTGTTGTATTTTCTTTTGTATGGTTACTGTTTGATGTTGATCTTGTAACGACCTGAAAGTTAGTGATACCAGAAACGGTGGTTTTAGAATTTTGTTTTCCAATGATAGAGTCAGTAAATATTATTTATTTATATTTACGAGGGCATTATAGTATTATACAGAAGTTTGGTCTAATAATTTTGGTTATTTGGAAAGTTAGACAAGGTACATGTATATCACTTATAACGTCAGTTATTTTGGAAGTTGATGTATCAAGACCTCATTTCCGTAAATTGGACTAGTAAATATTTTCATTAAATATTTACGGAGTAATGTTAAAAGTGAATTGAATTTCAGTTAGGTAATTTTATCGAATTAGTGCTTAATTAAGGTATAGAGACTAAATCGTAAAAGTGTCAAAAGTTTAATTTCTTTATGCTTTCACTCTTTGGAAATGGAATAAGGATTGAAATGGCAATTTTACCATTTCAATTTGTATTGTGGGCGGTCATAAGGCAAATAAATTATTTATATATGTTATAAAGATTAGAAATAATTAAATATATATGTAATAAAACATAATAAAATAAAATAACATAAAACTAAGTAGTGGAGAATTAAAACAAAACATTTCCTTATTCATTTCACAAACTTTCGATACAAAAATGGGGGAGAAGGATTACTGACCTTAAGTTTTTATGTTTTTGGAATTCCGGGAGTTTAAGCTATTTGACCCATGTCCTATTTTTCAATATTGCTAAAGTTTGAGGATGTTACCATTGTTGAATAATTGGAGTTTTAGGGACCAATTTGATAGATTTTAAGTTTAGCATTGAAAAAAGACTACATTGTAAAGCTAATTGATGATTTTATGCAATAGGGATTAAATTGCATAAATTTCAAAATTTGTGGTAGAAATGAAAAATAGGAAGTTAAATTACGCCTACAGTGAAATTGAAATAAAGATTTGAAGCTTAATTTGAAAGTTATGTTAGTAACGATTTTAGAGACTAAATTGAACAAAATTTAAAAGTTTCATAAATTAGCAATTGCATGTGAAAATAATTTTGTATTGATGATTTGGTGTATTTATGTTAATCCGTAGCTAACGTCGTCCTGGATTCCTTAAAACGAAAAGGAAAAGATAAAGTCATCGACAAATAGCTCGAAAGTTTACGATTTATATTTTTATAACCTAACCCTTTTCAGTTGCTGCATTTATGAACTGCATAGCATGGTAATAACATAAGGTAAGTTGGAAATGATAGAACAAGCTGAATTAAATCGTTTCAAATTTATTTTTGTGATAAAGACTAAATTGAATAGATTTAAAAATATGATATATTGTTATAATTGTGCAACTTAATTCAATTTGTGATGAGTTGTGCTGGAGCATATGTGAATTGATGATTGGTTGATTAAATTATGTTGTGGGATTGAGAAATTGGATATTATAAATTGAAATAAGGATGGATAGAGATATCAAATTATAGATTCAAAGATATAAAATTTGACAGTATAAATGAGTTATGTATTTTGTCATGTAGATAGTCAGATTAATTTGCTTTTAAACTTACATTTGTTGATTCATGCATTACATGATTTATATTATGATTTAAAGTTCTAATATAAGAATACCACTGAGTTATACTCGGCGTACGATTTTGTTTTCCCGTATGAAGGTTAGGTACTTATTGGTTCGATTGTTGACTCAGCATCCTACGGCAATCCCAAACTCAAAATGTTGGTGATGTGTTAGTTTGGTCATGGCATATACCTAAGAGAGAGTTTTATGATTATACACTATTCTATTATGGATTTTGTTGGCATTTTGAAAATCATGAGTGTGTGTGTGTGTGTGTGTGATGGCCACAATCCTTGTTAACAGTATCTTGTTGAATGGTTTAGGCATATATGCTTAAAAGCTTAAATATGAATAGGAAATATGCTATAGAATAGGTTAGGTAAAATAAATAATTATGAAAGAATGAATGGGTAGGCCTAGGTTGAGCTTGAATATTTTGGTAAGTTTGGTACAAGATTGTAGGATTGATTTTGCACCATTATGAGATGCTTGAATGGTTAAAATTGATGTATGATATGTTGTTTGTTTTGGGGTGCCATTTAAAGCATATTGGTAATGGTTTGAATGAGGTAATTTTATTGATATATTATTGAATCATATGTAAGTTTTAAGTAAGTCTCTCTTGAAATTTACTCTCATTTTTTGTTTAGTTAATGGTCATGTTTAATTTAGCTAGTTGATGGTTTTAATGGACTTACTTAAATTCTACCAATCAACTCTCAATTTGGCTATTGTTGATTTTCGGTTTAGGGTGATTAAATCATGTTTGAAAATTTTAGAAGTGTTGGTTATTATGGCTATTGTTCGGACATATTGTGACTAAAATAAGCATGATTGAAATTTAAAAAAATGTTGTTATTGACGTTGTTGTTCATTTGTGTATAAAACATTCAAATTGTTTTAATTATTAACTAATTAATTATGCAAACAGTTTTTATCATTTATGTGGTTAGGGAGCATATTAATGCTGTCCAAGTTGGTGTTTTTGCACACATTTATATTGCCCTGTTTCATATTTCAACATTGTCCACTTTAGAACATATCAATGCTATTCGAATTGGCTTTTTGTACACATTTATGCTGTCCTATTTTACGTTTTAAAACTGTCCAAAATTTAGCAATAAAATGTTGTCTAAATCCGGTTACCAATGTTGTGCAAGGATGGTATTTAAGTGATGGTTTAATTATGTTTCTACAATTGGTCAAAACAATATTTAATTGTTGTCCAAACAAATCTTTAGTTAGTTTGTCCTAAGAAAATTTTGTAAATTATAGGTTTTAAGTAAGTTGTTGCATAATAACAATTGAAGTCATATAGATGATAAAATTTAAGCAATTATCATTTTGGCTTATTGTTTCTGATCCTTGATTGATACCAGGTTAATTTTAGAGCTTTCGTAAGTTCTATATAAACTTAAAATTGATTGAATTGTATGTTGTGTATATATATATATGAACAAAATGATATTGAATTGGTATTTGAACTATGAAATGAAAAATAAATGTTATGTATTTATTTGTAGCACTTTATAGCTCGGATCTGACGACTGGATCAAGTATGGGCTATTACAGATCTTTTATCTCTAGTCTTTCTTCTCTCTAGATGGTTGACGATTCAATGATCGAGGATATTGCAATGGAAGCTAAAGAACTATAATGTACAATGACAACATGTGAGATGGTGGCAATGTTGCAATTACGGTGTCTTCAATTGGCATGTATGAATTTATAGTTCTGTAAAGCATCCATTGTATGAGTGAGGTGATGTAACATCCCAAAAATAAGGTTAGAAGAAATTGGGTTTTGAAACCAAGAGTGGTCATCCCTCAATTTTAAGTTTAGATTTTGGAAATTTTTGACAATTGATTTAATTTGGTTTAGTGGTTAAGTGTTCCGGTTATATGTGTGAGGTTCTAGGTTTGGATCCTATCTCTTGAAATTTTGCTACTTTTGATTAAATCTCTATCTTTAGACATGTGGGTTATAAGTTAAATTCAACCAATTGATGACAAGAATTAGCATGTTGATTCAATGGTTAAGCTTCTATGTACTCTTTGGTTTGGTGTTTGAATTTTTAGGAAAGCAATAGGGAATATTTTATTTTTGAAGTTCTTTGTGTGGTAGTTAGTTTCAGGTGGTTAATTAAACTTCCCAAAAACCTCCCAAAAACCTCCCAAGTTGATGATATTGCTTTATATTCGTTTTACTTTCCATTTCAATTTCTACCATTCCTCCATTCTTTCTTTATTTTTCTTTGTTTGATTCTTATCTTCAAACTACATATCTTTTTGCTATGTTATGTCAATCTAATTTTATACGGGGTCTGACTTCTTCTTTTTAGTTCAATTCGTTGACCAATAAGTTGATTTAAAGTTTTGGTGTCGAAAGTTCTTCGACGTAACTTCAATTCTAGAATGTTAATTTTTAGCGATTTGACTACGAATTAATCGTTTGTTAGGCAATTGTTTGTCGTTTAAGGACGAAAATTTATCCTTGTTGCTCCTGCATCAAATCCATTTTAGGTAGGTATCAAAAACCTCTTCTTCTTCGAATTTTAGTGGTCGAAAAATGCGACTATCAACTACTTCACACGGCTGTGTGGTAGGCCGTATGATAGGTTGTGTGGCAGGCCATGTATCTCACTATTCATGAAAATTAGAGGCACACGGGCTTGGCACACGAGCGTGTGCCCAGGCTATGTGTGATTATGTGTTATGTAGGGCTCACACGTGCCAATGACATGGGTGTTTGTCAAGGTCGTGTAACTCGCTGATTGAGGATTGAGACCATACGGGCGGGTGACACGGGCGTGTGTCAGGGCGGGTGACACACATGGGTGTAGGTTAGACTATGTGGAGGCACACGGGCTAGCTATCCATGTGTGTGAAACTATACAGGTATGTGGACCAATATTTAGAGTTTTTCTCTCGGGCCACAAGCGTCGTTCAACACGAACGCATGCTTACTATAGGGTCCGTATGGTCTGAATTAGGCTATATAACTTGATATCTGATGATGAACAATATGTGATCTATACATGTGTCTGCTATGTTTGAACCTAAGTATGTAGGACCTGCCAGAATGTAATGTGCTATTGTTTAATATGTACGAATTATCCAGGTACAATTTGTATTTTGTTAAGTTTGTTGGTATGCCTTTATATGACTTTGTTGCTTAAGAACATGTGATATTCAAATGTGTTGAATTGATTGGTATTGATTCTAATTTATAACCATGCATGTGACTTCATGGCAAATCTGATATTATTCGTTAAGTTTTGATAAATCTGCTTTATAACGTATAGACTTCCATGCCTACTCACTTTGTTACTGTACGATAGCATGACTTACATTCTTATCACTCTACTTCTATATATTTATGCCATGACACATTGCATGGGACTTAGGATGATATAAAAGGAGGAAGTTTTTGGTAGTTTCATTATCTACATTATCTGGTGGTTTATCCACGTTTCTATTTTGGTAGCTTGGCTGCAATATAGTGGCTTGACCACATGTACCCAATCTAGCAGTTTTAACTGCAAAATTTTGGTGGCACTGTCTATAGTTATCTGTTGGTATGATTTAGCTGGATGAGTTTTGGGGGGAACTCTATTAAAGTGTGTAGCAGAGTTGAGTAGGATGTTTTCTGATAAATCTGCATTTTGATCTGTTTTGAAAAATACCACATCTGCATGAACATACATCTTCTGTGTAGTTCTGTTCAATTTTGCTTTATTCCATTCTCGCTTTCTCTCTCCTGCTCTGCTACATTACTTACGCTCTATACATTACATTACGCTCTGCTGCTTCTGCTCTATTCTGTTCTATTCAGTTTTGCTTTGTTTTGTTCTGCTCTGTCTTGTTCTGATGGGTTTGTGTTGTTTTGTTATATTAGCATGATAGCAACCTCCGTGAAACACTGGTCTATTCCATTCTAGTCTTATACTCGCTATTAAGTTCTCTGTGTTACTCTGATTAATATACTATGTTTTGTTAATTGTAATTGATGTTGCTTATACACTGGGCTTTATAGCTCACTTTTTGATTTTATATTTGTGTGTTCAAGTAAGTCTCTGACTTAGGACTGGATGCCCTGTGGGAGCTCGGATTGTTTTGCAATAATATAAAAATACTTTTAATCTTTTGAGTTTGTTGTGTGTTTCTAAGCTCATCTTGGTTTTTGCTAAATTCATCAATAGTTGATAATTTTTAATGTGACACTACAAAACCACTCAAGTTGATAAAATGGATTTTGGTTTTCAACATTAAACTCCAAAAAGATTTTCTGCCACGAATCAAGTAAAGTTTTGAATATTTTCTAGATGATTACTGAAATCAGTTTCAATACGTTGGTGTAACTCGTCCAGATTCGGCTTAAACTTCTAGGCCAGGTTTGGAGTATTATAGGTGACATGTAATATCCCTAACCCGGGTCAACTACATTCTCAATAAGGCGATGCTACATCCTATACCTAAATGCACCATGATGCCTCATCAATAATCTTTTCACCTAAATTGTGAACTATTGTAGTTTTAAACCTGAGGTTGACTTAATCGAACATTTCAATTTATGAAAACTAGGCTTGAGGTATCCGTACCCTTGTAATGACTAATGATTTATGAAAACATTTCAATTTATAATTCTAAATGTGAGCATAATAAAGGATAAAAATTACAATTTATAATAATTAATAAGAAAATGTAGCTAGACAAACCTTTTAAGTAGACCTGCTAATGGGTCGGGCCACCCGGCCCTGCCCGAAGGCCCGCCCGAAATGTGAGAGGGTTTGAGCAAAAATATAAGCCCAAAAAATAGGCTTGGATAAAAAAAATAAGACCCATTTAAAAAATAGGTCGAGCCTCAGGTAAGGCATTTTTGGCCAGGATTCGGCCCGGCCCAAGTTCACTAAAAGACAAAAAAATCTGCATTTTTTGTTTTGTTTTTTAATGTTATTTTCTTGTTGTTTTATCACTATTTTGCTACCATTTTACTATTATGTTGCTATTATTTTGTTGTTATTGTTTGGATATTGTATAAAACTTATTTTATTGTTAATTTTGTTATTATTTTAAATGCATTTGTTAATTTTATTATTATTTTAGAAGCATTTGATTGTTAAATTGTATTTATTTTAGTGTTATTTAAGTCTACATAATTTTTAAAATTTATTTTCAATTTATTAGGAAATATTTATTTTGATGTTTCTAGTATTTTGATATATTATATATATTTAAAATTATATAAAAATAATATAAAAATTAATACTGGGCGGGCAGTGGGTCCCGATTTTAGCATTTTATCTGGTCGAGGCTTGGGCAAAATTTTAGGCTCATTTTTCGGGCTCGGCCCGACCCGAGCCCAATAAATAAGTCTAAATTTTTAGTTGAGTCCGGCCCAAACTCGACTCAGCTCGACCCATGAACATCTCTACTTTTAAAGCATTCGTAGTACCGATTATATAGTCATTCAAACATATAACTTTTAAAGTAGATTTGAATTTATATGAGGAACGCGTTACATATATGCCAAGCCATAATTAGTATGGCAAAGTATGTATTTCATTTTCACCTAATCATCGGCTTTTCATTATCTTTTGGGTTTGGATCATTTGATTACTTTTTTATCTATTAAAATCCAATGCATATTTAATTATCATTTACAAAAGTTAATTTTCACATTGAATATATAGTCCTATACAATTAAATGGTAATGATCATGGATATTAATAGATGAAAAAGTAGAGTGAATCTTAACCCTTATCTTTTAAGGGCATTAACTTTTCAGGTTCAAAATTGCAGTCTGGTATTTCAATGTTTTACCTATTCATTTTATTAATTCTTATAAATAAATAAATAAACTATAAAATGGTCATTAAATTATTGCTTTCGTTTTATTTTAGTCATTGAATTATTAATTTTTTAACTTAGCTATTAAATTTTTAAAATCAAATATTTTGGTCACTCGAGTTGATTTGGACTTTTTTATTGGTCTAATAACAATTTTAGCCCTTCAATGTTTACACATTATATCAATTTGAACCTAAATATAAAATATTCAATAAATTTAGACATAAAAGTTTACAAAATTTGTCATTTTAGTTTGATTCTAAAAATTCACATAACTTTATCCTTAACTAAACAATCCATTTTCCATAATTTTATCTTCTATTTTGAAGTTGAAAATGGTAACTTGAGCTAACTTTTTTTCTATTTCGAGTATTGAATTGTTATTTAGTAATTTTTTTTATTATTATAAGTTTGCTGGCTGTCTATTGCAACCTCCGCCAAAGATTTATAATCAACTTGGCTTCATCAATTGTAATGTTTTAAATATCATACTATATGGTTTCCTTTTCATTCCTATTTTCCATTTTCTATGTGTTGAGTTGGTAAACAAAGTGTATAAAAGTCTATGTCAAAGACGATATTATAAATTTTAAATTTTATATTGGAGTAGGATAAAATTATAAAATTTTAAATCCTAAAGCTAAATCTTTTGTGTTAAGAAGTTTAAATTATTGATTTTTTGTAAAGGGCAAAAATTAATTTGTTGAATTTTTTAGAATTAAAATTAAAGTGACAAATTTTGTAAATTTTGAGGGTTAAATTTATTTTAGAATTCAAACTAAAATGAAAAACTTTGTAAATATTGAGGCTAAATATGTTGATTGTTTTATATTTAGAATTAAATTGATATAATGTGTAAATATTAGAGGCTAAATTTTTATCGGATCAATAAAAAACCTAAATCAACTAGTGACCAAAATATTTGATTTTAAAAAATTTAGTGAATAAATCAAAAAATTAATAATTCAATTATCAAAAAAGAAGTAAGACAATAATTGTTTAACAAAAAATATAGCATCAAATCTAGGAGAAAGGATTGTATGAAACAGTGACGCCATGTCATCTGTATCCCTTTCCAATAGTTTTATGCCACATCAGTATTCTTATCCTGAATTTCAGTATTTTAATTTAAATTTTATTTTTTCCGGATAAAATCCTAAAATTTAAGATAAAATCCTAAAATTCAGAATAAAAATACTAATGTGACATAAAATTATTAGAAAAAGAAACAGACGAAGTGTCGTCATTATTTCATCCAATCATTTTTCTAAATCTAGACTGATTCTAAATCTAGACTGATTGTAGGCAACGCGGGCCTTGGCGTACCGTATGGACAGTGCCAAGAACCGACTCATATGCTAGCGCCGCATTTGGGTAGGATCTTTTGCTCATTATGCCGCTCAGCACTGCCTGTTAAAGGTCAGGTGTTTCTAAGCATTTCATTGGCCCTCGTCACTCGTGAGCATTACAATAGCTCTGGTATCCTTATCCACAAAGCAAGCTTAGCCTAAGGAAGGGTGACAGAACTCACCATCACCGGCATGCAAAGCTAAAAGTCCTCCACGTAACAATCATCTCTACAAGAGCTCAACACGTTTCCATCAACATCCCCGCGTGTCGTTAGCAAGAAAAGAGATCTCTGGTATGTTTTGTAGTAAGGCCAGATCTAAAACTAATAAATCGGCCTTAATCTCGGTCTTTTAGCTTCTAATGCTATTTATTTATTGGCCTAATCACTTCTTTTATAAACTGTATATATTGATTGATCATCACGAAGTTGGAAGAAGGCGAAATGAATCAAGCAATTCGATCGGTTCGAGCTTAGTCTCCAGCAATTTTCTCTCTGCAATCTTTATTATTGTACAGAAGTTCAACGACCAACTTTAGGAGTATCACAAGTTCAGGCAGTCGTCCAGAAACTCCACGAAACATGGACCAGAAATCAGAAAACAGTCCAAAGGCAATGACTGGGTTGGTAGCACCGAAAACAATATTGGACAAACACAGCTTTTATGTTGTTTTGTTTCCTTGTCTTTTGTCTGAATTGGTTCAATGTTGAATTTGGATTGAATTTAAGGGATGTGATGTCTCATTCATTTGGGGATGGATATTCCACGAGATCAGATGACGAAGGGTTTGGAGGGACTATTGGAGGGAGTCAGTCTAGTTTGCAAATGGACAAAGAGATTCATGAAAATCATCCAGGTATGTTCATATTAATATAAG
This sequence comes from Gossypium arboreum, assembly GCF_025698485.1. Classification (NCBI taxonomy): domain Eukaryota; kingdom Viridiplantae; phylum Streptophyta; class Magnoliopsida; order Malvales; family Malvaceae; genus Gossypium; species Gossypium arboreum. The sequence goes on along the minus strand of NC_069080.1, from coordinate 27,426,049 downwards.
GGGAGGTTGTATTTTCTTTTTCTTGAAAACTTGAGTAACTTTTGGTTTTTGTGCGTGCATGAATGAAAGCTTATGACAAGAATCAGGGGAGTGAAGTGAAGGAGAAGGAAAAAGCCAGGCACCAAACTAAGGCTTTCAGTTAACTGGAACGATTTACAACTTTACAACTTTAGTAGATCTGTTTTCACATCATTAGTCTCTCTATGTAACTATGAGAGCTGTTTTTTCATCTTTTTATTAACTGATGTGTAATAATGTTCCTTGGCGATGCATCTTTAACTTCGTTTGATGTTCTGAATTTCGATCCACTAAATGTCTTTTCCACCTTTATATAGTTGATTGCTTTCTTCACTCCATATATAAATAAAAGTAGCACCATATTCTTAAAAAAAGAGAGAGAGAGAGAGAGAGAGAGAGAGAATAAGAAATCGACGATATATGGCCACAAAATGAAGCAAAAAAATAAAAATAAAATTAAAGAAAAAGGAAGCCACACTATGCAGGTAGGTTTTAAGTCTGACTTCGGTTTTACAGTAATAGAGCATCGACAGATTCCGTTGATACCAAACTAAAGGATGCATGTGCTGAACCCTTAAATATTGTTATTCTTACACTAACAAACCAAGAAATAGCATATTCCAACCACAAAAATCCAACATTTAAAAAAAAAAAAAAAGAATGATGAAAGAGTCGGGTATACCTTGAAGAATTGCTCTGCAATTTCGATGTACAAGGTCGTCTGAAAGTTTCAAAATGGCAGCAGCAGCTGGAAGCTTGAATATAAGCTTCCATTACTTCACTCCTACTTGGGTAGATAAAAATGAATTAATAAGAGTGAAATTGTATTTTCTCATCTCCAAATGTTTGGGATTGCTTCTGCAGTGCAAAAGTGCTTTTCCCACCTCAACTGCAATCCCAAATGGGCTCATAAAAATACGGTAGATTTTTAGTTTTCTTTGTCAAAAATTGTGATCAAAATTAAAATATTCTTTTAGACATGATAATAAAATAAAAATTATGTTATTTAAATAAATTAATATAATGATAACTACAGTATAAATAATTTAATAAAATAACATATAAAATGAAAATTAATCTAATCTAATATATATTCTATACCTAAGTTTTTAACCAAAAAGGGAAGTTGACTTTGTTGGACACGAGGAAATGCAAATTTAAGGAAATTTAATGGTTTTCTAAAGATAATGTAACTTATTTTTTTAGAAGTTAACAAAGCTTTGTCTCATGATTAAATGATGATTAAAGTAATTCGAAATTAGGTTACACTTATAGGTAAATATTTTGACTATTAAACCGACACACAGATTTATTATGTACCATAAATCGGGCTAGATTCGAGTTGGGTCAAAAAAAAATTTAGACTTATTTTCTAAGCTCGATTTGAAAAATAGACCTCAAATTTTGTCCAAGTCCGGTCCAAATAAAAATGTTAAAACCTAAGTTCAACCCGACCCGCATGTACTATTTTTATATAAAAATATATTTAAAAAATATAACACATTAAATACACTAAAGCATTAAAATAAATGTTTCAAAACATCTGAAAAAATTTAAAATATATATACTTAAATAACAATAAGATAAATGCAACTTAAAAAATAAATACATCTAAAATAGTAGTAAAATTAATAATAAAATAAGAGTTATATAGCATCCAAATAATAATAACAAAATAGTAGCAAAATGATAAGAAAACAATTAAAAAACCAGTGACAAAACAGTAAAAAAATAACAACAATTTTTTTTTGCAAATTTGGGTCAGACAGATCCCAAGCCAAAAAATGCTCCTCTAATATTGAAAGCGTCATATTTGATGAGGTCTACCGAAGGACAAAATCGATATTTAAGGGACGATACTCTCATCTGGCTGGATTGACGATTTTTCGCTTAATTTTTATCCAAAATTCTTGCAATTGTATGTTCTAGTTAAAAGTCAACCGTGTTATGTTCTTTGATAAAAATATCACTCCGTTCTTGATGTCATGCATTTCATCGTCGTAATAAATAATAACATTAATTTGTCCAGTCATTTTTAACCAAATAACTTGTTCCACATGTTCGAAACAAAAAACATTATGCCGTAAAATAATGTTATAACTAAATATGAACAACAAAAATCAATGCTTACTTTATGCAAATAGGGTGGTTCCTCTAACTTATGTCTTGTGTGAGAATTTCTCTTCTTCTGATCTTATAATTTTCTTTGCTTGTAAATGGCTTATGCCACTCGATGTTGAAATAGGTTGCACTTATAGACTAACTGTGACTCGTAGTTCATTCTGAAAATTTTTCCCGCTTAGTGGGGGGTTGAATTTGTAGAGAGAAAACACTCCAAGCAAGATGCGCTATCAGCAAAAGCACTAAAAGCATGTCCTGCTTGGAGCATTTTCTCACTATAAATTTTTAACTACATCTTTTCTCCAAAAAACCCATCATATATCTCAGGATTCTTATGATAGATTTTCTAAACCCATCCCATCGAAAATAATACACTGAGATGAATAATTTATTAAAAAGGTGAAACAAATTAATAATTATATTTCTTCCCAATCGAGTACTCCGAGTTTCGATGACGAATCGAATTGCAAAATGCAATTCGAATATATGATTGGTGTAAATACAATGTTTTTAAATTTTGAATTCAATAATTATTATTTAACATTTTAAAAATTAAAAAAAAATAGTAAACTTCAAAAATGTAAACCAAAGTATAACAAAACCCTACTTTATAAACCCTAACCTTAAAAAACAAAATCATACTTAAAAAAATAAAACCCTAAACCCCAAAAAAATAGGAAAAAACTCTTCTAGTTAGAAGCCTTTTCTGGTGACTTGGCAGAAAATGCATTTAGCTAGAAGCATTTTCGTAAAAACAACCTATTCCTGTAATTTTTCTAAAAATCAACCTATTCAAGTATTTTTTTAAATTTTTTGGGCAGTTTTGAGTAGATTATTCGTGTTAACCCACTGGTAAAATGATAATTATGTATTCCTTGTAAAAAATTTGCCATTTGGGGATGGGGAAATAGCATTAAAGACCCCTCCGCATTTTTCCTATTTGCATAGTAAATGTTTGCAAAGTAAAATACCAACTTTTAATTTATTTTTTAAAAGAATTAACTAAATTGACTTAAATGCGAATTTCAGTCCTCAAGATACAATTAAATTTATTAATTTAAAATTGGTAACAAAAATAACCTTCATAATTATATTTTCCACTTTTTATTCAATGCATACAATTAACAGATTTTATTTTGCTAATCTTTATAGTATTACATTATAAAATTCAATTGCTGCAAAAATATATTTGACTAAATATAAGTTAATTTTATTAATTTCTCATCCTTGTTTTTAATATTTCTCTAAAATATCATACTAATGATGGATTTCAAAATTGTTATCCAATTTAAATTAATTGTTATCTAATTTAACCAAGTCAAAATAATTATCATTTCCTATGTAGATTATCATCAACAAATACCATCATTTATTATTGCATCCTCAAACATTCATTATTCTTTTGTATGAATTTTTATTAAGCTGCATATTATGATTTATAAACTTGTTTTGTTTTTTATCTCAGCAACAACACATCTATACAATAATGTATAATAGTTTGGAGGAATTTGAATTTGCCGCTTGCTTATTATACTTCATTTCGCATTTCAAGGTTAGTTAGCAATATAAAAACAATAATATATATAATAATCGTGTAAAAACAATAATATATATAATAATCGTGTAAAAACTCTCAAACTTTTAAAAAAAAATTAAGTCTTCTTTTTTTTGCATTCAATTGAGTATTTGAACTTTAAAAATACATCAAAAAGTTTTCAAACTTCTTTTAAAAAATTTAAACCCATGCTTTTTATTCACTTAATTGGGTACTTAAACTTTTAAAATGTATCAAAAGAGCCTCAAAATTTTTCATAAAAGCAATTAAGCCCTTCGCCTTATTAAAATTAGAAAAAATATAAATTTTAATAAAAATATAAAAATTTTAAATTGTTATTAAAAATAGATTTTTTATAAAATCGTAAAAATTATAAAATTTTATAAAACCATAAAAAAATTAACCACCCCATTTTTTTTAATTAAAGTCATCATGTGTCACAATATAGCAAGACATGTGGCGAAAAATGATAAAATAAAAATAAAAAATAAAAGTTATAGAAAAATTATAAAATAGTTTTTTGATACGATAATTTTATAATTTTTACTTAAATTTATATTTCTTTACATTTTGTAAAATTTTCTTACAATTTTATAAAATTTTATAATTTTATAATTTTTAAATTTTTACTATTTTTATAAAATTTGCAATTTTATATTTTTAAAATTTCTATATATTTTTAAATTTTTATACTTTTTAATATTTGAAAATTTTATTAAAATTTAATAATATTTATAGCTTTTATTTATTTTAATTTTTATAATTATTTTCTAATTTTTAATAAAACAAGAGCTTAATTTTTTTTAAAGTTTGAGGTCTTTTTGATGAATTTTGAAAGTTCAAATACCCAATTGAGTGTAAAAAAAAAGTAAGGGCTTAATTGCTTTTTTTAAAAAGGTTTGAAGGTTTTTTTTATGCATTTTGAAAGTTCAGAATACCCAAATGAGTGCAAAAAAAAAAAGGAGCTTAATTTTTTAAAAAAAAATTGAGGACTTTTTACACATTTAAGCTTATATTTTAATAATTAAGTACAATTGACTTGCATTGCACGAGAAAGAAAACCATTTTTGTATATACTTTTAAATAGTTAATACAAATAATGGTATTTTGATAATTTTACTTTCAAACACAAAAATCAAATATTATTCATTGCTTTTAATATGGGAAACACTTTTGGCTATAACTCTTATTTTAAATTAGTCTCAAATTTTAAAATATTCTAATTACAAATTTCTCAAACAATTGAGATTATACCATTAGATTCTATTGTTACTAAAATCATAAATTTAATTATTAAATGACCTACTAGATATTACGTGACATAATATAATATAAAATAAAGTAAAATTGTATTAAAATGAATATAGGAAAAATATTGGTTTTAAGTTTTTCAAAGACTCTTTTATAACTTTAATAAAATATGCTCACATCTTTTTTAAAATTTTCATTTTAAATTATATTAAATAATATTTTATTTTTATTTCATAATTCTAATAATAAAAGGATTTAATTGAAATAATCTTGACAATTTAGAGATATAATTAAATATTTCAAAATTTAGAGACTAAATTAAAATAAAATTCGTAATTTAAGGAGGTGTAGTTGAATTAACTAAAAAAAGTAAAAGTAATAAATCAAAGGTGGAAGCAGTCAATCTTGTGAAACCAAAGAAGCGGAACGAAAGAGGCATATATGGCTGTAGATTCCGTGTTTCTGATAAGAACGACTTGACCTAATCACAACGCAATTTCACACAGACCTCTAAACAACTCATATTCACCACGTGGTGCCCAACTATTGGTAATATTTTCCTAAATGGTTTTACTCTTTTGCCCTTTCCTTCCATTACCTAATTTTCTGCAAAAATATTCCCACTTATTCCACGTCTACGCATCTCACCCATTCATCTTCCAAGAGTTTTTTTTCTCTTGACCGTCCATTCTTGAAAAGTCTCCCTATTTATTAATGTTTTGTTGGGAGAGTTGTTTCGTTCTTATCCCTCTAATTATCTCTTTCTTGCCTTGCCCTTTTATTTTTTCTTGCAGATCAGATTTATCTTCCATGATATTTCTTTCAAGTTTTCTGCCTTCGGAATCGGTTGCGTCGCTTTACGAACTTCGATTTGATGTAAGATTTTGTACGATAGGAGTATTATTGTTACCAGATCTATGTTTTACATTGCTTCAGGTGCTTTAAAGTTGGGAAGCAGGCGACGGATGGCTTAGTGTATATTAATTTGGAAGATCTTTGCCTTTTACGTATGTTTCGTCTTATCTTCTTTGGCCGAAAATTATTCTCACAGGCCATCTTTGTCGATGTTGTAATATTTTAACTTTTTCAGGGAGGTTTGGTGAAAGATTAGATACTTGGATGAGGATTTGGACGATGGCGTTGTTCTTCCGATGTTCTAATTCAGCCGTCTGATCTATGGCCTATGTGGGATTCACAGGTTGTTATGCTTATGAAAGGATGTGTAAGATGTCAGGGCAAAAGGGCCTTAATATTGATTGGAAGGGGCTGAGTCCTGATCTATCTTTGTCATCCAAGACCTTTGCCATGACAGGTGCGCTTGCATGGCAGGTCACCCAAACTTAATAAAAATTTTATTTTCTTGGTGTTTTTGAGGGGAGTTCGCACGGGGTTGCCCGGGTTCTCCCCTCTGCTGTGGTGTGGTGTTTCCCGCTCTTTTATTTTTTTTTCTTTCTCTTTTCTCGCTTTCCACTATTTTTCCTTTGATACTCTGCACCATTCGGGATGGATTCATGATCCAATTCATCATCACCATCATCATGGTCTACATGGAATAAGTTCATGATCTCCAAACCATCGATCGCAAGGCCAAGGTATTCTTTACATATTTAAAACCAAAATTTGCCCTATCTAATTTTACTTTTAAAATTTAAATATGTTTTCTAATCTAACTATTGTCATTACTTTTCAACATATTTTTTCTTATTAAAATCACTCATAAATTTTTTGAAAGGAATTCACTAATAATTTAATTAAAATAAATTCATTTATAATTATATTTACTATCTTTGAAAAAAGTACGAAGTTAATTTAATACTATATTAATTGTTTTCTTTAGAGTGTTATTGTGATGAAGAGCAATAGGTTTTATTTCTGACTTTGAGGAGAGGCCTCTTGCTGCTTGAACCCATAATCTCTATATTCCTTGTGGTAATGGGATCGTTTGTTCAAGTATAAAGAGGTACCTTTTGGCAGAATCTTGAGATAAAATTGTGTTGCTCTCCAGTGCAATAATATTCTGAAGAAAACAATACTTTGGTCTTATCAGTATGATAACAAAAATAGTTTCCAAAATTAGATCTATACCAAGTTACTTCAACTCGGATTAATTTTTCAATCTTAAAAAAGCTTATTTATAAACAATTACTTACAAGCTGACGACTCTGTCTAATTTCTTTTTCTTAAAGAAATTTTGTTTTTAAAACCAATTTACTCTTTTGGTATAAATGAAATTAAATGAACTTAACGTTACTTAGAAAGAAGTAATTAATATTAATATTGGTAGATAAGTTTATCATTTTGGTAACGTCATTTAAGTCGTAGTCTGATTAAAAACTGGTTCTAACTTAAAGTGCATTGAAATGAATTTGGTTATATGTTATACTTGCAATGAAGAGTTGAACAGAACATCTCCAATTGCTGTGATTCATATAGAGAAATAGTGCAGTTTCTACTTTTTTTTCAAGATGCATTGAAATCTCCCTTAATTTCCACAATCTCTCAACTGAAATTCATCATTGATTCAAAAGTGCTGCCAATACTACAGCTTGAAAGTACTTTCTTTTGATGGCCATTCGCGTTAAAAGGTTTACACCATTTATGGGTCAAATTACCAGTGTCTCTATCATGATTGTTCTATTTCAAGGTTTATTTCCATCTCATATCATTTTGCCTGCAACCACTTTAATTCCCTTTAATTCCTATGGTATTTTATCTGTATATTTTTGCTAGTGCATTACCGAACTCTGTACTTGTAGGAGAATGCCATATGCAGGTTGAGGCATGTATTTTTGTGTGTATTGCTTTTTGTAGTTCTTTAGGCCCTTGCATGGGCTTCCTTTTTAGATGGATTGAAGGTTGGGACTTCACTAGCACTAGATATTGGAAGGTGTACCATGTCAAGCATGTTGGCCAATATTAACACTGGAAATCAAGGCCTACAGGGTGAACTGTAAATCTAGCTTTGCCAAGTTTCAAGATTTATGTCCGAAGGCATGGTTAGACATAAGAGGCAAGGGATCAAAGCTTTGGAGGGCTCCTAGTCGGGATGATCATCTCAAATTCACATGCAGTAGCAGGTCTATTCCTGGAAGATTATTCATTAGTTGCAAATTTGAAGCAAGAGTTAATTGTTTGAATCCCCTCTTGGTTTACGTGGTGCAGAGCTCTACTTAGTGTTGAAGAACTACTGTTAGTTGTTGAAGTTGGTCATACGAGGTACATGTCTACCGTGTAACAAGTTCCTTTACATAGTGAAAATTTTCAGCGGACTACGGTCCCGTGGTTTTTCCCCTTGAAATATCAAGGGGTTTTCCACGTAAATTCTGGTGTCTTGTTTTACATTCATATTGCACGATAATGTTGCTCATTGGCACTTCAACAATTACGCTGAAATACATCTTAGGGCAGATTTTATATGGCTATAGCAGGTATGAAAAAAAGATACCATTTTCTTTCCCATTGAGTTACGCCATCTTTGCTGAGTTACTTCTATATTTAGTTTTTCCACTTCTCTTGTCCTTGCAATAATAATTACTTGACGAAGATCTCTCCAGTTCCATGTTAAGTTCTCTTTGCAGGTTGAAGCCTCTCACCTGGAAAGGAAGTCTGAAATGTTTTGAATTTAGGTTGTGAATATGTAAATTCATGCTCACTGCTTGAGTTTAGAAAACTAGTTTTCTTTTTGTTTTTTTACAAGTATAAAATGTCCAATCGATTTCTAGATTAGCACCAAATGGAAAATTTTTCGTTTTGGATCTGGAAACGGTCGTTATTTTTTATTAATTTTTCCAATAGTTATTTTCGTACAAAGGGGAAATCAATATACATTTGAGAATAAAAAAAAATATTTGTTTCATCGCCGTTTTAGGGTTTTAGTTAATGGCCTCCATTTTTTGTGTGTTTTTACATTAAAATTATCGTTTAAATTTCGATTATTCATGTATTTTTTTTATTTATGTCAATTTATTTCGTTCTGAATATAAGCATCAATGTTTTATTTATTCTAAATAAATTATATTTAAAAAGGGCGAAGGGGAGGGGATTCTACTATGCACAAAAGGAGATCTGTAAGCTCAAAACGGTAGAGTGCTCGATACCATTCGCAATGAGTGGAGCGAGAGGTTGGTGGTTCGAATCCATCCAGATCTACTCTGAATTTGGTTTTAGGGAGGAGGCCATTTCTCAATCTATACAATTAAAATTATTAATTAATTAAATGTCAATTTGATTATAAAAATGATGAAAATGCACTTTCGTATTTGCTTTCTAAAAAACTCGCATTTCTTTCTCCTCCTTGTTGCATGCATTCTTCAGCAATCAAATGATTCAAATCTCTTTGCTTTTTTCTTTCCTTTTGATAATTGATAATCTGATGTTATTTATGGACATTTGTGTACGTGATTTGTATGTTTAGACTTTAGAGGGACTAAATTAGATTCTTCACTTATCAATGCTTTGGTCGAAAGATGAAGACCGAAGATACATACATTCTATTTTTCCTACGGTGAATGTATAATTACACTCGAGGATGCTAGTTTACGACTCAGTTTATCGGTCAATGGGGAAATCGTTATAGGGCCAGTGATTACTGTCAATTAGAGTGCAACATGCAAGCAACTACTAGGGAAGGTGCCAAACAAGTTTAGGGGTAGTCGGATCGAGATGAGATGGTTGGAGGACAACTTCAAAACTATTGTGGCTTCCGGGTTTAAAGATTTATTTCTCTCTCACTTTGAAAGAGACATAGTCAAAATTCTAAGTTGTGTTTGGGTCCACGATGATGTTGTTGAGTAGGTAACCTATAAATTTTACTTGTCGTGTGAGTATGGTGATTATACCGTCTCAGGTTTAAGTGTAACTAAGGCTTCAAGTTTACAAAGGTTATGCTATAAAAGGATGAAGCATAACCTCTGTTGTAGTTGATGGTGGTTTTGCAGTCATGACAATTGAGTTTTTTTCTCGTTAGAGAAAGATGCTTTATAAAACCCATACACAAGTTCGAGGAAGAAAATCACAGAGGTCTTCCAGTATAATCAAGTAATTTGTTTTATCCATCTACACCAAAGGGCAAAGATAGTGACCTTGTTACTAAAATCTGCTACACGCCAATTTTTTCATAGGTTATAGTAATAAGGTTACCGCTTTTGGTGGAGATGGGTAAAATAAATTACTTGATTATATTAAAACACCACTGCATTTTTCTTATTCGTAGTTATGTATGAGTTTTATAAAGCATCCTCTTCTAATGAGAAAAACTCATTGTCGTGCTTGCATAACCACTATCAACAATGGCCCCATTTATGCTCCATCTCTTGACAGCATAACCTTTGTAAACCTGAAGCCCTAGTTAAACTTCAACCCGAGATCGTATAATCATCGCCAACTGGGACCTTGAGTTGCAATGTAGTCTAGCTTCCTAGGTGATGGCTCCATACTCATATGGCAGATGAAATTTGTAAGTCATTTAGCTCTACAGCACCACTGTAAATTCAAACACCCCTTAAAACTATAACCATGTTTATCTCAAATATAAACAAAAATAAATATACAAATTTTTAATTTCTAATCATAAGAAAAAAATACCAAAGCGTTTTCACTGCCACATTAGTGAAAACGTGCTTTCCTTTTTCTCTCCAAAAATATAATAGAACAATAAATTTAATAAAAAAAATGGCATAATTTCTCTCTCTCTCTCTTCAGCATATTTCTACAATTCTACCAAAAACTAATAATAACTCACTCACATCTTTAAGAAAAGATTACACTTTTCCTTCTTTTCCTTAAATGGGGTTAAATAATGTAATTCCTTTTATAGTATCAAATACCGACACTTTATATATTATTAATGTATATAAGTTTGTGTGTATATATATATATATGCTTGCTTCAAAATTAAAAATATTTTAGAATAAAAAATAACAATTTGGTTGGTTAACTTGGCATAACTTTTAGAAATTTTATTTTTAAAGAGTTTTTTATAATTATTAGAATTATAATGTTTATTTGTGATTTATTTGTATTTTAATAATTTTAAAAAAATAAATTATTTGATAATATAGTATATAAGATAAAAGAGAATCATGCCAGCAATGAAAGGTTGATGACCACTTTGCTTCAAAAAAAAAAAAAAGTGGAAATCAAATTGAATAAATATGTAAAGATGAGTCACTAATTTATTTTTGCCCAACAATTAGTGGCTAGATTTACTATTATCCCTTGTACAAAAAGCACTAAAATAAACATTTAATGACACAATTTTAACGGAAAAATTATTTTACTCTTTCACTAAAAAAGTGACCAAAATGTAATATGAGATATATTGCATGTATCCAGTACTATTACCATCATTGAACTAAAATGAAAATGGCTTAAGATATCACGTGAGTTTAACCTTTTCTTTTTTTTTCTAATGGGGTATTATTTTATTATTTTCTAATTTTTATCTATATTTGACAAAAGTTATATATTTTGGTACTCAAAAGTAACTTTTAGCATTTAATTCAGTTTTAATTGATTTGATAAAAATAATTACTAATATTATTAGCTAATTATGAATTATTATCGAATCAATTACAAAACTTAAATTAAACACTAAAAAGTTAATAATATTATATTCAAGTATCACAATTTATAACTTTTATCAAATGTGAAAACCACATTAGATAAAAATACTTAACGACAAATTTGGTCACTAAAGTTTACATGTTTTGTCAAAATGACCCTAATTGTATTTTTGAGCCTTTTTGAGCCATCAACCTTTGTTCCTTTTTTTCAATTTACTTTTTTTAACATATTTGATAAAAGTATCATCAAAAAAGTTAACAGAGATTATGTGAAATTTAATGAGATGTAATTTATTATTTAGGTAACCCAATGAGATAATTACATGTGGAAAATAATAAGATAAATAAATCATAAATGAAATTAAAAACGACTCTTCTGCTCAGAAACGAAATGTTTCAGATGCTCCTGGAAATTCTTGCTTCCATTTAACCATTTGTATCTATATGTCTGAGAAATCAAAATAAGAGGATCAAACCATTTCTTCTGACTCTTTTTCAAATTCGATAAATGTTGGTTGATTGTATATTTCATTATAGTTGTATGATTCAAAGTATCATTTCCTATTTGATCCCTTTGAATTTCATAGTCGAAGTTGTGATCGGATCGATTCTTTTTAATGAATCGATTCAATACATTTCTTATGTACCTATAGGTGCTATATTAGATTTGAATAAGATTTCAGATCAATCTATCTTGATTGACTGCCTTACTTATGTTGTTGCTAGCAAATACCAATATTTTTGGTTTTGGATCTTCCAAATCATTCCCGCAGGAGCTCCGAACCCATTTTTTTCTGATCCTTAGATAAAAAGATTCATTTTCTTCATAAAAATAAGAGGTATAGCCGATAAAGATTTCTTTTTTCGATTCATCCTTGGAGTTTAATTTCATTTATGATTTATTTATTTTATTATTTTCCACATGTAATTATCTTATTGGGTTACTTAAATAATACATTACATCTCATTAAAAATATTCCACATATGAAATTTCACATAATCTCCGTTAACTTTTTTAACAGTTTGTTAAAAAAGCAAATTGAAAAAAGAAATAAAGGTTGATGGCTAAAAAAGGCTCAAAAATAAAATTAGAGTCATTTTGACAAAACATATAAACGTTAATGGCTAAATTTATCTTTAAACCGGTAAAAAATAAAAGAGATATCGCATCAAATTATGTATTAAGGTAATGAAAATTTGTTCCAAAAAAGTAAAATCATCTAAATGTGGGCCGCCTAACCCTTGCTTTAGGAAAAGGAGAACTGAATTGGGCCGAACATTGAAGGAAATTTGTCGCTTAATCCTTGATTGTTTTCGTTCATTGGTTCCGACCACCCCGGGTCCATGACTGTTTTGCACTTATGGAACACGACTTGGCAGCTTGTAATTGGAGTTTTGTGAGTACTAAGAAGCGCGGGGCCACAGGACAACGCATCAGGCTGGTGTTGGATGCATGGTTGATGAGAAACGGTGTCGTAATTATATTCATTCTCAGGAGTAAAACTACAATAATTTGAGAACAGACCGGAAACGATCCGCAAAAATGGTGCACAGCGCCTATGATTCCTTCCAGCTCATCACCGATTGTCCCACTAAGATCGACGCCATCGAATCCTACGGCTCGAAGCTGCTGCTGGGCTGCTCCGATGGTTCTCTTCGAATCTACGTTTCTGATTCCTCCGGCGCTGACCGATCTCCACCGTCCGACCCGCACGCGTTGCGGAAGGAACCTTACGCGCTGGAGAGAACCGTTGCAGGGTTTTCAAAGAAGCCTCTGATTTCAATGGAAGTACTGGAATCGAGAGAGCTACTGTTATCACTCTCTGAATCGATCGCGTTTCATCGGCTCCCCAATTTAGAGACCATTGCTGTGATCACCAAAGCTAAAGGCGCTAATGTCTACTCTTGGGATGACCGTAGAGGTTTTCTTTGCTTTGCTAGGCAAAAGAGAGTCTGTATTTTCAGGCACGACGGTAAATTCTTTGAATTTCTCCTGTTTTCTCTTTTTTAGTTACAAATGAATTAATGTTTCAACTCTTTTAATTTTTTAGTTTTTCAATTTATTTTTTCTATTAAAAAGGAAGGGAATAAAATCCAATGGTGTTTTTGAATGAAAATTGAAAAGCAAATAACAATTATTTTTTAAATGTATTATTTCTGTAAAACGAATGCATGCTTTTACTATAATCTAGACTAATTTATTACAATTAGTGTGGCATTTGAATAATTTGCTTATTTTTAGTTAATTAGGGTTTTGCTATTTAACAACTTTTTGATTAATCAAAAAGCAAACAGCAATCAAACTAGCCTTATTGATGTGATCTCTTGATTCAGATTTGGTAAATTTGTTTTGTATTGTTGGAATTAATGGTTATTGCCTGCTGACTGTTGAATGAAATTGATACGAAAGTTAATGTGCAGGAGGACGAGGGTTCGTGGAGGTGAAAGATTTTGGTGTACCAGATACTGTAAAGTCAATGTCATGGTGTGGTGAGAACATATGTGTAGGTATTAGAAGGGAATACATGATATTAAATGCCACAAATGGTGCGTTGTCAGAGGTGTTTTCTTCGGGGAAGATAGCACCACCTTTGGTCGTTGCTCTTCCCTCTGGGGAACTTATTCTTGGGAAGGTAACAACTTAGTTTCATGATTTGTTTTAAACATTATGGATGTTTTAGCTAGCGAAGAGTAATATCAAGTGTGGTTCCTGCTGTCACTTAGGAAAATATTGGTGTCTTTGTGGATCAAAATGGAAAGCTTCTTCAAGCTGATAGGATATGTTGGTCAGAAGCTCCTACTGTTGTTGTCATTCAGAAACCATATGCTATCGCTCTATTTCCTAGGCGTGTTGAGGTGGGTGTTACTAAATGCTAAAAGAAAGGGGTTTTTTGCTTGTCTTAATATTTAAGCACTTTCACTTATTTATGCTTTGCAGATTCGCTCTCTTCGAGTTCCTTATCCATTGATACAGACAATTGTACTCCCCGGTGCTCGTCGTCTTACAAAAAGTAACAATGCCGTTGTTGTAGCCTTAGAAAAATCTGTTTATGGACTCTTTCCTGTTCCTCTTGGTGCACAGGTATTCCTATTTCCTAGTATACTTAAGAAGTTTATTGTTCTCTTATGGATCTTGATCCTTTTTCTTTATGCTTTAACATCACAGTTTGCCCTTATTTGAAGTGCTTTGATTATTGCATTAAAAGGTTCCAACTTGCATTGCAGATTGTCCAATTAACAGCATCTGGAAATTTTGAAGAAGCACTGGCCTTGTGTAAGCTGCTTCCACCTGAAGATGCAAGTCTTAGAGCTGCAAAGGAGGGCTCAATTCATATAAGGTGGATTTTTCCTCATTAGCAGTTATTGTTATGTGCGGTTATATCAAGTTGAATAAGAAATAGTGAATTATTCGCAAAGCTTATATTATCTTTAAAACCACATCATCATTGTAGTGCACATGGTCACACCTTTATTTTCTCAAGAAATCATAACAAAATACTGCATAAGAAACGTCTGTTTCTTACTTGAAAACTGTATTTTCCCTGGCATATGATCATAATTCAACTGGTTATTCAGGCTTATTGTATGTTCCTCAAGTGATACATTCTGATTAAATGTTCATGTTTGGCAGATACGCTCATTATCTTTTTGACAATGGGTGCTATGAGGAAGCAATGGAGCACTTTTTGGCATCTCAAGTGGATATTACTTATGTTCTTTCTTTGTATCAGTCCATTGTTCTTCCCAAAACAACTGCAGTTCCAGAGCCCGAGAAGCTGGTGGACCTTTCTCTGGACGCTCCACAACTTTCACGAGGTTCATCTGGAATGTCAGATGATCTGGAAACCTTCCTTCCACAACTATCGGAGTCTGATGAGAATTCTGCACTTGAGTTCAAGAAAATGAGCCATAATACTCTTATGGCTCTTATTAAGTTCCTACAGAAGAAGAGATACATTATTGTAGAGAAGGCTGCTGCTGAGGGAACTGAAGAGGTAGTTTTAGATGCTGTTGGGGATAGTTTTACATCGTCAAGGTTTAAGAAATCAAATAAGGTGATGCTAGTTCCACTTTTTGTAAATGACACTATGTTTTTGTTACTGCGAAGCTTATTTTGTGATTCTATGTCAATTCATACATTAGAATTTGGATTTATGCAGAAGTGCAAATTCTTTTGACAAAAACCAACTAAAGTATTTGCAACTTCAATCATGATACGTTGATAAAAGAATCTTGCAATGATTTTCTGTTAATGTCCAATATCTTTTTCCTCCAAAATTGCAGAATATTTATATCTATTATATAAATTGATGATCTAACACTATGTTTTATCTCTTAGGGGCGTGGTAATGTTCCAATTAACTCAGCTGCTAGGGAGATGGCAGCTATACTGGATACAGCCCTCCTCCAAGCTCTGCTTCTTACTGGACAATCCTCAGCAGCTGTTGAATTGCTGAAAGGTCTTAACTATTGTGATGCAAAAATATGTGAGGAGATCCTTCATAAAGGGCATCATTATGCAGCTCTTTTAGAACTTTACAGAAGCAACTCCATGCATCGGGAGGCTCTAACACTTCTACATCAATTAGTAGAAGAGTCAAAATCAAACCAATTGCAGGCTGAACCCATCCAAAAGTTCAGTCCTGAGTCAATTATTGAATACCTCAAGGTCAGATTATCAGTTAGTAGGAAACTTGCTCTTATTATGTGTTGGGTTGGATGTGGTGGATAAAAGGAAACATAAAAGGACTAATATGAGAAGATAATGTTAATTTTGTTATGGCTTGATTTCTGGACCATATTCTGTTAGCACCATATATATAATTGCTTTTATTTGATGCAATATTTATTCCATGGTCAGAAGAACATGCTGTAATAAAATTTCTATATGCTGAGTACTTTGTCTTGTTTATTTGCAGCCTCTTTGTGGCACTGATCCCATGCTTGTACTTGAGTTCTCAATGCTTGTTCTTGAAAGCTGTCCAACACAAACCATTGAGCTTTTTTTGTCTGGAAATATTCCAGCAGACTTGGTCAACTCTTACTTGAAGCAGCATGCTCCAAACATGCAGGGCAGGTACTTGGAGCTTATGCTTGCCATGAATGAAAATGGGATCTCAGGGAATCTGCAAAATGAAATGGTAAAACACTTTTTGTTTGTTATGAAACTAACTTATTTCAATTATGTTCAAAGCCACTGGAGTTCTCATTGTTGCCATTTGCATTGGTGATAGTTCAGCTAATATTACTAGTAATGACTAATGTAGGTACAAATCTATCTCTCTGAAGTACTTGAATGGTATTCAGAACTAAGTGCTCAACAGATATGGGATGAGAAGGCTTATTCTCCAACCAGGAAGAAACTATTGTCTGCATTGGAAAGCATCTCAGGATACAGTCCTGAGGCTTTGTTGAAACGTCTTCCTCCAGATGCTCTATTTGAAGAGCGTGCGATTCTGTTGGGAAAAATGAACCAACATGAGCTTGCTCTATCACTATATGTTCATAAGGTAGTTTATGGCTTTGGTTCATTTGGTTTCCTTCTTAAGAAAGATGGCTAATATAAAAAGCTAAAAGGTGTTGAATATTTGATTGATCTAAGGTTACTGCAACTTATTTTTGTTAAAACAGTTGCATAGGTATTAGTTCATTGATACCCCAACTCCCCCAATTTTTTTTTTTAAATTACTTGTTCTTCATTGCTAATATGCTCCTAGTAAATTGATTTCTCTTGATCTTGATAGCTTAATGTACCTGAACTGGCACTGGCCTATTGCGATCGGGTTTATGAGTCATCTGTTCATCAACCACCAGCAAAATCTTCTGGCAATATATACCTCACTCTGTTACAGATATATCTGAATCCTCAAAAGACAACCAAGAACTTTGAAAAGAGAATTACAAATTTAGTATCATCCCCAAACGTAAGCATCCCGAAGATTAGTTCAGCAACTTCATTTAAAGGTAAAGGGGGACGAAAGAAAATTGCCTCAATAGAAGGTGCAGAAGATATGCGTATTAGTCCCAGTAACACTGATAGTAGTAGGAGTGATGGTGATGCTGATGCTGAAGAATCTAATGAGGAAGGAGCTTCTTCTATCATGCTTGATCAGGTACTTGATCTTTTGAGCCGAAGGTGGGATAGAATCAATGGAGCTCAGGCACTTAGACTGTTACCCAGGGAGACTAAACTACAGGTATGTCCTAAAATCTTGAGTCGATTACAATGCGCCCGATGCAGTTGCCTCTTAGATATTTAAGTTGTTAGTTTCCATCAAGTGCATCACTAGATCAATTATAAACTCTTTCTTAGGATACTTGTCTTCTGCCTGCAGAACTTGCTTCCATTTCTTGGACCTCTTCTGAAAAAATCCAGTGAAGCATACAGGAACTTCTCTGTTATCAAGAGCTTGAGGCAGAGTGAAAACCTACAGGTACGTAAATTGTTTAAGTGCATATAATAACTTGTATACTATACATTGTTATGAATATTGTGGGCTCCTTGGAAAGTACTCTCTTCTTTATTTTCTTTCATTCAAGCATCTATCTGAAGTCGTATTTGAAACAGATGAAGGATGAACTCTACAACCAACGAAAAGCTGTAGTGAAGATATCGAGTGACAGTATGTGCTCTCTCTGCAACAAGAAACTGGGAACAAGTGTATTTGCCGTTTATCCAAATGGGACAACACTGGTCCACTTTGTTTGTTTTAGAGATTCACAAAGTATGAAAGCAGTATCCAAAGTCTCACAACTAAGGAAGCGATGATTTTGAGTCTCTCCATACAGTGGTATGTATTGCTATTATTTATGACAAGATGGCACTCAAATGCCCAGAATCAGTTTTGGAGGCATTTATTATTTCTAAGAGTTTTTAACTTGTGAATGGTGAAAGAAAGCAATGCTTCAAGTGTGACTAGGCCACCAGCAACAGGAAAGGGAGCATGGCTGTCATTTGTGTGAATGTAGATTCTAGGATACTTTTTTTTCCTCTTTCCCTATTGTTTCAAACTCCCGATGGATGATCAACATGGGTTTTGGTACTTTTTGCTGTAAGCACAATCACAGTATATTGGGTTTGGTGTAAAATGCTGTTCATTAGATTTCAATTTTATCGCTCTCAGTCCAGTTTAAAAGTTCTAACACTGATGCTGGCGAGTAACTGTTGTACCGGAGGCAGTAAGCAACCAGTCAAGTATTTGAACTCTGAAATGAAACAACAGAACAGAAATGCGTAAGAAATCGAACTTATTTATCAACTTCACTAATCATAACCTTGTCGGCAATCTTTTGGTCAATTCAAACTCCTTTTAACATTTTAGCTTTTTCCCAAGGAAGACATAAACAACTACTCCAAGTCTAGATCCCTCCTTCGGAGGTTCAGTGTGTATGGTTTCGACATCAAAAAACTTGTTCGCTTTCTTGAAAAATACAGATTCCTTTTTCCACCTTCTCGAGTGAGCCATAATGAAAGCCATCTTTTCACATCCGTTCAACAGAAAACGTAGCGTTTCGATCAACGGCTCGAACAAATGAGCATGATAAACCACGTCGGAGGCCAAAACAATATCAAATTCCCGCCCAATAACCTTCACGTCATCATCCTCTCCCCACCTCAATGGAGCCACGTTGACGGTCCCACCTTTTCGAGCTACTACGTCAGCGTTCGCTTCAACGTTGAATTGAAGGTTGGGGACGACTTGTGGCAAGTCTGTCACCGTCACATTAGCTCCGAACATGACGGCTGCGGAAATTCCGACGAGCCCAGTACCGGACCCTAGCTCAAGGATTTTCAGTTTCCGATCATCATTACCTCCACTGGTGAACAAATCGGTTAGGAGGTTTTTGTTGGGGTAACGGCGGTGGTTTTCAAGGAGCATAACAAGCGTCGTAGCGGCTGGCCAAAGCTGGAAAGAAATCCCTTCCGAAGGAAGCTGCCTAATCACCACCGTTGACTCGATCGAACGGATACAATGTTGTTGCGTCACTGCACCGTCACCTAGCATGGTAAGGCTTTTCCCTTCATCTTCTTCATCAGGCAAGATCATTTCAGGGGGATTTATATAGTCTTCATCGTCTTCTTGTGTAGCCATTTCTTTTGAACTCCGTTGCTTTAGCGCGCCAATGTCACAGAGTTCTTCCCTCCATTTTCAAAGCTAGTTTGCTTATTAGGGCTCGTCCAGGGCAAAGGCTACGACTGGATTTATTATATTATTTAAGTTAAAATACGTTATAAATCTCTATATTTTTCGTAAAATTTTAAATATAGTTCTTTTAATTTTATTTGTAAGAATTTAACTTATTTTATTTTTAGAATTCAAAATTTAGGTTTAAATATTAACATTATTAAATTTGTTGTATAATATTTTGAAATAAAATAAATTACTTGATAGCATGAAACTAAAAAATGACGTAATAAACTTGAATTTAACAAAAATATTTATCAATGTTTGAATTATACTTACATTTTTAATTTAAAAAGTAATAAGTCTAAATTGTAATTTTATGAAAATTATAGACTTTTTTCTTTGTCGAGAAAACTATAAAGATTTAGCGTGTTTGGATGAAGAATTTGTAAAATGAATTTCATTTGTATCAAGTTTTTCAAATTTCTAAAATATATTGAAAATTTTCAAAATTTTGAGTAATTTCAAAAGGAAATTTTATAGCTCAATTTTTTAAAAATTTCACTTAAATAGGTGATTTTAATAATTCTCTCTAATTTCATTTGATTTAATGCATATGATCCAACTGTAAGATAAAAACTTAAACTAAAAAATTTATTTTACTTCATTATAATATATATTTTAAATTTTATTACATTAAAACTATTTATAAAATTTTACAAATATAACAATATTTAGATTGAATGTTTTTATATCATTTATTTTTAATATAATTATTCTTTTTATAATTATTTTAAATTTATAAAATTCCATTAACCTAATTTTTTTTCTAAATTAATTATTTATCCAAATAAAATAATTAAAAATTTTAAAACGTCAAAATTCTTCATTTAAGCATACCGTTAGAGAATATATTAACGTATTATTTATTTGTCAATTTCTTAATTTATGTAGTTACGTTATTACTCTGTTGCTTACGGGCAATTTACTAAAAAAAGTCTTTTTATTTCGTTATTTATCAAAATGGCTTGATTTTTTGATTATTTATCGGAAAGGACCATTTTCCACATCAAGTAAACCACATCAACAAGAATTGTGGATGTGTCAGCAAAACGCTCCCCTAGCGCTTTGTGCTGACGTGGACAACACGCTCCCCAAGAGAAGTGTTTTGCCCCCTTTTTTTAGGATTAGGGTTTTTTATTGTTTTAGGGTTAGGGTTTAGTAGTTTAGGGTTTTACTGTTTTTTAAGGAAAAAATTAATTTAATTAGAGTTGAGGGTTAATTAATTAAATTAACTATGAAATTAAAAAAATAATTAAATTAGGGATTATGATTTTTTAGGGTTAGAGTTTTTTATTGTTTTAAGGTTAGGGTTTAATAGTTTAGGGTTTTTAGAGTTTAGGGTTTTAGTGTATAATACCCCGAAAATTTTTACAGTAAAATATTATCCGTGATATAGTAAAATAAGGAAATAAAGTGACAAAAAGGGAATTTTTGAATGATGTCAATATTGAGAAGTATATTATGATATATTAATTCAAGAAAGGACTAAATTGCAAAGATGAGAAAAGTCTTGTTGCACAAGAGTAAATACTTAAAAATTAAGGGGTTGAAGTGTAAATATAAAAAAGTTGAAGGACTAATAGTGCAAATATTTTAAGGGTGGAATGATCTAGAAACCAAGAAAAATTGATGAATTAGGACCAAATTGAATAGGTAAAAAAATTATGAGGGACTAAATTGCAATTTTACCAAATTAAGTGATGACTCAAGGATGGAATTCTAAAAGATCATGAAGGGAAAAATGGTCAATTAGTAAGAGAGAGAATTCTAGAATGTAATGATTATGTTGATGATATTTTAAATTAATTAATTAGATAAATATTATTTTATTAATATTTTATGAGATGTTTATTATTATTATATTATTATTTATTTAGTATAAAAGGAAGGAAAGATGAAGAATTATCAACACATTTCCTTTCCCATGCAAACTAACGTAAGATAAGAAGAAGAAAAGAAGTTTGCTTTCTTTACAATTTAGTCCTTCCACCAAAAATTCATTATTTTCACCTAAAAATTGAAAGAATTTTCATAGCCATCAAGAGAGAAAGATAGCAAGGAGATGATGGGGAGCAAGAATATCAAGTTGGATTCAAGAAATTGAAGCTGGAGGAGAGAGAAAAATCAAGTTAAAGATTGAAGTCAATAAGAAAATGTAAGTACATCAAGATTTCAATATGTTTTTAAGTTTGTTATTATTGATAAAGCATGGAAATAATGTTATAGTAGAGTTTTCTTACATAAGGTCCTATGTTATTGATATGTTAGTGAAGAAAAAATAAGAGAAAGTGATGAGAAATGGTGTAGAAAAAGAAAATAAGGATGTTATAACATGGTAATTAATATCTTGTACTAAAACAGTTTTAGACAGCAGCAGTAGTCTAACTTTGAAAAATCATCAAAAATTGTAGAAATCAAATTATAGGATGAATAAAATATGAAATTAAAGCTTATTAAGTCTAGATTCTTATAGAAGAAATTATGTAAGCAATGGAATTCTAAATCATGAGATATTATGAATTTTGTGAGACAAGGTCAGAATGATTTCGGGTTCCCCTGTTCTGAATTTGTAAAATCATAAAAAAAATTGGATAAAAATAATTAGGGGCTTAAATTTATATGTTTAGAATCCTGAATGAGTCTATTTTCAATAGAAACAAATATTAACATCATCCTAATTCTGTACAAGGAGATAATTAATTTTTAGTGAAGAAGGGTTACAACTATCAGACAACAGAATAGGGGTAACTTTAAAGAATAAACTGTACTTATTGACTAAACCAAAAATTCTGAAAATTTTATGGTAAGAATATATATGAGTCTAGTTTCATGGAAAATTATCGGATCTTAATTTGGAGTCCTATAGCTCCAGATATAAATAATTTAGTGACTATGACACATATGGACAGCTTGAATATTCATAAAAGTAAATAATAAAGATTATAGATAATGTTACTTACAAGTGTGCTACATACATCAAGGATGTGGAATGGAGAGGAGGAGGAGGAAAACATATATGAATATTCATTAAGCATGGCTAATTTGCATATTTTAGGCTTAGGGACTAAATTGAATAAAAGTAAAACTTTATGGGTAATTTTGTAAAAATGTCAGAAACGACCAAATTGCATGAAATGGATTATTTTATTATTTAAATTACAAAATTGAATGAAATTATGGAAAACATGTTTCAGGGATTAAATTGAAAAGTGTTAAAATTATGGAAAATTCTGATATTTTATAGAATTCATGGACTGTTATCAATATATATGAGAATAATAGCTAGAAATAAGGATTAAATTGCAAGAATTTTATTTTCCTGACCCTAAGGACGAAATCATCATTAATTAAAAGTTTAGGGGCAAAATGGTAATTTTGCCTAGAGCATTAATTAAATGCATTAGAAGATGAAATGAATGAAAATGATGATCAAATTTATTTATAAAGATCCGGACGACTCAAATATGAGACTTGATCATGGAAAAGAAAAGATATCGGATTAATGAAATTGTAAACACAAACAAGCAATGAGGTAAGTTTGTGTAACTTGAATTGTATTTTAAATACTTGAAATATGTGATGAAAATATGATTTGAATGTTCAATTCATGATATTTGATGAAATATTGATAATACTCGATATAAATTGAAAATAAATCCCAGTTGAATGAAAGGAAAATTCGATGGATCTTTGAAAAGGAATTGACGGTAAAAAGGATCTAGCCCGGACGGGTGATCCTATTCTGATATAGCCCTCCCGAAGAATACGTGTAAAATGGATTTAACTCGAACAGTAATCCAAATTAGGTCTCAATTTAGCTTGACCGTAATTCGATCCAAGCTCATTAGAGTAATTGTCGCTTGGGGATTTAGCCCGAACGGGTAATCCGAATTAGGTCTCAATTTAGCTTGGACCGTAATTCGGATCCAAGCTCATTAGAGTAATTGTCGTTGCAGTCCGAACGGGTAATCCGAATTAGGGTCTCAATTTAGCTTGACTGTAATTCAGATCCAAGCTCATTAGAGTAATTGTCGCTGCGAGATTTAGCTCGGACCGGTAATCCCGACAATACTCTATGAGTTTATATTACTGTGATTTAGCCTGACCGG
Organism: Gossypium arboreum; assembly: GCF_025698485.1. Lineage (NCBI taxonomy): Eukaryota > Viridiplantae > Streptophyta > Magnoliopsida > Malvales > Malvaceae > Gossypium > Gossypium arboreum. Next base: position 27,402,243 of record NC_069080.1, on the reverse strand, counting down.
TAATCCCATCGTAAGGATGAGGTTCATGGAGTGTGCTCTCGATATGAAATGTGTAAGACCATGGTTGAAAGATACCATGGCAACTCGATATGAATGTGTAAGACCATGGTTGAAAGATACCATGGCAACGTGATATGAACGAACAAGACCATGGTTGAAAGATACCATGGCAACATGACAGAAAATGAGTAAGACCATAGTTGAAAGACACTATGGCATCATGTCAAAGATAAATGAGACCGTGGATGGGAGACGCCTAACATCTCATGAACAATTGATATTCGTGTAATATGTATCGATGACGAATGGTTATATGAAATAATTATGAAGATAGATAAACGAAATAAGTATAAGTACATGGAATATAATTTATGTTAAGTTTGATATAAGCTATTACCTAATAAATATACATAAAATATATGGAAATGATGGAGCATGAAATATTAATATAATGAAATGAATGATATATGCTTATGAAGAAACGGTAAGAGCATGATATGTTTCATAACATGTACATATATGATTAGCTTTGATATGTTGATACAAGGAAATTATGTAAGTTGAGACTATTATTAAACTCAAGTGCGATATGTCGAGAAAATAGATATATCAATGTTGAATTTATATGAGATATGTGCAAGTATACTAACAATGTTGCTGTTTGATGCTTATACAAGTGTCAAACTGTTGATTGAATGATAATATATTTATTTTTATGATGCATTGAATCGGTAAGTATTTAAAATTTTTTTTAGTGATCTGTAAATGGTAGTAATGCTCCGAAACCCTGTTCTGGCAGCGAATACGGCTTAGGGGTGTTATATAGTGTTTTTGAAAGAAGTCAATTAAATTAGGGTTTAGGGTTTTTGATTGTTTCATGGTTAGGGTTTAATGGTTTAAGGTTTTTAGGGTTTAAAGTTTTAGTATTTTTAAGAAAAAAATAAATTTAATTAGAGTTGAGGATTAATTAATTAAATTAACTATGAAATTAAAAAAATAAATTAAATTAGGGTTTAGGGTTTTTTAGAGTTTATTAATTAAATTAACTATTAATTACAAAAAAAAGCTCCCACGTGGACACTCTTTTGCTATAGTAGTATCTGAAAAAATAATTTTGAGAAGATGTTTCTGAACAAATAGTGTCAAAAACACTTCAAGAAGGATGCAGTGTTAGCAAAATTACGGAAAAAAGCTCCCACGTGGACGTTCTTTTGCTACAGTAGTATCTGAAAAAATAAATTTGAGAAGATGTTTCTGAACAAATAGTGTCAAAAACACTTCAAGAAGGATGCACTGTCAGCAAAATTATGGAAACAAACTCCCACGTAGACGCTCTTTTGCTACAGTAGTATCTGAAAAAGCCTTAGACTATAAATGAGCTAAATTTCATTCTCAGGTTGCCTAAATTACAGCAAGAGAAATTGAGGCTAAAGTAAAATAGAAATTGAAGATGAGTGAACATATTAGTGTTGTTATTTACTATGATGGCGAGGTCCGTGACACCGAAAACGGCGTTGTTTTTTTATTGGAGAGCACAACGAGACTGGTTTTTAACCAGAACATAGATTTGACAGAACTTCGTAAAAGAATTAGGCGTAAAATCTTCGAAGCGACGTCAAAGGTCTTTGTAGCTTGGAGGCAATGGTGCAGACTTATCTTGCTAGTGGATCACCTTATCTTGAGTTATATGTACAATTTTCATCGCCAAGTGATGCATTTACGACTTCAACATCTAATGCTGTTCGAAAGGAATACACGACTCCTGCCCGACACTTTGTTACTGGGTGGCAAAATACGGAAGCGCCCGTGTTTGGTAGCAGTATGGAATACACAACCCCTGCACGACACTTCGTTGGTATATGGGACATGCACCTCGGTGGGTCGATGTTTGATACTAGAAATACATACTAGGAAATGACGTTAACTTCTGGTGGTTGACAATCCGCATTAGATTGGGGACGTTATGAAACATCCAGAAAAAAGGGATGATGTACTCCCTACAACATCCACCGACGAGGGGACCTCGTTCGTTGTAGATGATGGTGGGTCGAATAATGAGTCCGATGTGGATCCACTTTGAGAGCCCCGCCCCGATGGTGTAGAAGTTGGATTATTTTCTGAACCGGAGCGTGTTCCAACCATACTTGAAGATGTTAAAGGAGGTTCAGATGAAGAAGAAGAAGATCCACGATTCAGAGCGTACCCGCCTTCAGCCCACATGCATAATGTCGATCTATCTCAAGATGATGCGTTAGAGTTTCCAGATCTACCACACAGAAGGTGTGACCGTACAAGTTCATTATTGGATTTGGGTGAAATTAAAGTTGGTAGGGAGTTTTCCAATAAGGATAGTTTTCTTGCTGCATTGAAACAACATAGCATCATGAATGGGGTTAACTACAACGTGGTTAAATCCAAATCTGATAAGTTTGAGGCCAAGTGTGCAGTGCAAGACGGTATATGTTCATGGAAAATCATGGCCTCATTAAGGAAAAGGACAGGCTTGTGGGAGATAAAAAAGTACAAAGGTCCACATACATATGTTAGCGGTAAAGTATCATCAAGTGTTTAGGGTTTTTGAATAAAACTGTTATTACATAATGTTGCATTATTTAACATACTTCGTTGACAGGTGTTTCACATGATCATCTTAAGATGGATTCAGATATGTTAGCTAGCTTAATACTACCGACGCTAAAGGCAGATCCGAAGACTTCAGTGCTGGTCTTAATTGCCAATATTCGTAGCCAATTAAAGTACACGCCTTCTTACCGCAAGGTTTGGATAGCTAAGCAGAATACATTGGAAAATATGCATGGTAGGTGGGACGTTTCATATAATGAAGAGTGGCAGTGGTGTCAGGTGATGGAGAGATATTTCCCAGGTTGCATAACATACCTTGAAATAGCACCTGCGTACTACAACGACCAATTGCTCCATGGATGCCAAATGTTCAATCGTCTATTCTAGAGCTTAAAGCAATATCGGGAAGCATTTATACACTGCAAGCCATTGGTACAAATTGATGGTACCTTTATGTATGGTAGATATACTTATTGGCTATTGCTAGCTGTGACACAAGATGACAGTGGGAGAATCATTCCAATTGTGTTTGCAATAACACCGGGAGAGTCAGCTGATGACTGAGATTTCTTTCTTTGTAGGTTAAGGAGGCATGTTTGCCCCCAACCTGATATATGCCTTATATCGGATCGGGGCACTAGAATACTAGCCGCAATTGAGTGACAAGAAAGCCAATGGCATCACACACACCATCGGTATTGCCTAAGACACGTTACGTCCAACTACTACGGGCAATATCGATCTACAATTGAACGACGGCAAGTGACCAACATGGGTATTTAATCTCTATTAATATAATTTCGTTTGTAACATTCAATTTATTTTGAATGGAAGAATGGTATGTAATTTTCCTTATCAACTTATATTGGCAGGGTATGAGATAAATAAGGACCATTTTCATGATATGATAGCGATTTTATGTTCAGTTAACGAAGAAGGCGCAAACTACCTTTGTAAAATATCTTTCGAATAGTGGACACAAGCATACGACGGCGGCCTACGATATGGTCATATGACCTCACACTTGGCTGAATACATAAATTCTGTTCTAAAAAGAACGCGTCATTTGTCGATAACAGCTATTGTACGAGAGACATTTTCGTTTAGTGGCACTATTTCCAAAGTGAGCAGCGAGTTATAAGGCCAAATGCAGGGAGGCCATGTATGGTGCGCGAAGGTATTGCGAGAGATTAACAAGGCGAAGGTACGAGCCAACACCATGTACATAGTGTGTCATGATCGCGACAACCTATGGTTTCGTGTTACGGAGTTTGATAGACCGAACCAAGGTATTATCGGTGGGCAATATCGTGTACGCTTGAGAAATAGGACATGCGAAATGAGCAGCGAGTTATAAAGGCCAAATGCAAGGAGGCCATGTATGGTACGCGAAGGTATTGCGAGAGATTAACAAGGTGAAGGTACGAGCCAACACCATGCACATAGTGTGTCACGATCGCGATAACCTATGGTTTTGTGTTACAGAGTTTGACAGACCGAACCAAGGTATTATCGGTGGGCAATATCGTGTGTTGTAGGCCAATTTTGGCCCGTTTACAAAATACCCAGGCCCATTAAACCATTTAACCCATCCTCAAACCCAAAACCTAAAATTAACCTAGCCCAACATCCAAGCCCAATCCCAAAACCCTAAACCCCCACTTGCCTCTTCCCACTCTCCCATGCTGCCTCGCCACCAAGACCACTCCCACTCTCCCATGCCGTTCGCCACCAAAGACCATCACACACCCCACCGTCCATGCCCATGCCCGAAAACAAGCAAAACAGAAGCAAGAATAGAAAATAATAATAAAGTATGTAAAAATTAGGCCATATAAAAGCCACCCAAACAACAAACGAAAAAGGGGGAGGATGTACAAAAAGTTTGTATCAAAAACAAAAGAAAAAAGAAAAGCTTAGAAGGTGAACTTCAATTTTTTTCCTCTATTATCTCAATCTTTCTATTTATCTTTGCTTTGTTTTATTTTATTTTTTTTCATTAACTTACTTTAAAACGAAAAAGAATCAATGAAGAAAAGAGTCTTACCGGATCTACCTCTGCGGGCTCCCTCTCCGCTCAAAGACGGTGAACCGCCGATTTATGATGGGTGTTGAAACCTTAATCAAGAAAGGAGGAAGAGATAAAAGGGGGGTTTGAGAGCGATTTTTCAGAAAAAATATATAAAGGTTAAATGGTTTTAAAATAAAAAATTGAAAAGTCAAAAGGAAACAGGCCACTAACTATGATTTGTATGTTTCGCTTTTAGGGATATTTGTCCCCGTCCTCAACCTCTCTAGTGCTTTGCAATTTAGTGCTTTAGTTACGTTTTTCCTATGATTTTGCAATTTGGCCACCTAATTCTCGAGGTTTTCAATTTAGCCCGTAACAAGCTAATCGCGCCTTAATGATTGGGGATATTTCGCTTTCGGTCCTCCCATGTTGCGCGATATTGCAATCTGTCCTCTCCTCCTTATTTCTTTTCAAATCGCCCCACAACTTTGTTTTTAGTTTAATTTTAGTCCTGTTTTCGTTTTGTTTTTCGCTTTTTTATCTAAATATCCTTGTTATTTTAATATTATTAATATTAAAATTATTATTATTATTATTATTATTATTATTATTATTATTATATATCCTTGTTAGATGTATACATATATATATATTACTGCTTTTAATACCTTTATTTTAATATCATTTTATTATATTTACCTTTTGGTATTGTATTACATGGTTATTATTATTATATTTATTAGTGAATGCCGCTTACCCCGTATATATTTTTAATACGATTAATAATCAATTTTTTAATATATATTATATGAATAATTTATATATAATATTATGTATATATTTTAATATTATCGCTTATATATCTCTACACTATATGATTTCTAATACTATTATTTATATATATATTTTCTTAGTACCACATTATGTATATATCATGTATATATTTATTTTACCCATATTGTATTTATTATCAATTTTAATACATTTATTTTATAATCCGTATGTATATACCTATCTTATTTGTATTATTTGTGTATGTTGCATTATTGATTTTGTATTTATTATTTTCCTATTGCTACTTATTATATTATTATTTGGTGTATATATATCTTTTACTATTATTAGTATAAATGTATTTTCCTTGTCCATAGTATTCCTAATATTATTGTATATGTTCAATTACACTATGTGTATTTGTATCTAGTATGTATATATTTAATAATATTGCATATATATGTCTATTAGGCATTATATTTTCATACATCATGTATATATGTCATATATTATATTTTTGCATATTATCTTATGTATATATTACCTTATATTATTATTACTAAATGTACTTTATATTTGTTTATGTTTGGTTTTATTTCCTTTTAAATATTATTATTGTTTTACTAATGCTTCTATATTATGTTAATATTTTTCATTTGAAAATGCCATTGTTTGCATATTTGATTTATTTCAAATTCTTATTTTATGAATATTTTTTATGTTTTAATTACTAATCGAGGCAATACACTGATTTAACGTTAAGTCGTAAATTTCATCGCTATGTTGGATGGAATTTGTCGGCTCGTGTTAAAACGTAGCTCACTTCGTTCCTCAGGTCTCCAAGCCTTTCTTATATCCTTCTCAAAAATCAAAAATTGAAAGTTCTCGTCTTTTAAATTGGATCACGATTGGAATTTAAATTGAACTAGCATTTTTTAAAATTAAGACAAAGACATGTTTAAAAGATACCAATTTTGGGCGTCATGAGGGTGCTCATACCTTCCTCGCAGAATCGACTCTCGAGCCTTACTTTTTCTCTGATTTTAACGTAGACCTAAACTCGACCTTCTTTTTAAAAAAAAATAAATTTATTAGGTGTCCGATCATACCTATAAAAAGGATCGGTGGCGACTCCCCTCTTTATTTCAGTTTTTCAGTTTATGTTTCAAAAAAAATCAAACTTCAGTTTTCAAGTTCTCAATAAATTGCCACAATTAGCGACCCCAAACCAAATTTTTTTTTACGTCGCTACAGCTGGCGACTCCACTGGGGATAGCCTTTTTGAGAGTCGTGTCTGGAATTAAACACGTTTTGTCAAAATTTTCAAATTTCCTTGTTCAAAATAAATATTTGGTCGTGATCCAAAATCTCGTTTTCAAAATACATGCATTTGTATCGTGTTGTAAATATTTCTTCTAACTTGCTTATTTGGTTGTTTTTCAGTTTTTAATTTTTATGGTTTTAATTTTGGTTTAGTTTCTTTAAGTAAAATGTAAAGGTTTATGAGTTTTTCCCCACACTCCGTGCACTTGCATTTTCGCATAACATGAGCTCTCTACCGGCTCCATCCGCTTTAAGTGAAAGTAAACGCCACGCCTTCGTGAGTTAACTCGTCCCTCATGACAAAGTAGTGAATACTTTGGGTTACATATGACTTATGCTTTCGTGAGTTAACTTGTCCCTCCACATAGGCATAAGTAAATGTAATCCCTCGAATTGAACTCGTGAGCCTGTGATGGGTTATGACCGAGGCTTCGTACTAATCTTAGCAGATGATAGTACGAGCAATTCGAGTACCTGTCTAGGACCGAGACTGCATATAATGAACCATACGAGCTATCCAGTTAGAGCCATGCCGAACCTCTGTCTGTTTATAGTCACCAAAATAAGTACACGGGGAAAGTGCCTTTTACCCTTCATTTACACTCTTTATACAAAAGATTTGGATTGGGTAGTTTAATTTGTTTCTCAAATTATATTTGTTATGTTTACTAACCAAGTTTGTTTTTATTTTTTTATTTTCATCATGCATCATAGGCATCATATTAGGAAGGTGTTGATTAAAGGTTGGTTGCCAAAAAACGGGTTTTTGATCTAGGAATCAATTACACAAATAACCGAGAAAAATGCCGTGGTTCGAGACTGGTCTCTAAAAACTCAGAGAGAAAAGGGGGATAGTCTAGTGGAAGGGTGTGTTGCCAATTTGCTCGAACATATAACTGTAAATGTTCGCCAAAATAACCTTGAGGATCTGGTTCAAATTTGGAATCAGTGGATTCGACATTAAGGGTTTTTTCACCGAGAGGTATGGAGACATAGCTCACTTGATCACCATCCGTAGATGAACAGTTGATTCAAGCCATGGTTCGATTTTGGGACAGACTTATCGGTGCTTCACCTTCAATCAAGAAGACATGACTCCAACCATAGAAGAGTATCTTTGCTTTACTCGCATCGACAATGTACAATTCGGCAAAATATATGTGAAGGAGCCTAAGCCGATGACCTTCAAGAAAAGTTAGTAAGACCGACAGACATGACTGATGCATGGGCGAAAAATGATAAAAAGAAGAATGAAACCATTTACATTCCATGGTCTTCCCTACGAGATTTGGCTGTGAACCATCCCGACATGCTGAAAAGGGTAAATCTATTCGCTTTGGCCATTTATGGTTTGGTCATTTTCCCAAAAGTTCTCGGACATCTTGAAGTTGCAGTAGTTGATTTCTTCGAGAGGTTAAAACAAGGAGTCAACCCTGTCCCAACTATCCTACCTGAGACCTTCAGGTCCCTGAGTAGTTGTCGAAGAAAAGGGGAAGGACGATTTATTGGATGCGCGCAGGTGCTCAATGTTTGGATTTTGAGTCACTTCTGGAAGGTAGAGCGCACTCCGTTCCATATGTTTTCTAAAACATTCTCCCCGCTAGAAGCTTACCTCAAGAAAGAATGGCCGAAGGAAGTCACCGAGCAACATTGGGTATCAGTTTTTCAGAATCTTCGCGCCGAGGATATAACATGGAGAGCACCTTGGATCCGTCCTTCAGTTCTACTATACAAATGTGGAAGCCAAGATTGGGTACCTTTACTCGGGTTATGGGGAGGAGTTGGATATGCTCCGCTATTAGTTCAAAGGCAATTTTCTTCGCGACAATTCTTACCCGCAACTGGAGGATTAGCACAGTTTGAGTTCGCTTTCGCGGGTGAAGGATATATGAAGAGAGTCCGAGACACTGCAAAGTCTTGGAAGGAAATTCATACCATGGAATTAGCCTTGTATACTGATACCCTTACCCCAGACTACGACAGATGGAGGAAACGACGGGTAAATAGTCAGCAAATCTCGTCAACAAACTACACTATCCAGAATCTTTTCTCGGAGGAAATACCGTCCGAGCTGGAAATAGCTAGACAAGAATTCGAACGAGAAAAAGCTAAGATGTTTAGGGACCTTAGTACCCTTCAAGAAGAAAACTATCAGCTGAAGATTGAAGTTCAGGTTGAAAAGTCCAGAACTGAAAAAGTACAAAGAAAAGCCGAGATCGTGAGAAACGACTTAAGGGAGCTTTATTTGGAAAACAAGAAATTAAGAAACACAATAAAGAATAGTGGGTTGGGCAAGTCGACAGCAGAGTGGAAGGAAGAAATTAGCAACATCAAAGGTGGAATGGAATTTTGGAAGGGAAAAGCAAAGAAAGAGGAGGAAAAGGCTGCGCGCGCTGTGACAGAGTTAAGAAGGAAGAACGCCGAGTATGAAATAGTGACTACAGAATTTACGAATAGTCAGTCTGAACATCAAGAATTAAAAAGGAAAGCACGAGATCTAGAAAATATGCTGCAATCTTGACAACAACAATTAGATAACCTCCTGAAGGCTCTAGAGGAAAAGAATGATCAGTACGATAGGGACATTCATGCGTATGAAGGAACTCTCAAAGAAAAAGAAATGCAACTCGACTTCTTGATCAATGAAATTCGCAAAGCGGCTATGCAAGTTGTTCAATTATCAGATGAAGCCGAAGTTCTCAGTTGCCAATTCCTCCGAGTCAAGATCGAGCATATCGTAGTTTTAGAGCAAGTGAAGAAACAAGGCAATGTGGCTAGGAAATTTGTGTAACCGTTGGAAAAATGGAAAATTTGTGTAATAGACTATGTTGATAAATGAAATGCCTAAATATGGGGCTATCTTGAAATCAACACCAAATTCTTGCGTGTTTACTCATAACTAACATTTATGCATCATTTATTCTTTGGACATTTATCCATTCATATACTCATTCATTCATTCATCACGTGTACATATCACCATAATCATCCACCGAAACTAAAGAACCGTATAATCCGCAGTTGCAAGATTTCAAATTTGGAACCACGCCATTCCTATAAAACGCGCCGACAAGCTAGAGTAATGGAAGCTGAATTCAATGAAAGAATTGAAAGGATGGAAAGGGCTCAAAAGGAATTACAAGAGCAACTGGCCAAATCGCAACAAGAGACGAGAGACCTAATGGTGAGATCTCGAGAAGAATCACTCGAGCAAAGAGATTAGATGGCTAAAATGATGGAGATGATGACAACTTTGGTCAAAGGAAAAATGCAGAACCCCGATGTTATGGAACCTAAGTCAAGAATTCACCACGATCAGGATCCACTCTATCCCCCGGGATTCACTCCACCGCCCGCATATACAACACAAAGAGGGTATACTCAAGGGGAACCCACAGGTTTGGAACATCGACCTATGCCACCTGCTCTACCCACTAATTTGGGGCAAGGAATATTCGCGTCAAACCCAGGGGCTAGTCCTGCTGATCCACTAGTTCCAGATCTGGATGACCCAGCAGAGGTAGCCAAGTTAAAATTGGATAACCATGACGCAAAATATAGGAGTCTAGAGGAAAGACTCAAAGCAATAGAAGGCACTGAAGTTTTCTCCGCACTAGGTGCCAAGGAACTCAGTTTGGTACCTGATCTAATTTTGCCCCCGAAGTTCAAAGTGCCTGATTTTGAGAAGTATGATGGGACAAGGTGCCCAAAAGCACATCTCATTATGTTCTGTCGAAAAATGACCGGTTATGTGAACGAGGATAAACTACTCATACATTGCTTTCAAGATAGCCTAACAGGTCGACTCTTGATGGTACAACCAACTCAAGAGAGAAAAGATTCGATCTTGGAAGGACTTGGCGTCGAGATTCATGCGGCAAAGACAAACATGTGTCGATATGGTGCGGCACGGATGACCTTGCAAATGATGGAGAAAAAGCCATCGAAACCTTCGACGAAGATCTGCAGAGATGGAGAGACGTCTCGCCCAAGTGGAACCCCACTAACAAAAACGGAGATAACCGTTCTCTTTATCAACACCTTAAAGGCGCCATTTTATGACAAATTAGTGGGAAGTGCCACGAAAGAGTTTGCGGATATTGTAATATCTGGTGAGCTCATAGAGAATGCCGTCAAGAGCGATAGAATGGAAGGCTCAGAAGGTTCAAAAAGGGCAGCACCTATGAAGAAGAAAGAACCAGAAGCCCACATGGTGGGAATGGGAAGCCGTTATGCCTCTAATCCATATCCGAACCAACCCCGACCTCGAAATTATCCACCTCCAAATTTCTATTATCCCCCTCAAAACCCTTACTACCAAGCACCACCTCCTTCTTAGCCCGTTTACACCACGAACAACCAAAGACCCATCACCTCATTCCCACAAAACACGATACCCACTCAAAGCCAACCTAGAAATAAACCAAGACCAGCAAGGCCTAATCCCTAGAGACCGCAGTTTACTCCCATCCCTGTGTCGTATGGGGAATTGTACCCAAAAATTTTGAAGAAACAGTTAATATCCCCCCATTACATGGCACCCCTTAAACCTCCATACCCAAAATGGTACGATCCAAACGCTAGTTGTACATACCATGCTGGGAATCAGGGGCATTCTACGGAGAACTGTCTTGCCTTCAAAAGGAGAGTTCAAGGACTCATTGATACGGGCATTTTGCGATTTGATGGTACTGGCAGTACAACCGGGAATCCATTCCCAAACCACACCGAAGAGAATGTGAGCGCAGTAGGAGAGGAAAATGAACGGCAAAGTAGAAGATGGGTTTTTGAAATAAGAACACCTCTGCAGAAAATCTGGGAGGTACTAGTTGAAAAAGAGTTGTTCTATCGTCTTGACGGAGTATTCGAAGGAAAAGATGCAAAAGGTCACAGTTTTTGTGAGTTCCATGGCGTTGAAGGACACGACATTCAGTCCTGCGATGAGTTCAGAGGATTGCTGCAAAGTATGATGGATAACAAGGAGATTGGGATCTTTTATAAAAGCAAGGAGGCTGATAGAGGAGAAATATGCGCTTCTGAAAATCAATCATTAGGTTTCCCATATAGCGCTGACCAACCATTAATAATTTATTATGATGCGAAGAAAGAGCCAGTGAAGCCAAAAATGATAATCGAAGTACCATCTCCTTTCCTTATAAGAACAATAAAAAGATCTGTGGAGATACGATGTTAATATTGTCACACCTGAAGTTGGAAATTCCAAAGCCATAACCGAAGATGTGGAAGAGGTAGGTCATTTTACCCGAAATAGACGGTGCTATTCTAAAGAAATTGAACCGGTAAAGAAAAGTAGTGACTCGAAGCAAAGAGAGAAAGCAGTGATGCACGAAGTCGAAGTCGAGTAAGAAATTCCACCCGTGCAAGAAACTAAAAAGCCTGTGAACGAGGAAGAAGCTCAGGAATTCTTGAAATTTATCAAGCACAGTGAGTATAGTGTGGTGGAACAATTAAGCAAACAGCCAGCACGAATCTCAGTTTTATCTCTACTCTTAAATTCAGAGCCACACCGGAACGCTTTGCTAAAGGTGTTAAATCAAGCTTACGTAGCTAACAACATATCCGTTGAGAAGCTTGATAGGTGGGATAACAATCTGAATGCGGACAATTTTATCTCTTTTAGTGATGATGAGATACCGCCAAATGGTAGAGGCTCGGTGAAAGCGCTGCATATCACGACTCGCTGCAAGGGCTACATAATACCAAACGTGCTCATCGATAATGGGTCAGCGTTAAATGTTATGCCATTGGCCACGCTTTCCAGAATACCGATGGATTTGTCCTACTTAAGACCCTGTCATTCCACGGTAAGGGCATTTTACGGGACAAGGCGAGAAGTTATGGGAAAGATTGAGATCCTCCGGAGGTGGGCCCTTACATTTATGATGTCGAGTTCCAAGTCATGGATATTACACCCTCTTATAATCGCCTTTGGGAAGACCACGGATCCATTCTGCTGAGCAGGTCCCATCATCCCTCCATCAAAAGGTGAAATTTATCATGGACGGTTGTATGGTCGGTGTCGAGGAGAAGAAGACATTGTCGCATCTGTCTCTCTGCCGATGCACCGTGCTTGGAAGTGAATAAAGACGATTAGAATGTTCCTTCCGATCCTTGAATTCGCCAATGCCACTTTTGTTGTTGAGGAAGCGAATTCGATGCCAAACTGCCGAGAAATACTAGAATGGGTGTCAAATTGACCGTAGGAAGGGAGCTCGGCGAGAAGAGGTTTAGGAGATATCTGCAAGGAATAGTCGTGGCTTTAAAGCCAATGCACCATAGGGCCCGATACGGTTTGGGGTTTCACTGACATCGCCAAAGAAAAGACAAGTGGAAAAAGATCGGAAAGAAGGATTGCAAGAACTTTGGGCCAAGAACCGAATGGGAACCAATAGAGTACCCTCCTTTGTCAAAAACATTTACATCTCATGGAATGATGTACCTGAACAAGATGGTCCACGAAACACGCTATGGTTAATTGAAAAGGGTTTTCGAATATCAGTATAAATGTCATTGATAAAGGAGCTGACGCGAGTAAAGACGTCTCAAAGATACGCCCTTGTCCCCCGGGTTTCAAGTTGAACAATTGGACTGCCGAGGATCTTCTTGTAGTTTATAAGTCTTCAGAGTAATGCTCAAACGTTAACATTCTGTTATGTCCTTAGATATAATAGAATTCTTTTGTAAGAGTTTGCATTCGCTCTTTATCATTTAAATGAATATCAATAAAGATGCATTTTGTCACGATTTTTTTTCGCATTATCGCTAATTTCATAATCATTTTCTCATTTCATAGCCTATACTCACATTTGCCTCATTGCGGGACATGACATTTCTTTGTTGATTCCAATACTTGGATGCCCTCTATAGCTTCCTTTTCCATTCAACTTTCGTGTGCTCGATATTGACGACATGAATAAGCCCGTTCTGAATCTTGAAATTGATTTTGAGAAGGTCGTTTGCTTAGAAGAATTTGAAGTCAAGAAAATGTCAAGATTATGTCTCGTCTCTGAATTTATTAAGAATGGTGGAACAAGAGAATAAATGATTTTGCCTCATGAAGAATCATGGAAATAATAAATTTGGGCAATCAAGAGAGGAAACAAGAATTGAAGATTGGGACTTCTATTTCGAGAGTACCGGACATAGTTTTATCATTTTACTCATGAATACAAAGATGTTTTCGCATGGTCATACCAGACATGCCGTGCTAGATGAAGATTTAGTGGTCCATAAGCTCCCATTAAAGCGAATGCAAGCCCATCCAAAGAAAAATTAAGACGGATGAGACCGAAATCTTGTTGAAAATAAAGAGGAAGTCAAGAAGCAATTTGATATTGGCTTCGTACAAGCCTCAAATATCCGAATGGGTGGCTAACATAGTCCCGGTACCAAAGAAAGATGGCAAAGTACGAATGTGCGTGGATTACCGTGACTGAATCGAGCAAGCCCAAAAGATAATTTTCCTTGCCACATATTGACACGTTGGTGGACAACACAAAGAAACATTCATTGTTTTCTTTCATGGATGGATTCTCGGGTACAATCGGATCAAAATGGCCCCGGAAGATATGGAGAAAACTACCTTCATAACGATGTGGGGAACATTCTGTTACAAGGTGATGCCTTTTGGGTTAAAGAATGCAGGGGCAACATATCAGAGGGCTGTGGTGACGTTATTCCATGATATGATGTATAAAGAAATAGAGGTCTATGTCGACGATATGATTGCTAAATCCCGAGGGGAAGAAGAGCATGTAGTGAACCTCAAGAAGTTGTTCGAAAGGCTGAGAAAGTTTCAGCTAAAGCTTAATCCAGCCAAATGTACATTTGGGGCTACCTCGGGAAAGTTGCTAGGCTTCATTGTCAGTGAAAGAGGTATCGAAGTTGATCCAGATAAAATAAAAGCCATCCAAGTATTACCACCTCCGCAAGACGCAAAACGAAGTTAGAAGATTTTAGGAGATTAAACTACATCGCTTTGATTTATCGCTCAACTTACCAACCAATGCGACCCAATCTTTGGCTTCTTTGAAAACATAACCCTAAGAATGGAACGAGGAATGCCAGTGGCCTTTGATAAGATAAAACAATATTTGTCCGATCCTCCGTGCTAGTACCGCCAACTCCGGAAGACCATTGATATTGTATTTGATCGTGTTCGAAAGTTCAATGGGTTGCATCTTTGGGGCAACAAGACGAGTCAGAAAGAAAGAAAAGCGATCTACTACCTCGGCAAAAGTTCTCGAATATGAGGCAAAATATTTGTCCATTGAGAAATATTGTTGCGCTCTGGTTTGGGTAGCTCGGAGACTCGGACAATATATGTTGTATCACACGACATGGCTAATTTCAAAGTGGACCCAATAAAATACATGATGGAATCACCGCACTATCGGGAAGAATGGCACGATGGCGCATCCTCCTTCGAATATGACATTGCCTATGTAAGTCGAAGTCGATAAAAGGGAGCGCAATAGTGACTTCTTAGCAACTCGAACGACAGAGGAATATGAGCCTTTAAGATTCGATTTCCAGACGAAGACTTAATGTGCATCACGAAATAGAATCCGAGTCATCAAAAGAGAAGTCATGGAAGATGTGCTTTGATGGTGGCCAAATGCTTTAGGGCATGGAATTGGAGTAATCTGGTATCACCAGACGGAATCATTATCCGCTCAACGCAAGACCGAACTTCTTACGTACCAATAATATCGCAGAATATAAGGCTCAGATCATGGGGCTTCGTGCGACTATCGAACGAAACATCAAGATCTTAGAGGTGTACGGAGACTTAGCCCTAGTAATTTACCAAATCCGTGGAGAATGGGAAGTGAGGACTCAAAATTGATTAAGTACAATGATTTAGTGGTCGGATTGATCAAGGAATTCAAAGAAATAACTTTTCATTACTTCCCACGAGAAGAGAACCAATGGTCGATGCCACGCCACTTTGGCTTCAATGTTCAAAGCAAGTAGAGAAGCGAAATAATGCCCTCAAAATGAGCATATACGAGGTCCACCACACCTTGTTGTAGCATTGAGAAAGAAGTAGACAGACGGCCTTGGTTCCATGATATCTTAGAATATATCAAGAATCAAAGGTATCCCGAACAAGCGAATGAGAATGATAAAAGAACAATTAGAAGAATGGCGGTGGATTTGTTCTTGATGGGGATATCTGTATAAAAGAGGAAAGGATCGGATGCTTTTGAGATGTGTGGATGATGTTGAAGCCGAAAGATACTTGAAGATGTCCATGAAGGAATCATGGGACACATGCCAATGGTTTCAGATGGCGGAAAGATTATGAGACTTCGGTTACTCTTGGTTGATGATGGAAAGCGATCGCATTAGTTTTGCCATAAAATGCCACAAATGTCAAATCTCTGATATAAAATTCATGTAGCCCTTCGCCCTTCACGTCATGACTTCTCCGTGGCCTTTTTCTATGTGGGGCATGGATGTCATAGGCCTATTTTCCAAAGCTTCTAATAGACATCGATTCATTTTTTGGTCATTGATTACTTCACAAAATGGATAGAAGCCGCTTGTTTGCCAATGTGACCAAGACTGCAGTTTGCGTGTTTTGAAGAAGGAAATTATTTGTCGATATGGTTTGCTGAAAGAATCATTTCAGATAACGCCATGAATCAATAACAAGATGATGAAGGAAGTATGCGAGCAATTCCAAATAAAGCATCATAACTCCTCGCCCTATCGCCCAAAGATGAGCGAAATTGTTGAAACGACCAATAAAAATATTAAGAGGATCATTGGGAAAATGATAGAGACGTTTAAAGATTGGCACGAGAAGCTTCCATTTGCTTTGTTTGCATATCGCACATCAGACGAACATCTACGGAGCAACTCCTTCTCTCGGGTTTATGGAATGGAAGTCATGCTACTTATCGAGGTTGAGATCCCTTCTCTACGAGTCTTAATGGAATCAAAGTTAGAAGAAGCGAAATGGGTACAAGCTCGATATGATCAATGAACCTCATTGAAGAAAAGCGTCTCGGGGCAATTTGTCACGGCGGATGTACCAAAAAGAATGATAGCGACCCATGACAAGAAGGTACAACCAAGAGAATTCCATGAAGGAGAACTCGTCTTTGAGAAAAATTCTCCCAATACAAAAAGATCTGTGAGGAAATGGGTACCAAACGGGAAGGACCGTGCGTCAGAAGAAGGCATTCTCGGGAGGAGCTTTGATCCTTCTTGAGATGGATGGGAAAGAGTTGTCGAATCCAAAGAACTTAGATGCGGTGAAGAAGTACTATGCTTAAAAAAAAAAAGTCAAGATGAAAACCCGAAAAGGGCGCTTTGATTAAACATAAAAGATTAGGATGAAAACCCGAAAGGGCATTCTAATGAAGCAAGCACTGGCTTAAAAAGCAAGGCATTTTGAACGCTGGGTCGAATAGTGAGACTACAGTATTTGAAGCATTTCTGAAAGCTCGAAATCTTCTACGCAAGAAGCCATGCTCGAAAAGATTCTTGATTGAGGAATGTGGAAGAGTTCATGCATTGAATATCTAGAGCATTTGTATTCGTTGAATGCAATCCCTTTTCTCTTTATGACACTCTTTTACTATCACTGGTTAACTTTCTTTGTTCGATACATTTGAAATAAATAAATGTGAGGCATCCCTTTGTCCCTACCTGACCATTTTCATGCATCTCATTATGTCGTTTATTTTCATGATAAATAGTGAAATGACATACTCTAAACAAAAGAAATGTTAATCATTATCTGGATAAGAACTCGATAAATACAAGAGCCTCAAAGCAATGATGAATTTCAACCAAGGGCAAGAGAGCGATAATTGAGAAATGCAGATTGTTCGTGAAACCTGAGGGCGGGTACAGGGCCTAAAGAGAAAGTCAAGAGCCGAAGTAATGAATATAGTCACAAAAAAAAAAATCATGACGAAGAAGGACATACGACAAATATGCCTAAAGCTCATAACATAATCATATAGGCATAAAGGCATTTAAGACAAACATGTGCATATCATGATAACGTCATGCATGACATATCTGAGATACTCGATGAGAGCGAGAGGAGGTGATGATAGCTGTACTAAATCCAAGGAAAAGACACCTGAGTTCCACCAGACAACAGGTTTTGGTATTTTGATGCTGTTACTTCCGTTTTCAAAATTTAACTTATATTGCGAGAAATGGGTTGAGCCTCGGGACACGCTGAGGTAATTTTAATTTCTATTTTCAAAAAAATCAACTCATATTACCACGCTGAGGTAATTTTAATTTCTATTTTCAAAAAAATCAACTCATATTGCGAGAGGTGAGTTGAGCCTCGGGACACGCTGAGGTAATTTTAATTTCTATTTTCAAAAAAATCAACTCATATTGCGAGAGGTGAGGTGAGCCTCGGGACACGCTGAGGTAATTTTAATTTCTATTTTTAAAAAAAAATCAACTCATATTGCGAGAGATGAATTGAGCCTCGAGACACGCTGAGGTAATTTTAATTTCTATTTTTAAAAAAATCAACTCATATTGCGAGAGATGAATTGAGCCTTGGGACACGCTGAGGTAATTTCAATTTTTGTTTTCAAAAAAATCAACTCATATTGCGAGAAATGAGTTGAGCCTCAAGACACGTTGAGGTATTTTCAATTTCTATTTTCAAAAATCAACTCATATTGCGAGAGGTGAGTTGAGCCTCGGTTCACATGCTGAGGTAATTTCAATTTGTGTTGTCAAAAAAATCAACTCGTATTGCGAGAGGCGAGTTGAGCCTCAAGACATACTTAGGTATTGTCAATTTTTTGTATGTTTCAAAAATCAACTCATATTGCGAGAGGTGAATTGAGCCTCAGGACACGCTGAATGAGTTGAGCTCAGGATCACATATCGAGTAAAGAATAAGATTGGGGCTGATTGAAGTCACCAGATTTTGTTTCCTTGAAGTTGCAATGGAGCTGATCAAGGATATTAGATGATGTCCTTCTAAAGTTACAGAAGAGAATACCACAAGCCTTATCTGACTAAAGCAACAGAAGAGCAAATTGAAGCTGTTAATCTTATATTTCAAGTCACGATAAAAGCAGATCGAAGTTACAAATCTTATATCCTTGAAGTTTCATTGAAGTAGATTGAAGCCACAAAGCATATATCAGAAGAGGTAATGGATTGAACCAAAGCTACAAGATACGGGGGACTAAAAAGAGACTACCTGGATGAGAAGATCACCGAAAGAAGTCAAAACTTAGCGAGACCGAGCAAAATTGGCCTTTCTTTGTATCTTTGCTCTATTCCCGTTACACGACAATAACCAAAGAGGGGCAGCTGTTGTAGGCCAATTTTGGCCCGTTTACAAAATACCCAGGCCCATTAAACCATTTAACCCATCCTCAAACCCAAAACCTAAAATTAACCTAGCCCAATATCCAAGCGCAATCCCAAAACCCTAAACTCCCACTTGCCTCTTCCCACTCTCCCATGCTTGTGCGCCACCAAAGACCACTCCCACTCTCCCATGCCGCTCGCCACCAAGCACCATCACACACCCCACCGCCCATGCCCATGCCACGAAAACAAGCAAAATGAAGCAAGAATAGAAAATAATAATAAAGTATGTAAAAATTAGGCCATATAAAAGCCACCCAAACAACAAACGAAAAAGGGGGAGGATGTACAAAAAGTTTGTATCAAAAACAAAATAAAAAAGAAAAGCTTAGAAGGTGAACTTCAATTTTTTTCCACTGTTATCTCAATCATTCTGTTTATCTTTGCTTTGTTTTATTTTATTTTTTTTCCATTAACTTACTTTAAAACGAAAAACAATCAAGGAAGAAAAGAGTCTTACCGGATCTACCCCGTGGCAGCTCCCCTCTCCGTTCGGCACGGTGAACCGCCAACGATGATGGGTGTTGAAACCTTAACTGAAGAAAGGAGGAAGAGATAAAAAGGGGGGGTTTGAGAGCAGTTTTTCAGAAAAAAATATATAAAGGTTAAATGGTTTTAAAATAAAAAATTGAAAAGTCAAAAGGAAACGGCGCCACTAACTATGATTTGTATGTTTCTGCTTTTAGGGATATTTGTCCCCCTGGTCCCTCAACCTCTCTAGTGCTTTGCAATTTAGTGCTTTAGTTACCTTTTTCCTATGATTTTGCAATTTGGCCACCTAATTCTCTGAGGTTTTCAATTTAGCCCCGTAACAAGCACTGCGTCTTAATGATTGGGGATATTTACATTTCGGTCCTCCCATGTTGCTGCGCGATATTGCAATCTAGTCCTCTCCTCCTTATTTTCTTTTCAAATCGCCCCACAACTTTGTTTTTAGTTTAATTTTAGTCCTGTTTTCGTTTTGTTTTTCGTTTTTTTATCTAAATATCCTTGTTATTTTCATATTATTATTATTATTTATTATTATTATTATTATTATTATTATTATTATTATTGTACATTAGTGTATATCTTCATGTATGTATATATATATGTAGTAATGTTTCTATTACTTTATTTTAATATTTTTATTATAATGGCTTTTGTGTTTCAATATTATTATTATTATTATTATTATTATATATCCTTGTTAGATGTATACATATATATATTACTGTTTTTAATACCTTTATTTTAATATCATTTTATTAAATTTACCTTTTGGTATTGTATTACATGGTTATTATTATTATATTTATTAGTGAATGCCGCTTACCCCAGTATATATTTTAATACGTATTAATAGTCAATTTTTTAATATATATTATATGAATAATTTATATATAATATTATGTATATATTTTAATATTATCAGTTATATATCTCTATAGTATATGATTTCTAATACTATTATTTATATATATATATTTTCTTAGTACCACATTATGTATATATCATGTATATATTTATTTTTACCCATATTGTATTTTTATTAATTTTAATACATTTATTTTATAATCCGTATGTATATACCTTTCTTATTTATATTATTTGTGTATGTTGCATTATTGATTTTGTATTTATTATTTTCCCTATTGCTACTTATTATATTATTATTTGGTGTATATATATCTTTTACTATTATTAGTATAAATGTATTTTCCTTGTCCATAGTATTCCTAATATTATTGTATATGTTCAATTACACTATGTGTATTTGTATCTAGTATGTATATATTTAATAATATTGCATATATATGTCTATTAGGCATTATATTTTCATACATCATGTATATATGTCATATATTATATTTTTGCATATTATCTTATGTATATATTACCTTATATTATTATTACTAAATGTACTTTATATTTGTTTATGTTTGGTTTTATTTCCTTTTAAATATTATTATTGTTTTGCTCTTGCTCTAGTATTATGTTAATATTTTCATTTGAAAATGTCATTGTTTGCATATTTGATTTATTTCAAATTCTTATTTCATGAATATTTTTATGTTTTAATTACTAATCGAGGCAATACATCGATTTAACGTTAAGTCGTAAATTTCATCACTATGTTGGATGGAATTTGTCGGCTCGTGTTAAAAGCAGATATCCTTCTCAAAAATCAAAATTGAAAGTTCTCGTCTTTTAAATTGGATCACGATTGGAATTTAAATTGAACTAGCATTTTTAAAATTAAGACAACACATGTTTAAAAGATACCAATTTTGGGCGTCGCGAGGTGCTCATACCTTTCTCGCGTAGAATCGACTCCGAGCCTTACTTTTCTCCGATTTTAACGTAGACCTAAACTCGGCCTTCTTTCTTTAAAAAAATAAATTTATTAGGTGTCCGATCATACCTATAAAAAGGATCGGTGGCGACTCCCCTCTTTATTTCTGTTTTTCAGTTTATGTTTCAAAAAAAATCAAACTTCAGTTTTTAAGTTCTCAATAAATTGCCACAATTAGCGACCCCAAACCAAATTTTTTTTTACGTCGCTACAGCTGGCGACTCCACTGGGGATAGCCTTTTTGAGAGTCGTGTCTGGAATTAAACACGTTTTGTCAAAATTTTCAAATTTCCTTGTTCAAAATAAATATTTGGTCGTGATCCAAAATCTCGTTTTCAAAATACATGCATTTGTATCGTGTTGTAAATATTTCTTCTAACTTGCTTATTTGGTTGTTTTTCAGTTTTTAATTTTTATGGTTTTAATTTTGGTTTAGTTTCTTTAAGTAAAACGTAAAGGTTTATGAGTTTTTCCCCACACTCCGTGCATTTGCATTTTCGCATAACATGAGCTCTCTACTCGGGCTCCGTCCGTTTAAGTGAAAGTAAACGCTACGCCTTCGTGAGTTAACGCGTCCCTCCGCATAGGCTAGTGAATACTTTCGGGTTACATATGACTTATGCTTTCGTGAGTTAACTTGTCCCTCCGCATAGGCATAAGTAAATGTAATCCCTCGAATTGAACTCGTGAGCCTGTGATGGGTTATGATCGAGGCTTCGTACTAATCTTAGCGAGATGATAGTACGAGCAATTGAAAACTGCTTAGGACCGAGACGCATATAATGAACCATACGAGCTATCCAATTAGAGCCATACCGAACCTCTGTCTGCTTATAGTCACCAAAATAAGTACACGGGGAAAGTGCCTTTTACCCTTCATTTACACTCTTTATACAAAAGATTTGGATTGGGTAGTTTAATTTGTTTCTCAAATTATATTTGTTATGTTTACTAACCAAGTTTGTTTTTATTTTTTTATTTTCATCATGCATCATAGGCATCATATTAGGAAGGTGTTGATTAAAGGTTGGTTGCCAAAAAACGGGTTTTTGATGGAGGAATCAATTACACAAATAACCGAGAAAAATGTCGTGGTTCGAGACTGGCCTCTAAAAACTCAGAGAGAAAAGGGGGATAGTCTAGTGGAAGGGTGTGTTGCCAATTTGCTCGAACATATAACTGTAAATGTTCGCCAAAATAACCTTGAGGATCTGGTTCAAATTTGGAATCAGTGGGATTTAGACATTAAGGGTATTTTCACTGAGAGGTATGGAGACATAGCTCACTTGATCACCATCCGTGTAGATGAACAGTTGATTCAAGCCATGGTTCGATTTTGGGACAGCTTATCAATGCTTCACCTTCAATCAAGAAGACATGACTCCAACCATAGAAGAGTATGTTGCTTTACTCCGCATCGACAATGTACAATTCGACAAAATATATGTGAAGGAGCCTAAGCCGATGACCTTCAAGAAAAAGTTAGTAAGAGTGACAGACATGACTGATGCATGGGCCGAAAAATAGATAAAAAAGAAGAATGAAACCATTTACATTCCATGGTCTACCCTACGAGATTTGGCTCTGAACCATCCCGACATGCTGAAAAGGGTAAATCTATTCGTTTTGGCCATTTATGGTTTGGTTATTTTCCCAAAAGTTCTCGGACATCTCGAAGTTGCAGTAGTTGATTTCTTCGAGAGGTTAAAACAATGAGTCAACCCTGTCCCAACTATCCTAGCCGAGACCTTCAGGTCCCTGAGTAGTTGTCGAAGAAAAGGGGAAGGACGATTTATTGGATGCGCACAGTTGCTCAATGTTTGGATTTTGAGTCACTTCTGGAAGGTAGAGCGCACTCCGTTCCATATGTATTCTAAAACATTCTCCCCGCTAGAAGCTTACCACAAGAAAGAATGGCCGAAGGAAGTCACTGAGCAACATTGGGTATCAGTTTTTCAGAATCTTCGCGCCGAGGATATAACATGGAGAGCACCCTGGATCCGTCCTTCAGTTCTGCTATACAAATGTGGAAGCCAAGATTGGGTACCTTTACTCGGGTTATGAGGAGGAGTTGGATATGCTCCGCTATTAGTTCAAAGGCAATTTTCTTCGCGACAATTCTTACCCGCAACTGGAGGATTAGCACAGTTTGAGTTTGCTTTCGCGGGTGAAGGATATATGAAGAGAGTCCGAGACACTGCAAAGTCTTGGAAGGAAATTCATACCATGGAATTAGCCTTGTATGCTGATACCCTTACCCCAGACTACGACATATGGAGGAAACGACGGGTAAATAGTCAGCAAATCTCGTCAACAAACTACACTATCCAGAATCCTTTCTCGAGGAAATACCGTCCGAAATGGAAATAGCTAGACAAGAATTGAACGAGAAAAAGCTAAGATGTTTAGGGACCTTAGTACCCTTCAAGAAGAAAACTATCAGCTGAAGATTGAAGTTCAGGTTGAAAAGTCCGGAACTGAAAAAGTACAAAGAGAAGCCGAGATCGTGAGAAACGACTTAAGAGAGCTTCATTTGGAAAACAAGAAATTAAGAAACACAATAAAGAATAGTGGGTTGGGCAAGTCGACAGCAGAGTGGAAGGAAGAAATTAGCAACATCAAAGGTGGAATTGAATTTTGGAAGGGAAAAGCAAAGAAAGAGGAGGAAAAGGTCATTTACAACGTGATGTGAGTTAAGAAGGAAGAACGCCGAGTATGAAATAGTGACTACAGAATTTGCGAATAGTTAGTCTGAACATCAAGAATTAAAAAGGAAAGCACAAGATCTAGAAAATATCTGCAATCTCGTCAACAACAATTAGATAACCTCACGAAGGCTCTAGAGGAAAAGAATGATCGATCGATAGGGACATTCATGCGTATGAAGGAACTCTCAAAGAAAAGAAATGCAACTCGACTTCTTGATCAATGAAATTGCATAAGCGGCTATGCAAGTTGTTCAATTATCGATGAAGCCAAGTTCTCGCCCAATTCCTCCGAGTCAAGATCGAGCATATCGAGTTTTAGAGCAAGTGAAGAAACAAGGCAATGTGGCTAGGAAATTTGTGTAACCGTTGGAAAAATGGAAAATTTGTGTAATAGACTATGTTGATAAATGAAATGCCTAAATATGGGGCTATCTTGAAATCAACACCAAATTCTTGCGTGTTTACTCATAACTAGCATTTATGCATCATTTATTCTTTGGACATTTATCCATTCATATACTCATTCATTCATTCATCACGTGTACATATCACCATAATCATCCACCGAAACTAAAGAACCGTATAATCCGCAGTTGCAAGATTTCAAATCTGGAACCACGCCATCCCTATAAAACGCGCCGACAAGCTAGAGTAATGGAAGCTGAATTCAATGAAAGAATTGAAAGGATGGAAAGGGCTCAAAAGGAATTACAAGAGAAACTGGCCAAATCGCAACAAGAGACGAGAGACCTAATGGTGAGATCTCGAGAAGAATCACTCGAGCAAAGAGATCAGATGGCTAAAATGATGGAGATGATGACAACTTTGGTCAAAGGAAAAATGCAGAACCCCGTTGTTATGGAACCTCAGTCAAGAATTCACCACGATCAGGATCCACTCTATCCCCCGGGATTCACTCCACCGCCCGCATATACAACACAAAGAGGGTATACTCAAGGGGAACCCACAGGCTTGGAACATCGACCTATGCCACCTGCTCTACCCACTAATTTGGGGCAAGGAATATTCGCGTCGAACCCAGGGGCTAGTCCTACTGATCCACTAGTTCCAGATTTGGATGACCCAGCAGAGGTAGCCAAGTTAAAATTGGATAACCATGACGCAAAATATAGGAGTCTAGAGGAAAGACTCAAAGCAATAGAAGGCACTGAAGTCTTCTCCGCACTAGGTGCCAAGGAACTCAGTTTGGTACCTGATCTAATTTTGCCCCCGAAGTTCAAAGTGCCTGATTTTGAGAAGTATGATGGGACAAGGTGCCCAAAAGCACATCTCATTCTGTTTTGTCGAAAAATGACCGGTTATGTGAACGAGGATAAACTACTCATACATTGCTTTCAAGATAGCCTAACAGGGTCAGCTCTTCGGTGGTACAACTAACTCAGTAGAGAAAAGAGTCGATCTTGGAAGGACTTGGCGTCGAGATTCTGCGAAAGCAAGACAAGCATGTGTCGATATGGTGCGGATCGGATGGCCTTGCAAATGATGGAGAAAAGCCATCGAAACCTTCGAGACGATATCTTGCAGAGATGGAGAGACGTCTCGGCCCAAGTGGAACCCCCACTAACAAAAACGGAGATAACTGTTCTCTTTATCAACACCTTAAAGGCGCCATTTTATGACAAATTAGTGGGAAGTGCCACGAAAGAGTTTGCGGATATTGTAATATCTGGTGAGCTCATAGAGAATGCCGTCAAGAGCGATAGAATGAAAGGCTCAGAAGGTTCAAAAAGGGCAGCATCTATGAAGAAGAAAGAACCAGAAGCCCACATGGTGGGAATGGGAAGCCGTTATGCCTCTAATCCATATCCGAACCAACCCCGACCTCAAAATTATCCACCTCCAAATTTCAATTATCCCCCTCAAAACCCTTACTACCAAGCACCACCTCCTTCTTAGCCCGTTTACACCACGAACAACCAAAGACCCATCACCTCATTCCCACAAAACACGATACCCACTCAAAGTCAACCCAGAAATGAACCAAGACCAGCAAGGCCTAATCCCGAGAGACTGCAGTTTACTCCCATCCCTGTGTCGTATGGGGAATTATACCCAAAAATTTTGGAGAAACAGTTAATATCCCCCCATTACATGGCACCCCTTAAACCTCCATACCCAAAATGGTACGATCCAAACGCTAGTTGTACATACCATGCTGGGAATCAGGGGCATTCTACGGAGAACTGTCTTGCCTTCAAAAGGAGAGTTCAAGGACTCATTGATGCGGGCATTTTGCGATTTGATGGTACTGGCAGTACAACCGGGAATCCATTCCCAAACCACACCGAAAAGAATGTGAGCACAGTAGGAGAGGAAAACGAACGGCAAAGTAGAAGATGGGTTTCTGAAATAAGAACACCTCTGTAGAAAATCTGGGAGGTACTAGTTGAAAAAGAGTTGTTCTATCGTCTTAACGGAATATTCGAAGGAAAAGATGCAAAAGGTCATAGTTTTTGTGAGTTCCATGGCGTTGAAGGGCACGACATTCAGTCCTGCGATGAGTTCAGAGGATTGCTGCAAAGTATGATGGATAACAAGGAGATTGGGATCTTTTATAAAAGCGAGGAGGCCGATAGAGGAGAAATATGCGCTTCTAACAATCAATCATTAGGTTTCCCATATAAGCGCCGAATAGTTAATAATTTATTATGACGCCAAGAAAGAGCCGGTGAAGCCAAAATGATAATCAAGTACCATCTCCTTTCCTTATAAGAACAATAAAACAAGACTGTGGAGATACGATGTTAATATTGTCACACCTAAGTTGGAAATTCCAAAGCCATAACCAAGATGTGGGAGAGGTAGGTCATTTTACTCAAGTGGACGGTGCTATTCTAAAGAAATTGAACCGGTAAAGAAAAGTAGTGACTCGAAGCAAAGAGAGAAAGCAGTGATGCACAAAGTCGAAGTCGAGCAAGAAATTCCACCCGTGCAAGAAACTAAAAAGCCTGTGAACGAGGAAGAAGCTCAGGAATTCTTGAAATTTATCAAGCACAGTGAGTATAGTGTGGTGGAACAATTAAGCAAGCGACCAAAGACGAATCTCGCTTTATCTCTACTCTTAAATTGAGCCACACCGGCAGCTTTCTTTGAAGGTGTTAAATCAAGCTTACGTAGCTAACAACATATCCGTTGAGAAGCTTGATAGGTGGGTTAACAATCTGAATGCGGATAATTTTATCTCTTTTAGTGATGATGAGATACCGCCAAATGGTAGAGGCTCGGTGAAAGCGCTGCATATCACGACTCGCTACAAGGGCTACATAATACCAAACGTGCTCATCGATAATGGGTCAGCGTTATTGGCCACGCTTTCCAGAATACCGATGGATTTGTCCTACTTAAGACCTTGTCATTCCACGGTAAGGGCATTTTACGGGACAAGGCGAGAAGTTATGGGAAAGATTGAGATCCCTTTGGAGGTGTGCCCTTACATTTATGATGTCGAGTTCCAAGTCATGGATATTACACCCTCTTATAACTGCCTTTTGGGAAGACCCTGGATCCATTCTGCTGGAGCAGTCCCATCATCCCTCCATCAAAAGGTGAAATTTATCATGGACGGTTGTATGGTCACTGTCGAGGGAGAAGAAGACATTGTCGCATCTGTCTCTGCCGATGCACCGTACTTGGAAGTGAATAAAGACGCATTAGAATGTTCTTTCCGATCCCTTGAATTCATCAATGCCACTTTTGTTGTTGAGGGAAACAGAATTCCGATGCCAAAACTATCGAGAAATACTAGAATGGGTATCAAATTGACCGTAGGAAGGGCAGCTCGAGCGAGAAGAGGTTTAGGGAGATATCTGCAAGGAATAGTCAGGGCTTTAAAGCCAGTGCACCACAGGGCCCGATACGGTTTGGGGTTCCAGCCTGACATGCGTCAAAGAAGAAGACAGTGGAAAAAAGATCAGGAAAGAAGGATTGCAAGAACTTTGGGCCAAGAACTAGAATGGGAACCAATAGAGTACCCTCCTTTGTCAAAAACATTTACATCTGCGGGAATGATGTACCCTGAAAAAGATGGTCCACGAAACACGCTATGGTTAATTGAAAAGGGTTTTCAGAATATCAGTATAAATGTCATTGATAAAGGAGCTGACGTGAGTAAAGACGTCTCAAAGATACGCCCTTGTCCCCCGGGTTTCAAGTTGAACAATTGGACTGCCGAGGATCTTCTTGTAGTTTATAAGTCTTCAGAGTAATGCTCAAACGTTAACATTCTGTTATGTCCTTAGATATAATAAAATTCTTTTGTAAGAGTTTGCATTCGCTCTTTATCATTTAAATGAATATCAATAAAGATGCATTTTGTCACGATTTTTTTTCGCATTATCGCTAATTTCATAATCATTTTCTCATTTCATAGCCTATACTCACATTTGCCTCATTGCCATGACATGACATTTCTTTGTTGATTCCAATACTTGGATGCCCCTCTATAGCTTCCTTTTCCATTCAACTTTCAGGTGCTCAGATATTGACGACATGAATAAGCCCGTTACGAATCTTGAAATTGATTTTGAGAAGGCTGTTTGCTTAGAAGAATTTGAAGCCGAAGAAAATGCTGAAGATTATGTCTCGTCTCCTGAATTGTTAAGAATGGTAGAACAAGAGAATAAACAAATTTTGCCTCATGAAGAATCTGTGGAAATAATAAATTTGGGCACTGAAGAGAGGAAACAAGAATTGAAGATTGGGACTTCTATTTCAGAGAGTACCAGACATAGTTTTATCATTTTACTCCGCGAATACAAAGATGTTTTCTCATGGTCATACCAGGACATGCCAGGGCTAGATGAAGATTTAGTGGTCCATAAGCTCCCATTAAAGCCAGAATGCAAGCCCATCCAGCAAAAATTAAGACGGGTGAGACCCAAATGTCGTTGAAAATAAAAGAGGAAGTCAAGAAGCAATTTGAAGTCGGCTTCCTACAAGCCTCAAATATCCGAATGGGTGGCTAACATAGTCCGGTACCAAAGAAAGATGGCAAAGTACGAATGTGCGTGGATTACCGTGACCTGAATCGAGCAAGCCCAAAAGATAATTTTCCCTTGCCACATATTGACACGTTGGTGGACAACACAGCAAAACATTCATTGTTTTCTTTCATGGATGGATTCTCGGGGTACAATCAGATCAAAATGGCCCCAGAAGATATGGAGAAAACTACCTTCATAACGATGTGGGGAACATTCTGCTATAAGGTGATGCCTTTTGGGTTAAAGAATGCAGGGGCAACATATCAGAGGGCTATGGTAACGTTATTCCATGATATGATGTATAAAGAAATAGAGGTCTATGTCGACGATATGATTGCTAAATCCCGAGGGGAAGAAGAGCATGTAGTGAACCTCAAGAAGTTGTTCGAAAGGCTGAGAAAGTTTCAGCTAAAGCTTAATCCAGCCAAATGTACATTTGGGGCTACCTCAGGAAAGTTGCTAGGCTTCATTGTCAGTGAAAGAGGTATCGAAGTTTATCCAGATAAAATAAAAGCCATCCAAGAATTACCACCTCCGCGCATGCAAAACGAAGTTAGAGGATTTTTAGGGAGATTAAACTACATCGCCCGATTTATCGCTCAACTTACCAACCAATGCGACCTAATCTTTCGGCTTCTTCGAAAACATAACCCGGAAGAATGAAACGAAGAATGCCAGGTGGTCTTTGATAAGATAAAACAATATTTGTCCAGTCCTCCAGTGCTAGTACCGCCAACTCCTGGAAGACCATTGATATTGTATTTGACTGTGTTTGAAAGTTCAATGGGTTGCGTACTGGGGCAACACGACGAGTCGAGAAAGAAAGAAAAGCGATCTACTACCTCAAAGAAAAAGTTCTCGAATATGAGGCAAAATATTCGTCCATTGAGAAATATTGTTGCGCTCTGGTTTGGGTAGCTCGCAGACTCAGACAATATATGTTGTATCACACGACATGGCTAATTTCAAAGCTGGACCCAATAAAATACATGATGGAATCGCCTGCACTATCAGGAAGAATGGCACGATGGCAGATCCTCCTTTCAGAATATGACATTACCTATGTAAGTCAGAAGTCGATAAAAGGGAGCGCAATAGCTGACTTCTTAGCAACTTGAACGACAGAGGAATATGAGCCTTTAAGATTCGATTTCCCAGACGAAGACTTATTGTGCATCACAGAAATAGAATCCGAGTCATCAAAAGAGAAGTCATGGAAGATGTGCTTTGATGGTGCGTCAAATGCTTTAGGGCATGGAATTGGAGTAATCCTGGTATCACCAGAAGGGAATCATTATCCGTTCACCGCAAGACTGAACTTCTTCTATACCAATAATATCGCAGAATATAAGGCTTGTATCATGGGGCTTCGTGCAGCTATCGAACGAAACATCAAGATCTTGGAGGTGTACGGGGACTCAGCCCTAGTGATTTACCAAATCCGTGGAGAATGGGAAGTGAGGGACTCAAAATTGATTAAGTACAGCGATTTAGTGGCTGGATTGATCAAGGAATTCAAAGAAATAACTTTTCATTACTTCCCATGAGAAGAGAACCAACTGGCTGATGCCCTTGCCACTTTGGCTTCAATGTTCAAAGCAAGTAGAGAAGCAGAAATAATGCCCCTCAAAATGAGCATATACGAGGTCCCTGCACACTGTTGTAGCATTGAGAAAGAAGTAGACAGACGGCCTTGGTTCCATGATATCTTAGAATATATCAAGAATCAAAGGTATCCCGAACAAGCGAATGAGAACGATAAAAGAACAATTAGAAGAATGGCAGCGGGATTTGTTCTTAATGGGGATATCCTCAGATAAAGAGGAAAGGATCGATGCTTTTGAGATGTGTGGATGATGTTGAAGCCAGAAAGATACTTGAAGATGTCCATGAAGGAATCTGTGGGACACATGCCAATGGTTTCAGTATGGCCAGAAAGATTATGAGACTCGGTTACTACTGGTTGATGATGGAAAGCGACTGCATTAGTTTTGCCATAAAATGCCACAAATGTCAAATCTACAGCGATAAAATTCATGTAGCCCCTTCGCCCCTTCACGTCATGACTTCTCCGTGGCCTTTTTCTATGTGGGGCATGGATGTCATAGGCCTATTTTCCAAAGCTTCTAATGGACATCGATTCATTTTGTGGTCATTGATTACTTCACAAAATGGATAGAAGCCGCTTCGTTTGCCAATGTGACCAAGACTGCAGTTTGTAGGTTTTTGAAGAAGGAAATTATTTGTCGATATGGTTTGCTGAAAGAATCATTTTAGATAACGCCATGAATCAATAACAAGATGATGAAGGAAGTATGCGAGCAATTCCAAATAAAGCATCATAACTCCTCGCCCTATCGCCTAAAGATGAACGGGTCATTGAAGCGACCAATAAAAATATTAAGAGGATCATTGGGAAAATGATCGAGACGTTTAAAGATTGGCACGAGAAGCTTCCATTTGCTTTGTTTGCATATCGCACATCTGATGAACATCTACGGAGCAACTCCTTCTCTCGGTTTATGGAATGGAAGTCGTGCTACCTATCGAGGTTGAGATCCCTTCTACGAGTCTTAATGGAATCAAAGTTAGAAGAAGCGAATGGGTACAAGCTCGATATGATCAGCTGAACCTCATTGAAGAAAAGCGTCTCAGGGCAATTTGTCACGGGCAGATGTACCAAAAAAGAATGATAGCAACCCATGACAAGAAGGTACAACCAAGAGAATTCCATGAAGGAGAACTCGTGCTGAGAAAAATTCTCCCAATACAAAAAGATCTGCGAGGGAAATGGGCACCAAACTGGGAAGGACCGTACGTCATAAAGAAGGCATTCTCAGGAGGAGCTTTGATCCTTACTGAGATGGATGGGAAAGAGTTGTCGAATCTAGTGAACTTAGATGCGGTGAAGAAGTACTATGCTTAAAAAAAGAAAGTCAAGATGAAAACCCAAAAAGGGCGCTTTGATTAAACATAAAAGATTAGGATGAAAACCCGAAAGGGCATTCTAATGAAGCAAGCACTGGCTTAAAAAGCAAGGCATTTTGAACGCTGGGTCGAATAGTGAGACTACAGTATTTGAAGCATTTCTGAAAGCTCGAAATCTTCTACGCAAGAAGCCATGCTCGAAAAGATTCTTGATTGAGGAATGTGGAAGAGTTCATGCATTGAATATCTAGAGCATTTGTATTCGTTGAATGCAATCCCTTTTCTCTTTATGACACTCTTTTACTATCACTGGTTAACTTTCTTTGTTCGATACATTTGAAATAAATAAATGTGAGGCATCCCTTTGTCCCTACCTGACCATTTTCATGCATCTCATTATGTCGTTTATTTTCATGATAAATAGTGAAATGACATACTCTAAACAAAAGAAATGTTAATCATTATCTGGATAAGAACTCGATAAATACAAGAGCCTCAAAGCAATGATGAATTTCAACCAAGGGTAAAAGCGCGATAATTGAGAAACGCAGATTGTTCGTGAAACCTGAGGACGGGCACAGGGCCTAAAGAGAAAGTCAAGAGCCGAAGTAATGAATATAGTCACAAAAAAAAATCATGACGAAAAAGGACATAAGACAAATATGCCTAAAGCTCATAACATAATCATATAGGCATAAAGGCATTTAAGACAAACATGTGCATATCATGATAACGTCATGCATGACATATACAGATACTCAGTAGAGCGAGAGGAGGTGATGATAGCTGTACTAAATCCAAGGAAAAGACACCTGAGTTCCACCAGACAACAGGTTTTGGTATTTTGATGCTGTTACTTCCGTTTTCAAAATTCAACTTATATTGCGAGAAATGGGTTGAGCCTTGGGACACGCTGAGGTAATTTTAATTTCTATTTTCAAAAAAATCAACTCATATTGCGAGAGGTGAGTTGAGCCTCGGGACACGCTGAGGTAATTTTAATTTCTATTTTCAAAAAAATCAACTCATATTGCGAGAGGTGAGGTGAGCCTCGGGACACGCTGAGGTAATTTTAATTTCTATTTTTAAAAAAAAATCAACTCATATTGCGAGAGATGAATTGAGCCTCGAGACACGCTGAGGTAATTTTAATTTCTATTTTAAAAAATCAACTCATATTATGAGAGATGAATTGAGCCTTGGGACACGCCGAGGTAATTTCAATTTTGTTTTCAAAAAATCAACTCATATTATGAGAAATGAGTTGAGCCTCAAGACACGTTGAGGTATTTTCAATTTCTATTTTCAAAAATCAACTCATATTGCGAGAGGTGAGTTGAGCCTCGGTTCACATGCTTGAGGTAATTTCAATTTGTGTTGTCAAAAAATCAACTCAGTATTGAGAGGCGAGTTGAGCCTCAAGACATACTTAGGTATTGTCAATTTTTTGTATGTTTCAAAAATCAACTCATATTGCGAGAGGTGAATTGAGCCTCAGGACACGCTGAATGAGTTGAGCTCAGGATCACATATCGAGTAAAGAATAAGATTGGGGCTGATTGAAGTCACCAGATTTTGTTTCCTTGAAGTTGCAGTGGAGCTGATCAAGGATATTAGATGATGTCCTTCTAAAGTTACAGAAGAGAATACCATAAGCCTTATCTGACTAAAGCAACAGAAGAGCAAATTGAAGCTGTTAATCTTATATTTCTGAAGTCACAGTAAAGCAGATCGAAGTTACAAATCTTATATCCTTGAAGTTACATTGAAGTAGATTGAAGCCACAAAGCATATATCAGAAGAGGTAATAGATTGAACCAAAGCTACAAGATACGGGGGACTAAAAAGAGACTACCTGGATGAGAAGATCACCAAAAGAAGTCAAAACTTAGCGAGACCGAGCAAAATTGGCCTTTCTTTGTATCTTTGCTCTATTCCCGTTACACGACAATAACCAAAGAGGGGCAGCTGTTGTAGGCCAATTTTGGCCCGTTTACAAAATACCCAGGCCCATTAAACCATTTAACCCATCTTCAAACCCAAAACCTAAAATTAACCTAGCCCAACATCCAAGCCCAATCCCAAAACCCTAAACTCCCACTTGCCTCTTCCCACTCTCCCATGCTTTATGCCACCAAAGACCATCACAGACCCCACCGCCCATGCCCATGCCACGAAAACAAGCAAAACAAAGCAAGAATAGAAAATAATAATAAAGTATGTAAAAATTAGGCCATATAAAAGCCACCCAAACAACAAACGAAAAAGGGGGAGGATGTACAAAAAGTTTGTATCAAAAACAAAATAAAAAAGAAAAACTTAGAAGGTGAACTTCAATTTTTTTCCTCTGTTATCTCAATCATTCTGTTTATCTTTGCTTTGTTTTATTTTATTTTTTTTTCATTAACTTACTTTAAAACGAAAAAGAATCAAGGAAGAAAAGAGTCTTACCGGATCTACCCCGTGGCCGCTCCCCTCTCCGTTCGGCACGGTGAACCGTCGGCGATGATGGGTGTTGAAACCTTAACTGAAGAAAGGAGGAAGAGATAAAAGAGGGGTTTGAGAGCGGTTTTCGAAAAAAATATATAAAGGTTAAATGGTTTTAAAATAAAAATTGAAAAGTCAAAAGGAAACAGGCGCCACTAACTATGATTTGTATGTTTACGCTTTTAGGGATATTTGTCCCCTGGTCCTCAACCTCTCTAGTGCTTTGCAATTTAGTGCTTTAGTTACCTTTTTCCTATGATTTTACAATTTGGCCACCTAATTCTCGAGGTTTTCAATTTAGCCCGCACCAAGCTAATGCGTCTTAATGATTGGGGATATTTCTGTTTCGGTCCTCCCATGTTGCGCGATATTGCAATCTAGTCCTCTCCTCCTTATTTTCTTTTCAAATCGCCCCACAACTTTGTTTTTAGTTTAATTTTAGTCCTATTTTCGTTTTGTTTTTCATTTTTTATCTAAATATCCTTGTTATTTTCATATTATTATTATTATTTATTATTATTATTATTTATTATTATTATTTATTATTATTATTATTATTATTATTATAATTATTATTGTACATTAGTGTATATCTTCATGTATGTATATATATATGTAGTAATGTTTCTATTACTTTATTTTAATATTTTTATTATAATGGCTTTTGTGTTTCAATATTATTATTATTATTATTATTATTATTATTATTATTATTATTATTATTATTATATATATCCTTGTTAGATGTATACATATATATATTACTGTTTTTAATACCTTTATTTTAATATCATTTTATTATATTTACCTTTTGGTATTGTATTACATGGTTATTATTATTATATTTATTAGTGAATGCCGCTTACCCCGTATATATTTTTAATACGTATTAATAGTCAATTTTTTAATATATATTATATGAATAATTTATATATAATATTATGTATATATTTTAATATTATCAGTTATATATCTCTATAGTATATGATTTCTAATACTATTATTTATATATATATATTTTCTTAGTACCACATTATGTATATATCATGTATATATTTATTTTTACCCATATTGTATTTTTATTAATTTTAATACATTTATTTTATAATCCGTATGTATATACCTTTCTTATTTATATTATTTGTGTATGTTGCATTATTGATTTTGTATTTATTATTTTCCCTATTGCTACTTATTATATTATTATTTGGTGTATATATATCTTTTACTATTATTAGTATAAATGTATTTTCCTTGTCCATAGTATTCCTAATATTATTGTATATGTTCAATTACACTATGTGTATTTGTATCTAGTATGTATATATTTAATAATATTGCATATATATGTCTATTAGGCATTATATTTTCATACATCATGTATATATGTCATATATTATATTTTTGCATATTATCTTATGTATATATTACCTTATATTATTATTACTAAATGTACTTTATATTTGTTTATGTTTGGTTTTATTTCCTTTTAAATATTATTATTGTTTTGCTAATTGCTCTAGTATTATGTTAATATTTTTCATTTGAAAATGTCATTGTTTGCATATTTGATTTATTTCAAATTCTTATTTCATGAATATTTTTATGTTTTAATTACTAATCGAGGCAATACAATCGATTTAACGTTAAGTCGTAAATTTCATCGCTATGTTGGATGGAATTTGTCATTCGTGTTAAAACTCAGATATCCTTCTCAAAATCAAAATTGAAAGTTCTCGTCTTTTAAATTGGATCACGATTGGAATTTAAATTGAACTAGCATTTTTTAAAATTAAGACAGCACATGTTTAAAAGATACCAATTTTGGGCGTCGCGAGGGTGCTCATACCTTTCTCGCGCGTAACTGACTCCCGAGCCTTACTTTTTCTCTGATTTTAACGTAGACCTAAACTCGGCCTTCTTTCTTTAAAAAAAATAAATTTATTAGGTGTCCGATCATACCTATAAAAAGGATCGGTGGCGACTCCCCTCTTTATTTCTGTTTTTCAGTTTATGTTTCAAAAAAAATCAAACTTCAGTTTTCAAGTTCTCAATAAATTGCCACAATTAGCGACCCCAAACCAAATTTTTTTTTACGTCGCTACATCGTGTACACTTGAGAAATAGGACATGCGACTATGGGGTGTTTGACGCACTACGTTATCCATGCGTTCATGTAATTGCAGCTTATCAGAATCTCCGTCTGGATCTCATGACGTATGTCGGCCTAGTGTACAAAATAGAATACATGTACAACGTGTGAAGACACGTATTCCCACTGATCCTAGATGAACGTAAGTGGCCATCTATATTGCTTGCTCCGTTTAAGCTGTTACCAGATAGAGAATTGCGTCGCAAACCAAAAGGTCGACCTTGCTCGACTAGAATACGTAACAATATGGATATCCGAGAAGCAACGAACCAATAGAGGTTGTGCGGATGGTGTAGGAACCCAGGCATATAACTCAATCATGTCCAAATCGGAATAGCTGATAGTTGTTGTAATAAATTTATGTTGCATTATTTATGTTTTATTAAAAATATAAAAAATATTAAAAATATTGTCGTATTCAAAATAACATTTATTTTAATAAAAATTATTGGCTAATTTAAAAGAACATTTATTGTATTAAAATTAAAAATGGTAAAGTACAATTAAAATATTAAAAATAACTTTTATTTTATTAATTGAAACTATATAAAAATAAATATAAAAATAATAAAAATATTGACTAATTTAAAAGAACATTTATTTTAATAAAATTAAAAAAGCAAAGTACAATTAAAATATTAAAAACAACTTTTATTTTATTAATTAAAACTATATAAAAATAAATATAAAAATAATAAAAATATTGGCTAATTTAAAAGAACATTTATTTTAATAAAATTCAAAAAAGTAAAGTACAATTAAAATTTTAAAACAACTTTTATTTTATTATATGAAACTATATAAAAAAGTTTCTACAAATATATTAAAAAATCGATGTTGGTACAGGTCAAAATTAGTGCCACATGGGGGTCGTCGATAGTTACGCGTTGGATTCCTCATTAGTTCAGCTTTCGACGAGGGTTGTGGTTGCTCCGGTGGGGATTGTGGTTCCTCCGGCAGGGGATCTGGTTGTGGGTGTTGGGAGGATGACCCACATTGATAGAATAATGAATGCGAAAGTGTTTGCATCACCCATGGTGGAGGTGTTTGAATCCCATAAGGCGATGGGGAATGGTAAAAAAAAGAGCTCCTCGATGGCACTTTCTGTGATCCCTCATGTGACGATGGCCTATTGATCGGCGGTTGACTCGGAGTAATTAAGAACGGAGATAAACCAGGCCATGCATTCCAACCTGTCATAGGACTGGGAAAAGAAAGCATAAAAGGGTTAGGATACATATAAGGGCTAGGATACGCACCTGGCATAATCTGAAAAGATTGTGATATGGGTGTCGTCGGTTGAAATGTTGGGCCAGGTGGCTGTGTGGGTGCTGTTGATGGGCCCGGTGATTGTGTGGGCTTTGCTAATGAGCCTACGTCGTCATCCATTCTTCTTGGATTTAAAAGGCCCCGTTGTTCCCTTTGCACACGAATTTGCCGTCGCCTTTCCTCTTCCGAAAATAAATATGGCTTGTCATGGATCCTAAACCATGACATGTATTCTGGCACGCATGCTAACTCAGAAATGATGATCGGTTCTCGAGTAGGTATATAGTCATACCGATTTTCTCACATTTTGATATATTCTGACCAGTGTCTCGGCCAATCCGTATTCAATAGTCGTAAGTCGACTTTGTGCTCATCATCGAGCACTTCAGGTTCTACGGGAATCGGTTGTCGGAATTCAAATTGCTGCAATACCCTATCTGACTAGCGCATCTCCACGATAGCATAGTTGACCAATGGGAACTTCACATTCCAAATGTTCAGATTTTGAAAAAATTCATCTGGAATTACTGCCTGAATTGCCGGATCTTCATATGGTGTCCATTGAAACTATATGAACATGATAAAAATATTAATTATATAGGTAATACTAAATACTAAATACTAAATACTAAATACGAAACGACTATTTTATTATGTATATATATTTTATTTTAATACTTACTTGTGCTTCCGACCGTTGGTCTAGTAGAAGCTGTATATCTTCAAGAGATGTGGGTATTCCAACATAACTCGCCGAATGGTTCACCTAATTAAATAATTTTTTAGCATACAATTATATTTTAAATCTACGTAATAGTTGTAAAATCTAATATAAAATTTATCTCGTTATTAGTGGGAATGTATATAGGTGGTTCACTCGAGGACGTAAAAATGGAAAGCGAAACTGTGCCCACGATTGCAGTAGTGATAGGCATCCTCCGATTTTGGCTTTATTCGGTCGTGTCGCCCCGCACATCTCCCGGTATAATATTGCTAACACGACAGACCCCCAAATTAATTCACCTGCTGCTCTAAAATCAACGAGTTTCAGCAGCCATCTCAGATGTACACGGTTTCGTGACAAGTCCGGCATCAGATAACCTCCAGTCATCTCAAGAATGTATGCCCGAGCATATCGTATTCTTTCTAATTCATTCGAATCATTATCCGGCTCCGAAAATGTGTCTCGTAACCAGTCCATCTCGATTCAACTTCCATTAATATTATCCGGAATAGCACCCAAAAGCTCGTAGCATACGGCCCCCCAATCAATAGATTAAGCGGACCTAATGACTGCGTACCCATCAACCAGCAATCTCAATTGCAATTGCACGTCTTCTAGAGTGATAGTACACTCTCCGCATAGAAGATGAAAAGTGTGTGTCTCGGGTCTCCACCTCTCTATCAATGCACTAATTAGTTTCGAGTCCAACTTGCACCCCCGGCCTATCGTGGCCACGTGCCAAAAACCCGCTTCCCGCAGGTAATTCTCTATCAACAGCGATGGAGGACCAGACATATTACGAATATAGCATTGCAACACCCGATCTACAAATTGTTATAAAAAATTATAAAATAAATATTAATTAAAATTGCATAAATGAAAAAAATTAAATACTATTCAAAAATTAATTAAACTTATCACTTACCATTGTCATTTGATCGACAGAGGTGTGTTTCGTATCGAGATGAATTAATTCTTCGGCCATTGCTAACACAATCAAATATTTTTGTAATTTAAAATAAAACTAATTCAAAAAAAAAATTAACAGAGCTATTAGTTACAGCTTTGACAAAAATTGAGAGAAATTTGAGAGAATTTAGAAAGGATTTAGAGAGAATTGTGAGAGAATTATTGTGTGAAAAAATGAAAGGGGGGAAGGGCCTTTTATATATATATATATATTGACCGTTGGAGTTTGGAGTTCAAACGGTCATGTGACCGTTGGGGCAAAACGCTTCCCTAGGGGAGAGTTTTACTGACACGTCCCTTGGCTCCGCGCTGACGTGGACGCGCTTTTGGGGAAAATAGTCATTTCAGGTAAATAATTAAAAAGTCGGGCCATTTCGGTAAATAACGAAATAAAAGGGCTTTTTTTAATAAATTGCCTGTTGCTTACGCTGGGAGAATTTTTTTTTTAAAGTAGCGAGATTTTCAATTATTTTTAAATTTACTTAATTAGATTTTCAATTATTTTTAAATTTACTTAATTAATAGTTAAAATTTAAGTTTAATTGACCTTTTAAAATAATAATTATCTTTAATTAACGAGAATGTTAGAAAATAATTATTAATAAATTATATTTTAATTATAAAAATTATAAAATTTAAATATGCAGATAATTTTTAAATACATCATTTACAAATATAACAATAATGAAATACACACTTGTATTATGATGATGATG
Organism: Gossypium arboreum; assembly: GCF_025698485.1. NCBI lineage: Eukaryota > Viridiplantae > Streptophyta > Magnoliopsida > Malvales > Malvaceae > Gossypium > Gossypium arboreum. The sequence continues at coordinate 27,361,865 of NC_069080.1, read as the reverse complement.
TAGCAAACTTTTTTAAATAAATGGGTACCAAAGTGAATCAAATTATATGAATATTCTCATTCAATATTTAAAGAGGTTGTAATAATAAATTTAGTTTTTAAAGTTAATTTTTTATTTTGGTTATATTTTTTATTTTAGTTTTATTTTTAAAATTTAGTTAAAATATTTTTATTAAAAAATTAATTAATAGCATTGACGTGACAAGTGGCAACTCACTGTTCATGTATGCTTCATAAAAATATAAAAATATTCAACAATTTTTTTTTTAAAAATTAAAAAGATTATCCACATTACGATGAAGTACATGTAAATTGTTATGTAAATTGTCACGTTAGTGCCATTAAAATTTAACGGTACATAAAAAGAACAATTTGACTAAAACTTAAAAATTAAAAACCAAAGTGATGAAGAAAAGAGTTAAAGCTAGTATGACAAAATAAGTAAATATTAAGGGTTAAATTTGCCAATCATAAATGAGAAATTTGTCGAGAGAGTAACCTTTTAAAATTCCAATGGTACACAAAAGTATTTAAGCTCAACTAACTCAACTTATTGCAAACTTTCTCTCATACAATTATAAAGATTCAACTCTCCTACCAAAATTTTCTCCTGTGAAAACTTAGGGTAAATTAATAAAATAATTTATTTACAACATAAAAACACTCATATATATTCCTAACAATGAATGGATATTTTTTTGGTACATTAGAAAAAATACAAAACAACTTAAAAACGAAGCAAACTCGAACTCGAACACGAAATGTCCTTCTGGAACAACGGAATGAGACTCGCTGCTGGTTCCAACAACTCTACCACACCCTCCACCACATCTTAAGCTAAACCAGCAAGATGATCTGCACATCGGTAGCTTGATTGAAATGAAAGTGAAATGTTAGTTAGATATGTTGAATGTGGTGGCATGAATGATACTTGAATTGGTAGATTGAAATAGAAGTGCCTATAATGCTTTGTGTTGGTATCTAATGTGAGTGCAATGAATGAAAATTTTTTACGTTGAAATGGTACCAATGAGGCATATTGGTTAGAAGTTTAGGCAATGTTTTAAAGTGTATTTTGACATGTTTGAATAGGTACATTATTGAGTAGAAGCATTGGCATGTGTTTGGAATGTTTGAGTTAGGTAAATTGCATGTAAAGCCACTTTATGCTGCACGCGGTCTAGTACACGGCTGTGTGTTTCCACACAAGCTGGTGGCACAGCCGTGTGACCACTATAGGAGGTTAATTTTGTTCCACACAGTCTCAGTTAGATACACATCCTAGCCACACAACCATGTGAAATTTTTTTGAATTGTTATATTTTAATCCACACAGCTTCAGTGAGATACATGGTCTGGACGTATGGTTGTGTGACCTTTATTTACTAAAATTTCCATACTTTTTGTTAAGTTTACAATTAACTCCTTACGTATTCCTAGATTGATTTAAAGGCTTTCCTAAGTCTGTTTGAGACCTGGTTTGACTATGAATGGTATGAAATGTTTGCATGTAACCTTTTAAGTTTAAACATGTTTACAAATGTTATATGTTTTGTTATCTGTTGTGGCATCTTGTAGCTTGGGTTTGGCGACCGGATCAGATTAAGAGGTGTTACAAAACACATCTTGCACAATGATTTCAACACCAGTCAATGCACAATATCCAAGGACACTATTATGGCTATGTGTTTGTAATATTTTTTTATAAGTGTTGTCAGAGCCAAGCCCTTGAGCTCCTAGAAGAGGCCACATTTCGACTCACATAGGTAGATCTCATCAAGAGTGTTCTCGTAATTTTAACACTCTAACATATTTATATTATAGGTCTATTAAGAGTATAATTCTCATCCTTCCCCTTATCATTACAAGTACATATCTCTTTTTATCTTGGGATGATATATTATATATTATTTTATAGTGCTAGCAGTCACATACTGATGATGTACTTTGTCTCATTTAACTCAAGACTTGACGTTATATCAAGCGTTGAGTTAAGTTTCCATCATGGGTGACTCAAATTTTATAGGCTGCTTGTACCTCATCTTTAAATTTCAAATTTTTAACATAACTATGTTAATTATCTATACCACATGGTGAAACTTTATATTTATTTGTGTCTTGAAAATTCAAAAGACCAACATCATACCCACCATGTTCAATTACCCATTCTTTCGCAAAAGAATGCTATCAAGGATATCATTTCTACTATTGTCAAATTATAGTGATCATTTTATCTTTTCTTATCATGACAATTTCATAATTGACAACTTTATTTATTTCTTAATATCTAAGAAATTAATTTCACAATCACCAAATATATGGAATTATACATCATGTATTTTTCACCAAGTAAGTTGTTGTAAAGAGGCCCCAAATCCCTTGTTGAAACTAGACAACATATTTGCTACTTGTCATAGCTTCTTTTCAAAGCCAATACATGACTTTAAAACTTTTTATTTTTATTTTTTGCATTCATAGTCAAATAATATTATTTTTCTCAACACATTATATATAGACAAGGGTGTAACATACATAGTCATATTAAAGAACCATCAATTGTCCAATCAAGTGACTATAAAATCATACATTTATTCACCTTTCACCATGGACATTATCAATTATTTTCTGACTATGATCAAAATCATGTTCATCACATGAATGGGTCAAATAACATTCATTCTATTGCATACTTACAAGATATTTGATTCATGGCTTCCAAAATAAATTTCAAATTTTACTACATCACAATTTTTATAGAACCACGAGATTTTAGATCATATCCAAGCCATATATAAAAAAACACATGCACCATTGTAAATATGCACAATATGATCTTGATTTCAAATATATGATTATCATGCTATATATTCTCACTAAAAGATTTGGTACCTATTCGATTTTATTATATAAGCCAATGTTTTCCACTATTTTATATTGAGTAGAAAAATTGACCATGCATATGTATGTGGCTTATTTCAGTTCTAGTCAAAATCACTTCTAGTCTAAACTTAATAACGTAAAAAAAAAATGTACAATCATATATAAAACTCATTTAGCTTATGGTTATTTAACAAAACAACCAAAATTATTTATATTATATGATGATTTACAAAATTTTTATTTCTAGCAATGAAAATGATGTTTCACCAATATAATCCAAATATTAGTTTTAATATCTTGATTTAAATTAAAAATAAATTCATATCTCAAATTAAATATATATCATAAAAATAAAGAATATTCTTTTACTAAAATTTCACTCACAATTTGGATGGAATGAATTACATACATTTCAATTCTTTAAACTTATTGTTTATTTATAATGCACTATTAGGTGCATAAGTGACTTTTAAATGACATCATTTTTCAAATTACACTTTTTGATTTCAAGAGATCATTTCAATTCAACCTTTTGAAAGTAACGGTTGAATTCAATAATATAACTTTTTACTTAGAAAGGTTTTCCCAAATAGTCATAATACTTTTATTGGATAGAAATTTGTTTAATTAATGTTTAAAAGTGTCATCACCATTTAAAACAAAAATATTGTTTCGATGCATTAATAGATTATTTCCTAACTGGACATTTTATTCCATTCATGTGTACTATGCATCTTCTTTCTTTTTTCTTGCATGACATATATTATATAATTTTATATCAATCATAATAATGCATATATATTAAAAAGTCATGAAGATAATAAACTAGTAAATAAGGGAAAATGATATATTTCCTTGTGCTTTTTGGCAATACTATAAGAGATTTTCATGATTATGTTGATTAGTGTTAGAATATATATATATATATATATATATATTTACTGTAGTTTAGAAGAATTTTGTACAAGTATTGAACATTTGATCATACTTTTGGGTGTTTATTAGTGAAAACGATTTAAGAGTGAACTAATAAATGAGTGGTTTTTTAACAACTAGATGTTTGGAGTTACATTGCTGAGTCAATTACAAATAAAATGCTGTTACTGAAGCCCAATCATGCTTTACTTAAGCCACCATGTACATGGCCTATCAGAAAGTCGTGCAATTTTTTTTAATATCAACCAATTTTCGATTAAACATATTCCAAATATAAACTTTGAGAAGGGGTAGGAGTTAATTGAAATATATTTTGTATAAAATTTTCCTTTGAATTACTTTTAATATTTTATTATTTGTCCATCATATTCAATGGCGGAGTCAAGGGACTAGTAGGGTTCCAGTTTTCTCTAAAAAATAAATTTATTTACATTTTTTATAATTTATAAAATTTTAAATTAATAATTATAAAATTACACTTTCATTCTAAAAATAATTAAACTTTGACTTAATCCTTTAAAAATTATAAATATTAAAATTATTAAAATAATAAAATTATATTTTTGCTATCATAAAAATATATCATTTATTTCTAATACAAAAATTCTCTTTCATCATTTTATATTTGTAATTTTCTTAATATATATAATTGATTTATTCAACCCAACACAGTCAGATATATGTGTGTGAGCAAGGCAAGCCCATCGAAAGCATAAAAAATGAACAGCAAGTGGAGTCCAAAGCAGAAAATATAAGACGTATCCATCAAAAGGCATATATGAGAAGATGGTAGGCACAAAATATTTCAATTTTACGAACTGATATTGAAGGTTTTGTTCGGTTTTTATTCAGAATAGATGCAGTCATGTCATTCATTAATAATCATCCAAATATTGGAATTCGCATTATTTTTTTATTATCAAAAAATATATCTGTTATTTTTCAATTTTAAGAAAATAGAAGGACCCACCGAGATTTGAACTCGGGTTACTGGATTCAGAGTCCAATGTCCTGACCACTAGACCATGGGACCACAGTTGAATGCATAGCCACAGACTTATCTAGATAAAGTAAATACTAAAAGACAACAATCTTGACACGAACGTAAAAAGGCCGACGGTCTATAAAGAAATCATTATCAGATTGGTATTAGAACATTGAGTGTTCAAAGATATTTGATAATTATAAGTACTTCAGATCTTCAATTTTGATATTTGAAATTCTCCAAAGACATTCAAATGTTAATCTTTCTGCTTCAGAAGTCAACCAAACAAAGTACTTAGATTTCTAATCTATTACTGTGCTCTCAAATGAATTATTATAACATTTTATATCAATCAGATTCAGGCTAGTCAAGCATGTAAATCCGCGAGGCAACATCTTGCACCAACCAATCGAATCCCTCAAGAAGCCCTTCACCAGTGTATGCACTACACCCTACAATTTTCCAATGCCGAGTTTATATTTATAAATTAAATAATATTATTATAAAATAAATTAATACGATAATATAAATAATATTAATGTTTTAATTTAGAAATATAATTTAAAAATTAAATAAGAATATTTGCTCAAATTTAGATTTTTACAATTATATTTTCTAAATATTCCTTAACACTTGATACATTCATATAAACTATAATTTCTCATTAAACCAATTTTTATAAAAATTATTATAATATCTTAATTCATCAATAAATTAAAATTAAATTTATTACACTTTTTTCTAAATTTCTACATAATATTTAATGATTTTAGACTTTTAATAATTTTTTTTTATAATCAAAAATCATTTAATCAATTTCACATTTAAAATAAAAATATTTTCTTCAGCTTATCAATATTTTTTCCAATTTAAATAATTTCAATATTTATTGATTTTAAATCAAAATAATTTCATTTAAATTTTAAATTATAAATATATCCGAATTATTTTAGAAAATAAGTAAATAATCATTTATTTAAAATTTTTTAATCTATTTTAATAAATTATTTCAAAATTTTTAAATTATCATAATTTTAGTGTTAAATGTCCAATTAATTTGTATAAATTTTAATTTAAATCTTAATGAAATATTGCATTAAAAATATTAAACATATTGATAAATTTTTAATAGTAAATTATAAATTATTAAAATAAAATTTAAAATTTTGACAGATTAGATTTTAATAAATATTTTATTCTTAATAAAATATAAAATAATTTACAATTTATACAAAATATATATTTATAAATTTATTAAGATAGTTTATTAAATGATTTATATTAATATGATCTAATAATCAAAAATTTAATTATAATTTGTAAATTAAGTATTTGATTTTCAATTTGAAAATTTTAAATATTGAGCAAATTTCTAAAAATTTGTATTATTATAAAATTAACAATACTATTTTGAAAAAAACACTTAATATAATACTTAAATTAATATTGAATTATAAAATGAAAATTGAAATAATATTGAATTCAAATACAATTAAAAAAATTATAATCTGAATATCTAAAATATTTAAATCTTTCATTTTTATTACAAATATAATCAATGAAAATTTAAATTAATTTTAAATCATATTCTTTGAATACTTAATCTATTACACATTCTAAAAATCATTGCATTCAATAATATGTAATAATCAATTCATAATTCTACAAATTATAATATAAATCAACTTTATCAAATAAAAATTCAAATTTCATTTTCAATCCACATTTCACATAAACTTTACTATCCAATGTTACTATTAAAATTATTTACTACATTATTATTAGCACAAATCAATTATTCATTAAATCTATTAGATTAATAATGTCAAAATACATTTGAAGACTTGATAAACAAACACACTTATCAAATATATATTATAATTCACATTTCCTATAATAATCATTACTGTTCTTATCAAACATTTTAAAATTAATTCATATTTATAATTCTAATTTAATCACACATCATAATTTTATAGTAAATCAATATTTGATTATAACAATTAGATTATTAAGTTATGAATCATATTTTTTTCATTTAAAAGTTTATCATGTAGTCATTAAATAGAATATGAACTTTTCAATTAAAATTATAGAGTTTAAATACTATACATTATAAATCTTAAAAATTGTTGAATTTATAAAAGATATTTAAGATCATTACATTATTATAATATTAATATAACTATCAGTGATTATTAAATAATCGACACATCTTAATTGAAAAATGCTAATCTTGTTATTTAATCTAAAAATTAATAATTTTCTTATAAATTAACATCATCAAAATTAAAATGTAAATAATAATGTCATTCTAATATACTAGATAAATGTAATCAATAATGTCTTGTCGTATAAATTGATAAATTAGACTAATTTATTTAATAAGACTTTAGATGAATTATTCATCGACCAATTTAATTTTAATCTAATACCTAAACATTCCAATTTATAATTTCACAATGACATTTACTATAATATAACAATATTAAATACTATAACCTCACAATTACTAAATAATTATATCTAATAAATATCATAATTATTAATCATTAATAAATTAATAAATTAAGCAATCATTACCTCAAATATATCAGTTTACTTTACAAATATTAAATTTTAAATATTATTTAGATAAAATTATTTCAAATAAATAATATGAATTTTGAAATACTAATATAACATTTTAAAATTTCAATCATATATCCATTTCACATTAACAATCATTAACATTTATACTAAATCAACAATAACATAATAATGTCAACATATAATTTAAATTCATTTATCATTCTATTTCAATATTAATATTTCAAATTACTATTCATACAAGAAAATTAATAACTTAAAATAAATTAGAATTCAAATTCATCTTTATAATTTCAAATCATAACTTAACATTATAATAACTTATTTATTGTTAAAAATCAGTACTATATTCAAAATCTAATCATATTAAAATTCATATTTTTCTACATAATACATATCTCTCTTTACTCATTTCAAAATTTTTACAAACTATTTGTTAAAATGTCAATAAATTTCATCCCTTATTGATTAAGAACATTTTCATTCATAACTTGTGTTTTACTAAATCACAAATTAATTGTCATGTAATATTTAACATTCAACTTGAACCTTTATAATGTAATATCAGAATTTAACGTCCAATTTCAACTGTTGTACAAGTCATAATAAAACAGAATCTTAAAAAATGAGATTACAAAGCTATCTTTCAATTCTAGAATAAGTTTTTTAAAGTGACTAATATTTCAATATAAATATTAAATCAGTGAAAAATATTCTAAGCATTAATGTATAAAATAAAGTATTAACATTATGCTTATCAACAAATTTGAAAGGTGATACGTTTCTATTTATATATTAAATTCTGAAATATAAAATTTTTAGAAATACAGGACTGATGTGTAGAAATCGAAGTAACGATTATTGTAACTTATTATAATGACAAATTATCAATTGTATAAAAATCACAAAAAACATAATTATTAATACATAAAGCTTTATAATAAATAATTAATGAATTAAATAATTAGATATTACAATAATAACTCACAATCGTAAAACTAGATCTATAATTAATTTACTATCAACTTAAATATGAAATATAAGACATTTTTTCTAATAAATCTTAACTCAAAAACAAATTTTGAATTAATATCTAGATGAATACTTCTGAGTCCACCTACAACTAAAATTATGATACAATTAATACTTTTCAAATAATTCTCAAACAATTAGTATAATAACAAGATTAAATGAGTATTTAATATTACATATGAAATCTATCTCGGACTAATAAACATGATCTCAAGAAATTTTAACAGTTTTCATGTATTTCGAACATTTCATGGTAACTTAATGACACTACTTATCGTTAAATTTATAATGTAATGTAAGATTTCATATCAGGTAAAAATTTACAAAAGTAGTCATAATACTTTTTATAATATTTAACACTTCAAAATGATTAAATTCAAAGTTATATTAAAATACAAATGTAATCACTTGATTACAATAACATATTATCAATCGATTTTAAACTATTAAAACTTAAAATATATTCTAATAATCAATTGATACTTGTATAGATAGAATCTCAATGTTAATAAATTAAGTATCTAAGTTAGAAAGTATACTATAACATTAGTCATACAAATACTTACACAATTATTAAACTTTAATTCTATTAAGAACAAAACGAATGAAATACTATTGAAATAATTGAATATATACTTAAATACTATTACTTCAATCTTAAGATATTATTATATAATACTAGATAGTATATATTTAAGATTATAAGGCTAGTACATTGAGATACTAAGTTAGCTATTTAGCAAATATCATAGTTAATATTATCTACATTACATTTAATACTAGTATAAAGTTAATATCAGAAGACAATGACTTAAATCTCTATATTAATATATTTAACATCTTAAAATCAATATATAATTAGCAACCATATTAATCTAATCAATTCAATAAACATAGATATTACACTTTATTAAAACATAAATATTCAAAATTAATCTTAATGAAATATCTATGCAAAACTTGATCTATTATCAAGAAATTACATTCATAGTTATTAATCATAAAATGTTACAATATCACTTGAAAATATCGTTAAAATTAAGAACTAAATTTCGAATAATGTATCAATAATAGATTTGATTAATCGTATCAAAACATTACATTTACAATGATAGAATGATCGATTACATAAATGCAATGAACTAATCTTGAGTATGAATGATACATCTTAAATCATTATCATCTATTTAACATTATGATTCAATATATTATCTTCATTCACAATTGAATTTAAATATTATATATAATCAATAGTACACAGAATGAATAACTAATTTTCATATCACTAATTACATAAAGTAAAAATTCCTCATTAATTACATTGATCATCATAATGTAATATTAATAATAACTTATCTATAGAAGATAAATATAAATATTCAAATTAAATACTAAATTAATTTAATCATTAAATATCATAACATAATTAAAATACATTAAATTGACTTTACTATATCATTGAGTACATATTTACTAAATTATAAGAATACAATCTAAATAAATAATTATGAAAAATATATAAATATCTATTTCAATTCAATTTAATACAATTACTAATTTTGTCAATTATTAATAAATTAAATTACAATAGCTTATATTAAATAATTCATATCTTATATCAATTAGATAGTAAATAATAAATCAAATCACTTTATAACTTAACATATCATTGACAAATAGTCAATTAACAAGATTAACGTAATACAATTAATTATAATGACATTATGATCTATTCATACATTATCAAATAATGATCTATTAACATTGCTAAATGTGTTACTAATTATAGATAAAGCATATCAGTAAGATAAATGTAAACTTAACAATAGTTAATTGTACTTCTCTTTCAATGATTAGCATATCAAATGTATAACATTTATCATTGCTCACTAAAATCAAAAATATTCATAGACTGACCTGTATCAAAATTCAAGAAGACATTCTATTCATATATTATTCAGTACATATCTATCAATATCACAATCGTAAATTAATAGCTAAATATCAATTGATCATATAAATATCTTATAGATATTAGCATAGACATCTACTTTACTCATACTAGAATGTGGAATTAAGCTGAAATACTATAATATATGAATGAATAAATAAATGAATAATCAAACAAATGAAAAATAATTATAGAAACATCATAATGGAAATAATGATGTATTACAATAGAATAGAATATAGCTAGAAGTGAAATGTAGAAAAGAGAATAAATGTGAGAAAATCATAAGATCTCAGTGAATTCAATAAGTCATAACCAAAATCCTATGCAACTATCAAGTTAAACAATGATAAAAGCAAATTTAAAATTTCATAGATAATAGACAATCAAGATTTACAATATGAATATAATACATATGAAGCAATATGAACCAATCAACTACATTTGCTAATACTCAAACTAATCTAACAACTACCATAATCTATACTATGAATAAATTGAACTTAGCTCAACTAGTATACATATAACTTACAAGAACAAGATTATAAAATATATACATCACATATATAATACATCTATCACTATCATATCAGCATTTGAACTTCAATCATTACCATAGACTTCTCTCATACAATGTCATTAACTGTGCACTTCAATTTCATCTGATAAGCTTTCTGACAATGAATGTTATAATCTAACATAGTATAACCATTATTAACATATCATAATTTCAACAATTACATAATAAATCTCAAATTTCACTGCAATCAATAAACGAAATAGTAATATGACAGTATCATATGACTATATGACATCTATAACTTCGATAAATAACACATAACAAATCATATATCAACTAATAATTGCACAACATACGAATTACAAGAACTATCATACAACAATGTGCTAAATAGCTAACTTAAATTAACATTTGATCAATCATTACATAAAAGTAAACCTACTCAAATAGACAATAAGAACAATGTACAACTAATCAAAGTCAAGATTTGTAAATTCATGTATAAGATAATATCAAATCGAAATGACAATTCACAAATTAAGAACAAGTGATAATCATAGATTCATAATAGATTAAATTAAATCTATGCAAATCATCAGAACAATAATGACAATGCTAATACAAATAGCAAGGAGCAACACTAATCATAGACCTATACAATACTTTAAAGATAATCATTCAATACAATACAATTCATATGCAAACTATTAGAATCCTAAATAATTAATCACAAATACAACAGTACTAGCAATATATCTAAATAATCAAGATAGATTCATATTCACAGAAGACTGTCAAATCCTTTAACTAGCATGTCACTATAAAGACTCAGTTAAGTTACAATAGATCTAATACGAACAGAAGCTATCAATTACTGAAATATCTAAGTTCATAGATCACCAGTATCAGACATACACAAATATAAATATATAACAAGCAAGCTATAAGTATCTCAAGCTAATAATCTCATAATAATCCAAAATCGTTCAAATTCAGATAGCATGATCCCGATTACATGACTGATACTAACAAATAAGCAAATTAAATTAAATTAATAGTAATAATCAAAATCATAGAATAACAAGTAATGATTAAATAATATAAAAATAGGTCATATCAGAATAGAACCTTCATAACAATCAATAACTCAAATCATCAAGAATCGGACAATATAGAATATTAACATATACAATAGAACAGTAGTCAATTTACTGCAAAATTGAAGAGCATAGAACAATTTCAAAAACTAAAAGATCAATGAAATGACTACACTAGTAGAAATGTAAAATACATTATAATTAATAACTAATTTAATAATTCACATAAATCGCAAGATCAAGTTAATTTATAGTATATATTAGCTTAAGATCTTCAAGCATGATAACTTAATTCAGCATCCATAAATGCTTTCAATTAGAATTAATTAAAAATTAATCAGCATAAATATAATTTACAAATATCAAACAATAATTCTAAGCAAATTCAACCTAACAGATCATAAAGATTCAACTATCAATTCATCACTATGTAAGATCTAATCATACAGATTAAACCTATTTCAAGAATCTATTATTCATTCTATAATCCAAATAAATTGTATAATCAATTACTCATAATAAAGATAAGATCTCAATAAGACTCATAAACATAAATATAAAGATCATAATCATAACATTCTAATTACTGATAATACGAATGTAATCATTTCAAATGTAATACTATGCAACAAATCAACTCATTAACTAGACATTTACATTCATTGATAAATCATGAGAATAGAAATACTGAATAAGATTAACCAATCAGTTCACATTACATTACAAAAATCATAATAATAAACAATGTAAGATAAGTCTTAGATTCAACTTAAAATGTAATAGTCATAAATAACTATAAGCATTAATTAGAATGTGAATGCTAACTAATATCCAGCATTCAATCAACCAATTCTGAATGCACAATAATTTAAGCTGATTACAAGATACAGTAATATAAATGTCTCATACATGCATATCAACAATAAGTACATCTAATAGAAGCATCATGCTTCAATGATTACCAATATACATGAAAATTTACATCAAATAATTAGATCAATCTAAACAGATATAATATTAAATTGATAGTTAAATCAGAAAGTAACTAATAATGAAACGCAACTATCTAAACATTCAAAATCTATGAATAACAAATATTAACACTTAACAATAATCACTTGATTAGACAAGTAATTGTAAAATTTAGATAACAGTCAGCATTTCAAATAAGTTTAAACAGCTTATCGAATAATATTCGAATCGCAAATAGATCGACAAACTAAATCTGAGCAAGATAACATTAACAGCTATATGACAATACCATTAACTAACTAAATCAGAAATGACTCAATATTACTATAATCTAACAGAGATTGAAACTATACCATAGAAATTAATTACATTACAAAAGTCATTAACAATGTAAAGTATGCATATGAACTTAATAGTCATAAGTACCTATATCACTGCTCATTAGTATCTTGACATCACATTGACAATTGAACTATCTTGAACACATTCGATTACTTGATAATCTCAATTAATCAATCAATTCACAAGATTAAATTATGCATGACAATTTAAATTTCTAAATGATTGAATTAAAGCTACATACATGTATCTAGAATACTAATATAACTGCAAACTATAATAGTTGAATGCATAGATCAATTAACATTGAATGTGCATAATATATTATTAATGCAACACCAATTCAAATCTCTTAAGATTGATCGTAATGTATCAATATGTAGAATCATTTTACTACAAAGACAATTAGAGATTGATACTTTAAACTGACTTAAACATACTAGTTAATTAACAACATAAAATAAGACATAATATTCTAATTACTAAACTTCATAGATTTTCTAACTAATTAAGGAACTTCATGCTAATTAGCTTGTTAATAAATTTGACTCTACATACTACTATCATATTCAATAAGCAATAATCTAAGTAATAATACTTCTGAAATACTAGAATGAGATGTTCAATAAATGACATCTATTGATAAGATAAATATACAAATAACTAAAACAATTCTAATAAATAATACATTTGACACTATAATGTATGCATACATTAAATTATGAACTAAATTAATATGATAATTCATACTCAACTATGAATCAATAAATAAGTTTACATAAGCATTAAATTAAAAACTAATGAATGCTAGACAATTACATTAGAAAAGGTTCAGATCTGACATGAATAACATTAAACTTATATCTAAAATCATGTCAATTATTCACTAATTGAAGTAATCAATAATCTATTAATTAAATAATCAATAGTGAACTTTATCAAATAACACTTAAATTAATAATATTTACAAATACAGTAAATAAATATAATATATATACTAATGTTTTAATCATAAATAACTAAATTTAATGTAAATAAAATAAGCAAATAGTATATTTATTGATAGATATATTTAAAGATAATCAAGATACATTTATATCTAAATTTTTCATTTATAATTCATTACATTATTAATAAAGCATAACATATTAATGTTAGTAGAATACTTATTAAATATAAAAGATAATTTTCTAAAATAATTAAAACAACTACATAATATAGTTAAATATATATATATGTCTCAATTAAGTGATATATAATTTAATTCAATTCTTAAACTGAATTTAAAAGCTTGAAAAACTAAAATTAACTTTCATATTGTACATTAAATGTACATAATTCTAAATCTGATCATTATACAATGTCTTGCATTATTAAGAATGTATAATTTATTAATGATTAAATAACCATAATTTAAATATTTAAATTTAATCATAATTTATAACATTAAATTCTAAAGAAATGAATAGCTTCAAACTTAATAACATTTCAATATCAGTAATTGATATCATATCACTAATAGATTCTCTATCATAATTGTTAAAATTATAGTTCTAATGATAGTAATCTTGATCAACTAATTGAACATGACATTTACATTCAAATCTTTCCGACTAGATATCTCACTGATTCACAATTCAATTATAGCACAATGAACAATTCCTACTTTCATCAATTATCTAAAATCTCAAATGTATTCAAATTAGACATTCAAAATGATATTTAATACAATCAAAATAAATTGATCAATAATAATTTATTTAATGATAATTAATTATTTACTTATGTTATATATTAATAAAATTATATAATCATATAATTTTACATAGATTTTATTCACTAATATACTTTATTCTCTAATGATGAAGTCAACTAATTCAAATAATTTGCATTTTAATATGAATACAACTTCATATTAATAAAATTAATGATATCTTATAATTGTTACAATGACATTTATTTCAGTAATTAAATGAAACTGTTGTAGCCCTTTTTTTTTTTTATCTAGTTATGTAACAAAGGTTTAATATGTAAGTCGAATGATCATAGTTGCTAAATACTTTAAGTTATAATTTGTATTTTCTTTTTCAAATTGTGAATAAATCTGTCTAATTATTTTAATATTTGTATGATAAAAGGAGGCCTATAAAATGCAGGCCTATAAAAGAAAATTTATGTGAAAATTATATTTGAAAAATAAATAAAATTTAAAGAAATGACTTTTTTTTTCTTTGTAGAAAAAACACAGCTAATCATTTCAAAAGATAAGTATCTAAGATATCTTTTAAATATATACACAAATTAGATGTTTGAACATTTGATAATTGATACATAAACGCGCATTGAACTAGCTTGTCAAGTTTCATTAAAATCAATTTCCATATTCGTTTCATTTATGTTTTCACTATTTAATTTTTAAAAAACAAAAAGCAAAAAACCTAAGAAATCTCCCCTTGCATAAAACATTAACTCCTGTATCAAGACAGAAAAAGAAAAATTAATTCATTTTTTCATTAAGATATACTCTCTATTTTTAACCTTTGTCCTTCAATTACATCAGCATTTTACAAAGTAAATTCTAGCAATGAAAGCCATTAAATATAACAACAAAATTGAAGGGTTTGCTATATCAGTTAGCCAGGGCAAAGGCTCTGGAGTTTGGTGATCTATGCTACAAAAGTTGAACATTGCTTTCCCTTACTCGACCCTATGCTGGCTTGTATTTTCAGCTACCAATGATGGGTGTCCTAATTTTTTTTCCTTAACTCGAAAGCCTGGGAGCCTTGAGCAGATAAACATCTCTCACAAATCCTTTCCCCCGTTCACCTATATTTCTCTACAAATCAACTAGATATTTTCCGCCCGTCTCTTCCTTTTCTCATTCTCGTTTCTTCCAAAAGTAAATGTATAAAATTAGAATTTAAAATAATTTGCACATTGTTTTACATCACAAAATACTAATTTAACTCTCTAACTTTATTAAAATGCATGTTGATATTAATTAACATAATATGATTATTATTTATTAAATAAAATAAAATTTATTTATTTATTTATAAATCATATTGAACTAGAGTTTGTTATTAGACCTAGCAAAAGAAATCAAATTATTTTTTCCCACTATGATTTCCTATCATATGTATATATATATAATCTACAAGGTTCTTTGTAAATTGTAAGAAGCAACATTTTCACACTCAAATAATTTGACATTTAGTAACATATTATGTTGACACGTGGAAACTATATTGATTAAATAAAAGGTAATAAAAATCGTATTATTTGATAAATTTCGCTTAGTGTTAGTCTTAGATAAAAGTATCATAAAATTTATTATACAATATTTTAAATAAAAATGAGTAAATCAATTTCTATACGATACATGATTGAGTAAAATAACCTCTCTATTAAAATTGTGCCATTAAATGTATGTTTTGGTATTTATATATGGTATAATAATAATTTTAATCTTTAATATTTACACATTTATTCAATTTGACCCCTATTTTTTATTAAAAGTAAAATAAAATATTTTATATGTAAAGATGGTAGGCACAAAATATTACAAATTTACAAACTGATATAGAAGGTTTTGCTCGCTTCTTATTCAGAATAGATGCAGTCATGTCATTCATTAATAATCATCCAAATATTGCAATTTCCATATTTTTTTTATTACCAAAAAGTATATCTGATATTTCACTTTAAACTAGAAATTGAAGGTGCCACCGAGATTTAAGGTCCGTTTGTTTGGCTGAAAATGATTTCTAGAAAATAATTTTTAAAAAATAATTTATTTTTTTGAAAGATAACTTATTTTTCTAGTGTTTGAACAGATCTTTGTAAAATATTTTTTGGTGTTTGGCAAATTTTCTGAAAATATTTTATAAAAACTATTTTAAATGAAATAAATATACATTTGAGATTTGTAAAATATTAGACGATTCTTAATTGTATTATAAAAAAATAAAAAACAAAGATTGAATAATAATAAATTAAGTTCCAAACCACAATTAATATTACAAATTTTGATACCAGATCATAATTTTTGGGCTAAAATTCATACCAGACAATAATATACAAAGAATGAAAGAATTAACAAGTTCTTGGACTAAATTTCAATTGTTTTTTGATTAATAGCTTTATATCTCCATTTCTCTTTCTCTAAAAAAATCAGCATCCAAGAACCTTGAAACAAATACATACCCAAAGCTATAAATGTCTTCAAAACTAGTGAGGAACCCAATTGTAGCTGTAACATCTATCCCAGTCTGAAACTCACCTTTTTCCTTCATTTCTTCATGTTTAACACTGAACCAAATATGTTGTAAACACCCAATGCACAATGATATACTGTTCCTATTAGTCAGTTTTAGCACTAATGCAGGATCAATCGTTTCCCCTTTCCAATCAAATACATTGAAAGCCACTGTTGGACTTGGATCAAACATTACCTTTGGATCATAGATTTTAGTTCACCATCTGAGATCTCGAGGCTTTCAACATTTTCGTTGGCATCCTCCTCTAAGGAATTCTACAACTCACAAAAACAACAAGATATCCATGTTTACTAAAGATTCCAAAAATGATAAAACAAATAGTCCTACACTCACATTACTCATGTTATAGGCCATCAATTCACCATTACTGTGATCATTACTAGAAACCTCTTTTTTAACTGATCCATTGCCATCAGCATTCACGAACTCTACACCACCCGAAATAACATTTAAATCATCCCCCTTATCTTGCAGGATTGAACGTAAGCGAACCCTTTAGCTTGACAAAACCAAACTTAACTAATGCACAAACAATGTCAGGATAAGGAACATTTGAAAAAAGCCACAACATGGATAAAATCAAACAAAAGCATGCTCTGACCGAATATTCTAGGAGAAACTCTAGGCTTTTTGACAACCATTGGCATATCCTCAAATCATCTATTGTCCTTTCTCTAATACATCATGAGATTGAATACTTATAGAACATTAAGAAGAAGAATTATAGTGCTCTTAGGAATGAAATAAAGACAATGGTACTAAGTATACCGGTAAGGGAATATTGGTAAGTGGTACCTTCTGTATTTAAGTAATTTGTTAACTGATTTTCAAAATATCAAAAGTTTGCATATCTGACATACATAATAATCCTGCTCAACATTCCATGAAATGCCAACCCCACACCTACAATGCTATAACAACTATTATTACTTCACATCATGCAGTGATCACTACCATCACAACATTGCAAATGGTCCATAAAAACACTAACAGAAAAAGTAAAGAGATGAACTCTCACCAGAGAATCAGAGGCATCTTTCTGGACTTTGCCACTTGAATTTCCAGTTTCAAGATTTTCTACATTTTTATTGGAACCTTCTCCTTGCAAAGTGTCCTGCACTTAACACCATTAGGATACAGTTCATTATTTCACTATACATCCAATTCCTAAACTCATTACACAAAATTCCTTACTAAATAAGCAAATAGTAAGGGAAAAAACTCACTCACCTCACAGACCATTAATTCAACATAAATCCTTAACACTACAAACCTTACCATTTATAGAACTTCATATAACCAATAATCATCAATGTAAATTCTACAAATTACTCAATTCAAACAATCTATACCATGTATCTAACACTCATACAGCTTCATGATTGATACAGTTTTCACCAATGCCACCACAAACCAAGCAAAAGAACTCACATTTCTCATGATTCTCCTCATAGTAGCCCCTTAACTCACTGTTACTCACAAAAATTCTCATAAAAAACATGTCTACTTCATTCTTTTCTTCTTCTTCATCAAAATCATCATCATCACCATCATCGTTTTCTTCATCATGAACCCTGTTCTTGAAAAACTCTTTGCAACTATCAATAATCTTGTTTTGTATTTGCATGTTGGCAAACCTGGCTTGGTCTTCAATTGAAACAGGTCTTACCATGGGGTCCTTGGGTTCTGGCCATCTAGAAGAGGAAGGTGATGTGGGTTTCAGAAGGATTGACCAGTCGAGCCCAGGGTCAGGTTTGGGTGGAGGGTGGGATCCTGAATGAGCAAGCTTTCTTCTGTTGATGGGGTTTTGAGTTGAAGGTCTGGGTCTCATCATACGGGTTCATTAGGGGTCCGTTTTTTGACAAAGCGATGAGATCGAGGCAAAGGATGGGGAGGGGAAGGGAAGGGCTTCGAGTTAAATTCTTGGGGAAGGAAAATCTTTGGAAAACGTCTTACCAAAATAAAATCTGTAAGACATTTTACTAAAATCAACGCTTCTTTTCCCGTGTTTTGTAAAAGACTTTAATTATTTTCAGCCAAACAAACATGGGAAAAGGCTGAAAACCTTTTCCGGAAAAGCTTTTACCCCTAAACAAACGCAGCCTTAAACTCGGGTTGCTGGATTCAGAGTCCAACGCCATGACCACTAAACCATGGGACCACCGTTGAATGTGTAGCCACAGACTTATCTACATAAAGTAAACACTAAAAGACAACAATCTTGACACGAACGTAAAAAGGGCAGACGGTCTGTAAAGAAATCATTATCAGATTGGTATTAGAACATTGAGTGATATGTGATAAATATAAGTACTTCAGACCTTCAATTTTGCTATTTGAAATTCTCCAAAGACATTCAAATGTTTATCTTTCTGCTTCAGAAGTCAACCAACCAAAGTACTTAGATTTCTAATCTATTACTGTGCTCTCAAATGAATTATTATAACATTTTATATCAATCAGATTCAGGCTAGTCAAGCATGTAAATCCGCGAGGCAACATCTTGCACCAACCAATCGAATCCCTCAAGAAGCCCTTCACCAGTTTATGCACTACACCCTACAATTTTCCAATGCCGAGTTTTATCCATAGCTTCCAGGTTCAGCACCTGCACAGCACAATTTTATGACCAAACTCAATGGGCGGGGGAGTTCAAAGTACATGACTTTAAACAATATTCACATGCCTACAGCAAACCAGCATTTCAAATGCTAGTTTTAGTGGCAGGAAAATCAGTGAACTAGAAGCCAAAAGAAAAGCTCATACTTTGAAATTTAGTCTCCAGTCATGCATTTATACGAAACCTTTCTAGCAAACAAACACATCCGAACACAACGTGCGCGAAATAACTTTGGGTCCTTCATAAATTAAGAACTAAACATCGCATTCACGGTTTTGCGGTCTAACAAACATAGACAAAGACAACGAAATTAAAAAATTAACAAGCTGAAGTAAGTACTTAATTATCAACTAGTAATCTTACTTTAGCAATTTCAGCTGGTGTAAGAGCACCTTTTATATCCTGTTTGTTTGCTAGTATCAACAAAGATGCTCCTGATAATCTCTGCAACACAAAGAAAGCATAAGCCACAGTTTACATTGCACGGCATTAGCTTGCAAGGTTTCGTTTTCTATTATTTATTGCAGCAACCTCAAACTGTTATAGTAAGATGGATAGCTTCACCGAAATGAATATAAGACGCGCATTTGATGGGGAAAAAAACAAGTCAAATTAACATCTTACCTCTTCCTTTAGAAGATTATCCAGTTCCATTTTGCAATCATCTAATCTTCTAAGATCTGAGCTATCAACAACCCAAACCAAACCATCTGTTTGCTCAAAATAGTTCCTCCAATATGATCTTATAGTTCTTTGACCACCTACATCCCATATATTCAGAGTATATCTGCCGAAACCCAAAATCAAATCTAATTCAACATTACAAATCATAAATATAATGAAGAAAACTACAAAAAGAAACAACCCAAAAAATTTTATTTTCAAACACTTGGTGAGCTCAGGTAGTTAATGATTAGAAATTGTTAAAAAATGCGAAAGCTTTACTTCTGGTATGTGATGGTTTTGATGTTGAAACCAAGAGTGGGACTAATTACGCTTGTATCCTCTCCGTTAATCTTCAAAACAATTGTGGTCTTCCCTGAATTATCAAGCCCACTGCGCCAACAATTCGGTATAATTATGAATACAAATTATCGAAAGAACAAAAAAAAAAAATTTGAAGGGAGAGAAAAATGTGAAACTTACACCATAAGGATTCGCATTTCCTTTTCTTTTCTCTTGATTTTCCGAATGATACTAAGAAGTCCCATTTCTTCAGCTTACAGCAAAGATAGAAAGAAACTAAGAAAATTTTCGATTGATCTGCAGATCGAGAAATTTTGGTTTCAAGATTTTGCGGAGAAATATATAGCATTGTCCTTTGGACGATATTGCTTTGGGATTAGAAAGAGAGAAAAAAAAAGAAAGTACATTCCATTTTTTCATTTTCTCTCATTTTTATCTCCTGTTCTTTTTCCTTTTTCTATCCAGTGTTCAGATTTTTGTCTAAACATGTACCTTGGTGATTAATTTAGTGATTTGTATTTTAACTAGATCATTGGAGGTCCACAAAGTGAGAAAATGTTGAAAAATAAATAATATTTAATTGTTTTGGGATTAAAAAGAAAAAAAGAGAGTACATTCCATTTTTTCATTTTTCACTCCATTTTTAGTAATTTGTAATTTAACCACATCATTGGAGGTTCACAAAGTGAGTAAAAGAAAATTTATGTAAAAATTATATTTGAAAAATAAATAACATTAAAAGAAATGATATTTCTTCTTTGTAAAAAACACAACTAATCATTTCAAAAAAATTAAAATAAGAAAAACTAATAAATTTATTAATAATGAGTGAAGCTTTATGTGATTTGGATTGTGTAGATAGTGGATAAGTTTTAATTGGGTAAAATATTTCTTCTAAGTCTCTCTTAATTTCAATATTAAAAAGTAATTAATTACTATTAATAAATTATCTGAATACTTTTCATCAATTTACTCTAATAGAAGAAGAAGATAAGTATCTAAAATATCTTTTAAAATATATACACAAACTAAATATTTAAACATTTGATAATTGATACATAAATGCGCATTGAATTAGCTTGTCAAATTTAATTAAGATCAATTTCCACTTTCGTTTGATTTATGTTTTCACTATTTAACTTTTAAAAAACAAATAGCAAAAAACCTAAAAATTATCCCCTTAGATAAAACCTTTTAACTCCTGTATCAAGACAGAAAAAAAAATTAACTCGTTTTTTCTATTAAGATATACCCTTTGTTTTTAACCTTTGTACTGCAATTACATCAGCATTTTACAAAATAAATTCTAGCAATGAAAAACATTAAATATAATAACAAAATTGAAGAGTTTTGCTATATCAGTTAGCCAGGGCAAGGGCTTGAGAGTTTTGGTGATCTATGCTACAAAAGTTGAACACTGTTTTCTCTTACTCGACCCTATGTTGGCACCTCGTATTTTCAGCTACCAAGGGTGGGTGTCCTAATTTTTTCCCTTAACTCGAAAGCTTGGGAGCCTTGAGCAGATAAACATCTCTCACAAATCCTTCCCCCAGTTCACCTATATTTCTCAACAAATCAACCGGATATTTTTCGGCCGTTTCTTCCGCTTCTCGTTCTCGTTTCTTCCAAAAGTAAATGTATAAAATTAGAATTCAAAACAATTTGCAGATTGTTTTACATCATAAAATACTATCATTCAGAAAAACAATGCGTCATTCATCATACCTTTGACCGTTCCCATGTTAGACCGATAGCATCACCTCCTAATGAATCATACCATAACTTCAATCTGTTGGAGAACCCTTTCTACGGAAGTAAAAGGATATGTAAGCACAAAAGATTGAGATGCTAAGATCGACATCTAAGCTTTTTTCTTAAATACTTACCTCTACATCTCCAACAAAGCACCTTAGTGGATCAAAGTTTACCATTAGCTTGGTTTTAAGTTGCTCTAAGCTACTACCCTTCATATCGGAAGGCAATAGGAAGGGGTGGAAACAAGTGCTAGCATTGCCATGAGCCACATGCCGCCCTGACCAGAACAGTATTTATATTACTAATAATTCGACAGGAAGAAATTGATAAAATCAAACTAATATAATAGTGGTGAAAAATGAAAACCTTTGCCTCCAAGGAATATACCTTGGTCCAGTTCAGATGTGAAGAGAAGACGTTTTGGGTAAGGTAATCTATCTCCATGGAGAAGTATTACAGCATCATAGAGGCTCAGTGGAGTTCGGAGAAGGCACTGCAAGCCAAAAATGGCCAATATAAGTATAGGTTTAGAAACAATGCAATAGCAGAAAAACAGGAATGGAATACCAAAAGTCAATAAGTGTATAATGCACCTCCCATCCACCGGAATCAGTCTGATTTTGCAATATGAGTTTTGTCAACAAGCTTGCACTGCTTCGAGCGTAAGCCGCCAACCTTTTGAGCTCCTTTTGCATAAAAAAGAAAACACATTAGGTGAAAGATATAAGCAGTTCTACTACTACTATTACTAAAGCCTGAAGGTAAATGGAGTTAATGCAACCAAATTCAATTCAAAGGGATCACTAACCAATGGATTTGGTGAGCATCTAGTCCAAGCTTCAGATGCCTTGTCATAAGCAGTAGCCAGGAACATGGCCTTGCTTTCGTTTTGGGGGTTTTCTTCGTAAGCTTTTCTACTTTGCGTAAAGTTATCCTAGACAAGCAGCGTACAAATTAGTTACTGCTTAATAAAGAACAAACATGAAAGAAAAACATCATATACTCTTAATTATTAATCATTTTCCAAACTGCAAAACTTACATCAATCTCTTTCTCATCATTTTCGCTCAGATCACCATTTATATCAACAACCAATGGAGAAAAAGCCCAATCATGTTCAGCTAGTAGCCGCAAGAACCTGATATTCAAGGTATAAAAAAGGGAAAAGCAAAGGAACATTAACTGTCAGTTTATGTAGTCCCTTCACAGCAGTTTCAAAGTGTTGCTGAATCAATCAACAGCAAAGACCTATATACGTCACCTGACAATGTCTATGAAATAGGATAAATCCTAATCATTTTATAATTATAGTAATTGCAACTTCAATATATTGCAATAGCAAATCCCATATTAAATCAAAACTAGAAATTTATATTCAAGCACAGCTTAATCATACAACATAATGTGGTTAAGTATGGCACAGGTTTACTACCTTATTTGCATAAAATAAGAAAACTTCAAGATTGACTATTTCAAATGAAACTTCAAAGTGACAGAGAGAAGTCAACCTTAAAAATCCAGTGATCCGCGAACAGGGAACATTAAATGGTAGAGGCTTCAAAAAGAGGTAGGCAACTAATAGCTCAGCAGCCTCTTCTGCCAAGCAAGCTGAAAAGAGATGTGAAGCAAGCCACCGTTTTGCAAGCCTTCGCAAACATTAAAACAAAATCAACATGATTAAGGATTCAGAATCTTTTATTTCAACCAGATAAAATAAATTTAAATAATTAAATCCAAAAGAAAGAACTCCACAAGCTAAAACGAGTCAATTTGGCACCTAACAACCGGCCCAAATATCGGGTAACGGAACTGTAATCCATTTATCATGCTTGCATGTTGACTACGAACAAAAAGCATTTTATCAGCAGATGAAACCCGCTTCATTTGGTCACCTCCAACTACAAAGAAATGAAATATGTAACTCTACATGACAATAGTTCAAGAATAAAGAATTCACGGATCAGGATGAGAGTTCATACTTTCTTTATTCACCAGGCTTAGGCCTCTCTCATGCAAAATTCTAAGACGAAATGCATATCCATCCATGAAAACATCCACATCTTCCTCAGTAGCAGTACATGTTATCCCCCAGTTATCCTGAAGACTGCCGTAACACTTCATTAACTAGATTTGTCAAAAAAAAAAAAAAAAAAAAAGAAACATTTTTCATATATTTAACATAGCCTAGGGATAAATGCTGATATAATGACTTACCTTTCTGCAATTTTCAGAAGGAAAACTGATTTAGTTTTCTCAATTAGGACATCATCCATTGGCCAACTCCCAGAACCTTCCAACTATATCATCAGAAACAAAAATAAATAAATAATAATTCAACTGTTTGAATATGATGAAAGAGGGGGAAAATGACTTGACGAAATAATAACATGCCTGAATCATAACTTCAAGTGACTGAACGCAGAATGGGGTCAAATTATGTAACCTTGCCACATCCACCTTTTTATTTGCCAGAGGATGAGGTTCAGGAGGAAATACAGAAGTAAACCTGAAAGCTGCGAATGTGATAAATTATGCCAAAAATCATGACTGCTTACTCAAACAGAAGGAACCAGTTTATCCTTTGCCTCAAAGCACATGCAGAATATATCCCTTAGAGCCCAACCGCAACAAAATTCCACAAAAGATTTAAAAAAGATCATAAAAGGATAAGCTTTTATAATTAAAAATAAAAAATAAAAAATACCAGAATCAAGAGGCTGCACACTAGATATCTTCAAGGGAACATCTTCAATGGAACGCAATCGTTTAGACAATGCTTCAAAAGTTCCAAGCAGTTTTACAGAATGTGATACCGGGTCTGGGAAAATGATATCAATGCATGCATTGCATGAATAACCACAAAAGGCAAAAACAAACAAACAAACAAAAAAGAGCAAGCATTTAATGGTTAATACGATTACCTTTACCATCATGTAGCAAACAGAAATCAAGCTGATCCACTACTGGGACAATATCCTTTTTCGATAAAGAAAGATGGCGTCCCAGTAAAAATTCAATAATTCCTTTTAAAATGAGATGTCTTGTCCCCTGTTTGCTCTCCCATACTAGAAAAAAGGGGGTAGCAGTCAAGCTAAGCTTTCCAATTTGGATTGAAGAATAGAGTCTGAAGGGGCAATTACACAACTTAATTCTCAAATCAGCCAATAAAGGACCATGACTTTCTCACCTGTGCTTTCTGCAATTTTACCATCTTGAAATCTCCGAAGCTCAGCCTTCTCACCCCAAAATTTTCGAAACATGAGAGCCTGTTGCAGGAAAATGAAGATTAGTCCAAACTAGATGATTCGGGCAATCAACACAAACTTATCAATAAAAAGAAATGAAAACAATACCTCGTCTTTCTTTTCAGCATTTGGGCCAATATCTACAACCCTAAAAGCCTTCTCTACAGAGCTCACTGAAATTCCAACAAATAATGGCTCACTATCAAGTGCTGATAAGCCCTGGATTCATGACCTAGGATTAGAAGTAGAACTATAAAAAATTTTAAAAATTTTTAAAAAATTAAAGTCAATCATAGATTCTATACATTTTCAACATTAA
The DNA here is from genome assembly GCF_025698485.1 of Gossypium arboreum. Lineage (NCBI taxonomy): Eukaryota > Viridiplantae > Streptophyta > Magnoliopsida > Malvales > Malvaceae > Gossypium > Gossypium arboreum. The sequence goes on along the minus strand of NC_069080.1, from coordinate 27,335,380 downwards.
AGTCCGAATAAGTGTTCCTCCAAATAACACGAATAAACTTCGCTCTATCAGTCAATCCTTGATTAAGCAGACTGTGTACATCCTGCTCATACACTCTCCAACATTCCTCATCCAAGCAAAATCCCAGAGAATAAACCTCACTATTTCCTTTCAAGTTCAATCTGATAAGTACAAAGATGTAAATAGTCATTACAAAGAGGTGAAAATAGTGATAGATTGCCTTCAACAAGCATCAAAAACACAAGTAGCTACAAGAATGCATCAATTGAAAGAGCGGTTGCTTCAAACAGCTAGGCTCCAAGAAAAAGATGCATTCAGTAAGATAACAAATTATTTACTTCAAAATTTGAATATATATATATATATATATATCAAATAACAACGGCAAGTTGATCAGAGAAAAAGCATAGTCTCTTTCTTTGTTGATTCTATCAGACCAAGACAGAATGTAAATATAAATAAATAATATCTGGCATAAAGACCTTCTAAATGCTCAAACGCAATTATTTTATAACAATAAACAGAAGGAAACAAACTAATTACAGTTTCCAACCTATCTTTTTCTTTGAGACAAGACGAAACAAAGAAGGAGCCATCAACCTATTGATGCATACCTAACGCAATAATCGTATTTAGCGGCATTGTCAATCTTGGTTGTGAAAATTTCCTCGAATCCACCATCTCTGCATTTTTCTAAACACCTAAGTGTCAACGCAACTTCATCTTGTAGCTGATTGTGGGAGGAAAATACACTTCGTATTAGAATTCCATCCAATCAGAATAAATCAGAAACTTAAAATTTGTCTTCAGTTATAGAAGCAAAGTCAAATATAGACATGGAATCTTTTGAAGAATGACATAATTTTAGAAAATCGTCATATAGGTCTTCCAACCATAATCACAAGAGGATACCTCGGGATAAGCAACACTTGATATTCTGAATGCCAAATTGAAGCGGGTTGAAGAATTAAGCTGCTCATTTCCCTGTTCAAAAACCCAAGGAATTAACACAATATGTATTGTACATCCATGTAAAAATACAAGGGAAGGAGGTTAAATCGGAAACACATGAATTAATTAGCACCCCCAGCCAACATTATGTTACATCTTAAAAAGTATCTAATAACGGTAAAATTTAATAGCATAAAACATTTACAAGGATAGCTTTTCAACGATCGTATACCAAAAAGTATGAAAGCCAATGAAAATCACAACGGACCTTAGAAGAAGCATTCTGGTCTGACATTGGAAAGTAAAGCCCATGCTTCCACAATGGATCAGTTTCTGTGGAACAAAAACAATTTGAATTTCTAACAAAATTTGATGATTAGTGTTCCTCTACAGGTATATATTAAATGCTAAAAGCATACCAATAAATTTCAATGTGGCACGAAATATCCCCATTGGCATCATATCACGGTTAATCTTATTTTTGGCCACAAGGTACGACACTATAATAGATATTAGAAACCCATTTAAGCAATCATGAACATATATCGAACTTCTCAACCGAGCCCAGACCTGCACCAACAATATACCAAAATTTCAGATGCAATGCCATGAAAAACTCAATGTTTAGAATGCTTCAAGTATATGGCATAATACCTTCAGCAAGATTAAGGCCTCTCCCAATTCCTTCCATCCAGAAAATGTTTTCTTAACAAAATTTGACTTCTCCTCTAAATACATGTCTTCCAATATGCTACAATTATATATTGGTGTAGGCTGAGGATCATCCCCTTCATAAGATTTATAGACATATATTATCAGTGTGAAGAGATGGACATTCACCGTACAGCTCAAGGGTGGGGGGAGGGGGGGAAGAACTAATGGCTATGTATTACCTGCATTCAGAGCTCGTACATTGTTCCGCTTCATGTTCAACTTGGAAAGATCGAATAGGGATGTTGCTGTGGGAATTATTCTGATAAAAAGCCCAGGAACTTCACCAAGGTTTGCAGCTACAATGCCATTATTTAAATTTGACTAAATCAGGGATTTGTTCGAAAGTTTAGGGAACTGTCAACTTGTGATAACATGACAAAGGTGATTTTATTGGGAACTCAAGTAAGAAATAAACCTGGATAGACAACCAATACAGGTTTCCTAGCCTCGTTTTGCAAAGCAGACCATTCAACCTTCTGAATTGATGAAGAGGATTTCAAGTGCTTCTTTATAACACAGAGGTAAAGGCACCTTTTAGCATGATACCGGTAATTTAGGTAGTCTTTCTCGTGGAAACATTCCTGCCATATTTTAAAAATTGCTAAACAGCAGCATCTTTGACTTCGTATCAATGTAATAATCTGACCGATTTAAAGCCATGGTAATAATTTCGAATTCATCATATGAAAAAAACAAAATTCAAGCATTTTAAGTAATGCTACGCAAAATTGAACGCAATAAACTAAATTATAAATTAACTTCTTAAATGCTACACGTTAAATATATGCATTACAATTGAATACTATAGTGAATAAAACATTGCAAATTGTAAATAATCTTACCTTTGGTAAGCGGAGGAGAAGATCGACATTAACATCTGGTTTTGCTATGCAGCCTATTGAATAACTACCACCAATTTCAATAGACTTCGGCTTCTTAAATTTAAATTCGGCTTTGTCTGCACCAATATCTCTCACAAAACCTGGAGCCCAATCCGCGGTAACCTTCAAAAATCTTCCATCATTATTCCCTCCCCTTTAATTATGAAAAATAAACCAGAAAAAAAACTAATTAAATAAAAATTTAAATACCTGAAGGTCTTCAGGAATTTTATCTATGGCGGATTTGATGGCGGAAACGGTGTCGTCGACGAGCTTGGTAAGTGCAGACGAACATTCGAGACGAGCCTCCTTTAATAACTCTTGAACTTTGAAGTCCATAGAGTCAATGCAAGTTTCAGTCTCCATTGCTACTTGTGTAAAGAGATGAGAGTTGGCCAGCTAGGGTTTAAGTCTGAGAGCAGGGTTTAAACTTTAAAGTTGAACACTCCTTTTTATTATATTTTTTGCCAATAAGCTAAAACACGTTACTAAAAGAAACAGAAACTAACTGAAACAATAAAAGCCCAAAGTTCATACACCTTTAAATATTTATATTTAATATATTTAATATAATAATGGTAGATTCAATCTAATATTCAAGCTAATGTTGATATAATCTAATAATTAAGAATATAATAATTCTATTTATTTATCTATATTAATATTTTTTTTATAGAAACTGGGCCAAGTAGGACTGTTGTAGCCCTTTTTTTTTTTTATCTAATTATGTAACAAAGGTTTAATATGTAAGTCGAATGATCATAGTTGCTAAATACTTTAAGTTATAATTTGTATTTTCTTTTTCAAATTGTGAATAAATCTGTCTAATTATTTTAATATTTGTATGATAAAAGGAGGCCTATAAAATGCAGGCCTATAAAAGAAAATTTATGTGAAAATTATATTTGAAAAATAAATAAAATTTAAAGAAATGACTTTTTTTTCTTTGTAGAAAAAACACAGCTAATCATTTCAAAAAATTTAAAATAAGTAAAAATAATAAATTTATTAATAATGAGTGAAGTTTCATGTGGTTTGGATTGTGTAGGTAGTGGATAAGTTTTAATTGGGTAAAACATTTCTTCAAGTCACTCTTAATTTCAGTATTAAAAAGCAATTAACTACCATTAATAATTATGTGAATGCTTTTCATCAATTTATCCTAACGGAAGAAAAAGATAAGTATCTAAGATATCTTTTAAATATATACACAAATTAGATGTTTGAACATTTGATAATTGATACATAAACGCGCATTGAACTAGCTTGTCAAGTTTCATTAAAATCAATTTCCATATTCGTTTCATTTATGTTTTCACTATTTAATTTTTAAAAAACAAAAAGCAAAAAACCTAAGAAATCTCCCCTTGCATAAAACATTAACTCCTGTATCAAGACAGAAAAAGAAAAATTAATTCATTTTTTCATTAAGATATACTCTCTATTTTTAACCTTTGTCCTTCAATTACATCAGCATTTTACAAAGTAAATTCTAGCAATGAAAGCCATTAAATATAACAACAAAATTGAAGGGTTTGCTATATCAGTTAGCCAGGGCAAAGGCTCTGGAGTTTGGTGATCTATGCTACAAAAGTTGAACATTGCTTTCCCTTACTCGACCCTATGCTGGCTTGTATTTTCAGCTACCAATGATGGGTGTCCTAATTTTTTTTCCTTAACTCGAAAGCCTGGGAGCCTTGAGCAGATAAACATCTCTCACAAATCCTTTCCCCCGTTCACCTATATTTCTCTACAAATCAACTGGATATTTTCCGCCCGTCTCTTCCTTTTCTCATTCTCGTTTCTTCCAAAAGTAAATGTATAAAATTAGAATTCAAAATATTTTGCAAATTGTTTTACATCACAAAATACTAATTTAACTCTCTAACTTTATTCAAATGCATGTTGATTGTAATTAACAGAATATGATTATTATTTATTAAATAAAATAAAGGTTTTTTATTTATTTATAAATCATATTGAACTAGAGTTTGTTATTAGACCTAGCAAAAGAAATCATTTTTTTCCACTATGATTTCCTATCATATATATATAATATACAAGGTTCTTTGTAAATTGTAAGAAGCAACGTTTTCACACTCAAATAATTTGACATTTAGTAGCATATTATGTTGACACGTGGGAACTAAATGATTAAATAAAAGGTAATAAAAATTGTATTATTTGATAGATTTCGCTTAGTGTTAGTCTTAGATTAAAATATCATAAAATTTATTATATTATATTTTAAAATTGTATTTTAGTTATTTTATGGAAAAAATGAGTAAATCAATTTCTATACGATACATGAGTGAGTAATATAGCCTCTCTATTAAAATTGTACCTTTAATTGTATGTTTTGGTATTTATATATGGTATAATAATAATTTTAATCCTTAACGTTTACACATTTATTCAATTTGACTCCTACTTTTTTATTGGAAGTAAAATAAAATATTTTATATGTAAAGATGGTAGGCACAAAATATTACAAATTTACGAACTGATATCGAAGGTTTTGCTCGCTTCTTATTCAGAATAGATGCAGTCATGTCATTCATTAATAATCATCCAAATATTGCAATTTCCATATTTTTTTTATTACCAAAAAGTATATTTGTTATTTTAGTTTAAATTAGAAATTAAAGGTCCCACCGATATTTAAACTCGGGTTGCTAGATTCAGAGTCCAATACCCTGACCACTAAGCCATGGGACCACTGTTGAATGCGTAGCCATAGACTTATCTACATAAAGTAAATACTAAAAGACAACAATCTTAAATGCTCGTGTCTTTGCCCTTGTGCTCAATTCTGAGCATTCTATTTCTCAAATTTAAGGTGCAAGGGACACACGGCCAGATTATACGCCTACGTATATGGTCGTGCGTCACACACGACTGAGACATATGGCCGTGTCTCCACCCGTGTAGACGAAAATAGGCCATTTCAAGGCCACTTTTCTCACCCTTTTCACAAACAACCTGCATACAATACTTTCACATACCAATACAATCTAACCAAGCAACCAATTCAAGCCAAAATATGTATAAAATATGTTATATCATCCTATACACATCAATATCTAATACATACAAACACATCGAAGTCTCATAATCCCAATTCAAACTACTTCATTATCAAACCAAACCTATACATGCCATATAAGCCAAAAAAAGCATAATCAAATCTACCGGAGTAATCTGAATAGTGTGAGTCGATGTGTTGATCTGATCCTCCAAATACACGTTAATCTACAAGAAAATTAAACACACAAAGGTAAGCTTATAGAAGCTTAATAAGTTCATAGGCTTAAAATATAAATCTTACCAAACCATTTATAATTAGACTTTAAATAGAACATATCATTAACATTGCCTGCCAACCACAACTTTAATCGTTTAATTCACTTATTTGATCTCAATATCAATAATAACTTAAGTTCTTTCACAATATTTTCATATAAAACTTACCAATTATTTCCAATCAAAGAACGACTTACGGATTTGAGTATATTGTGAACAGAAGCCTAAAGGCTACATTGAAGCACATAAGTGTTAAACTGGAACCCATTAGGGTTGAACGGAAGCTCATAGGAGCTGAACGGAAACCCATAAGGGTTAAACTGAAACTCAAAAAGCTGAACTGAAACCCAATTAGGGTTAAATTGAAACTCATAAGAGTTAACTGAAGCTCATGAGAGCTAAACTGAAGGCAAACACGAAAGTTCGCGAAAAATTTGAACCCCGGTTTACTGGGGTAATTTTCTTTCAATTCTTCCTTTGTACTGAACAAATATACTTAATCCCGCGTTCTATTAATTTGAACTTCCGATCTAAATTTTCATATCGCAATTTAATAATAAACATATGAGATAATACATTATATCATTTCTAAATTAACAAATAATCATGAGAACTCAACCATATGAACTTACCTGAGGTAATTTGCAGAAGTTGTAGAAAATTCAAGGACTAATAAGCTATTTTCTCTTTTCCATGACTTTCTTTGAGTTATTGGTCTATAATATAAATTTTTTCATTCACTAGCATCTAATTCAATTCTAATTCACTTCACAATTTATGTCCTTTAATTTTTGAAATTACACTTTTACCTTAAATTTTATAGTTTTTACAATTGAGTCCCTAATCAATTAACCTATCAATTGAAATTAACACTTTATTCCATCATTCTAAACTACTACACAACCTTTGGTATTCAGAATTTTAGCACAAAACCCTAATTCTTAACTTTTTCACAATTAGGTCCTAAAAATCAATTTCTATTGAAATCACTTAATAAAATCATCACATAACAAAATTAAAGCTTCAAATCCATTTTTATTCATCATAAAATTCCAGCACTTATCCATGGAAACTTTCAAAATCACTTATAGAACCAAAAACTAATGAATTCAATAGTTGGACCTAGTTCTAAAAGTACCAAACTCACAAAAATTACAAGAAATAATCAAGAATTGAACTTACTTGTAGCAAGAATATGAAAAAACAGCTTAGAGGGACTCTTTAATGGCTGTTTTTGGTTGGAGAAACATGAAGAAATGTCTATATTTTCAATTTGGTCATTAGTTTTATTTTTAATTCTAACCAAATTACCATTTTGCCCTTAGGTCACACCAAATTTTGTCTATTTCTTCTTTCCACATGTCGTCCAGCCATTGCCCATGTGTCTAATTGCCTATTTGGTCCTTTTTTAATTACCACTTATTCTATTTAATCATTATTCCTTAATTGACTAGTTTTGCACCTTTTTCACTTTAGTCCTTTTTAATTAATTAACCATCAAAACGTTAAAATTTTTTAACGAAACTATAAAAATAATTTAGTAACATTCCATAAATGTTTATAAAAATATTTACGCTTGGTTTATGAAATCGAGGTATCGTTTCCTCATTTTCAACTCAATTTACCTATTAAATTCTTTTAATTCACAAATTTCACTAATTCAAAAATACTTATAAAATCTCACTTAACTAATAAAAATTAATTTATTGAATTTTAAAATTCACTCATCGGATATAGTGATCTCGAATCACTACTTTCGACACCACTAAAAATTAGGCTGTTAAATAATCCGTAAAGTCCGATAATGCTCCGTAACCCTATTCTAGTTACGGATAAGGGTTAGAGTGTTACATTTATTAGTATCAGAGTTTTGATTTAGCTGATTCTTAGAACGAATGTAATGTTTAAAGTGTTTAGAAATACATTTCATATAAATCTGTGATAGTGTGATGTGTATGATCCGATCTAATGCTTATTTTTCTTATAAATTATAAAGATGTCAGATAGATCCGAACATGCTGAACGTCATGAAGCTAATAGTAGAATGCAAACATCTAAGCACAAGACAAGTAGCAGTGTCTTAATTTTTTCGATGCAAGAACAAGAACTTAAAAATATGTTCTATGGATTTATGAACCAATGGTTTAATGAATTTATACAAGAAATAAATCAGGCTCAGCAACCTCCTCCCCCTACTGTACTGCATGTGGTGTCTCCGGTTGTACTTCCACCTCATCTGGTATTTGAATCTAGTAAGCATTCTCCGATAGAAAAATTTAGAAAGTTTGGGCTAAAGAATTTTGGGGTAGGTTAGATGATGACCCAGCCAAAGCTGAGTATTGGCTTCAGAATATAGTAAGAGTTTTTGAAGAAATAACTTGTTCCCCAGATAATTATTTGAGATGTGTTGTATCACTGTTGAAAGAATAAGCTTATAATTGGTGGATGACTATAGTGTTTGTGGTGCCGAAAGAGAAAATCACTTGGGAATTCTTCCAGAGTGAATTTATAAAGAAATACGTTGGTAAGAGGTATTTAGATAAAAAGAAAAGAGAATTTCTTGACTTGCGATAAGACAATTGGTTAGTAGCTGAGTATGAGAGGGAATTTGTATATATTAGCAAGTATGCTCGGGAAATTGTACCAACTGAAGAAGAGATGTGTATTCGATTTGAGAAAAGGGTTAAATGATGAAATCAGAATGATGATTGGGGGCACAAAAATATGAGAATTTGTTGTTCTGCCAGATCGTACTCAAAAAATTGAAGAGGTGTACAATAGAAAGATGCAAAGAGATAGATGAAATAAAGTGTAACATCCCAAAATAGGGCCTAGTAGGAATAGTGGTTTCGGGACAACAAATCCGACATCAAAATATTTATTTTATAATTATTGTGAGGCCTAGAATATGATAATGTGCATGTGTTAAAATTTCATGAAGAAATTCTTTGAGTAAGTGCCCAATTGGAAAATTAGGGACTAAATTGAATAATTGCAAAACTTGGATTCTAGAAGCAATTTGCATGAAATTGCTTTAGATTATAAAATAGAAGGTCTTGGGGAGAAATTTGCCCAATTTCTAAGTTTTTGGACAAAAATGGGCTTGTATGGATGAAATTTCAAAGAAAGGGTAAGGGCATTTTGGTCATTTGGCATATTAATGAAATAAAATGAGAAAAAGAAGGCAAAAATCAGCCACACTTCTCCCTCGTCCAGCTGAAATCCCTAAGCCACCATAGCTAGGGTTTCCAAGCTTTTCAAGCTCATTAGTAAGTGCTCCCAAGCCCCGTTTTTAATGTTCTTTGTAATTTTGAGATCCTGATAGCTTACCCTCTCCATTTCTACCCATATTTCATGCTAGGGTTCATGTTTAAAAATTTAACCATGCATGATTTACTTGTATTTTGATGTTTTATGGAGGAATATGAAAGTTTGAGGTGTGTTAAACAATTTTTCCTATGTGATTTTCATGAAAAACCCCTAAAGGGACCTTTTTACAAAAGTTGTAAAATGTGAGGTAGAAATGTGAAAATAATGGAAAATGTGTAATGGCCTAAATTCAAGATTATCGGAACAATGGTTTTGTAACCATAGATCCGATTTAAAGAGAAATTTATTTCGATATTTTTGCTTGAAAATTGATATGATAGGAAAATCATATGAAAATATTGATAGAAAAATTTTACCAATTTAGTGATTAGATAGAAAAAGAAATTATTGAAGAAATTGGGTAAAAACAAGGTATCGAGACCTCTATCTCATAAAACCGAGTCAAAAATAATTTTATAAATATTTATGAAATGTTATTAATGTGGTATTAAAATTTCGTTAGGAAATTTTAATGTTTGGGTAGTCAATTAAATGAAAAGGACTAAATTGTAATAGGTGTAAAAGTTGCTAGAGTGATTAAATAGCTTAAGAGTCTAATGAGAAAGGATTTAAAAGGCAATTAGACCCAAAAGTTATTTGGGCTGGACGGCAAGGGTATGAAATCAGCAGAAAAATTGATAAATTAAGGGTAAAATTGGAATATTGCAAAATTAACTAAATAAAGCTAGGACTAAATAGGAAATATCTAGATTTCTCTTCAATTCCAGCAGCTAAAAATGCCATAGGAGGGTTCTCTAAGCCGATATTTCAAAATTTTTGCACCAAGTGAGTTAATCCTTGCCTTTTTCTTGTAATTTTTGTGTTTCTAAGACTTTTACAACTAGGTCCTACTATTAAATTCATTAGTTTTTGATTTCATGGATGAAATTGAAAGTCACCATGGTTGAGTGCTGTAAGTTTATGATGAAATAGAATTAAATTAAAGCTTTAATTTGTTTATGAGATGATTTTATTAGGTAATTTCAATAGAAATTGATTTTTAGGACCTAATTGTGAAAATGCTTGGAGTTAAAGTCTATTGCTGAAATTCTGATTCCTAAAGGTTGTAAACTAGTTTAAGGTGATAGAATAAAATGTTAATTGAGAAAAATCAGCTCAATTGAGAGGCTAATTGAGTAGTGACGAAATTATCATTTATTAAAAGCTTAGGGGAAAAATGGTAATAAACAGCTTGCACAAAAACAGTTTGGACAGCAGCAGTAGACTAACTTTGAAAAATCACCATAAATTTTATAAATCGAATTAGAATATGAAAAAAATATGGAATTAAAGCTTATTGAGTCTAGTTTCTCATAGAAGAAATAGTGTAAGCAATGAATTTTTAAATTTTGAGATATAATGAATTTTGTGAGACAAGGTCAGAATGAATTCGGGTTCCCCTGTTCTGACTTTGAAAAATCATAAAAAATTTAAGAAAAACAATTATGGGCTTAAATTTATATGTATAGAATCCTTAATGAGTCTATTTTTAATAGAAACAAACGAGAACATTATTTGAATTCTGTATGAAGAGATAATTAATTTTTAGTGAAGAAGGGTCAGAACTGTCAACAGCAGAACAGGGGTGACTTTAAAGAATAAACTGTACTTATTGGCTAAACCAAAAATTCTTAAAATTTTATGATAAAAATATATATGAGTCTAGTTTCAGAGAAAATTAACGGATCTTAATTTTGAGTTCCGTAGCTCAAGTTATAAATAATTTAGTGACTATGACTCAAGTAGACAGCTTTGAATGAACTATAAATAATAGTTAAATTATAGAGAATGTTGCATATGAACATGAAATGTATTAAATTGATAATTAAATTTATTTATTTAGATCCGGAAGATTCAAATACGAAGCTAGATCAAGGAAAGGAAAAAGTTCGGGATTAGTAGATTTTTATTGTTTACAAACAAGTATCAAGGTAAGTTCGTGTAACTTGAATTATATTCTTAAATGCTTGAAATGCATGTTTTTGATATGAATATGATTTGAATGTTCATTATATGGAAATTTATGAAACATTGATATATTTGATAAAATGGGAAGAAATCCCGTTTGAATGAAAGGAAAATTCGATGGATCTCTGAAAAGGAATTGACGGTAAAAAGGATCTAGCCCGGACGGGTGATCCTATCCTGATATAGCCCTCCCGAAGAATATGTGTAAAATGGATTTAGCCCGGACGGGTAATCCGAATTAGGTCTGAATTTAGCTTTGATGGCAATCCCGATAATACTCTATGAGTTTATATTGCGAGGATTTAGCCTGGACCGTAATCTCGCCGCAAGGTTGAGGTTCAGGGAGTGTGCTCTCGAAATGGAAATGTCGCACATGAATATGAATTGACGGACCGAATTGTACACTAAAAGTGTACCTCTGAAAATCCATCGAAATTCGATAAATTCAACGGGATAAGTATAAAAAAATAACAAGAAAATGGAAATTATGATATTGACGAGCTCATCAATCATGGTATATATATTATTGATACATGGAAATTATTGTACTAACTTGAATGTTGAGTTTGTGCATGTTAGGGTAATAATGCATTGAATGGATATATGAATGTTTTTATATTGTATTGAAAATATTAGGTAAGTATAATTCTTGTTACATGAGTTTACTAAGCACAAAGTGCTTACCCCGTTTACTTTTTCCCTGTTTTGTAGTGTTAAGAGCTCGGAGGTCGGATTTGGTGGAGACACATCACACTATCAACCTCGTGGATTTCGGTATATAAAGAAACTTTATTTTGGAAATCAATGGCATGTATAAGCTAACAAAGTAAATGTTAACGTGAAATGAATGTAAAGTTAGCCATTAGTATGGTTAACAAACCTGGTTTTACATATGTGATGACGTTATCTTATAAATATGCATGAATTTATCTTGAAAATATGTTGAATTGATTTGGTTGATGTGGATTGGTCTCGATTTAATATTGCAGGGAAGGTTAGATATTTATAAAGGGGCTATATTAATATAAAAAAAAAATTTAATTCGTAAACTCCAGTAATGCCTCGTACCCTATTTCGGCAATGAATACGGGTAGGGGTATTACATTTATTGGTATCAGAGCTACGGTTTAGCCGGTTCTAGGACCGATGTAGGAAATACGGGATTAGCTATACATGCCCTTTAAATTATTATTGATAGTGTGATATCTCCTGACCATTTAAAATGTGTTTTTCTTATAGTAATGTCATCCGACCGAGCTCAATCTGAGGAAGCCGGGAGTCATGCTCGCTTCATACAAAGAGAAGAAACTAGCGATGAGAAGGCTCGAGACAGAGGGTCGAGGGAGGAGGCAAAACAACCTTCTTTCAAATGATGAATGAATAGTTTAATCAATACTTAAGAACTAACCTCAGTAGTGCAGCAAGTTCAAGCTCCCCTCCTGCTCCTCCACCGCCTCCCGAGATCCCACAAGGTGCAGTCTTGAATCATCGGAAAATGGAAAGTCATAGAGATAAAATTGAAAATATAAATAAAGAATTTCGAGCGAGTTGATGATGATTCCAAAAGGGTGAATTCGGTTAGAAAACACTACTCGGGTTCTGGAGGAATTATCTTGTACACCAGAAGAATGTCTGAAATGTGCCTTCTCACTGCTAAAAGACACAGCTTACCATTGGTGGAATACTAAAGCTTCAGTTGTTCCGAAAGAAGAAATTACATGGGGATTCTTTCAGACCGAGTTCAGAAAAAAATATATCAGCCGGAGGTTTCTTGATCAGAAAAGAAAAGAATTTCTTGAGTTGAAACAGGGTAACAGATCAGTATCTGAATATGAAAGAGAATTTGTTCAATTGAGTAAATATGCTCGAGAATGGGTACGATCGAAGTGAAATGTGCAAACGATTCAAGAAGGGTTAAATGAAGACATTAAACTCTTGATCGAATTCTCGAAATTCGAGAGTTTGCTACATTGGCGAGAAAGCTTATAAAGCGAAGAATTGAGCAAAGAAAAGAAATAGGTGAGAGGAAGCTCAATTTTAGTAAAAGACCGATGGGAAAATCCCGTTTCGCTTCAAAGAAATTGAAGAAGTATCAGGATCGTTCTACTTCAGCCATTGGGTATTCGGGCAAAGAGCGAGGTTCTCAACGCACTAATCCAAGGCCTTCTACTCCATCAGTGACCAGTGTTGGCAGTGTTGGCACTCCCAAAACCGAGATGCCAGTACTGTAATAAAGCTCATTTTGGTGAATGTTGATTAAAGAGCGGGGCTTGTTACCGATGTGGTTCTTTTGACCATTTCCTCAGAGATTGTCCAGAAAGGGGTGAAAAAGAAGCTGAACAGATATCGAAGCTGAGTAATCCAGTTTCGAGAGGTAGACCACCTTGACCATCCGGTAATGTCAATGGTAGTCGAGGAGCTACAAAAGATACTGCAGGTAGGCCTGAGGCACGAGCACCTGCTTGGACATATGCCATTCGTGCCAGAGAAGATGCCTCAGCACTCGATGTTATTACTGGTACATTTTCTTTACTTGATACTGATATTACTGCATTGATTGATCCTGGTTCTACGCATTCATATATATGTGTTAAACTTGCAATTATTAAAAATTTATCTGTTAAACCTACTGAATTTGTGGTTAAAGTCTCGAACCCCCTGGGCCAGTCTGTATTGGTGGATAAAATTTGTAAAAATTGTCCAATAATGGTAAGAGGTTATTGTTTCTCGGTGATTTGATGTTACGCCATTTGATGAATTTGACGTGATATTGGGCATGGATTGGTTAACCCAAAGATGATACTGGTAATAAATTGTAGACAAAAATATATTGTGCTAAAATGTCAGAATGGTGAGTTGCTCCGGGTTAAATTTGATCAGACAGAGAGGTTATCTGATATGATTTCGGTAATGGCAGCACAGAGGTATGTCAAAAAAGGGTATGATGCTTACTTGGCTTATGTACTTGACACCAAAGTATGTGAGTCAAAAATACAGGCAGTTCCAGTGGTATGTGAATTTTCCGATGTGTTTCCAGAGGAATTACCAGGATTGCCACTAGAAAGAGAAGTGAAAATTTCTATAGATTTGATTCTGGGAACTACTCCGATCTCCATAACTCCATATCGTATGGATCCTACAGAATTAAAGAAGTTAAAGACACAGTTGCAAGAACTTGTTGACAGGGGTTTTGTCTGACCGAGTCATTCACCTTGGGGTGCTCTAGTTCTGTTTGTGAAAAAGAAAGATGGGTCTTTGAGATTGTGTATCGACTACCGGCAGCTTAATAAAGTAACCATAAAGAATAAGTACCCGTTACCCCGGATTGATGATTTATTTGATCAGCTGAAATGTGCTACTGTGTTTTCAAAGATTAATTTTCGATCAGGTTATTATTAGTTACGGGTAAACGAGTCAGATGTGCCAAAAACAACCTTTAGAACTAGGTACGGGCATTATGAGTTTCTAGTTATGCCGTTTGGGCTAACTAATGCACCTGCAGTATTCATGGATTTGATGAACCGGATATTCGACCGTGCTTAGACAGTTTGTAGTAGTATTCATTGATGATATTTTGGTTTATTCTCGGGATGAAGAAGAACATGCGAACATTTGAGAATTGTGTTGCAAATTCTACGAGAGAAGCGATTATATGCTAAATTCAAGAAATGTGAATTTTGGCTTCGAGAAGTGGGTTTTCTTGGACACATTGTATCTGCTGAAGGCATCAGGGTAGATCCAAGTAAAATATCAACTATTGTCAATTGGAATCCACCGAAGAATGTATCTGAAGTTAGAAGTTTCTTGGGTTTAGCTGGTTATTATCGGAGATTTGTATAGGGATTCTCTATGATAGCTTCTCCAATGACTCGATTATTGTAGAAAGATGTAAAGTTCGAGTGGACTGATGAATGTCAACAAAGTTTCAACCGATTGAAAGACCCATTAACGAAAGCACCCGTATTAGTGCAGCCTGAACCGGGTAAGGAATTTGTTATTTACAGTGATGCCTCATTAAATGGTTTAGGTTGTGTTTTGATGCAAGAAGGTAAAGTAATAGCCTATGCTTCAAGACAACTTAAACCACATGAAAGAAATTACCAAGTACATGATCTTGAATTAGCTGCTATTGTATTTGCGCTGAAGATATGGCGGCATTACTTGTACGGTGAGAAAGGTCATATTTATACTGATCATAAAAGCTTGAAATATTTGATGACACAGAAAGATTTGAATTTGAGACAGCGCAGGTGGCTTGAACTGATAAAGGACTATGATTTGATTCTTGATTACCATCCGGTAAGGCTAATGTTGTAGCGATGCTTTAAGCCGAAATCTCTGTGCTTTACTTTAGCTATGAATACCCGGTTATCATTGACTGATGATGGTTCAATTCTAGCAAAATTAAGAGCTAAATCGACATTTTTACAGCAAATATGTGAAGCTCAGAAGAATGATGAGAAGTTACAAGTTAAACGGGCACAGTGTGAGTCAGGTAATGATTCGAATTTGATTGGTTCGATGGTTGTTTATTATTCGAGGTAGGGTATGTGTACCTCGAATTGAGCTCATCTGAAGATTCTACGCGAGGCTCACATATTATTATGTCCGTACATCCGGGAGTACTAAAATGTATAATGGTCTGAAAAAGATGTACTTGTGGTCGGGAATGAAATGTGATATCTCTGAGTTTGTATCAAGGTGTTTAATATGTCAACAAGTTAAAGCTGAACATCAAGTACCTTCGGGGTTACTTCAGCCAATTACTATACCAGAATGGAAATGGGAAAGAATCACTATGGATTTTGTATCGGGGCTACCTTTGTCTCTGAGGAAAAAAGATGCTATTTGGGTGATTGTTGACCAATTAACAAAGTCAGCTCACTTTATTCCGGTACGTATGGATTATTCTTTAGATAAACTAACTGAACTGTACATATCTGAGATTGTCAGCTACATGGAGTGCCTGTCTCCATTATATCAGATAAAGATCCCCGATTTACGTCTCGTTTCTAGGACAAATTGCAAGAAGCCTTGGGTACTCAGTTGTATTTCAGCACTGCATTTCATCCCCAGAAAGATGGTCAATCTGAGCGTGTAATTCAAGTATTGGAAGATATGCTCCGATGTTGTATACTAGAGTTTGAAGGTAATTGGGAGAGGTATCTAACTTTGATTGAATTTGCTTACAATAACAGTTATCAGTCTAGTATTAAAATGGCTCCGTATGAAGCTTTGTATGGTAGAAAATGTAGAACACCGTTATATTGGACAGAGCTTAGTGAAAGGAAGATACATGGGGTTGATTTGATCCTGGAAACAGAAGAAAAAGTAAAGGTTATTCGGGATAGTCTAAAAGCAGCTTCCGATCGTAAAAAATCATATGCCGACCTTAAACGAAAAGAGATTGAATTTCAAGTCGGTGACAAGGTATTTCTGAAAGTGTCTCCTTGGAAGAAAGTCCTCCGATTCAGTCGAAAGGGTAAACTGAGTCTAAGATTTATCGTGCCTTATGAAATCATAGAAAGAATTGGACCGGTCGCTTATTGATTGGCATTACCACCGGAACTTGATAGAATCCATAATGTTTTTCATGTATCTATGTTACGATGATATTGATCAGATCCTTCACATGTTATTTCTTCGACAGAAGTAGAGATTCAACCGGATATGACTTACAGTGAAGAACCGGTCAAGATATTGGCACGAGAGACAAAAGAGCTTAGAAATAAAAAGATAAATTTGGTGAAAGTATTGTGGCAAAAGCACGGGATTAAGGAAGCGACATGGGAACCGGAGGAGGCAATGAGGAAACAATACCCAAACCTCTTTACTGGTAAGATTTTCGAGGACGAAAATCCTTAAATGGGGGGAGAGTTGTAATGGCCTAAATTCAAGGTTATCGGAACAATGGTTTAGTAACCATAGATCCGATTTAAAGATAAATTTATTTCAATATTTTTGCTTGAAAATTGATATGATAGGAAAATTGTATGAAAATATTGATAGAAAAATTTTACCAATTTAGTGATTAGATAGAAAAAGAAATTATTGAAGAAATTGGGTAAAAACAAGGTATCGAGACCTCTATCTCGTAAAACCGAGTCAAAAATAATTTTATAAATATTTATGAAATGTTATTAATTTGGTATTAAAATTTCGTTAGGAAATTTTAATGTTTGGGTAGTCAATTAAATGAAAAGGACTAAATTGTAATAGGTGTAAAAGTTGCTAGAGTGATTAAATAGCTTAAGAGTCTAATGAGAAAGGATTTAAAAGGCAATTAAACCCAAAAGTTATTTGGGCTGGACGGCAAGGGTATGAAATCAAGAAAAATTGATAAATTAAGGGTAAAATTGGAATATTGCAAAATTAACTAAATAAAGCTAGGACTAAATAGGAAATATCTAGATTTCTCTTCATTTATCTTCAATTCAAGCAGCTAAAAACTTCATAGGAGGGTTCTCTAAGCTGATATTTCATAATTTTTGCACCAAGTGAGTTAATCCTTGCCTTTTTCTTGTAATTTTTGTGTTTCTAAGACTTTTACAACTAGGTCCTACTATTAAATTCATTAGTTTTTGATTTCATGGATGAAATTGAAAGTCATCATGGTTGAGTGCTGTAAGTTTATGATGAAATAGAATTAAATTAAAGCTTTAATTTGTTTATGAGATGATTTTATTAGGTAATTTCAATAGAAATTGATTTTTAGGACCTAATTGTGAAAATGCTTGGAATTAAAGTCTATTGCTGAAATTCTGATTCCTAAAGGTTGTAAACTAGTTTAAGGTGATAGAATAAAATGTTAATTGAGAAAAATCAGCTCAATTGAGAGGCTACTTGAGTAGGGACGAAATTATCATTTATTAAAAGCTTAGGGGAAAAATGGTAATAAACAGCTTGCACAAAAACAGTTTGGACAGCAGCAGTAGACTAACTTTGAAAAATCACCATAAATTGTAGAAATCGAATTATAAGATAAAAAAAATATGGAATTAAAGCTTATTGAGTCTAGTTTCTCATAAAATAAATAGTGTAAGCAATGGATTTGTAAATTTTGAGATATAATGAATTTTGTGAGACAAGGTCAGAATGAATTCGGGTTCCCCTGTTCTGACTTTGAAAAATCATAAAAAATTTAAGAAAAACAATTATGGGATTGAATTTATATGTATAGAATCCTTAATGAGTCTATTTTTAATAGAAACAAATGAGAACATTATTTGAATTCTGTATGAAGAGATAATTAAATTTTAGTGAAGAAGGGTCAGAACTGTCGACAGCAGAATAGGGGTGAATTCTAAGAATAAAATGTACTTAATGGATAAACAAAAAATTCTGAAAATTTTATGGTAAAAATATATATGAGTCTAGTTTCAGGGAAAATTAACGGATCTTAATTTTGAGTTCCGTAGCTCAAGTTATAAATAATTTAGTGACTATGACTCAAGTAGACAACTTTGAATGAACTATAAATAATAGTTGAATTATAGAGAATGTTGCATGTGAACATGAAATGTATTAAATTGATAATTAAATTTATTTATTTAGATCCGGAAGATTCAAATACGAAGCTAGATCAAGGAAAGGAAAAAGTTCGGGATTAGTAGATTTTTATTGTTTACAAACAAGTATCAAGGTAAGTTCGTGTAACTTGAATTATATTCTTAAATGCTTGAAATGCATGTTTTTGATATGAATATGATTTGAATGTTCATTATATGGAAATTTATGAAACATTGATATATTTGATAAAATGGGAAGAAATCCCGTTTGAATGAAAGGAAAATTCGATGGATCTCTGAAAAGGAATTGACGGTAAAAAGGATCTAGCCCGGGCGGGTGATCCTATCCTGATATAGCCCTCCCGAAGAATGTGTAAAATGGATTTAGCCCGGACGGGTAATCCGAATTGGGGTCTGAATTTAGCCTAGACTGGCAATCCCGACAATACTCTATGAGTTTATATTGCAGGGGATTTAGCCTGGACTGGTAATCTCGCTGCAAGGTTGAGGTTCGCGGGAGTGTGCTCTCTGAAATGGAAATGTGCGCACATGAATATGAATTGACGGACCCGGAATTGTACACTAAAAGTGTACCTCTGAAAATCCATCGAAATTCCGATAAATTCAACGGGATAAGTATAAAAAAATAACAAGGAAATGGAAATTATGATATTGACGAGCTCATCAATCATGGTATATATATTATTGATACATGGAAATTATTGTACTAACTTGAATGTTGAGTTTGTGCATGTTAGGGTAATAATGCATTGAATGGATATATGAATGTTTATTATATTGTATTGAAAATATTAGGTAAGTATAATTCTTGTTACATGAGCTTACTAAGCACAAAGTGCTTACCCCGTTACATTTTTCCCTGTTTTGTAGTGTTAAGAGCTCGAAAGTCGGATTTGGTCGGAGACACATCACACTGTCAACCTCAGGATTTCGGTATATAAAGAAACTTTATTTTGGAAATCAATGGCATGTATAAGCTAGCAAAGTAAATGTTAACGTGAAATGAATGTAAAGTTAGCCATTAGTATGGTTAACAAACCTGGTTTTAGATATGTGATGACGTTATCTTATAAATATGCATGAATTTATCTTGAAAATATGTTGAATTGATTTGGTTGATGTGGATTGGTCTCGATTTAATATTGCAGGGAAGGTTAGATATTTATAAAGGGGCTCTGTTGAATATAAAAAAAAAATTAATTCGTAAACTTCGGTAATGCCTCGTACCCTATTCCGGCAATGAATACGGGTAGGGGTATTACAAAATGTGGGCTACCATATGATGGAAAAGTGTTCGGCTAGGCTTGAGTAAGGTAGAAATTGCATGCGTTTCATTATACGAGCATAGGGACTAAATCGTAAAAATATGAAAGGTTAGGGGCAAAATAGTCATTTGGACCGAGGGTGGAATTTAGACTTGAAATGTATCATTTGGAGTACTAATGATCTATTTTTACCGTTATAGACCCCGAGGAACAAATTCTAGAAGTCGATCGAGGAAAACGAAAGGTTTTGGAATAATCGAAACACAACACCGAAACAAATACTAGGTAAGTTCGGATAACTTAAAGTAAACAATCAATGTGCCTAATTATATGATTTATGAATGCATGATAATTTCATTTATTAATAACATGAAATTCTATGAAATGCATGTTTAAGTATGAATTGTGATAAATGTCTCGGTTGAGGTTAAAAAGGGAATTCGATGGATAAACCATGATTGACATGTGTAATGAGGTCCTGCATGTGTTGCAGTAAGGATTTAGCCCAGACGGGTAATTCGTTGATCTCATTTATAAAAGGATCTAGCCTGGACGGGTGTTCCTTTGAATGGTCGAGCCTCCCGAAAAACATGTGTGCGTTATGGATTTAGCCCGGACGGGTAATCTGATTAGGATCTAAATTTAGCCTGGACTGGTAATTCAGATCCGAGCTCAATAAAGGTGTTTGTCATTTGAAGGGATTTAGCCTAGACTGGTAATCCCGACATCACCTTATGAGTTCATAAAATGGGGGATTTAGCCTGGACTGGTAATCCCGCCATAAGATGTGAGGTTCGCGGGAGTGCATATCTAAAACGATCATTATACAAATTGACGGTAAATGGATATTCCATCGAGATTTCCTAGAAACTCAACGAGATTAATGTGACATATATATACAAATGAGATGTTGAATGATGAGCTCATCTAAGATAACTTTCATCGTGCATTGTTATGTGACTAACTCATTGATTGAGTGTAAATGACAGGCAAGCCATCCAATGCTCATTAAATTTATTGCCTAATTTGATTTCATGCTAATTACTTGGTAAGTTTACTTTCCGGTTATTCAAGCTTACTAAACATGAAAATGCTTACCCCACTTTTTTCCCTGTCTCTCACAAAGCTCGAGGACTCGTAAAGATTGGAAGACGGTTGGAGAGTCAGCACACTATCAAATAGACCAGCTTTGGTATAAAGACAGTTCTAAATTGTTCAATGGCATCTATAGGTCTTTTGAGTATTTTGTTATATGTGTCATTTGATTTGCCAAGTGAAGGCATGTAAAGATAATTCTATCTTTTTGTATATGGCTATGGAGATTGGCTTATTTTGAAGTAGGCTATGACCTACAAAATTCCCATGCAAGTTTATAATCATGTGCGATGGTTGAATTCCAATTGGCAATGAGTTATAAGAACGAGCCAATCTTGAATGTGTTAAAGTGGTATGACAACACATAAATACAAGATGGGAAATAACCTAGCAGGTACGAAACCAATGATATGAGGTTTCCATGCAATAAGTTTTTTGCAAAGACCTTTTATCAAAGTATAATCATGTTTTACTTTTTATTTAATAATCATTATGTATAAGTGATAAAAAGAGGTGACCAAAGGCTTGGAAAATAGCTTATTAAGGTCCACAGGGTTGGGCACACGGGCGTGTGTCTAGGCTGTGTGTAATAAACGGAACATACCCATGGGCGTGGGGCATGGTCGTGTGTCCCCTGCATCTAAAATGGTAAGTCTATTAAATGAACACAGGCTAGACACAAGGGCGTGTGTCTTGGCCGTGTGAATTTAATAGAATGTTCCAGTCTGGGACACGGAGTGATTGCACGGGCATGTCCCAATTCACACGGGCGTGTGACACTTCAAGTTAAAAGAAATTTTCCCAGGTGCCCAAAGTTTATCAAACGTTTTTGGTTTTGTCCCGCACCGCCTCTAGGCATGTTTTAGGTCTCGAAGACCTGTTTAAGAGAAATGATATACAAGGATATACATATTTGAAAAGTTTTAAATTAGAGTGCAACTTAGTGACTTGATTTAATATGTTTTACGAATGTGAAATCCCGGTAACGCCTCAAACCCTATCGCGGCGTCGGATACGGGCGAGGGGTGTTACATAAAGAATCTTACAAGAGAAGCTCATCCAAGCATTTTCAGCATTTCCGGCTAAAAAGTCTAGAGATGATTCTAGTCGACCTACCTTAATGCCGGAAAGATCAAATAAGAATAAGGTAACCTAAAAAGATTTCAAGGTAACTATTAAACCTACAGCTAGTGTGGGCAGTGTGCAGAATGCTCCAGGCCTAGATGCAAATATTGTGGGAATAATCACTCTGGTGAATGCAGAGGCAAGGCAGGGCTTGTTACAAGTACAAGGCCACTAATCATTTTATTCGAGACTGTTCTCAATTGCTAAAAGAGGAGGGAGAACAAAAATAAAAGCAATTAGCCATTTCTCAAAGAAGTAGATATTCAGGCCAAGGTAATGCTATTAGGATTGCTCGTTCGAGTATGAGAGATTCGACTGCCCGACCAGAGGCTAGGGCACCTGCACATACTTATGCTATCCGAGCGAGAGAGGAAGCTACAGTTCCAGTTGTAATTACTGGTAAATTCTAACTTTTTGATGTTATTGTGTATGCATTGATTGATATTCATTGATTGACCCTGGCTCTACACGTTCTTATGTTTGCACTGCATTAGCATTAGAAAAAAAATTGTCTGTTGAACCTACTGATTATGATGTTCAAGTCACTAATCCATTAGGCCAAAGTGTAATAGTTAATTTAGTATGCGTAACTGTCCACTGAAAATAAAAGGCTGTGAATTCTCTGTTGATTTGATGTTGCTACCCTTTCAAGAATTTGATGTTATTTTGGGAATGAATTGGTTGACAAAGCATGATTTTGTAGTAAATTGTAAAGAAAAATAGATTGATTTGAAATTGTCAGATAGGGAAAATAATTATTGTTAAGTCTACAAATCCAAAAGAAATTGTCTGAATTATTTCAGCTTTTTCAGCTCAGAGATTAATACGGAAAGATAATAAGGCATTTTTAGCCTACATTCTTAATACTCGGGTTTCTAAATTGAGGTTGGAATAGTTACCAGTTGTTAATGAGTTTACTGATATGTTTCTTGAGGAATTGCGAAGTTCGCCACCAGATCTAAAGTTAAGTTTGTGATTGATGTGGTTTTGGGAACAGTTCCGATATCGATAACACCATACCATATAGCACCAGATGAGTTAAAGGAATTAAAAATACAGTTGCAAGAATTACTAGACAAATGGTTCATCAGACCGAGTATGTCTCTTTCACGTGCACCTGTCTTATTTGTTAAAAAAAAAGATGGTTCTTTGAGATTGTGTATGGATTACAGACGGTTGAACAAGGTTACAATTAAAAATAAATATCCTTTGCCTTGTATTGATGATGGAGGAAATATAAAATTAATGGAAATGAATATATTTAATAAATTATTTATAAAATATCTAATTTAAATTAGCATATGTTTTTTTCTTTTTTCTATTAAGGAAAAAGGTAATTAATCAATAAAACTAAATATTTTAATTAATTATAAATTAAAAATACTTTAATTATGGTATACGTTATTATAATCGATAAATGTTAGTTTTGCATTTCCAAAATAGTCATAAAAGATAAAAAATAAATAATAATGATATAAATAACTATTTGTATTTATTTATTAAAAAATAATAATATAAATTACTATTTTGCGTTTCCAAAATAGACATAAAAGATAAATGTTAGTTAGCGGAAGCTTGTGAACTTTTTGTTTTAGAAAAAATGTTCGTTTTTTTAGGAAAACTTTAATTTCAAGAAAACGTCGTGTTTTTGTAGGGATAAAATTGGAAAGCAAAGTATAATCCAAAATTCAAATAGTCAGTCCCAAAAGTCCCAATTACAGAAATAATAAATTCTCAAATTTATTAGCGAGAAATTAATTAACTAACAGAAAAACTAAACTAAAACAGTACAAAATCATTGTCTAAGCCATAAGTTTTGAGTCTTCACATATCAGGATAGAATAAGGAAGGTGAAGGAAAAATGACTTTGCACATTGCAAAAATTGACCATTCACAAGCATCAATTAGAACATTTCATGAGAAAGGAAGAATCATCATCTCTCGAAATAAACATCAAAATTAGAGATTGCATATGTTTGTTGATTAGTGCAAATGCTGTATGCTACCAAACCAACTTTGAAAGTTAAAAGCGATATGTTATTATATTGAATAAGTCAAAAGCAATACCAACCTCTGCAGCCATTCGTGCCCATTTGTTTTCCAACTTAGCATGTAGCTCAACCTCAGATTTGGGTATTATCAGTTGAAAGTCAAAGAGTGTGTTGTACCAAAGTTTGTTTTCAGAACTCGATATGATCACTATGAGTTTTTGGTAATGCCTTTTGGTTTGACCAATGCTCCTGCTGCTTTCATGGATTTAATGAATTGGATTTTTCAATCATATTTAGATAGATTTGTGGTTGTGTTTATTGATGATATACTGATCTATTCCAAGACAGAATCTGAGCATGCACAACATTTGAGAATTGTGTTACAAACTTTGAGAGAAAAGCAATTGTATGCAAAGTTTAGTAAATGTGAAATTTGACTTCATGAGGTTGGATTTCTGGGTCATATTGTATCAGCTAAAGGAATATGAATGGATCCGAGTAAAGTATCTATAGTGGTGAATTGGAAATGTAATAGCCCAATTTTCAGTGGTGTCGAGAACAATGGTTCGAGAACACTAAATCTGACAAGTGAGCTTATAAATTTTATTATTCAGTGTTTATGAGCCAATCGTGATTTTAGGAAGACATTTGAATTAGTGAATCGTGTTTTAGAATAATTTAATAGATTAAGTGATTTTGAAAACGAGGTCTCTAGACCTCAAATTCCTAAACCGAGCCATAAATATTTTTAAAAATATTTATGGAGTGCCATTGAGTTAGTACTAAAGTTTCATTAGAAAATTTTAACGTTTTGGCACTTAATTAACTAAAAAGGACTAAATTGAAAAAGGTACAAAATTTGCTAAAATGAGTAAGTGGCTTAAGTAGTAATTAAGGAAGGACCAAAAAGGCAAATGTACACTCATTATAAGGTTGGACGGCATGTGGGTAGAAGAAATAGACAAAATTGGTGTGAAATAAGGGTAATTTGGTCAAAATTAAAAATAAAACTAGTGACCAAATTGAATTCTAGACATTTCTTCTTCAAATTTTCAATCCAAAAAGCCATTTAAGGTCCTCGAAGCTGGTTCTTCATATTTTTACATCATGTGAGTTCAATTCTTGCTCTTTTCTTGTAATTTTTGTGTTTTTAAGACTTTTACAATTAGGTCCAACTACTTATTTCATTAGTTTTTGATTCTATGGGTGATTTTGAAAGTTACCATTGATTAGTGCTGGATTTTTTTGAAGAATTATCGTGGATTTGAAGCTTTAATTTAGTTATATAATGATTTTATTAAGTAATTTTGATAGATATTGATATTATGACTAAATTGTGAAAAGGTTGAGAATTAGGGTTTGGTGTTGAAATTCTAAATATTAAAGGCTGTATGATAGTTTAAAATAATTAGATAAAGTGTTAATTGAGAAAAATTAGCTCAATTGATGGGTAAATTGATGAGGGACTAAATTGCAAAAATTATAAAATTTAGAGAAAAATGTGTAATTTACAAAATTGAAGGGTCTAAGTTGTAAAGTGAAATGAGGCTGAAATATGTGCTAATAAATGAATAATTTTATATTTTAGATTAAGAGCTTGTAGATCAACGGGAAAAAGGAAAATTAGAAGAATAGTTCCCGAATTACTACAAATTATACTATTTAGTCCAGGTAAGTTCGTATGGTTAAATTTTAATGATTATATTTTTAATTGATGATTGGTAATTATGTTTATTGTTGAAAATAAAATTATTGCCAAAGTGATGAAAATTTAAGTGAAAGTACGAAGTAATCGAAACGAGGGATTGAGTACAGTCGTTTAGTGCAAGAAAGGAATTGACGGCAAATTACCTAAGTAAACCGAGGTTCAGCATTTGCTGTGAACTTCTATGTTGGCTTTTAGTTTAACTCTTATGAGCTTCAGTTAACTCATATGAGTTTCCGTTTAACCTAATGGGTTTCTGTTTAGCTCTTTGAGCTTCGGTATAATCCTTTTAGGTTTCAGTTCAATTCTTTCGAGCTTCAGTGTAACCCTTATGGGTTTCAGTTTAGGACCTGTGTGCTTCCGTGTAGCTTTTGAGCTTCTGTTTAAGATGTACTCAAATCTGTAAGTCATTCTTTGATTGACAATAATTGGTAAGTGCTATATGGAATTAATGTGGAAGAAATTAAGTTATTATTGATATTGAGCTAAAATAAGTGAATTCATCGATTGAAGTTATGGTTGGCAGGAAATGTGTAATGAATGATTAACTTAAATGAATTGTTGTAGTATGTTCAGTAAGATTAATGTTTAAAGCCTACAAACTTACTAAGCTTCATTAAGCTTACTTGTGTTGTTCAATGTTCTTTGTAGATTTTCAAGAAGTTCGGAGGATAGGATCAACACATCGGGTCACACTATCCAGATTACTTCGATAGATTTTGTTGTACATTTTATGGTTTATATGGCATGTATAGGAATGGATTGAAAAGGGCTAAACTTGAAGTATAATTATGAATGACTATTATATATATATGTGTATGTGTGTTTGTTTGTATGTAATTAGGAGTAGGTTTTGGAAAATCAATAAATAAAGTTAGTTTGGAAAATTTAAGCAATTGAGTTTTGTGTTAAAATATTATGTTAAATACATGTTTTGGCTTGTGTTGGTTGCTTGGTTGGGATATATATTAGTGTAATTCAATGTTATGTGCAGGTTGATATTAAAAGGGTAAGAAAAGTGGCCTTAAAATGGCTTATTTTCATCCACACGGGTAGAGACATGGGCGTTTGTCTCAGCTGCGTGTGACACATAGCCTGGGACATGGGTGTGTGTTCTGGCCATATGTCCCCTGCATCTTAAAAATTTCACAACAGAATGTCCAGGTTTTAACACACGGCCTAGCACACGGGGGTGTGACTTGGCCGTGTGGCCCCTACACCTTTTACACGGCCTAGTACACCGGCGTATGGTTGGCCGTGTGAATCAAGTCAAAGAGTTACACGGGTAGGACACGAGCTGGGACACAACCGTGTGCCACACATTGAATGCCTACACGGTCTAAGACTTGGTTGAATTATATTATTTGATGAATTGAATTGCTTAACTAAAAACTTACTAAGCTATAAAGCTTACTGTGTGTTATTTGTCTATATTTTATAGATAATCAAAGCTAGTTCAGACTCGAGGATCGTCAGAAAATGTTGTCGCACTATCTATCGTTTGTTGGTACTTTTGAAGCTTGTATATATGGTATATGGCATGTATAGGCTAGTGTCATTTTGATGTATTTTGAGCTATGATATTAGACATGAGATCTAGTTTGAAAGTTAGTGTAAATTGTGTTTGGTAAGTGCTATATATATATGTGATGCATATGATGCCTTATATGTTGCCTTATTTGATGTGATTATGTGTTGGTTATCTTGGTTAGTTGTTAAAGATAAATTGTGACAGTTTTGGTTTGATGAATTGGCATGTTTTGGTTGCTTAAAGACATATTAAAATGATGCTATTTTTGGTTGCTTTGTGTGTTTGAGATTAGGGTGGCAAATTGGATTTGCAAATGGCCTAATTTTGTCCACACGGGCAGAGACGCGGGTGTGTGTCACAGCCGTGTGCGACACACGGTCATGTTAAACGGTCGTGTGTCCCCTGGGGTAGTCCTACAATTTAAAGTCAGTCTCAAGCATGGCCTAGACACACGGGCGTGTCTGATGGCCATGTGAGGCACATTGCCTTGGCACATGGGCGTGTGTGAGCATTTCGAAGGGTACACGGGCTAGACACACAGGCATGTGGTTAGCCGTGTGACCCAAGTTAGTTTCGACCATGGCCAAGGCACATGGGCATGTCTTCGGCCGTATGGTACAAGTCCGTATGTATGCCCTGTTTTCGTACGGCTTGTGACCCGGGCGTGTCTGATGATTGTGTGAGGCACACGGCCTGTTCACACGGGCGTGTGACCCTTATATGTTTGAAAATTTTCTAAGTTTCTGAAAGTTTACAAATATTATTGGTTTAGTCCCGAACCACTTCTAAGCATGTTTTAAGGCCTCGTAGAGCGTTATAAGGGGCATTGAGGTTATATTTGATTGATGTGATTGAGAAAATGTATGTTTTATGTTGTGATGTTTAGTATTGCCTCGTAACCCTATTCTAGTGACGAATACGGGTTAGGGGTGTTATAATTAAGTCATATCAGAGCTACGATTTGATTCTAGGACTAACGTAGCGTGTGAGAGTCTAGCTATACATGCCATATATATAAATTATGATAGTGTGATGATTCCTGACAGTTAAAATATGTTTTTATATAGCAAATGGATCCCGAAAGAGTTGTAGCTAATGATGTTGAAAGTAATGCATCTGCTCTAGCTCAATGGGCAGCGCCGGCCGATTCAAAGCCTATGTCAAGTAACCAAGGGGGAGAGGCTAAGCAAGCCTTCTTCCAAATGATGAGTGAGTGGTTTATGGAGTTTGTTCGAACGAATCCGGCTGCTCAACAACCTCCACCCTCACTTGTACCTCAACAAGTCCAGTTGTGCCTCAAGTATTAGATCCAATTTGATTGAATAAGCCGCTAGTGGATAAGATACGTAAATATGGGGCCGAAGAGTTTCGGGCTACAGTTGATGATAATGTTGAAAGGATTGAGTTTTGGCTCGAAAATACAATCAGAGTGTTTGATGAATTATCCTGTACTCCTAAAGAATGTATCAAATGCCTAGTATCTTTGCTTAGAGATAATGCAAATCATTGGGGGAAAACGTTGACATCGGTAGTTCTTAGAGAATGGGTTACCTAGGAATTCTTTCAGACTGAGTTTCGGAAAAAGTATATAAGCCAGTGATTTCTCGACCAGAAACATAAAGAGTTTCTAGAATTGAAATAAGGCAGAATGACTGTGACCGAGTGTGAAAGAGAATTTGTACGATTGAGCAAATATGCTCGGGATATATCTCCACTGAAGAGATCATAGGTAAAAGATTCGTCGATGGATTGAACAAAGATATAAAGCTATTATTTGGAATTCTGAAAATTAAAGAAGTCGTTGTTTTAGTTGAAAGAGCTTGTAAAGCTGAAGATCTCAGTAAAGAAAATAGGAAAGTAGATTTAGAGGCTAGAGACAACAGAAAAAGATTGATGAATAAGTCATATAATTCTTCATCAAAGAAATCCAAAGATTCGTATAATCATCCGAATATCTCAATGGGATATCGAGCAAGGACCGTGCTAAACAACACTTTGGTTTTAAAGCTCAAGCTACATTAGTAGCTAGTGTTGGCAGTGTGAGAGACAACAAACTCGAATGTCAGTAGTGGAGGCGATGACATTTTGGAGAATGCTGGAACAAAAGAAATAAAGCATGTTACAAATGTGGATCATTGGATCATTTATGCGAGATTGCCCAGAGTTGATGGAAGAAGATGATGTTTAGAACACGAGGTCGAGTAACACTGTATACAGGGGTAGACCACCTAAAAACACGGGAAATATGAATAGTAGTCACAAAGCAACTAAATACTTTGCTGTGAGGTCTGAGGCGAGAGCACCAGCCAGAGCCTATGCTATTCGCGCTCGTGAAGAAGCCTCATCTCCAGATGTTATCTGTAACACCCCTAACCCCTATCCGTCACTGGAATAGGGTTATTAGGCATTATTGGACTTAGACACTAGCATTTATACAAAACCGAGTCATAAATTTACATTCCAAATCAAAACTTTTCAAATTTTACCATAAAGTCCCTAATATGGGCCTACAGGGCCCAATACATGCTTTAGAAGTGATTTGGAACTAAACCGGTAACTTTGGAAAACTTCAAAAAAAATTTCTTGAAGTTAGGAGCACATGCCCGTATGCCCAGCCCGTGGGCAATTTTGACTTGCAATTTCTTAAGCATCAAAGGGGCACACGGCCTGGGCATACGCCCATGTGGCTAGGCCTTGTAGTAAACTGATTTTTAACCATTTTTACGCCATTTTCACACATTTTTGTCACACGCTCGTATGTCTAACCATGTGGACGAAAATAGGCTGTTTAGGCCACTTTTCTCACCCCAAACTTAATCATTTTCCTGTACCAAAGTTTATAAGTATATACCAACCAATTCAACAAATTTCTAACATTCAAAACAACATGTTTTTATATTAATCCACAACATAGCAATAGCAAACATGCTCCACTAGTCACTCTAATGACTTGATTACAAACCAAAATATTAAGTTGTTATTTAACCACAAAAGCTTATACATGCCATTATATCAAAATAGATTTATCAATTTTACTAAAATGAAGGGATTGATAGTGTGATGATAGTTCTGACCCAATTCCAACCTTCATGAGTTTTGAGCACTATAAAACAGGAAAAATAAACCTAATGAGCAATAATTCTTAGTAAGTTCATATAACCAAACTACATTTACCATTCATGTTCATCAAGTAATTCATACATTAAGTAATATGTCCATTAACTTAGTCAATTAGCAAAGGCCTGTACACAATCATTCAACCAATTGATTAGTTTCCAAAAATACTAAAATGCATAGATGAGTTCATCATGCCATTTCTCTTTATATCACTATGTATGTCGTTACCGCTGAATTATTGAATTTCAGATGGACCTTTCCTGTTCTAGTTGTACAACTAAGATGTACATTCCTTTCCAAGTGGTACACACAAAGTATACCTTTCCTTTTCATATGGTATACACAAAATATACCTGACATTTCCAAGTGTACACACAAAGTGTACATAACCTTTTCACGTTGTACTATTTGGGTACACAAATCCTTTTCAAGTATTACCCTTTCAGTTTACATTCATTTTCATAACGAGATCAAAAGATTATCCTTTTGGAACAACCTTTACTGCAACATATGCAGGATCTCATATACACGGTAATCACCTGCCCAATCGGAAATCAATATTCAAACGGATTCATGTAATATTTCATCATTTACATGTAAATCACAAATCAACATTGGTTTATTACATGTACATAACAATTACAAATCATGATGCACATAATTGAACAATCAATTCAACACATTTACATGCTTAATTTAGTTATACGAACTTACTTTGACAATTGATCGTATCTACTAATCTGAAACTTTTTCTTTCCCTCGATCTTTTTCTTTGTTCGACACTTCTGGATCTATATAAATAAATTTAATCATCAATTCTATGATTTTTACATTCAATCAAGCCCATTTCACATTTTAGACAAAAGTACCATTTTGCCCCTAAACTTTTAATTAATTCGAATTTCGTCCCTAGGCTCGGAATTTGAAATTCTTGCAATTTCTCTTTATTCCAAGCTTATTAAAAATTCCAACATAACTTTTACAGCACATGTATTTCATAAATTTAAGAATTTTTCCAAGAATTTCACTACTTTGCAATTTAGTCCCTACACATGTTTTCACTAAAAATCACTTTGTAAAAGTGGTTTATCTATCAATAATCTTTCATTTTATATCAAAAACTTTCAATTTACAGCATATTCATCCATGGGTAATTTTCTAAACTTTAATTTCTTTTAAATTTAATCCCCCAAATAAAGAGATTAATCTTTTCCGATCTCAAAAATATAAAAATCACTAAAAACGGGACATAGAACTTACCAATTCAAGCTTGAGAGATTCCCTTTCTCTCTCCTAGAGTTTCCATGTATTTTATAGAGAAGATGATGATCTAAAATAAGTTTTATTCTATTTAATCTTTTATCATATATTAATTTATTCATTTTCCAATTTTGTCCTTGCATCTTTTCAATTTTCCATGGATGAGTCACTAAAAATATCTACATGTTTTTCATCAATGGCCTAATTGCCATATAAGGACCTCACATTTTGAATTCTCTAGCTATATAATCCCTATAGCTACTAGTATACAACTTTAACATTTTATTCAATTCAGTCTTTTTTGAAATTAGACACATAATTGATAAAAATTTTCTATAAATATTTTCATGCAATATTCCTATCATAATACCTATCATTTTATGAAATTTAAATAATTTCATTTTTCAGACTCAGATTTGTGGTCCCGAAACCACTATTCCAATTTTACTGAAACTAGACTGTTACAACTCTCCCCCTTAAGTATTTTCGTCATCGAAAATCTTACCAATGAACAGATTCGAGTACTGCCTTTTCATGATATCTTCAGGTTCCCAGGTAGCTTCTTCAATTCCATGTTTCTGCCAAAGAACCTTTACCAATGCTCTCTTTTTATTTCTCAACTCTTTTGTTTCCTGTGCTAAGATCTTAATTGGTTCCTCACTATATGTTATGTCAGGCTGAATTTCCACTTCTGTTGGAGAGAGAACATGTGATGGATCCGATCGATACCATCTTAACAGTGACAAATAAAAAACATTGCGAATTTTTTCAAGTTCTGGTGGAAATGCTAATCGATAAGCTACCAATCCAATTCTTTCAATGACCTCATATGGTCCAATAAACCGAGAACTTAATTTTCCTTTACGGCCAAATCGGAGAACTTTCTTCCAGGGTGACACTTTCAAGAATACCTTATCTCCAATCTCATACTCAATTTCTTTTCTTTTAAGATCAGCAAAAGACTTTTGTCTGTCTAAAGCTGCTTTCAGGCTGTCTTGTCTCACATTTACCTTTTCTTCAGTTTCCCAAATTAAATCAGTGCCATGAATCTTCTTTTCACTAAGCTAAGTGCAATACAATGGAGTTCTACATTTTTGACCATACAGAGCTTTATACGGTGCCATTTTAATGCTGGATTGTTAACTATTATTATAAGCAAACTCAACCAAAGGCAAATACTTTTCTCAGTTACCTTTAAACTCAAGTACACAACACCGTAACATGTCTTCCAAAATCTGTATCACTCATTCTGATTGGCCATCAGTTTGGGGATGAAATGCAGTACTAAAATGAAATTGTGTCCCCAGTGCATCTTGCAATTTATACCAAAATTAGGATGCAAACCGAGGATCTCTATCAGAGATAATAGAAACCGGTACACCATGCAGTCTAACAATTTCAAAGACATATAATTTAGCCAACTTATCTAATGAATAGTCCGTACATACTGGTATAAAATGTGCCAATTTTGTTAACCAATCCACAATTACCCATATAGCATCTCTCTTACTCGAAGGCATTGTAATATCCCGAATTAGGGCCTAAACAGAACAGTGGTTTCGTGACCACAAATCTGAGATAGAAATAACTATTTTATAATTATTTTGATGTTTATGATATGATTTCATGATTGTGTGAAAATTTCATGATGAAATCCTATGCCTAAAGTGCTTAAATTGAAATTAGGGTCTAAATTGAATAAGTTACAAAACTTGCATTCTAGAAGTTTATAGTATGAAATTGCTTTGAAATATTAATTAGGAGGTCTTAAATGGCAATTTGACCAATTTCTAAGTTTATGGACAAAAATTGGACATGGATGGAATTTTTGAAAGTTTAATAAGGAAGGGCATTTTGGTCATTTTGATATTAAATGAAATAAAATGGGAAAAATAACACAAAAATAATCATCTTCTCCATAAGTTGCTACTGAATTTTGCTCTCCACCATAGCTAGGGTTTCAACACTTTTAAGCATTGATTGTAAGTGATTTCTATGCCCGTTTTTAATGTTCTTTACATTTTTGAAATCCTCGTAGCTCGGTTTACCTATTTCTACCAATATTTTGAGCTAGGGTTGATATTTAAAAATTTACCCATGAATGATATGCATGAATTTTGATGTTTTATGGTAGAATATGAAGCTTGAGATTGTGTTAAACAACTTTTGCTAAGTGATTTTACGTAAAAACGACTAAAATGACATAATCGGTAAAAATACCTCACGTTCATAAGTACATGTTAGAGTGAGAATTGGATGTTGCTATAGAAGGGAAAAATGATCAGCATATCATAAAACATAAGAAAATATGATGAATTTTAATTTACGAGATTTGGGGCAAAAGTGTAAATATGTAAAAGTTTAGGGGAAAAATGTAATTTTGCCAAAGTTCATATTAAAGACTGTTTTGATGAATGTATGTATTAAATAAGATTAATTTGGCATTATAGATCAAGAGAAACGAGATTCAAGTCGCGATCGAGGGGAAAACAAAGTTTACGAAGAATAGGCTCGATTGCTAATATTTTGTATCGAGGTAAGTTCATGTGTAAATGTAGTAACATAATTGTCATTTTAAGCAATTTAATGTTGTTTATATGATATCATGCTTATTATTATCATGAAATGTTATGTTTTGTGGTTGTTGTTGAATAATATGTAATTATGTGAATTACTTGATAAGTATGAACTATCACCGAAGTATCGATTTCGATATTCCGTGGAAGACGGCAAAGATGTGAAATCGAGGGAAAAGCCCGTTTGAACCTTGGGAATAGATTAGAATACAAGTGACATGTCACTAGGATATTTGAGTTTCGAACTCGTTGAGTTGAGTCCGAGTTCGTGAGATGTAACTAGGCATCCGAACTCGTTGAGTTGAGTCCGAGTTCGTGAGATGTAACTAGGCATCCGAACTCGTTGAGTTGAGTCCGAGTTCACTTATGGATGCGAACGCCTAAGCTTGTTGAGTTGAGTCCAAGTTCACTTATGGGCGGGTTACATGGTAGCTTGGCTACATAAGTTCCATAGGATATTGAGTTTGTCTAGCTGCGGGTATGGCACTTACGTTCATGAAATCCGCGTATTCGAATTATATTTCGATGTGTTCAACGGGTGAATCTTAAGTGAATGGAAAGAATGCCTAAAATGAATGTGATATATTGGTAAGTGTGGTGAATGAGAAAATTTTACAGGTATGTGCTTAAATCCTTGGGTTGAGAACTTGGTATGATGAAATCGTAGAAAGATATTAAATGCAAACGAAACACGAATGTCTTGATGTTGTTTATACAAATGATGTCTTATGTGGAATTGCATGATTATGTTACTTGCTATTTGCATGTGAACTTACTAAGCATTTATGCTTACCCCCTCCTTTTCATTCATTGTAGTTGTTGACAAGCCGGCTTGAGAATCGGGATAGGTTGAAGACTCGTTCACAGTATCTGAAGGCCTAAATTGGTAAAATGGCTTGTGTATTTTGAATGTGGCATGTATGGCAAAATATTCACTTTGTGTAAATGATTTTATGACATGGTTATGGTTTGTTAAGAAAAGGGTTTGTGAATGATTAGCCATTGGAATGGCCAATCTAAATCATATTTGGTGCCATGTATGTTTAAAATGCTATTTAGTCCATGGAAATCTATAGTAAAGTGAAATTTGTTATAAAACAGAATATTGCTGTAGCAATGATGTGAATTTGAAAAATCACTAAAAATAGTAGAAATTGACTTAAATGATGAATAAGTTAAGGAATAGAAGCTTAATGAGTCTATTTTCATATGGATTGAACAAAACAGGTATATGAATTATATTTTATGAGATATTTACGTTTTGGTGAAACAGGGTTAGAGCAATTTTTAGATTCCCTGTTCTGACTTTAGAAATTCACCATAATTTTTGTAAAAATAATTAGGACTCACAATTTATATGTATGGTTTCCTTATTGAGTCTATTTTAAGTAAAATAGACAGCATAGTCATTGGATTTCTGTACAGAAATAAATTTGATTTGTAGTGTACAGGGGTCAGAGTAGCTGAACCCTGAAACAGGGGATACTTTAACTAATAAACTGTACTAATTGGCCCAATTAAAAATTCTAGAAAAAAATTAGTAGATAGATATATGAGTCTAGTTTCAGGAAAAATTTACAGATCTTAATTTTGAGTTTTGAAACTCGAGATATGAATTTTTAAGCGACTATAATGCAGATTGCCAGCTTGTCTGGAAGTTTTAAAAATAAATTGTTTGAGCTATATAAGTAATGAATTAAGTCCGTTAACACATCGTATTCGACTCCGGCGACGGTCTCGGGTACGGGACATTACAGGCATAGGTAATCCCATTACAAAATCCATGGTAATTCTTTCACATTTCCACTCCGGTATATTGATTGGATGTAATAACCCTGAAGGTACTTGATGCTCAGCTTTCACTCGTTGACATATTAAACATTTGGCTACGAATTCAGAATTATCTCTTTTCATTCCTGGCTACCAATACATCTTTTTCAAATCATTATACACTTTATTACTACCGGGATGAACTAACATTGTACAGTTATGAGCTTCATACAAAATCTTTTTTACTAGTTCTGAGTTCTTCGGAACACACATTCTGTTTTTAAACAACAAGCAATCATCAAACCCAATTTGAAACTCTGAATCAGAATTCTTTTGACATTGCTCCCGTTTAACTTGCAACTCATTATCACTCTTCTATGCTTCATAGATTTGTTGTATAAATATCAGTCTAGCTTTCAATTCAGCTACAACCGAACCATCATCTAAACAAGATAACCGGGTGTTCATTGCTCTTAAAGTAAACAAAGATTTCCTGCTCAGTGCATCCGCCACAACATTGGCCTTTCTCGGATGATAGTCAATAATCAAATCATAATCCTTTATTAACTTGAGCCACCTGCGTTGCCTCGAATTCAAGTCTTTCTATGTTATTAAATACTTCAGACTTTTATGGTCAGTGTAAATATGACATTTTTCACCATATAAATAATGCCGCATTATTTTCAATGCAAACACTATCGCTGCCAGTTCAAGATCATGTATCGGGTAATTTCTTTCATGTGGTTTAAGTTGTCTTGAAGCATAGGTAACCACTTTACCTTCTTGCATCAAAACAAAACCTAAACCATTTAAAATACATCACTGTAAATTACAAATTCCTTACCCAATTCAGGTTGTACTAATACAGGAGCTTCAATCAACAAAGTCTTCAATTTATCAAAGCTATGCTGACATTTGTCATTCCACTCGAGCTTTACATCTTTTTGTAACAGACGAGTTATCGGAAAAGCAATCATTGAAAATCCTTTAACAAACCTCCGATAATACCCGGCTAAACCAGAAAACTTCTGACCTCTGATACATTCTTTGGTGGATTCCAATTAATAATTGCTAAAACTTTTTTCGAGTCAACCTTGATGCCTTCAGCAGATACGATGTGACTAAGAAAGCTGACTTCTCGTAGCCAAAATTCACATTTACTAAACTTGGCAACAACTATTTTTCCTGTAAAGTTTTCAACACAATCCTCAAATTTTCAGCATGTTCATCTTTACTACGAGAAAAAAACTAAAATAACATCTCTGAATACCACGACAAATTTATCTAGGTACGGTCTAAAAATCCTGTTCATTAAATCCATAAACACTACTGGTGCATTTGTTAATCCAAAAGGCATCACCAAGAATTCGTAATGACCATATCTAGTTCTAAAAGCTATCTTTGGAACATATGAATCCTTCACCTGGAGCTGGTAATAACCCGAGCGAAAATCAATCTTTGAAAATATAGTAGCTTCCTTCAACTGATCAAATAAGTCATCAATTTGTGGCAGTGGATATTTATTCTTTATAGTGACTTTGTTAAGTTGTCGGTAATCAATACACAACCTCAAAGATCCGTATTTCTTCTTTACAAATAACACCGGAGCACCCCATGGTGAGAAACTAGGTCGAGCAAAACCCCTGTCAATTAATTCTTGTAACTGCACCTTCAACTCTTTCAACTCGACAGGTGTAACACCCCCTAACCCCAAATCGTCACCGAAATAGAGTTACAAGGCATTACCGGACTTATACACTCGCATTTATACAAAACTGAGTCATAAATTTGCATTCCAAATTGAAACTTCTCAAATTACACTATAAAGTCCCTAATATGGGTCTACGGGGCCCAATACATGCTTTAGAAGTAATTCAGGATTAAACTGGCAACTTTGGAAATTTTACCTTGAAGATAGAGGCACATGCTCGTGTGGCCTGGGACATGGCCGTGTGGCCAAGCCGTGGGGTTCCCATGGCCGTGGGCAGATCTGACTTGCACACACGACCGTGGGAACAACCCGTGTGACATAAACAGAGATCCATACGGCCTGAGCACACGCCCATGTGACTTGACAGTGTGAAAACATGATTTTTGACCATTTTTAAGTTATTTTCACATGCTAAAAACAACTAATTCACGCCCAGACATTTACTAATAGTTCTTAAATCAAATATCATTCATTATGCCATTCAAACTTAGCAAATATTCATTCATTTACTTTAATACCTCTTAAGGATTATGTACCACAATTCATATCGAAATTATACTACATTATCATACTAATCAAACTCATGTAAGTTTAACTTCCAAAATATGCATATTTCATATCATGTTTTAACATCTTTGATGCTCATTCTTATCATTTACAAAATAAAATTTTATCAGCCTAGGTACATGCCATTTTTACCAAAAGAAAGGTACTTTACCACTTTAAGTTCAGGATTGGCTTGAATGCTGAGTCCTAAACTTTATTTCGTACCTAATCCTGCGCACGGAAAATAAATCGTACGCTGAGTATACACTCAGTGGTATTTCTATAAACTAATGCTTAGAACAATAATAAGCCGTATATATGTATTGTAACTCAAAACATTTACTTTCATAATATTAATAGCTTAATGTCTTGTCTTCATCTTATAGCTCTTAAATGTAATTGAGCAATTCTTTATATATATTTCATATCATTTGATACCTTTTAATAATCATATAGCAGCCACAGTCACATAATATATAGCAGTCAGTATTTGTCTTCAGTACTTTCATTTACCCCTATTAACATAACTCGGACCTAAACGGATACGCGGATCCAAACCACACACCGGGGATAATATACAGTGTTTCATTGGCCAAAATCGGAATACACCGTAAGGTAACAATAGCGATAAAGATATGATCATAGTCAAGTCTGAAGTACCTCTTGAACAAATCCGAACGATTCTGATGGTTGGCACATATAGTGTCTCATCGACACACAGTCGGAATATCCTTGAACACTTCCAATCCTATGGCATGCCAATTGTATCCGACTAGCCCGACACTGTTAATAGGATATTCAAATCGTTTCATTTCAATACGTATAGTAATAGCTTTCCATCATATCATTCATTATACATTTTAACTATTAAAAATAACAATTACATTGTATTAAATCATTAAGCATAGTTTATAGAAATACAAACCAAAATTCTCGGGTTTATTCGATATCCTCGTTCACTTTCTCCTTTCCCTTTTTCGATGACGTTTCCGGTGCTACGTTGGCTACATAAAATTTAACATTTAAAATTATCAATATATGTTATTTAATAACACACTCTTTAATTTCTATGTAACTTTTACTATATTTCAAATTAGATCCTACCACCATAACCATTCTTTTTCTTCAAATAACCTTATAAATTTCATTTTATACCTACTTTAAACAAGTTTCAACTCTTAATATTCAATATAAAACATCAATTCTACAATTTAAACAATTTAATCCCTACTATAACAAAACTTATATCTATCTTTACAATTCAATCATTCTCCCACTTCTAACTTGAATTTCTATCAATTAAACTAATAATTCTTCCATTCATTCAACTTAATCAACACTAAAAATTCAATAACTTTCTAAATTTCAACAAAATTCAAATAGTATTTCTTCCTAGGATTCTATAGACACCAAAATTACAAGAAAATGGATTAAATTTACTTACCACTTAAAGCTTGAACCTTAAAACCTTATTTTTCCTTTCTTTTTCTTTCCCATTTTTCTTTCTTTCTTTCCCTGTTCTGTTTCGTCCTTCTTTCTTTCCTTTTCTTTATTCTTTTATTATTTCTTTTATTATATTATTAATTATTATATTATTATAATTATTAATTTCTTAAATAATAAGTAAATACATTTACTTACATACATTTGTACCAATTATAATAATACAAACATATTTATACTTACCACACACTTGTCACATAAGGCTTATTTGCTAATTTAGTCCTTTGACTTTTCTATAGTTAATAATTAAACTTTTACACTTTATTCAATTTAATCCATGTACTTAATTAACCCTAATTAAGTTAAATTTACTTAATTGAAATCTAATTAACCTCTCACTTAACTTCGTAAATATTTCTTATAAATATTTACGAATCTAATTTTCAGAATCGAAGACCCAAAAACTCACTTTTCCAATGACCTTAAAATTTGGGTCGTTACAGCAGGAGTCATTCGATAATGTGCTATCGATATTGGTGTTGTTCTTGAAATTAGATCTATAGAGAATTCCACTTCTCTGACAGGTGGTAAGCCAGGCAATTCTTTCGGAAACACCTCTGGAAACTCACATACAACAGGCACAGATTGAATCTTTGACTTGGTTACCTTAGTATCCAACACATAAGCAAGATAAACATCATATCCCTTCCTCATACATTTTTCTGCTGCTATTGTTGAAATCATATTAAATAATCCGTCTAGCTTGTCAGATTCAACATGAAGTAGCTCACCGTTTTGACATTTCAACACAATATACTTCTACTTACAATTAACCACTGCATCATGTTGGGTTAACCAATCCATTCCCAATATAACATCGAATTCATCAAAAGGCAGTAGCATTAAATCAGCCAAGAAACATTTACCCTTTACCATAAGTGGATAGTTTTTACAAACTTTATCCACCTTTACACATTGACGCAAATGATTTGAAACTTCTACCAAAAATTCAGTGAATTCAGCAGGTAAATTGTTAACATTTACTAAATTTATGCATATATATGAGTGTGTGGAACCTGGATCAATCAATGCAGTAATATCAGTATGT
Organism: Gossypium arboreum; assembly: GCF_025698485.1. Lineage (NCBI taxonomy): Eukaryota > Viridiplantae > Streptophyta > Magnoliopsida > Malvales > Malvaceae > Gossypium > Gossypium arboreum. Next base: position 27,294,422 of record NC_069080.1, on the reverse strand, counting down.
AGTAAAGAAAAAGTACCAGTAATGACATCTGGCGCTGAAACATCTTCTTGGGCTCGTATGACATATGTTCTTGTAGGAGCTCGAGCCTCAAATTTAGCATTTGAATCTTTTGTAGCACTTCGGTTACCACTAACATTTTCGGGGTGTCTAGGTGGTCTACCCCTTGAAGTAGTGTTACCTGGTTTTGAAGTCTGTTCAGCATCTCTTTTAACTATTTCTGGATAATCTTTCAAGAGGTGATCAAACGAACCATATTTGTAACATGCACTGATTTTCATTCAGCATTCACCATAATGAAATTTGTTACAGTGTTTACATTTTGGCTTCGTATTTCCTACACTTCTAATACTAGTCACTGACGGTGATGAAGACTTAGGATTAAAACGTTGAAAACCACGCTTGTTATCAGAATACCCAGCTGAAGTAGTAGATCCTTCTTGATACCTCTTTGATTTCTTTGAAGAAAATGATTAAGACCTACCAATAGGTTTTTTCCCAGAGGATCGGGCTTCTCTGTTTGCCTTCTTCTTTTCTTTACTTAGCTCTTCAGCTTTCTTTGCATGATCAGCAAGTGCTGCAAACTCTCTTATTTGTAAAATACCAATCAATAACTTTATGTTTTCATTTAATCCTTCCTCTAAATGTTTACACATTTCTGCCTTTGTTTGTACCCATTCACTAGCATATTGGTTTAACCATACAAACTCCCTTTCATATTCCATAACGGTCCTATTCCCTTGTTTTAATTCTAGAAATTCTTTCCTTTTCTGATCTAAGAATCTTTGACTAATATATTTCTTTCTGTATTCAAATTGAAAGAATTCCCAAGTAATATTTTCTTTGGAACCACTGAACTTATAGTTTTCCACCAGTGATAAGCTGTGTCCTTTCACAGAGATACAGAACATTTTAAGCATTCAGCTGGAGTACATGATAATTCGTCTAACACTCGAGTAGTATTTTCCAGCCAGAGTTGAGCATTTTCCAGATCATCATCGATTGTAGCTCTAAATTCCTCAGCCCCATATTTTCTGAGTTTATCCACTGGAGCCTTACCAATTCTAACAGTTTCAGTACCCGATAGTCTCTCAAGAACAATCTGAGTATTTGGTGGGGGAGGTTGTGATTGAGAAGCAGCAAAATTTCTTCTCAAATATTCAGGAAACCATTTATCCAACATTTCAAGGAAAACCTCTTTAGCATATTCACTTCAGCCCTCTGATTTGGACCTTCTACTACTACTACTACCATCTGTAGCTCGTCATACGGAAGCTTGAGAAGTACTTTCAGCTTCTTCAGATTCTGCTCTTTCTCGGTCGGAAGACATTTACTATATGAAAAATACATTTAAAATGCTCAGGAGATATCACACTATCATCAATTATATAATGGCATGTATAGTTAAATTCACACTTGCTACGTTAGTCCGAGAATCGGCTAAACCGTAGCTCTGATATCACTAAATGTAACACCCTTAACCCGTATCCATCACCAGAATAGGGTTACGAGGCATTACCGGACTTATACACTAACATTTATACAAAACCGAGTCATAAATTTGCATTCCAAATCAAAACTTTTCAAATTTCACCATAAAGTCCTTAATATGGGCGTACGGGGCCCAATACATGCTTTGGAAGTGATTTGGAATTAAACCGGTAACTTTGGAAAACTTTGAAAAAAATTTCTTGAAGTTAGGGGCACATGCCAGTGTACCTAGACTGTGGGCAATTCTGACTTGCAATTTCTTAAGCATCAAAGGGGCACACGGCCTGGGCATACGCCCATGTGGCTAGCCTGTGTGGTAAACTGATTTTTCACCATTTTTACGCCATTTTCACACGTTTTTGTCACACGACCATGCTTGAAACCCGTGTCCTTCACGCAACCAAAATACACGGCCGTGTCTTTTGCCTGTGTACTATCTTGACTTCATATTTAAGGATGTAGGGGACACACGATCATTTCACACGCCTGTGGGCTTATCGTGTGTCACACACAGCCTAGACACATGCCCGTGTGTCTAACTATGTGGACGAAAATAGGCCGTTTTAGGCCACTTTTCTCACCCCAAACTTAATCATTTTCCTGTACCAAAATTTATAAGTATATACCAACCAATTCAACAAATTTCTAACATTCAAAACAACATGTTTTTATATTAATCCACAACATAGCAATATCAAACATGCTCTACTAGTCACTCTAATGACTTGATTACAAACCAAAATATTAAGTTGTTATTTAACCACAAAAGCTTATACATGCCATTATCTAAAAATAGATTTATCATTTTTACTAAAATGAATGGATTGATAGTGTGATGATAGCTCTGACCCAATTCCAACCTTCACGAGTTTTGAGCACTATAAAATAGGAAAAATAAACCTAGTAAGCAATAATGCTTAGTAAGTTCATATAACCAAACTACACTTACCATTCATATTCATCAAGTAATTCATACATTAAGTAATATGTCCATTAACTTAGTCAATTTGCAATTAAGGCCTATACACAATCATTCAACCAATTGATTAGTTTCCAAAAATACTAAAATGCATAGATGAGCTCATCATGCCATTTCTCTTTATATCACTATGTATGTCGTTGCCGCTGAATTATTGAATTTTCGATGGACCTTTCCTTTTCCAGTTGTACACCTAAGATGTACATTCCTTTCGAAGTCGTACACACAAAGTATACCTTTCCTTTTCATATGGTATACACAAAGTATACCTAACCTTTCCAAGTGTACACACAAAGTGTACATAACCTTTTCAAGTTGTACAATTTAGGTACACAAATCCTTTTCAAGTATTACCCTTTCAGTTTACATTCCATTTCATGATAAGATCAAAAGATTATCCTTTCGGAACAACCTTTACTGCAACATATGCAGGACCTCATATACATGGTAATCAGCTGTCCAATCGAAAATCAATATTCAAACGGATTCATGTAATATTTCATCATTTACATGTAAATCACAAATCAACATTGGTTTATTACATGTACATACAAATTACAAATCATGATGCACATAATTCGACAATCAATTCAACACATTTACATGCTTAATTTAGTTATACGAAATTACTTTGATAATTGATCGTATCTACTAATCCGAAACTTTTTCTTTCCCTCGATCTTTTTCTTTGTTCGACACTTTCGGATCTATATAAATAAATTTAATCATCAATTCTATGATTTTTACATTCAATCAAGCCCATTTCACATTTTAGACAAAAGTACCATTTTGCCCCTGAACTTTTAATTAATTCCAATTTTGATCCCTAGGCTCGGAAATTGAAATTCATGCAGTTTACTCCTTATTCCAAGCTTATTCAAAATTCCAACATAACTTTTACAGCACATGTATTTCATAAATTTAAGAATTTTTCCAAGAATTTCACTACTTTGCAATTTAGTCCCTACGCATGTTTTCACTAAAAATCACTTTGTAAAAGTGGTTTATTTATTAATAAACTTTCATTTTCTATCAAAAAATTTCAATTTACAGCATATTCATCCATGGGTAATTTTCTAAACTTTAATTTCTTTTAAATTTGATCCCCCAAATAAAGAGATTAATCTTTCCGATCTCAAAAATACAAAAATCACTAAAAATGGGACATAGAACTTACCAATTCAAGCTTGTGAAATTCTCTTTCTCTCTCCTATGGTTTCTATGTATTTTATGGAGAATATGATAATCTAAAATAAGTTTTATTCTATTTAATCTTTTATCATATATTAATTTATTCATTTTCCAATTTTGTCCTTACATCTTTTCAATTTTCCATGGATGAGTCACTAAAAATATCTACATGTTTTCCATCAATGGCCTAATTGCCATTTAAGGACCTCACATTTTGAATTCTCTAGCTATATAATCCCTATAGCTATTAGTATACAACTTTAACATTTTATTCAATTCAGTCCTTTTTGCAATTAGACACATAATTGATAAAATTTTTCTATAAAAACTTTTATGCAATATTCTTATCATAATACCCATCATTTTATGAAATTTAAATAATTTCATTTTTCGGACTTGGATTTGTGGTCCCGAAACCACTATTCTGATTTCACTGAAATTAGACTATTACATTATCACCAGTACTTTTACTCTCTATGTTACTAAAGTTATTGCATTAATAGATCCAGGATCTACTCATTCGTATATATGTGTGAATTTAGTATTCAGTAAGACTTTGCCTGCTGAGTTTGTAATTAGAGTATCGAACCCCTTAGGCAAGTGCGTATTAGTTGATAAAGTGTGCAAGAACTGTTCATTGATGATTCGAGATAATTGTTTTCTAGCCGATTTAATGTTGTTACCATTTGACGAGTTTGATATAATCCTGAGTATGGATTGGCTAACGCTGCACGATGCTATTGTGAGTTTGATATAATCTTGAGTATGGATTGGCCGATTTAATGTTGTTACCATTTGACGAGTTTGATACAATCCTGAGTATGGATTGGCTAACGTTGCACGATGCTGTTGTGAATTGCAAAAGAAAGACGATTGATTTGAAATGTCAGAATAATGAGATTATCTGAATCGAGTCAGATGATCTTAATGGTTTTCCAGTAGTGATTTCATCAATGTCAGCTCAGAAATATATAAGAAAGGGTTGTGAAGCTTATTTTGCTTATGTGCTTGATATTAAAGTGACTGAAAAGAAGATTGAATCAGTACCAGTAGTGTGTGAGTATCCAGATATATTTCTTGAAGAGTTACCGGGATTACTACCGATCCGAGAGGTTGAGTTTGGTATTGAGTTAGTGCCGGGAACAACACCGATATCGATAGCTCCATATTGAATGGCACCAACAGAGTTAAAAGAATTAAAAGCTCAGTTGCAAGAATTAATAGGCAGAGGATTTGCTAGAGCGAGTTTCTCGCCCAGGGGTGCTCCCGTATTGTTTGTGAAAAAGAAAGATGGCACGATAAGAATGTGTATAGATTATAGCCAACTTAACAAAGTGGCGATCAAGAATAAATATCATTTGCCTAGAATAAATGATTTGTTTGATCAATTGTGCAATAGCCCGATTTAGACCCTATTCAGAACGGTGGTTTTGGGACCACGAATACGAGTTAGAAAAATATTTAAAAAATATTTTCTGTGTTTATTATGTGTGAATTTATATGTGTGAATTTTCATGTTTTAATTTTGTCATTTGAATGCCGATTTAATAAAAAGGGCTTAATTGTGTAACATGTAAAAGTGACTAGATAATTGTATAAGTGTCGAATTGTTATTGTTCTTTTATTATGGAGGCATTAAAATTAAATTGGGCCATTTAATTATAGCATGGACGGTTGTGGGAAACCATTATAAAGTTACGATATTAAATTGTAAAGGTTAATATGGTAAATTATGAAATAATATATGTTATAATAAAACATAATTAAAAGCCATGTATTTGTGTTCATATTTTTTTTGACCGAAACTTGAAAAAGAAATAAAAGAAATAGAGCTTAGGGTATTCGGCCATTATTGAGCTTTATTAAGGTATGTAACTAGCTCAGTTTTTGATAATTTTTACGTTTTTGAGATCATTGCAGTATAATGTACAAAGCCCATGCTTGAATTTCTGATTTTGATGAATATTTTGAGTTATACCATTGATGAATAATTGAGTTTTGTGATGTTAGTTGATGAATTATGAAAGATATGTTTTGGATTAATATGTTTGTATTGGAATTTTTGATGATTTTAAGTAATTAGGATTAAATTGAAAAAAATAATAAATTAAGGGACTAAAATGTGAAATACATGAAATTTATGGACTTGTATGAACATGGGTAGCATTCATCCTAAGCATGGTGTGTGCAAATTTTGCATGTTTTGTGTTTTGTGCAATTTGGACTAAATTGTAAAAAGTGTGAAATGTTAGGGGTAAAATGGTAATTTTCCTATCTATGTGTTTTTGGACTAAATTGAATGAAATTATGTTTGAATGAGTTAAATTTGAATATGTTTAGATCAAGAATGAAAGAAATCGGATTTGGATCGGGAGAAAACCAAAGTTGTCGATTAGTCGTCCCGTTCCAATTATCATTGTTCGAGGTAAGTTTGTAAGCAAATAGATGTTATTTATTTGATTAAATACGAACTATATATGCTGAAATGAATAATTTGATATTATATATGTGGAAGTCGAATATGTATAAGCTTAAAAACTATGTGTATGAGTTCGACCGAGTTACGACGTCCGAAAGCCCCTACGAACCTCAGGAATAGCTAGGATACATATGTCATGACATAGGATTTTCGATATGTGTTCTCATGTAAGACCAAATCTAAGACGGTGGCATCTATATGTGATTACGTGTAAGACCATGCCTGGGACATTGGCATCGTATTTGATTTGTGTAAGACCCTATCTGGGACAGTGGCATCGGTATGTGATTGCATGTAAGACCACATCTGGGACGTTGGCATTGTACGATATGCATGATTATTCAAGTATCCTATTCAATTCCAAATGGTTCAACGGGCAATAATAAGTTAAGACCGAATGAAAAATCGAGTTAAAAGGTTTAGGTATGTATTCATACTAAGATATGAATTATGGTAAGTTAGATGTTTGAATTGATGATATAAATGTTACTTGTTAATGTGAACTACATGTATGCATATGTGAAAGTATACATTTGGTTTAATGGTGTATTCATGATGCAAATGAAAGTATATGTGTATATGAAAATCTATAATTGGCCAAATGTTTAGTATATGTGTCCTTGTAATTGTGATTTATGTGTATTCATATATGAATGAGTATATTCGGCCAAGGGTATATATGTGATCTTAGAAGGGAAAAATAATTATGATATTAACTACATGTGTATTCGATCTATTTAGATTTGATGCATAGTTATATGTTTGATAAATGCATTTTTGCAAGTTTAAAAATGTATATGAATATGATATAATGATTCGATTTCGTTATAATGAATTATAAATGTTACTGAGTTATTTATTTTCTTATGACTTACTAAGCTATGATAGCTTACCGTGTATGTATGTTTGCCTCTGTTTTATAGATTTTGGAGACTAGTTACGAGCTCGGGGATCGTCAGCAAAGTTTATCACACTATCGACTATTTTCGGTACTTTATAGGCTGAATTTCGAACCTATGGCATATATAGGCTAGATTATATTTGGATATGTTGATTTTGGTATGTGTATATATATAAGCCATGCGAAAATGGCTTGTTTATTTTGTTAAGTTTGGTTTCAAGGTTTGATCAAATTATGGTTATATTTGACACGGTTGGTATGCTTGTTATATGATAGGTATGATTTGTGTTTTGGTGATATGTTTGTGATGTTGATTATATGATTCGAAAATGAGATGTGTTAATGATGAAATATAATCGGCCATGGAAGTAGCTCATTTTGGAAGTATGATTTGTGGTATATTTTGTGTGGTGGTTGATTATAAAATTTGGCTTAGGTGAGGTAATTGGTAAAAAATGTGTTTATGATATAATACATATGCTTTCATAAGCTAAGTTATGTATATGTGATAGCTTGCATATTGTTTGTTAAGGTAAGGTTTGAGATATTAAAGTATGAATATGTTTTGTAAATTATTTGATGTTCATTTAGGTACGGTTATAAATGGTACAATTAGTTTTGTTTTAAATTGTGAAATTGGTTGAATTATTGAAGAATAAATTTTATGACCGAATATATAGTTAAAAGGTTGGCCATGCATATGTATTTTGGAAAGGGGTGTGTATTTATATTTGGCTATCAATTGGTAAAATATGTTTTTACATTCCCATGATATGTTTTGTTTGTGATTCGGTAATTAATGGTTAAGTTGTTAAGTTAAATGCTTGAGTTTAAAATGTGCCTTATTTGTGGTTTATGAATTTGGTAAATGACAGATTTATAATTTGGATATTTCATTAGTCAAGTGATATTGTAATTATGGTATGATTTGATTCGGCACTTATGTGTAAAATTGGTAGTTATTATTTTGGTAAAATGTGCAAAATTTGGTAAGTCCAAATTTTATACTTGACCTTAAGTGAAGTTGTTAATGCTATATATATATATTAACAATTAATAAATCATGTGGTTTGGTTTGACTTAGTAAATAGTGAAGAAATACATATTTATAAATAGTGTTTTTGAAAGGTAGTTAATGAATTATATTTATGTGATTGGATGTCTTAATATTTGTTTAGTAGATGAAATGAAATATACTTGGTTATAAGTTAAGCATTCGATTGCCATGATTTATTGGTTATAATGATTGAATATTAATTTGGAAATTATATGAATTGTAGAATCGAAGCATGTTAGATTGATTCAAAATTTTACTAGATAATTAGTATTGAAATGATTATATTATTTGGCGCATGAATTGAAATGAATGTCTGTTCTGAGTTATATTTTGATTGGTAATGCCTCTTAACCCCATTTCGGTGACGGATATGGGTTATGGGTGTTACAAATTGATATGGGCTACAGTGTTTTCAAAGATAGATTTGAGATCGGGTTATTATCAGTTGAAGGTTAAAGACACTGATGTGTCAAAGACTGCATTTAGAACGAGGTATGGTCACTCTAAATTTTTAGTTATGCCTTTCGGACTAACGAATGCATCTACTGTCTTTATGGGTATGATGAATCAGATTTTCAGACCGTATATAGATCGATTTGTTGTTGTGCTCATAGATGATATTTTGATATAATCAAGAGATGAAACTGAGCATGTCGAGCATTTGAGAATTGTATTGCAGACTCTGAGAGATAAGCGTTATATGCAAAGTTCAGTAAAATTTTGGTTGAGTGAAGTTGGTTTTCTGGGGCATATTGTGTCAGCATCAGGTATTCGAACTCTGAGAGATAAGCGTTATATGAAAAGTTCAGTAAAATTTTGGTTGAGTGAAGTTAGTTTTCTGGGGCATATTGTGTCAGCATCAAGTATTCGAGTTGATCCGAACAAGATTTCTGCAATAATAGATTGGAAGCCTCCAAGAAATGTATCTGATGTCCACAATTTTCTAGGACTATCTGGTTACTATAGGCGATTTGTGAAAGACTTTTCGAGGATTGCGACTTTGTTGATGAGATTACTTCAGAAAGATGTAAAGTTTGAATAGTCTGAAAATTGTCAGAAAGGTTTTGATCAGCTGAAAGCTTTATTGACTGAAGCTCTAGTGTTAATTCAGCCAGAATCGGGTAAAGAATTCGTAATCTATAGTGATGCTTCATTGAACAGTCTGAGTTGTGTTTTGATGCAGGAAGGCAAAGTTATAGCCTATGCTTCGAGACAGTTAAAGCCGCATGAAAAGAATTTTTTGACACACGACCTTGAGTTAGTCGCTATTGTGTTCGCTTTGAAGATTTGGCGTCACTATTTATTCGGTGAGAAATGTCATGTTTATTCAAATCATAAGAGTTTGAAATATCTGATGACTCAGACAGATTTGAATTTGCGTCAGAAAATGTGGTTAGAACTATTAAAAGATTATAAGCTTATAATTGATTATCATCTGGAAAAAGCAAATGTGGTTGCTGATTCTTTAAATTGAAAATCATTGTTTGCTTTACGTGTGATGATTGCTCATTTAGTTCTGTCTGATGATAGTTTGATTTTGGCCGAATTGAAAGCAAGATCGTTGTTTTTACAACAGATTTGTGATGGCCAGAGAGTTGATAATGAGATAATAGCAAAACGAGCTCAGTGTGAATTGAATTCTGATTCAGAATTGAGAGTTGATGATAATGATTGTTTGAGATTTCGTGTTAGAATTTGTATTCCGAGAAAACCAGAGTTGATTCAGATGATTTTGAAAAAAGCTCATAGTAGTTGTCTATCAGTTCATCCGGGAAGTATGAAAATGTATAACGATTTGAAATAACTCTATTGGTGACATGGTATGAAGTGTGATATCTCTGAGTTTGTTTCGAAATGTTTAATCTTTCAACAAGTCAAAGCTGAACATTAAGTACCGTCTGGGTTACTTCAGCCGGTTATGATTCCCGAGTGGAAATGGGATAGAGTGACGTTGGATTTTGTTTCAGGTTTGCCTCTATCTCCGAGAAAGAAAGATACGATCTGGGTTGTGGTTGATAGATTGACGAAATCAGCTCATTTTATTCCGGTACGATCAAACTATTCACTTGATAAGTTATCTGAGTTATACATTTCTAATATTGTGAGATTACACGGGGTGCCATTGTCTATTGTTTCAAACAGATATCCGAGTTTCACTTCGCAGTTTTGGAAGAAGCTGCAGGAGGCTTTAGGTGCGAAATTGTATTTCAGTACTGCTTTTCACCCATAGATGGATGGTCAATCCGAAAGAATTATTCATATACTCGAGGATATGTTGAGATGCTGTATTCTTTAGTTTAAAGGTACGTGGGAATAGTACTTGCCATTGATTGAATTTGCGTATAATAATAGTTTTCAATCGAGTATAAAAATGACACTGTACGAAGCTTTATACAGTCAAAAGTGTCGAACACTGTTGTACTGGACTGAGTTTAGTGAAAATAAGATTCACGGGGTCGATCTGATCAGAGAGACTGAAGAAAAAGTGAAAGTAATTTGTGATAGTTTGAAAGCAGCATCGGATCGTCAGAAATCTTACGCAGATTTGAAAAGAAAGGATATTGAGTTTTAGATTGGGGATAAAGTGCTTTTGAAAGTTTCTCCGTGGAAGAAAGTACTCCGATTTGGCAGAAAAGGCTAATTGAGTTCAAGGTTTATCGGGCCGTATAATATTATCGAGTGTATCGGGCCAGTGGCCTATAGATTATTATTACCACCTGAGCTAGAAACGATTCATAATGTGTTTCATGTATCAATGCTTCGACGATACCGATCTGGTCCCTCGCATGTAATTCCTCCGTCAGAGATAGAGATTCAGTCTAATATGACCTATGAAGAAGAACCGATCCGTATCTTGGCTCGCGAGGTTAAAGAATTGAGAAATAAGAAAATTTTGTTAATAAAAGTGTTATGGCATCGGCACAAAGTCAAAGAGGCTACGTTGGAGCCCGAGGATACCATGATAGAGCAATATCCAAATCTATTCGCTAGTAAGATTTTCGGGGGCAAAAATCCCTAAAGGGGCAGAGTTGTAACAGCCCGGTTTAGACCCTAATCGGAATAATGATTTCAGGACACAAATCTAAGTCAAAAAAATATTTTATTATTATTTTCTGTGTTTGTAGTAGGATATATGATATGTGTGAAAGTTTCGCGTGTTAATTTTATCGTTTATGTGTTCGATTTGACAAAAGGACTTAATCGCGTAAAGTGAAAAAGTGACTAACTATTTGTTAAAGAGCTATATTGTTATGGTTTTATAATGTGAAGTCCTTATGATGTAATTTAACCATTAGAAATATGCATGGACAAATATGGACAATCATTAAATGAATTATAAGTTAAATAAGGAAGGGTAAACTAGTAAATTATCCATAAATTAAAGATTAAATAAAAGAAAACATGAAATTAGTGGTATGTTCATCTTTTTTGCCGAAAATTGAAAGAACAAGAAAACAAAAAGAGTTCCTAGGGTTCGGCTAATAAAATTTGTGATTAAGTATGGTTTTTGATCCGTTTTTGATGATTTTTATGTTTTTTGTGATTGTTGCTTAGTACTCTAGCTAGCCCATGCTTGAATTTAAGAAATTGATGAAGATTTTGAGTTGAGCCATTGATGAAATTTTGAGCTTTGTGATGTTAAGTGACGAAAAATAAAAGACATGTGTTAGATTAATATGTTTTGCATTTGAATTTTTGATGAATTTGAGTAATTTGGGCTAAATTGTGAAAATGAGATTTTAAGGGACTAAAATGTGAAATAAATGAAATATATGGGCTTATATGGGCTAGAGGAAAATTCAGCCTAGCATCTGTAATATGAAATTATGTGTATTTTGTAATTTTATGAATTAGGGACTAAAGTGTCAAAATGTGAAAATGTGAGGGGTAATTTGTAAAATGCCCTAAATATGTGTAGATGGATTGAATTGAATGATTTTTTGAATAAAAGAGTTAAATTTGAATTTATATAGATAAAAAAAAGAGGAACTCAGACTTAGATCGAGGCAAGAACAAAGTACTTGATTAATCGGCTAGTTTCGTTGTTCTACGACCGAGGTAAGTTCGTAGGTGTTAATTTCATTATAAATGAATGTTATATACTTTGATATAGCATAAAATGTGTTTATGAGATTGCGGATAATGTTTGAATTGTGAATAAGACTATACGGAAGTGTTCGACGATGAAATCGACAAGCGAAACTTCTTGGTTAAACTTTAAGTACAGTGATGATGATAGTGTAATGTCATTAAGTTAATGTATTGGCTTCGGGCTATGATATCGGCACTTCGTGTGTGAATAATACCATGATTTGGCTACGGGCCATGATATAGGTATTATGAGAGGAGTTACCTTGATTTAGTTACGGGCCATGGTATAGGTGCTTATCGAATGTGATTCTTGAGTATCCGATCTCTATCCCTAATGGTTCAACAGATAAATGAATGTCGTGGTTGAAAAAGAGGTTAGTACAAGATAATACGGGTATGTACGGAACTTATTCAAGTACTACTTTGAGAAAGTTTAAGGAAATGGTATTTAATTGTGTTTGAGACATGAATAAGGTTTGTATTATTGTAAATATGATATAGTAATGTGAACATGGTTGAATTATATTATTTGTAAATTGGATTGCTTAACTACGAACTTACTAAGCTATGAAGGTTACTGTGTGTTATTTATCTATATTTTATAGATAATCAAAACTAGTTCAGACTCGGGGATCGTCAGGAATCGTCGTCACACTATCTATCATTTGTTGGTACTTTTGAAGCTTGTATATATGGTATATGGCATGTATAGGCTAGTGTCATTTTAATGTATTTTGAGCTATGATATTAGACATTAGATCTGGTTTGCAAGTTAGTGTAAATTGTGTTTTGTAAGTGCTATATATATATATATGTGATGCATATGATGCCTTATATGTTGGCTTATTTGATGTGATTATGTGTTGGTTATCTTGGTTAGTTGTTAATTGATGTGTTAATGCCTTTGGATTTAGAGAAATTGTGATAGTTTTGGTTTCATGAATTGGCATGTTTTGGTTGTTTAAATACATATTGAAATGATGCTATTTTTGGTTGCTTTGTGTGTTTGAGATTAGGGTGGCAAATTGGCTTCGTAAATGGCCTATTTTTGTCCATACGGGTAGAGACACGAGCGTGTGTTACAGCTGTGTGTGACACACGAACATGTTACACAGCCGTGTGTCCCCTGGGGTAGTCCTACAATTTAAAGTCAGTTTGAGCATGGCCTAGACACACGGGTGTGTCTGATGCCGTGTGAGGCACACAGCCTTGGCACATGGACGTGTGTGGCCATTTTGAAGGGTACACGGGGTTGTGGTTAGTCGTATGACCCAAGTCAGTTTCGACCATGGCCAAGGAACATGGGCTGTCTCCGGCTATAACACCTCTTGCCTGAGTCTGAGGCTGGGACAAAGTACGAGGCATTACCGAACTAAAACATACACATACATGTAAAACTAGGGCATAAAAATTCGTTCAAAATAAAAACATTCATTCATGTTCATAATGCCCCTTATATGGGCTCACGAGGCCCAAAACATATATCGGGGGTGGTTTGGGACTAAATCGAGAACTTACGAACCTTTTAAAACACTTAGGAAATTTTCCATGTTTGGAGAGTCACACATTCGTGTGGGTTAGGTCGTGTGGTTACACACGCCCGTGTGGCCTGGGACATGCCCGTGTCCTCAGCCCGTGTAACTCTCTGTTTATGACGTCAGCAACGAAATAGGGTTACACGGCCAAGTCACACGCCCATGTGCTAGACTGTGTCCTCCACACGGATGAGACACACGGCTGTGTCTCTGCCCATGTGGCCTAGAAAATGGCTATTTACCAAGCCATTTGGCACCCTCGTTAGCACTTACTTAAACATAACTTCAATGGCATTTTTTGTGGCAGTTTCATATCAATTTATTCATGCAAAAGGCACCGTACTTTGCCTAGTTTAAACTTATCAACTTCATGCCATGATTATCGTCAACACATTCTTACACTTCATACTTATGCTAAGGTCTATCCATAAGTCAATTTAGTTACTTTAAAATCATCAAGTAATCCAGGGCACATTCACAATTCATCCATACTAAACATACATGACCAGACCATATGAAACCTTTAGCACATGCATGCATATATGAATAGGTTTAGAACCTAATAACCAATATGAGCCACATCACATGGCCATATACAAAATGAATCTTATTCCCATTATGAGCCAATACATTTGGCCAAATCAAATGACACATACCTAATTGAATAAGTCCCTATACATGCCATAGACTTAAAGTGCTTGAAATCATTTATACCCTTCAATAGCTGGATAGTGTGATAGAATCTCCAACGATCTCCAACCCGAGCTAGCTTAGTGACCCTATAAAAGGAGGAAAAAGGAAGGGGTAAGCTATATAACTTAGTAAGTCCATATGAAAATAATAAGAGATTTATTGACATGTTTTTTCCATATTCTCACAACATGTTCTCAAGGTAACACAATCATAATTGCACATAATTCCACTATTTATTCATATTCTAGCCAAGCTATCTACACGAGTCATAGTCACTAAATTATTGATAACTTGAGCTACAAAATTATAAATTAAGATCCATTAAAATAATTTGAAACTAGACTCATATATCTTTCTACCATAAAATTTTCAGAATTTATGGATTAGCCAATAAGTACAGTTTATTCTTCAAATTTACCCCTGTTCTACTGTTTGACAACTTTGAGATTTCTTTACTAAAAATTAATTATCTCATAGTATGGGATTCAGATAATGTTCCTGTCTATTTATCTTGAAAATAGACTCATTAAGGATTTATTCATATGAATTCTATCCCATAATTATTTTCATAAAATTTTTAATGATTTTCCAAAGTTCAGACAAGGTGACTCGAAATCACTCTAACCCTATCTCACAGAAATCCAAATATTTCATAACATGAAATTATTTTGCTTACACCGTTTCTTCTATGTGAAACTAGACTTGATAAGCTTTAATTTTATATTTTATTCAACCTTTAACTCAATTTCCAAAATTTTTGGTGGATTTTCAAAGTCGGACTACTGCTATCCAAAACTGTTTTAGTGTAAAATAATGATAACTAAGTTTATAACACATTTACAAATCATTTCAACCATCATGGTAAAAATACATATTTATACATCATAAGTATAAACCTATAATCACAAGGTCATCGCAAAATCATTCTCATGGGCATGACTTACTTAGTTGAATCCTTACCAAAGGTGCATCATAAACCGAAATAATTTCTCATGAGTTTTGCACACCTGTACCACTTGCAATATAATCATTACTTTTCTCAATCATGACACAATCTTTAAATCTCCCGTTGAACCAGTTAAAATACTAAAGGATACCCGATAAGCCTCATACAAAAGGGTAAAATGCCGATGCCATGTCCCAGACATGGTCTTACACTGGCTCTCATACATCGGTGCCAATGCCATGTCCCAGACATGGTCTTACACTGACACATATAACAATGCCGATGCCATGTTCCAAATATGGTCTTACACTGGCTCGCATATTGAGGCCAATGCTATGTCCCAGACATGGTCTTACACTGGCTCACATAACAATGCCGATGCCATGTTCCAAACATGGTCTTACACTGACTCGCATATACCGGTGCCGATGCCATGTCCCAGACATGGTCTTACACTGGCTCTCATATCTCCATGGTCCAACCATGGTCTTTTCCGCCAATTCATCATGAGTCTTAGTCCGATTGTACTCGACCCTGCATTTTTCTTAGATTAATCTTTCAATTCAATCTCATATTATCATGATTCGATAACAATTGTACGTAATAATAATGCATTATATTATTTCTAATTTAATAATTGATCACTGTCAACTAACCATATGAACTTACCTCGTTCGTTGAAACAATGAATTAAGTCGACTAACCCAATAATTTGTTTTCCCTCGTTCTCTGTCAAGATCTCGTCTCCCCTAATCTATATAATAACAATTTTACTTATTTAGTCATTAATTTATACAATTTAGTCCAAAAATTCACATTAGGACAACTTTACACTTTTGCGCCTAATGTTTCACATTCTTGCAATTTAGTCCCTATCACATAAAAGTGCAAATTCATGAAATTAAACACAAACCAAGCTTAGCTAAATTTTTATAATTATTACTACCTGCCCATAAAACATACTTTGGAAAATTTATAGTTTTGCCCCTAAGCTTTCACAAAATTGTGATTTTGCCCCTAGGCCCGTAAAATAATTTTCATCGAATTTCCTCATTAACCAAGCCTAGCCTAAACTGATTTAAGCTTATAGAAACTCTCAATTTCAATTATTCCACACATTTATCACCTATTTTATAACCTTTACAAAAATGTCCATTTTAAGTGGTTTCATGAAAAATCCTTTCACAAAAGTTGTTAATTAAACAACCAAGATTCATTTTCTTTCATAAAAAATCAAAAAACAACATGAGTATTCACATGGCAAAACCATTAGTTAGCTTAAGCTATAAGGGTCACAAAGATACAAAAATTATCGAGAAAGACCTTCAAAAACACTTACTTGTAAGAGAACTAAGTGGCTGAAAGTTTGGGCTCTCAAAACCCCTATGTTTGATGCCATTTTCGGTGGATGAAGAAGAAAGATGAAAAGATAACAACCCTTTTCCTTTTTGTTTTATTTTATTACTAAATAAGTCACCTAATGTCCACCAAACTTTGACTTTTCAATTTCTTTGTCTCCATGTTCAGCCACTTATTTTTATTGGTCTATTTTCTCACTAAGGACCTCTAATTTAGTGTTCCATAGCTATTTAACAACATTAGCTTGTAGAACAAATCTTTCACACTTTATGCGATTTAATCCTTTTTCGCAATTAAGCACAAAATCGCTAAAATTAATTCACTAAAATTTTCATACACTCATATAATCATGCTATAACACATAAAATAATAAAATAATATTAATAATAATTTTTCCGACCTCATATTAATGGTTCTGACTTGGCCCAAAATTAAGGTGTTACACCAGTTGTGTGGTACAAGTCAGTATGTATGTCATGTTTTCACACGACTTGTGACACGGGCGTGTCTGATGACCGTGTGAGGTACACGGCCTGTTCACATGAGCGTGTAACCCTTATATGTTTGAAAATTTTCTAAGTTTCTCAAAGTTTGCAAACATTATCGGTTTAGTCCCGAACCACTTTTAAGCATGTTTTAAGGTCTCGTAGAGCCTTATAAGGGACATTGAGATTATATTTGATTGATGTGAATGAGAAAATGTATGTTTTATGTTGTGATGTTAGGTAATGGCCTTGTAACCCTATTCCGGCGATGAATACGAGTTAGAGGTGTTACTCGAGGCCCATGTAAGGAACCATATGAGTGCCATATAAATGATTCATGATATGTATATTAAAGATTGTGAAATGTTTGTATTCAATCTGTAAAGTTCGGTAATGCTTTGTAACCTTGTTCCGGTGACGAATATGGGTTAGGGGTGTTAGACTCTGAGTTTCATATAAGCTCTCACAATTTGGCTGGTGTGGTCGACGTTTATATATTCTTCTTAAATGTATCATTGGCGAACATATCAGGGGCGGATTTGGATGTAATCATACTCTTTCTGACAACCTACTTTTTGAGACTTGACTTTGTCAAGCTTCATCTCATACTTTTATTTTACCTTGCTGGGTTAACTTATCAAAAGATAGACACACAAGCAGATATACAGATTGTTTTCTAACTTTGGCAAACTTGCAGACGTTTCGCCAAAAAGATGAATTCTTACCCTGATTTCTTTATTCCACGTCGAACTCAATATCAACTTACTGTATTACCTTGACATTTACTTCCTTATAACTTAGCTTGTGCATATACTCTTCCAAAGGAAAACCTATTTACTTACATCCTCGTATGTGGCCTTCAAGTATAAGTTTTGGCGAATAATTTTAAAAACTAATCCTTTCTTACAGAATTGTAATTTTAAGATAGCTTCACAGGCTTTCCTCTTTAAGATAGTCTAAATAGATATTCCATTAATCAAATAATCTTTGGGGGACTTTCCCCATAAGGTAGTCACTAATGGACTTCCTTTCATTAGATAGTCATTGGCAGAATCCCCAATAATGATAGTCTGGGTGGAAATTTCATCTATTAGATGGTCCTAATGGATTTTCCCATCATCAGGTAGTCCCAAGCAAAACTTCTATTTAATATAGCCCTTGACGAACCCTCCCATTTTATTCGATAGTCCTAAAGGACTCTCTTTCAACAGAGTTTTTAGTGGACTTTCCCAGAATAGATAATCCTTGGCGGACTCCAAATGGCAAATATGTATTTGCAAATACCTTAAAAGGAAATCTCTTTTTCCACATATATGCCCTAACGGCTTCCCTGTTTACTATCTTGGCGAACTTCATTTTGCCATAAGGGTGAACTTGTCTCGATTGGATCATGCCATGGCTAGACATGGACTTTTGACTCTGAAGAGTCAATAGAACCATTTTTATGGTGTTGCTCTGTAGAGCTAGTAGATCATTTCCACGATGTCGCTCCATAGAGCCAGTAGACCATTTATCCACCCAAATCTCCTCAAATCCTCTTTTTGAATTCGAACACTTAAGTGTTCACTTGGAAGGCCGAGCCATTTCATATTTCAGGGACTCCAATTCGCATTCAATTCGTCCATTCCTTCATTACACTAATTTTCTTATCTTTAACTAACTCGCCAAATAATTCCTTCCATACTCCACATTTTATAAGCATACATTTCACGCACAATATTATGTTTATTATTACAACACGGAGTATGCCACATATCAATTCATCAATACACATCCATATCATACATTCAGAAAACATACTTGCAAACATTCATATAATTGCACAACCATATGCATGCATAACCTTTCTAATCAACAAAGATCATATATAGCCAAAGAACTTAAAGTGAACTCAATACAGAACATACAAGTAACACAACAACCAGAACAACAACCAAATAGTGGAGTATAGAAACTCACCTGTTGTCTTTCCTCTATGCCAACTTAGCTTTTTCTAACAACCAAAGTCTCCTCCATCTTGGTTAGCTAAGTATGACAACCAAATATACCAGTTAAATCGAAGGACTTTATGTTTCAAACTCTAGATTCCAGAAACTTGCAGAAACCTTTCAAAATTTATAAAAACCCCCTAACTTCTCTTTTTGCTCAAATCCACGAGTACAAAAAGATTAAGAAGCTTACGAGTTCATTATATTATTATCTTTTTAGACTCAATCCTTATGTTCATCGCTCCATGCAGAGCTTTCCTTGAACTTTCTCTTTTTCAAACAACTAAATAAGAAAATGAATAAAAGAAGAAAATGAAATAGAATCGAGAAGAATCCCCCAAAAATAACACTTCTTATCTATATATAATCTTACACGCACGACCACCTAAAAACCCATCAAAACCAGTGACCAAAATCATTATGTTTCCTACTCAATAACCAATCAATTCCAACGTAATTAAACTAGAATTAAAACTCAACTATTTTCCATTCAACCACTAAAATTTTCAAATTTTACTGTAGAGGTCGCCATACCTACGATTTCTTTCAATTAACACCAAACTCTTTTCTAAATTTTGGACCTCTATTGAAAACTAGGTGTGACAGATAGACTCCAGAAATTAGCTGAATGGTATGAAATCAAAGTAAAAGAAATGAATGCCATGAAATATGAAAGATATGATATTATTGATAATTCTTAAAGATACATAAATGAATGTTTGGTTATTGAATGATATAGAAATTAATATGTATTGAATAATTGTTAATTGCTAAATAAGTTAAAGTTGGTCATACAAGTTACACTGTTGAATAGATTGTTTGATATTGATATAAGCATCTTACCTGTACAAGTCCACAGTTCGAATCGCTTGACATTTTGGAACATGAATTGATTGAATATTAGATGTATATACCTATGTCTTATCTTGAAACATATTGATAATGCCTTGGTATATATATCTTGAATCATAAATGTACCTCTGAGCCCTATTGCTCAGCGTATGATTTGTTTGTTTGTGCATAGGTTCAGGTATTCTTGAAGCCCCAGAAAAGTGAAATCAGCATTCAGATCGCCTTTTTCGACTCAACTAAGTTTGTATAGCTTATTTAATTTTGGTCAAATGTCATGTACCTAGATTTTACTTGTTTCAAATGTTTTGAATGGTCATTTTTGAGAATTTGTATTGTAAATAGTGAAAATGGTTAGTAATTATGCAAGGAAATCATGTTGATTTCTTGGTAAATGGTTTTAACAAGTTGAAATTATGGTAAATGATCAATTGAAGCCTTTAAGGTATTCATGTATGCTATAAATGCTAGTTGGGCAATATATAGAATTAATTTGTGGAAGAACAAAGGTCAAGGCGCGATGTCGGTCCCTCAACATCGTGACGATGGCCAAATTAGTATGTTGTGTCGTGACAAGGAGCTCTCGTAGTCGCAACGTCGACATGAAATTTTGTAAACTTTACAATTTGGAATTAATTCGACCTTGGGTTAGCAAAAGAGCTTTTGTAAGCTCAATTAAGACCCAAAAATGATTTTATATCCTATTATGCACAGTTGATACTTGTATTTAAATGTTTTAATGTTCTCAAATTGAATATAAATAATTATAGTTGCTTCGACAACGAATGTGACATCCTGTAGCTCAAACCTGGCAATCGAGTCGGGTATGAAGTGTTACACTAACCCTGATTCTGCTTGTTCAAATAGCTTAAGTAACTTTAAAAAAAGTGTTTCTTTGTATATAATTGCTTTATTTATTAATGGAGTTTTTCTTCAATTATTTTAATTTTGTATGCTTTGCTGACTCAATGCAATTTTCATTTCTTATGGCTGGTTGGTATGTGTTACAACACAAAAGTTGGAATGACTAATTATGGTGGTTGACACTGTGGGTTGAGCTAGCAAAACATACCCAAAGTTAAAAGCCCTCCCATATCGATTGAAGCTCATAATGATATGAACTTGAAAAAATTTGACCCTGTGACAACTCAAGCCTAAGAAGGCTCGAGCCCAAAATAATACGGGCTTAAAATCAATATGAGCTCGAGCCTGAAGTAAATAAATATATTTATATAAATAAACAAATGAGACTATTGTCACAATTTCAACTATGCTTGTGGAGTTTAACTACACTAGCAGTGTATTTTTTTATTCTACAAGTGACTTCAAAATTTTGTCATATTTTTAATAAATATTGTACTATACCTTATAGGACACTTGTCAACCCCTTAATACTGCTTTTGGAGTCTAAGAACTTTATCGATAGTGTAATAAATATTATTCCAAAATGTATTAATAAAAAAATATTCTTAAAATTTTAAAAGTGCCAAAGTCATACAATCATACGAAGTGGATATTAAGTACAAATATTCACACATCAAGTCATCTCAAATCAAATTCCTAAACAAAGACAGATCCAGCTTCTTAAAATAAAATTTATTTAATGTTTATAAATTTCTTAAAATAAAATTTATTTAATGTTTATAAATTTGGGTTGGTATATAATATTTTAGGTTTGGTTAATATCTTTAAATTTTAATTCAAGTATAAATATTTAAAATATATATATAAATTTAATAGGGAACACATTTAAATTAAGAAATTAATTTAATTTAATATATTTGAACGATTATGTCAATTTTAATTTTACTCACTCATAAAACATAGATTAAGGGTTTAATGTTTATAAAACTATCTTTATATTTGATTTATCAAATTAAATTCTCCAAAACATTCTAAAAGTAAAAAAAATTAAAAACCTCATCATATTCCAAGATTATCTAGATAAGGGTTATTTTGAACGTGAATTATTCTCAACATAGTTGTTTTTAGTAGTGTTTGCTCCAAATGATGGTTCTTCTAAAGAAAAACACAAATTTTCTAAATAAAACATGTTCTAAACAACAATTGTTCCCGAGCATAATTGTTCTTAAAGCACAACTATTTTAAACAAGAATTGTTCTAAACATTTGTTATTCTCAAATGACGACTACATCGAATGACAACCGTTTTAAATTGGAGCTTTATTCTAAACATAATTATCCCGAACGTAACTATTCTCAAACATCAACTGTTTCGAACCACCTTCATTCTAAAAACAAGAGTCATTTTTCTCAAAGAGAACTTAAGTGAAACATGCTACTACTTATTCAAGTTAACTCTGTTCTTGACTTTGAAAGTGTAGTTGATTTTATTTATCTATTTTAAGAGATAAAATAATAGTAATCAAAACTTAGTATGTACTTGTTTTTCCTTTTTCCATAAATTTACTACAAATTTGTTGAGATTTGTATAGAATGATTCTTGATTATATCATTATGTGTACGATAAAGGATGGCTATAACGAGCAGGGAAAATATTAAGCTTTTGAGGAAGCTCCTAATTTAGCTATCCTAGGCACAGATCTGGAATCTCATGATTTATGAACTAGCTGTTCACTTCATCAGCTTCCATTAAACTCTTACTCCTTTTATTTATATATATTGATAATAATTATTCTTTTGACAAAGAAGAATAGTCAAGTAAGTTCTAATTGACAAAGTTTCTTAAGCGTCAAAAAGACCAGAACAATACTGTTGCCAGCACCAGCAAATATATATATATCTACACCTACCTCTGACTGATTCCCAAAGCTCCACTCTTCTGATTCATAATAGGACTTCTCTTTTTCTGACAAAATTACAACTTTCTTCATATTGTCTTTTGATTTTTGATCATTATCAGTTGAAAATGAGATCCTCAACTTTGTGGGTTTTCCGATATCGACATAATTTCATTTCCAATGGCTAAGATTGGTTTCCAATACCGAACTTCACTCTTTTGCTTTACCCTATTCAACTACTTAATTCAGAGGATTGGATATGAGTTTGTGTTAATTATTTTATTTTTATATATTTAAAAATTAGTATTAATAGTTTATAATCTCATTAATTTTGGTTTAATGTGTAATTTTATATATTACATTTTGATTTGATTCGATTTTTATAAACAACTAACATCATTATTGATATAATATTATTTCATGTTACATATTACATACACAAATAATTATATTTATCTAATATAAAACTAAGTTAAATGTATTTATTTTTATAATGTATATAATTGAATCAAAATAAATAATTTATGTATACATTTGAACTAAAATAAAAAATTGATGTGTATAATTGCACAAATTTGAAATTCATGTATCAGCATGTGCTTTTGTTAATAATACATTAAATTTCATTAACTCTTAAAAATTGTATTTCATATGCATAGATTTATATAATTTCATAGTTGATATATATATATATATATATAAATATTAGTTAAAGTAAGTGTATCTTCCAACAGATACTTAGAAGAAGAAGTGCAGTTTTTCCGTAAATTCAAAACTGGAATCTGAATGATGATCAATTGTCATTTTTCGTGAAAAATGAAAAATAATCTCCTAATACGTCTTATATATATATATAAAGGCTGACGTTTTTCACGCTTTACATTGCTAAAAACCAATAGGACAATAGGTAAGGTAGAAGGTGCAATATAAACAACTTAAAATCGCAAAGCTTTCTGCCATCAGATCATCAACCTTTTTTCCTTCGCCAGAAGGAATAAAGATGCAGCAGACAAGATATTGGAAAAGACCAGTCAACAAATTATATTCAATATATAGGATCTTTATAGGGTACAACTGAATGGAATTTACTGCCACAAAAAGAAAAAAACTTACTGTTGATTCAACGTTATGATTCAATATTTTAGTATCATAAAAGAAAATGGCGGATGAAAAAAAAGAAGAAAAGAGTGTCCATATCGTAAGCTTAAAGCATTTAAAATATAAATGTTTGGGTTTGGAAATTTGTGTTTTGTTGCAGGGAAAAAAGGGTTATAGATAGAGATTCAAAGTATTTAAAGAAGGGAAAAATAAAAAAAGGAAGGGTTTACGTAAAGGACATGCATACAGATGACAGTCAAGGAAGACTAGATCCAGTCCAATGATACCTAACCCTTCTAAGGCATTCATCCATTTCTTTTTCTAACCATCTTTTTTTTTTTAATTAATTATTTTGGGTTTGGTTTTAGGATTTATATTTGATGTAACCATGTATAAGTTGGTATATCTAAATAAATGAAATTCAGATAAGCACAAGTGCAAGGAGTTTAATCCTTGGGATAAACTCGTAAAACCAAAGAAAGAAAAGAAAAAGGTGCAAAATTTGAACGTAAGGCTTAGGAAGATAGTGATTAGACTTCCTTGGAGGCGACAATTAGAGGTTACAGTGACCCTTAGATTAGATGCCCATTGATACTGACAACAACTTATCTTTCATAGGACGGCTTAATATATTTGTTTTTCAAACAAGCACTCCTTTTTCTAAATGTTGGTCCGTTGGGTCGTCGGATCCTTTGTTTTTTTCTTCTTCTTCTTCTTCAAACAAACACTCCTTTTCTCAACTTACCTTTTTCTTTTCCCATCCTTCATTTAAAAAAAAAAAAAAAAACTCAATCTCCCAAGAAACATTCCAGTTGTATTCTCGTTGCTTTTGAGGAATGTTAAATTAATGCGGTCTCTCATTATTTAAAAGCCTGTTGCAAGGGTCTTTCCTTTGTTTATCACATTTTTGCATGCCATGCATGGCATGCAAAACCCAACCCAACCCAACTCTACAATTTTTTACATTTTTAAAAATAAAATAAAACAAAATCTACACCCTCACGATACCCTCGTGGCACCTTGAGAATTGATAAAAACCCTGAGACGATCTGCTTTGATTTCCCTTGGAAAAACCATAAAAACTATCCTAAGCCCTAAAATTAGTGGACCCCACCCCAGCGAGTCACATAGCATCATGATTAAATTCGGGAGCATGAAAAAAATAAAAATGCCATCCAAAACATTAAATCATCTTCGATGGGTTTTGTGGGTTTGAGATGATTAAGCAAATCCCAGAGTTTCCCATTAAAAAAGATCTCCTCGAATTTTATGGGCATTTGAGCTCCTCCCCCACTCTCCTCTCCTCGGCGTGTTCTCCACGCTCGCATCGATCATTTGTGGGTCGCGTGGCGGAAAATGATGATTGGAAATGGCGACACTATCTCAGGCTACTCACAGGGTTTTTTTTGTGTGTGTTTTCGTGGTTTACAAAGCGGTGAGAAGAGCATCTTTTGGAAAGCGGTGGTCGTCCCGTTTGTCGAACTAAGTAAGGCCCCTCACCAATCTCTAGACGATCTGATTCTTTTTTTTTTTCCTCTCCTTCTCTCTCTCTTCATATCTTTTTGAATCTTTCCATCATATTCTTCATGAGATCAATTGAATATTATTTTGGGTTTTTTATTTTGGTTTGGGGTTTAGCCATGATGATGTGGGGTCATTTCTGAGTGTTCCCTTTTTTTTTTTTTGTTTCTTAATTTCTCAAATTTTTTGACCTTTTTCTTTTTGTGATTTCCCATCTTTGACTCAAACATCTTTCTTTTCTTTCTCTCTTGGTAAGCTAAGTAGAAACAGAGATGTTTGTTGCTTTGATGATTGCAGAGTATCTCATTTTGATACCTTTATTTTTAATTTAATTTATTTCATTTCATTTCCCCTTTAGCCTTGTTTCCAGTGTTGGGGATTTTACTATTTGCTAAGACAAAATACTAGAAACCAAAAGGCTTTTTCGGGGTGGTGGTGATGGGTTTTAGATACGGAACATGAAGAGATGATTATCATGACGATATTGGCTTTGGTTTTTTGAGAGAGGTTCACGTGATTCCAGGGTACGGCTTGGTTCTTATCATAGTAACCTTGAAAACTTGATTATCTTTTTCTTTTGGAAGGGGCGAATGGATTGGACTTGCCTATGACTATAACAACTAACGGAGACGCCGTTGTTATAATAGCAGTGTTCATAGCTCTGCTGAATACACTTATAAATAAATTTATCAACTTAATTTATCCTTCCCCCACTGCCAAAACCAGTGCGTGACGATCACTAACTCCTTCCTGTATACCTGATCATTGAAGACATAGTTAAAGTTAAAACCTTTCAGATATCACAAACCAACAAAAATTTTAAATAAACAAGTATTACTAAGTGATCAATGGTTATGGGAAATTACAAAATATGTCTTTATTCTCTATCCAACTCGGAAAACAACAATTTTAAACTTCAGACACTAATTTTTCTTTCAAACTATAATCAAAACGATGGTGTTTTTATTACACTGAGAGCACGAGGGAAAGGTATAAAATCCTGGGAATGAATAATACCCTTCGGCAGTGGGGACTGGAGCGTGGGAAAAACGCCGCAGAGAGAAGGGACGTGGGGGGGCGGGGAGGGGTGGAAATGTTCCATTTTCCTTGGGAGGCTGGCAATGACAGAGGAGAGGGGGCAGAGATACGGATACGGACAGAGGTTTTGATGTATTGGGTTTGAGAGTAATAGGGCCTCGTGATCGGAGAAGGCAGATCCATGGAAGACTGTTCCCGCTAGTCACGTGGCCCTCTTTTGACTACCCAATGACCAACCCATTGCTTTGCTTTGTTACGAGCGCCCCCCCCTCCCCCACCTCCCTTTTCCCCTTCAGTTTTGGAGTATAAATTCCATTGCCCACAGCACCACCTAGTCCTCAACTTGCAAATAGTAGAGCCTTATTAGTTATTTCTCTATACTATCCCCTCCACCCTGACCCAGACTCTGACTGGCCGACTTATTTTTCTTTTTTCTCTTTACTTAATATTTAAGAGTACAAGTATACTAGTAGTATTTTAACTATATTTATGCATAGTTTATTGTGTTTTTTTTTTGGGAGGTTTTCTAAAAGTTTATTTCTCTATCTGTAACATGCAACCTGGGACCCTCTCTGTCTGTATCTTTATGTCTCTCTTGCTATACAAGCATGTACATCTCTCCATTTGCATTTGACGACAACGTGGACTACAGGTGCTGACTGGTATTTCGCCATTTTATTAGCTTATAAAGCTACCAGACAACAACTCTTCTCAGTCCCCCCCTCTCTCTCTTTCCTCTCAACTTATTATTCAAACACTATATTATTGCACTTGGCTCTCAGTTTTACTATTTGGCTCGTACTATCCTGCCATTGCCCTTTAACTATACACTCCCACCATCAAATTCTTTCTATTTTCAATTACATTAGCTTGTTCTTTTTCCATTCATCTTCAATCCCTTTGTTTCTTCGTTTTTCATTTTGTTCTCACTGATCAGTTGGCGATTGTTGGTTGGTTTTTTGATCATTCTGAATCTACCCCCATTCGATCTTCGTGGTCATCCCATAGTGCTGAAATTGAGGTGACAGTGGGTATAGTTAGGCCTTTGACACATATTCATAGAGAAACCGATTCCGAATACAATGCACAGGTGCAGTAGCTCTCAGGGAAACATGGTGGGTCCATGTTCATGTGGCCTGTATCAAAGCCAAAGCAACTCCTCGTGGCTATTTTCCATGCCGAACCACCGATCTTGCGATGAAACCAACATGTACCCTTTCATGCCCTCTTCATCTTCTTCCGTTGATTGCACTCTCTCTTTGGGAACTCCATCCACTCGTCTTTGTGAAGACGACGACAAGCATATCCGCCATGAACGTAGTAACCCTTGCATTTCCAACTATTGCTGGGACATGTTGCAGAACAAGAGCGCACCTTATTCACACCAAACCACCAAAGCTAGCCGTGGAAGAAATGGAAATAGCAGTAACTGCTCAGGCAACGATCCTCTCTTAGCTCGCCGCTGCGCCAACTGCGACACTACTTCAACCCCACTTTGGAGGAACGGGCCGAGGGGTCCAAAGGTATACCAAAATTTCCAAATCCGAATCTCTCCATTGTTTCTTCGGGATAAAAAAACAAACAACCTTATATCCTTGTTTTTGTTAATTGCAGTCACTTTGCAATGCCTGCGGGATTCGATTCAAAAAAGAAGAAAGAAGAGCTACAGCAGCAAATGCAAACAACTCATCGAGTGCAACAGCTTCAATGCTGGAACAGCAACACCATGGCTATCAGTATCACCACAACAATTCATGGGTTCATCAGAACCAAAAAATGCCATGTTTTTCCCCTCTTAATGAATTCAGGTTCATTGACGATACTGATCGAGATTCTGATACTGGCATCCCCTACCTTTCTTGGAGACTCAACGTCACGGACAGGCCAACAAGCCTTGTCCATGACTTTACAAGATAAAAAAAAAAAAAAATCAAAGAATAAAGAAGAAAAAAGAAAAGGAAAAGAAACCCTGGTTCCCATTGACGGTCAAGATCATGCACCAATGACTGAAACGTATCACGATGATGGTGACGCTTACATGGTCTTCGTTTCGTCTAGTCAAAAATTCTTTTTTTATTTATTTATTTAAATTTTGCTTTTCTTTGTTTGTCTCCTTTGTCTGTCTTCAATAGATGGTGTAAGAACGGGATCATCCTATGTTCTTAGTTGCTTTTGATTTTGATATTTTTTTTCATGTTCTTTAACTTTTCCTTTCACCTTCAGTTTTATATTAGTAAAACATTTCTGTTTTAGAGTTACAACTTTCTTCACATATCATCCCCTTGTTGACCTCCCCCAGTTTCTTGGTCTTCATCATCCCACTAGGTGAAACATTTTTATCAGATATATGATGAGTTCAGCACCTTTAGATTTAATTACTGATATTTCTTTCCTTCCCTGATGAAATAATGTAAGGATCTAGGAAGTACGTGTTTTGCCTACATAATGCAGCATTGGTACCTTTTCTTTTTTAATGTTTATGAAACTGGAGTTTGCTTTACCTGTTGAGACTCTGGACTCTGAATCTGCCTCAGTTTTCTTTTTTTCATTTCTCTCAATTTCACAACTCCTAGACAACTTAAGATGAAAGAGAATATTTTTTTTTTATGCCTTGGGGACTCAGTAGTAAATTAAGTAACTATTCATGATTTAATCTTTATCAATTCAATTAAGAGTGAAAAATCTAATGGTCCAAATACTTGGAAAATTAACAATTTGTGGTTGTCCTTGAGGTTCAGGCACATAGCAGAGCAGTAATTTGTCGCATTAGGCTTTTTGGGCAAATCGACAATGTCTGAAACGCACACACATACTTGAATATTGACCGTCAAATTGGCCTCACCTCTGCAAAATGCAAACCCTATTTTTGCTTTACGTTAGATTTATTTCTGCGTAGTTTATTCTGAAATCCAAGTAGATTGGTTTTTCATTTAAAAAGGAAAAGATGAAGAAGATATTTTTCACAAGGTTATAAATATTGAAATTTGGAATTATGAATAATATAATATAATATAAGATGGTTGGTGCATGTGGAGGGGGGAAGTCTAATTACCAAAAAGAATGTTTGTTAAGGATAAGTAAAAAGGAGAAGTCAAATTAGAAAAATAGGCCGAATATGGAATTGATGGTCACATGTAAAGTGGTTGTGTTCAACCTTGAATGGGGCAAGCAAACCCCACATTTCAAAATTTTTAGACAGAACTTGTCTTCTATGCCCACACATCATCTTGGATCTTTAAGGTTCAACATCTGTCTTATTTATTTATTTATTTTATTATATCTATTCTGCGATCTATAATTATATATGTTCACCAAATATTTCTTTTAAAAATTGAATTATTACATAAGTTCCTATACTTTTTTTTTCTTATTTATTTGATTGGTACCCTAATAAGCTTTTATTTTCAAGTGAAAGGTTAACAACCTGTTTAGGCTAGGTATAAGTGAAAAGATTAACTTTGTTTTTAGGGGAAGACTAAAATAAAATAATATAAAACATATTATCATAATTAATTTACAATTAAATATAAAAAAATGTAATTGTGTATCAAATATAAATAAATAAATTTATTGTTTTTACAATGAGAAAGAAGAAAGCCTTACCCACCATATTGCAGACTGCTTATTTCAGTGAAAATAGGCCCAGCCCACAGTTCACATTTTTTGTTTCCTTTTTAATAGATTGATTTACGCAAAACGTATCTTGGATCATAGCAGGCCTATTCATTATTCTTATTTTAGATTTAACAGATTAAATTTCTATTTCTTTTTTTTTTCTGGGCATAACGTTAAATTTGGTATAATGATAATTTTTCCAATCTGACCTTTGTTTCTTTCTTTTTTTTTTTAAAGTTAAATATGATCGATTAACTTTTTCAAAAGAATTATGTCTCTTACAAATCAAAAGTACTACGTTATACACTTTAAAAGGCATAGTAGAAATTGAACTCTCTTTGGACGCTTTCGCTAGCAATGAACGCTCAGGCTCTTCGCTACCGACGGAGTTGCTACGAGCTACTAAGAAAGTAAAAAACAAAGATTTTGATATGGTGGATGATGATGATCAGGTGATGAAAACACATAAGGTTTCCTTTAAAGAGATGTTAATGGGCAATGGGAATGATGGAAAAGATGAGGATGTGCATCTCCCCTTGGATTGATGAAAAGGAGATTACATTTCTTGAGGGTGATGTTAAAATATCTTTAGATGCCCAATACCCTCAAATCTACTTCTCTGAAAGAGTTCATAATTTGATCAACAAAAGCATGAAACAAACGGTGATAGTACGCATTGTTAAAGACTGTGCTAGCTAACTTTGTTGGTAAGCTAGCCTATTAGCTGTTAGTTTGTTATTCAAGCAGTTAAGTTGTTAGCAATAACAGTTACTCATATAATCTATAAATATTATTTCCATAATGTACAAACTCAAGATACTAAGACTAAATACAAAGAATTCTTTCAATACTCAATACATTTTCATTCTTTCAATACACAATACATTTCAACTCACCATAGATGTTAACATGGTATCAGTCGCCTAAGGTGCTGGAGACCTGCTCTTAGTCTGCTTCCATGACCACCACTGCTTTTGCTGATTTTGCCTCCGTTGAGCATGGCTGTCCAGCATTCACTGGTGCTAGGCTCGTCCAATCGTTTCCTCGCCATGAGACTGTAAAGTTGGATGACGGCACTTTCGTTCAGTGGCAGCAGCATGTTTAGTTGATCATCGAAGGATACGAGTTAACCAATTTTTTGGATGGAATGTTACCTGCTCTACCGCGCTTTGTGCAGTCTCTGGAGGGCTTGCTCGTTCTAAATCCGGAGGCCTCGGCGTTCGTTCAAGGACAGGTTACTTGCTTCCTGGTTACTCTCTACCATTAATCCCTTACTATTATCTTCTTTTATAGAGGTTCAAACAGCGTGTGATGTGTGGAATATTGCCACTTGTCTTTTCGCTGCAGTCACAAGTACGAAGCTCTCTCGCCTCCGTCACGATCTTCACTCACTTAAGAAAGGTAGTCTCTCGGTCAAAGAGTACATAGCGAAGATTCAAAATACAAGTGCCTTGATAGAGGCTTTTGGATCTCGAATCTCGGAGGCAGAGCAGGTAGAAATAGTTCTTGTGGGCTTACCTCCAGAGTTCGACGTCGTCCTTACCTTAGCATCATTCTTGTCGGAACCTCTGTCGCTATAACGTCTCATCGATGTGTTACTTGAATATGAGAGTCATCAGGTGCATGCGGTACAGGACGTGCCTTTTCATACCAATCTTTTGGAAACTGTTCCGTCACAGGCGATGGTGGGCTTTGTTCGTGGTGGTCTTCCCCCTTCTGGAGGCCGCGGGAGAAGGTTTTGATTCCGCATACAATGTTAGATCCATGGACGATTCGGGCATTTAGCCTAGAGGAGCTTTTATATTTATAACCGTGAGTATGATAGCCCGTCGTTTGGTGGTTCGGGCTTCAAATCTAACAGATTGTCATGGTCCTAGTGTGTCATTTTCGTCGCTGGTCTCTGGTCTACTTTATGGTTCTTCCTCGGCAGAGCCGCAGAGTATTTTTTTGAGAGGTAATTTTTGGTTATATGCTACGCCACCTTTGTCTCGACATAATAGGGTTTCTGACCCATTTGTACAAAGTGATGATGGTCTTTACCGTGGGCCCCATGCTGAGTCAAAATTCCAATTTGGAACTAGTGATGGGGTTTCTAGGCCGATTGAGCTTGGTCATTTTAATGGGTCTGCTAATGCTGGGGTTTCTAGGCCGATTGGGCTTGCTCATTCTAATGGGCAATTGCCATTTGGCCCAAGCCAAGAATTTTGGGTTGCCTCTTCTTCCTTTGGGCTGCAGGCTCCTCCTCTTCCAA
Organism: Gossypium arboreum; assembly: GCF_025698485.1. Taxonomy (NCBI): domain Eukaryota; kingdom Viridiplantae; phylum Streptophyta; class Magnoliopsida; order Malvales; family Malvaceae; genus Gossypium; species Gossypium arboreum. The sequence goes on along the minus strand of NC_069080.1, from coordinate 27,262,096 downwards.
ATAGGCCAACTTTAAATTGTGTAGAATTTGTTGCTTCTCTTGGCCATGGACGAGCCCTTGGGGTTTCAGGTGGTGGTGTTTGTAATGTGTCTGGGCCGTCCTTTGCTTGGCGGAACAAACTAATGGCTCGTGTTTACACTGGGTTCGATCCATGCATTGGGCTGCTTCATCTACCTGACTTATATGCATCTGATGTTTTTAACTCCACTGAGTCTCATATTAAGGCCACTCAATTTGGTTCAAAATGTGACGACACTGATTCCTATTTTCCTATGCTCGTCCGAACTGCATCTTGGCATCCAAATTCAGGGGCTACACGTCATGTATGCCGTGATGCCTTTGCTTTGCATAACTCTACACCTTACTCAGGTACATCCTCTCTTTTAATGGGTGACGGGACTCCCACCAAGATTTCATATATTGGACATTCCGTTTTTCCTACACAGTTTAAATTACTTCGTTTATCTAATGTTTTATGTATACCGAATATATGGAAGAATCTACTGTCTGTGTCTCAATTTGCCACTGACAATAACGTGTTTTTTGAATTTCATCCTACGTATTGTGTTGTTAAGGACATCATAACTCGGGAAATTTTACTGAGGGGCCACATTCGTGATGGGCTCTATCACTTTTCTCTACCGGTTGCGTTTTTTCAGTCTATTGAATCTCCTTCTATTACTCATGTTGGACTCCAGAATAAATCTGACAATGATGTTATTTTTTCTTTGTGGCACAAATGCCTTGGTCATCCCTTTGCTTTTGTTATTAAATCTATTTTGGATAAATGTAATATTGCTTCCACTAAATTTTGCCTTGATAATGTTTGTACTGCCTGTCAAAAGGGGAAGTCTTATAAATTGCCCTTTCTCAACTCAACTGTTGAACATAATGATCCGTTTGCCTTTATTTTCTCTGATTTATGGGGGCCTATGTCAGTTGCATGTAGTCGTAATTGGTATTATGTATCCTTTATTGACATGTGCACTCGCTTTACATGGATTTATCTTATTCGTCAAAAGTCTCAGGCGGTGGATTGCTTTGTTCAGTTTTAGCAATTAGTCAAAACTCAATTTGGGAAAAATATCAAACAATTTCAGAGTGATTGGGGCGAAGAATTTCGATCTTTCACATCTGTTTTAGCAACTCAAGGGATAATTCATCGATTGTCTTGTCCACATACCTCTAAACAGAATGGGGTGGCTGAACGCAAACATCGCATATTTTTTACATGGGTATCACATTTTTGGCCGAAGTGAATCTTTCTATGGAATATTGGGGCTATGCATTTTGCTGTGCTGTTCATCTCATCAATCGTCTTCCTACCTTAGTTTTTAACGGACAGACTCTATATACGGCTCTTCATGGACAAGATCCCACATATGATCATCTACGAGTACTTGGGTGTTGTTGTTTTCCATATTTACGCCCGTTTCTGCGTCATAAGTTTGATTTTCATTCTCAACCCTGTACATTCTTGGGATATAGTTCTCAATACAAAGGATATCAATGTCTCGTGCCCGATGGTAAGATCGTCATTTCTCTTCATGTTGTGTTTGATGAACAAAGGTTTTTATCTCCTTCGTCTGCTATAGGGGGTTCCATGTCTTTGTCTGGTCCTATATCAACTTTTGTTCCTCTTGTTAAGACTGTCCTTTCTCGACCTATGGAGTTTTCATCCACTCTACCGCCTGTATTATCTTCACCTCCTGATTTTTGCCCCTCACCCTCTGTCACTGACAATCCTCAGGCTGAGGTGGGCTCTGACCGTGAGCCACTTAGTTTTTCCTCCTTACCCAATGGTGATGGTGTTCCTAGTCCTATGGTGCCTAGTGCTAATATTATGTCCTCTCCTCTTATTTCATCATCTTCTTTGTATCTAACAAATACTCATTCGATGGTTACTTGGTCTAAGGCTGGCATTTTTAAGCCCAAGGCTTTGCCTGTTAAGGCTATAAAACCTCACACAATTGAGGAGGCCTTTTCTACCACAGAATGACGTGTTGCAGCCCAAGCTGAATATGATGCTCTCATTAATAATTTCACTTGGGATCTTGTTCCGTTACCACCTAATTACAAGACAATTAAATGTAAATGGCTTTTCAAAGTCAATAAAAATCTTGATGGCACTCTCACTCATGAAAAGGCTCAGTTAGTCGCAAAAGGATGTTCTCAGGTACCTGGGTATAATTTCAAGGAAATGTTCAGTCTGGTAGTAAAATCTGCTACTATTCGAGTCATCTTGTCTATTTCAGTGTCCAAAGGATGGCATCTCCATCAAGTCGATATGAATAATACTTTTTTGAATGGTGATCTTGCTAATGAAGTGTTCATGCAACAACCTCTGGGGTATGTTCAATGTGGTTTGAATGGCAAACCTTTAGTTTGTCATCGAAAGAAAGCTTTGTATGAGCTCCGTCAGGCTCCGCGTACGTGCTTTAATAAATTGAAGTGTTTTCTCCTTTTTGTTGGCTTTGTTATATCTAAATATGATGCATCTCTATTTGTTAGAATTACGATTAACTCATTCTCTATGTGCTTGTGTATGTGGATGACATTATCATTACCGGAAGTATACCTAACTGTATAAATAGCTTTGTTCAGAAGTTGAATGATGAGTTCTCACTTAAAGATATGGGTGATCTCCACTATTTTCTAGGGATTGAGGTTACTCGTTCCTCCACAGGGTGTCTTCATCTTTGTCAGAGAAAGTACATCCGCGATCTACTTGACAGGAGCTCTGTCTCATGCAAAGAGTGTCCATACTCCAATGATTAGCTCGTCTACTCTATCCAAAGGTAACGAGGATCGTCTTCGGGATCCTACTAAGTACAGAAGCCTTGTAGGTGCTTTACAGTATGTGGTCCTGACTCGTCCTGATATTGCTTATGCGGTAAATTATCTATGCCAGTTCATACATGCGCCTACTACTGTCCATCTGGTCACCTTAAAATGAATTTTGCGATATTTATGTCATATATTTGATTATGGGATTGTTTTTTGTTTATCTGCCTGGCTTTATTTAGTTGGTTATGCAAATGCTAATTGGGGGCTAGATATTGATGATCGTCGCTGTACGACGGGTTACTGTGTGTATTTTGGTCACAAACCTGTCTCCTGGTGTTCCAAGAAACAACAAGTTGTTTTATAATCTACAGCTGAGGCTGAACATTAGAGTCTTGCTGCAGTTACCAGTGATATTACTTGGTTAGTCTCGTTACTAAAGAAGTTACAACTTCAAAGTGCTGATACACCTAATATTTGGTGTGACAACTCTAGTGCTATTGTTGTAGCTACTAATCCCGTCTTACATTCCAAGTTCAAACATGTCGAGCTTGATCTATTTTTTGTTCATGAAAAGGTAGTTGATGGCTTTGTTATTGTTGGTAGGGTTCCTGTGTGTGATTAGATTGTTAACATTCTTACCAAGCCACTTTCTGTATCATCCTTTGCTCGATTTCAAAATCTTCTTCGGGTTTTATCTGTCGGGAAGATGGGTGAATGTTAAGGGTATAGATAAAGACTGTGCTAGGTAACTCTGTTGTTAAGCTAGCCTATTAACTGTTAGTTTGTTATTCAAGCAGTTAATTTGTTAGTAATAGTAGTTACTCATATATTCTATAAATACTATTGTTATAATGTACAAAATCAAGATAATAAAACTAAATACAAATAATTCTTTCAATACTCAATACATTTTCATTCTTTTAATACACAATACATTTAAACTCACCGTAGATGTTAACACGTATGCTCGAAAGACCAATTAGATATAAGGCACTATCTAATAAAATTGAAAGCCTCTGGGGGTTAACAAGTGACTACTAGATTGTTGATCTTGATAATAATTACTTTCTTGTTAAACTTGCTAGCTAGAATGACTATAATAGAGTTCTTATGGGTGGTCTTTGGATGGTTTACGACCATTACTTGGAGGTGCAACCTTGGAGTCGTAAATTCTCTATAGAGGAGGCTCATCTATCGAATATTATAGCATGGATACTATTACCTGGACTCTACTATCATTATTACATAAAGGTTCTTATGCTCGAATTGGCTGAAGTCAGTGGTAGAGTCGTTAAGATGGACTACAATACCACTGATGGGAAGAGAGGTAAGTTTGCGATGATTGCTGTAGTGGTTGACCTATCAAAACCTCTTATTTTATTCTTGGGGATCGATAGGAAAAAACAAGCAGTAGTTTATGAGGGTCTTCCATCAATTTGTTATGACTGTAGTAGGGTTGGCCACATCAAAGAAAATTGCAAACTAAATCCCAGTGAAAAGAAAACAGATACCCTATCAACTGCTATGGAAGAGATGATGAATCACACATTAGTGAATCTGATGAGGAATAAAGAAAATAGATCCAATGATCCAAGACTCTATGAACCTTGGATGCAATTAACTAGTGGTCGGAGCAGGAACCTGACAGCGTTGGAAGGCATGGTGGAAGACCTATGAACCAAATTAAGGGAACTCCTACAATTCAACATTTTACTGTCTTGAGTGAGCTACAATAATGGCAATATAAAGTCTAAAAAAGGAAACAAACCAAACAATTTCTTCCATGCTAACAACGATTATTACAAAGGAAGTGGGGGTTAAAAGATATGGGTATATGAGAATTAATGGTGATTAATCAAACAACGACACTTAATAAGGAAAATCACCAAGCAGTAATTGTAATTGATGAAGGCTTGAAATCGACTATTCATCAAGTTGGTCAACATGTAAGAAAAGATATAGGAATCCAAAGTAAATTCAAAACTACCAACATGAAAAAATTTACAAAAAAGGGTTATAAAGTCAGGAAAAAGGTCGAACGTAAAAATGCACCCAAACATCTCCTTTCAGAATTGATTGCTTATCTATCTAGAAAACTCGTCGAGCACACGTCACAAATGGATAATCCTAATGGAGGGTCCCGAAATGGTTTACTTCCTTCTACAAGTTTTGGAGAAAATGAGGAGATTGAGCAACCAATGATAGTGGCTGAGGATGTGGAGGCTGAGAATGATGTGGAAGTAAACGACTCTCCTGATAGTAATTTACGAGTAGCAGGTTCAATCACTTTTTAAAGATGTTTCTGTCCAAGCATAAATCGAGATTCCTTGTCCGAATAGAGACTCATATAAATGGGATAAAGGCCAATGGAATTGTTAAAAAAGATTGGTTATGATCATTCTTACAGAGTTGAAACACATGGTTTTTCAGGTGGAATATGGATTCTTTGGAGACAAAACATCATGATAGATGTGATTTCCATATCAAATTAGTATATTGACATGTCGTAATTCAATGTAGCATATCTAGTTTTCGTATTTGAGGAGCTTGAATACAAGCACTTTTGTTATGTTTTAGTCAAGTTTTTATAATTTCATTTACATTCAATAAAAATGTAATTTAAGTCTTTTATTGACCTTAGGGGTCGAATAAGGCCTAAGAGTGAGCTAATATACTTTGTGAGTGTGCAATAGACCATTAGAAGGCATGCTAACTCAATACTGGTCATTGTGTTGCAACACAAAGAGTTTGATGTCGCAATAAATGGAGTAAAATAGAAGAATTCCAAATTTGCCTTCGGTGGCGCGACACGATCTAAGGATGTTGCGACACACCCCTGAAGATACCCTAAATATGAGCATACTGTCTTTGATGTCGCGACATAGGCATTACGGTGTCACAATATCGGTCCTGTCCGGGAAACATTTATGAGGCATGTGCGTTTTGGTTCGCACAATCAAAAGCTAAATACGAGAGCGTCAGCTAACCTAGGGTTGAGGATGAAAACAAACTTAACTCTATAAATAGGCTTTTAAACACTTGTTAAAGGACAACTTTTGATATTATTAGTTTCCTTTGTAGAATTTAGTTTTCAATTCATTTTTCTTTCTCTTAGGGTTTAGACTTCTTTTCAATTCTTTTCATTAGTGTTCTCTAGAGAATTTAATATGTAAACACAATCAAACGTTTGAGGATTTCAACACTTCATATATCAAATACAAATAGTATTCTCTAAACTTGACTTTTTTTTTTTTATTCTTTATGCATATATTCAATACCAAATTTATGATGTTTAGTGATCCCGTGAGAAACTAATCCTCTTATGGGGGATTAACGAGTGGAGGTATGATTAATTAATTATTATGTGGGGTTTTCTTGCTAGATCAACTGTTTGGGAGAGGAAGAACTTAAACCCTAGGCTTGACAACCCTAGGAAGTCATTTAGGTGAGAATTAACCCAAAACTGGTATGGCCTATTCATGAACACCTTAGCTTGAACTGGTCTAGACTGTGAGGTCGAAAGATAAGTAGTTCTTGCCGACTCGTTATTTGAATGGAAGACTAGAAGATCCTGCTGGGATAGTGACTAGTTGATTGCATAAGAAAGCCCGAGATGATAGTTGATTATGACTACCAAAGTGAGCTAATCACCCATGTTTACATTTGATCTAGTTTATAATGTAGTTTTTTGAAAACTCTTTTTTATTTATGTTATTTTTAGTTCTTTAATTATAAAAACAAAAAAAAAACCTTTTTTTATGTTTATTCGTAATATAGTTTATTTAAAGTACTAATTATATCTATTGGCGTTTAGGTTAAAATTAATTTAGCACTCAACTCCCTTAGGTACGATCCTCGGAGTACTCACCTACTCCGTTGTAACTATATTACAACTGGACCCGTATACTTGCGGATGCTACCTCATTAATATATCTTTTATTGTAGTATTCACACTCTAGATGTTAGGATGTCTAAAGGCGGTCATATATCCACACTCAATGCAAAGACATTGACACTGGTTCAGAATTTTTGCTTACTGCCATCTATGGTAGTCCAAATGCCAGGAAGAGGCTTTTTTGGCAGCATCTTGTGAATATTTGCCCACCTTCTAATGAACCTTGGGTTATGGGTAGAGACTTCAATGAAATCTCTTCTTTTGATGAATGGGTTGGAGGATCAATGTACAACATTGGTGTAAGTTCTTAGTTTAATAATGCTATATTTGAACTTGGGTTACATGATCTTCGTTTTTTAGGCCCTTCCTACACTTGGACTAGAGAGGGACTACATCAAATGCTTTATAGGTGTCTTGCTAATGAAAGTTGGTTGTTGGCATTCCTGAACTCATCCGTTCAACATCTAGAAAGGCTAGGCTCTATCACAGATCCATCCTACTTTTGCTTGGAGGAGATTATGGTGATAAAGCTGCTTGCCCTTTTCGCTTTATTGTTGTCTAGCAACAACATCTAGGATTTGGTGAACTGATTGAGAAAAGTTGGTCATTTTCAAAAGGCATTATTGGTAACATTGAACATTTTTTTTTACAAATATCGTTAAAGTGTGGAACACTAATTTTTTTTCCATATTCTTGGGAAGAAAAAGAAGCTAATTGTGTGTATTTTCGATATTGAAAGAGCCTTTGAGAGGTTTGATATGCTACAATTCGTTGTAGCAAATTAAATAGTTTCATACTTAAAGGAACTTGAATATGAACATTATTATTATGTTTTATTTAGTTTTTATATTTTAGTTTCAAAGTTAATAAAAAGTGTGATTTGAGTCGATTTTATGACACTAGGGGTCAAAGTAGGCCTAAGGGAAGAATAATGAAGTTAGTGAGTGTGCAGGACACCATTTAGAGGCATGAGAACTCAAGGCTAGTCACCATGTTGCAACACAAAATTTCAATGTCACAACATAGTTAACAAAATGCCAAAATAGCCATACTACCTTTAGTGTTGTGACATAGCTAGATGATGTCGAGACACACCCTTGAAGCTGAGATTGAGCCAAGCAAACTACCTTCAGCGTTGCGACATAGGCAATGGAAGTCACGACATTGGCCCTGTTGTGAAGCATTAGTGAGCTGAGGCTTTTTCAGTCTACACAATGAATTTTAACATAAAAACATCAGCCAAACTAGGGCTAAGGATGACGACCAACCCTAATATTATAAATAGACTCATTAAACACTTGAGAGATCATCTTTTCTGTAGCTTAGAATTTTACTTTCAGTTTTAGTTTTCTTTTGTTCTTAGGATTTATTTTCAGTTGATTTTTCATTATTGTTCTTTAGAGAATCTTACTTGTGGATTCAATGCAACTCTTTGTGGATTTCTGCACTTTATTCAAATACAATTCAAGATTCTTTTTAAACTTTTAATCTTGATCTATTCTTTATGTTTATTTGCTTTATCAGGTGTATATTATTTATGGGATCCATAAGGAACTAATCCTCTTATGGGGGATTAGTGAGTGGAAGTGTGATTAATTAATTTCTATGTAGGGTTTCTTAACGAATTAGTTGTTTGGGATAGGAAGAACTTAAAACTTAGGCTTGACAGTCCTAGGAAGTCATCTAGGTGGGAATCAACCTAAAATTGGTATTGCTTATTCTTGAACCCCTTACCCCAATCCGATCTGGACTGTGAGGTAGAGAGATAAGTAGTTTTTGCTGACTTGTTAGTTTTGTGGAAGATCAAGAGATCTTGCTAGGGTAACTACTAGTTGATTGAGTAGATACTCGAAATAAGAATTAGTTATGACCATTGAAGCGAGCTAGTCACCCCTGCTTAGATTTGATTGAGTTTACATTATTTTATGCATGTTTATTTCTTTTCTTACAAAAACAAATATTTTTCACTTTATACTTTGTCGTATTATAATTTGTTTATAGTACTAATTAGATCTATTTGCGTTTAGCTTAATATTAATTTAGTACTCACGTCCCTTAGGTATGATCCTCGGAGTATTTACCTACTTCGTTGTAAAACTATATTACAACCTAACTCGTATACTTGCGGACACTATCTCAGTTCTATATTTTTAGTAGCAGTATTCATACTCTGGATGTTAGTACGTCTGGAGGTAGTCAAGTTGTTGGCATCGATACTAGGGAGGCAATGTTACTAAATTAGTTGTATCTTATAGAATAATTAGGAAATTTTAAATTATAGATACAAATTTAAATCTAATTATTTTTCTTATTTTTATTTTAGCATTTGTTATTAATATTACTATAATTTCTACTAACAATTTGTTTTTTTTTCTTGTAATAAGGATTGCTAGCAGTCATGAACATCTAGTGCAAGGCATTCGCGGGGGAAGTTCATAAAACAATTCTTAACATTTGACTTGTAATATATCCTATCTAACATCTAACACAATGATCCAGGTGCTAAGGGCAATTCCTTTTGATATGAACTGGTTATGACCTAGTATTACTTGACCTGTTATTCAGAGTCCTTATTTTGAATTCAACCACGCATTGCTAACATGGATTTCTTCAAATATCAGGTTTGGTAGTAACAAAAATGAGGATCCCATAGGTTTCCTCCGGCAGTTTGTGCACATTTATAGCACCTGTAACAACCCGTTTTCAGTGAAATCGAAACAATGGTTTCGGGGCCACAAATTCGAGTCCGTTAGAAAAATTATTTTAATATTATTACATGGTCTGCATTATGATAGGAATGTTGTATAAAAAATTTCATTAAGAAAATTTTACCGGTTACATGTCTAATTTGATAAAGGATCAAATTGCATAAAATGCAAAAATTGAGTTCTTGTAGCTATAGGTATCAAATAGCTATGGAATTCAAAATTTGATGTCCTTATATGACAAATAGAACATTAAGAGGAGTTAGTAGATAAGTATGATGATTCATCCATGGAAAATTAATTAAAGAAAAGGACTAAATTGGAGAGTGAAATAATAAAAGATGATAAATGATAAAATAATGAAAATATCATCATATTATCATCTTTCCCAAATAAAAATCCATGGAAATCCTAGCTATGGGTATTGAGTTCTAGCAAGCTTATTTTACTCAATTAGGTATGTTTTCTTGTCCCGTTTTTAGTAATTTTTATATTTCCGAGATCGTAATAGCTTAATTTAACCATCTCGTGGATTAATTTGCAAAGTTATCAAAGTACTAGGGTTTTTCCATGAATGAGTATGTATGAATTATGAAATTTAGGGTAGAAAATGAAAGATTGTTGATAGGCAAACAATTTTTGCGAAGTGAATTTTAATGAAATAATGATTTAGGGACTAAATTTTAAAGATGTAAAATTTATGGAAAAATTTTGAATTTTATGAAATACATAGGCTATTAATGTTACATATAAAAATTGGTTAGGCTTGGAATAAGGGTTAGATTGCATGAATTTCATTTTCCAAGCCTAGGGACAAAATCATAATTAAATAAAAGTATAGGGGCAAAATAGTAATTTTTCCTAAGATATGAATTAGATTGAATTGAATATGAATTGTATTAAATTTAGTTAAATTTACTCGTATGGATCCGGATAGACAAAATACAGAATTAGATCGAGGAAAAGAGAAAGTATCAGACTAGTAGACAACAAATCAACGAACACTTGTCAATGTAAGTTTTTGTAATTAAATTGTGTACATTTATATGTTTGAATTGAAATGTTATATATATATATATATATATATATATATATATATATATATGAATTTGTAATTGCCATTGATTACAATTTTGACAAAGCTGGATAAATGTTAAGTCCCGTTTGAATAAATGAAATTTGATGTATACAAGATTCCCGAATTGGTTGTGGTTCTACATATGTTGCGGACACAACATAGCTCGAAAGAGCATCCCTTTATTATCCCTCTCGAGCTTCCCGTTATATGGTTCTTGCGAGCATCTTGATCGGTTGTAATCCTGCATGTGTTTGGGCACACCGAAGCTCTTATGAGCGTCCCGTTACATAGCTCTCCAGAGCTTCTCGATATGGCTCACTTGAACTTCTTGATATATGGCTATCTGGAGCTTCCTGTTTAATGGCTCTTTGGAGCTATCCGTTATTTACTCGTATGAGCTTTCTAATTATGGCTCTTATGAGCTTCCCGTTATACAGCCCAGATAAGCTTCCCGTTATATAGCCCAAATAAGCTTCCCATTACATAGATTACATAAGCTTCCCGTATATGCTCGAGAGAGAGCTTTCAGATTATGTGCTCTAAGGAGCACTTCTGAATATGAACTGACGGATTACAGTTTGTACACTTCAAGTGTACTACTTATGTATCCATCGATATTTCTAATAAATTCAATGGGCAAAGTTTCCGACATGAGATAATCTGAATTTGAGATAAAATATTATGGAAATGTGTATGCTATATGAATATATGATGTTGAAAACATATGTACATGAAAATTTGTTACATGATGAGCTCATCCTTGTTTCTTGATATTCACATGAATTACATGATTAACATGTTTCTTGAGATTATATGTGTTTAGGCAAATTGCCAAATTTCTTTGGATGAATTTTGCATGCTTACTTTAAATGTAAATTAATGGTAAGTTAATTTCCAGTTATATGAACTTACTAAGCATAATATGCTTACCCTTTATTATTTTTCCTATTTTATGGTAATTTGGGAGCTTGAAATGGTTGGAAGTTTGTTGGAGTATCATCACACCATACTTCGGCTCATTTCAGTATATGTAAAGAACTAGATTTTGGTATAATGACATGTATAGGTGCAAATGGGTCTTTGATGAAAAATATGTGTTTTGGTTATAAATAGCCATTGGAATGACTTGAGTTGGATATACTTTTGTTATGTATATATATGTGTGGCCTTTTCATGTTTGCTGTGTTTGATGTGGTTGGGTGATGAATAAGTTATAGCCATATTGATGTATGAGATGAGATAGTATAGTTGGTATAAGTAAGCAAATAGATATTTTGATTAATATGGTAAATTTGAATGTTGAGAAATGAGGTATATGACATGATTATGACTTGGTTTTGGTTTAGTTTAAATGTCTTGGATTGGTTATTAAATGTGTTAAAATGTTAATATAGGTGGAAGACCAAATGGGTAAGAAATATGGCTTAGAAATGACCCTATTTCGTCCATAGGGGTAGAGACACGGGCGTGTGTCTTAGCCGTGTGACATGGGAATGTGGTGTAACACCCGTTACTCGTATTCAATGCCAGAACAGGGTATGAGGCATTACCAAACTTTTCACATGAACAAACATACAATTTCTGGTTATAAATTTGCGTCTAAATTAAAACCAGTTGAATTTAATCATAAAGTCCTTGATACGGGCCTACGAGGTCAAAAATGTCCATTGGAAATGGTTCAGGGCTAAACTGAGAACTTTAGGGAATTTTAAAAAACTTAGAAAATTTTACACTGAATAGGGGTCACACGCCCGTGTGGATATGGGACACGCCTGTGTGGGCAGGCTATGTGGACACACACGCTCGTGTGGACAGGCTGTGTGGACACACACGCCCGTGTCTCGACCCTGTGTAGCTCTCTGACTTGTAACTCATGAACAAATTGAGATCAAACGGCCAAGTCACACACCCGTGTACTAAGCTGTATGGGAAATTAATTTTTACAAAATAGGTGTAGACTTCACACGGCCAAGGCACACGCTCATGTTAGAGGCCGTGCTATCCACACAGCTGAGACACATGCCCGTATCTCTGCCCATGTGCTCAATTCTGAGCATTCTGTTTCTCAAAATTTAGGTACAGGGGACACACGACCTAAACACATACTCATGGGGCAAGTCGTGTGTCGTACACGGCCTAGACAAATGCTTGTGTGTCTACCCATGTGGACAAAAAAAAGGCTATTTACCAAGCCAGTTTTCCACCCTTTAATGCACACACCTACAGAACATAACATAGCACCAATCCAAGCATATACATACAACCAAACATCTACAACCAAGACATCAACACATCATTCATGAAAGGCATCATTATATGAATATACTTATAACCAATATTAGCCCATTTCCAATAGCCTTATACAAAATGAACTTCTAACCAATATAAGCCAACACATTTGGCCAAATCAATTATGATACATAACAAAATGACCAAGTCCCCTATACACGCCATAACTCAAAATATTGAATTCATTGATACCAAAATAATTGTTGATAGTGTGAATGAATCTTTGACGATTTCTGAACTCGAGCTAGCTTGGTGACACTATAAGACAAGGGAAAGAAAGGGAGTAAGTTATATAGCTTGGTAAGTTCATATGCAAATAATAAGCATCTTAACCACACCTTAATCATGCAATTATATAATTTGAGATGACATAAATGTTACTAAAATCTCATAATCATAATTAGCTCAATTAGAACCTTACCAAGAGTTCATCACCTATCGAGTTTATTACTTATGAGTTTTACTTACATACCTGTACCAACTCGCAACGTAATCACATCCTTTCACATCTTGACATTCCTGTTGAACACTTGGAATATTATTGAATATTCGTAAAATCTTGCACATAAGTGCCATATATGTAGCTAAAGCTACCTTATATCTCATAACACATATGGGCTCCCTCTCGAGCTATTCACTGGCTTACTCACACAAGCTATCAGTCAAGATGTAGCTACACAGTGCTGCTCACACAAGCTGTCAGGTATCCACAACATATATTGGAATACACAGCCACTGGTAGGACGTAGAGACCAGCACCCGGATCACATAAACACATATACACATGGGTTCCTAGTGACATGTCACTCGTATCCTATTCTATTCTTAAGGTTCAATCGAGATTTCTTGCTTGTTGAAACTTTGTTGAATACATCCAAAGATTCAATCACATAATTCATACAATATTAAAGCATTTAAAACATAAATATAACATTGCATTATTTACATACAAACTTACCTTGGTACAGAATAGTAGAATTAGACCTAATTGTCAAACACTTTGTTTTTTCTCCGATCTAGTTCGAACCTCATTTTTCTTGATAATCGAGCTTGGAAGCTTTGGCCAAAATCGTAGCTATGGTGAATCTTCAAATTCAGTACAAAGGGACTAAATTGGAGAAGATGACATCTTTTTATTAGTTATTTTTGTCTTTATTAGCCAAATAACCAAAATGCCCTTAATGCCAAACTTTAAAATTTCACCCTACCATGTCCATTTTTGTCTAACTTAATGTAAAATGGTCTAATTTCCATTTAAGGACCTCTAGTTTAAAATTTCATAGCAATTAGGCACTTCTAGCTTCTAGAACATATTTTTTACACCTATTACAATTTAGATTTCTTAGTCAAATTGGACACCTTATCGATAAAATTTCTTAACAAAATTTTTGTAAAATTATTCAATCATATTATAGACCTTAAAATAATATCATTATAAATATTTATATTTTGAATTCGTGGTCCCGAAACCACTATTCTGACTAGACCCAAAATCAATTTGTTACATATGATTTGGCCGTGTGTCCTCTACATCTTTAAAATTTCAAAACAAAATGCTCAGAATTGATCACACGACCTGGTACATAGGTGTGTGTCTTGGTCGTGTGACTCTTGCATCTACACACGGCCTGGCATATGGGCGTGTGACTTGGCTGTGTGACCTAAGTCAGAAAGTTACATGGGTATGGACACGGGCTGGGATACGGCTGTATCTCTTATTTCAATTACCCACAGGGCTTGAGACACGAGCGTGTCTCTTGACCGTGTGAACCACACAGCCTGACCACACGGGCGTGTGTACCCTGCATTATAGAAAAATTTTGAGATTTTGCGAAAAATTCTTTAAGTACCCGGTGTAGTCCTGACTTATTTTTAATGCATAATTTGAGCCTTGAGAGCTTAAATAAGGGGAAATATGATTGCATGTGATTGATTTATAATATGATTGACAAATGATATTAAATGTCTGTATCTGATCTATAAATTCTGGTAATACTCTGTAACCCTATTCCGACGACGGATAAGGGTTAGGGGTGTTATAGCACCATTGTTTATGTTGGTGTTTCAGCAGAGGTTATCAAATTATTATTAATATCATTTGCTTTAGAAGGTCAAGAGAAAGCTTGGTTAGATGAACTTCCTCAAGATATGATTACAACTTGGGCTAAATTTGTGCAATTATTCTTACTCTGAGTTGTGCCTATGACCCATGTAAACAACACATATGACAAGTTATTTAAATTCAAGCAAGATGTTGATGAAACATTGGGATAGACATGGGAAAGGTTTAAAATTATTATTCGGTCAACAACTACAACATTTCTATGATGGGTTGTAACAACCCATTTTTCTGTGGCATTGGAAACAATGGTTTCAAGATCACAAATCTGATGAGCAAGGTCATAAATATTATTATTTAATATTTACAAATCAATTATGATATTATATTGAATCTTGGTTTAATAATTTTTGCAAATTGAACGAATAGTTAAGTACAAGTGATTGTCCCCACATCAAATGGTTTTGGAAAATGAGGTAACAGGACCTTATTTTTGTAAACCGAGCCCGTAAATATTTTATTAAATATTTACAAAGTTACAATATAGGTATATTAAAATTGGGTTAGTGATTTGATAGTTAATTAAAGAAAAAAAGACTAAATCATAAAAGTTGCAAAAACTAATCACTATTGATTATTATGGGTTAATTGAGCATAGAAACATATTTGAATGGCTTTATATGGTAATTTAGCCATAATTATTAATAATGAATGGTTTGGCCATTGCATGATTGTAATATTTAGTTGTTAACTAAGGCTAATTTTGTAATTTAATAATTGGTTTAAGAAAATAAAATGTAAAAATGCTATCATCTTTCTCTATTGACTGAAATTGAAGGAAATAAAGTCATAAAACCCCATTTTTGAATGCTTGAAATTCGACCAAGTTACTAATTCATGCTTGGTAAGCTTTTTCAATTATGTTTTTAGTGATTTTTATGTTTTTGATATCGTTATAGCTTAATCTAGCTAACTCAAGGGCTAATTCGTAAAACTGTTAAATGTTTTAAATAATGCCATTGATGAACTGGTGATTTTTTTGAAGTTTTATGATAGATTTATAAGCTTGATAGTTAAATAGGACAATTTTGTAAAGTGATTTTGATTAATTTTTATGTTAAAGGATTAAATTGCTAAAATAGTAAAGTTATATGAAATTCTTGTAAAAATATGATGAATATGGGATGTATGGGAATTATAGAAAATTTGATTGGCCTTTTTTGGATTAATTTATGATTGAATTGAATGTTTCGGGTTTAGGGACTAAATTGAATTAAAAGTAAAAGTTTATTGTAAAAGTGTAAAATGACGATTAAAGGTGAAATATATGAATTTCAATATTTTACGATGTTTGAATGGATTAATTAAAATAAAAATATTATTTAGATCAAGGAACGAAATAATCAGACTCGATTCATGTAAAAGCTAAATTAAAGGATTAATTGTCGGCCTTGTTTTCGCAATCGTTTTTGTCTAGGTAAGTTCATATTATTTTTCGTGATTAAAATTGAATATTAAATGTTGTTAATTAATTGTGTATAAACTGCTGAAATTGGAAATCAGACTATGTGGTAATAAATCAAATTCTGAGATAATTCTGATAGACTGAGTTAAAGTTTCATACACAAGGTTTCTATATGATTCTCGTTCTGGACCAAGCTCTAACATTTTTTGCAGATTCGGATATACATGTAACACGAATTTTGCCTGGACTAGTAATTTGTTGTTGTTTTAAAGGTTTAGCTCGAACGGGTAACCTAACACATATATTTATGTATCTGATTAGCTCATACGAGCATCATCTATTTCCCGGACTTGTGTATTAAGTTCTTTTACAAAGTTCCATCGAAAAAAAAAAGATTATGTAGAGTTAAAATATTTCATTAAAATGGATAAAAATACGAATTCTGAATATCCTTATATTGTTGTTTACTGACTTAAAATTGTAGAATCATGTTATGTTAAGGTTAACACTTTGAAATGGCTATACGAAATGGTTATATGAATTGGTTATACGAATTGGTTATGTGAAATGATTATAAGAATTGGTTATATAAAATAGATATACAAAATGGTTATATGAATCAGTTATACGGAAACATATAAACGAAATAACTATATGAAGCGACAATATGTAAATAATTATATGAAGTGTTATATGAAATGTTTATATGAATAGATATGTAAGAAGGGACATTTGAAATGAACACTTAAAATGGAAACGTGAATTGGTAAATGAATAAATGTTGAATGAATGGTATATCAAATGAGTTTACTTGTATATGCTTTATGACATGATAAAGTTATAAGTTTTGTATATGTGAACTCACAAACCTTGTGAGACTTGTGATATGTATAGGTTAATAATGAACTCATGACATTGCTTATAAATTTTAATTGCAAAATATTTAAGTTACAACCTTTACGGTACGTTAAAGTTTAAGTTTATATGAACTTGCTGAGCAAAGATTTGCTTACATTCGGTGTGCTGTTTTTCTTGTAGATCATCGGAAGTTTATGTCGGTTGGAAGTTCAAGTCGGAGCTTACACTATCCTTTAATCGACTTGGTATAAATTGTGATTACTTTGGTTTAGGTTATAAGTAACATGTACTAAGAGTTCAAATTCACTTGTTATTAGACATGTTGTTCCATGTTTTGTTATGTGATGTTGTGGTTGTGTTTATTTGGCACTTTTAGTATGCTTTAACCATATGTATATAAGTTGTAAGATTTATAAATTTCCAAGTTTGGTTTTGATTGTGGTTTAAGGTTATGAGATGCTTGATAGATACATGTTTTGTGTTTTGGGAAATGATGTATGTAATTTGGATTCTAAATGTTTGAATTGTGGTACCAATGAGAGCGCATTGATTAGACACTTAGGTTGAATGTTTTTAGTATGTTTTTGATATGTATGAATGTGTGTTGAATAGGTGGAAGTGGTTGTAAATGGCTGGGTCTGATAACTAAGAAATGTTGTTTGAAATTACTTGTTTTTGAAATCATTTTGGTTGCACACGGCTTGAGACACGGTTTGGCACACAGTCGTATGCCACACACGGCTTCCTCATACGGCTGTGTGCCTTATTGATTTTTAGGTGCAGGTTTTCCCACACGACATCAAGCTATTAGACGGCCGGGAGACACAATCGTGTGCCCCTAACTTTGAATTGTACACGGTTTTGCCACACAACCATGTTCCTGACCCACACGGCCTGGGCTCTGTCATACGGTCGTGTGACTTCTGATTTCAAATTTTTTCCAAGTTTTTCTATTTTGTTTCATATTAGGCCTTGTTTGTTTCTAGACTATTTTTAAGGTCCCGTGGACCTGATTTAAGTTTTATTTTCACATGTATGCTATGAGTAGTGATTGACTATTGATTTATGATGATTAATTTGAGCTCAGAAGTATTTTGATTTATAATCAAACTAATATTTTTAAAATATTGCAAATTAATCTTAGTTAAATTTTGGATGGTATTGGAGCATACATAAGCCCGTATATGATCTGAGAAATGACGTATTTGTTAATCATAAATTGAATTGACTATGTTTGGATGATTTTTTATTAAATTTGAGCAATAATTATACATTTATGAAGTACTCTATGTTTATTTGAGATAATCAATATGATTTGAATGTATTGCCCCAATAATGTTTATGAGATGTATGACATCTATTTTTGCCGATATGCTGCAAGAAGGTCTAGATGTATTCATGAATGATTTTTTAGTATATGGGATTCCTTCCGGGAATATTTGGATAACCTTGATAAAGTATGAAAAGATGTGAAGACACCAACTTGATGCTCAATTGGGAAAAATTCTATTTTATGGTAAAAGTAGGATTGGTTTTAAGACATCAAATATCAAGAAAAGGGTTGGAAGTGGACGTAAAAATTGATGTAACGCCCCAAATTATTTATTTCTGCTTTTGCAAAATCTAACACAAATGTGTATCTGCTTCAGTGAGTAAGTGTTCTGGGTGTGTGTATGAGGTCTTGGGTTCAAGTCTCACCTTTGTTAATTTTGTTAATTTTGGATCAAGCCTTATTCTTGATCAGTGGGCTTATATTAAATTTTGCAGTAAATTGATATCAGAATGAGCCTGCTGGTTTGAGTGGTAAGGGAATTGTTATGTTGGAGGTCTTGTGTTCAAATCCTTGTGTGAGCATAGGTGTTATTTTTGCTCAGCCGTTTGATAGAGTTTCGGTGGAGCTAAAATACTGTGGTGGTTGTGAGTTAGTGGGTCGGTGGGAGGAAAATAAGGGAGGTTATTAGATTGCTGATTCTGTTCAATTTGAATTCTTTTCCCAAAACTGACGTTTTTCTCTACTGCTCTTCCCTCTACGTTTTTCTTTCTTTCTTTTATCTTTTTCTTTTTTTTCAATCATATTTCCAATTAATCATTGGGTATTGAGGTTTCTGTGGCTCTTTTCTGTTCAATACTATTCACGATTTAATTCGATCAGTTTGGGTAAGGTAATCCTGTTTCACTTGTTAAAATTTGTAATTAATGGTTGTCGTTTTGACAATTAAGGGAGGATTCAGGGACTCGAAATCACTTATCAGGGACTTAGTTTCTTGGGAATCACCACTATTCGGTCGAAGGTAAGGGGTGGTTGCCTAATGGATGAATAGCTCGTTTTGGGTTCGGCTTTAGTTCAGTTTTAAATTTTAATTTCGTGTTTATATTGGTCAATATTAGGTGCTGTGAGGTTCGAGAGTGTTTCCGCATCAAAAGTGTACCATGTGTGTAACACCCCTAACCCGTATCCGTTGTCGGACTAGGGTTTTGGAGCATTATCAAAACTTTCAGAAACATTTGCAGATAAATCATGCAAGTTACTATTCAAATTCCAAAATCATTCATAACGTCCCTTAAATGGACCCTCGAGGTCCAATACAAGCATTAGAATTGATTCTGGACTTAATCAGAACCTCAAAGAATTTTTCGCAACATGTCAAATTTTTTCCCAGGTGTAGGGCTCACACGCCCGTGTGGTCCAAGGGACACACCCGTGCTAAAGGCTGTGTTCGACCCCGTGTAACTCTCTGACTTGTGCTCGCGGCTGTGCCACACGCCTGTGTGCTAGGCCGTGTCGTTAATTAATTCATTTCAAATTTAGGTGCAGATTTCACATGGCCAAGACACACGCCCGTGTTCTAGGCCATGTAGCATACACGGGTGAGACACACACTCGTGTCTTTGCCCGTGTACTCAATTCCTAGCATTCTATTTTTCAAAAATTTAGGTGCAGGGACATATGGCCTAACTACACCCCCATGTACTCGGCCGTGTGTCACACGCGGTCTAGACACACGCCCATGTGTCTACCCGTGTGGACAAAATAAAGTCATTTCTTACCCAAAATCACACCAATGACCTGCACTTAAACTCACATCCATAAACCAACCAATTCAAGCATTCAAATTTAGCAAATTCCATCATTCATAGGGCATATCATTACATGCATATATGTTTACAATCTTACCTTTGTTTAGTCCACATGTTAGACGTGATTTGATCAACTTCTTAACATTTTGAAACTACCATAGTATAACATTAAAAGTACATTAAAACAAGCCATTACTAGCCATTCCAATGGCTAGATTACAAGCATCATTTACATTACATGCCAATATGACCAATATATCCTATACACGCTATTACAACCATAATTGATTTACCATATTGTACCGACATGGGCCGATAGATAGTGTGAGTGATCTTGTAACACCCCAAACCCGGCCCAGAGGTTATGGCTAGATCCGACATGCCACATCGAAGCGTTTAAAACATTTTATATTGTTGATCCAAAAAAACCTACTTAGTGTTTTAAAAGATAATTTCATTATAGGTTAAAGTGAATGGAAGCTGTGCACCAGGTAAGAAACCGGAAAAGAGGAGGTGAGTCTATCGGACTACTTAAGTACCAAGCTCCCTTCGGATCCAATCCTAGACATGCACACCGCCATTACCACACCTTAATGTCATGTATATTTCTAGGAAACTAATTTGATTAAGTCATTTTTAGGAAAAGTGATTAATTTTGGAAAATACTTTCATTGCGGAAGCTTTGCTTGTTGTCATGTTATTTTGAAATCAATTGTTGTTTTTTTTTTGAAAACGCGCCCTAAAGCTATCCAATTTCAACAGTTAAAATAAGTAATACCTATCTTAGTAATACATATTAAAACCATCAAAAATAATTCAACGGTCTTATTACATTTAAAAACCCAGAACTTCAAACGTAAATAAAAGGATGTCTAGTTCACTAGAAGAAAATCAAACTTTCAGAACGGGTGGCCACTCCGAATTCCCTCACAGCTCCAAACCCACTATGGTTGGGGATTACCTGCGTGGATGAAAATAAAAAGGGTGAGTTTGGGGAAACTCAATGTGTAAGGAAAACCCATTCAAAGCCCAAGTCAGCTCAAGCCTATTGAGCCTAAGCCCATTCAGGTAACAGTGGTACTGGACTAGAGCCCTTTTCAGATTACAATAAATTGGGCCTTAGCCCTTTATTCAGATAACAGTATGGCCCATAGGCCCATTTCAAAATACATGCAACATCAATAACATATGCAAGCCCATTTGGGGAGATTACTCAACCCACCAACCACTACACTCCACCCGTACCAGCCCTACACTCCATGTGGGGAATAGCTCAACCCACCCATTAACACTCCACGATTGCAGGTCTTGCTTGCTTTCGATTATCGATAAATTGAGGCAAAGCCTCCAAGACGTGGACAAGCCACTTTCAGTACTTCCTCCGTCAATATCCCAATCCCATGCATCGATAATAACAACATGGCATGCGATAAATAACAACATCAAACATGCATTTAGGTCAATTTAACCTAGGGGTATTTGGTAATTTATCTACTAGGGTAAAACTATAAATTTTCCACTTTTAAAGGTATTTCAGTAATTTATCTATTTTAGGGTTTTTCATGCATATTCCTACTTTTCACATATTAACAGAATCACGTACCGAGGGTTCTTACCGAATTGGGCACGTTGGCCCATCATTCCAATTTTAGCCCATTAAGCCCAAAAATATCGAGGGCACGAAATCATGCACTTTGCGGTCAAATTTTGCAGCTTACCAAAACATTAATCGATTTACCTCACGAGCATTCGCACACTCGCAAATCTACAAAATATCGGTTTTCGGCATTTCGACTTTTCGACTTTTGCCGATCCAGACTAAGAAAGAGGTGTTAGTTACACACCTATTTGCGACGATATCTTGTGAGATCCACACACGAACGCCTACAATTGGATTACTAACACATTAATCTAACTATTCAAATACGAACTACGATTAACCCCTTACAATATTCGGCCAACCACACCTACAGATCATAGTAAACTTATAAGAAATCAATAAACAACTCATTAACAAATTTTTGTCAATGTTTACCACATAATCATAATCTCACTGAAAGCAGTCTTCTTGAACAACATCACTAAATCATTTATAACTGGAGCTACGAAACTCCAAATCAAGTTTCGTTAATTTTATCTGAAAATATACTCATATATCTTCTATCCATAAAATTTTCAGAATTTTTGGTTTAGCCAATCAATACCAGATTTTTCTTAAAGTTTCCCATGTTTCACTGTTTGACTAATTTGACCACTCTTCATTACGAATCAAATTTCTCATTGTACAGAATTCAAAATATGTTCTCATTTATTTCATTTGAAAATAGACTCATTAAGCTTTAATTACATAATTTGTTCAGCTTTTAATTCATCTCCCACAATTTATGGTGATTTTTCAAATTCAAATTACTGCTGCTGTCCCAAGCAGATTTATTACCAAATCACTCTTTCACCCATACCTTGCATGCATGTTATTTAAACATGTATATCACCAATCAATCATCACATATCTATGATTTTACTTAAGTATAATCTCCATTTCATCATTTTAAAGCACAACATGTTAGCCGATTTTTCCCTTTAGCATCTAAGGCACATGCATGCTCATTTGTTTGGCTCAACTTCACCTATCTTCCATTTTTCATCAAAAGAACATGAAACAACAACCATTTCCTTCATTTAATTCATGACTAAATGCTCACAACACAACTAAAAACCAAAATATGCTTCAAAAGTTAAGGTAGAATCAAGAAGAACTCATGAACATCAAGATAGAAGCAAACTACCATGAACTTACCTTCAATTTTCTTCCCCAAGTAACCGAACATTCAAGAGTTTTCTCCTCTCCTTTCTCTTCTCTAACTTTCGGCTATGATGAACAAAGATGGACAAAACTTGTTCTTTTCAGCCCTTTTTCTTTTAATAAAATTTCATATTTCATCCATTTAATTCTTTAATACAAAAGACCTGAAATTCCCATCATGGAACATTTACCTAACCCATTATCATGGAACATTTACCTAACCCATTATCATGGAACATTTACCTAACCCATTATCAATTTGTATCAATTTGTACCATAAATTATGGATATCAAGTGCACATTTTGTCTACAATAACATGATGGCTGGCCACTCCATGTAAAATGGGAGGTTTGTCATGCAAATCCTCCTATTTTGCACTCCTATTTATTTGGCCACTTCAATTTAGCCTATAGCATTTTCAAACATTTTCACATAGGTTCTATTTCATAATTTCACCCCCTTTTTCTTATGGAACAAAAATTAACTAAAATTGCCGGGTTCTATCTTAAGCTTGGGCCTTCTAGAGGACCACTAACATAATTAAACCTATGCCAACATTCACAGAATTCCCGAAAATTGGGGCGTTACAAATCTCCACCGAGCTTCCAATCCAACGAGCTTTCAATTTACTTTAAAATAGAGAAATAAAACTAAGTAAGCATAAATTGCTTAGTAAGTTCGTATAACATGGTACTTAACTTACCATTCATTCTATTTTGAGGTAAATATGTAAGGCATAATCAATTAGTTTGATCTCAAGCCCTACACACATTCTCATTGCCTTTTTAGTCATATATTCCATATTAATGCCAAAACATATATGGGTTCAACAACAATCAAGTTTCCAAGCACATATGCTTTCCACAACATGTATTCATTCAACATGCATAATTCATCTCATTATTTCAAGTATAATTTCATAATAGTTCATTTTCAGTTCAGATCATTTCATATTATAACTTTACTCATATTACTCAGAACATTAAGGTCATGATTAGTACACTCAAGGTGTACAAGTCTATAATCAGGAATGAACATATATTAATCAAATAAAGTCCATCTACAAATATCATAATCTCATGTTTTCATATATCATATGTCATGTATCATCGTTTACTTGTATTCATCCAGATACGTATAATAACTCATTTTTTATTCATAACTTTTCATATCAAAATTTTAACCCGTTGAATTTATCTGAAATATCGATGGTTACACAGGTAGTACACTCGAGGTGTGTGAATCAGAATCCGTCAATTCAAGTCCAATGGTACCCATAGGGTACTATATCAGAGAGTACACTCTTGAGCCACACATGTATACGACAGGAGTACTAGTCCAGGCTAAATCCTTTTTATGACATATGCTCTAAAGAGCTTGATTTGGATTACCCATCCGGGCTAAATCCAATTCATAACATATGCTCGAGAGGATTTATATCAGGATTACCTGTCCGGGCTAAATCCTTTCATAAATGAAGTCAATAGGATTACTTATCCGAGCTAAATCCGGTCAGCAACAAATACAGGACCTCATTCATTTCGAGAAATCACATATCCATCGATATTCATTTATTCAACAAGATTTAACATTTTCAAGCATTTCCCGGCATGTAATTATTTCATACATCTATAACATTCATATAATTTAAATGATCACATTCCACATTCGTTCCAAACATAAAAGTAACATTTTTCTCATTTATCCTTTATTTGGCATTTTCGTTAATCGGGCTTTGTCAGGAATATTTTCAACGTCATATACATATATGAAATTTATACAATTCACAAACACAACACTTAATTCAAGCATAAAAACATTAAAATTTAGTTACACGAACTTACCTGGATAATTGTTCATGTACGAAAAATCTACTAATCCGACTTTTTTCTCTTTTCCTCGTTCTAGCTCCGAATTTGGTCTATTCGGATCTATACTAGTAAATTTATATACTACATTTATGCAATTTATGCCATTTCATCCCTAGGCTCGGAAAATGAAATTTATGCAATTTACTCCCTATTCCAAGCCTAACCGAAATTTATATACTACATTTACAGCACATACATTTCACAAATTTCAGAATTTTCCATGGGTTTTATCACTTTTTCATTTTAGTCCCTAAATCAAGTTTCCATAAAAAAATTGCTTTGTAAAAGTTGTTTATCTATCAAAAACCTTTCATCTTCCATTATAAATTTCATATTTCCAGCATATTTATCCATGACCCAAATTTCATACTTTGATAACTTTTCAAATTAATCCCCCAAATAGATAGATTAGACTATCTCGATTTCAAAAATATAAAAATTACTAAAAACAGGGCCTGATTACTTACCCAAATAAGTTTGATAAGTCTTCTTCCTCTCCCCTATGGTTTCCATAGAAATATTTTGGAAGATGATATGAAATTTTTTTCTTTTTCATTTAATTAAATTATCATTTAATAACTTTTCATCTTTCCAATTTAGTCCTTAGCCTTTTTCTATTTTTCCATGGATGAGTCATACCAAAATATCTACATAATTTCTTTAATGGTCTAATTACCATATAAGGACCTTAAGTTTTGAATTCCATAGCTATTTGATCCTTCTGGCTACTAGAATCCAACTTTTGCATTTTATGTGATTTGGTCCTTCTCGTAGTTAAATACATAATTGGTAAAATTTTCTTATAAAAATTTTCACATGACGTTTCTATCATAATACAAACCATATAATAAAATAAAAATAAAATTTATTTTTAGCTTGGATTTGTGGTCCCGAAACCACTGTTCCGATTTCACCGAAATTGGGTTGTTACAACTCTCCCCCTTAAGGAATTTTCATCCTTAAAAATTTTACCAGTAAGAAGATTCAGACATTACTTTCTCATGTTTCCATCCGGTTCCCAGATAACTTTCTCTATATCATATCATTGTCAAAAAACTTTCACTAAAGCTACCTTTATATTTTTCATTTCTTTCACTTCACATACCAGAATTTTGAACCAGTCCCTCACTGTAAGTCGTGTCAGACTGAATTTAATATTCATCAAAGCAATAATAGATGATGGGTCTGATCGATACTGTCATAACACATATTCTCATAAAAACATTGTGAATTTTGTTGAACTCTGATAATAATACCAATCAATACGCATCAGGTCCAATTCCTTTCAATAATCTTCATAAACCCATAAACCACAGACTTAAGTTGCCTTTACAGCCAAAACGGGGAACTTTCTTCCATGGCGAAACTTTCAAAAATATTTTGTCGCCAATTTGAAACTCCATTTCTTTTCATTTAAGATTCACATTAGATTTCTAATGATCAAATGCTACTTTTAAATTGTCTTAGATCACTTCATCTTTCTTCGGTTTCAAAAAATAACAAACCTACTACATGTATCTTTTCTCACTGAACTCCGTCCAAAACACCGGAGTTTTACATTTGTGACCACATAAAGTCTTGTAAATTATAAATTTGTACTTGACTGTTAATTGTTATAATAATCAAATTCAATCCAAGGCAAATACATTTCTCAGTTACCTTCAAATTCAAGTACACAACATTAAAACATATCTTCCAAGATCTGAATCATATGTTCAGATTGATCATCTGTCTGAAAACGAAATACGGTACTAAAATGTAACCATATACCCAGAGTTTCTTGTAACTTATTTCAGAATCAAAATTTAAACTGTAAATCTCCATCAGACATAGCAGAAACTAGCACATCATATAATCTGTCAATCTTAAAAATAGATAATTCAAGCAATCTATCAAGCGTGAAATCCACTCATTCCAAAATGGAATGTGCAAACTTCGTCAAACAATCGACAATTACTCAAATAGTATCTTTCTTTTTCATAGACAAGGATAATCCCGATATAAAGTTCATAGTAACTTTGTCTCATTTCTATTTTGGCATCTTCGTTGGCTATAATCATCCTGGAAGTTTCATCTTTATCTAGCTGATACATCCCATATTTAAACACAAATTCAGAAATACCACATTTCATTCTGAGCTACTAATACATCGTTTACAAATCATTATACATTTTATCATCCCCATATAAATAGACATAGAACCACTATGATCATTCATGTAAAATTTTCTGTATAAACTCCAAATTCTTCAGTACATAAACTCTGTCTCTGAATAACAGACATTTATCAGATCTATTATGAAATTTTGAATCAGAAATTATTTCACACTGTATTCATTTAACTTACAACTCATTATTACTTTTCTAAGTTTTACTGATCTGTCGTAAAATCATCGGTTTAGCTCTATACTAAACTAAAATTGAGCTATTATCAGACAATCATAATCTGTATCCATGGCTTGCAAAGTATATAGAGATTTCTACTCAGAATATCTGTAACCACATTCGCTCTTTCCGAGTGATATTCAATTATCAAATCATAATCTTTCAACATTTCAAACCATATACACTATATCAGATTCAAATCTTTTAGCAACATCAGATAACTTTTATAATCGGTGAATATATGACATTTTTCACCAAACAAGTAATGTTGTCAGATTTCAATAAAAAAAATAGCCAATAATTCTAGATCATGTATTGAGTAATTCTTTCCATGTGGTTTCTAACTGTCTGAAAGTACAGGCTATTACTTTGCCTTACTGCATCAAAACATAATCTAATTCCATTCAATAATAGATCTCTGTAATAACAAACTACTTGCCTAATTCAGGCTGAACAAGAATTAATACTTTGGTCAACGGAGCTTCTGACTGGTCAAAACTAACTTTACTGATATTTATCGATCCATTCAAATCTTACCTCTTTTCTGTAATAACTGGGCCATCAATGTAGCTATTTCAATTATTAACATTGAAGCTTTGAGTTTTTCCAAAGCCACAACCATCAGATAGATTTAAAACCATAGTGCATTAATATGACCGACATTTCAACCGTATAGATAAATAAACACTTTAATAACAATAGTGCACCTCAACTTAAAAGAGGGGAAACCAAAAGTGGCCCTAATAATAACCAATGCAGTAACACAGTTTCTATAATCTGTGATCTCTATCACCATACCTCATGATCAAGCCAATATTTATAACGGTAATAAATGTAATTACCTTCGATCAAAGAATATCTTTCACAAGTAACCCATGTTTACATAATAAAGAGATTGATGATGTTTCAGAGAAAATTTAGATGAGTAATATCACGCATACTTAGTAGAAACAATTGTGATAAAGACAATAGGGCTTCAATAAGTAGAAGTAGAAAATTATATCATATCAACCTTATCATTAAATCTTATATAAATCATGATAAATTAGAAAACCCAAGAAAAATAGAGCAATACCGCTCATGAATCAACTAAAATTTTAGTAATTCCATCTATTATAATTAGCTAGCCTTTCAATACGATAAATATTACATTTGAACATGAACAATCTCATATGCCTGTATTCAAATATCTGTGCAATTTCATCACTATTCCACTAACTAATAAAGTCATCAATAACCTTACATTATTCAGTTCACTAAAAGAGTCGACTTGGAAGAATTTTTGGCTAATCCGTTCTGTAATTATCATATCTGGATAAGTCGATTACTCATGAATAATATTCTTCCTTAACAATGATGACACATATTGAGAAAAATCTGATATCTCTTTTAATACTGTCTTTACTTATTAACCCGTTCTCAATTTTGACTATATTTTTAATCATTCAGCCTTTGAACCCTTCTTTCACACTTATGAACTTAATCAATATAAATCTTGTGAATTTTCATCGTATAAAACTGTACTGGTAAGGGGGTGGAGATCGTAAGCCTCACAATTTAGTTTTCATGTATATACTCAAATAACATAACATTCATCATTCTCATGTACTATAAAACATTTATCTGTACCTTTTCGAATTATATTTCATCATGAGTAACATTTTTACTCAAGTACGTGAGTATCACTTTCAGTAGTATCGGAATTAGCTAGGGTGAAAAGTATCTCTGTCTATTTGTAAGACAGTTTTAATCAGAGTCGGGAGATATCACACTATTACATGTTACATAATGGCGTGTATTTCTAGACTCTACATATGATACGTTCAATTTGAGAATCGACTAAAACTTGACTCTGATATCACTAAATGTGACACCCTTAACCTGTATCCTTCGTCAAAACAGAGTTTCAAAGTATTACCGAAACTTTCAGAAACATTTACAGATAAATCATGCAAGTTACTATTCAAATTCAGAAATCATTCATAATGCCCCCAAAATAGACCTTCGAGGTCCAATACGAGCATTAGAATCGAGTCGGGACTTAATAGGAATCTCTAAGAATTTTTCGCAACATTTCAAAAATTTTCCAAGGTGTAGGGCTCACACACCCGTGTGGTCCAAGGGGTATGCCTATGCTAGAGGCCGTGTTTAACCCTGTGTAACTCTTTGACTTCTACACACGGCTGTGCCACACGCCCGTGTGGTAGGCTATGTGGTTAATTAATTCATTTTCAATTTAGGTGCAGGGTTCACCCGGCCAAGACACACGTCTGTGTTCTAGGCTGTGTGGCATACACTGCTGAGACACACGCCCGTGTCCTCAATTCTGAGCATTCTGTTTCTCAAAGATTAAGGTGCAGGGGACACACGACCTAACTACACGCCCATATACTCGGTCGTGTGTCACATACGGTCTAGACACACGCCCGTGTGTCTGCCCGTGTGGACAAAATAAAGCCATTTCTAGATTCATTTTTCACCCAAAATCGCACCAATAACCTGCACTTAAACTCAAATCCATAAACCAACCAATTCAAGCATTCAAATTTAGAAAATTCCATCATTCATAGGACACATCATTACATGCATATATGTCCACAATCTTACCTTAGTTTAGTTCACATGTTAGACATAATTTGATCAACTTCTTAACATTTTGAAACTACCATAGTATGACATTACAAGTACATCAAAACAAACCATTATTAGCCATTCCAATGGCTAGATTACAAGCATCATTTACATTATATGCCAATATGGGCAATATATCCTATACATGCCATTACAACCATAATTGATTTACTATATTGTACTGACATGGGCCGATGGATAGCGTGAGTGATCTTTGCCGAGCTTCTGATTTACTCTAAAATAGGGAAATAAAACTAAGTAAGCATAAAATGCTTAGTAAGTTCTTATAACATGGTACTTAACTGACCATTCATTCTATTTTGAGGTACTATGTAAGGCATAATCAATCAGTTTAATCTCAAGCCCTACACACATTCTCATTGCCCCTGTTAGTCATATATTCCATATTAACATCAAAACATATATGGGCTCAACAACAATCAAGTTTCCAAGCACGTTTCCTTTCCACAACATGTGTTCATTCAACATGCATAATTCATTTCATTATTTCAAGTATAATTTCATAATAGTTCATTTCGAGTTCAGATCATTTCATATCAGAACTTTACTCAAATTACTCAGAACATCAAGGTCACGATTAGTACACTCAAGGTGTACAAGTCTATAATCAAGAATGAACATATATTTATCAAATAAAGTCCATGTACAAATATCATCATCTCATGTTGTCATATATCATATGTCATGTATCATCATTTATTTTTATTTCAATCGGATACATATAATAACTCATTTCTTATCCATATCTTTTCATATCAAGATTTTTTTCGATTGAATTTATCTGAAATATCGATAGTTACACAGGTAGTACACTCGAGGTGTACAATCAGTATCCATCATTTCATGTCCAATGATACCTATAGGGTACTATATCGGAGAGTACACTCTTGAGCCACACACGCATACGACAAGATTACTAGTTCATGCTAAATCCTTTTTATGACATATGCTCTAAAGAGCTTGATCTGGATTATCCGTCTGGGGTAAATCCAATTTATAACATATACTCGAGAGTATTTATATCAGGATTACCCATCCAGGCTAAATCCTTTCATAAATGAGGTCAATAGGATTACTGGTCCAAGCTAAATCCCGTCAGCAACAAATGCAGGACCACATTCATTTCGAGAAATCACATATCCATCTATTCAGAAATACCACCCTTTATTCCGGGCTACCAGTACATCTTTTTTTTGAACCGTTGTGCATCTTATCATTTCCCAGATAAACAAACATACTACCAGTGTGATCATTCATGTAAAATTTTCTGTAAAAGTTCCAAATTCTTCAGTACACAGGCTCTATCTCAGAATAACAGACAATCATCAATTTTAAATTTGCTATCCTGATTCAATAATTATTTCCATCTGTACCTGTTTAACTGACAATTCATTATCACTTTTCTGGGCTTCACAGATTTGTTGTAGAAACGTCGGCCTAGCTTTAAGCTTAGCTAAAATTATTCTTTCATCAGACAATAGCAATCGAGTATTTATTGCTCATAAAGGAAACAAAGATTTTTCTACTCAAAATATCAACAACTATATTTACTTTTCCTAAATGATAATCAATTACCAAATCAGGGTCTTTCAATAATTCAAATCATCTACTCTGTGTCAGATTCTAATCTTTCCATACCATCGGTTGTTTTAAAATTTATGATTAGTATATATATGGTATTTTTACCATACAGATACTGTTACCAAATTCTTAGTGCAAACAAAATAATTGTCAATCCAAGATCATATATCGGGTAATTCTTTTCCTATAGCTTTATTTGGCTGGAAGTATAGACCATTAATTTACCTTTCTTCATCAAAATATAGTCTAATCTGTTCAATAATATATCACTGTGATAATAAATTCCTTACCCGATTCAGACTGAACCAGAACTGATGCTTTGGTCATCAGGGCTTCCAACTGATCAAAACTTTACTAACATTTGTCAGTCCATTCAAATCTTATATCTTTCTGTAATATCCATATCATTGATGTATCTATCATAGAAAACTCTTTCACAAAAATTCAAAAGGATATCGAAGCTTTTAATTATTCCGAGGTCACATTCATTAGAAAGGTTAAAACCATAATACTATAATAGATCTGACGTTTCCACAATATAAATGGAACAATATGTCAACCTTAATAATATTTTTCAAATAAAAGAGAAAAACCAAGGGTGGCTCCAATATCAACCAGTGCAATAATACAGTTTCTATAATCTGTGTTCCCTATTACCAAATTCCCATGCTCAAGTCAGAATTAATAATAGTAGTAAGTATAGTTACCACTGACCAATGAATATCTTTCACAGATAAACCATGTTTGAATAATAAAGAGATTGATGGTATCTTAGAGAAAATTCAGAAGAGTAATATCACGCATACTCAGTAGAAAAAACTTTAACAAATACAATATAATTTTGCATATTCGCAATTCAGGTATTCAATCAGTAGAAGTAGAAAATGATATCATATGAACCTTATCATCCAATCTTATATTGATAAGTCGTAATTTATACATATTTTATCCCATGCTTAAGCACATTTTTTTGGATGAATTATCATTAGATTCGTGGAATTCGAGAAAATGGGTAGACCACACGGCCTGAACTTCCTTACACGAGTAGACCACACGCCCATGTCTTTTTAGCAGACTCTAACACGGCCTAAGCCACCTCACACGGGCATGTCACACGACTGTGTCCCTATCGAGCCCAACTCTAATTCTACTCGAAAAATTCCACTTTTGAGGGTTTGGAAGCACTCTAAAGCCTATATAAACACCCTAGAAGGGCACCTAGAGAACACACAGACTAGGAGGTAAGGAATTACTCTAAGAAAGCCGATTGATCCATCTCAGAAGCCAGATTCTCCTTCAAGACTGAAGATCTCCTTTCAATTTCCTTCAGGGGTTTTTGGGTTTTCTTTATGTTTTGTTATCATTATTCTTCTGAGATGTTTTCTTTTACACATATGAACTAAATCCCCTAAATACCTAAAGGGGATGAAACCTAAGATGGATCTTGTTATTATTTTCTGAATTATATGATAAATACTTGATTTGTTCTTAATTATGTGTTCTTAATTCTTACTTTCATATTTCAGGATATTAATTCAAGTATTGATGTGCTTATTCAGAGGAGCAAAAGTCCCTGTCTAAGAGTAGATCTAGCATAATTAATTGGAGTTTATTGCACCCCTAGACATAGGGCGACATAAATCTGCAGGATTAGGGTCAAACCTATCAAGGGAATCCATAGACCGAGTTAATGCAACACTAGGGGTTTTAATTAGAAAGACTTCAATTAATCAACCTAGGGTTAGACATTGTTAGTCTCGAGAGAGATAATAATATAAATTAGGGATTTCTACGGATCAAGACAAGTGAATAAATTGTCTAGTTCAGAGTCAAATAACAAGTGAAATTTAGGTGGATTCTTCCTTGGGTATTGTCTAAATCAATCAGTTTTTTCCAAAAGTATTTCCCCAATTTTTTTCCCAAAAGTATTTCCCCAATTTACTTCCTGTGCATTCTTAGTTTAGTTAATTACTTTAGATAAAGCCAACTTTAATGGCTTGTACAAAGTAGCTGGTCGAGTACTGTAACTAATATTTTAAACCTAGACAATATGACACGTAACAAAATAATTAAGCCTACTATACATGCCAAAATTCAAAACGTTTAGTTCAAATACCCTAAAGTATGATAGTGCGGGTAGATCTTCACGATCCTTAACTCCTGAGCAAGCTGGAGGACACTATAAGACAAAAGAGAGAAACAAAGTAAGCTTATAGCTTAGTAAGTAAGTATGTAAATACTAATTAAAGAATCTAACATGTTTACACAACAATTCAAGTATATCTACTTTAACTTCACTATTCATTCCACTTTGATTAAGCTGTCTCTATTGCGTCATATTCACTAAATAAATCATAACTCGAGTTACAAAACTCGAAATTCAAATCTGTAAAATTTCACTGAATCTAGACTCATAAAGCTTTTTGCTAATTTTTTTTTATAATTTTTGGTTCAGCCGATTAGTACAGTTTATTAGTTAAAGTTTCCCCTGTTACACAGCTCGACTGATCTGACCTCTGTTCACTACGAATTGAATTTATCTCAGTACACAATTCAAAAAACCCTGAAGTCTATTTCATTTAAAACTAGTCTCAATAAGGAATTTAGACATGTAAACTATATTTCTTAATTTGCTTTGTACAATTTTTAATGATTTTTCAAAGTTGGAACAGGGGATCACGTATTCATCCTGAGCAAGTCACATACAACTGTAAATATCTCAAAATATAGAATTTCTTTGCTTGCTCTGTTTCTTTTACATGAAAGTAGACTCATTAAACTTTAATTTCACATCTCATTCAACTTCTAATTATATTCCTCCTATTTTTGGTGATTTTTCAAAATCACGTCACTGCTACCATCTAAAAACAGTTTTAATGCTAATTTCACTCTTTCACACATTCTTTATGCTAACCTCATTTTATCTTATATATGTATATACCACAAATCATTTTCACCACATTTCATTCACCAAAAGTGTAGGTCCAAACCACAATATCACCACAAAACCATCCCGTTGAACAATTCGGATCAATCCTCGATATTTAATGGTTTCAGCACGCATCCCCACCATCATACTTCATTTAGTTCGGCTCTCTTGTACACATGGTGAACACTTAGTACCACTCATGCGACCTAGCCG
This sequence comes from Gossypium arboreum, assembly GCF_025698485.1. NCBI lineage: Eukaryota > Viridiplantae > Streptophyta > Magnoliopsida > Malvales > Malvaceae > Gossypium > Gossypium arboreum. Next base: position 27,227,448 of record NC_069080.1, on the reverse strand, counting down.
ATTTGTCTCATAGCTCTCTTGTCTACATGGTGTCCTTCACTTGGAATCACGCATGCGACCTAGCTACATTTATCTTTCACGTAGCTCTCTTGTCTACATGGGATACATCTCGTATCACACATGTGACCTAGCTACTACAGGGTGTCTCGTAGCTTTCTTGTACACATGATGTGCACTCAGCATCATACATGTGACCTAGCTACGCTCCCTCTATTTCATTCGATCTCTCCGAATGTTCAACCGGGATCTCTCTCTCTATTTATTTCCATTCTTCCAATAGTCGATTTATATTTTAACATCAGCTAGTATATTTATATAATAGGCTGAAATATAAGAATGTACATGAAATTATTGTAATATTTACATACAAACTTACCTTGGTGCAAAATGTGGAAATTTTGCAATTTAGTCCAAAACTTTTTCCTTCCCCCGTTCGAGATCAATTCTGCGTCTTTCTTGATCTATAATAACACATTTAGCTCATTTAATACTCATACTATTTATTTCAATCCAAATAATCACATCATGGAAAAATTACATTTTTGCCCCCTAACTTTTACAAAATTACAATTTTGCCCCTAGGCTCGGGAATTTAATTTCAGCCCTTATTCTTATGTTTTATGATATGCTGAACATTTTTCTCTTCTACAACAACATCAAATTCTCACTCTATCATATAGTTATGAACAATAGGTATTTTTACCGATTATCTTGCTTTTACTCGTTTTCACTTAAAACCGAGTAGCACAAGTTATTTAACATAATTTAAAACCTCATATTCTATCATAAAACATCAAAATACACAAATTTCACCTATGGGTATTTTTCCCAATATGAACCCTAGGTTAAATTATTACTAGCATAAGCTTAATCGAGCTTCCGGATTCCAAAACGTAAAGAACATTAAAAGCGAGGCTTGAAATCACTTACTATGGAGCTTGAAAATTGAAGAAACCCTAGCTATGGAGAGAGGAGAATTTGGCAGCAACTAAGGAGGATGATGATCAATTTTGTGTTATTTTTCCCATTTTATTTCATTTAATATCCAAATGACCAAAATGCCCTCCTTACTAAACTTTCAAAAATTCCTTCCATGTCCTAATTTTGTCCATGAACTTAAAATTGGTCAAATTGCTATTTAAGACCTCCTAATTAATATTCCAAAACAATTTCATACTAAAACTTCCGGATGCAAATTTTGCAACTTATTCGATTTAGTCCCTACTTTCAATTTAAGCACTTTAGGCATAGAATTTCATCACGAAATTTTCACACAATCATGCAATCATATCATAAACCCCAAAATAATTATAAAACAATTATTTCTATCTCGGATTTGTGGTCACGAAACCACTATTCTGATTAGGCCCTAATTCGGGTTGTCACAATTCTCCCCCCTTTTGAGATTTTCGTCCCCGAAAATCTTACCGGTAAAGAGGTTTGGGTACTGTTTCCTCATAGCTTCCTCAGGTTCCCACGTAGCCTCTTCTATCCCATGTCTGTGCCACAATACTTTCACTAAGGCTATACTTTTATTTCTTAACTGTTTAACTTCTCGAGCCAAAATCTTTATTGGTTCCTCCTCATAGGTCATATCCGATCGAATCTCAATTTCTGTTGGGGAAATCACATGTGAAGGATTAGAACGATAACGTCACAACATTGATACATGAAACACGTTATGAATTCTTTCTAACTCTGCCGGTAAGGCCAACCGATATGCCATCGGTCCAATTCTCTCAATAATCTCAATGCGGCCCAATAAAACGCGGACTCAACTTGCCTTTTCGACTAAATCTTAGAATCTTTTCCATGGTGACACCTTCAAGAACACTTTATCACCCACCGAATTCAATCTCTTTTCTTTTAAATCGCATATGACTTTTGTCGATCTGAAGCGACTTTCAAGCAATCCCGAATTACTTTTATTTTCTCTTGGTTTCTTTAACTAGATCAACTCCGTGAATCTGCTTCTCACTAAGCTCGGTCCAATATAAAGGAGTCCGACACTTACGACCATACAAGGCTTTGTACGGTGCAATTTGTATACTTGATTGATAAGCATTATTGTAGGCAAACTCAATCAAAGATAGATATTTCTCCCAACTACCTCCAAATTCTAAAACACAAGATCTAAGCATATCTTGAGTACCGGATTACTCTTTCCGTTTGACCATCTGTTTGTGGATGAAATGCGGTACTAAAGTTCAATTTTGTACCCAAAGCTTCTTGTAACTTTTTCCAAAATCTCGAGGTAAATCTTGGATCTCTATCGATATTATAGACATAGGTACTCGTGCAACTTCACAATTTCAGCAATATATAATTCGCTAATTTATCAAGTGAGTAATCGATACGTCTTGGTATAAAGTGGGCTGACTTTGTTAATCTATCAACCACTACCCAAACATCATCCTTCTTTTTAGGAGTTAAAGGCAAACCGGTTACAAAATCCATGGTAATCTTGTCCCATTTCCACTCGTGCACCATTACGGTTGAAGTAATCCTCAAGGCACTTGATGTTCAACTTTTACTTGTTGATGATCAAACACTTGGTTACAAATTCGAAATGTCCTTTTCATACCGCCACCAATACAGACTTCTTTAAATCATTATACATTTTGTGCTACCAGATGAACGATAAACGACCATTGTGCGCCTCATGTAATATTTTCGAATCAATTTATCGTTTTTCGCACACATATCCTGTCTCGAAACATCAAATAGTCATCCGGTCCAACTCGAAAATCGAGTCGTAACTTTGATTCGCATTGAGTTCTCTTGATCCGCAACTCACTATCATTCTTTTGAGCATCACAAATCAACGGAGAAATAATGGTTTAGCTCTCATCTCGCTAAGATTGACCCATCATCGACAATGCTAACCCCGTGTTCATGGCTCTCAAAGTAAAAAGAAATTTTACGCTCAAGGAGTCAAGAACTACATTTGCTTTTCCGGATGATAACCAATCACTAGATCATAATCCTTTAATAATTCAAGCCATCTTCATTGCTGCGATTCAGATCCTTTTGATTCATCAAGTACTTCAAACTTTTGTGATCGGTAAAATTCGGCATTTTCACCGTACAAATAATGTCGCCAAATTTTCAAGGCAAAAACAACAATGCCGCCCAAATCATGTGTAGGATAGTTCTTCTCATGCGGTTTTAACTGTCTCGAAGCATAAGCTACCACTTTACCCTCTTGCATCAACACACATCCAAGGCACATCAACGATGCATCACTATAAATTACGAACTCCTTTCCGACTCTAATTGTACTAAAATTGGTGCTTCAGTCAATCGTGCTTTCAACTTTTCAAAACTTTGTTGACATTTATCAGTCCATTCAACCTTAACATTCTTTTGCAACAACTTAGTCATAGGAGAGGCAATCATCGAAAATCCTTCAACAAAACGTCTATAATACCCGCTAAGCCTAAAAGCTTCTAACCTCGGATACATTCTTGGCGGTTTCCAATCAACGATCGCAGAAATCTTGCTTGGATCCACCGAATACCATCACCGAGACTATATGTCCCAAAAATCCGACTTCACGGCCGAACTCACTTTTACTAAACTTGGCAAGCAGTTTCTTTTCTCTCAAGATCTGCAATATAGTTCTCAAGTGTTCGCATGTTCAGACTCATCTCGAGAATAAATTAAAATGTCATCTATAAACACTACTACAAACTTATCCAAATATGGCCTAAGATCCGATTCATTAAGTCCATAAATATAGTGGAGCATTTGTTAAGCGAAAGGCATCACAAGAAACTCATAATGTCCATACCTTGTCCTAAAGGCGGTTTTCGACATCCGACTCCTTAACTCTCACTAGTAGTAACCGGACCTCAAATCAATCTTTGAAAACACTTGTGGCCCCTTTAACCGATCGAATAAATCATCAATCCTCGGTAATGGGTACTTATTCTTTATAGTCACCTTATTAAGTCGACGGTAATTAATGCAAAGTCTCATTGAACCATCCTTCTTCTTTGAATAATACAGAGCACCCAGGGAGAGAAACTCGGTCTCACAAATCCCTTGTCCGTTAACTCCTGCAAATCGAGCCTTCAATTCTTTTAATTCAATGAGCCATTCTATATGGAGCAATCGAGATCGGTGCGATGCAGGCAACAAATCAATGGCAAAATCTATCTCTCTGTTCGGAGGCAACCCGAGCAATTCCTCCGGAAATACATCCGAAACTCACAGACTATCGATGCGATTCAAATTTCAGTTGAGGCAACTCAATATTCATTACATAAGCGGATAAGCTTCACACCTTTTCTCATGTATTTACGTGCGGACATGTGCGAAATCACCATAGGCAATTTATTTGATTCATCTGTTTCAACCCACGAATTTCTCCATTTTCACATTTCAACTCTAGTGTCTTTTGTTTACAATCTACCTTAGCATTATACAATGTTAACCAGTCCATTCCCAAGATAACGTCAAACTCACCAAATGGTAACACATCAAGTTGGCGGAAAAGCAGTGACCTTGAATCATTAATGGGCAATTCTTGCAAACCTTGTCAACTAGCACATATTGGCCTAAGGGTTCGACACTTTAATCGTAAACTCAAGAAATTCAACAGCAACTTTTTATTGGATACTAAATTCATGCAAATATAGGAATGAGTGGACCCGGATCAATCAATGCAATAATAATAGTATCATAGAGAAAATGTACCAAGAATGACATCGGAGATGATGCATCTTCTCGAACACGTATAGCATAAGCTCTAGCAGTGCTCTAGCTTCGATCTTGTTGTTAAATCTTTCATCACAGTTTACTACTAGTCCCACCTCCAGATTTCTCGGTGATCTACCTCTACTAGCGGTGGTATTCATCTAGCACTCTGAAATCTTTCTTCTTTAACTTTCTCCGGACAATCTCTAATAAAATGCTCACGAGAACCAAGACTTGAAACAAGCTCGCTCGGTCCCCAACACTCACCATAATGTTGCTCGCCACATTGTCGACACTCGGGCTTTCTAGGTCGCACATTACCCACACTTGCCACCAAAGTAGCTTGAGCTTTAGACCCGAATATGCTCTACCACGATCTCTGTAAATCCCCAATTGAAACTGTCATTCGAGGGTTTGTCTCTTTGGACCTCTTTGGTTGAGATTGAAATGGCTTGCTTATCTGTCTTTTCGACATCTCGAGCCTCAATAGCGCTTTTTTCTTTCTTTGTTCAATTCTTGACTTTAAGAGCTCGATCAACCAATACTACAAATTCTTTCAACTCCAAAATTCCTACAAGCACTTTAATATCCTCATTCAGCCCATCTTCAAATCTTCTACACATAATAGCCTCGGTGGACACACATTCCTGGGCATACTTGCTGAGTCTTACAAATTCGCGTTCATACTCTTCTACGACATTTTCCCTGCTTCAATTCAAGGAACTCCTTCCGTTTTGATCAATAAATCGCGACTTATGTATTTCTTTCTAAATTCTTCTGGAAGAAATCCCAAGTAACTTTTCTTTTGGCACCACTGCAACCAAAGTCTTCCACCGGTGGTAAGTGAATCTCTCAAAAGTGATACAAAGACACTTTAAGCATTCCTCGGTGTACATGAGAGCTCATCAAATACACGGTAGAATTTTCAAGCCGAATTCCGCTTTCTCGGGATCATCATCGACCTTTGCTCTAAACTCTTGACCCCTTGTTTTCGAATCTTGTCAACCGGAGGCTTGTTCATTCTTACCAAATCTATACCTTGAGCATTCTGAGAATCGTCGAGGTATAGGAGGGGTGGAGGAGGTTGAGCATTTGGATTTGCTCGAATAAATTCAATATACCAATTGTTCATCATTTGGAGAAAGGTATCCGAGCCTTATCTCCTAGTCTCAATGTCTCAGGTCTACTTTCCACAGTAGCGGTCCCTTGTGCGGGAGCCGGCGCATTACTAGCAAAGATCATCACCGCAGCCTCCTTGGGATCCATTACTATATTAAAACAAAACACAGTTTAGAATAATCGAGAGTCACCACACTATCACAATATTTTTATGGCATGTATAGCTAGACTTTTACACACACTTTATTAGTCCGAGAACCGACTAAACCATAGCTCGATACCACTAAATGTAACACCCTTACCCATTCTCGTCATAGGAACAGGATACAAGGTATTACCGAACATAACACATACCATTAAACATAACAGAGATATAAATATGTCATCCAATTTGATAGTGCATCGTATAACATATGTCTTGAACAATATTAGCCAACTTTAATGGCTTGTACAAAGTAGCTGGTCGAGCATCTTGTAACTAATATTTTAAACCTAGACAATATGACACGTAACAAAATAATTAAGCCTACTATACATGCCAAAATTCAAAACGTTTAGTTCAAATACCTAAAGTATGATAGTGCGAGTAGATCTTCACGATCCTTAACTCCCGAGCAAGCCGGAGGACACTATAAGACAAAAGAGAGAAACAAAGTAAGCTTATAGCTTAGTAAGTAAGTATGTAAATACTAATTAAAGAATTTAACATGTTTACACAACAATTCAAGTATATCTACTTTAACTTCACTATTCATTCCACTTTGATTAAGCTGTCTCTCATTGCGTCATATTCACTAAATAAATCATAACTCGAGTTACAAAACTCGAAATTCAAATCGTAAAATTTCCTGAATCTAGACTCAAAAAGCTTTTTGCTAATTTTTTTTATAATTTTTGGTTCAGCCGATTAGTACAGTTTATTAGTTAAAGTTTCCCTGTTACACACTCTCATTGATCGACCTCTGTTCACTACGAATTGAATTTATCTCAGTACACAATTCAAAAAACCCTGAAGTCTATTTCATTTAAAACAAGTCTCAATAAGGAATTTAGACATGTAAACTATATTTCTTAATTTGCTTTGTACAATTTTTAATGATTTTTCAAAGTTGGAACAGGGGATCACGTATTCATCCTGAGCAAGTCACATACAACTGTAAATATCTCAAAATATAGAATTCCTTTGCTTGCTCTGTTTCTTTTACATGAAAGTAGACTCATTAAACTTTAATTTCACATCTCATTCAACTTCTAATTATATTCCTCCTATTTTTGGTGATTTTTCAAAATCACGTCACTGCTGCCATCTAAAAACAGTTTTAATGCTAATTTCACTCTTTCACACATTCTTTATGCTAACCTCATTTTATCTTATATATGTATATACCACAAATCATTTTCACCACATTTCATTCACCAAAAGTGTAGGTCCAAACCACAATATCACCACAAAACCATCCCGTTGAACAATTCGGATCAATCCTCGATATTTAATGGTTTCAACACGCATCCCCACCATCATACTTCATTTAGTTCGGCTCTCTTGTACACATGGTGAACACTTAGTACCACTCATGCGACCTAGCCGATTTGTCTCATAGCTCTCTTGTCTACATGGTGTCCTTCACTTGGAATCACGCATGCGACCTAGCTACATTTATCTTTCACGTAGCTCTCTTGTCTACATGGGATACATCTCGTATCACACATGTGACCTAGCTACTACTGGGTGTCTCGTAGCTTTCTTGTACACATGATGTGCACTCAAGCATCATACATGTGACCTAGCTACGCTCCTCTATTTCATTCGATCTCTCCAATGTTCAACCGGATCTCTCTCTATATTTATTTCCATTCTTCCAATAGTCGATTTATATTTTAACATCAGCTAGTATATTTATATAATAGGCTGAAATATAAGAATGTACATGAAATTATTGTAATATTTACATACAAACTTACCTTGGTGCAAAATGTGGAAATTTTGCAATTTAGTCCAAAACTTTTTCCTTCCCCTGCTTCGAGATCAATTCGCGTCTTTCTTGATCTATAATAACACATTTAGCTCATTTAATACTCATACTATTTATTTGAATCCAAAATCACATCATGGAAAAATTACATTTTGCCCCTAACTTTTACAAAATTACAATTTTGCCCCTAGGCTCGGAATTTAATTTCAGCCCTTATTCTTATGTTTTATGATATGCTGAACATTTTCTCTTCTACAACAACATCAAATTCTCACTCTATCATATAGTTATGAACAATAGGTATTTTTACTGGATTATCTTGCTTTTACTCGTTTTCACTTAAAACCGAGTAGCACAAGTTATTTAACATAATTTAAAACCTCATATTCTATCATAAAACATCAAAATACACAAATTTCACCTATGGGTATTTTTCCCAATATGAACCCTAGGTTAAATTATTACTAGCATAAGCTTAATCGAGCTTAGGATTCCAAAACGTAAAGAACATTAAAAGCGAGGCTTGAAATCACTTACTATGGAGCTTGAAAATTGAAGAAACCCTAGCTATGGAGAGAGGAGAATTTGGCAGCAACTAAGGAGGATGATGATCAATTTTGTGTTATTTTTCCCATTTTATTTCATTTAATATCCAAATGACCAAAATGCCCTCCTTACTAAACTTTCAAAATTCCTTCCATGTCCTAATTTTGTCCATGAACTTAAAATTGGTCAAATTGCTATTTAAGACCTCCTAATTAATATTCCAAAACAATTTCATACTAAAACTTCCGGGATGCAAATTTTGCAACTTATTCGATTTAGTCCCTACTTTCAATTTAAGCACTTTAGGCATAGAATTTCATCACGAAATTTTCACACAATCATGCAATCATATCATAAACCCCAAAATAATTATAAAACAATTATTTCTATCTCGGATTTGTGGTCACGAAACCACTATTCCGATTAGGCCCTAATTCGGGTTGTCACAGGGGGGTTATTTATATCACTATCAGAAAAATCCTTGAATTTTGTCTTATTCTCATGTGACTCACTCATATCACTATTAGAATGAATTTTGATTAATTTATGATTTTTATTGATATGTCTTGAATTAAAACATAGGCATTTATGCATTGATTGTTTAAACTTTAAGGAATTAGAGAATCAAGCATGATAAGTTGATTTTTGAGAATTAAAAATTTTTAGGTTATTTCACCAAGTTTAGGTATTATCTTGAAGTTGAAATTCACAGAGTTAACATCAAAAAGCCATAATTTTTGTGAGATCTTGAGCCTTTAGAGCATATATTATTTCTTTCATGCTCACTTTTATTTTTGCTATGAGTGCGTCAATATTGATTTGTTATTCTAGAACTTGCTTCGATTATGCATGTCAAGACCACACCATTGATTTGATATGTCGAGATGATAAAGGCACTTAGGTTTAATCCACTCACTCCATAAAAGTCTACCTTCATAATTAACCCTTAGTGAACCCCCTTGAGCCTAACAAGCCATTCATTGATTTAACCTCAATATTAACTCATAACCCATTATTGTTGAAATCCCCTCAATTAATTTGATCTCTATTTTTGTCGAGATTTGATTTGAATAAATTACTTAGCTATGTTTTATTTTTGATAGTTAGCAAAGTTCTATGTTACTTAATTTGTTCTTAAAAAAAAGTTGCTGCAATTGAGGTTTGTTCGTCTAGCATTTTATGAAATTATGTAATGCTTGGGTTAAAACGATGTTATCCATGAAGAAAAGCTCAATTCTAGGATTATTTAATTAGGAATGTAATTTTTCAGTTAGTATTTTTCTAGTTAGGTAAGTTTTCAATTCAATCTCGATTCTAACCTTCTCTTTCAGCTTGTGACCACATCCCCTAACCATAGCCACGTTACAACCTTCTAAAGACCTTTTGATTGATATATCATCTCAGTATATTGTGGTGGAGATTTGATTTTCGCGCAAGCCTATGGTAATAACTTTTCATATTGACTGTTGAGTGCTAAATTTGTTGTCCTTAAACACCTCGAGTGATTTGAGTGAATCTTCAGTGAGGATGTTAAACTCTGTGATATTTTGAATCAAAGGTGATTACTTAGATAGGGGGAGACACCTATGTTTTAGTGATAAAATGCTCAAATTGAAATGTTTGAAACTTTGATGTTCTTCTAGTTGAATTCTCAATGTATTATTACTTATGGATTATTTTGAGATATTATTGATAGGAATTATAAGTTGAGAAAAATGAATTCTCAATTATGAATTGAGGACTTTGCTTGAGGACAAGCAAACGCTTAAGTGTGGGGGTATTTGATAAGTCGTAATTTATACATATTTTATCCCATGCTTAAGCACATTTTTTTGGATGAATTATCATTAGATTTGTGGAATTCGATGCTTCTAATCCTTTAATTTCATGTTTTATAGTTAGGTGAGCATAGGAGAGTAAAAAGAGCGAGAAATGGGCAAAAAACAGAGAAAATTGGTCAACGTGGGAAATCAACATGGCTTGGACTTCCTTACAAGGGTAGACCACACACCCGTGTCTTTTTAGCAGACTCTAACATGTCCCAAGTCTAGTTCTACTCGAAAAAGGCCACTTTTGAGGGTTTGGAAGCACTCTAAATTCATATAAACACTCTAGAAGGGCACCTAGAGAACACACGGAGTAGGAGGCAAGGAATTACTCTAAGAAAGCCAATTGATCAATCTCAGAAGCCGGATCCTCCTTCAAGACAGAAGATCTCCCTTCAATTTCCTTCAGGGGTTTTTGGGTTTTCTTTATGTTTTGTTATCATTATTCTTCTGAGATGTTTTCTTTTACACATATGAACTAAATCCCCTAAATACCTAAGGGGGATGAAACCTAAGACAGGTCTTGTTATTATTTTCTGAATTATATGATAAATACTTGATTTGTTCTTAATTATATGTTCTTAATTCTTGCTTTAATATTCCAAGATATTAATTCAAGTATTGATGTGCTTATTCAGAGGAGCAAAAGTCCCTGTCTAAGAGCAGATCTAGCATAATTAAGCGGAGTTTATTGCACCCCTAGACATAGGGTGACATAAATCTACCAGATTAGGGTCAAACCTAATAAGGAAATCCATAGACCGAGTTAATGCAACACTAGGGCATTTAATTAGAAAGAGATTTCAATTAATCAACCTAGGGTTAGACGTTGTTAGTCTCGAGAGATAATAATATAAATTAGGGATTCCTACGGATCAAGTCAAGTGAATAAATCGTCTAGTTCAGAGTCAAATAATAAGTGAAGTCTAGGTGGATTCTTCCTTGGGTATTGTCTAAATCAATCAGTTTTTTCCAAAAGTATTTCCCCAATTTACTTCATGTTTATTCTTAGTTTAGTTAATTAGTTTAGATAAAGCAAATCCTCTTATTTTTAGGCTAGATAATAAAAAGAAGGTTAATACTAGTACTTTTAGTTCCTGTGGGTTCGACATTCCGGTCTTGCTATAAGCTATACTACTGTTCGATAGGTGCGCTTGCCTTTATCGTGATAATAGTTAGTTTTCAAGTATGATTAATCATAAATATAAAACTTATCACACACATCATATATCAATCATGATGAATTAGAAAACCCAAGTAGGATAGAGCAAAATCGCTCATGAATTAACCAAACTTACAGTAATTCCATCTAATATAATTAGCTAGCTTTCAAGTATGATAAATATTGCATCTGATCATGCATCTGGACATGAAAAATTTCATATACCTCTGAGAATAACAAAACTTATAGACTACTCGGAAGATATTGCTGTAATATCCCTGATTATAACAGCTACATTCAAATATCTGTGCAATTTCATCACTATTCCACTAACTAATAAAGTCATCAACAATCTTACATTATTCAGTTCACTAAAAGAGTCAATTCAAAAGAATTTTAGGCTAATTCGTTCTGTAGATATCATATCTGAATAAGTCGTTCACTCATGAATAACTTCTTCCTTAACAATGACATCACATATTCAGAATAATCCTCAGAAAAATATGATATCTCTTTTAACACCGTCTTTACTTATTAACCCATTCTCAATTTTGACTACATTATTAATCATTCAGCCTTTGAACCCTTCTTTCACACCTATGAACTTAATCAATATAAGTCTTGCGAATTTCATTATATAAAACTGTATTGGTGAGGAGGTGGAGATCGTAAGCCTCAAAATTTAACTTTCATATATATACTCATATAACATAACATTTATCATTCTCATGTAGTATAAAACATTTATCCGTACCTTTTCAAACTTTGTTTCATCATAAGTAACATTTTGCTCAGATACTTGAGTATCTATTTTAGAATCATTAGAATTAACTTGATTAGAAAGCATCTCTGTCTATTTGTGAAACAATTTTCATTAGAGCTGGGAGATATTACATTATCACAGGTTATATAATGGCATGCATTTCTAGACTCCACATATGCTATATTCAGTCTGAGAATTAACTAAACCATATCTTTGATACCACTAAATGTAACACCCCTTAACCCATATCCGTCACTGGAACAGGGTTACAGAGCATTACCAAAAATTTTAGAACATTTTAAAATAATTCACGTAAATTACTATAGTTTAAACAAGATTATTCATATCATCCCTTAAATGGACCCTCGAGGCCCAATACGAGCATTAGAATCAAGTCGGGACTTAATCGGAAACTCTAAGAATTTTTCATGATATTTCAAAATTTTTCCAAGGTACAGGGCTCACTCGCCCGTGTGACCCTGGGACACGTCTGTGCTATAAGCCTTATTCGACCCCGTGTAACTCACTGACTTGTGCACACAGCCATGCCACATGCCCGTGTGGTAGGCCGTGTAGCACACATGGCAAACACACCCCTGTGTCTCTGCCCATGTGCTTAATTCTGAGCATTTTATTTTCTCGAATTTAAGGTGAAGGGGACACACGGCCTAACCATACGCCCCTGAACCAAGCCCGTGTGTCTGTCAGTGTGGACAAAATAAAGCCATTCCTAGCTTTATTTCTTACCCAAAATCATACCAAATTCCTGAGCCAAACTTACATCCAAATACCAACCAATCCAAACATTAAATTCAAGCAATTTATAACATCTAACATGATATATTCTTACATGCATTCATGCTTTTAATCATATCTTTTATAAGCATACTGATTTAACCTTTCTCAATCAATCAATAATAAACACTTTTGTTGCCTCCATAAAATAAACTTAAATACATATATATACAGACATGTACCAAAACATAATCATCATTAGCCATTCCAATGGCTAGATTACAATAATCATTTACATTTACATGCCAATATGACCAATATAACCTATACATGCCATTGTAACCATAATTTCTTTACATATTGTACCGACATGGGCCGATGAATAGTGTGAGTGATCTCCGCCAAGCTTCCAATCCAACGAGCTTTCGATTTACCATAAAATAGGGAAATAAAACTAAGCAAGCATAAAATGCTTAGTAAGTTCATATAACATGGTACTTAACTTACCATTCATTCTATTTTGAGGTAACCATCTAAGGCATATTCAACCAATTTGACCTTAAGCCCTACATAGATCCTCATTGCCCTTGTTAGTCATATATTCCATAATAACATCAAAACATATATGGGCTTAACAACAATGAAGTTTCCAAGAACATATGCCTTCCACAACATGTATTCATTCAACATGCATAATTCATCTCATTATTACAAGTATAATTTCATAATAGTTCATTTCAAGTTCAGATCATTTCATATCAGAACTTTACTCATATTACTCGGAATATCAAGGTCACGATTAGTACACTCAAGGTGTACAAGTCTATAATCAAGAATGAACATATATTCATCAAATAAAGTCGATGTACAAATATCATCATCTCATGTTTTCATATATAATTTGTCATGTATCATCATTTTCATATATTTCAGATGGATACGTGTAATAACTCATTTTATTATTCATATCTTCTCATGTTTGGATTGTCACCCGTTGAATTTATTTGAAATATCGATGGATACACAGGTAGTACACTCAAGTTGTACAATTCAGGATCCGTCAATTTATATTCAATGGTACCCATAAGGCACTATTTTAGAGAGTACACTCTCGAGCCACACATATATATAACAGGATTACCAGTCCAGGCTAAATCCTGTCTATAATATTTATACTCAATGGAGCTTAGTCAGGATTATCTTATTTCCCTGAAGTTACAGTGGAACAGATTGAAGCTACAAATTATGGCAGATCTTATCTTCCTGAAGTTGTAGTGAAGCAGATCAAAGCCACTAGCCTTATCTCCTTAAAGTTGCAGTGGAGCAGGTTGAAATTACCGATTTTTATCTTCTTGAAATTACAGTCGAGTAGATCGAAGCTACAAATCTCTTCTCCTTAGAATTACATTTGAGTAGATCGAGGCCACAATCTTTATCTCTCTGAAGTTACAGTAGAGCAGGATAAAAATACACAAGCCTTATCTCCCTGAAGTTGCAGTAGAGCAGGTTGAAATTACCAAGTCTTACCTCTTTGAAGTTCCAGTGGAATAGATTGAAGCTGCAAATCATCGCAGATCTTATCTTCCTAAAGTTGCAGTGAAGCAGATCGAAGCCACAATCTTTATCTCCCTGAAGTTGTAATGGAGTAGGAAGCCACAATCTCCCTGAAGTTGCAGTGGAGCAGGAAAATACACGAACCTTATCTCCCTGAAGTTGCAGTGGAGTAGGATGAAATACACAATTTTTATCTCCTTTAAGTTCCAGCGGAGTAGATCGAAGTTACAAATCTCTTCTCCCCGAAATTACATTGGAGTAAATCGAAGCTACAAGTCTCATCTCCCTAAAGTTGCAGTGGATTAGAACGAGACTACTTGAAGAAGATGAACACCAAAGAAATAGAGATTCAGTGAGTTCGGGCAAAATTGGCCTTTTCGAAGTCTTTGCTTCATTCTTGTTATACGACAACGAGCAAAGAGAGGCAGCTATAATAGGCCAATTTTGGCCCAGATTAAAACAGAGAATAAACCCAAAATAAATAACAAATGTCCACAGTCCAGATTACAAAATCACAACCCAAATTACAAGGGTTCAATAGCCCAACAACAAAAACTAAACAGGCCCAGCAACAAACCTAAAACCCAAATACAAAGCTCGATAAACCCAATATTTTAATTCCCATGAAACACTAAAGTTTCCAGCTTTGCGTTGCAGCCTTCAATCACCGTACAGCCCTCAGCGCCACTCGTGCCTCAATGTCAGTCTGCCGTACGCCACCCTCGTGCCTCCATGTCCTCACCTTCATACCTGCACGGACACAAGAGGACAACAGACACAAGAAAAAAAATAATAATAGAAAAATAATGTATTTTTTCTTTCTTTTTATTTCGGCTATATAAAAGCCATACGATCACGTTGTAATTTTTTCAGAGGGACAAAAGATCAAATACAAAAATACACAAAGATAGTAGGGATTAAAATAAAAAATTTTTAAAAGGTGATTCTTTCTTTCTTCTTTTGTTTTCGTTTCCGAATAGATCATCTCGAATAAGAAACAAAAAATGAAAGGAAAGGTTTAGAGAATAAACCTTCGTGCTCTGACTACCGCCGAGAACGGCTGAGGTAGCCACTTTTGATGAAAAGTGGTTAGAAGTCGAAAGGTTCTTTAGCTTTTGAGTCATTTTTACAAGGATTTCGGAAGTTCTGGTCCCGGATTCAAGTTTGGAAGGCTGATAGGGCTAAAATGGGGCTTTTCTTACAATTTTCAGCCATCGGACACAGCGGAGCCTGTCGCCGGCGACCGATGGCCACCGTGGGTCTCGCTAGACTTGATGGCCAAATCCTGGAGGGACTAGAGAGAAAAGAGGATTCTTGTTTTTGTTTTATTTTTTTAGAAACAAACAGAAATGATTTTTTTTTTTAGAAAAAGACCTTTATAAAGGCTTGAAACGGCGTCGTTTTAGGCCATGCATTTAGGTGCTGAAATGGCACTGTTTCACGTGACCCGTGCACGACCTGACCCGACACCTGAGGATCCACGTGTTTCTGTTAAAAGAGTTATTTGCCCTTTTAATCCTTCCGCATTTCCGGTGTGTTACAATCTAAACCTCTTTTCTTTTTCTTTTTTTTCTTTTTTACAAATTCGACCACTTAATTTTTCGTGTGATTCAATTTCGTCCTTGGCACGCCGATCTTTTAGAGAAAGGACGCATGTCCGCATGTTGGGATATTTTCCCATTTAGTTCTCTTGTGTTTTTGCACTCTTCATTGTAGTCTATTATTCATTTTATTCTTAATTTATCCTTTAAATTTGATTAGAGTTACGATTAATTCCTTTTTTCTTTTTTTTTTCTAATAAATCTATTTATTTATTTTCCAATTCATTATTTATTTATTCTTTGTTTATTTTATTTTTATTGAGTATGTATCTTTTTACTATCCAATATTATTATTTATGTATTTATTTACAAATTGTTCCCTAATTTTATTTATATTTTAACTTGCTTTCTTTAATATTTTATAAACCTTTTATTCCGTTTGAACATTTATTTTATTTATACATTTGTCCTTTAACTTGCCTTTTAATCTTTTATAAATTATATTTTTAATAATCTGTTTGTGTATACATTCGTCCTTAATGTATATAAAAATTCTTTTTTGGTTTTGTCTTATTTTGTGTCTATTCTATTTTTGCTATCATCAAAACCAATTGTGGTTATTTTATTTTTTGTTGGTTGTATTGAAGTATATCGTATGATTATTGTCATTGTGAATAAAGATTCATTTATCAATATTTTCATTCGGTTGTTATGCATCGATATAATATTTTATTCACATACCCACTTTTAAATATTGCGTTAATTTTTACCCAAATTCATAAAAAAAGAATTTTTGAAAATAGGCAATGCTTAGCGTTTTAGAAAAACGAGAAATTGTACCCTAACTTACAGGGTTTTAATTTTCTCGTTGAACCAAAAATAGCCGAATATCCTTTCAAAATTGAAATGCATGAATTTCTATTAAACGTTTAGATACTCGAGAAGGTCATGCCCTAACATATGGGGTTTCGATTTTCCTCGTTGGATCTAAACAACTGAATATCCATTAAAAAACAAAGTACGATTTTTAAAATAAAACATTTTAAAAGGCTAGCTTACTTTCGAGGGTTTCAAATGCCGTGTCCTAACTTACGGGATATGACATTTTGGTACTTCGAGACGAGAGGGCCTTCAATACTCGTTTTAATTCATTCAAAGTTTTATTAATAAAAATGAAAGGATCGTACTTTAAATTTTTTCGATTTTTCAACTTTCGACGTTAAGACATTAATTAATCAATTAGGTACCAATTTTGGGCGTTACGAGGGTGCTAATCCTTCCTCGTACGTAACGAACTCCCGAACCCGTTTTCTTGAATTTCATAGACCAAAATTACAGTTTTAATAAATCACAATGTTTTGTTAAAACGATTAATTATAAGGTGACCCTATCACACCTCATAAAAAGGATTGGTGGCGACTCTCGTTTTCGATTTCAAAAATAAAATGTCGATCATTTTTCAAAACAAAAAAATGGTTTCAACAGCTTGGTAACTCCAGTCAAGCCGTAAATTGACTAATTTCTATCTTTTTGTTGAAAATTGAAAATTCGTTTTGAAATACGATCCTTTCATTGCATTTTATTCGTCATTTTTTTTGTGATTTTGGTTTTTATATGTGCTTTATTGGTTCGAGTCTTTAGGTGTTTTAGCATATTGCATTGCATGCTCGTTCGATCTACCCTTTTAAGTGGGAGTGAGAAACTAGTCCTTCGTGGGGTTTTCACCTCCATATAGGATAGTGGATCGCTTCTGGGATGCATCCGTACCTATGTCTTCGTGAGATTTTCATCTCCGTATAGCCATAGGTGTAACACTCTTAACCCGTATCCGTCGCCAGAATAGGGATTCGGAGTATTACCAAAATTTACAGATCATTTAACAAAAAATTCGCTTCACATAACATTCATACCTGAAATCAATCAAATTTAATCATAGTGTCCCTTATGTGAGCCATCGAGGCCCAGAATATAGATATCGGGACTTAACCAAGAACTTAGAAAATTTTTCGAAAATATTTAAAATTTTTCAACATTGCAAGGGGTCCAGGCTGTGTGGTCAGATCGTGTGATTCACACAATATTCACGAAGTTATCATCAATTCATATGAAATAACACATCATGAAATTCATAAAATTAACAAATGGCCACTAAAATTTAGTTATACAAACTCACAAGTACGATTTTTTTGTATTATAACGATAATCATAATTTCATAATAAATATTTCAAATAAAACATTATATCATTTCTAATTCAACATTTATCAATTATAATCGGGCATGTGATCAATTTATACACAATTCATTCATATATATATGTATATTTTTCTCCTCCTCCTCTCCATCCACATCCTTAGTGTAAACAACACACTTTTAGGTAACATTATCCATAATTTTCACTATCTACTTATGTGAATATTCAAGCTGTCCATCTGTGTCATAGTAACTAAATTATTTTTATCTTGAACTACAGAACTCCAAATTAATATCCATGAATTTTCTCAGAAACTAGACTCATATTTCTTATTACTATAAAAATTTCATAATTTTTGGTTGGGCCAATTAATACAGTTTATTCATTGAAGTCTCCACTGTTCTACTGTCTGACAGTTCCGACCCTTCTTCACTAAAAACTAATTATCTTCTTGTAAAGGATTCTAATGATGTTCTTGTTTGTTTATCTTGAAAATAGACTCATTCAGGATTCTAAACATATAAATTTAAGCCCATAATTATTTTTATCCAATTTTTGATGATTTTCCAAATTCAGAACAGGGGAACCCGAAATCATTCTGACCTTGTCTCACAAAAGTTATTGTATCTCATGATTTATAATTCCATTGCTTACATAATTTCTTTTATAAGAAACTAGACTCAATAAGATTTAATTTCATATTTTATTCATCCTCTTATTCGATTTCTACAATTTTTGGTGATTTTTCAAAGTTAAACTACTGCTGCTGCCCAAAACAGTTTTATTGCAAAATGTTGATTTCTATTTTGCCCCAAATTTCACAATTCATACAATTCAGTCCTTGCTCAATTAACCCCTCAATTAAGATAATTTTCTAAATTAATACTTTTTCTAGACATTATAAGTTATTTCATAACTATTGAAATTTAAAATTTCCACATAAAACTCTAACTTCAAACTCTTTTACAATTAGGTCCCAAACATTCACTTTCTATTCAATTCTTTCAATAAAATCAGAATGTAAACAATTTAAAACTCTAATTCCATGCCAAATCATTATATAATTCCAGCACTCATCCATAACAACTTCAAAAATTAGCCATGGAATCAAAAACTAATGAAATAGTAAGTTGGACCCAATTGTAAAGGTCCAAAAACATAAAAATT
This sequence comes from Gossypium arboreum, assembly GCF_025698485.1. Lineage (NCBI taxonomy): Eukaryota > Viridiplantae > Streptophyta > Magnoliopsida > Malvales > Malvaceae > Gossypium > Gossypium arboreum. Next base: position 27,208,168 of record NC_069080.1, on the reverse strand, counting down.
TTAAGGAGAAAGCAAGAATTAAACTTACATGAAGCTAGAGTATAAAAACCAGCTTGAACCATCCTCCATGGCTATTTTTCAGCTGATGAATATGAAGAGAAATGAAGAGAATTCTAGATATTCCAATTTAGTCCCATTTTTATTTAGCCTATTTTGGCAATTTTCTAATTTTGCCCTTATTTCACCCATTTCCTGATTTTTTCTCAGCTATTGCCGCCCAAAATATCTCCTTTGAGCTTATTTTCACTTTAGGTCCTTCCTCATTTGACAATTGAGCTATTTAATCCTTTTAGCAACTTTTACACATTTTTCAATTTAGTCTTTTTTATTTAATTAACCACCCAAACGTCAAAATTTTCTGACTAAATTTTATTACTACTTCACCAACACTCCATAAATATTTCTAAAAATATTTATGGCTCGATTTATGAAGTCGAGGTCTCGATACCTCATTCTCGACCCAATTTACCTAATTAATTCTTTTAAATCACCAAATTCACTAATTCAAAAATGCTTTTATATTCACATTTGACTCATAGGTATTAATTTATTAAATTTTCAACTCACTCGTCGTATTTAGTGATCTCAAATCTCTATTCTTGATACCACTGAAAATTAGGCTGTTACAATAGGAAAATGTATTCCCCTGAACCGAACTCAGTCTATATGAGCCTATAATGGGTGAGGATCGAGGAATCTACTGGTTCAGGTTCCCCGTCTTTAGAATCGAACCACATATAGTGAGCCATAAGAGCCCGCCCTAGGTAGAGCCACTCCAAACCCTAGTGGTCACCCAAATTGGTACTCTGTTTGTCATTTATATTTCCTATACTGACGTGTTTTGTTTTATTTTGTTTATGATTGCATTGCATTGCATCACCATAGAAAAGAGGTGTTAATTTACGTTTAGTTACTAAATAGAGAGCTTGTCATGTAAAATGGATTTCTTGATAAAGTGGAATACAATATGACCGTCCGAATATGACCCGAATAAGTACAACGAGAGAAAGGTGATAGCCCGTAGAGGAATACATGACTTACTTGGTTTCAAGCCAACCAAGATTATTCGAGAGCCATTAACGTCTCGACTTTCTTAAAAGAAGCTAATAAGCCTCCCAGGGATGAGTGAGCAATGGGTCGCAACCCGGATCAAGCAAAAAGGAGCTAGTAGAGGCATCCATCGGAAAGTTCACGAGAATTGATCTTAACATCTGGATATAAAGAAATGGATCGAGCCTTTGCCTAGAGTATGAGGGCAAGGCCGTATATGTTTCCACTTTATGTAAAGAGGTTTTTTTTTTCTACAAAATTTGTTCTAATAGAACTAAATTCAGAATCAACGCCTCTCTTTCTTTTTGCATTCATCCCATGCATTTGCATTACATTGCATCACATGTATTAGATTTTCACAAAAGGACCCTAATTAGAAATTTATTTCAATAATCTAGAAACTGACAAAAATCTACCAAGTATGCATCCTTACGGTACATGAAGAAAACCTAAAGCGATGGATAAAAGATTGGAAAGATTGGAAAAAATGCAGAAGGAAATGCAAGAGCAGATGCAAACATAGATGTAATAACAGTTGGCAAAGATTCAACAGGATATGAGGGACCAGGTGCTAGACTCCTAAAGGAACATGATGAACCAATTGACCCATTTGTTGACTGGGGGGCAAGAAAAAGGAAAAAGCCCTATGGTCAATTCTAGGGATGGCAATGAAAATCCTCTTTACCCCAACAAATGCTCAGACACAACTCGAGGTGTATACGCGAAGGCCATCCGTTACAATCAAGCCCTAACAATTTTAGACCAGTGCTTCAATGCCGATTAACTATCAAGCAGGCTCAGGCTCTAATCTGGAGGATAACCCAATTAATCCCGTTGTCCCCGATCTCGATGGTGTGGAAGAAACAAAAAAGACAAGGGTGGAGCTCTCGAAATAATTGGAAGACCTATGCAAGTGGTTAGAAGAAAAGTTCAAAGCAATGGAAAGTGTTGATTATCACTGTGGAATCGATGCTAAGGATTTGAGCTTGGTTCCAGACCTGGCGCTTCCCCCCAAGTTCAAAACTCCTAAGTTCGAGAAGAATAACGGGACTAGCTGCCTCGAGGCTTATATTACCATGTTTTGTAGACGAATGACTGGGTACGTCAATAATGATAAGCTATTAATTCACTACTTCCAGGATAGTCTGGTTGGGGCAGCATCCAAATGGTACAACCAATTGAGTAGTACCAACATCAACTCATGGAAGTGCCTAGCTCAAGCCTTCATGAAATAGTATAGTCACGTGACAGATATGACCGTGGATAGGATTACCTTGCAGAACATGGAAAAGAAATCGAATGAGAGCTTCCGACAATACGCCCAAAGGTGGAGGGAGGTTGCTATACAAGTCCAGCCACCTCTCCTAGAAAAAGAGATCACCATGCTGTTCATCAATACCTTAAAGGCTCCATTCATCACTCATATGTTGGGGAGCGCCGAGCGCCACTAAAAGCTTCTCAGATATAGTGATGACTGGCAAAATGATCGAGAACGCGGTGAGGAGCGGAAAAATAGATGTAGGGGAAAGTACCAAGAAGTCATCTTCAAGGAAGAGGGAGAATGAGGTGAACAACACGAGCACGTACAACAAAGGTCATTCCAAGTTACTCACTGTAAACCAACCGAAGATGGTAACTACCAACCATCAGGGTACCCCAAGACAAGAATCCAATATGAGAACGAATACAGAAAGGCTATAGTTCACGCCTATACCCATAACATATGGAGAGTTATCTCAGAACCTATTTGATGCACACATGGTGTCCCCTTTCTACCTAGAACCGATGCAACCTCCTTTTCCTAAATGGTACGACGCAAACGCTCAGTGCGAATACCATGCTGGAATCAATGGGCATTCAATTGAAAATTGCACTGCATTCAAAAAGCTAATTGAAAGATTTATTAAAATGGGGATTATGAAGTTTGATGACCCATCTGCGCCCAATGTAGCAGGAGTTACACAATGAGGAGGGGCATGAAATCCAAGAATGCATCAACGGGGTCCTGGTGCAGGACATGATGGACATTAAAGAAATCAAAATTTATGTAGATATCGAAGGCCTGGGGGAATGTTGGGGAATCTAAACATTAATGACATATCCGAAGAGGGAACCGAGGAATAGAATTTTCCAAGCGTCTACCTTTACGTACTTGGGAGTGTTTTGAAAAATGGGACTGTAGAAGAGATCATTGTATTTCTTAGAGCCAATTTAGAGTAATAATCAAAACACATTTGTTGCTTTAAACCTAGAAGCAATAAGAATCCTTTTGTGAAATAAGCTTATGTCCAAAATCTTTATTTCAATAAAATGCATCTTTACTATCATTGCAAGCAAATATTCTTTTATTTTGTATAAATAATTATTCTTAGATTCTTTTATTCTTTGGACTTTCTTTCAAATATTCTTTTATTATTCATTCATGATCATACCATACAAATAATTGTTCTTAGATTCATTTATTATTTGGAATATTCCTTCGTACCTACAACAAGCCTTCATATATCAATGACATGAGCGACACTGCTACTGACCCAAAATCTCCTTTTGAGCAAGATATGTGCCTAGAGGGATTTCAGGACTTTGAAGATGATAAAGATTGTAGCTTATCTCCTGATCTGTTAAGGGTGGTAGAAGAAGATGAGAAATAAATCCTACCTTACAAAAGGTCAATGGACATCACGAGCCTAGGAGAAGAGAAAAAGGTGAAGATCAAAGCCTATATCACCACAGAAACAAACTGAGACGTTATTGAGTTATTGCAAGGATTCAAAGATGTTTTCGCACGATTGTATCAAGATACGCCTGGGCTACTAAGACGTGTGGATGCTATTAAGGCTAAAAAATCTTAGAAGAGGTCCATAAGGGTGTCTGAAGAACACATGCTAATGGTTTTACAATGGCCAGGCAAATCATGAGGTTCGGATACTGCTAGTCCACCATGGAAGGGGATCGCATCAGTTGTGTCGTAAATGCTAAATTTATGAAGATAAGATTCATGTACCTCCTTCATTTCTTCATATACTTTCTCTATGTGGGGTATGGATGTTATTAGGCCGATCTCATCAAAAGCTTCTAGCAGACACTGTCATCTTTGTGGTCGTCGATTACTTCACTAAATGGGTGAAAGTCGCTTCATATGCCAATGTTACAAAGCCGCCAGTCATCAAATCCCCCCCCAAAAAAGAGATCATGTGCCGACAAGGAATGCCAGAAAGGATCATATCTACCAACGCACAATAGCACAATATCAAAAGTTTGCAGTCTGTTCAAGATCAGACGCCATATCACCCCAAAATGAATGGTGCGACAGAGGCAGCTAAAAAAAAAAGAAGAAAAAAACAAAAAAAATATATAAAAAAAGATCGTGGGGAAAATGACCAAGACTTGTAAATATTGGCATAAGAAGTCACCATTTACCCTTTATGCTTATCGAACGTCGGCCAAGACCTTCGCCAGGGTAATACCTTTCTCATTGGTTTATGTAATGTAAGCGGTTTTTCCCATTGAAGTTGAGATTTCTTCTCTCCAAGCTTCAATTGAGTCAAGAATTGGATGAAGCAGGATGGGTCCAGTTTCAATATGATCAAATGAACCTAATTAAAGAAAAGAGTTTGAAAATATCTATCATGGTCAAATGTATCAAAAATGAATGAGGCAAGTTTATGGTAAGAAGGCTTGCCCTAGAGAATTCCATGAGGAGGACTTAGTTTTGAAAAAGATTCTCAAAGGAAAATGGATGCCGAATTAGGAAGGACCTTATGTGATAGAGAAGGCCTTTTCTAGAAAAGTGATGATTCTAGCCGAGATGGATAGTAAAAACTTGCCCAATCCTGTGAACTCAAATTCCGTCAAGAAGTATTTCACCTGAAAAGGGAGAGGCCAAGGCAAAAACCCACAAAGGGCGCTTTGAGACCTTCTAAAAAAAGAGAGAGAGAGAAGAAAAGAAGAAGAAAATGGAGAGGCCAAGGTGAAAACCCACAAAGGGCGCTTTGAGACCAAAGGGGTTTTGAGCTGAAAACCCAAAAATGTGTGGCTCAAATGTCAAAAATGGGGCATGTGGTAGTCTTGTCCTTTCTGAATTAACAAGGAGGGGGTATGCTACATCTTGGGACATCGACAAAGTACTCTAGATGTCCTAAACACATATTGAGCTCAAAATGGTCCTCAAGAAGTTCGAGCAAAGAAGCCCAGGCTGCGATATCTGGGGCACCTAGTCTTCATCTTACCTATATTGAATTTACTATCTTTGATTACTGTATTCATTTTGAGCTACGCTACCAATCAATTTCCTTCTTATTACATTTGCTATCTTTGATTAACTCATTCATTTCGAGTTGATTTCCTTCTTATTGCATTTGTTATCTTTAATTAATTTATTCATTTTGAGCTATGCTCCTAATCAATTTCCTTCTCGTCCATTGTTATGATCTTTTTCAAGCATTTTGTATTGAAATAATAATTAATGGACTAATAAAACTTTTACAAAATAAGTTATGCATATTACTCTAGAGGCTTCTAAATAATACAAGAACCTAAAACAGGACTGTTGTTTAGAACTCACCAAACCTAAGGGTTGGAAATGTTTGAGAAAGAGGAGTCTAAATTGTAACTATCTCTTCATATTTTCTGTCAAAGATATCACTTGAACGAGGAGACAAGATATCGCGTCGATGATACAACCTCAACGAATAAAGACTAACCCAAGTATTAAAGGAGGATCATTCTCGAAACAATGATGCAAATATCATGCAAACACATTTGGTCATGATACCCAGAGAATGGTGTAACAGATCAAATTGATTGAAGAAGCCACAAATCCTATACCCCTGAGTTGTAATGGGATGGATTGAAGATAATACAAATCTCATACCCCTGAGTTGCAGTGGGATGGATTGAAGATGGTACAAATCCTATACCCTTGATTTGTAGTGGGATGGATGGAAGAAACCATAAATTTTATCTCCCTGAAGTTGAAGTGGAGCAAACCAACTGAGCAAATGGTGATTATTTCTTCGAATTTTTTATTAAACACATCAGTGACAAAACCTTGATGAACAACAAGCAATGAAAACCCAAATATTAAAAAGGGATCATTTTCATGACATTCTGCATTCATGCAAATATCATTCATACACGTCTAGTTAGGAGCATTCGATTCATTTTGATCATAGCATCCTAATCATTTGGCATAAGCATAGGCCCATGAAATCGATTCTACAGGTCATGTTTCCTAGAGGACAGTGTAATAAGATCGGTGAATCCAAAAATCCCATACCCCTAAAGTTTCAGTGGGACGGATTGAATCTATAACATTCATATAATTTAAATGATCATATTCCACATTCGTTCCAAGCATAAAAGTAAATTTTTTCTCGTTCATCCTTTATCGGCCACTTTCGTTAATCGAGCTTTATCAGGTATATTTTCAACGTCATATACATATATGAAATTTATAGAATTCACAAGCACAACACTTAATTTAAGTATAAAAACATATAAAATTTAGTTACACAAACTTACCTTGATAATTGTTCGTGTACGAAAAATCTACTAATCTGACTTTTCCCTCTTTTCATCGTTCTAGCCCCGAATTTGGTCTATCCCGATCTATACAAGTAAATTTGACATCAATTTATCATGTTTTCCATTCAAATGGACTCAATTTTTATCCTAGGCAAAATTACCATTTTGCCCCTAATTTTTCTATAAATTCCCATTTCGTCCTTAGGCTCGGAAAATAAAATTTATGCAATTTAATCCCTATTCCAAGCCTAACCAAAATTTAAATACTACATTTACAGCATATACATTTCAAAAAATTTAGAATTTTCTATGGGTTTTATCACTTTTTCATTTAGTCCCTAAATCAAGTTTCCATCAACAATTGCTTTGTAAAAGTTGTTTATCTATCAACAACCTTTCATTTTCTACAATAAATATCATATTTCTATCATATTCATCCATGACCCAGATTTCATACCTTGATAACTTTTCAAATTAATTCCTCAAATAGATAGATTAGACTATCACAGTTTCAAAAATATAAAAATGACTAAAAACGGGGATTGATTACTTACCCAAATAAGCTTTATAAGTATTCTTCCTCTCTCCTAGGGTTTCCATATAAATATTTAGGGAATATTATATGAATTTTTTTTCTTTTTCATTTAATTAAATTGTCATTTAATAACTTTTCATCTTTCCAATTTAGTCCTTAGCCTTTTTTTATTTTTCCATGGATGAGTCATACCAAAATATCTACATACTTTCTTTAATGGTCTAATTACCATATAAGGACCTCAAGTTTTGAATTCCATAGCTATTTGATCCTTCTAGCTAGTAGAATCCAACTTTTGCATTTTATGCAATTTGGTCCTTCTCGTAATTAAACACAAAATCGATAAATTTTTCTTATCAAAATTTTCATATGATATTTCTATCATATTACAGACCATATAATAAAATAAAAATTAATTTTATTTTCAGCTTGGATTTGTGATCTCGAAACCACTGTTCCGATTTCACTGAAATTGGGCTATTACAAGGTGTGTACTCAAAACGCAGAAAACGAGATTTTGACGAAAGCCAAAAAATGAATCTATCGATGCCAGACGGGCGTGTGGTCACTAGTGTGGTCGATGAAGGCATGGTCGTGCTCTGCGCACGGCTTTGTAGTGGCTCACATGTAGCCGTATGGGCCACACGAGCTTGGCCAAGTTGGGCGTGTGGACCCACACGGGCAAGCCATACTGGTATGTTGGCCCAGTAATCTAGAATTTTCCTTAGGATTGTACGGGTCGTTTCGATCGACTGTGGGCCTACTGTAGGGTTGGTAAGAGCTGACCAAACCCTAAAATTGTGGATCTGATAGTTTGATATCTTGTTTTAAGCATGATAATATTATGCATGTCTGACTATTTTGCTATTTATATACATCTCATTTGCATATGCCAGCATGACTAGCTTGATGATTCTGTATCTGATAAATTCTGTATCAGTGACTGGGGTGGGGTTTGTATATGTGAAGGAAGTGTTCTGTATGACGTAAATTTCCTATAGTCTAGCAGCTTGGCTGTATATATCCTACATGATATGGTGTGTAGGGTTGGGTGGGTATTTTTAACCCTACATGGTGTGATGGGATGGTCGGAGTTGGTGTGAAGAGGATGGGGGTAAGATTTCTGCATATTCTAATATGTATGTCTGATTCTAATGGTTGTATTTAAGATGGGTGTAAGCCCGATTCTGTATCTGACTGTGTACATATTTCTGTATGATTGCATACTTATTTCTATTGGGCTACACACTGAGTTTACGAAAAATCACATCCGTTTGTCTATTCTGTGCAGGTAATCCACAGACTTAGGGTAGTCAGTGCGGCGGAGACTCAGTGGCGACCACACGAACGTAAACAACTTAACGTTATTGTTTCTTGGTTTTATTTAAGATTTTGGTTTCAATTGAGAGTTTGTAAAATTTGGGACTCTTTGGACTGTATGGACGTTTAACTGTTGGTTTTGGTTTCATTTTCTTGTTAATGTGCATGCTTCGATAAAACATTTTATTTAAAGACGACGATTTTACGCAAACAAAGGTTTTTCCGTAAATCACAGTTACATTTTCAGAATTATAATAGTTATAGAGCTTCTGCTATAATAGAGTTTTGGCAAATGAACAAACTAGTTGGTGTTTTCAATATTTTATAAATGTATTCGAGTTTCGAAATATTTATGGTTTGTAAGTCAACACCGTTTCCAAAACCCATTCCTTGTTACATATCTGGGTTTGGCCATAATATCTAGGCTGGGTTTGGGGTGTTATGTTTAGTTGTATCAGAGCCAAGTTACAAAACTTGAGATGTGAATTTTGGGTTTCAAAATTATATTTCGAAAAGAATTGGTTTTCAAACTTTTTTGGATAAAATAGGAAAGTATGTGGTACACCAAGTCTCTGGCGCTGATCTTGTAAGTATTTCTAAAATTTTGATAGAAAACTCTGAAAATATTGTAGTTAGTACTCTCTGAAACTTAACTGAATAGTTAGAGACTGAAACTTTTGGAAACAAAACTGAACTTCTGATAAATTATGTATATCTGTTAATAAATATTAAAACTGATACATAAAACTTTTAATGCAGATTAAACCTAAATTTACGATAAGCCCTCATGAAACTCTCAAACGTGGTATTAGAGGCCATGGATACGAGTGAGACACTAGTTTCACCTACTACTGAGACTGGGTCTCAAAGCCATTCGGCCGGGGATGACGCACTATCCCAGGCCATGTTGAGGATTTTGGAGAGGATCGCTGGACCCCATTCTAGAGTCGGAGGCCGAGGGTCAGTAACTAAATGACTACGGTCCAATGGTGCTGAGTTCTTTAGCGGTGTCACTAGAGTCACCCCTAATGTGGCTGGGTATTGGTTGGAGGACATTGAGAGGATCATGAATGATCTAGACTGTACTCCCGAGAAAAACTTTAAGGGTGCAGTCTCTCTGCTTCACAATGAGGCTTTCCAATGGTGGCTGAGGGTTGAGGAGGGTACTCAGCCTGATCGTCTGAGTTGGGATTTATTTAAGACCACTTTTCAGAGTAATTATGTGGGGCCTAGCTATGTGGATGCTCATAGGCATGAGTTCATGAATCTCATGCAGGGAGATAGATCTGTGGCTGAGTATGAGACTGAGTTTTTTAGGCTGAGCCACTACACTCGAGGCATGGTGGCATCTGAGTATGAGAGATGTGTCCAATTTGAGGATGGCTTAAGGGATAATTTGAGGATACTGATAGCTCTATAGTGGGAGCGAGAGTTTGTGGTTCAGGTAGAGCAGGTGAGGATCGCCGAGGATGTTAAGCGCATGGAGCACCAGAATAGGGATCATGAGAGGGGTAAGAACAAAAGAGATTCGGAGCCCTCTAGTTCTATTCAGATGCCTAAGGAAAAGGCCAGACCTGATAGTCCTATTAGAGTGGGGGCTCTTGTTATTCCTACTATGTTACAACCATGCAGTGATTGTGGTACGCACCATTCGGGCGAGTGTTGGAGGAGGATTGGGGCTTGTCTGAGGTGTGGGTCATTAGAACACCGTATTAGAGAGTGTCCACAGAGGGCTGATCAGATACAAGATACGAGACCGGGTTTTGGACAGTCTCAGAGGGTAGTTCAGTAGCCACGTACAGGCCGTGGACAGGCTAGAGATGGTAATGGTATGGGTTGTGGGCAAAGAGCACCGAGTAGAGGTGCTGGTCAGACTGAAGCGAGGCAGCTTGCACTGGTTTATGTTGCACGATGCCGAGAGGATAGAGATGCACTAGTATTGTATCTAAAACCTTGGGGATTTCTGTTGAGAGCACTACTGGTGAGGTTATTATACTGAGTCCGTTATTATACTGAGTCGTACTTGGCTTATGTCAGTGTGTTTGATTCTGGGGACTCTTTTGTTGGGAGTATCAGAATAGTGAGGGAATTTTCAAATGTATTTTCTAAGGAATTATCGGGTTTACCACCGAATCAGGAAGTTGAGTTTAGAATTGAGCTTCTACCTGGTATAGCACCAGTGTCTATCGCCCCATATCGTATGGCATCGAAGGAGCTTATAAAGCTTAAGGCTCAACTACAAGAGCTTCTAGATCGTGGTTTCATCCATCCTAGTGTATCTCTATGGAGAGCACTAGTTCTGTTTGTTGAGAAGAAGGATGGGACCATGGGGATGTACATTGATTATCGACAATTGAACAAGTTGACTGTGAAGAATAAATATTTGCTTCCGAGGATCGATGACTTGTTTGATCAGTTTCGAGGGGCTTCAGTGTTCTCTAAGATTGATCTTCATTCTGGCTACCATCAGTTGAGGGTTAAGGAGGTAGATGTTCATAAGACTGCATTTAGGACTCGTTATAGACATTACGAGTTCCTAGTGATGCCTTTTGGTCTAACGAATGCTCATGTGGCATTTATAGATTTGATGAACCGAGTCTTTCAGCCTTACCTGGATTAGATTTTCGTGGTCTTCATCGATAATATTCTGGCGTACTTTAAGACCAAGATGAGCATGATGAGCATCTTAGAGTGGTACTGTAGATTCTACGTGAGAAACAGCTTTACTCTAAGTTGAGCAAGTGTGAGTTCTAGTTACGAGAGGTAACTTTTCTAGGGCATGTGGTGTCTACGGAGGGGACTCAAGTGGATCCTAGGAAGATTAAGGTGTGCTTGATTGGAAACAGCCTAAAAACGTATTTGAGATTCGTAGCTTTCTGGGTTTGGCAGGATATTATCGGCAGTTTCCCGAGGGGTTTTCCATGATTATAGCTCTCTTGACTAAGCTTCTACGTAAGAGTGTTCTGTTTGTCTGGACTGATGTGCAGCAATCAAGCTTCAAGAAGCTCAAGTCTATTTTGACTCAGGCTCCTGTTCTGATACAGCCTAAATCTGATAAGGAGTTTGTGGTCCACAATGATGCATCACATGTCGGTTTGGGATGTATATTGATGCAAGATGGAAAGGTTGTGGCTTATACGTCGCGTCAGCTTAAGATACACGAAGGGAACTATCCGACGCATGATTTTGAGTTGGTTACTGTAGTCTTTGCATTGAAAATTTGGGGGCACTATCTGTATAGTAAAAGGTGTATTATCTACACTGATCATAAGAGCCTCAAGTATCTCCTTACACAGAAGGAGTTGAACCTTAGGTAGTGCCAATGGATTGAGTTGCTTAAGGATTATGACTACACGATAGAGTACCATCTTAGTAAGGCCAATGTGGTAGCCGATGCTCTAAGTCGTATGGCGATGTCTGATTTGAGAGTGATGTTCGCTCGACTCAACCTGTTTGATGATAGGGGTTTGTTAGTTGAGTTGCATGCTAAGCCGACTCGAGTGGAGCATATTCGAGATAAACAATTGGAGGATGAGCCTCTGGGTTTGCAGTTTCGTCAGGTTGAGAGTGGTAGTACTTCAGATTTTGGGCTGAATAATGATGGTGTTCTATGTTTTTGAGGACAGATCTTTGTACTGAATGATACTGATTTGAGGCAGTCTATTCTGAGGGAGGTGCATAGTAGCCCTTATGCTATGCATAATGGTGGCAATAAGATGTATCGCGATCTTTGTGAGTTGTACTGGTGGTCGAGTTTGAAGCATGAGGTTACGAATTTTGTGGCCCGATGTCTAACATGCCAGCAGGTTAAGGCTGAGCACCAGTTGCCTTCGGGTTTGTTGCAGCCAGTTAAGAGTCCCTTATGGAAATAGGAACGTGTGACGATGGACTTCGTTAGTAGGTTGCCCTTGACACCTACTAGGAAAGATTTAGTTTCAATTATCGTGGATCGATTGACCAAGTCTACTCACTTTATTTCAGTTCAGATAGACTTTTCTCTCTAGAAGTTAGTGAAACTCTACAGTTCAGAGATTGTAAGACTGCATAGGGTTTCTACCTCAATTATTTTTGATAGAGATCCTCGCTTCACTTTTCAGTTTTGGAAGAAATTACACGAGGCTTTGGGGTTGAGAATTGACTTCTGTACTACGTTCCATCCTCAGACCTATGGTCAATCCAAGAGGGTGATTCAGATACTGAAAGACATGCTTCGGAGTTGTGTGATAAATTTTCGAGGTTGTTGGGAGGACTATCTGCCGCTAGCTGAGTTCGTCTATAATAACAGTTTCCAGTCTAGTATCCAAATGGCACCTTACGAGGCTTTATATTGTCGTAAGTGTCAGACACCATTATGTTGGACTGAGTTGGGTGAACGTAGGGTTTTGGGTATTGAGTTGGTTTCTAAGACCAAGGATAATGTTAAACTGATTTGGGATGGTCTGAAAGTAGCTTCTGATAGACAGAAATCTTATGCAGATTTGAAGAGGCATGATATTGAGTATTTTGTGGGGGAATTCATTTTTCTTAAGGTTTCTCAGTGGAAGAAGGTTCTGAGATTATCAACCGGGCCATATCGGATTCTGAAGCGTGTAGGACTGGTTGCTTATCAGCTAGAGCTACCTCTAGAGTTAGACTGTAACCACGATGTTTTCCACGTCTCGATGTTGAGGCAGTATCAGTATGATCCTGTAATGCCCCCACGCCCGAGACCGTCGCCGGAGTCGAGTATGAGGTATTACTAAGCTTAATTTAACATATTTAGAACTTTGGATTATTTATTTCTACATTCACAGCTTTTAAACTACTTGCATCAAAGTCACAAGAAAAATCATATCTCGAGTTAAAAAACTCAAAATCAAGATCTGTAAATTTTCCCTAAATCTAGACTCATATACCTATATACTAATTTTTTTCTAGAATTTTTCATTGGGCCAATTACTACAGTTTATTAGTTAAAGTTACCCCTGTTTCAGGACTTGACTGGTCTGACCTCTGTTTACTACGAATCACATTTCTCTCTGTAAAAAATCCATATGACTATGAGGTTTATTTCTCCTGAAACTAGACTCAATAAGGATTCTGAGAATATAAAATAAACTACCTAATTATATCTTTACAATTTATGGTGAATTTCTAAAGTTGGAATAGGGGATTCAGAAACTGCTATGACCCTGTTTCACTAAAATTCAAATATCTTGTAACATATAATTCCTTTACCTGTTTCATTTGTTTCATGTGAAACTAGACATAATAAGCTTCAATTTTATATGTAGTTCATCACCAATTTCAATTTCTATGATTTTAGTAAATTTTAAACTCGTGTCGTTGTTGCTGCAGTTATTCATTTATGGCAAATTTCATCCCTTTTATGAGTTTTTATGCACTAAGTATCTTAATAATTTTCCTTAACATCAAATATAATCTAAACTAACTATTTTCATAATTTATCATTATCAAGCATTTCCTCAACCATTCCATCACCATACCATAAGATCATTTACACAAAAAAGGTATATTGCTATACATGCCATACTTAAATTTACAAGCCATTACCAAAAGTCTTTCGGATAGTGTGACTGAGCCTTCGACCTATCCCGACTCCTGAGCTGGCTTGTCCAAAACTACAATGAGTAAGAAGGAGAGAGTAACTACAATGAGTAAGAAGGAGAGAGTAAGCATAAATGCTTAGTAAGTTCATATGCAAATAATAAGTAACATAACAAACAGTCATACCAATCAACATTAGCATGTATCACTAAAACACATATCACATTTTTAATCATTTTTCATCATCTTATTACCTTATCGTGGTTGTATCAATACTCAACCCGAGGGTTAAATACATACCTGTCCAAAATATCCATTTCACATCACTTACCAATACGTCTCTTTACATCTCGAATATTCCTCCATTTGAGTAGAACTTTACCCGTTGAACACATCGGAATATAATTCGGATACATGGATAACTTGCACATAAGTGCCATATATGCAATCAAGCAATCATGTAGCCCGCCCATAAGCGAACTCGGACTCAACTCAATGAGCTCAGGCGTTCGCATCCATAAGTGAACTCGGACTCAACTCAACGAGTTCGGATGCCTAGTTACATCTCACGAACTCGGACTCAACTCAACGAGTTCGGACATTCGCATCAATAAGTGAACTCGGACTCAACTCAACGAGTTCGGATGCTCAACCATCCTAGTGACATGTCACTTGTATCCTAATCTATTCCTAAGGTTCAAACGGGCTTTTCCTCGAACACTTATCCTTGCCGTCTTCCGTAGAATGCCAAAATCAATACTCGGTAACAATTATATTTAACAAGTAGTTCACATAATTTACATATTATTTGAAATTAAACACAAAGCATACATTTCATAATAAAATTCAGCATAACATATAATTAACATCAATAACTTAAAATAACCATTATGCTACATTATTTACACATGAACTTACCTTGGTGCCAAAATACAAAGATTTTGCAATTTAGTCCACAATCTTTTCTTTTCCTCGATTGAGGTTGATTCCACGTCTTTCTTGATCTAAAATAACACATTTAGCTTATTTAATACTCACATTATCAAATTAATCCTTAACTCAAATTTTGGCAAAATTACAATTTTACCCCTAAACTTTTGCATATTTACATTTTTGCCCCTAGGCTCGGGATTAAACTTTATTCCTTATTCTTATGTTTTACAACATGCTGATCACTTTTCTCTTCTATGGCAACATCAAATTCTCACTCTAACATGTACTTGTGACTATTAGGTATTTTTACCGATTAAGCCCTTTTACTCGTTTTTGCTTAAAATCGAGTAGTACAAGTTGTCTAACATAATTTAAAACTTCATATTCTATCATAAAACATCAAAATACACAAATTTCACCTATGGGTATTTTTCCAAATATAAACCCTAGGTTAAATTATTGCTAACATAAGCTTTATCGAGTTATCGGGATCTCAAAAACGTAAAAATCATTAAAAACGGGGCTTGGAATCACTTACTATGGAGCTTGGAAGCTTGAAACAAACCCTAGCTATGGATAACCCTTGAAATTTCGGCCTAATGAAGAAGATGGACAAAAATTGGCTTTTAATTTTGTTTTTAATTCATTTTAATAACTAAATGACCAAAATACCCTTACTACTAAACTTTCCAAAAATTCCTTCCATGTCCTAATTTTGTCCATGAACTTAAAATTGGTCAAATTGCTATTTAAGACCTCCTCATTAATATTCCAAAACAATTTCATAATAAAAACTTCTAGAATGCAAGTTTTGCAACTTATTCGATTTAGTCCCTACTTTCAATTTAAGCACTTTAGGCATAGAATTTCATCACGAAATTTTCACACAATCATGCAATCATATCATAAACCTCAAAATAATTATAAAATAATTATTTCTATCTCGGATTTATGGTCACGAAACCACTATTCTGATTAGGCCCTAATTCGGGATATTACAACTCTCCCCCCTTTTAAGGATTTTTGTCCTCGAAAATCTTACCGGTAAACAGATGTGGGTATTGATTTCTCATAGTTTCTTTGGATTCCCATGTAGCTTCTTCTACTCCATGCCTTTGCCACAACACCTTCACAAGTGCAACATTTTTATTCCTTAGTTGTTTGACCTCTCAAGCTAAAATCTTAATCGGTTCTTCTTCGTAGGTCATATCTGGTTGTAGTTTAATTTCTGTCGGTGAAACTACATGTGAAGGATCCGAACGATACCGACGTAATATAGATACGTGGAACACATCATGAATCTTCTCTAATTCAGGTGGTAATGCTAGCCAATATGCTACCGGTCCAACTTTTTCAATTACTTCATACGGCCCAACAAAACGCGGACTTAATTTGCCCTTCCGTCCAAATCTAAGGACTTTCTTCCACGGAGTCACCTTTAAAAATACTTTATCACCAACTTGAAATTCAATGTCCTTTCGCTTTAGGTCTGCATAAGATTTCTGTCTATCTGAAGCAGCTTTCAAACAATCTCGAATTATCTTCACTTTTTCTTCAGTTTCTTTTATTAGATCAACTCCATAAATCTGATTTTCCTTGAGTTCAGTCCAATACAATGGCGTTCGACACTTACGACCATATAATGCTTCATAAGGTGCCATTTTCAAGCTCGTCTGATAACTATTATTGTAAGCAAATTCCACCAACGGTAAGTATCTTTCCCAACTTCCTTGAAATTCCAATACACAACATCTAAGCATATCTTCAAGAATCTGAATTATTCTTTCTGATTGTCCATCGGTTTGTGGATGAAAAGCGATCGAAATTTAACTTCGTACCTAACGCGTCTTGCAACTTTTGCCAAAACCGCAAGGTAAACCTTGGATCTCTATCTCAAATAATCGATAATGGTATTCCGTGTAATCTAACAATTTCTCTAATATACGATTCAGCCAACTTGTTAAGAGAATAATCCGTGCGTCATCGGATAAAATGAGCCGACTTAGTTAATCATCAACTATTACCCGGATGGCATCTTTCTTTCCGGAGTCAATGGCAATCCTAAAACAAAATCCATAGTAATCCGATCCCATTTCCATTCAGAACCATAATAGGTGGAGTAATCTCAAGGTACTTGGTGTTCACTTTCACCGTTGACAAATTAAGCATTTGGACACAAACTCTGATATATCTCTTTTCATTCCATTCCACCAATACATTTTCTTCAAGTCATTATACATTTTCGTACTACCCGGATGAATCGAGAAATAACCACTATGTGCTTCCTGTAGGATCTTTTGAATCAATTCCTCATTCTTCGGTACACAAATCCGATCTTTAAACATTAAGCACCCATCAGAACCAATTTTGAAATCTGATCCCGTATCAGCTTCACACTGTTTTCTTTTGGCTAGCAAATCTTGATCATTTTTCTGAGTTTCAGAAATCTCTTGTAAAAACATCGGTCTTGCTCTTAACTCTGCTAGAATCGAACCGTCATCTGACATTTTCAACTGAGTGTTCATAACTCTCAAAGCAAACAACAACTTTCTACTTAAAGCATCGGCAACCACATTCGCTTTTCCCGGATGATAATCAATAACAAGCTCATAATCTTTCAATAACTCCAACCATCTTCGCTGTCTCAAATTCAAGTCTTTTTGTGACATCAAGTATTTAAGACTTTTGTGATCGGTATATACTCGGCACTTTTCACCATACAAATAATGTCGCCAAATCTTCAAAGCAAACACCACTGCAGCCAATTCCAAATCGTGAGTAGGATAATT
Organism: Gossypium arboreum; assembly: GCF_025698485.1. NCBI lineage: Eukaryota > Viridiplantae > Streptophyta > Magnoliopsida > Malvales > Malvaceae > Gossypium > Gossypium arboreum. The sequence goes on along the minus strand of NC_069080.1, from coordinate 27,190,468 downwards.
CCTCTCATGAGGTTTTAACTGCCTCGAAGCATAAGCCACCACTTTTCCTTCTTGCATGAGTACACACCCCAAACCATTTAGAGAAGCATCACTATACACCACAAATTCTTTACCTAATTCGGGTTGTACCAACACTGGTGCTTCAGTTAATAACTTTTTCAATTCTTTAAAACTCTGTTGACATTCTTCCATCCATTCAAATTTAACATCCTTTCGGAGTAGTCTAGTCATAGGAGCAGCAATTATAGAAAATCCATTTACAAACCGCCGATAATACCCAGCTAGCCCCAAGAAACTTCTAACTTCAGTTACGTTTTTCGGTGGCTTCCAATCAACAATGGCTGGAATTTTACTAGGATCAACCCGTATACCATCACCTGAAACAATATGACCCAAAAATCCAACTTCCCGGAGCCAAAATTCACTTTTACTAAACTTAGCATACAGCTGCTTATCTTTCAAAGTTTGCAAAACTATCCTCAAATGCTCAGCACGCTCTGTCTCATCTTTTGAATAAATTAAAATATCATCTATAAACACCATAACAAATCTGTCCAAGTATGGCCGAAATATGCGATTCATTAAATCCATAAACACAAAGAGAGCATTTGTCAACCCGAATGGCATAACTAAAAATTCATAATGACCGTACCTTGTTCTAAAAGCGGTTTTAGGCACATCGACTCCTTTACCCGCAGCTGGTAATACCCGGATCTCAAGTCAATCTTTGAAAACCATGTCGCTCCTTTTAGCCGATCAAACAAATCATCAATTCTTGGCAACGGATACTTGTTTTTGATTGTCACCTTGTTTAACCGCCGATAATCAACACACAACCTCATAGAACCATCCTTCTTTTCACAAATAACACGGAGCACCCCAAGGTGAAAAACTTCGGTCTCACAAAACCTTTATCAGTCAACTCTTGCAACTGCGACTTTAATTCCTTCAACTCTGCTGGTGCCATTCTATACGGAGCAATCGAAATCGGAGCTATTCCCAGTATCAAATCAATACCAAATTCTACTTCCCTGACTGGAGGCAAACCCGACAATTCTTCTGGAAATACATCCGCAAATTCACACACAACCGGCACTGATTCAACCCGCAGAGTTTCACCATTTTCACACTTTAATTCTATAACCTTTTCTTTGCAATTTATTTTAGCATCAGGCAATGTCAACCAATTCATACCCAAAATAACATCAAACTCATCAAATGGCAACAACATCAAGTCAGCCGGAAAGTAATGATCCCGAATCATTAAAGGACAAGTAGAAGTGTCTAATTGAAAGATTAAGCAAGTACTGGAAAAAACTATCAATCCGAAAAGAAAAGATTGGCGGCTAAGATTGGATGATGCACTATAGGCTCATAGAACGGCGTAAAAAACCCCCTCAGGCATGTCTCCTTACAAATTGGTGTACGAGAAAAACTACTATTTGTTAATCAAGGTGGAAAAGAAAGTATATTTCACAATAAAGGAATTGAATTTAGATCCTGAACTGGTCAAGAAAGAGAGATCATTCCAGTTGCAAGAATTAAAAGAATTCTGAATTAAAAGAATTAAAAGAATAAAAAAAATGAGAGTTCTTACTGGGATAGAAGGTACTCTTGTTCAATTTAAGATTAAAATTATTTCCCGGAAAACTTAAATTAATATGGACAAGACCATACATTATAAATCAAGTAACACCTCATGTTGCAATGAAACTCACTAAAAATGAGGGACAATCTTTTCTCATCGATGGTCAAAGAGTAAAACATTATTTCGGAGGAACGACTAAAGAAGTTGTCAAAACACAAGTTTTGCAATGCAAGGTTCTATAGACTCAACATCAAGGAAGAAAACCTATGGAAGAAGATTGGGAAACAGATGAAGAATTTGAAAACTTTACAACCAATAAGGAAATAGTTGAATTAAGGGATGAATTCCTAGTCGCAAGAATAAATCAGGTCAGAAACTGCTCATTATGTTGTGTCACCCCTACAAAACCTGCCATTCCTAGTCTACTAAATTAGGATGTGTTTGTAGTAGTATTTTAGTAGAATTAGAACTAGTCATTTAGTATACTTTCTTTGTTAGAAGCATTATGGATGGTACCAAGTTCGAAGGGTGGATCAATAAAACTCTACTTGTACTTATCCCAAAAAAGGAGAAACCAAAATATATTCATCAATTTCAGCCAATCAGTCTATGTACAGTGCTATATAAAATTGTTTCTAAGGTGATTTTGAATCGACTGAAACCTTATATGCCTAATTGAGTGCTCCCTAATCAATCAAGTTTTGTCCCAAGGCGATGTATCACGGATAATATTATTATAGCGTAAGAGATAATTCACTTTATGCGTAATAAATCTGGGAAGAAAGGTTGGTTAGTGATAAAAGTTGATATGGAAAAAAGCCTTATGACAAACTCGATTGGAGTTTTATTGATGATACTCTTATCGAGATTGGTATGCCAGATCAGATTCGAAATATTATTATGATCTGTGTAAGCTAAAGTTCTATGTAGATTCTACGGAATGGTGGGTTACAAATTAGTTTAGGCCACATAGAGGTCTTCATTAAGGTGATTGTAACATCCCGCCTGGCGAAACCTTATTGTTCAAATGATGTCATAGAAGTAAGGCATACAGAGTAACTTTTGAGTGTGTGTTAAGTATAAATTTTAACTAAGTATGAGAATTCTTTGAACAAGCCTATAATGCCCCAGTTTTGGAGGGCACTAGGTCTAACATAGTCTTTGATAAGTACAATTGGTGAATTAGTAATAGCCCAAGTGCCCCTTTTGGCATATATATGGGCGGACACAATTGTGTGATCAAGATGTTGATAGCTTTATTCCAAATTGTTGTAATTTGATGGAAGAAGGATGTAGTCAGGTAAATAGATACTAAAGGTGTCAACCCACGTCAAAAGTAGTACACCATTTTCCCGGTGATATTGTACAGGTTGAGTTATAAGGTAAAATGGTTAGGAACTAACCGAACATGAACCGAGATAGTTAAAAGAGAAAGGGAAAGTACACAATTATTTTTCTCGAAGTGTTAGATGTAACACCCCTAACCCGTATCCGTCGCCGGACTAGGGTTAAAGGCGTTACCAGACTAATTAGAACATTTTACGAACAATTCATAAACTTCATTCAAAATCATTGTCATAAATCACAATAGAGTCCTTTATATAGGTCATCGAGACCAAAAACATGTATTAAGAAGAGGTCGGGACTAAACCGAGCTCATACAATTTTTTTGATAACTTAAACATTTTTCAAAGTTGTACAAGTCACATGCCCGTGTGAATAGGCCGTGTGCCTCACACGGCTTTAGACACACTCGTGTGTCTAGGCCGTGTCAAAACAAGGCATACATACTGACTTGTCCACAAGGCCACAAGACACACCCGTGTCCCAGGCCGTGTAAAAATTAGGGAGGCTACTGACTTGGGTCACACGGCCAGTCACACGCCCGTGTGTCTATCCCATGGTCGAAATTGACTTGGCCACACAGCCTAGAACACGCCCGTGTGGGCGACCGTGTGGTTTTCCCAGGCTCATTTCGAAATGTCCCTCGAGCAACATGGCTGAGACACACGCCCATGTCTCTACCTGTGTGGGCAAAAATAGGCCATTTACAAGGCCAATTTGCCACCCATTAAAGGTCCTCCCTACAAGCATCAAATTTACAATATTTTATACCAAATTCTCAACCATTTTACAACCAAATAATACATCATTCATGCCATTACATTATCAACAAATTCCATTCTCAATTCGCTATCTAAATCATACCAAATCTAAACCAAAATCATACCAAAGCAGATGTTTCTATACTTCAATTTATATCATTCAGTCTCATGACAAAAACTTACCACTTTCTCAAATAAACATATACCAATACTTCCCAAAATGACCAATTTCTATTGCCATTCAAAACATATCATATTGATCATATTGCATCACATATTTCATACCAAGAACTCATTCATATACACAACCATAATCAAGCCAAATCACATGGCTAGATATATACATCACAAAACATAATCAAAGTACTTCTAGACTATACATGCCATACTCCAATATTTACACTGTCAAAATGTACCAAAATAGAGTTAGATAGTGTAGTGACGATCCTCGATGAACCTCGAGCTCCCGATAGCTACGATATCTATAAAACAATGCAAACACACACAAAATAAGCTTTCAAAAGCTTAGTAAGCCATATACAAATAAACTTATCATCTAAATCATATAAGCATCATCAATTTGCGTATAATCCATAACTAAATATTATCATCAACCATATGATTCATATATATATATATCACATATTTCCAATTCATTTGCAAATATTGCATATTTTCTCATACATTTGTCACATATCATCACTTGTTCACTAAGGTACATATACTTACCTTTCAACATCAAATATGATATACATTTCAAACATACCTAAATCGAATACACATCTCATATATTCATTCATTTCTCAGAAAGCCCGTTGAACCGTTCGAATCATAAAGTTATGCGGATAGCTCAGAAAGCTCGTACAATGCTAACGTCCCAGACGTGGTATTACATGTAATTAAATATCGATGCCACTATCCCAGACAGGGTCTTACACGAAATCAAATACGATTCCAACGTCCCAGACGTGGTCTTACACAATATCACTTATCGGATCCTATGTCATGACATATGTATCCTAACTATTCCTAAGGTTCGTACGGGGCTTTTCGGATGTCGGAACTTTGTCGATACTTTCTCGGATATCTCATATTCAAGGCATAAAGCCATTCATCATTGTTCAATAACATATAAGCATACATAAACCATTTCAAATATATTTTTTGTATATAGACTTACCTCGTACGGGTAGGAACAGAAACGAACGGCTATTCGACGACTTTCGACTTTTCCCGATCTAATTCTGTTTTCTTTGGTTCTTGATCTATATAAATTCAAATTTAATTATTTTATTCACCAAATCATTCAAATCAATCCAAAAACACATATTTAGGGAATTTTACAAATTAGCCCTTCTATTTTCACATTTTGACAATTTAGTCCCTAATCACAAAAATTACAAAATACACATAATTTCTTTGCACACATGCCTAGCCGAATTCTCATAGTGTTCATACAAGTCCACATATTTCTTTTATTTCTCATTTTAGTCCCTAAATTTACAATTTTCACAATTTAGCCCATTTTACTCAAATTCGTCAAAAATCCAAAGATAAAATATACTAACCCAACACATATCTTTCATTTACTATCATCTAAATTCATAAAGCTCACAATTACATCAATGAAATATTTCAAAATCATCATCAAAATCATAAATTTAAGCATGGGCTTGATAGAACACTAAGCAACGATCACAAAAACGTAAAAATTATTGAAAACAGAACAAAACTAATACCTTAATCAAAATCACAAGTTCTGAACCCTAGCTATTCTTTTTCTTTTTCTTTCCTTATGATTTTTGACAACTATGAACATGAAATGAACTAATTTCATGTTTTGTTTAATTAATATTAACATAATATACATTTTACCATAATAGCCTTAATATACACATTTAAATTCCACTAACCTTTGGCATATACATCCATTCAAACTTTCAATGGTCAAATAACCACTTAAGGACCTTACAATTTATAAGCCATATCAAACAGACACTTCTAACATATAACAAGCAACTTTTGCATTAACCACATAAGGACCTCACAATTTATAAGCCATATCAAACAGACACTTCTAACATATAACAAGCAACTTTTACATTTTATGTGATTAGGTCATTTTATCAAATTAAACACACCAATGATTAAATTTTCATACGAAACTTTCACACATGTCAATTCACATATTATAAGCACAAAAAATAATATTAAATTATTTTTCTGACTCAAATTTGTGGTCCTGAAACTACTATTTTGACTATGTTCTAAATCAGACTATTACATTAGACCTTTGATAAGACAAGTTAGTAGTGATGTGAAATTTGTCAAGTTCTAATAAAGACTTGGACTATTTCAATAGGTCTTCAAGTTGAAACATGGAGAGTTCTCTTCTTGTCTTTACAAAGCATTGAGAATTAAGAACGGAGAAAAATAAAAGCATTCCCTTAGGATGGATCGGTAAACCTTAAATTTTATCGGTGATTTCTCTATGTCAAGGTAAGTCTTAAGGCCATACAAGTAGAAATGTTTGAGCGTATGAAAAAGTAAGGCCTTGTGTAGGGGTTTTCTAAATATAAGATGACAGTAAGGGCTATTTTGAATGGGTTTTAGTGGTGGTTTTCTATTTTATAAGGTAGAGGTCACTGAAATCCCTTTTTTAATGATTTATCCAGAGTTGAAGCTGTTATCTATGCTTATCAAATAAGTTGTTAAACCGATTCTTGCATGTATAGTATTATTCAAGATGCTTCTATAGAAAGTAGTCACACTATGATTCTGAAGTTAGGTAAGTATGATAGAAAGATGATGTTGTAGTATGATCAATAAACGAGTCTTGTATGTGCAGTCTGTATAGTACATACTAAGTTGAGCATGTGTTGGATGTTCTGATAGTGAAACAAGGTTGTATGAATAATTTTGGAATGTATGAGATGAATCGTTTGGAAATATGTTAAGTCTTAAATGAGGTCATTGCATGAATTTTTGTTAAGTGAGCTTGAGTCTATTCACCTTGGTGGAGTCGTCTAATGGGCTCCGTCGGGACTTTAAACACGATTCTTTGAAAAGAAAAGTCCTTAGCACCATATTGTGTAAGACCATAACTAATGGGTTAAGGAAACATATGAAAAGATATAAAGAAAGGTTATTACCTAATAGGGGTTCCTGCGTGACTCAAGACGATGAGTGGTAAACTTCACATAATGTGAGTTAGGCAAATCTCTATCGTGAAAATGTATAAAAATGGACACCTTTGTGGCAATTTATGAAAATGGACACCTTTGTGACAATATATGAAAATGGAGACCTTTGTGACAATATATGAAAATGGACACCTTTGTGGCAATCTAGGAAAACAGAAGCCTTTGTGGCAATCTATGGAAAGGAACACCTTCGTGGCATTATCTAAAGGAAGGACCTTGTGGCTATCACTTGAAAGGAAACGCCCTTGTGGCGGACTCTGAAAGAGAGAAATAGTAAGTATGGCAAACTTTGAAAGAATTATATGAATGGCTAATTCTGAAGAATGGTAAGTACAGAAAAACCCTATAAGAATGATATATATAGCGAATTATAAAGTAATGGTTCCGTCTGAAATGTCTTGGTGTTGTCTTCGGATATAGACAAATAAATTGGAACGCGCTAGAATATATGGCGAATTCAAGGATGGGTTAAATGGACTTGAAGATCTAATTGATTAATAGTGCTTAATTTGTATGGAACTTAAAATGGGAATGCTAAGGAGCCTCAACAAAGGCTACGTAAAGAATGTAAGTAATGTAACGATGAAATGAAGGGTAAAGCATGATTTCAAGGTGAGGTATGCTGTTTACGATATGAATGATGGAATTCTAAAATTGTACTCACCATAGACAAGCTGAAGAATGAAAAACAATGATTGGATCAATGAAGTTATCGAATGCGTTGCATTGGTACGATACAGGTAAATGGAGTTTAACTTATTAAGTTCTCAAGAACTTACTTATTTGTATTGTGTTACAGGTGAGTTGATTTAGGTCTACGCTAGGAAATATGACACCAAAGCTACACCAAAGGTGGCAGAATGAGCTATTATGCATACGAAACGTGTTAGTTGCACTATTATAATCAATATTATCACTACGGGCTAGTATGCATAAAATAAATAGAATTATGTATCTAAGTTATGATATTCACTTGTAAGGCATCGCTATTTGAAGTCTTGAACAATGGTTGTAATTATCTACAGTACATCTAGTTGTAAGTTAATTGGAGTAGTACTCTTAAATAAGATTTAAATATACAAAAAAATATTTTTTTAGTACATTTTTATTAGAGGTGTAACACCTAATATCCGGATCCAATGAATCGGATCGGGTTGAGGGCGTTATGTAACAACCTTTTTTTAGTGTTGTTAAAAACAGTGGTTTTGGGGGCACAAATCTGACAAGTGAGTTCGTAAATATTATTATTTAATATTTAAGAGTCAAATATAGTATTATAATAAATTTTGATTTGATAATTTATGTTATTTGAACGAATAATAAGGTTCAAGTGGTATATCCCTAAAGTTAAGTGGTTTTAAAAAATAAGGTATCGAGACCTTGTTTCTATAAATCGAGCTTGAAAATATTGTATTAAATATTTACAGAGTGTTATTAGGGTCATATTAAAATTTGGTTAAGAAATTGTAATGCTTAAATAATTAATTAAGTAAAAAGGACTAAATTGAAAAAGACGCAAAATTAGATTTCTATTAGATAAAGGGGTCAATTGATTATGGAATATTAATCTAATGGACTTTAATGATAAATATACCATATAGAGAAGTAGTGGACAACCATGTAGATTAAATTGTTAATGGTTAATTAAGTTATTAAGGCTATTATATTAATTAGAGAAAATAAAATAAAAATAAACCAAAGATGAAACAAACATTATCTTCAACATTTTATTTTACCCTAAGCCGAAAACCATGGTTGAAAGGGGTAAGCTTTTGGCCATGATGATTTTATATGCTCTCAGTCTCGTTTTTAATGATTTTTACATTTTTGTTATCGTTTTAGCTTAATTTAGCTAGCCTGAGGTCAATTCGTTAAACTGTTAAAGGTTTAGGGACTTTTTATGAATGATTTTGAGGTATTTTTGAATATGGTTGATAGATTATTTAAGTTGGTAGTTAGATACAAGTATTTTGTTAAGTGATTTTTGTTGATTTTGTGTTTAAGGACTTATTTGAGAAAATAATAAAATTCAACATTAATAATGAGAAATGATGGTAAATATGGGTAGTTTGTGAACCTATTAAGAATAGGTTAGATTGAATTTTAATTAAAAGGGTTAAATTGTTGGTTTCATGTTCATGGATGAAATTGCATAAAAGGTAAATATCATGGGTAATTTTATAAAATTTTCATTGATTAGGGTTAAAACTTGAATTAATTATATTAAGTTATTTGAATGGTTCAATTGAATGAAAATTATTATTTAGATCAAGAAATGAATCAAACGGATCTAAACCAAAGAAAAGCTAATGTGTAGGATTAGTCATTGACTTCGTTTTTACAACTGTTTTTGTCAAGGTAAGTTTGTATTTTAATTAAAGTAACTTATTTGATTTCTAGAAGTAAATTGATACTTATATATATATATATGTCTATAAATTGGTGATTGGATTTATTGAATTGCGAAAAGGAAAAGGCCATGTTTGAGAGACACCATAGCAGTGTAATAGAAAAGAAAAATACCATAGTTAAAATATACTATGGCATCATTTCGGGATTGTGAAAGTCTTTGGTTGAAAGATACAATAGTATCCCCAAAACAATAAAAAGGTTGAAAAGGATAGCAATGAAAGGTCGGTATCGCATCCTTCAACCATTCGCTATTCATGTAACATATTTCAGGTGAGATGTGTATCATAAGTATGAATATGAGATGAATGTTTTGATTAGTATAATTTGATAATGGATATTAATGCCTTGGTGTAATTATATGTTTCATATGTTTATAAATATAATATCTAGTTATGTTTGTGGTGTGTTTAAAGAATTAAATGGTTATATGATTATTTTTTGAGTATTCGATGTTGTTTCATTTGGTTCAATGGATAATTAAAGTTTAAAATGGAAAAGGAAGTCTATGAGATGAGCTATGTTATTATGAATACGAAAAGGAAAATGTAATATGTGTAATTGGATGGAAAAGGTAACAAGTGAAATATGTAATGGACCTTTTATGCATTGAAATCCATTTCGAGATACATTCTATGTTTTATAGGTTGATATATTCTTACTTGTTTCTACTAACCATGTGAAATGTAGAAGATAGGAAAGGAAAGTATTCATATGATTTATGAGCAATGTTTGAATAGTTTAATTCAATAGTACATAAATATATGATGTTTCACATATTAAATTGTGAAATGGAAAGGATTTTTATAATTGATTGAAAAGGAATGGATGATACAAGTTGGAAATATGATAAATGTAATGTTTATTACTATGTTTTGAGTTTATGTGCACGATATGGATAAATTATATGTTTCATGAATGAATTCACTAACTTGTGAGCTTGGTGATGTATGTAGGGAATGGCTAATTATTGAGCATACTGATAGTAGTATACATGAGTTATATAAATCGAGCTTAATTGGTAAGTTACGTTTAAGATTATACGAGCTTACTAAGTATGATTTGCTTATGTAGTTATTTTTCTCTGTCTTGTAGATTGTCGAAAACTTCGATTGGTTGGAATCACTGTAACACCCTAAACTTGGCCTGGGCGTCAGGGCCAAGTCCAAAGAGTTACACCAATAAAAAAACTGACTTATATAACATAATTAAAACCATCTGACAAACTGAACAATCATGAAATTCAGTCGAAAACCAACAATCTTGGAAAGTTATAACAAAAAAGACTAATGCAACTATTAATAATATAGATAAGAGGGGTGATTAAGCAGGTTGACCGAGCTCCCACTACGTCGACCCGATTAGGATTGTGAGTTACCTAAAATTCAGTCAACAACAAAATGAGTAGAGAAATCAGTGTATAACCATTATAGATTTAACTAGAAGCATAGTATATCAATAAATTCCTAAGTCAAAGCCTATTCATAATTAGAGACTTTTCAGTACAATGTTACACATCAATTGAATACCAATACAAATCCAATTCAGATACAGAACAGATCAGAAGCAAATACATTGATTCCTACCCACATCCGTTACACACCATTTTTGATCACCCCAACACACTGATAAGGGAGTTTAAAACCCTTCCAGCCCTGCACACTATATAGTATCGATCCGACACATTCAAGTAGTTGTAGACCAGCTGCTAGATCAAGTTGCACTAAACTACGAGATTAACATCTAGATTGTAGCCAAGCCACTGAATCAGAATAGATTACTTCCTCCTTTTCACAATTCCCACCCAATGCAAATGTAAATTACATATGTCAGAATGTACACACAGTCATTAAGATCCAAATCATATTCAGATGGTACAGATCAACATCACCAAAAGTCATCATTTTCAGTATCCATTTACATACTCATAGTTCAATTTTAGATTTATCATATAGCAACACATACAGTCAAATACAGGTCATCAATGCACTACAGAAAGCTGACATTTGCATTAGACAATGCTTACAGCCTTGGAGATCACTTTCGGATCTGACCCACATGCCCGAATAACCCCACATGGCCTAGCACACGCCCGTCTGCCTACCCGTGTGTCCCACACGGCCTGACATACACCCGTGTCTCTGGCTCATATGGACTCTGAAAGCAACAGTGATTCACACGGCCTGGACACACGCCCGTGTCCTTAACCCGTGTGATCACTATCTTGTACAAAATGAGTTACATGACTTAGACATACGCCTATGTGGCTCGTTTTTGGTAAACAGTGAGTTACATGGTCAACCACATGGCCAAGACTCAAAAACAGGACTAGATAATAGATAGATGCTTAACCAGTGAACCAGCAGGCTCATTCTTGACACAGATTTACACAGAATTAAATTTAAGTCAACGGCCCAAGAGCAGAGATTAATTAAAATTAAACTAGCAAAACTTCTAAAAACATGACTCGAACTCCTGACCTCGAACACTTAAACAGAGTGTATAGTCACAGATAAAAAGACTTAATTACTGTAGAATCTAAGAAAAAACATTCAAAATTTTGGGGCGTTACAACTCTCTCCCCCGAAAAGAAATTTTGGCCTCGAAATGTACCTGACTCAAACAGATATAGGTATTGCCATCAAATCAAATCTTTAAGTTCCTAACTGGCTTCTTTAATGCCATGATTCCACTAAAAAACCTTAACTAGAGGAATGGTTTTCTTCCTCGACACCTTAAGATCATGATCTAAAATTTGAATAGGTTCCTCCTCAAAAGTTAAGTCTGGTCGTACCTCAACTTCCTTAATCAGAACAATTCGTGACGGATAGAATCGATACTGTCTCAGCATTGAGACGTAGAGCACGTCATGAATCTGTTCCAACTCTAGCGGTAATTCTAATTGATAGACAATAGGTCCGACATGTTTTAGGATACAATATGGTCAAATGAATCTCGGGGTCAACTTGCCTTTACGTCCAAATCGAAGGACCTTTTTCACGGTGACTGTGACAGCCCAAAATTGACCCTAGTCGGGAAGTGGTTTCGAGACCACTAAACCGAGTCACCGAAATGTTTGAACGTAATATTTATTGTCTAGAATATGTAATTATAAATGTGTGAAAATTTCAAGCTTCGATTTGGTCGATTGCATGTGAATTCAGTTAGTAGGACTTGTGTGACACTTTTGAAATGCGACAGGCTAATCTATAAGGACCTAATAGTGCATGTAATCAAAAGGGAGGACTTGCATGTCAAATTTCCCCCCTAATTGATAGTGGCCGGCCATGACAAAGGATTATGGGCAAAACATGTCATAGACATGTTATGTTGGTGCATTATGGGAGGAAAAAAATAAATTAATGAGTATGGGTAATAAAGAAATGGAAAAGAAAAAAAAAGAAAGAATGTGTGAGTGTTACCCCCCATTGCCGTGAGTTGAAGAAAAAGAAAAAAAAATTTGTTCATCCTTTTTCATTTCTTTGGGCCGAAAATTCTAAGGAAGAAGGAAGGAGTTCTTGCTTCATGTTTGGTTTGGAAGAGGATTAGGAGGAGGTTTGGCCATACTTGTATCTAGATTAAGGTATGTTTGAGGTTGTGCCATGAGATTCATGCATGTTTTTAGTTGCTAGCTTGAGTTCTAATTAGCCCATGGTTCAAATCTTTGCTATGTCATGGGGATGATATTCGGCCAAGGTGGATTTTGTGTTAATGCCATTGTATGTTAAATATGAAGCTTGCTAATGATACATGTGATGGTGGATTGATGGCTCTTGGACTTTCTTTTTAGCAATTTTTGAGTGAGACATTAAGTTCTTTGTTTAACCATGACCAAAATTGAAATGGTATGGTGTTGTGATGTATTCGGCCATGGTACATCCATAAGTATAATTTATGCTATTTGCATGGTAGGTAAGATTTGTGTTTTGGATTTATGTTCATGTTTAGTTATAATCAACTTTGAGATTCGGCTCTTGCATATATATATATATATATATATATATATGTTTGCACATGATGTATTGGTATGACATATATACTATCTCAAGGTATATATTTACATATGATGATGTTTCGGTTATGAAGTAAATGATTGATGCGTATTGAGTTCCAATATGGAATGCGTTAGTTAGTAAAATGTATGCCATTTATGTGTGGTATTATGTATAATTGGCCTCAACATGGACATGCATATTCGCCACATGAGGTGGATTGGTGTGCATGCATTCGGTTAGAGGCAAGCATATTGATGCCTATTCTTGGCTTAGATAATCAGCTAAAGAGAGTGTGGACTATTGTGTTGAGTTAGATTCATGATTTTGTACATATGTGACTTTAATGTCTAATGAGTATATATGGGCTAAGTACCTTGAGTTCCTCTTTTTGATACTCAAATGATTAAATCAATTTAATTGTCAATTTAAGCTCAAGAGCAAAGGGGAACTAAATCCGATAAAGGGAAGGAAAAAGTGGTCGAATAGCCATCGAAATCGTTCGACAACATCCGAGGTAAGTTTTCGAGTAATGGAACTTAGATTATGATCTAATTAGATTATGTAATAAACAAATGAAAATCATGCCCTTGTATGTGGCTATTGAGCCGAAATTGTAAATATGATAAGTGTCTTGTGTTTGAGCTTTGGTAATGAGAATGTAATACGGATGTGTTATGATTTGTTGATATATGTGCTTGGTCATTTGAATGGTATCCGGGCTAAGTCCCGAAGGCTTTTGTGCTAAGTGACTAAATCCGGGTTAAGTCCCGAAGGCATTTGTGTGAGTTACTAAATCCGGGTTAATTCCCGAAGGCATTTGTGCGAGTTACCAAAACCGGGTTAAGTCCCGAGGGCATTTGTGCGAATTACTATAACCGGGCTATGTCCCGAAGACAATCGAGCGAGTCGCTATATCCGGTTAAATTCAAGGTACGTGATTCGGGAATGAGCAATTTTGCTGTAAAATTTCAGTTAATACGCTTGCAAAATTCCAGCAATGAGGTATGTTCGTATGTGCATTGGAATAGTTGATTCCTTCAATAATATTCGCCATCGAGTAGTGAGCTTCCGGTATTTGGCTAAGATGATCCCTCATGTATGAATTCAGGGGTTGGAATGTGAAGTAGGAATGATTTGAGAATATGTATATACGGAATTATCCGTTTAGTTATATGAATGCTATACCTCTGATGTGCTTAAATTCTTTGCTCGAAACTTACTAAGCATTAAGTGCTTACTCCGTTTTCTCTGAATTTTTGTTTTATAGATTTTGGCTCGTCAGCTATCGGACTCGGGATTTTTTGGAAGTCGAAGTCTCCCACACTATCAAAGCCCCCTTTTGGTACAATTTTGGTTGAACTTTGAAATGGCATGTATAGGACTACCCTTTTGTTATTGGTCTTGTACCCATGGATTTTGTGTAAATTTGGATAGCGATGCGAAAATGGCTTATATACGTTTTTAGCATAGTACTATAATCGTTTTGTATGTTGATCACTAAGAGGTATGGAAATGTTTGGAAATGATTAGCCATTGGAATGGTTAATCATGATTATACTTTGTGCTATGTATGCAAAAAGGGCTAATTGAATCATGGAAACTATGAAATAGGTAGAGTCTACCTTAAAGGCAGAAGCTGACAGCAGCAACGATGTGGATGTAAAAAATCACTAAAAATAGTAGGAATGGAATTAAATGGTGCATAAATTATGTAAATGAACCTTGATGAATCTAATTTCATATGGAAGAAACGAAACGGTCATATGAGTTGTATGTTAAGAGATATTTAGGTTTTCGTGAAATAGGGCCAGAACGGTTTCTGGATTCCCTGTTCCGACTTTGGAAATTCATTATAAATTAACCAGAGATAATTAGGAGTCATGCCATATATGTATAGATTCCTCTTTGAGTCTAGTTTCTATAGAAACAAACGACATCAGTATTTAATCCCTGTACAGGGAGATATCCAAGTCGTAATGCGCGAAGGTCAGTGTAGTCGATCCCTGTAACAGGGGAGACTTTAACTAATAAACTGTACTAATTGGCCCAACCAAAAATTCTAGAAAAAAATATTTATATGGACATATGAGTCTAGTTTTAGGGAAAAATTACGAAACTGATTTTAGAGCTTTGAAACTCAAGATATAATTTTTAAGGCAACAGTGACACAGTAACCAGCTTGTCTGGAAATTTTTAAATGGACTGTGAAAATAATTAAGTTAAGTCTGTGTGCACCTTGTGTTCGACTCCGGTAACGGACTCGGGTATGGGGTGTTACAGTGACACCTTCAGAAACACCTGATCGCCTATAGAAAATTCAATATATTTTCTCTTTAAATCAGCACAATATTTCTGTAGATCAGAAGCGGTTTTAAGATGGTCTCATCTCAACTTCACACTATTTTCAGTTTCAGAAACTATCTTAGGACCCAAAACCCGATGTTCTCTTAACTTAGTCCAACACGACGGAGTACGACACTTACGACCATATAGAGACTCGTAAGGTGCCATCTGAATACTAGACAGAAGTTGTTATTGTATGTAAACTCAGCCAACGGTAAGTAATCTTCCCAACTACCCAGGAAATCTATTCCACAACCTTGAAACATATGCTCCAAGATATAAATAACTCACTCAGACTATCTGTCAGTATGAGGGTGATACGCAGTACTGAAATCGAGTCAGATGCCTAAAGTCTCATGAAGCTTTTTCCAAAATCGAGATGTGAAACAGGATCTATATTGTAGAATCAACACTGGAATTCCGTTTAGTCTTACGATCTCAACAATATACATCTTGTTGAGCTTCTACAGTGAGTAATATGTTCTGATAGAAATGAAATGAACGGATTTGGTCAATCGATCAACGATGACCCAAACTGAAACTTTTTGAGTGGGGGTTAAAGGAAACGCACTAACAAAATCCATTGTTACATGCTCCTATTTCCATAGAGTAATCTTAACTGGCTGAAGCAATCGTGAGGGCAAATTATATTTGGCTTTAACCTTGTGACACGTCGACAGTGTAATACGAAGGCAACCATTTCCCTTCTTAGACCAGGCCACTAATAAAGTTTTTTGAGGTCCCGATACATTTTATTTCCACCAGGATGCATAGCGTAAGGGCTACTATACGCCTTCTGTAGAATTGATCACCTTAGCTCCTTATCATTAGGCACACAACTCGGACCCCTAAAACACAAAACTTTGTCACTGTTCAAACTAAAATCTGAAGTTTCACTCGAACCAATTTGTTGCAGTCCCGAATTAACCTGCAATTCAGCTAACAGTCCTTCATACTCAACTAAACTCATATAATCAAACATCGTTCTCAGTCAATCATTGTTCTACGGCTAAGAGCATCGGCTACCACATTAGCCTTACCAGGATGTTACTCTATCGTACAGTCATAATCCTTAAGCAAATCAACCTACCTGCGCTGCCTGAGATTTAACTCCTTTTGAGTTAACAAATCATTGAGACTCTTGTGATCAGTGTAAATGATATACCTCTCACCATACAGGTAATTCCTCCAAATATTTAGAGCAAACACAGTTGCATCCAGCTCAAGATCGTGGGTAGTTACCCTCGTGCATCTTAAGCTATCGTGACGCGAAAGCTACCACTTTACCGTCTTGCATCAAAACACATCCTAGACCAACGTGTGATGCATCACTGGAAACCATAAACTCCCGGCCCGATTCAGGTTGAACTAGAAGAAGAGCTTGCGCCAGAACAAATTTGAGCTTTTTGAAACTAGACTACTGTTCCTCAAACCACACAAACGAAGTGCTCTAACGTAGTAGCTTTGTCAAATGTGACATAATGAGAGAGAATCCCTCGACAAACCTTCATTAGTAACATGCTAAGCCTAGGAAACTCTGAAGCTTAGACACATTTCTCGATTGTTTCCACTCAACTATAGCTTTTATTTTCTTGGGATCAACCCGGATCACTTCAGCAGTCACATGTCCAAGAAAAAAATCCTCCTGCAACCAAAACTTGCACTTGCTAAACTTAGCAGAAGAATAATACGAAGGTGGTCATCATAGTCTGACTCGGTCTTGGGATAAATCAGTTTTTCATCGATAAAGACTACCACGAACTGATCCAAATACAGTTGAAACACCCGATTCATTAAATCCATGAATGCTGTTGGGGCATTCGTAAACCTAAAAGGCATCACCAAGAACTCGAAGTGTCCATAACGAGTTCTAAAGGTAGTATTGTACATATCAGTCTCTTTAATCTTGAGTTGATGGTAACTAGAATAGAGATCGATCTTAGAGAAAATAGATGCCCCACAAAATTGGTCGAATAAGTCGTCGATCCTCAATAGCAAATACCTATTCTTTATTGTTAACTTGTTCAGCTGTTGGTAATCTATACACATTCTCATCGATCCATCATTCTTTCAAAAAATAGCACTGGTGCCCCCCACGGAGACACACTTGGTTGGATAAACCCTTTATTGAGAAGTTCCTGGAGTAAAGCTTTTACCTCACAAGTTCCTTCGGTGCCATGCGATAGGGTGCAATGGAAACAAGAGTAGTAACCGGTGACAAATCAATGTTGAATTCAACCTTTTTATCTAGAGGTATTTCAGGAAATTCTTCGGGAAAAACATCCAAGAAATCCCTTACAGTACGAATATCCCCTACAGAAAGCTTTGTAGGTAAAGAATCAGATACGTAGGTAAGGTATACCTTGCACCCTTTTTAGACTAGCTTATTAGCTACCAAGGCGGAGATTACATTGGAATGGTAATCGTGATGCTCACCAACCATAACAACCTCGTTATTTTCATCCATCCTTAAAGTAACTCTCTTTAATGCACAATCTAGATTGACCCGATACACTACGAGCCAATCTATTCCCAGAATCAGATAAAATTCATCAAAAAACAACTCTATTAGCTCCGTCAAAAATACCATACCCTGAATCTTTAAAGGTACTCGTCTCTATACCCTATTAGCATGAAACAATTGACCCAAGTGACTAATCACAGAAAATTCTTTAACAATATTCTCAGTAGTTATACCTAGATTTGTAGAAATAGTACTAGCTATATACGAGTGAGTAGACTCAATGTCAATGAGAGCGAAGTAATGAACAAAATAAATAAAGAATTTACCGGCTATGACATCAATATCATCACTGTCCTCTCGATATTTTTCTGCAAAAATTAGGGCAAGCTGTCGTATTTCAGTCTGACTCACACCTCTACCTGGTGTTCTCTGACCTCTACTAGAATTATTACCTCTTCTAACATTACCACAACCTCTAGGTGGTTGCTGACCTACTCTCGAAGGCTGAGCAAGACCTAGAACAGAAGTCAGTGCCACAACTGGCACTTGATCTGGTCGACAAGAACAATCCCTAAGTCGATGCTCCATCGACCCACAACAGAGGTATTCTCCTAACTTTTTCTAGCACTAGCGTAAATGGTGCTTCCTGTAGTCGCTACAGAGCTAAATGTCGATAACTAAAGCTAGTGCCTCGGATCTCAGAGGGCTTTCAAACCTCACCTGTTTCTTAGGGCGCTGCCCAAAACTAGAGGGACTCGAATCCTTTTTAGCCTTCCTCTGATCTCTCTCGTGGTCATGCTACTTGTGTTAATTATGTTTCACCTCTTTCACTATCTTAGCCTTATCAACCAAGGCCGCAGAAACTTACTCCCTCTGAGGAGCTATTAGAACCTATAGATCATAACGAAACCCTTCTTCAAACCTCACGCACTTATCGTAGTAAGATTCTACCAGAGCCCGCGAGTACTTACTCAGTCTTAGAAACTTGGCCACAGATTGATCACCCTAAACCAGGCTCATAAACTCGTGTCGATGATAACTATAAATTACACATATTTTTACCCCATGTTTAATGCAGTTTATGGATGATTTCTCACTAGAATTGGTGAATTCGATGCTCCTAATGCTTTAATTTCATGTTTTATACTTAGAAGAGCATAGGAGAGCGAAAGAAACGAGAAACGGGCCAAAACAGAGAAAATGGGCCAAAGTACGAAATCAACACGACCTGGACCTCTTCACACGGGCAGACCACACGCCCATGTCAATCTGGAAGAATTAGAGCACGACTTACACGGGCATAGCACATGGCCGTGCCATTCTAACAGGCTCGAACATGGCCTGAAGTAATCGCACACGGGCGTGTCACACTCATTTGAATTGTTCATCTATCCTCTTGTCAAGCAAATACTACAAGTCCCCTTAGTTATTGTAGAACAACTGCTTGGCTTTATTACTCCATTGATCCCATATTTCCTTTAACTCCTGGAGATTATTTTGCGCCACGCTGATGTGAGTGTAACCTCATAATTCTGATGTGTATCCTTCAGCGTTTCCTTTGACCATTTATGGACGTTAACGTTGCCCTCAATTCTGTCGAGAAGTCTGTTCTCCATAATAAAACTTTCTAACTTAGAAACTGGCCGTGAATTGATACCTTTTAAATGCAAAATGACATACACAAAAGAAAGAAAACAGTCAGTATCGTATGATATTAATAAACACAAAGATAACCTAAGTATAATTCTATCTATATTGAGCTCTTATGGTTTTTCTATATGTGGTTTGTTTCTAAAGTTTGAGGTACTCGAACCAGCAGATTCCTCGATCCTCACCCATTATAGGCTCATTTGAATCGAGTTCGATTCGGAATACATTTCCCTATGGCTACACGGAGATGAAAATCTCACGAAACCATAGGTACGGATGTATCCCGAAAGTGATCCACTATCCTGCACGGAGGCGAAAACCTCACGAAGGCGTAGTTTCTTACTCCCATTTAAGGGTGTGACCACAACGGTCATGCAAATGCAATGTGTATCAAAATATATAACATATGTAATAATACAAACACATGTAATGCAAAGAGGATTGAATTTTAAAATTTTTCAAATTTTCGACATTAAGACAAAAGGTAATCAATTATACGGCTTGACTCTCTTATTAGTCCCCAGTGGAGTCGCCAAGCTGTCAAAACCATTTTTAAATCGATTTTTGGAAAATGGGAATCGACTTTAAGAAAAATGAAAACGGGAGTCGCCACCAATCTTTTTAGGTGTGATTGGATCACCTTATAAAATGTTTTGTTTTAAAACATTAATTATGGTCTACGAAAGTCGAGAAAATAGATTCGGGAGTCGGTTACGTACAAGGAAGGGTTAGCACCCTCGTAACACCCAAAAATTGGTACCTAATTGATTATCAAGTGTCTTTAATGTCGGAAATTTGAAAGTTTTAAGATGCAAACCTCTTTTAATTAGAATGTATCAATTTTGAAAATTAAGGCTCACTTATTTCAAACGAGTCAAAACATCACATCCAGTAAGTTAGGACGCAACATTTTAAAACCTTCGAAACTAAGCTCGTCTTTCGAAAATTTCTATCTCGAAACAACAAAACGCCATATCCAGTAAGTTAGGACACTATGTTTTGAAATATCAAAATAATTATTTAAGTTTTGAAAACTCAAAATCACTTAGAAGGGTGTTTGACTATTCGAATTCAACAAGAAAAGTCGCAACCCAGTAAGTTAGGGCACTACCTTTCTCGAAGTTTCCAAACATCAAGCATTGCCTTTTATTTTTTTTTTTAAAAAAAACCTTGGAATATTATTTTAAATGACGTTTTAGGATGACATATTAATGCATCATGAAGCATAGATGTACAAAATATTCTAACATTTCCATACAAACATAAATAATATCATTAAGACAAAACTAAATAACATGAACATACGTTTAATGAAAAAATCATACTAGGGTAAATATAAGATAATAAACAAATAAAAACATGAGTAAACTCACATAAAAGAAATAATTAAACATAGCATATAAAAAAATGAAACTATGCACAAATAAGATAAATGACATACACTAAAAAATGAATCAAATAGAACATTTACAAATTATAAAAATATAATGCAATAGTTCAAAATACATGAAATGATAATATAATATATATACATGCATAGAAAATATATATTTGAAAATAAACTATATAAAAGGTTAAATATTATAATATATAAAATACATAATCAAATGTATAAAAGATAGGAATAAATATACATATTTGAAAAATGAAGAAATTAAAATAAAAAAAAGGTTGAAAAACTAAGATAGACGAAGAGTAAAATAAGAACAAACCACAAAGAGTAAGAACGCAAGAGGGAGAGAAATTTGAGTGAATGCTCTCAAGAATTCTTATTGCTTCCCCAAAACTCAAGTGATTTACAATGAAGGGAGAGGCCTCTATTTATAGTTGAGCCTCCCCAAATCCAACGGTACAGATCAATTACATCAACGGTTAAGATTAAAGGATATCTACAAATTAAATCTCCAAGATTACAAGATCATATCTTCAAGATTGCATATCATATCTAAGATTGCATATCATATCTAAGATTGTATCATATCTAAGATTGCATATCATATCTAAGATTGCATATCCTTAAAGATTATATTTCCATATGAGTCAAGCTTATAGATGGACCTTAAATCTTTTCAAGTAATGGGCCATTTTGATTGGGCCAAATTATATGTTTGTAATTTTGTACTGGACTTGGACTTTTTTTTTTGAACTTATTTCTGGGCCCGGGCGAAATTGAGTGTCTACAGTTGCCCCTCTTTGCTCATTGCTGTGTAACAGGAATAAAGCAAAAACTATAAAAGGACCAATTTTGCCCGGGCTCGCCGAGTCTTGAGTTCTTGATCCTTGATCTTCTTTAAATGGCCTCTTGACGGCTTCAATCTGCTTCACTGCAACTCAGGAAGGCGATATCTGCTATCTTTGATCTGCTTCCCATCTAATACAGAGACGTCAAATCTGTTATCTTTGATCTGTTTTCTGACAATACAGAGATGTCAAATCATCTTAGATCTGCTTCAGTGTAACGCCCCCACGCCCGAGACCATCTTCGGAGTCGAGTATGAGGTGTTACTAAGCTTAATTTAACATATTTAGAACTTTGGATTATTTATTTCTATATTCGCAGCTTTTAAGCTACTTGCATCATAGTCACAAGAAAAATCATATCTTGAGTTACGAAACTCGAAATCAAGATCCGTAAATTTTCCCTAAATCTAGACTCATATACCTATCTACTAATTTTTTTCTAGAATTTTTGGTTGAGTAAATTAGTACAGTTTATTAATTAAAATTACCCCTGTTTCAGGACTTGACTGGTCTGACCTCTGTTTACTACGAACCACATTTCTCTCTGTACAAAATCCATATAACTATGAGGTTTATTTATCCTAAAACTAGACTCAATAAGGATTCTAAGAATATAAAATACACTACCTAATTATATCTTTACAATTTATGGTGAATTTCTAACGTTGGAACAGGGATTCCGAAACTGCTATGACCCTGTTTAACTAAAATTCAACTATCTTGTAACTTATAATTCTTTTACCTGTTTCATTTGTTTCATGTGAAACTAGACATAATAAGCTTCAATTTGATATGTAGTCCATCACCAAGTTCAATTTCTATGATTTTAGTAAATTTTAAACTCGAGTCAGTGTTGCTGCAGTATTCTGTTTATGGCAAATTTCATCCCTTTTATGAGTTTTTATGCACTAAGTATCTTAATAATTTTCCTTAACATCAAATATAATCTAAACTAACTATTTTCATAATTTATCATTATCAAGCATTTCCTCAACCATTCCATCACCATACCATAAGATCATTTACACAAAAAGGTATATTGCTATACATGCCATACTTAAATTTACAAGCCATTACCAAAAGTCTTCCTGGATAGTGTGATCGAGCCTTGACCTATCCCGACTCTGAGTGGCTTGTCCAAAACTACAATGAGTAAGAAGGAGGAGTAAGCATAAATGCTTAGTAAGTTCATATGCAAGTAATAAGTAACATAACAAACAATCATACCAATCAACATTAGCATGTATCACTAAAACACATATCACATTTTAATCATTTTTCATCATCTTATTTCCTTATCGTGGTTGTATCAATACTCAACCCGAGGGTTAAATACATACCTGTCCAAAATATCCATTTCACATCACTTACCAATACGTCTCTTTACATCTCGAATATTCCTCCATTTGAGTAGAACTTTACCCGTTGAACACATCAGAATATAATTCGGATACATGGATAACTTGCACATAAGTGCCATATATGCAATCAAGCAATCATGTAACCCGCCCATAAGCGAACTCGGACTCAACTCAACGAGCTCGGGCGTTCGCATCCATAAGTGAACTCGGACTCAACTCAACGAGTTCGGATGCCTAGTTACATCTCACGAACTCGGACTCAACTCAACGAGTTCGGACATTCGCATCCATAAGTGAACTCGGACTCAACTCAACGAGTTCGAATGCTCAACCATCCTAGTGACATGTCACTTGTATCCTAATCTATTCCTAAGGTTCAAACAGGCTTTTTCCTCGAACACTTATCCTTGCCGTCTTCCGTAGAATGCCGAAATCAATACTCGGTAACAATTATATTTAACAAGTAGCTCGCATAATTTACATATTATTTGAAATTAACCACAAAGCATACATTTCATAATTAAATTCAGCATAGCATATAATTAACATCAATAACTTAAAAATAACAATTATGCTACTTTATTTACACATGAACTTACCTTGGTACCAAAATACAAAGATTTTGCAATTTAGTCCACAATCTTTTCTTTTCCTTGATTGAGGTCGATTCCACGTCTTTCTTGATCTAAAATAACACATTTAGCTTATTTAATACTCACATTATCAAATTAATCCTTAACTCAAATTTTGGCAAAATTACAATTTTACCCCTAAACTTTTGCATATTTACATTTTTGCCCCTAGGCTCGGGATTAAACTTTATTCCTTATTCTTATGTTTTACAACATGCTGATCACTTTTCTCTTCTATGGCAACATCAAATTCTCACTCTAACATGTACTTGTGACTATTAGGTATTTTTACCGATTAAGCCCTTTTACTCGTTTTTGCTTAAAATCGAGTAGTACAAGTTGTCTAACATAATTTAAAACTTCATA
Organism: Gossypium arboreum; assembly: GCF_025698485.1. Taxonomy (NCBI): domain Eukaryota; kingdom Viridiplantae; phylum Streptophyta; class Magnoliopsida; order Malvales; family Malvaceae; genus Gossypium; species Gossypium arboreum. Next base: position 27,166,111 of record NC_069080.1, on the reverse strand, counting down.
TTCTATCATAAAACATCAAAATACACAAATTTCACCTATGGGTATTTTTCCAAATATAAACCCTAGGTTAAATTATTGCTAACATAAGCTTTATCGAGTTACCGGGATTCCAAAAACGTAAAGAACATTAAAAGCGGGCTTGGAATCACTTACTATGGAGCTTGGAAGCTTGAAACAAACCCTAGCTATGGAGAACCCTTGAAATTTCGGCCTAATGAAGAAGATGGACAAAATTGGCTTTTAATTTTGTTTTAATTCATTTTAATAACTAAATGACCAAAATACCCTTACTACTAAACTTTCCAAAATTCCTTCCATGTCCTAATTTTGTCCATGAACTTAAAATTGGTAAAATTGCTATTTAAGACCTCCTCATTAATATTCCAAAACAATTTCATACTAAAACTTCTAGAATGCAAGTTTTGCAACTTATTCGATTTAGTCCCTACTTTCAATTTAAGCACTTTAGGCATAGAATTTCATCACGAAATTTTCACACAATCATGCAATCATATCATAAACCTCAAAATAATTATAAAATAATTATTTCTATCTCGGATTTATGGTCACGAAACCACTATTTCGATTAGGCCCTAATTAGGGATATTACAACTCTCCCCTTTTAAGGATTTTCGTCCTCGAAAATCTTACCCAGAAATGATGTGGGTATTGATTTCTCATAGTTTCTTCGATTCCCATGTAGCTTCTTCTACTCCATGCCTTTGCCACAACACCTTCACAAGTGCAACATTTTATTCCTTAGTTGTTTGACCTCTCGAGCTAAAATCTTAATCGGTTCTTCTTCGTAGGTCATATCTGGTTGTAGTTCAATTTCTGTCGGTGAAACTACATGTGAAGGATCCGAACGATACAAACGTAACATAGATACGTGGAACACATCATGAATCTTCTCTAATTCAAGTGGTAATGCTAGCCGATATGCTACCGGTCCAACTTTTTCAATTACTTCATACGGCCCAACAAAACGCGGAGTTAATTTGCCCTTCCGTCCAAATCTAAGGACTTTCTTCCACGGAGTCACCTTTAAAAATACTTTATCACCAACTTGAAATTCAATGTCCTTTCGCTTTAGGTCTGCATAAGATTTACATCTATCTGAAGCGACTTTCAAACAATCTCGAATTATCTTCACTTTTCTTCGCTTCTTTTATTAGATCAACTCCATAAATCGATTTTCCTTGAGTTCATCCGATACAATGGCGTTCGACACTTACGACCATATAATGCTTCATAAGGTGCCATTTTCAAGCTCGTCGATAACTATTATTGTAAGCAAATTCCACCAACGGTAAGTATCTTTCCCAACTTCCTTGAAATTCCAATACACAACATCTAAGCATATCTTCAAGAATCAATTATTCTTTCGATTGTCCATCGGTTTGTGGATGAAAAGCGATCGAAATTTAACTTTGTACCTAACGCGTCTTGCAACTTTTGCCAAAACCGCAAGGTAAACCTTGGATCTCTATCTGAAATAATCGATAATGGTATTCCGTGTAATCTAACAATTTCTCTAATATACGCTTCAGCCAACTTGTTAAGAGAATAATCCGTGCGTCTTGGGATAAAATGAGCCGACTTAGTTAATCATCAACTATTACCCAGATGGCATCTTTCTTTCCGAGTCAATGGCAATCTGAAACAAAATCCATAGTAATCCGATCCCATTTCCATTCAGGGAACCATAATAGGTGGAGTAATCTCAAGGTACTTGGTGTTCAACTTTCACTGTTGACAAATTAAGCATTTGGACACAAACTCGATATATCTCTTTTCATTCCATTCCACCAATACATTTTCTTCAAGTCATTATACATTTTCGTACTACCCGGATGAATCGAGAAATAACCACTATGTGCTTCTGTAGGATCTTTTGAATCAATTCCTCATTCTTGATTTTACAAATCCGATCTTTAAACATTAAACACCCATCGAACCAATTTTGAAATCTGACTCTGTATCAACTTCACACTACTTTCTCTTGGCTTGCAAATCTTGATCATCTTTCTGAGCTTTAGAAATCTCTTGTAAAAACTTCGGTTTTACTCTTAGCTCTGCTAGAATCGAACCATCATCTTACACTTTCAACTGAGTGTTCATAACTCTCAAAGCAAACAACAACTTTCTATTTAAAGCATCGGCAACCACATTCGCTTTTCCCGGATGATAATCAATAACAAGCTCATAATCTTTCAATAACTCCAACCATCTTCGCTGTCTCAAATTCAAGTCTTTTTGTGACATCAAGTATTTAAAACTTTTGTGATCGGTATATACTCGGCACTTTTCACCATACAAATAATGTCGCCAAATCTTCAAAGTAAATACCACCGCAGCCAATTCCAAATCGTGAGTAGGATAATTCTTCTCATGAGGTTTTAACTGTCTCGAAGCATAAGCCACCACTTTTCCTTCTTGCATGAGTACACACCCCAAACCATTTAGAGAAGCATCACTATACTCCACAAATTCTTTACCTGATTCGGGTTGTATCAACACCGGTGCTTCATTAATAACTTTTTCAATTCTTCAAACTCATTGACATTCTTACGTCCATTCAAATTTAACATCCTTTCTGAGTAGTCTAGTCATAGGAGCAGCAATTATAGAAAATCCATTTATGAACCGCCGATAATACCCACTAGCCCTAAGAAACTCCTAACTTCGATTCGTTTTTCGATGGTTTCCAATCAACAATGGCTGAAATTTTACTAGGATCAACCCGTATACCATCACGAAACAATATGACCCAAAATCCAACTTCCCGAGCCAAAATTCACTTTTACTAAACTTAGCATACAAATGCTTATCTCTCAAAGTTTGCAAAACTATCCTCAAATGCTCAAGATGCTCGTCTCATCTTTTGAATAAATTAAAATATCATCTATAAACACCACAACAAATCTGTCCAAGTATGGCCGAAATATGCGATTCATTAAATTCATAAACACAGCAGGAGCATTTGTCAACTCGAATGGCATAACTAAAAATTCATAATGACTGTACCTTATTCTAAAAGCAGTTTTAGGCACATCCGACTCCTTTACCCGCAGTTGGTAATACCCAGATCTCAAGTCAATCTTTGAAAACCATGTCGCTCCTTTTAGCTGATCAAACAAATCATCAATTCTTGGCAACGGATACTTGTTTTTGATTGTCACCTTGTTTAACTGCCGATAATCAACACACAACCTCATAGAACCATCCTTCTTTTTCACAAATAACACGGGAGCACCCCAAGGTGAAAAACTCGGTCTCACAAAACCTTTATCAGTCAACTCTTGCAACTGCTACTTTAATTCCTTCAACTCTGCTGGTGCCATTCTATACGAGCAATCGAAATTGAGTCGTTCCGTGATCAAATCAATACCAAATTCTACTTCCCGACTAGAGGCAAACTCGCAATTCTTCCGGAAATACGTCCATAAATTCACACACAACCCAAGACTGATTCAACTTTCTTTTCAACTTCTTTTGTATTAATTACATACGCCAAATAAGCTTCATAACCCTTTCTCAGATATCTTTGAGCCGACATTGAAGAAATCACACTAGGCAATGCCTCTAATTTATCTGATTCAACCCGCAGAGTTTCACCATTTTCACACTTTAATTCTATAACCTTTTCTTTTCAATTTATTTTAGCATCATGCAATGTCAACCAATCCATACCCAAAATAACATCAAACTCATCAAACGGCAACAACATCAAGTCGGCCGGAAAGTAATGATCCCGAATCATTAAAGGACATTTCTTACATACTTTATCAACAGTCACACATTTGCCTAACGGATTCGACACTCTAATCATAAATTCTATATTCTCAACAGGTATATTCATACTAGACACCAATTTCATGCACACATATGAATGAGTAGAACCGGGATCAATCAAAGCAATAACATTAACATTATAGAGAAAATGTACCGTAATCACATCGGTGAGGAAGCATCTTCACGCGCTTTAATAGCATAAGTTCTAGCCGGAGCCCTTCCTTCAGTTCTAACCGGTGCATCCTTGGCTACATTCTTACTGCTTGTTTCACTTCCAGCTTTTCTCGGATACCTTCCCCTCGAGTCTGCACCACTAGCTTTTACATTCTAAAATTTTTCTTTCTCAGCTCTCTCTGGGCAGTCTCTAATAAAATGATCTGGAGAACCACATCGAAAACATTCATTTTCTCTGCACGGACCAAAATGATTTCTACCACACCACTGGCACTCGGGTTTAACAAATCTCAAGTTCCCTACACTGGCTGCAGAAGTATTCTGAGATTTAGGACCCACATTTTGCTTCTTATAATTCCCATATGATTATCCAAATGAAGCTTGGGAACGAGGATTCATATTCCTTGACTTTCTAGGTTCTTGTGAAAATGAACTACTCATCGGTCTTTTCTTCCAATTTCTAGTCTCACCTCTACCTTTTCTTTTCTTTAAGTAGTTCTTCAACCTTGCAAGCTCGATCAACCAAGACTACCATTTCTTTTAGTTCAAGGATCCCGACAAATACTTTAATGTCTTCGTTGAGCCCGTCTTCAAATCGTCGGCACATCTTGGCTTCAGAGGAACATATTCCTGGCATACTTACTCAATCGAGCAAACTCTCTTTCATATTCGAGATCAATATTACCTTGCTTCACTCAAGAAACTCTTTACATTTCGATCAATAAACCTTTCACTAATATATTTCTTCCAAACTCTTCTTGAAAGAATTCCCGTGTTACCCTCTCTTTCGGTACCACCAAAATCAAAGTCTTCCACCAATTATAGGTGAATCTCTCAACAAAGATGTAGCACATTTCAAACATTCTTCGGTGTACAAGATAATTCATCAAATACCCAGACAGAATTTTCAAGCCAGAACTCTGCTTTCTCTGCATCATCATCAATATTTGCTCTAATTCTTCAGCCCCTTGTTTGCGAATTTTATCAACTGGAGTTCTGTGAAATTTCATCAGATCCATACCTTGAGGCATCGGGGGTACAGGTTGAGGAATTGGGGGAGGTGGGGGAGGTCGTACATTTGGGTTCGTCTGAACGAACTCGATGTACCATGCACTCATCATTTGGAGAAAGGCTTCGATCCCTTTCTCCTCCTCCGACCAACAATAGGAGGTGGATTTTCATCGTATTGCTCCTTCAGTGAGTGGCGCATTACTCTCTACTTCATCTGCCACAACCGGATCGGGATCCATTTACTATAAAAAATCATTTAAAAGGTCAAGTCGTCACACTATCACAATTTATACATATGGCATGTATAGCAAAATTCGTACATACAACACGTAGTCCGAGAACCGACTAAACCTGCTCTGATACCACTAAATGTAACGCCCCCACGCCCGAGACCATCGTCGGAGTCGAGTATGAGGTGTTACTAAGCTTAATTTAACATATTTAGAACTTTGGATTATTTATTTCTATATTCGCAGCTTTTAAGCTACTTGCATCATAGTCACAAGAAAAATCATATCTCGAGTTACGAAACTCGAAATCAAGATCCGTAAATTTTCCCTAAATCTAGACTCATATACCTATCTACTAATTTTTTTCTAGAATTTTTGGTTGAGTAAATTAGTACAGTTTATTAATTAAAATTACCCCTGTTTCAGGACTTGACTGGTCTGACCTCTGTTTACTACGAACCACATTTCTCTCTGTACAAAATCCATATGACTATGAGGTTTATTTATCCTAAAACTAGACTCAATAAGGATTCTAAGAATATAAAATACACTACCTAATTATATCTTTACAATTTATGGTGAATTTCTAACGTTGGAACAGGGGATTCCGAAACTGCTATGACCCTGTTTAACTAAAATTCAACTATCTTGTAACTTATAATTCTTTTACCTGTTTCATTTGTTTCATGTGAAACTAGACATAATAAGCTTCAATTTGATATGTAGTCCATCACCAAGTTCAATTTCTATGATTTTTAGTAAATTTTTAAACTCGAGTCAGTGTTGCTGCAGTATTCTGTTTATGGCAAATTTCATCCCTTTTATGAGTTTTTATGCACTAAGTATCTTAATAATTTTCCTTAACATCAAATATAATCTAAACTAACTATTTTCATAATTTATCATTATCAAGCATTTCCTCAACCATTCCATCACCATACCATAAGATCATTTACACAAAAAGGTATATTGCTATACATGCCATACTTAAATTTACAAGCCATTACCAAAAGTCTTAGGATAGTGTGGTGAGCCTTGACCTATCCCTACTCCGAAATGGCTTGTCCAAAACTACAATGAGTAAGAAGGAGGAGTAAGCATAAATGCTTAGTAAGTTCATATGCAAATAATAAGTAACATAACAAGCAGTCATACCAATCAACATTAGCATGTATCACTAAAACACATATCACATTTTTAATCATTTTCATCATCTTATTTCCTTATCGTGGTTGTATCAATACTCAACCCGAGGGTTAAATACATACCTGTCCAAAATATCCATTTCACATCACTTACCAATACGTCTCTTTACATCTCGAATATTCCTCCATTTGAGTAGAACTTTACCCGTTGAACACATCGAATATAATTGGATACATGGATAACTTGCACATAAGTGCCATATATGCAATCAAGCAATCATGTAACCCGCCCATAAGCGAACTCGGACTCAACTCAACGAGCTCGGGCGTTCGCATCCATAAGTGAACTCGGACTCAACTCAACGAGTTCGGATGCCTAGTTACATCTCACGAACTCGGACTCAACTCAACGAGTTCGGACATTCGCATCCATAAGTGAACTCGGACTCAACTCAACGAGTTCGGATGCTCAACCATCCTAGTGACATGTCACTTGTATCCTAATCTATTCCTAAGGTTCAAACGGCCTTTTCCTCGAACACTTATCCTTGCCGTCTTCCGTAGAATGCCAAATCAATACTCAGAACAATTATATTTAACAAGTAGCTCGCATAATTTACATATTATTTGAAATTAACCACAAAGCATACATTTCATAATTAAATTCAGCATAGCATATAATTAACATCAATAACTTAAAAATAACAATTATGCTACTTTATTTACACATGAACTTACCTTGGTACCAAAATACAAAGATTTTGCAATTTAGTCCACAATCTTTTCTTTTCCTTGATTGAGGTCGATTCCACGTCTTTCTTGATCTAAAATAACACATTTAGCTTATTTAATACTCACATTATCAAATTAATCCTTAACTCAAATTTTGGCAAAATTACAATTTTACCCTAAACTTTTGCATATTTACATTTTTGCCCCTAGGCTCTGGATTAAACTTTATTCCTTATTCTTATGTTTTACAACATGCTGATCACTTTTCTCTTCTATGGCAACATCAAATTCTCACTCTAACATGTACTTGTGACTATTAGGTATTTTTACCGATTAAGCCCTTTTACTCGTTTTTGCTTAAAATCGAGTAGTACAAGTTGTCTAACATAATTTAAAACTTCATATTCTATCATAAAACATCAAAATACACAAATTTCACCTATGGGTATTTTTCCAAATATAAACCCTAGGTTAAATTATTGCTAACATAAGCTTTATCGAGTTACGGATTCCAAAACGTAAAGAACATTAAAAACGGGGCTTGGAATCACTTACTATGGAGCTTGGAAGCTTGAAACAAACCCTAGCTATGGAGAACCCTTGAAATTTCGGCCTAATGAAGAAGATGGACAAAAATTGGCTTTTAATTTTGTTTTTAATTCATTTTAATAACTAAATGACCAAAATACCCTTACTACTAAACTTTCCAAAAATTCCTTCCATGTCCTAATTTTGTCCATGAACTTAAAATTGGTAAAATTGCTATTTAAGACCTCCTCATTAATATTCCAAAACAATTTCATACTAAAAACTTCTAGAATGCAAGTTTTGCAACTTATTCGATTTAGTCCCTACTTTCAATTTAAGCACTTTAGGCATAGAATTTCATCACGAAATTTTCACACAATCATGAAATCATATCATAAACCTCAAAATAATTATAAAATAATTATTTCTATCTCGGATTTATGGTCACGAAACCACTATTCCGATTAGGCCCTAATTCGGGATATTACATTCAGCGTAAACACGTGAAAGCCAAATCTGCTATGTCTTCGATTTGCTCCTTGTGAACACAAGGATGCCAAATCATCTTGGATCTGCTTCAGTAAAATCATCTGAAGGTTACATCTGCTATGTATCTACTCTCCGTCGAAATGGAGATGCCAGATCTATTATCTTGGATCTGCTTTGGTGTAAGAACATCCGAAAGTCAAATCTGCTATGTCTTTAATTTGTTCCTTGTAAACACAAGAGTGCCAAATCATCTTGGATCTGCTTAAGTATAAACATCTGAAGGTTAGACCTGCTATGTACCTTCTCTCCGTCAAAATGGAGATGCCAGATCTATTATCTTGGATCTGCTTTGGTGTAAGAACATCCGAAAGTCAAATCTGCTATGTCTTTAATTTGTTCCTTGTAAACACAAGAGTGCCAAATCATCTTGGATCTACTTCAGTATAAACATCTGAAGGTTAGACCTGCTATGTACCTGCTCTCCGTCAAAATGGAGATGCCAAATCTGTTATCTTGGATCTGCTTTGGTGTAAGAACATCTGAAAGTCAAATCTGCTATGTCTTCGATTTGTTCCTTGTAAACACAAGGATGCCAAATCTGCTATCTTCAACTTGTTCCCTATAAACACAGGGATGCCAGGTTAAAATCTTTGATCTGTTTCACTGTAACCACAGGAATGTCAGATCTGCTATCTTCGATCTGTTCCCTATAAACACAGGGATGCCAAATCTGCTATCTTCAACCTGTTCCCTATAAACATAGGGATGCCATCTTTGAAATCTTGATGCGCCAACAGAGGCACAGGAGTTTCAGATCTGTTATCTTCGATCTGTTTCCCTATAAACACAGGGATGCCAAATCTTGTTTCTTTGATCTACATTGTCCCATAAAATACATAACCTAAAGAATGCGTATAAGTTAATGCCTAATAATTAGGATGCTATGATCGAAGTGAGTCAAATTCTCCTAATTATACATGTTATAATGCAAAATGTTATGAATATGACTCCTATTTCGGACGTCATCACTCATTCCCTCATCGAAGTTTTATCTTTATACTTCTTGATGTATCAATCATACTTTGCTTGTATGCTTTGAATCAACTTAGTCCTATTGTACCGTTCTCCAAATGTTGTGACCCACTGGAGATGTTTATGAAATGATCCTTTCTTAAGATCAATATTGCTTAAAACGTCCAGCCACCTTTTAGACTGAAGAAGAAATTTCCCCGAGTACATCCGACCCTCAAATATGGAAATTCTTTAAACAATTGTCTTGTTTCAGTTTCTTGTTTTATCTATAAATTTCCAGACTAATATACAAAACTTCGTTTGTAAAGATATTTAGTTCATCAATCATTATTTCTATGCAACACACTTTATGAATAATGGAGGACGAATAAATTGATCTTGAGGATAATTTGAATGATTTATCAAAAAAACAGAGATTAATCTAAGAATCTATCTTTGAGAAGAAAGAGAATCCAAAAATAGTAAAAAGGACAAAAATCAGATGCCCCAAATATCGCAGTTTGGGCTTCCTATGCAAACTCCGTGAAGACTGCTTTGAGTTTAACATATGTTTAAAAGATCCAAAGTAGTTTGTTGATGCCCGGTATGTAACATATTTCACTTCTTTTCAAATCTAGTATAGTAAGATCACTGCGCGCCTTTCAAAATTTGAGCTGCCCTTTCGGGTTTTCAGCTCAAAACCCCTTTGGTCTCAATGCGCCCTTTGCGGGTTTTCACCTTGGCCTCTCCATTTTTTTTTTCTTTTTTTTCTTTTTTTCTTTTTATTTATTTCTTTTCTTTTCTTTTTTCTTTTTTTTTGAAATAGAAGTCCCAAAGTGCCCTTTGCGGGTTTTCACTTTGGCTTCCCTTCTCCTTCAGACAAAGTACTCCTTGACCGAGTCCGAATTCACTGGATCAGATAAATTCTTCCTATCATCAGTGCACCTCTAGAGAAAGCCCTCTTCGTAACATATGGCCTTTCCCAATTCGGCATCCTTTTGCATGGGAAGGATCTTTTTTAGCACAAGGTTTCCTTTATGAAATTCTTTTGGACGAACCTTCTTTGTCATAAGTCTGTGTCATCCATTCTTTGTACATTTACTTAGGATGAATACTTTCAAGTTAAGTTTACTAGAGGTATTCAATTCTTGACTCCATCAAAGCTTGGAGGAAAAATCTTGATTCATAAACCCATGAGAAAGGGATTGCCCCAAAGCAGCGATCCCGGCCGTTGTTGTTTGTCAAACCCTACAAAAAGATGGTTCAATGATTCTCAGCAGACAAGAATGAAGTTGCTGACTTTATCCTTCAACCTGGAAAGTTGAGGTACAGAGATTACTCCCGGAGCATACATCCTACCATGACTCGATGATGTTTCTGAAGCATCCCTAATCTTCATAAATTGCCCCCAACTGTGAAGCTGCCAAATGAGCGTAGCAAATAGGAGCCACAACAAATATGGCTGTGGTGCTCCTTTGATACATATAGGATAGAGAATGAACAAACCCTTGCAGATTATCAGCCGAAAACCCAGACTAGTCTAAGAGAACATGATAGTGGGTCTGCCTCGTGATTCCAATCATTCCAGCATGGGTACCAAGGTAAAAATCATTATTCTTTGGATGGCATACTTTGTTGTCAATGACAATACCATGTAGCACATTGTCAGGAGATCCCTGCTGAAAAAAAAACTTGGTATGATGGTTTTTCGTACAACAATAACCACAATCTTTAGGGTTCCACTTCTCGTCAAAGAACTTGCAAGCCTCAATAACTCGATCAAAACTTGATTGAATTGAGACTCGCTAACCCCATCCCTGAAAATAATGATTTGATCAGGCTTTCTCTTTCTTGAACTTGTATAGAAGTCTAAGAGAGCTTCCTTCATGATACCACCATCCACTTTGTCAAGAACTGGTTTTGAAGAAAGAATCTATCATTTTAAGTTTCAGAGACTGTGTACGGCCTGATGCCTCTGAAATCAATGGCCAACGCCTGGAGCTAACCATCATAGCTATTGACGGTACATCAGACTGCTCAGGAGAGCCAAACAATGCACCCATTCCAAGGATGATGGCTGGAACCTTTAAAACAACTGGAATTGAAGGTGTTTGCCCCAGCGTAAGCATAGAGAGTAAGCGGTAGTTTCTTATGCCAATTTTTACCAATCTCAGGCATCTTCTGTAATTTATTTTTTTTCTTCTTTTTCTTTCTTTTGGCAACCTTTGTTGTACTGTGGTATGGCGCCTTATCTTTGAAAAGATTGCAAACTTTTGGCATTGTACAGTTGGATATGATTTTTTTTTTTGAAATGGATGACTTTTGACTTTGTAATATTGGCATATGAAGCTATCTCCCCCTCTTAATGGAGTAGTTGACGTCCACAAAGATGAGTCATTGTCAGCTTGAAACTTTTGACGAGTTCGAGCCCATAACATACATGCCCCATAAGTCTTGACTCCTTTAAATTTGGCATTCATTGTACAACTGATGCGATCCCTTTCCATGGTGGACCAACAGTGCCCCAAAACATCATGTTTATCCCGCAATTGCAAATCCTCCTGCATCGTCTTTGGACCACATTTTGAATTCCATAATAGTCTCAACAAGGTCTTGTTTTGTCTCCTCATTAATTCTAATTTCGCAATCTTTCCTTCCTCTAAGGCTATATTTCCTACCACCACTTCATGGGGTAAAAACCATTTTCGACAAATTCAGAAACAAGTCACAATTTCTATCACCTTCAAAGTACTGAGATTCCTCTAAACACATATCGCACTCAAAAGGAACTCTGAATCAGAGTATCGTTGCCCGTGTCATTGATATCTAAGGATCTATGATAGGCACACAAAAGAATATACAAGGAATAAATGAATTCAAGAATGACTATTTACATGAAATGAAAATTTATAAAGAATGTCAAAGGTCAAAAGAATCAGAATGAAAGAATATTTACTCGGATAAATAATAAAAGTATGTTTTATTGAAAATAAAAATGTCTGAACATGAGCCCACTTCTCAAAAGAAATCTCATTACTCCTAGGCTTTAGAGCAACAAGAGTGTTCTGAATATTACTCCGTAAAATTCCTAAAGATTACAGGAAGTTCTTCTGCAATCTAATTTTTTAAAGAACTTTTCGGTTTGTAAGGGTGAATGCCCTCAAGGTTTCTTTGTTCAGTCCCTTCCTCATGTATGACATTGATGGGATGATTTTCATTTCCAAACACCCCCTTCTCAGGGTAAGTTATCCTTCCTGACACAAAAGTCAGGGATATGTAAGGGAATGTTGTTAATTCCCATTCAACTTTTTTTTCACTTAGCCGTGACCCTCTTCTCTCTCTCTCTCTCTCTCTCTTTCTTTCTCTTTTTAATAACTTTAACTAATTAGGGTCTTTTTATAATTTTGAATGCAAATGATGCAATGAAATGCTATAAGATGCAAATGAATGCGAAAGGTATCGATCTCGATTTAATCTCATTTAGAAATATTTATTTAGAAAAAGAATATCTTTACATATAAATAGATTACAAATACGCTTTCGCCCTAATGCCTAAAGTTTTAACAACAAAACAAACTATTGGCCACGATCAGATTGTAGCTCATATTGGTGCTCAATATGTCAACCTGTACCGCCAATGTCTATAAATAATCAGCTGCCTCCTGAGTTTGAGCTACGACCTCACCTGTGAGGTAATCGGTGCAACTAAGGGCACCTCCTCCAATACCTGTGAAGTTGTTCTGATTATTTTGAGATAGATTAGCGAATAGGTAGGTATCCCGTTCTGCAGTGTGCTACCTTAAAATAATATCCTATATCCTCAATGTTTCTTGAGAGCTTTTAGATTTCTACCCACGCAGAGCATCCTGCCTCGGTACCTTCGCAGCATAGCTAATCTCTAAAGGTCTTTGTATGATACGATCTTCTTTAATCGCTTTCTTTCACACTTACTTGAGCTATCCAAGCCATCGGGGCTTGCATTTCCATTGTTTCTGATAAGTACAACAGTAAACTCAAGCTTGTTGTTTGGTAGCGACCCTATAGTAAACAAGCTTTTTACCATCATAGGCAAAATTCTTTCCATCCAACTCATTTTTGTAGGTCTCATGCACTCTATCAATCACTTTCCTTCCAATACCCTTACCATCCACACGGCAACTGTCTTCATATGAAAGAGAAATGCTAAAATGGTAGAAGTGCCCATCAATACTCCCACACTCACTTTGAATTGCTCATCTATCCTCCTGTCAAGCAAATACTGCAAGTCCCCTTAGTTATTGTAGAACAACTGCTTGGCTTCATTACTCCATTGATCCCATATTTCCTTTAACTCCTAGAGATTATTTTGTGCCACGCTGATGCGAGTGTAACTCCATAATTCTGATGTGTATCCTTCAGCGTTTCCTTTAACTATTTATGGACGTTAACGTTGCCCTCCATTCTATCGAGAAGCCCATTCTCTATAATAAAACTTTCTAACTTAGAAACTAGCCGTGAATCGATACCTTTTAAATGCAAAATGACATACACAAAAGAAAGAAAACAGTCAGTATCGTATGATATTAATAAACACAAAGATAACCTAAGTATAATTCTATCTATATTGAGCTCTTACGGTTTTTCTATATGTGGTTTGTTTCTAAAGTTTGAGGTACTCGAACCAGCAGATTCCTCGATCCTCACCCATTATAGGCTCATTTGAATCGAGTTCAGTTCAGGGGAATACATTTCCCTATGGCTACACGGAGATGGAAATCTCACGAAACCATAGGTACGGATGTATCCCGAAAGTGATCCACTATCCTGCACGGAGGCGAAAACCTCACGAAGGCGTAGTTTCTCACTCCCACTTAAGGGTGTGACCACAACGGTCTTGTAAATGCAATGTGTATCAGAATATATAACATATGCAATAATACAAACACATGTAATGCAAAGAGGATTGAATTTTAAAATTTTTCAAATTTTCGACATTAAGACAAAAGGTAATCAATTATACGGCTTGACTCTCTTATTAGTCCCCAGTGGAGTCGCCAAGCTGTCGAAACCATTTCTAAATCAATTTTTGGAAAATGGGAATCGACTTTAAGAAAAACAAAAACAGAAGTCGCCACCAATCTTTTTAGGTGTGATTGGATCACCTTATAAAATGTTTTGTTTTAAAACATTAATTTTGGTCTACGAAAGTCGAGAAAATGGATTCGGGAGTCGGTCACATACGGGAAGGGTTAGCACCCTCGTAACGCCCAAAAATTGGTACCTAATTGATTATCAAGTGTCCTTAATGTCGGAAATTTGAAAGTTTTAAGATGCAAACCTCTTTTAATTAGAATGTCTCAATTTTTAAAATTAAGGCTCACTTATTTCAAACGAGTCAAAACATCACATCCAGTAAGTTAGGACGCAACATTTTAAAACCTTGAAACTAAGCTCGTCTTTCAAAATTTCTATCTCAAACAACAAAACACCATATCCAGTAAGTTAGGACACTATGTTTTGAAATCTCAAAATAATTTTTTAAGTTTTGAAAACTCAAAATCACTTAGAAGGGTGCTTAACTATTCGAATTCAACGAGAAAAGTCGCAACCCAGTAAGTTAGGGCACTACCTTTCTCGAAGTTTCCAAACATCAAGCATTGCCTTTTATTTTTTTTTAAAAAAAAACCTTGGAATATTATTTTAAATGACATTTTAGGATGACATATTAATGCATCATGAAACATAGATGTACAACATTTCCATACAAACATAAATAATATCATTAAGACAAAACTAAATAACACGAACATACGTTTAATGAAAAAAATCATACTAGGGTAAATATAAGATAATAATAAAATAAAAACATGAGTAAACTAAAAGAAAAACATAATACATGTAAAAATTATACAACAATATTTATCATAAAATAGCACATAAAAGAAATAATTAAACATAGCATATAAAAAAATGAAACTATGCACAAATAAGATAAATGACATACACTAAAAAATGAATCAAATAGAACATTTACAAATTATAAAAATATAATGCAATAGTTCAAAATACATGAAATGATAATATAATATATATACATGCATAGAAAATATATATTTGAAAATAAACTATATAAAAAGGTTAAATATTATAATATATAAAATACATAATCAAATGTATAAAAGATAGGAATAAATATACATATTTGAAAAATGAAGAAATTAAAATAAAAAAAGGTTGAAAAACTAAGATGAGCGAAGAGTAAAATAAGAACAAACCACAAAGAGTAAGAACGCAAGAGGGAGAGAAATTTGAGTGAATGCTCTCAAGAATTCTTATTGCTTCCCCAAAACTCAAGTGATTTACAATGAAGGGAGAGGCCTCTATTTATAGTTGAGCCTCCCCAAATCCAACGGTACAGATCAATTACATCAACGGTTAAGATTAAAGGATATCTACAAATTAAATCTCCAAGATTACAAGATCATATCTTCAAGATTGCATATCATATCTAAGATTGCATATCATATCTAAGATTGCATATCCTTAAAGATTATATTTCCATATGAGTCAAGCTTATAGATGGACCTTAAATCTTTTCAAGTAATGGGCCATTTTGATTGGGCCAAATTATATGTTTGTAATTTTGTACTGGACTTGGAATTTATTTTTTGAACTTATTTCTGGGCCCGGGCAAAATTGAGTGTCTACACTCATAGTTCATTCCAGATTTATCAGATAGCAGCATATACAGTCTAATACAGGTCATCAATGCACTATAAAAAGTTGATGTTTGCGTTCGACAATGCTTATGGCCTCAGAGATAACTTCTGAATCTGACCTATATGCTCGTATAACCCCACACGGCCTATCACATGCTTGTGTACCTACCGGTATGTCTCATACAGCCTAACACATGCCCATGTCATCGGCCCGTGTTGTCTAAAATTGTAAACAGTAAGTCACACGGCCTGGACACATGCCCGTGTCAATGGCCTGTGTGAACTCTAAAAGCAACAGTAAGTCACACGGCCTGGACACATGCTCATGTCCCTAACCTGTGTGATCTCTATCTTGTACTTAGTGAGTTATACAGCCTAGACACACACAAGTGTCCTTGGCTCGTGTGAACCCTGCATTAACTTGGCCACACACGGCTTAGACACATGCCCGTGTCTCGTGCTTGTGTGGCTCATTTTTGGTAAACAATGAGTTACACGACCTAGCACACGGCTGTATGGCATCGATTGCCATGTTTTTTGACGTCCAAAATTTGTAAAAACTCAGGTTTTTAGTACGCACCTAAAGTAGTTTTAATGTAGAAGCAATGTAGAAGACTCCCAAAGCCCAAAACAACCATCCAATTACACAATTAAGCCATTTAATTGACAACAACTTCCAATTACGCGTAGAAAACTATATCGAAAGTTTCGACTCAAAACCTTTAACAATTCCAGGCTTACCAACAAAATTAACAGTGATTACTCACGCGGAGGATCGTTACATTCTGTATTGTCACACAACAAAATTAACAGTTCTGAACAATCGCTTAAAAGAAAGTTTAGATTAATCAAGTTGGAAATAACCTTGAGAGAACTAACGAACTATCGTCTAACGGAAGTTCTACGATTAACGTGATTTACACAATCTATGTAATTGGTAGTAAGGACATGCGCACTTATCCGATAATGTAGCAAACAAACCATATGAATCAAGTAACAATTGAACCATAAAGAAGGAAAAGAGTAAAAAGAAATAAATGAAAAAGAAGGAAAACGAAAGAAGAAATAGAAAAAAAATAAAGATGGGAAGAAGAGGGAATATTTAGTTAATTAACCACCAATCAAAATTTTGGCATTAAGTAAAAAAATTACCTAATGCATATGCCGAGACTCAAACACAGGACCAGAGAATAGACATATGCTTAACTAGTGAACCAACAGGCTTATTCTTAACACAGATTTACACAGAATTAACTTTAAGTCAGCGGCCCAAGAGTAGAGATTGGTTAAAATTAAACTAGAAAAACTTTTAAAAACACGACTCGAACTCCTGACCTTGAACACCTAAGCAGAGCATATAACCACAAATACAGAGACTTAATTATTGCAGAATCTCACAAATAACATTCAAAATTTTGGGGCGTTACAATCGCATTAGAGCAAGATTACACTATCCTTCCATCATTTTTGTAGTTTTTGGTTAATTTGGCTTATGGTTATAAATGGCATGTTTAAGGCTTAAATGTAATATTGGTTTCTCGATTGTTTTAAGTTGTGATGAGTTTAATTGTGGTTGGATGCTTAATTGATATTGTGTGCAAATGATGTTGTAAATAGGTGAAGTTGCTTTTATGTATGTTCTATCTTATATTAGGTAAGTCATGGTTGAATGGATACTTTTGGAATGGTTGTTGGTATGTTTGATCTAAGTTTATTAAATGAACTTGTAATGTTGAATGGGATTATGTTTTTTTGTAATTTTGGTGTCTTTTGTTGGTACATTGGCTAGTTTTATAGGTTGATGGAATTGGTATGCTTTAAATGTGTTTTAAATGTGTTTTGGTCATGTGAGTGTTTGTGGAAATGTTGTGTCTTGGTGCATAAGAATTGGATTTGAAATGGCTTATTTTAGGGGCAATTTATAAAACATACAACTTAGGACACGAGCTATCCCACGATCGTGTGCCACACAAGGCCACCCCACACTGTCGTGTGTCATTATTGTTTTTGGTACAAGTTTCACATGATTTGGCACATGGCCTATGACACGGCCGTGTGGCCTAACATCGAATGCATACACGATTTGGCACACGGCCTACGCCACGATCATGTGGCCCTATTTTGAATACCCATTCAGATGGACACACGAGCTGGGACATGACTGTATGTCTAGACTTTGAATATCCACACGGTTTGGGCTATGTCACACAGCCTGGCCACACGACATTATGACCCTTATTTTCAATATTTTCAAGCTTTTCCAAAATTTTCTATTTTATTTCAAATTGATCCAAGAATGTTTTCAAACTATATTTAGGGCCCCGTATGCTAGATTTAAGGCCTGTAAATGTATTTTTTCTTTAATTAAATTGAGTTATGAAATGATAACATTTGAATTACATAATTGTTTCTGCTTTGATGTTGAATGTTCTATTTTGTACAGTAATACTCTATAACCCTAATCCGATGGGAACTGGTTGGAAGTTTTACACATCACAAGTTTGGTATCATAGCACAGTTCAGGGGGTTCTTGGACCATAAATATATAAGAGCCCAATATGTATAATGCACTGAGCTTGGCTAATTCTATTAGGTATGTGTGAACGATTTTATTTATGTGTAAAGTAAAGGATGTAAAGAAATGATAAATAAAACAGATGAGAAGGAAAAATGAATGAATATATTAAAAAGAGAGACAAAGGATCACTTCATTGATAAAATGGATGTTATACAAAAAAAGACGATAAAAGATAAGAAAGGATAAGAAGAAAGAAATTATCATCTTTCCCTGAGTGATGCCTAGTAGACTTGGCGTGGACTTCTTCTGTTGGCTCCATTTTCCCCAAGATTTACTCTAAGTATTGAAGCTCCTCAAGATTATTGTCAGCCTCTATTTCGGACGAGTTAGGAATGAAGAAACCGATAATTTGTTTCCATTTTGAAGCCCTTGGGGTTGTAAATATTGAAGCCCAATGAAGATGTAGCAGTGTCTAGAAGGAAGTCAAAATCTTCTTGACACAAGTCCATAGAACCAACGACCACTTGGGCATGGAGAATCAGGTTAGCCTTCCACTCTGACAATGCCTCAATCAAGTTTCTTATTGTGTACTCCTGATATTTCTTAAAGACTTCATCGTCGGATTAGCATAGACTTTCCAACTTAGCCTTATAAAGTAACTTCTAGCATTAGAGTTGTTCCTTTAAAGAGGAATCATTCTTTTCTAACAATTCGACTGTGTTCTCCAACAATCTACACTTTTCCTATCTCTTTGTTTTTAAACTTCCACGCTACCACACTTGGGTCGAGTTCTTCAACCTTACTTTTAAGATCCTGCTCCCTACTACATTGCTCCTCCATCGTCTTGAAATTTGACTTCAACAACTCCTTGCAATTGGAAATTGTGGCCTTATATAAACCATGAAACTCTTAAAGAGATCCACTTAACAACCCGTACTCAGTAGATAAAGCTTTGACAAATTTGGCCATATAAGAAAAATGAGTTGAAACATGCTTGGACGCAATAAAAGAACGGAAAGCCTCTTTCTATTGTTGAGGAATCAGGTTGTATTGGTTTTTAAAAAATCAAACTTAAAGAAATAGATGAGGTTCCTAAAGTATAAAGGTTGGGCCAAAGAAAAAATTATTATTTTCAACAGAAGAAGAGAATTGTGGTTGAGAAATAAAGGGATTCCTAGATAGATCCTCTAGTGAGGTTTCTGTTGGGATTTCTATGTGAGGAGAACCTGTAACCTGAGTAGAAGAGTCTGCTGCACAGTCAAATTCCATTGGAACTATTGGCGAAACTGGCAAGAAATGAACCTTTGGACTTGGAAGTCATTTCCTGAGTCTACACCACTTGGGTTGTAATTGGTCACTCTCCTTAATAACCAAAACATTTTCACTTGCTTTTAGTCTCTTCTAATACTTCTTGGAAATAGGCTTCCTAGTAGGAGTAACTGAAGCTCCCTCTATATCACGAGTGATACCCAAAATGGCTCTGATGTCCATGTCTAGCTTTAGGTTGGGCGGAATATGAAACTTGGAAATAGACCCTACACCATCAATGTGAGAGTTAGCTTCGCTTGAAGAAAAAGAAGAAGGATGAGCACGATAAGTGATAAGCTATTTTCTAGAAGTATCCCAAAAAACTCGTAAAAGTAAAATGGGGGCTCTATTGCATGCCCAGTTAGGATCTGGGCTAAGATAATAATGTTGTTGTGTAAACAAGCCTTGGAAGTTGAAAGCACAATAAAATCTTCCAACTAATTAATACATGCAGTGTTTATGTGGCCATTAAGACTCTAATTCAACAAGCAGTACTAAAGACATTCCTAATTGTAACTAATTCAATTAGCTCTAGAACACACCCTCTACTTAAACGCTTGAAATGCTTATTTGCCACCTTAGAGTAAACAAGCAAACTCTTAGAATAAGTGGACTCTTGAGGAAAATACCAACAAGTGGAAAAGCCAAACCCATCTTCGAACTTACAAACTACCTTTATGAACTTTTCCCTTCTCCAATGAAGGTTTGAAAACATTGAAGTGGGCGTATCCGACATTTTCCCATTATCTGGTAATTTTTAGTTGGTAAAATTTTTGGAACTCCTAGAAGTGCAAGTTCATTTTGTTGGCAGCAATCTAAGCAGTAGGCAATAACGGTTCACTAAGATAAGGCTGATAACTGCCTTGGTGCATTATCATGTTTAGTTAACACTGAACAGAAGAATAGGTGTAAAGGTAAATAGAAACCAGCCTCTAGCATAATGAGCGGAAGGGTGAAACCCAAGGTGTTGGTACTTAAATGAAACCTTGAAGGTATATCAAGGTCGTAAGTGAAGTTTGGACAATGGTAGCCTCAGGTTATCAAGAATAAATCTACTTCTTCTTAGGTATTACTACATTTGTATTCAGGAGTGGAAATAGTTGGAAGGGTATTTTTGAGTTCTTGAGGACGAAAAATGGTAGTTGATTAGGGATTGAAACTCAGCCAAGTTGGTCACGACCTCGACCACAAGTGTTCATTCTTGACATCCTGTATGAAAATAAGAAAATAAGGGGAAATAGGATTACCTTTAAGAATTCTTGAAACTGGAGAAGACGAAGGCAGAAAAGGAAGTCAGAGAAGCCTAAGAATATTGAAGACTTGACGAAGGCTTTATAGGAAGGATTAAATTATCTGTTTTATAGAGATAAATATGCTCAAGAAGGTACTCTAGGAAAATCTGTTTGAATTCTCCAATGCAAGTTTGATATTTTTCAGAAAGAGGTAAATGTGAGGTGTCTATACTCGAGTGTTAACCATCAAAAATTTGATTTCATTAAAAAAAGTAGTATGAGGATATCTTTTTAGGAATTTCAGGAAGTATTCCAATAAGAAAGAAAAGGTTGAAGTGTGTGCAATGGAATTTGTGCAATCGCTAATTTGAGTTTGGAAAAAACAACCCAAGTCATTGTCGGAATGTCGAGAAATAAATTTCTTAAGTGGGGAAGAGTTGTAACATCCCACTCGACAAAACCCTAATGTTCAAATGATGTCTATGTAAGTAAGGCATACAAAGTAAATTTTGAGTGTGTAAGTTCTGGCGTAGTCTTTGATAAGTACGATTGGCGAATTGGTAATTGCCCAAGTTCTCCTTATAGAGTATATGAGGGCGGACACAGTTGTGTGATAAAGATATTGAGAGCTCCTCACCAGATTGTTGTAACTTATTGGAAGAAGGATGTAGTCAGGTAAATAGATACTAAAGGTATAAGCCCACGTCAGAAGTAGTGCACCATTTTCCCTATGATATTGTGCATGTTGAGTTATAAGGTAAGATGGTTAAGAACTAATCAAACGTAAACCGAGATAGTTAAAAGAGAAAAGGAAAGTACTCAATTAGTTTCCTCGGAAGTTGTAGACCTTTCATAAGACAAGTCAGTAGTGATATGACATTTTTCAAGTTCCAATAAAGACTTTGACTATTTCAATAGGTCTTCAAGTTGAAAGATAGAGAGTTCTCTTATTGTCATTTCAAAACATTGAAAATTAAGACTGGAGAAAAATAGAAGCATTCTCTTATGATGGATCGGGAAACCCTGAATTTTATCAATGATTTCTCCATGTCAAGGTAAGTCTTAAGGCCTTGCAAGTAGAAATGTTTGAGCATATGAAAAAGTAAGGCCTTGTATGGGGGTTGTCTGAATATAAGATGATAGTAAAGGCTATTTTGAATGGGTTTTATATTTGATTTTCTATTTTATAGGGCAGAGACCGTTGAAATCCCTATTTTAATGATGGATCTGGAGTTCAAGCTCCTATTCATGATTGTTAGGTGAGTCCTTAAGTTAACTCTTGCATGCATGATATTATTCAAGATGCTTATGTAGAAAGTACTCACATTACAATTATGAAGTTAGGTAAGTATAATAGAAAGATAATGTTGTAGTATGATTAATAAACAAGTCTTTCATGTGTAGTCTGTATAGTTCCTGATAATTGAGCATGTGATGGATGTTCTGATAGTGAAATGAGGTTGTATGAATGATTTTGGAATGTATGAGATGAATTAAAATGAAATATGTTACTTTTTAAATGAGTTTAATGCATGAACGTTTGTCAAGTGAGCCTAAGTCTGTTCACCATGGTGGACTCATCTAAAGGGGCCCGTTGGGAGTTTAAACACGATTCTCTAAAAGAAAAATCCAATGGCACCATATCGTGAAAGACCATAACTGGTGGGTTATGGCAACATATGGAAATATCTAAAGGAATGCTAATACCTAATGGAGTTTTCTACGCAACCTAAGACAATGAGGGGCAAACCTTACATAATGTGAGTTTAGGTGAATCCCTATGATGAAAACGTATAGAAATGGACTCCTTTGTGGTAATCTATGAAAATGGATGCCTTTATGGCAATCTATGAATAGACGCTTTTGTGGCAATATATGAAAACAAAAGCCTTTGTGGCAATTTATGGAAAGGAAAGCATTCATGGAGTTTTCTAAAGTAAGGCCCCTATGGCTATCATTTGAAGGGAATGCCCTTGTGGCGGACTCTGAAAGAAAGAAATAGTAAGTATGGTGAACTCTGAAAGAATGATGCGAATGGCTAATTCTGAAGAATAGTAAGTATGGAAAACCCTAAAAGAATGATATATATGGCAAACTCTGAAGAAATGGTTACGTCTAAAATGTCTTAGCATAGTCTGCATGGTATTAGGATATGGACAGATAAGTTGAAATGAGCTAGAATATGTGGCGAATTTAAGGTATGGATTGCAATTATCTATAGCACATCTAGTTGTAAGTTAATTAGAGCAGTACTCTTAAATAAGATGTAACTATACAAAAATTTGTATGTTTTGTTTTTGAGTAAGTTTGTATTAGAGGTGTAACACCTGAGATCCGGATCTGAAAATAAAATTTGGTTGATGGCATTACAAGTTTGGTATCAGAGCACGGTTCAGTCAGTTTTTGGACTATAAAGATGAAATAGCCTTGTACTCGGGATAAACAAGCTAAAGAATGAAGAATAATGAGAGGGTCAACGAAGTTACCAAATATGTTGCATAGGCGCGATATAGGTAAATGGAGTTTTACTCACTAAGTTCTCACGAACTTACTTATGTGTATTGTGTTACAAGTAAGTTGATTTCGGTCTACGCTAGGAGGGATGACGCCAAGGCTATGCCAGAGGTGACAAAATGGGCTATTATGCATACGGAACGTGTTAGTTGCACTATTATAATCAATATTTTCACTAAGTTCTATTATGCAT
Source organism: Gossypium arboreum (assembly GCF_025698485.1). Classification (NCBI taxonomy): domain Eukaryota; kingdom Viridiplantae; phylum Streptophyta; class Magnoliopsida; order Malvales; family Malvaceae; genus Gossypium; species Gossypium arboreum. Next base: position 27,142,533 of record NC_069080.1, on the reverse strand, counting down.
AAAACAAATAGAATAATGTATTTAATTTATGATATTCACTTCTAAGTCCTCGCTATTTTAAGTCTTGTACAATGGTTGTAATTATCTACAGTACTTCTAGCTGTAAGTTAATTGGAGTAGTACTATTAAATAAGATGTAAATATTCAAAAAAATTGTATGTTTTGTTTTTGAGTAAGTCTATATTAGAAGAGTAACACTCGAGATCCAGATCCAATGAATCAGATTGGGTTGAGGAGTTACAGTAATCATCTTTCTCCTTACCTTTTTTATGTTTTGCATGGAGAGGCTGGCTCATACAATATCTAAAGAAGTGGAGAACAACAGATGGAAGCTGAATGCCTTCGGATGTAATAACGTCTAAAGTAAGAATACTGCACAAAAGATATAAAATAAGCGGTGTCCGCAAGTATACGGGTCAAATTGTAATATAGTGAGAACGAAGTAGGTGAGTACTCTGAGGACCGTACCCAATGGAGGCGAGTACTAAATTATTTCTAACCTAAACACAAATAGATCAAATTAGTAATTTAAATAAATTATAGTATGATAAAACATAAAAGAAAATATTTTTAGGTTATAAATAATGAAATAGAAATAACAAAAACCTAAATATAAAGAACTTCGAAAAACTTAATTTATAGACTTTAATCAATTCTAGGCATGTGTATCACCCCAAACCCGACCTAGACGTTATGGCCGAATCTAGCTATGTCACATTGAAGTGTTTTTCGTAAAGCGAGATATCATCGAAAAACCCGTTCTATATTTAACCTCTTTGTGATCTTAATGATGATTTTAGAATGTATCCTTCATTTTCAAAATCTAAGCTGTTTGGCAAGAAGTTAATCATGTTAAAACGTCATTAATTTTTAAAACATTAATTCTTGCGGAAGCTCTTAAAACAAGTTGCGTATTCATGGTATTTTTGAAAAGCATTTATCTTTTTGAAACCCGCATCTTTCCCTACTGCCAGCAGTTATAAGTCAAAACGAATAAAAATCCCAAATTAAAAATAAAATCCAAAGAGGCCTTATTACAATAAAAATACCCAAAATAAAATTACTTAAAATTTAAGTATGTGCGGTTGTATGGCCACCTTTGAGTCCCTCGCAGCATCGATCCGTCTAAGACTAGGGATTACCTGTACAGAGAAACAGATAGGTGAGTTATGAAAACTCAATGTGTAATCCCATATCAAATAACCAAGCAGTGAGCATATATAGTCTGGGCCTAAGCCCATTTCAGTAATGGTTCAATCTCAGTTAGGGCCTTAGCCCATTACAGTATTAGTATCAATTTGGGCCAGAGCCCATCTCAGTGATAGTACAGTACAGATATGCAATCAAGAGATCCTACCCGGCCAGCCTCTACACTCCATCTCTGTCCAACCCTGCACTCCATGTGGGGATATAATCAACTCACCCATCCCTACACTCCTAGTAGTACTGGTTGCGGCACTAAATAGTATTTGCAGCAAAGTTGCTAGTATAGTACATTTTCTCCAATCATAATAAAACCCATCCTCATGCAACATATCATGCATTATGTCATAATATCATACATGTATTCAATATATTTAAAATGGCATGCTCAATTATAATCATACATCTCATAGGGGCATAATTGTAACACCCTGAATTTGGGCCTAGAAGTTTTGGGCCTTGAGCATGGGAGTGGTTGAAGGCAGCTTATAATATTCTGTTGTGCATGTAAATTTCGTTAATGAAGGCTTGTTTTAGTGGTTAAGTGTCTTGACAAGTGTTGGAGAAGTCACAGGTTCAAACACGGACTCTAGCAAAAATTTGGTTTAAAGTGAATCAAACCCTGGGTGTAGTAGGTAGGCCTTAAGAATATTGTTGGAGAAATTGTGACACAAAAAGCCTTATGGCTTAGTGGCAAGTAGCGTATGGAGCATTTAAGGGGAGGCATGGGTTCGAATCCCATGGCAAGCAAAGAGCATTTATTTTGCTAACAGGGGGCGGCAAGAGTTGGTGTTGAATTTAAACTCTGATGATGGAAGGATCCCACATCGAGAAGCTAACATAAGAGTGGATGGAGAGCTGGCTTTAAATAGAGAGAACCATGAGGAGAGTAAAGGTACCTTTCTTGGTTGATCCCTTTCGCTTTATGGCGTGCTCGTTTGGGTTGGACGTTGGCTAAGAGTGCTCGGAGCGCGGATTAACTCCAGTCTCCTATTAGGTGTGTATTTCTTACTACTCTAGTTGTAGGATGGCTGCTTCGGGTCGCGATAGGCCGAAAGGGGCCATGTAGGCCCAATGGGCCTACGGGCCCAATTGGATAAGTTGTTTGATTGTGTAGTAAATATTGGACTAGGCTAGGTGAATCTCATATCTGTGGCTAGATTTGGGTTAAAAGGGCCACACGAGCGTGTGGGCCCATTTGGGCTGAGAAAGGGCTTTAGGCCCATTCGTATTGTTATCCCTGTTTAGAATACTTTGGTTTACAAAATTACCAAAATACCCCTAGTTTGTAAAATTACTAGAATACCCTTGGTTTATAAAATCACCAAAATACCCCTAGTTTGTAAAATTACCAAAATACCCTTGGTTTACAAAATTACCAAAATAACCCTGGTTTGTAAAATTACTAAAATACACTTTGTTTATAAAATTACCAAAATACCCCTAGTTTGTAAAATTACTAAAATACCCATATAGGGTAGAATTACCGAAATACCCTTGTAGGGTAGAAATACTGAAATACCCCTATAGGGTAGAATTACTAAAATACACCCTGTAGGGTAGAATTACCGAAATACCTTGTAGGGTAGAAATATCGAAATACCCCTGTAGGGTAGAATTACCGAAATACCTTGTAGGGTAGAAATATTGAAATACCCTTGTAGGGTAGAAATACCGAAATACCCCTGTAGGGTAGAATTACCGAAATTCCCCTGTAGGGTAGAATTACCGAAATACCTTGTGGGGTAAAAATACCGAAATACCCCTGTAGGGTAGAAATACCGAAATACCTTGTAGGGTAGAAATATCGAAATACCCTTATAGGGTAGAAATATCGAAATACCCCTGTAGGGTAGAATTACCGAAATACCCCTGTAGGGTAGAATTACCAAAATACCCCCGTAGGGTAGAATTACCGAAATACCCCTGTAGGGTAAAATTATCGTAATACCCCTGTAGGGTGAATTATCGAAATACCCCTATAGGGTAGAATTACTAAAATACCCCTGTATGGTGGAATTACCGAGATACCTTGTGGGGTAAAATTACCATTTTACCCCTAAGGTGTTAAATGACTATTTTGCCCTTATGGCCAAGTGACTAACATGGACTGTGTGGTTGACGAATTTGATTGTGAATATGTGTTGGTATATGAATGACTTGACTGTGATTGTTTGATTAAAATATGGGCATGACATTCTGCATACATGACATGTTGCATGGGTTGGGATTTTGTACAGAGGAAGATCTGATCTGTTAGGATCGCATGGTTGCTTGACGACTGTGGATCCACCGAAGGCTTAAGAGTCGTATATTCGTACTGATTTGATAAGGTCGCACGAGTTGCCCAAGACGACTGTGGACCGATCAATGGCTGAGTGCCGATCATATTTACCCGAGGCTATGTGTCGACTATATTACCGTCGCTGATGGCTATGTGCCTAACATGATACAGCTACCGATGGCTTAAACCCTTCTGATTATGGCTTTGTGTCAACCTACATATGGCTCTGTGCCAACGTGATTATGGTTGTGTGCCAAACGTATTTGCCTAAGGCTATGTGCCAGAATATGGTTATTGACGACTCTATGTCGATCACATTTACCTAGGGCTGTATGCCAGTTATGTTGCTCTAGTTGATGGCTATGTGCCTAACATAATGCAGTTATCGATGGCTTTGTGCCACGTATTCTGTTAAGTGGCTTTGCCACATTATCTATTTCTGGTGGCTATGCCACAACTATCTGTTCTGGTGGCTCTGCCACAATATCTATATCTGGTGACTTTGTCACAATATCTGATAACTGAGCAGTAATGCTGCAACTGTAGAGTGTAGGGCTGGGTGGGTTGAGCTATTCCCCACATGGAGTGAAGGGTTGGTACGGGGGTGTATACGGATGGATATGGGTTTGGATTGCATTCACATTCTAATTTTGATTCTGTTACCTGATACTGATTCTGATTCTGATTCTGATTATGATTCTGATTCTGATTCTAATTCTGATTCTGATTCTAGTTCTGATAATGTTTCATATTCTGTAGTGGGCTAAGGCCCAACTGGTACTGAAACTGTAAGTAAGGCTGGGGCCAAACTTCTAATTCTATGACTGACTGTTCCTTTATATAGTAGGGGATTTCACACTGAGTTTTCGTAAACTCACCCCGTTTATTAACCTTTCAGGTAATTTCCAGCCTTAGACGGATCGGAGCTAGGACGGGCTCGGAGGAAGCCACACACACTGTTTATGTTACAGTTTTGATTATTACTTTTAAATGTTTTTATGTGGGTTGTAGTAAAGTCGTTCTAATTTTCTGGATTTCAAATTTAGAATTTTATTTATTGTTCTTATAATTGCTAGTATTAGAACATGGTTTTCCAAAGCAACTACTGTTGTTCAAAACATCACGTAACCGCAAATTTTTTTAAATTAAGCTTCCGCAACTGCCAGGATTTTTTACAAAGTAGTTAAGAATGTTATTCAGCTGAGGCTTTCTAACAAGGTTTAAAAAGGGTACAAGTTTTTAATTATTAAGAAGGGTTTTTAATGGAAACATGGTTTCTGAAAAACACTTCAATGTGACACGCCAGATTCAAGCCAAACTTCCAGGCCGGGTTTGGGGTGTTACAATAATAGTCATTTATCACACAGGGGCATAATAGTTATTTTATCAATTAGGGGTCCAGGTGTAACATCCCGAAATAGGGCCTAGTCAAAATAGTGGTTACGGGACCATACGACATCAAAATATTTATTTTATGGTTATTATGAGGCCTAGAATATGAGTATATGCATTTGCTAAAGTTTCATGAAGAAATTCTAAGTATAAGATGTCCAATTGGAAATTAAGAACTAAATTGAATAAATTGCAAAACTTGGTTTCTAGAAGCAATTTGTATGAAATTGATTTAGATTATGAATTAGAAGGTCTTGGAGAGCAATTTGCCCAAATTCTAAATTTTTGGACAAAAATGGGCTTACATGGATAAAATTTGCATAAGGGCATTTTGGTCATTAAGCATTTTAATGAAATAAAAAGAGAAAAATGGAGCAAAAATATGCTCATCTTCTTCCCATAGCTGCCGAAATTTGGAGGACGCCATACCTAGGGTTTCTTCAATTTTCAAGCTTAATAGTAAGTGCTCCCGAGCCCCGTTTTTCATGTTCTTTGTATTTTTGAAATCCCTGTAACTTGATCTCTCCATTTCTACCAATATTTCATGCTAGGGTTCATGTTTAAAAATTTACCCATACATGATTTGATTGTTTTTTGATGGAATATGGAGGAATATGAAAGATTAATGTGTGTTAAACATCTTTTTCTAGTTGATTTTCATAAAAAAAACCCTTATAAGGACCATTTTGCAAAAGATGTAAATGTGTGGTAGAAATGAGAAAATAATGGATAATGTGGGATATCATAAGAGGGAAAAATGTTTGGCTAGGCTTGGGTAAGATAGAAAGTGCATGTGTTTCATTATCCGAGCCTAGGGACTAAATCGTAAAAATGTGAAAAGTTAGGGGAAAAATGGTCATTTGGACCAGGGGTAGATATTAAACTTGCAATGCATAATGTATTGTATTAATGAGTTAATTTTTCTGTTATAGACCCCGAAGAATAAATTTCGGAAGTCAATCGTGGTAAACGCAAGGTTTCAGAATAACCGAAACACAATCCCGAAAAGAATACCAGGTAAGTTTGGATAACTTAAAGTAAAGCCCTAATATATTGATGGTATGAAAATGCATGAAATGCACCTTTGGTAATGACTTGTTGATAACTATCTCGGTTGAGGTTAAAAAGGGAATTCGATGGATAAACTATGTGTTACATGTGAACTGAGATCCTGCATGTGTTGCATTAAGGATTTAGCCTGGAAAGGTAATCCATGATCTCAAATATGGAAAGGAATCTAGCCCGGACGGGTGTTCCTTGAATGATCAAGCCTCTCGAAGAATATGTGTGCATTATGGATTTAGCCCGGACGGGTAATCCGATTAGGGTCTGAATTTAGCCTGGACTGGTAATTCAGATCTGAACTCATTAGGGGTGTTTGTCACTATAAGGGATTTAGCCTGGACTGGTAACCCTGACATCACCTTACGAGTTCTTGATATGGAGGATTTAGCCTAGACTGGTAATCCTGCCATGGGATGTGAGGTTCGCGAGAGTGTATATATGTGAAATGATCATTCATAAGAATTGACGGATAATGGGTACTCCATCGAGATTTCCTAGAAACTCAACGGGATAATATGATGTATGTTAACAAGATGATGAATGATGAGCTCATCTATATAAATTACATGATGCTTTGTTATGTGACTAACTCATTGATTGAGTGCATGTGATAGGAAATCATTTCATAATGGATGATTTTATGATTTAGATACGGATGTATGCTAATTACTCGGTAAGTTTACTTCCGGTTATTCGAGCTTACTAAGTATGTAAATGCTTACCCCTCTCTTTTTCCCTGTCTCACAGAGCTCGAGGACTCGAAAGGATTAGAGGACAATTGGAGAGTCAACACACTATCAACTAAACAAGCTTTGGTATAAAGACTCTGTTTATTTTGTTAGATGGCATGTATAGTATTTTTGAGTATTTTATGACATGTGTCATTTGATTTGCCAAGTAAAGGCATGTAGAAATATGTTTATCTCTTTGAATATGGCCATGAAAATTTGCTTAATTTAAGTAGGCTATGACTTATGATTTTATGCATGATTTTAATTACTAATGATGGGTTGCTATCAATTGACAATGAGTCACATGAATGATCCAATTTCGGATGGATTAATGTAACACGGGAACCCATGATACTAAAGAGGAAATAACCATTTATGTATGAAACCAATGATATGAGGTTTCCATACAACTACTTTCATTAAGGTTATTTACAAGCGTAAAATTATGTTTTCTCTCAAACTTGGTAACCACTAAACACAAGTAGTAGAAAGGGGTGACTAAAGGCTTGGAAAATAGCCTAATAAAGTCCACATGGTTGGACACAGGAGTGTGTACCTAGGCCGTGTGTGACACACGGTTCCCTCCCATGGGCGTGTGCTATGGCCATGTGTCCCCTGCACTTAAATCTTTAGCTCAAAGTTATACACCGGTAGGCCACACGGGCGTGCATCATGGCCATGTTAAAATGACAGTTTCGTCCACGGGCAGACAGCACGGGCGTGTTCCATGGCCGTGTTGATAAGTCAGTGTTGCCCACGGTTGAAGGGCATGGGCGTGCCTCAAGATACATGGGCGTGTGAGTCCACACGGCCCAATCTACACGGGCATGTGTCCCTTTATGTTAAGAAAAATTCCCTGAGAAGCCCAAAGTTAATCGGACGTGCTCGTATTTGTCCCGCATTGCTTTCCGATATGTTATAGGTCTCGAAGGCCTATAGAGGGAAGAGATGTTCATGATTGAAAGGTTTTAAATTCAAATGAAATTTTGTGATCCAAGTTAGTATACTGAAAAAGTAAAGTTCTGGTAATGCCTCGAGCCCTGTCCCGGTGTTGGATTAGGGCTAAGGGTGTTACACCAAGTACACTTATCAACCCAACAGTAGGTCCATAGTCTTATCGGGCAAGCCATGCAACCTTAACAGTCAAACAGTAAAAATGGGCCCCGTCCCATATTACGGGCCCATGTGGGCCCACATAGCACAATTCGGCCCAATACGGCCTCAGCCCATGAAATCGCTCATGGTTGGCCATGTCGACTATACGCCCATGTTTAATCACATGGCCTAGCTACACAGCCACGAGCATGCCCGTGTGGCGTCGACATTCACTCTTTCCAGCTTTTGCAGATTCCTATAATTGGAGTTGCGACTGTACACACCTTATTTGCAAACGTGCGCACACCACTCTTGAGCACTCCAACCTATATTCAAACATAACACACCATTAGTCCCTTCACGAAAGGATTAAAGCAATCCCTCTTATGGTACTTATCCAAAAGGTAGATTGCCACTTGCCTTAATAGAACGATTGCGGCTCAACCCACAAAAACCGCTGAAAAAGGTTGATAACACGCTCCTTGGCGGTTAACTGCACTATAACCGAATTCTATTAACCAATAATGCACAAACAAATAGCTTTGAAACAAACGCATACCAACTTACCGAAATCGAAAAACTAAGATGGAAGAAAGAAGCAATCGATCTACACCTAGGACGCAACACAAGCACCCAAGAACCGAGAGGAACACAACATTAAGGAGGAGAGGAAGAGAATGTAAGATAGGGAAACTTGCCAAAAAATGAAAGGGTAGAGAGAGAAGAATCGGCCAAAGGCTGAAAAAAAAAGATTAATGGACAGGAGCAAGGGTTCGGCCACTAGAAAGGAGGAAGGAAAACGATTGCAAATAAAGGAGAAGAATACCAGAGAATCGACAAACAAGGGTGACAGTTGAAAGGAAGAACAAAGTTGAAAAAAACAAAAAAAGATAAACCCCGTCAGAACCCTAACAATATTCAGCCAAAAAGTGGAGAGGCAGAGCAGAAAAAGAATCGGTAGATAAGGGGATTGTAGGGAAAACCAAAGTCAAAAACAAAATGAAACCGAATGGTTCCCAAAGACCCTAACAAAATCGACCTCTCAGCAGAGTAAAAATAAAACAAAAGCCGAAGAATCAGTAGCAAAAACCAACCACAGCTAAAATTCTCCAAGCAAGAATTCAAGTTCGGCACTCCTCTTCCACTTCTTTCAAAATCCCACAAATTCCTCCTCAAATCACTCAAAACCGACCACTCCTCCCTTAACCACCTAATTCAAATTCCACACAAATACTTCAGTGTTTCAGTCAAACCACAACACTCCCACGGCACAGCAACAAAATAAAACACTCCACTGCACCCACCAGGACTCAAACCTCAGACCTCAGGCATCAACAACACGACACCTATCCCTTAGACCATCAGGCCCATTCTGTCATGAAATACCCACATTTATTTAAAAGCCTACTGACTAGAGACAGATTTTATTCACATAAAAACAAAACTTTTGCACAAGCCAAGGTTTGAACCTAAGACTTCTCAAACTCTTCCCAGAATACTTAACCACTGAAGCAAACATGCATTTGTGTAACACAAACATACAAAAATAAATACTTAGGATTTTGGGGCGTTACAGCATAGGTGATTAGCTTGCTTTTGAGGTCATAACTAATTCCTATTTCGAGTTTTTACTCAATCAACTAGTCATTACCCTAGCAGGATCTCTTGATCTTCCACTAAACTAATGAGTAGGCAAGAACTACTTATCTCTTAATCTCATTGTCTAGAACTATTTAGGGCTATGGTGTTCACGGATAGGCCATACCAATTTTGGGTTAATTCCCACCTAATTGACTTCTTAAGGTCTTCAAGCTTAGGGTTTAAGTTCTTCCTCTCCCAAATAGTTTATCCACTAAGAAAACTCTACATAAGAATCAATTAATCACACCTCCAATTGCTAATCCCCAATAAGAGAATTAATTCATCATGGATCTCATGAATACAATAAACTTGAATATAAAGATAAACATAAATCACAAATCAAGAATAGAGTTTAGAGAATCATGCTTGTATTAGATGAAGCACAGACAATCCACTAGCATTTGATCGCGTTTTACAAACTTAATGTATCAAAAGTTGTCCAGAACAAGTGTTAAATGAGCCGATTTATAGAATTAGGGTTGTCGTCGTCCTCAACCCAAAATCAGTTGACGCTCTCATGTTAAATATTTGATTGTGTAGACCAAAATATCCCTGGCTCATAATTATCTCTCGTACAGGACCGATGTCGCGAAACCCTAGTGCCTATGTTGCCACATCGAAGGTAGTATGCTCAGGTTCAAGGTTGTTTCAGAGGTGTGTTACGACATCTTATGGCTGTGTCACAACACCGAAGACAATCTTGATATTTTTGTATTCTACTCTCTATGTTGCGACATAAAACTTCCTGTGTTGCAACACAACGACTAGTATTGAGTTTATATGCCCTCTAATGGTCTTCTGCAAATTCACTAAGTAGATTAGCTCACATTTTGGCCTCATTTAACCTCTAATGTCAATAAAAGACTCGTAATACACTTTTTTATTACATTTAAACTAAACTATGAAAACTTAATAAAAACATAATGAAAACACTCGTATTGAAGCTCTTCAAGTGTGAAAACTAGTTTAATCCGCTATATCAAATTATGGCAGATCAAACTCCCTCACACTTAAGTCATTACTTTTCCTCAAGAAAGGTAAACAAAAGTAATAAATTAAAAAACGACCCTTAAGCAAGTATAGTACATATGTTGGCTTCAGAGTACATAACTAGGCATTTCATATTTACACGTAATCTTGACATGATATGTAGATGACTTACCACTTTTGATATTAAACACCTAAGTTCACTATATTATAAGGCATGCAAACATTAAGGTTTTCAAATGTATGAATCCATCAATAGGTTATACATATAATTTGATTATCCTAACAGAATACAAGCAGTCATAAATGCAATTATTTAATATGATTTCAATTCATGAATAAGTTTACCTAGGTCACATAGGGCTTTTCGGTTTGTACCATTTTGAGGCTTAGGACAGATATGGAATTCAAGAACGATAAACATCAAAATAGTTTTAAGCATGAAAATAGTTTGGCACATCGTATTGTTCTTTATTCTCCCCCCTTAGTGACCCTTACCCACTCGCCCCCTTATTTCTGCACATAGGAAATCATAGCATAATACAACAACTATGGCTAGCTCACGAGTTTCTATGCACTAATGAATGATTTTTTCTATTTTTTGAATTTTTCACATTTTTCTTTTTCAATACATCTCACTCACGAATGCTTTTGCCTTTCAAGTACTTTTTCTACTCGTTTTGATTTTCTTTTTTAATTTTTCTTTTTTTTCGCACTTATAAGTTAACTTATAATAACTATATCACACTGATCTTTCCTATTTCACTCTGTTATTACAAAATTCATCGTGATGTATCTACTTAACCTTCAATACGTGTGGACAAACATCTATAGTCATGCAGTTCAAGACCAAAGAAAAAGGGGAAATACAAATTAACATTTTTAGCTTGGGTTTTGTATGGAGGTTCATCAAGAAGTATTTTTTGGCTCAAATATAGGTACTAAAGATGAATAAATAGGGTTAGATTTTTGGCTCTATGTGTATACCAAAAAATACCATAAGTTATCCCTAGATATCTCAATATTCACAAATTTAATCAACCAAACAATCACAAATTCAATAATCTATCATACATACTAGCATGCTTATTTCCCTGAATTCTCTATATCATTCGGTACATTTAATTGTTCAGTGCCTATTTACAATGTAATATATAGAACTTAGTAGTCTAATAATAAAAAATTTAAAATCATCTACTATTATGCCAAATTTATAGTAAATATAATCAACCTATATACATGCTCCTAATCTATCACTTGTATTTCTACAAGCTCAAGCATACAATTGATAATAATTTCAATCACTATTATAACACTTCATACCATATAAAAGCATGTAGAAAAAAGTTATACCAAGTTAACACAACATTTAAGTCATGTCCTAAGATCACTAATTTGTCATACAAACAATACATGTATTATCTAACAATTCCCCATCATGATTATAAACTTTTTCATATTAAACATTTTCCAATTACATTATAGGCTCAATATCAACTAAGTTCCCAACCAAACTAAACATGACAAGATAGTATAACATCTCTTAATTACATGCCACATATAAATGATCAAACAAACATCTATTCATTATATGCAAAGGTAACTATGCACCCTTTTGTTACATATTCATTCTTATACTTACCAAATGAACATTAACCAATCACCAAGGCATTCAAAGCATTGGCATTCTCGTTTAACACATACCTTTAAAAATTTCAAGACATGAACCATTCAATTTACTAGCTCCAAGCTAGATCCAAAGAATCAACATTCAAGTGAACACTTAAACATAACAAGACTTATATATATACATGTTATATAACATTCAAATTCAAGTATTACCTATGACCCATCATTACCATCATTCCAAAATAACTTCTTATACTTACCAAATCCTATATACATTCTATTTCTAACTTACAACATGCTCATGTGTGTATTCATTCCAAATAAACCAACTCAATAAGGTACAAATTATTTATGCCACATTTTCAATCCAAACTTATATAATTACGGCATATCATTCACTAATGTTAAAAATATAATCAATTTTAAGCCAATATCATCAAAATTATAATTAATCTAGTTAATAAAAATTAAATATAATCAGATATATCAAAAATTAACATAGTACGTTCTATATGAACTTACTTGACAAAACAGTGGCACACAAAACATCGAGAACTAATCTGAAAAATTGACTTTTCCTCAATTATCCTCTTATTAGCTCAAATCTCAATCTATATAATAATTTATTTCAATTTATCAATTCTAAACATCTTAAAATAGCCAATTGTAATCATATATTAATTCAATTTTATTTTTCAAATGTCCCCTAAAGTTTTACATTGTTTCAATTTAGTCCTCAAAACTGAAATATCTATATCTTTCAAATTTGAGCTTTGATTTTTAAACACGTCTCAATTTCATCCTTCTAGAGCCCTCTATTACCATTATTTATAGAAATTTCATACCAAATTTTGAAATATTTACACTTTAGTCCTTTTAACAAAAACATCAATTTTACTTTACAAAATAGTCCATTTTCATTTCTAAGCTTAACAATCAACCATTTAACATTAAAATCTTCAAGTAATAACAATGGAAACATTTTGAAACTTTAATAGTTTCGAGAAATAAGATACGGATTAGCTACATTGAGCTACAACGATATTAAAAACATAAAATTTACTAAAAATGGGCTTTGAAAATCTTACCATGCAATGGCTGAAAGCATTTGAAGCAAAAAAAAAATTACTTGGTCCTTCTCTTTATGGTTTCGATGAAAGAAGCAAAAATAATGGTGAAGATAACTTTCTTTTATTATTTTATCCTTTATACATTTTTATATTAATATAATTATAATAATTTTAACATTAATCACAACCTAAACATCACTCAACCGTCCATTAGCATCCATATTGGAATTATTTCCACTTTAATCTTTGATTAATTACTCTTTTAGTCCTTTTAATCAATAAAAATTAATAGCGGTTAATTTTTATCGCTTTTACGATTTAGTCCTTGTACCCTAATTAACCATCTAATCATTAAAAATTTGAAACAAAATTTAATTCACTTATATAAAACTCCACAAATATTTAATAAAGATATTTATAAGCTCGATTTATAGAAACAAGGTATCAATTCCTCATTTTCCAAAATAACTAACTTTAGGGTCAAACCACTTAACTTAACTAATTGTCAAATTAGATATTTTACAAGATCATAATCCAATTTAAATTTATGGTAGACTCATAAGTATTTTTAAATAATATTTACAGACTCGATTATCAGATTACGAGGTTTTGAAACTGTTGTTTTCGACCCCACTAAAACCGAGTTGTTACAATATACCCTAACTAACTATCCAATTAATGTATTCGTCTGACCAAATTTTAATATAAGATTTGGTAATGTAGAGGATTGGGTGAATGGTTTAGGAAATGGAGTTTCCATTTACCTCAATCTAAAAAATTTTGGGTATAAACCGTGATATGCGAAGCTCTAGGCCTTGTGGAAGGGACACTACGGTGTTTGAGCATCAAGGTTAGAAGGGAGGCGGAATAGATGGGCTATAACAGGGTATAAGGTATGAGACCATAGTACGGCTATGGCAACCAATAGAGTCTACCAGAACACTAAACATGGTGTTTAAGGTGTAAGACCATAGCTCAGCTATGGAAACTAATAAAGTTCATCAGGATATTAAATATGGGGTATGATGTGTAAAACCATAGCTCGACTATGGAAACATAGAGAGTCTTCCAGGATAATAAACATGAGATAGTTTCTTGGGACAATAAAAACGGAGTAGTCCGCTGGGATAATAAACACGGGGTAGTCCACTAGGACAATAAAAACAGGATAGTCTGCCAGAACAATAAAAACGGGGTAGTTCATTAGGACAATAAACACTAGGTAGTCTACCAAAATGGTAAACATGGAAGCTGGTAGGGCATATGGTCATAACCCAACAAGAATTACATATGGGAATGACGTGTCGGTATTGCCTTGTATATAGGCAAATGAAAGAGGATTTATCTTAGGATCGTAGATAAGGATCTGCCATTAAGAACGGCCAAAAAGAGGTATTAGCAAGGATTATCCAAATGACAGTTATGTCTGCCAAGACTATTCCTCTTTGAGGAGGATCTATTGCGAGTATACCCATCATGGAGGTAGTTTCGTAAGGAACCATGTAACATCCCGAATTACGGTCTAGTCAGAACGGTGGTTTTAAGACCACAAATCCAAAATAGAAATAATTATTTTATGATTATTTGATGGTCCATGATATGATTGCATGTTTGTGTGAAATTTTCATAAAGAAATTCTATGCCTAAAGTGTCCAATTTGAAGTTAGGAACTAATTTGAATAAGATGCAAAACTTGTGTTCTAGAAGCTTCAAGCATCAAATTGCATTGGATTATTAATTAGAGGTCCTTAAATAGCAATTTGACCAAGTTCTAAAAATTTGGACAAAAATAGGCATTAATAGGAAAATTTTGAAAGAAAGGCTTAAAGGGCATTTTTGTCATTTGGTAAATAAAAGAATAAAAAGGGAAAATAAGTCAAAAAATTGCTCATCTTCTCCAAGTGCTAGCTGAAATTTCCAAAAGCGATAGCTAGGGTTTTGTTCAACTTTTCAAGCTTGATTGTAAGTGCTCCCAAGCCCCCGTTTTTTATATTTTTACATTTTTGAGATTCTTGAAGCATGATCTATTCATTTCTAGCCATATTTTGTAGTAGGGCTCATGTATGAAACTTGAACCATGTGTGACATGTTCGTATTTTGATATTTAACGAAAGAATATGAAAGTTTGATGTGTGTTTAACATCTTTTACTAAGTGAGATTTGATAGAAATGCATGAAAATGACTTATTTGTAAAAATGTAAAAATAGATAGCAGAAATGTGATTCAATGAGAAATGTGTCTGATATAACTTAGAATTTGAATCGGCTAGGCTTGGGTAACCAAGAAAAATGTAAGCATTTTATTTTACGAGCCTAGGGACTAAAGTGTAAATAAGTTAAAAGTTAAGGTAAAAAGGTAATTTTTTCCAAAGTATGTGTTATGGGTCAATTTGAATAATGTATGTATTAAATAAGTTAAATTTGGCATTATAGATCAAGAAAAACGTGATTCGGGTTTTTATCGTGGGAAAAACAAGGTGTACGAGGATTAGGCTCGTTCCTATCATTTTGTACCAAGGTAAGTTCATATGTGAATAATGTAATATGTATTATGTTCAATGTTTTGTTATTTTGTAAATTTAAATGCTTTATTGTTGTTATGATTATGTCTTGATCCTTCCATGAGAAAATGATTCATACTAGTACATTGAGGTCGATATTTCGAGCGAGTCAGACAGTGATGCGATAAGTATGAAAATCTCATTTGAACCTTAGGAATAATTTAGGATACAAGTGACATGTTACTAGGAACTATGTGATCTGAACTCATGAGTTGTGGTTTGAGTTCATGATATATGTGACACATGTTATGCGGTTCCGGGAATTGGCCATGTATGTTCTATCAGAGGCTGGATAGTCCGACATATGTTGCGAATACCTGACAGCTTGTGTGAGTAGCCCGTATAGTTACATCCTGACCGACAGCTTGGATGAGCAGGCCTGTGAGTATCTCAAAAGCTAGCAACATGTGATATGTGATATAAGGTAATGCTGGCTACATATGGGGCATTTAGGTGTGAGATTCTGATGTATCCAATGGTATTCCAAGTGTTCAACGGGTAGTCCAAAGAGAAGTTCAATGGGTAATCTTGATGAACACGTCAAAGACGAGAAAGTAAGTTAGTATGTGCAAGTGGGCACAGGTATGTATATCGAACTCATGAGAACATCCTGGGATGTGATGAACCCGTGGTAAGAATAAATATATGACGAATAAGTTTAAGTGATTTGATTATAAAATGCAAGTTTATGTTCATTAAGTTAAATGTATGATTAATGCTTGTTTAAATTGCATTCTATTTGCATGTGAACTTACTAAGCTTTAAAGCTTACCCCCTTTCTTTTCCCTTTTCTTATAATGTCGCCAAGCTAGCTCGGGGATTGAAAGATGTCGCAATTTTCGATCACACTATCAATTTGAAAGTTTGGTATAGTTAGTCTCAACATTTTGAATATGGCATGTATAGGGACTTGGTTTTTTAGTTATGTGTCATATTGATTAGCCAAATATGTTGGCTAATGATGATGTTATGATTCATTTTGTATATGGCCATGAGAGGTGGCTCGTATTGATTATTTAAGTTGTAACCCTAATCAATTATGCATGCATGCAAATGTGTTTATGCTTGTTGTGGCTGCTTGATGGATGTTTGATGTGGCTGGTGATTGTTTATGACAATGAGTGTGATGGATGGCATGTTTGTTTAATGGATGAAATATGATTAATGTGTATGGCAACAAATGTGGTACAAATGTATAACTTGAAAGTAGGATAGCAAAGATGATTATTCATGAAATTGGTGTGGAATACCTTGGGTAAACCTACTAACTTGAATATGCTATTCGTTGACTTATTAAAAACATAAATGTCTATGCCTCATATGATAAAAGTGCCATGTTAAATGCCATGAAGTGGGTTTAAGTGTGTAAGTGCTTAAGGGTGGCAAATGACTTGGAAAATAGCCTAGAAATTGTCCACACAGTTAGACACATGGACATGTGTCTAGGCCATGTTTGACCCAAGGTCTGCCCTATAGGCCTGTGATCCGACCATGTGTCCCCTACACCCTAATTAATGCAAAACAAAATGCCTAGTAGTAAACAGATGGGCAGAGACACAGCCGTGTGTCTCAGCCATGTGGAGGACATGGCCTTAGAACATGTACGTGTACCTAGGCCGTGTGAAGTCTGCACTTAATTTCGAGAATTTAATTTTCCATACGGCCTAAGCACACGGGCGTGTGACCTTAATTGTTTGATGATGTCATAGTCAGAGAGTTACACGTGCGTGTCCCAAGCCGTACGGGCGTGTGTGACCACACAGCCTACCCACACTGGCGTATGACTCTCAAAAATGAGAAAATTTTCTAAGTTTTCTCAAAGTTTTCTGAAGTTCTCGGTTTAGTCCCGAACCACTTCTGATGTATGCTTTGGGCCTCTAGGCACTTATAAGGGACAATTTGCATGTGATTGAAAAGTTTCAAATTTGGGCGACATTTTATGGCCCGGTTTTGTATGAACGTTTATGTTTAAGTCTGATAACGCCATGAACCCTATCCCGGCGTCAGATCCAGGAAGAGGGTGTTACAAACCATTATATATGGAGATCGTAAACTCGAATGGTCACTCAAATAATAGTCTATCGGATATTGTATGCCAAAATGGTCCACTGTAGACGGACATGTTACACCTTAAAAGCAAGGTATCGTAAATAGGGCAAATTACAAGGGAGTAATCCAAACAACATTTCAACCCGAGTGTAGAATAAAAGTAGAAAAGATGAAATAGGTTTCAGTCTGCCAGTGTAGCATGGGTTTTTACTAGTGGCCTTGAGAGTGGAATTGTAACACCCCTAAACCGTATCCATCGCCAGAACAGGGTTACAGAGCATTACTATAGTTTACAATTCAAACAGACAGAAATTTCAAACATTTCATAACATATCATTGAACATATTAAAAACCAATTTCAAGCATACAAATTGTCCCTTATATGAGCCCTTGAAGCCCAAAATACACATTAGAAACAAGTTGGGACTAATTCGAAAACTCAGAGAAATTTTCTGAAAACATTGAAATTTTTCAATACTGCGGGGGTCACAAGGCCATGTGGCCAGGCCGTGTGGGCATTTGAAATAGGGACACACGGCTGTGTCCCAACCCGTGTCTGTACCCGTGTAACTCACTAACTTGGGCCACACGGCCAAGCCATATGCCTGTGTCCCAGGCCGCGTACCCTTCGAAGTAACCCCACATGCTCGTGTACCAGGTTGTGTGCTAGGCTGTGTAACAGCCTGACTTGCAACTCTTTGAAAGCTACAAAGGACACACGGCTGTGTCACCTGGCCACACATGGCTGAGACACACGTCTATGTCTTTGCCCGTGTGGACGAAAATAGGCCATTTTACAATTTCTCACCCAAATTGGCATGTACCTACACACAATATTGCACATACTTGCAATCCATTACAAGGCATCCAAATCAAGTATAAACAAGTCTTATACATATGGTATAATATTATACAACCAATATGTCCTTAGGCACCTCAAATGACAATGTATAAACATGCCTAACCATGTATTCAATTTGACCAAATAATCAACTACCTTACATGCATATTTGCACCAATACATACCAAATAATTTACTTACCTAAACACAACCATTCTGTCACAAGACACATATATATCATATTACCTTTCATCATTCAACCACAAATCAAGCCACACATTAGCCATATTAAGATAACTTATAAACATACTAAAATATGCCAAAACATAAGCCAAATAATATGGCCATTATCCTAACAAGACCTATAGGCCAACATTAGCCAAAATAACCTATACATGCCATTATAACTGAAATTAAACATCCAAAAGTACCAAAAGAGCCGATAGATAGTGTGATATAGCTCCGACAAGCTTCCAACTCGAACGAGCTTCCGACTCACTATAAAACACGAAAAATAACACAGAGTAAGCATTTAAACTTAGTAAGCTCGTATAACTTAGAATTTAACTTACCATTTAATCAAGTAATAGATAAGTAACAAAGCATATCCCAACACATTTTGACCAAATGCCTGAGCACATATACACCAACCAATATTAGCCATGTATATACAAATAAGAATTAATACTCATGAATGAGCTTAGCAATTAATCAAGTTCCATATACATGTATCATCCATTTCATATATCTATATATCATGTAACACCATTTCCAAGCATTTCATGTAACTACCTGTAATAGTTCGTATCCAACTCATATCATTTTGTAATAGAACATTTCCCGTTGAACCATTTAGAATATCATTGGATACCCAGGATAGCTCACACATAATGTGCTAGCTCATATAACTATAATCCACCAATTCATGTACACATATGCTCATATAAGTTGTGAATCGGTATGCTCATTTGAGCTGAAGATCAGTATGCTCTCACGAGCTATGAATCGGTATGCTCTTACGAGCTATAAATTAGTATGCTCTGACGAGCTATAAATCAGTAACCCTAATGACATGTCATTTGTATCTTACGGATTCCTAAGGTTCAAACAGGGCTCGATAATCGTCATATGTTGTTGGATATGCACTCGATAATCATATATGAAAAATCATAACATTTATATAATTCAATTAAAAGCATATAAACAAAATTTAATTACATGAGCTTACCTTGACAAGTATTCGTAGATACGAAGGTGATTAATTCGAGACTTTCTTTTTGCCTCGATCTAACTCCGTACGAGGTCTAACTGGATCTATACGGATAAATTTAACCCAATTCAACATATAATTTGTTCAATTTAATACAAAACATATTTTTGGGGAAGTTACCATTATACTTTTAATTCTTTGCAATTTAGTCCCTAGCTCATAAAAATGGAAATTTACACAATTTTACCACAACCCACTATGGTCAAATATCAATTAGGTCCCTAGCATGCCCTATAATTCAATTATTTCACTATTTCACCATGAAAAATTTCTATTTTTCAATTTAATCCCTAAATGATAATTTCATCAAAAATGTTTTTACAAAAGTTGTTTATTTAACAACAGCTATCTATTTTCTAACATCAAACTCCAAAACTCATATACATGCATCAATGGGAAAAACCTAATAATTTAACAGTTTCACAAATTAGTCCCCGGGCTAGCTAGATTAAGCTACAACGATACCAGAAACATAGAAATTATTAAAAACGGGACAAAAATACATACCTAATTGAGCAAACAAGCTTGGCCGAATGTCAAGCTTGAAAATGGATTCTTTCTTTGTGAAATTTAGTTGAACATTGATAATGGAAGATGATGACTAATTTTATTTCATTTGTTTTTATCATTATTTACTTATTTAGTTAATTAACCTTAAAAATAAATCAAATTTACACAAATGCCAAGCCATGCTCATCCACTATCACCATTAATGGTCTATTTACCATATAAGGACTTCCACTTTAAAGTTCTATAGCTATTTAATACTTTTACTACTAGAACTCAACTTTTACACTTTACGCGATTTAGTCCTTTTTATCAAATTGAGCATGTAAACGGTAAACTTCTTAACAAAATTTTTATACAGTAATACTATCATGCTGTAGGAAATAAAATAATAATAAAATAATTTTTTTGACTTCAAATTTGTGGTCCCAAAACCACTGTTCTGATTTTATTGAAAAATTAATGTTACATGAATGTCGATAAATATGCCAGAACTATTATAAGATGAGAGAATCAACAAAAGGGTACATTGTATTGAGAGTTCGTTTGAGGATAGAGATTAAAATTGGACTTACATTCAAGGATGACGGTATGGGCAACCACTAGCCAAGTTTCAAAATTTTGGGTCTAGAAGTTAGGATAAAGGTAAATGGTTGTTCATGACCAGAAATATGTGGAAAAAGGGAACAAGGTAAAATGTGCAAGGTAAAAGTAAGAATTCGTAAGCATGATGGAACATCTAGAAATCGCCAAACCTCAGACTGGTCACAAGATCAACTAAGTAATGATCGTTTAGCGATCTATCTGCCAATTAAGAAATACGAAAGTCGTATCGGAGTCTACTATTCTAGTTAAAGCACAAACGTCTAAGTAAAATAGGGAGTTAATGTGTTTGTATCATTTTAGTTAATACCTCAGCAAGATTGGGGCATAATTATATAAATATTAGTAAAGAAATGCACTAAGTTCTTTTGAACTTACAAGATTTTTTACCTATGTTTGCAAGACTCGTTGGGTGAATAAAGAACTGAGAAGGGGCCATGCCAGAGCTTATAAAACCAAGGAAAATTATCTGTAAATGTCATGCACATATAAAGGAGGTACCTTCAAAGGCTTCGTCTTGGGGTTAAATATATTCTAATTAAGTAATTTTCTTAGAATTTAAATTTTCAAGGTGGTTAATTTGTGTTTGGTTTAAGGTTCCTATTGTACGAATTATTTGTAATAAAGTCTTTTGGTGAATTTTCTGATTAAATCATTAGACCAAAGTGGTTCAATTGTGATGTTTCATACTCGAAATCGGCAATTGGGTTGGGTAAGGGTGTTATATAATGCCCTATTCGACACGCTAATATTGTTCCAAAAGAAGCACAATGGTTCATTAAGATTGTGCATTGATTATCGAGCATTGAACAAGATTAATATGAAGAATAGGTACCCAATTCCACTCATCACAAATTTATTTGAATAGCTTGGTAGCGCGAGGTGGTTTACCAAGTTGGATTTGAGATCGGGCTACCATTAAGTCAGAGTAGTCAAAGGGGACAAGCCAAAAATAGTTTGTGTGACGCGCTATTGTTCATATTAATCCCTTGTGATGCCCTTCAGATTGACAGATGCTCTAACACTCACACCCAACACTGTTGCGACCCATTATGCTGGACCAAATCCAACAGCTTATTGATTTGGATTGGCAAGAGCAAAATGATTTAGCAAGAGCTTGCCTACACAAGGTAAGTAAGCGCAATAACAAGAGGGCTAATCAAAATCGCAGGGATGTGCAATTTAAAGTTGGTGATTCAGTCCTTGCAAAATTACTCTTAATTTTTTGCCACAATGGTATGCACAAAAGGCTTGTCTGACGGTACGAGGGAACCTTTTGAGTTTTGAAGAGAGTAGGCAAGGTGGCTACAAACTTGAGTTTCTTGCAAAACTCAAGGTTCATTTAGTGTTTCATGTTAGAATGCTTATGCCATTATATGGGATTAAGAGGATCCAAATCGAAGCAAGTCCGAACGAGCGTCGATGGGATTAAAGGTCTCTTATGATCATGAAGTCAAATGCATCATGGCAGATCGAGTGGTTTGATGAAAATAGTATAGGTCGTGGTATTAATACTTAGTTTGATGGAAGGGACTTCCCGATAGTGAACCTAGTTGGGAACTTGTTAAGGCATTATGACAGTTCCAAGTCAAGATAGACCAGTTCCATTAGGAGGACGCGACGAGGGAGTCACATGAATAGGCGAGGGAGAATGTCACATGTTGCACAAAGGAGCCCGCAACCATGGCACACTTGAATGATACATTTTGTTCGCAAAGGGTCGCATGGCCCCACAGAACTGACTCGTTACTTGGAGAGATTGAAGGCTCATCTACATAGCACGACAAGTATGGGAAGTAATCTTAGAAGATTTGATTCTGTAAATCATAAGAGATTTGATTTGTAGATTGTTTTTAATCTCAGCCATTGATTTACTTTAATTTGTATCATTGGATTAGAGGGAGCTCAACTATAAATAGAGGTCTCTCCCTCTCATTTGTAATCACTTCATTCTTTAGTAATAGAATTCTTTGAGAGCATTTAGTCAAACTTAGCGTGCTTTTTCTTTTTTTATGGCTATTCTATTCTTTCAAGCTTTCTTTTGACTTTGAGTTGCTTCCACTTATTTTTTGTGCCTTGAAGAATTTCTATCAATAATTCTCACTTTGTAATAGTTAGGCTAACTTAGGTGCATTTAAAGTTTAGGCTAACTTGGGTGCATTTAAAGCTAAAAAATCGTCTAAAGTTGTATGAATTATGAGACTAAAGTTCTATCTCTGTAACATTAACACAAGCATCAAGGGAATTTTATTTTTGGGAATTTATATAATTCTACTCTTTTTCTTTTATAAATAAAGTCACATTTCAAAATTAAAAAATACAAAATTTCAAATTTATTAGATATCACAATTTAAAAATAATTAACTAAATTAAATTCTAAATTTAACATTTACGGTTTTTATTTTTACAACTCAAATCATCAAAATATTAAACAGTATTCATATAAATTAAAACCAACTAACCATTAACTTTATGCATATCTACATGGAGTTAAAAGAAACATTTGATAAAATAAATACATAGTAAAAGAAATTTAATTACATTGGGGGGTTGGTCTGAGATCTAATCTATGATCTCCCATTCCAAAAAGCGTGTTGAAGGAGGTAGAAAATGGAGCAACTCCATATGTAACACTTCTTTCCATAGATTACTAGTTGCATTTATGTGAAATAATGTTGCACACGTTTCATTTCTTGCCCACATTTAAGTGTTAGAAACATAAACGTAGCACCTATAGCTAGCTACTGCTCCCTCCTCTCTCCCATAATTGAGTGGGGAGTTGTCTGCTGGAGTTTTGTTAGGAATTGGTTAGGAATCCAACTTCAATAAATAAACTTTGTTTGTTTTATCTATTTTTAAGTTTTATCATGTTAAATTCGTGTTAGTTAAGAATTTTAAGTTTTTTTCATTAATTTAAAATTAAATAAGTTTATGTCTGTTTATTTAATGTTCACAAACATATTTTAAAAATCTATTTATGAATATATAATTGAATATATTTACAAATAATGTTCATGAATAACAAATAAATAAACAATAAATATATTATTTTTAGATATAAAATAGTCAAATATAAATATTAATAGTTATATATTATAAAAAAAATACAAACAAAATAAATTTATTAATATATACTAATGAAACAATAAATAAGCTTTAAATAATTTATTAAATAAGTTTTAAATGAACATAAATGAACTAAACAAATTTTATTTGTGTTTGGTTAGCTTAATAAACGAATCTCAAGGTCTTGTTCATGTTCATTTATTTAGCTTAATGAACGAACTTAAATGAACAAAAATTGAACTATTCATTAATTATTCACCAAATGCTCATCCATTTACAACCCTAGCAATGGTTGGCTCCTCGTAATTTAACTTGTTGCTACTAGCTTTGTTGACGGATAATGATTAGTTTTTAACAGAGAAATAAATAAAAATTTTAATAAAAATATCAGTTTACTCTTTATTTTAAGATATAGAGACTAATTTATCTATTTTTAGTAAAAATAATAAAATGTAATTTAATTTCTAATACACGAACTTTTACGAATCTTACTCCTAATTTATGAAACTAAATATTAAGGGTAAACATTTGAATTAAGATTTTGAAAATTAAAAATTTTGGAACATTTAAATTTAAATTTTTTATTGTAAAGATTAAATATGAAATTGAGCTAAATCATAGAGTTTAACTTAAAAATACATTTATTTTTAAACTAGTTGATCTTTCATGCTAAAATATTAATATGCCAAAATGAGGGTAAAATTTTTGTTTGAATAAAATCATATTGCAATTGATTTGAAATATTTTAGAAATGAATTATACACATTTAACTTCTCCACGGAATGGTTTCTTTTCTTTCTTTTGAAATTCTCTCTCTTTAGGTTTTAAAACTTTTAATAATAACTCTCTTGAATCAACATAAAACATAGCTTGAAATGATCCAACAGATCATCAATGTAAAAATGCAAAACAATTGAAAAAAAAGAAAGAAAACATGGGTTTTGGATTTTGGTTACTTTGATTTCAGGTGGAATATGAGAAAAAAAAAATTGTTACGCCCCAAAATCTTAAGAACTTATTGTGAAAACTTGTAGTAATTGATTTATGTATCTGTGATTCTGTGTTTTGTGATTGAGTTTAAAGTCTGGAGTTCGAGTCGCATCATTAAAAGTTTTGTTGTTTTAGAATCAACCACAAGCATGCACTACCCGTTTAAGTTTAATCCTATGTGAAAGGATGACAAGAATGAGCCTACTGGTTCATTGGTTAAGCATTTGTTTGTATTCTGCTTGGTTTCAAGTTTGAATTCCATCCTATGCATTAGGAATATATTTTTTGCAAATATCAGGAAGGGTGGTGGTTAGTTTAAGTAGTCTAAGGAAAAGTTTTTTTTTTTCTTTTCCTTCTAGTTCTTTATTTTTTTGCTCCCTCTCAAATTTCTTTTCTTTTCTTTTCTTCCTACAATCAATCTTGTGTGGTTGTGAAGTTTAGTTGCATGTAAGACTAAGCGTAAGTTCCTTGTAACTTCCTTTCGTTATGCTTTCCGTTCTGTTAGTATTTTCTGTCAAAATGGGACTTTGCTCGTTTAGTTAATTTTCTATTAAAGGTTCTATTTACTATATTGTTTAGGCAAGGGTGTTGCCAAAGACAGTAATCCGCTGTGTTAAGCTGATTCTTCCTGTTTCTACGAGGTGAGTGTGCAAATTGGAATAGAATGGTGTTGAACCTTTCGACGTATGTTTAACGATAAGAGATTTTGCTGAACATTGGAATTGATGATGTAATTGTTTTTGGAATGAATAATTAGGTTCCGAGTAGTCTTCGTATCGTTTCTATGTCAAAACCGGATTAGGTGCGTATAGGAAACTCTATTTTTCTAGTTTCGAATCGCCAAAAATGGTGGCTTTCGACGTTACACGGCCTGGCACACGAGCTTGTGACTAGGCCGTGTGGGACACACGAGCGTGTGGCAAGCCATACGAACAGTCGTGTACCTTACTGTTTGCTGAATTAAGGCCACACGGGCATGTAACTAGGCCGTGTGTGGCCAAAGTTAGTGTAGGGTTCACACGGCCAGGGACACGGGTGCGTGCCCAGGCCATGTAACTCACTATTTGTGCTTAAGAACCACACGGCCAGGGACAGGGGTGTGCGCCCAAGCTATGTAACTCACTGTTTGTGCTTAAGAACCACATGTCCAGGGATACGGGCGTGTGCCCAGGTCGTGTAACTCACTGTTTGTACTTAAAAACCATACGGCCAAGGACATGAGCGTGAGCCCAGGCTGTATAACTCACTGTTTGTACTTAAGAACCACACGGCCAGGGACACGGGCATGTGGCCAGGCCTTGTAACTCACTGTTTGTGCTTAAGAGCCACACGGCCAGGGACACGGGCATGTACCCAGGCCTTGTAAACTGTTTGTACTTAATAACCATATAACCATGGACACGGACGTGTGCCTAGGCCGTGTAACTCACTGTTTGTACTTAAGAACCACACGGCTAGAGACACGGGCGTGTGTCCAGGCCATGTAACTCACTGTTTGTACTTAAAAACCACAACGCCAAGGCAGAGGGGCATGTACCCAGGCCGTGTGGCATGGTGTAAGGCCAAAAAACTGTTTCTGAGGCCGAGAACGATGCTAAACTTTGATTTTGGGTTTCCCAATGTATGAATGATTGAAATTGTTATTATGAGGACTGTCTGATACACTGAGGCTGATCTACGGATTTCATAATTGAAGATGCTCTGTAATATCACCCTGTCATTGAATTGTTTGGGTTAATTTAGTAACGTATTGGGATGACTAAACATGTGTTATGATAGTGTATTCTGCATTGGTATGGGTTAAAGTGTTGTGAAGGAAGAAGAAGTCTATTCTGAAATCATGGCTTTGCCATTAAAATTACATCCGACTCTTGCGCTTGTCGCATACTGAATTAGCAGCTAAGCTGCGTCTTTGTAAAAGTGTCAACGAACACTTAATGGTGAGTAGGGTTGGTTGGGTATTAAATGTTCATAATAGTGTGTTGGGTTGGCAGAAGATGGTGTGTAGCAGATTGTAATAGGAAATCAAATATAAATCTGTTTGGTACCGCATATGATCTGAAATTGCGTATATATACATATATAATTGGTCTGCTCTGAATTCGAATTGCAAATACGTCTTATGTGAACTGATGATCTAAAATTGGAATTTCACTTCATTATGAAAGAGGTCTATTTGAATTAATTTCTTTTACGCACTGAATTCACAACTCACATTTTCATTGACTTGGTTTTTGGTGGATCCCAGTCTTGATTGGGTCAAGATCGCGGGAGCTCGGTCAAACTTTTCTTTTCCCTTTAAGCATTACTAGTAGGAACTGATATTTTACGATGTTATGGAATTTATGACAACTATATATTATATTTTGTTGTGTTAAATGATATGCTATTGTATGGTTTAATTTGATTGAAATAGGATAGTGTGAAACTTTATTATGATTGACGTAACTCTCCAAAAATTTAATTTGGAAGTCTAGACCGAGTTTGGAGTGTTATAAAATTTGTTGATTTCAAAAAATATTTAGAGTTTTGGGTTGATTTCTGAGGTATTTATGCAAATAGGTCAATTTTAAAGAGAGAAACAAAAAATGTATCCCATAGGAAGTATTTTCTGCTAAAAAACGCATCCTATAAGTCATGTTTTCACCAACATGTCACAAAAATTTACGTCGTAGGACGCATTTTTTAAATTTTTAACACACCAATTTTTTTGGTCAGATGGTTAAATGTTAGTAGTTTTATTTTCAAGTTCCAAGTTTGATTCCTCTCCTACTCACATTTATATTTTTATTTCATGTTGTTTTAAGCATTACTTTTATTTTTAATTACTATTTTTAACATATTAGCTCTTTTGGTTATATATATAGTTAAGTAATAATGATTTTATTCTTAAATCTCAAGTTCAATTTCTTTCCTATACACATTTGTGTTTTTTATTTCAACTTGTTTCAAACTTTTTTTATTTTTAATTAATAAATATATTATTTTCAAGTTTTTTATTTTAATTCATCTTTTAATTAATAAATCTTTTATTTATAAAACAAAATAATTATTGCAAAATATCATTATTTTTAGTAAATATAATTTTATATGTGTAATTTTTATTTTTCAATCCATACCATGATGAGTGTAATAGATTTTATTATTATATATTTTTGTACGTGTATTTCAAATAATTATTTGAAATATTTCACATATAAACATAATGCTATATGAAATAATTAATTGAAATATTTCACATATAAAATATTTGAAATATAATACCCACAAAGTAGATGAAAAATAATTATATTTGAAATAATGATTTGATTTTATAATATTAAAATATATATTTTAAAATATATATTTAACATAATGATAAATATCAATTTTATTAAAATATATTTTTATATAATTGAAAAATTTATTTGATTTTATAAATAAAAGAGTTGTTAATTAAAAAGATGAATTAAAAATAACATAACATAAAATAAAAAAATATATATATATTTATTAATTAAAAATAAAAATTGAAATAACATGAAATAAAAAAATAAACATACTTAGAAAAGGAATTAAACTCGAAATTAAAGAATAAAATTATTATTAATTAACCATCTAATTAAAGAAGTTAATGTATTAAAAATAATAATTAAAAATAAAATTAAAGCTTAAAACAAATGAAATAAAAATATAAATGTGAAAAAGGATAAATCGAATCCAACATTTAAAAACAAAAGTACTAATATTAATTACCTACCTAAATGACCTAACGTGTCAAAATATAAAAAATACAGATTATAGAATACATTTTAATTTTCTCTAAAATAGACCTATTTCTTTAAATATATATTAAAATAACAGCACAAAATCGTAGTGTTCGGAACAGTGAAAAATGAAATGCAGATGAAAGCTTCGAAATATTTTTTATGTTAAAAGTTGATTTAGAAAAAATACAATAAAATAATAAAAAAAGGCAACCGAATCTGGGAAATAAGGGATGCCAGCTAATGGCGGTAAAGGATGGTCATTGTGACAGTGCGCTACAAATTTTTAAAGAAGATAATGGATATTCTTTTTTTTTTTTTAAATAGGAGAGGGAGAGAGCATTTAATTGAGAAGGGAAAATGGGGTTTTTTACTAAAAAAAAAAACTAAAATGGTACAACCCAAAAATTATGTACTAAAATAGTACATTTAGAGTGGTGCCGCCTATGACAGTGGTGTGATTACCATAGTATTTGACGCAAATCAGTCATAATTAGTTAAAAAACGTAAACAGTAAAAAAAATTGAAAAAAATATAAAAAATATAGAGGTGCCTGTGCCACAGACGGTACTAGTGAAGCCTCTGTCAGAGGCAGCATCAGTTACTGACATGGCACAGGCGGCACCCATACCTCAAACCCCCCATTTAAGCCCTCAGTGTGTAAATGAATGCACACATCAATAAAAAAAATTATAGAAGAAGAGAGGGAGAAGAGAAGAAAGAAAGATAATTATTAATTATTTTATTGTCTAAATTAATAAATTAAATGAAATTATTAATTTAGATTAAGATCGTTGAAAAATCGAGAAAAATAGAAAATTATCAAAATGCCCCTGAATCTTGGTATTTCTGCAATTTAGCTAGGTAAGTTTGTGTAACCTAATTATGTGATATAAGGAAATACGAGTTGATGGTACATGAAATATTAATATAATGAATTAATTGATTTATATTTATGAAGAAACGGCAAGAGAACGATATTTATCATGATATATAAATATGTGATTATCTTTGATACGTTGATACAAGGAAATTAAGTATGTGCCATGTCAGCAACTGGTGCCGCCTCTGACAGAGGCTTCACCAGTACCGCCTCTGGCACAGACACATCTATATTTTTATATTTTTTTATTTTTTTTACTGTTTACATTTTTTTAACTGATTATAATTGATTTGCGTCAGATACCAGGGTAGTCACGCCACTGCGATGAGCGGCACCACCCTGGATGTATTGTAACACCCCCTAACCCCAAATCGCCGTCGGAATGAGGTTATGAGGCATTACCGGACATATCAGACAACTTACAAATAATTTACAATTAATATAACTTTCATAGTATAATATATGCTAATTAAATAAGTAAAACAAATAAATATAAAAGAGAAATAAAGAAACAAAAGGGAATAGAAACAGAATTGAAAACGGGAAGCAGGGGAGAAAAAGAGAAAGAAAAAGGGAAAGAAAAATAAAAGAGAAAACTAAGGATTTGAAGCTTGGAGTTAATTTGGTAAGTCAATTAAGTCCTTTTTAGTTAATTTTGATGTTTTAGAAGCTTTAAAACAAGATTTTGATGAAATTAAGTTGATAGTTCAAGAGTTCATATGTTTCCAAATATGGTTCATGTTGTATATATTATGGAATTAGGGATTTAATTGAATGAATTCTAAGTTAGAATTGATTAAGGGATTAAATTGTAAACTAGGCTATAAGTTTTATGTTGAAGGGATTAAATTGAAGAAATTTCGAAATTAGGGAAATATGCTGGAAATTTTATAGTTAAATATAAGTTTAGACAAAATTTGAATAGAAAAAGAGAGTGAATTGGATTAAGAAAATAATTAAGTTTAGTTAGGATTAAATTGGGAATAAGGTAGGAATTGTTTAGAAATTTAATTATTTATTATAATTAATGCTGTAAATAATAATATAAATTACTATTATTTTCGTAGCCACCAAAGAACCTGAAACGTCAGCTTCGAAAGGAAAGGAGAAAGTCATCGACGACTAAAACGGGATAAATGTAACGCCCCTAACCCGAATCCGTCACCTGAATAGAGTTACGGAGCATTACCGGAGTTACCGATTCATTTATCAGATATTTCATTAATCCGATATCTTTTCTTTTCCACGTTCAAGTCTCGTATTCAAGTCATCCGGATCTTTATAAAGAAATTTGATCGTCGTTTTCATTTATTTCATGTTATAATACATTCAACTAATGCTCTAAACAAAATTATCATTTTACCCCTAAACTTTTAATTAATGACGATTTCATCCTTAGGTTAAAATAAAATAAAATTATTACAATTTAATCCTTATTTCCAGCCGTTATTCTCTCACAAATTGATAACAACCTATGAATTCTATAAAATGTCAGAATTTTCCATAATTTCAACACTTTTCAATTTAATCATTAAAACATGTTTTTCCCTGATCTAGAGCTAAATTAATAATTTCATTCAATTTTGTAATTTAAATAATAAAATAATCCATTTCATGCAAATTGGTCATTTCTAACAATTTTTTTACAAAATTGCCCATAAAATTTTACTTTTATTCAATTTAGTCCATGAGCCTAATACATACAAATTAGCCATGCTAGCTGAATATTCATACATATTTTCCTCCTCCTCCTCTCCATTCCACATCCTTAATTTATATAACATGCAACAAGTAACATTATCAATAATTTCACTATTTACTTATGTATATTCAAAACTGTCCATTTGCATCATAGTTACTAAATTATTTATATCTTAAGCTACAGAACTCAAAATTAAGATCCGATATTTTTCCCTGAAACTAGACTTACTTATCTTATTACCATAAAATTTTCAGAATTTTTAGCTTAGCCAATAAGTACAGTTTATTCTTTAAAGTTTCCCCTATTCTGCTGTCTGACAGTTCCGACCCTTCTTCACTAAGAATTAATTATCTCATCGTACGAGATTTGGATGATATTCCCACTTATTTCTATTGAAAATAGACTCTTTAAGGATTTTAAACATATAAATTTAATCCCTTAATTATTTTTATCCAATTTTTTATGATTTTCCAAAGTCAGAACAGGGGAACCCGAAATCATCCTGACATTGTCTCACAAAACTTATTATATCTCATGATTTACAATTCTATTGCTTACACCGTTTCTTCTATAAGAAACTAGACTCAATAATCTTTAATTTCATATTTTATTCATCCTCTAATTATATCTCTACAATTTTTGGAGATTTTTCAAAGTTAGACTATTGCTGCTGTCCAAAACTGTTTTAGTGCAAAATGTTGATTTTCATTTTGCCCCAAATTTCACAGTTCATACAATTCAGTCCTTACCTAATTAACCCCTCAATTAAACTAATTTTCTCAATTAATACTTTTCCTAGACATTATAAGTTATTTCATAACTATTGAAATTCAGAATTTCCACATAAAACTCTAACTTCAAACTCTTTTACAATTTAGGTCCCAAACATTCAATTTCTATTCAATTCTTTCAATAAAATCAGCATATAAACAATTTAAAGCTCTAATTCTATGTCAAATCATCATATACTTCCAGCACATATTCATAGAAACTTTCAATTTCTTTCATAGAATCAAGAACTAATGAATTCAACAAATGGACCTAGTTGTAAAAGTCACAAAAACACAAAAATTTCAAGAAATAATCAAGAATTGAACTTACTTGCAGTAAAAATATGAAAAACCAGCTTAAGGGAACTCTTCCATGGTGTTTTTGCTGATGAGAATGCAGAAAAATAAAGAGAAATCTAGATAATTCTATTTTAGTCCTAGCTTTATTAAGTAAATTTTGTAATTTTCCAATTTTGTCCTTATTTTATTGATAATTTCATGCTCTTGCCGTCCAGCCCGAATAGACCTTGGGTCTATTTTCCTTTTAAACCCTCTTTCTTTTATCATTTAAGCTATTTAATCATTTCCCACAATTTTGCATTTGATACAATTTAGTCCTTTTTGTTCAATTAGCTATCAGTACTTTAAAATTTCTTGACGAAACTTTAATACTAACTTATTAACACTCTATAAATATTTATAAAAATAAATATTTATGGCTCGATTTAAAATTCCCAAGGTCTCGATACCTCGTTTTCAATTCTAATTATTTTAATATATATATATTTTGTACATTTCACTAATTCAAAATTTTTCCTAACTTCACATTTAACTTATACTCACCAAATTAATAATATTTCCTACTCATTTGTCGGATTTAGTGATCTCGAATCACTGTTTCGACACCACTGAAAAATAGGCTGTTACATGTATCATTTTGGTACATAATTTTTCGGTTGTACCATTTTAATTTTTTTGACTATATTAGTAAAAACCCGAAAAATGGAGAGAGAAATCAAAAGTCAAAATGAAAATACTTATATATTAATAAAATGTAAAATCATTAAACATATTCATAATTTATAATATTATATTCATATAAATATTGAATATAATATTAAAAAATATTTTGTTTTATTAATATTATATTATGGTGGTTAGATTTTAATATAATTTTATTATGAAATAATATTATTATAAATTATATTGAAAATGATTTCATATTTTATTAGTAAATAT
Source organism: Gossypium arboreum (assembly GCF_025698485.1). Taxonomy (NCBI): domain Eukaryota; kingdom Viridiplantae; phylum Streptophyta; class Magnoliopsida; order Malvales; family Malvaceae; genus Gossypium; species Gossypium arboreum. The sequence goes on along the minus strand of NC_069080.1, from coordinate 27,109,209 downwards.
ATATTATGTATTTTAAAATTTTTATCGTTCGTTTTATACGGTTAAAAATTAATATGATTGATAAAATAATTAGACATAAACATTAGGTGTGCCACGTATACCTTATGTTGATGTATAAGAATCAATTATTAATAATAAAAATAATAAATAAAATTTTTAACAAAAATACCAGTTTAATCTTTAATTAAAACAACATAAATTTATTTATCCATTTTTAAAATTAACATATAATCTAACTCGCTTCATAAAACTTTTACATGCATATATATTAATTTTTCTGCATCAAATTTTGTGCAAAGCTGACACCTGTTAACCAGCTATATGATTGATTGTTTGAATGTGTCTTTGATTAAAGCATTGTTAATCGTAATTAAAATTGACAGCAGCTGGCTAACCAGACTAAATTTTTTTAAGTATTTAGTAGCTTTCTGAAAGCGATAATTTCTTTTTGCCCAGTTTTCAGAACGAAAGGTTATTCCATATTTCAATAGTGTTAAACCAATTTTTACTACAGCTAATTTACTATTTGAACCAGTAATTTATTACTGAATTGATAAAGTTATACAATGAGATATTTTCATATTTTTATAGTGTATTTTAGGGTTAATACATATTTAATATTTAAATTTAGGTTCAAGATTTAATTTAGTACTTAAATTTTAAATTTAATTTTATAATTAAATTTGACTTTAATGTTTTGCTTGTAGTTAAATTTTCTCAAATTATATTAAAGTTTTTGTTTATCCCATATAAGTTTTTAAGTTAGGTTTCAATATTTAATCTGATACTTAAATTAAAGTATACATATTAAATTTTTGTCGGTCACATAATATTATTTGATTTAAATATCAAATTAAACATCGAAACCAAATTAAAATACCAAATTTAAACAAAAAAAAAATCACAAATCTCAAATTAAATGTTGAAACTAAATTCATCACCAAATAAGCGATGATGGTATATATGCGTTTATATTTGACTCTGATAGTGTGTAACTTCAAAAACTGTGAGTAAGCCACAAACTGTCAACTGTTGAGTATTGAAAATATATAATAATTATATTGATTTTAAAATTATTTATTAATTTATCGACGATTTTATGGATATGATTTACTAATAATGTATTAGTTCGTATGAAATACAAAGCTATATATATAATTTAATTTCATAAAAGATAAAATAATAGGTTTTTTTTAATATCATCAAATTTACATTCAAACATTTGATTCAATTAATTAATTGTTGCACAATTGATCAGGATTCAAGTTTACCTATCTTTTCAGTATAAAAAGAACCCTGTCTTTCCAATAAATTATATGCAGGATTTGGTTAAACTTGAAAACAAAAATACAAGGAAAGTGTTTGGATAAAACATGCAAACGTCAATAAGGGGATAGTCTACTTACCTAAAATGTTTATAAATTTAAGGAAAGATTTCAATGGGTCCTGGCAAACATGCTGATGTGAGTAGGTAGTGTAGGTGATCAAAAATCAAACAACCTTGTAAATTAAATTACTTTAAAAAAAAAAAAACGTGTACCCATTTGAGTAATAAGGATTTCGTGTAAGAAACTGTAGAATCTATGATTTGGATTCGTTACGTTGATTAGGTTTTCGAATGTGGTACTTTTGGTCATCGGTATTGGTTTTGGCTTTTAACAATTCAAAGACCACTCGAGCTGGTTACCAAGCCCACAATGGCAATGAAGTGCGTTGAAATTTCTGACCTTTTTAATGTTTCTGATAACAACCTGTAACCAAACCTGGCTTTCCTCGGAATTTTAAATACCTTGGCTTAGCTTATGTTCTATACATCACTGCTTTAAATCAAGGGGAAAAGGTAGGCGAAGATCAAGAAGACGAGAGAGAAAAAAAATGGTGAATCTTGTAGCAGCACAAAAGCCATTGATGAATGGGTTAATGAAGATGGCGGGGGTTCAGCCTTACTTGGTGGAGATCGAGCCAGGCACGGTGATGAACTTTTGGGTTCCTTGTGAAACAGTCAAGAAACCCGGGAAGGGTGAAAAAAAGGTCACCCATTTGGAGAAACCGACAAAACCAGTGGTGGTCTTAGTGCATGGCTTTGCAGCAGAAGGCATTGTCACATGGCAATTCCAAGTGGGTGCTTTGACGAAGAAGTACTCGGTTTATGTACCCGATCTTCTCTTTTTCGGTGGCTCCATTACTGACAAACCAGACCGGTCACCGACTTTCCAAGCCGAGTTCTTGGTTCAGGGTTTAAGGAAACTTGGTGTGGAGAAGTGTGTGGTTGTGGGGTTCAGCTATGGTGGGATGGTGGCATTCAAGATGGCTCAGATGTACCCTCACATGGTGGAAGCCATGGTGGTGTCTGGCTCGATCCTGGCCATGACTGATTCCATAAGCGTGGAAACATTAAACAGGCTAGGGTTCTCGTCTTCTGCAGAACTGTTGTTGCCTAATTCTGTTAAGGGTCTTAAAGCTCTTCTCTCCGTTGCTGCTTACAAGAAGCTTTGGTTCCCTGATCGCCTCCACAAAGACTATCTTGAGGTTCCTTTACATTTTATTACTCTTTATCATCATCAACAATGTTTATACCATCATAATGAACATTTTGCATGAATGGCTGGCTGGTGATTCACATGATTTTCATGGGGTTTGGATTAATGTCCCTGTATGAGACACGTATTAGGATTCTAGTGTTAAGTATGTTGGCTCATTATCTTTTAAACATATAGTATAATTATATAAAAGCAAATGAATTAGGTAAACTTTCGACACAAAGGAACAAAACAAGAATGAGAAACATGTTTGGAAGTACAAGGTTTATAATTAGCTCAATTAACTATGCCTACTTTATTACACCAAGTGAATTGGTTAACCGAGAGGTCTGCCTTTCCCTTTAGTTATAGTTACAGGTGGTCCTAGCAAAAATTCATGGATCATTGAATTAGAAATAAAGTTTCACAGGAATAGAAAAAAGAGAGAAAATACAGGGTAAATAATTCTACTACTATATTCGGAAACTTTCTGAAACTGAGAACATGAATGACCCTGGATGGAATTACAGGTTATGTTTACCAACAGGAAAGAGAGAGCTGAACTACTGGAGGGTTTGGTCATTAGTAATAAGGATGCCACCATACCATCTTTTCCACAGGTTATCTGCATTTTCCTTTATTGTTTTGTTTTTTTAATGGTAGATTTTTAGAAAAGAAATTTCTTACTCCAGTTTTGTTAAATTATGATTTTGCAGAGAATACATCTGCTGTGGGGTGAAGAAGATCAGATCTTCAAGCAGGAGCTTGCTCACAACATGAAAGAGTATGTTTTATGATCTCAAAAACTAGATAGAAAACAAGTTGAGATTTGAGGGTTCTTTTTTTTATTTATTTCTTTTTGGATAATTGGATATATATATATTTTCTATTGATGATGCAGACAACTAGGAGAGACTACAACATTCGAAGGCATACAAAAGGCAGGTCACTTGGTTCATCTGGAGCGACCTTGTGTTTACAATAGCTGCCTTAAGCATTTCCTGGCTTCACTGTATGCTGAACAAGTTAACAAATGAGCTTATGGTTTATCAAGCCCATGCCGAACTTTGCTCTCATAAATACAGAAAAAGGGAACTAGGGTGTGTGTGCTAAGGGACTTTTGTTGTACCGGATTATTATTTTGTTACAAAACCTTTCAGTTTTCTAGCAAAGTAATAATTATACAGTGCAATTATTGTGATTTTTTTTTTCATCATCTATAACAACTTTTTTCATCTATAGTAATAACAGCCATAGAATATAAAACATACCATTTACTAAATTATTTTTTTAACAATTTTTATCATAAAATAAAATTAATTTTATTCTTAAATGAAATATAAAAATTAATTATAATATTTCAATTAAATGTTTAAAGTTATATTAATAACATTTGATTAAATAAAAATAATCTTTTGACATAATATTTTTAATTTAAATTTTAAAAATTTAAACATGATCTAAATTTTATATGCTGATATAAATGTCTTGAATATAATTATAGACATATTGTAATCACCTCTTTATAACATCCAAATTTGGGATTCAAATAAGTCTACAAAAAAGTTTAGATATAAACAGAGTTGATTGAATAAATAAGAACAAATTCCTTTTTCTTTTTCTTTTTTCCTTTTCAAAAGGTAGTGCAAACATGTTATCAAACAACAGGGACAGAATACATGGTACAGATTTGCTGGACATGAACTGCGCATATGTACTCTTAACAATTTTGAAAATCAAATCGGTAAATGCATTACACTGACGAACGATTAAATCTAAAGGAAGATTGAATGTCTTCTTCTCCCTTTGGTTTCAGGGCCTCAAAGTGCCACAAAAACAACCGTGAATGCCGCCACAACCGGGTAAATAGTGAATGTTCCTGCTCATAAGATGCAAGCATGTTAGTTTATATAGATTCTTCTTAACTTGTACATTGCAACTAAACACACATATTGGGAGAAGCAAAGACCTCCACCATTCTAGTTCAGAAGTAAGTTTACCGTCATAGTAATCACCCACGATGTCAGCCAATTTGCTAATGTTGCTACACTCCCAGCTAGGCCCTTAATATTTACCGGAAGTAATTGAAATTATGCAAGTTTAGAAAAATAAGAACCTCACCCGGACGACACCAACATTGTGAGCAACTTATTTTATGTTCACAAACACTATAGTCGCTCTACAAATAGTAACAAACTACTTAAATGCATACATGCATGCTACCAATGATAAGAGTACACGATGGTATAAAGTACATACACCTCGTTCAGCAGCAATACCAGATAAACATGAAATATAATCACACCAGATTTAATATCCGCCACTAGATATGTCATTACCTTAACCATCATACCTCGGCTTTATCTCTTGACAAAGCCATAATGCTCACAAAAACAGTTAGATTCAGTTTTGTTGGGAAGATGTATGCCTCAAACTAAATATGATAATAAGGGGGTTCGCTTAGAAGGATTTCTTCCTTTTTCTCCTTGGTCTCAGTTGCTTATATCACCCAAGGTCAAACAAGTTCATGTATAATCACTTATGACACATAATGTGATAGTGTGATCAAGTCTAGAAAACACATGCCACGATAATTTATGATAATGTGATATCTTCTGATTTGATTTGACTATTTTTTTTTATAGATATAAAAGATGTTGGCAAATCAAACCATACTGTCTCTGATAAAGTAGATAGTAATGTTTCAGCTTCTGATCAGGGAGCAAGTCACAGTATCCCCGTTTCGCAAATACCTAAAAATGAGGCGAGAAATGTCTTCTTTGGGATGATGAATCGGTGGTTTACTGAATTTATGAGAACTAATCCTATGACGTCGCAAACTCCACTCCCTATTGTGCTTCACCTAATAACCCTTCATCCTCATAATACAGAAAGTGTAAAACAACCTCCAATAGATAAGATCAAAAAATGTGGGGCTAAAGAGTTGTGAGGAAAAGCGGAAGATTATTCGGTCAGGGTTGAATATTGGCTAGAGAACACATAGAGAGTTTTCGATGAAATGGCTTGTACCCCTAATGATTGTTTGAGATCTGTGTTGTCATTGTTAAAAGATGAAACTTAACATTGATGGTCTACGTTGATAGCGATTGTATTAAGAGATAGAGTGAACAAAGACTTTTTTCGACTTGAATTTCGAAAGAAATATATCAGTAGATTGTATCTAGAAAAGAAAAAGAGAGTTTCTCAAGCTGAAGTAGGGAAACAGATCTATTGCTGGGTATGAGCGAGAATTTGTCATGCTTAGTAAATATGCTCGCGAGATTGTACAGACGGAAATCGAAATGTGCATCTGTTTTGAATTTGAATTGAATGATGAAATTCGAATGTTGGTTGAAGCTTTAGAATTGAGAGAATTCGTAGTTCTGTCTGAACAAGCTCAGAAGATAGAGGATATTTGTAACGAGAAGAAACATATTGAAATGAAGCTTCGGGACTCCAGTAAATGGAACATTTCTGACCATTTTCAACTTTTCCATTGGAGAAATCGAGAGAAGCTTTTAATCACTTCACCAATTCATCAGGGTCTGTGGGAAGAAATAAGCTGAGACCGAGTAACTTGAGATTTTAGACTACCTCGGCAAATAATGTTGGCAGTATTCACAATGTTGATAGACCTGTTTGTGAACATTATGGCAAAACTCATTGTGGTGAGTACCGAGTTAAAAATGGGGTTTGTTTTAGGTGTGACTCTACTAAACATTTCTTGAGAAACTGCCTAAGAAAGTCGGGTGTTGTTGATAATCAGACTGTTAGACCAATGTCTGCTTCTCAGAGAGGTAGACGATTGAGATAGAGTAGTAACACCGGAATGACTCGAAATAGACCAAGAATTTGACCATTAGATTTGAGGCTCGGGCATCTACCAAAGCTTATGTCATCCAAGCCTAGGAGGATGCTTTGCCCTAGATGTCATTATTGGTACTTTCTCCCTCTTTAATGTTACTGTTTATGCACTGATTGAACCTGGGTCAACACATTCATATATTTGCACTACATTAGTAATGGATAAGAACATGCCAATAGAATCGACTGAACTTGATATTAGAGTAATGAATTTGTAACACCCCAAACCCGTCTCCATCACTAGATTAGGCTTACGAGCGTTACAGTACAAATTAGGGCCTTTATCATCAAACATAAAAAAACTATAAAATAAATGAAAACATTTAATAGCTTATAAAAATCAGGGTAAAAATACACTTACGGGCCTTAAATTGAGCATTCGGGGCTTTAAAAATAGTTTGGGAACAATCCGAGACTAATTTGAATCAAAACAGAAATATATGCAAAAATTTGAAACTTTTGGAAACAGTGGTCACAGGGCCGTGTAACTAACTGTAACTATGTGAAAAATCCTGCACCCAAAAATTAAAAAGATACATACTCATCGGAGATCTATCACACTATCCAGCTCAAATTTCGGTAGTTTTTGAGGTTTTGGCCAAGGTTATAATGACATGTATAGTTGGACTTGTATTGGTATTTAGTTGAATGTTAGTTGATGATTTTGGCATGTATAAGTTGTTTGGTTTTGGTATCTTTTGGTGCTTGCCAAATTATGTCATTTTGGGAACTTATTATGCATGAGTATTGCTCAAATGGTATGTTTGTGATGAAGTGTTAATGGTCATATTTGTGGAATAATTTGTTAGAAGTTGAGTTATATTTGATTATGGAAATGTGAACAAATAGCATGTGTAGGCAAGTTTGATGTTTGCTTTTGAGGTGCCTTGAAATGGCATATTGATTGATTGATTTAAGGCTAGTAAATTGGTCATGATATGTATATTTTGGTAATGTTTTGGTGCCTTGATTAGGTGAACGAGAGGCCTGTAGGTGTATGCATGTTATGGTGTTGGAAATGGCTTGACTTTGGGCAAATTCATGTCCACACGGCCTCAGACACGGACATGTGACTCAGTCGTGTATGACACATGGCCTAGCGACACGGTTGTGTGTCCCCTGTAGGTTTTATTGCATAGAAGTCAGACAGTTACACAGCCTAGCACACGGCCTGACACACAGGCATGTGGGGCTATTTGGAGGGTTACATGACCTGGCACACTGGCGTGTGGCATGGTCGTGTGACCCTACTCAGTGAGTAACATGGGTGAAGGCACGGGTTGGAACACGGCTGTGTGTCCCTAATTCAATTGTCACACGGGCGTGTGTCTCAGCCATGTGAGGCACACAGCCTGGCTACACGGTCATGTGACCCTGCAGTCAAAATTTTCTAACTTTTTCTTAAACTTTCTAAATGTTTCCAATTTAGTCCCGAATTGTTTCTAATGTATTTCTAGGGGCTCGATTTAGAGATAATATGTATTTGAATAAATGTATTATATTGTGTTTTCAATATTGTATGAAATGTATGTTTTAATTTTTTATTTGTACGGTAATGTTTCGTAACCCTAATCTGGCAACGGATACAGGTTAGGGGTGTTACATTTAGTGGTATCAAAGCTACGATTTAATCAATTTTTGGACTGAACGTAGCATGTGTGAGTCTAGAAATACATTTCATTATATAACCTACGATAATGTGATAATTCCTAACTCTAATAGAATTATGTTTTCATATAGATAAGATGTCATCCAACTGAGTCGATTTCGAAGAAGTAGAAAGTAATGCACAAGCCTCCGTTCACAAGGCAGTGTCTAGTGGTAGTAGGCCCATATCTAAGGGCATGGGAGGAGAGGCTAAAAAAACCTTCATTCGGATTATGTCTGAATGGTTTTCTGAGTTCGTGCAAAAGAACCCAATGGCTCAACGACCTCTACCCCTACCTGTACCCCAATCAGTTTCCATAGTCCTCAAGGTTTGGAAACAGTATGAGTGAGCAAGCCTCTAGTTGATAAAATTCGAAAGTATGGGGCTAAAAAGTTTTTAGGTACAACTGAAGATGAACTAAAGAGAGCCGAGTTTTGATTAGAAAACACGATGAGAGTTTTCGATGAATTATCATGTACTCCTATGGAATGCTTGAAATGTGTTGTTTCATTGTTCAAAGAATAGACTTATTAGTGGTAGAACACCTTAGTTGCTGTTGTACCAAGAGATCAAGTAAACTGGAAGTTCTTTCAGACTGAATTTCAAAAGAAATATGTGAGTCAAAGATTTCTAGATAGGAAACATAAAGAATTCCTTGAGCTGAAACAAGGTTGTATGTTAATAGATGAATACGAGAGGAAATTTATACAACTCAGTAAATATGCTCGAGAGTGTGTGCCTACAGAGGTTACTAAGACAGACCAAATAAAGAAACGTTGATTTAGCTTTTAATTCAACTAAAATAGAACCATCATTAACAAGCATCAAACGATTATTTAAAACTCTTAAAACAAATAATGGTTTCTGACTCAAAGCATCCGCAACAACATTTTCTTTTCCCAGGTGATAGTCGATAATCACATCATAATCTTTTAACAGCTCCAACTATTTACATTGTCGTAAATTCAATTCTTTTTGAAACATCAAATATTTTAAACTCTTGTGATCCGTGAAAATATGGTATTTTCCCCGTATAAATAGTGTCACCAAAATTTTAAGGCAAACGCAATAACTGCAAGCTCTAAGTCATGTGTCGGGTAATTTTTCTCGTGCGATTTCAACTTTTAGGAAGCATAAGCTACAACTTTGCCCTCCTGCATCAAAACACAGCCCAAACCGCGAAGTGAAACATCACTGTAAATCATAAATTCTTTGTTCGTGTTTGGCTGAATTAACACATGAGCTTCAGTTAACATTGCTTTTACTCGATCGAAGCTCTGCTGACATTCATCAGACCAAACAAATTTGACATCTTTCTGAAGTAGCTTTGTCAATGGTGAAGTAATCATCGAAAACTCTTTTATGAAACATTGACAATATCCAGCCAAACCTAGGAAACTTTTGATCTTGGTGACATTTCTCGGAGGCTTCTAGTCTAAAATAGTTGATATTATACTCGAATCTACTCTAATGCCATTTTCAGACACCACGTGACCCAAAAACCTGACTTTACAAAAGCAGAACTCACATTTATTGTATTTTGTAAATAATTGCTTATCACGTAAAGTATGTAAAATAATACTCAGATGCTGGGCATGTTCGGTTTCATTTTTCGAGCAAATCAATATAACATCGATGAAAACTACCATAAATCTATCTAAATATGGCTTAAATATTCTGATCATCAAGTCCATAGTGCCCGTACCTAGTTCTAAAAGTTGCTTTCGGCACATCTGAATCTTTAACTCGAAGCTGATAATATCCGAAGCGAATGTCAATTTTTGAAAACACTGATGCATCTTTCAACTGATCAAATAAATCATCAATACGACGCAATGAATATTTTTTCTTAATTGTGACTTTATTTAACTGTCGGTAATCTATACACGACCGCATCGATCCATCCTTTTTCTTAACAAATAAAACAGGTACACCCAAGGGAGAAAAATTAGGCTGAACAAATCCTCTGTCTGGCAACTCTTTTGCAACTGTGCTTTCAAATGTTTTAACTTAGTCAGTGCCATTCTTTACGGAAAAATTGATATTGGAGAAGTTCTCGATACTAAATTAATAGCAAATTCAATCTCTCTTACTCGCGATAACCCTAAAAATTCTTTTAGGAATACATCCGCAAAATCACAAATGATTGAAACTGATTCCAACCGTGGTTTTGAAATTCTAATATCTAAAATATATGTTAGATACGCCTCACACCCTTTTCGAACACATTTTTGAGCTAACAAAGCATAAATAATATTGATCGCGTTGTCAAATTACAAACGATAAAAAATTATTCCAACTTTAATTTTGAAGTTCTAGTATCTAAAATATATGCTAGATATGCCTCAAACCCTTTTTGAACACATTTTTGAGCTGACAAAGCAGGAATAATATTAGTGATGCTATCAAATCTATCTAATTCAACTCTAGCTGTTTCACCATTCTGACATTTCAATACAATCTATTTTTGTATATAGTTCACAATGATGTCATGCAAAGTCAACCAATCCATGCTGAGAATTACATCAAAATCATCAAATGGTAATAACATCAAATCAGCCAAAAAGTCACAATATTGAATTTTCAGTGATAATTTTTACACAATTTATCAACTAACACATACTAGCCTAACGGGTTAGTTACTTTGACTACAAACTCAGTCGACTCTATTGGTATATTCTTATCTGACACAAGTTTAGTGCATATATATATGAATGTATTAACCTCGGGTCAATTAGAGCATAAATATTAACATTAAAAAGAGAAAATGTACTGATAATCACATCAGGTGTTGAACAACTTCACAGGCTCGAATTGCGTAATCCCTAGCTAGTGCCCATGCCTCAAACTGAGCCATAGAGTCTTTTGTCCCACTTCTATTATTTCTCACATTGCCACTATTTTTCGGCAGTCTAGCTTTAAACGGCGTACTCCTAGATTGAACACTTTGGGCTTTTTCTCTACCTGATCTTTCAGGGAAATCTTGAAAGAAATGATCAAATGAACTACATCTAAAGCATGATCCAGTTTTCAATCGAAACTCCACAAAATGCCTTCTATTGCAAAGTTGACATTCGAGCTTGTTAACATTGCGAACACTGCCCACACTAGCTACAGAGGTAGCCTGGGTCTCGAACTAACTTGTTTTCCTCAATCTTTCCTTGAAAATCCAGATAGAGCTAACATACGGCTATAAGATTCCTTCACTTTCTTCGTTGGAGAAGAAAAAAATTTTCCCCCAGTCGTTTACCTGAGTCTCAAACTTCCAAATCTGCTTTGCTTTTTACTTTGCTAAGTTCTTCAGCTATGTGCTCGACCAACTAAAACCACAAACTCTTTTAACTTCAGTATCCTAACAAGAAATCTGATATCTTCATTCAGACCATCTTCAAACTGGGTATACATAACAACTTCATTTGGAATACATTTACTAGCATATTTACTAAGTCGTACAAATTCTCTTTCGTATTCAGCTACAGTTTTACGACCTTGTTTCAATTCCAGAAACTCTTTCCTCTTCCTATCAAAATACATTTTGACTGACGTATTTCTTTTTGAACTCTGTTGAAAGAAATCCCAAGTTACACGATCTTTCGGTACCATTGCTATTAGGGTGTTCCACCACTGATATGCTGAGTCTTTTAATTGAGATATCATATATTTTAAACAGTCATTAGATGAACAAGACACTCATCAAAAACTCTATTGGTATTCTCTAACCAGAACCAGGCTTTTTTCGGGTTGTCATCAACTGTACCATAAAATTCTTCTGCCCCATATTTATAAATCTTATCAATCAGAGGTCTGTTCACACGTATCTACTCTGAACCTTGAGGAATAGGGGGAACTAGTTGGGATACGGGATGGGTTGGAGGGCATTAAGCCATCAGATTTGTTCTCATGAATTTAGTAAACCATTCAAACATTATATGGAAGAAGGCTTTCCGAGCTGCACCGCCTTGGCCCTAAAAAATGGGCTCACTAATGATTGCCCCTTAAACACAGGCTTGAGCATTGCTCTCAGCTTCATCGGAATTAACTCAGTTGGACGACATCTTTCATCAAAATGAAAATTAGAATTAGTTTAAGTCAAGATACATACACTATCACAAGTTATAAAATGACATGTATTTTTAAGCTCTATACAAGCTACGTTCAGTCCGAGAACTGACTAAATCGTAGCTCTGATACCACTAAATATAACCCCCCAAACCCATCTTTATCACTAAATTGAGGTTACGGATCGTTACAATACAAATCAAGACTTTTATCATCAAACAGAAACAAAATATAAAATAAATGATAACATTCAATAGCTTAAAAAATCTTGGTAAGAATACACTTACGGGCCCTTAAATCAAGTTTAAGGGGCCTTAAAAATAGTTTGGAAATAATCTGGGACTAATTTGAATTAAAATAGAAAAGTATGCAAAATTTTGAAACTTTTGGAAACAGGGGTTACACGGCCATGTGGCTAGGCTGTGTGGTATAACCTAGGCCGTGTGGCTTCCCCGCACGCCCGTGTGGCTAGACCATGTAACTAATGTGACCGTGTGAAAAATCTTGCATCTAAAAATTAAAAAGACACATATCCAACACCCAAAAATTAAAACAAGGCAAACTTTCATCCAACACTCAGGTTCCAAGCCCAATCAAAACAAACTGTCGAAAATTTTTTTTTTAAATCGACTTTATTTTGAAAACAAAAATGGGAGTCGCCACCGATCTATTTTTTTATGAGGTGTGATAGGATCATCTCGTAATTTGATTATTTTAATGAAATGTTTGATTTATTAAAACAATAATTTTTTTAGTCTACGAAATTCAAGAAATGGGTTTGGGAGTCGGTTACACATGAGGAAGGATTAGCACCCCCCAAAATTGGTACCTAATTGATTACTTGATGTCTTAAGTTTCGAAAATTAGAAATTTGAAGAGATTTTAAAATACGATTCTTTATTAAGACATTATTTAACTAAATTAATTTTCACAAAAAGGGGCTTATTTTAAGTTAATCGAGAAGAAAGGATCATGTCCCGTGAGTTAGGAAACAATGTCTTAAATTCTCATAAACGAGAATAAACGCTAAAATCTTATTTTTTATTTTAAAATAGATATTAGACTATCTCTGTTTTAGAAAGAAGCCATATTCCGTAAGTTAGGAATACGACTTTTCTAATTTCAAAATAATGAACATTCACCTCAGTTTAAAATTTTTTCTTTTTTATGCATCGTGCAAAGACGAACATAACATTTAAAGAAGCATGTGTTATTCAAGCATAGTATAAAAATGCATAAGCATGTTTAAACACAATTCATGACATGATTTTAATGAAATAAGATAAAATGATAATATAGAAAATAGAATGATGATATACTGAATAAAATTTTATGCTAATAAATGACAATAATATGAATATACTAATAAAACAATTCATAATACATATAATGGCTTACGACAATCACATAATATATACTACTTTAATACTAATATGAACAATAAAAAAATAGATAATAACAATGACAATAATAATATTAGTGACAAAATATGCACATAAAAAGGAAGACAATACCAATTTTAATATAATAAAGACAAAGAAATAAATAAATAAGTACATAAATAAATATAGAGGAAAATAGTTTATAAAATATTGAAAATAAAGGACCAAATTAAAATATAAATGAAATTGAGGGTGCAATTTGTAATAAAATACATAAATAAATAATACTAATAATAGATAAAATAATAATAATAATAGTGAGAAAAACACAAAATAAAAAGAAATAAATAGATAAATGTATAAATATAAATAAATAAATACAAAGGAAAATAAAATATAAAAGATTGAAAGTAAGGGACTAAACCAGGATCTAAACAAAATTTAAAGTAAAAATCGTAATAAAATAAATAAATTAAACAATAAAATAAGGTAAGGGATTAAAATCAAATGCGCGAAGGAAAGACAGGGATCAATTAGGTAATAATCCCCTTGTCCCTTAAACGTAGCTTTCCCTGGAGACTGAATAGTCAAAAGACGAAAATAAAAAAGTAACAAAATCAAATGGGTAAATTTAAAAAAAAAAAAGCTAAAATAAGGACCAAATTGAAAATGAGTCCAAAAGTGGAAGGACTGAAAGGGTAAATAGACCCTTAGTCCAAAAACACGCGGATCTTGGGGGTCTTGGGTCGGATCTCGGGTCAAAGGCCAAAATGATGACGTTTTGGCGTCTGGAAATGAAACCCAAAACGATGCCATTTTGGAATGCTATAAAAGCATAAATTAAAAAAAACCATTTGCTTCTCTTTTAGAAAAAAAATTTCTTTCTTTTCATTTTCTCTTTGGGCATTACCCAAGATCTAACCATCGGACCGTTGTGGGCCACCGATTGCCGGCGACGGCTCCGACACTCCCAATGGCCAAAGATTGTAAAAAAGAGCCTTTTTCATCCCCGTCCTCTAGGGAATCTGGATCTGGGGTTAAAAACTCCTAGATCTGGCCAAAGCTCGACAACGAAAGAAGAGGCTTTTGGTTTTTAAATCGATCTCTGCCGCGATGATAACAAAGGTAAAACCTCTCGTATTTTTCTCTCTTTTTGTTTATATATATATATGATGTATTTGAAAAATAAATATGCAAAAAAAAATATCTTTCGCTAAAAAACTAGAGTGTTTTTTTATATTTCTTCTGTTTTTTTTTTTTTGCGTATATTTCTCTTTGTCCAAATACATTGATTGTTGGGGCTTTTTAAAGCCGATTTACATATTGCATTTTGCTACTGTTGCTTGCGTGTGGTCTCTATTGCTTCTGTGATTTCTTTTTTTGCAGGTGGCGATCACAGAGGGCGAGGTCAACAGTGGTGGCAAAGGGGTGTCAGACGGCATGCTTGCCAATGTGGTGAGGCTGCAGCGTGAAGAGGGGCTAGGGTTTCTGATTTTACTGAAAATGAGTTTAGGTTGTGGGCTTGTAATTTGGGCTTAGGTTTTTTTTTTAAATTGACTTGTAATTTTTATTTTTATTTGGCTTGGTTTGGGCTCGAGCAAAAATGACTTATTAAAACGACATGTAATAGGAACAAAGCAAAGACCTTAAAAGGGCCAATTTTGTCTGGTCTTGCCGAATCTCGACTTCTTTAGTGTTTCTCTTTTCCAAGTATCTTCGTTCTAATCCACTACAACTTCAGGGATATAGGAATTGTCACTTCAGTCTGCTCCACTACAACTTCAGAGAGTTAAGATTAGTAGCTTCAATTTGCTCCACTGCAAGTTCAGGGAAATAAGATTCGCATCTTCAATCTACTCCATTGTAACTTTAGGGAGATAAGATTTGTAACTTGTAGCATTAATCCATTCCACTGAAACTTTAAGGAAATAAGATTTGCATCTTCAATCTGCTCCACTGTAACTTCAAAGAGATAAGATTCGTATTTTCAATCTACTCCACTGCATCTTTAGGGAGATAAGATTTGTAACTTGGAGCTTTAATATGTTCTACTACAACTTTAAGGAGATAAGATTTATGACTTTAAGCTTTAGTCTATTCCACTGCAACTTTAGGGTGATAAGACTTGCTATGGTAGATCTAATCTGACTTACTGCAACTTTAGAGGTATAGGACTTGTCGCTTCAATCTACTCCACTGCAACTTTAGGGAGATAAGATTAGTAGTTTTAATATGCTCCACTGCAACTTCAAGGAGATAAGATTTGTAGCTTCAATTTGCTCTATTACAACTTTAGAGAGATAAGATTTGCTATCTTCGATTGCTATCTTCGATCTACTCCACTACAACTTCAGGGAGATAAGATCTGTAACTTCAATATGCTCCATTGCAACTTCAGGAAGATAAGATTTGTAATTTGTAGCTTTAATATGTTCCTCTGCAACTTCAGGGAAATAAGATTCGATATCTTCAGTCTGCTCCACTGTAACTTTTGGGAGATAAGACTTGTAATTTCAACCTGCTCCACTGCAACTTTAAGGAGGTAAGGTTTATAACTTTAAGCTGCTTTACTGCAACTTCAGAGAGATAAGATTTGTTATATTCAATTTGTTCCATTGCAATTTTAGGGAGATAAGACTTATAACTTCAACCTACTCCACTGCAACATCAGGAAAATAAGATTCGCATCTTTAATATGCTCCATTGCAACTTCAGAGAGATAAGATTCACATCTTCAATCTACTCTACTGTATCTTCAGAGAGATAAGATTTGTAACTTCAACCTACTCCACTGCAACTTTAGGGAGATAAGGTTTATAGCTTTAATATGCTCTACTGCAACTTTAGAGAGATAAGATTTGTTATCTTCAATCTGCTCCATTGCAACTTTAGGGAGATAAGACTTGTAACTTATAGCATTAATCCATTCCATTGCAACTTTAGGGAAATAAGATTCGCATATTCAATCTGCTCCATTACAACTTCAGGGAGATAAGACTTTTAACTTCAACCTACTCCACTGCAACTTTAAGGAGATAAGGTTTATAGCTTTAATCTACTCTACTATAACTTCAGAGGGATAAGATTTGCTATCTTCAATCAGCTCAACTGCAACTTCAAGGAGATAAGATTGTGGCTTTAATCTGCTCCACTACAACTTCAGGAGATAATATTCACCATGATGACTTCAATCCATCCCACTGTAACTTCAGAGGTACAGGATTTGTGGTTTCACTAATCGGTTACAGTGTTCTCTAAGGAACATGACCTGTAGAATCCATTTTATGGGCCTATATTTATGCCAAGCGATTAGGATGTCATGATCAGGATGAATGAAATACTTTTAACTAGATGTGTATGAATGATGTTTTTGAATGCAGAATGTTATTTTTTGAGAATGATCCCTTTTTAATGCTTAGGTTAACATTACTCGTCATTTATTAAGGTTCTATCACTAACGTATTACCCTGCTTTCTTGTTTAGCTGGAATCTTTGACAAAAAAACTCGAAGAAATAATCACAATTTAGAATATTCTTTCCCAAACATTTCCAACTCTTAAATTTGGTTAGTTCTGACCAGTGGTCCTATTTCAGGTTCTTGTACTATTTAGAAAATCTTTCAGAGCAATATGGTAATATGCAAAACTCCTTTTACTTGAATATTATTAGTCCATTAATCGTTATTTTAATAAAATATGCTTGAAAAATATTGTAACAATGGACAAAGTTGAAATTTGTTGGGAGCAAAGCTCGAAATGAATAGATTAATCAAAATAGAAAATGCTACCAAATTTCAAAATAAGTAAGATGAAAATAGGTGCCCCAAATATCGCAGCATGAGCTTCTCTACACAAACTTCTCGAGGACCATTTTGAGCCTGATATGTGTTTAAGAGATCCAAAGTACTTCGTTGATGCCCCAAGAAGCAACGTTCTTCCTTTTGAGAAGACCCTAGCATCACACGTTCAATCTTCAATCAAAATTTGATTTGCCCTTTTCGGGTTTTCAACTCAAAACCCATTTGGTCTCAATGTGCCCTTTTACGAGTTCTCGCCTTAGCTTCTCTTCTTTTTTATTTTTATTTTGGGGGAATTACTTCTTGACTAAATTCAAATTCACAAGATTAGGCAGGTTCTTTCCATCCATCTCTGTCAAAATCAATGTTCCTCCAGAAAAGGCCTTCTTTACCACATAGGGTCCTTCCAAGTTCGACATCCACTTTCATCTGAAATCCTTTTGCATGGGAAGGATTTTTTACAATACCAGGTCCCCCTCATTGAATTCTCTGGGGAGAACTTTTTTATCATAAGCTCGCATCATTCGTTTTTGGTACATCTGACCATGACGGATTGCCCTTAGCCTCTTTTCTTTGATTAAGTTCAACTGATCATATCGATAGTGGATCCATTCTACTTTATCTAACTTCAGTTCTGACAAAAATTAAGGGAAGAAATCTCAACTTCAATTGGCAAAAGCGCCTCCATTCCATAAACCAAAAAGAAAGGCATTGCCCTGGTGAAGGTTCTGACAGACGTTCGATAGGCATAGAGGGCAAAGGGTAATTTCTCATGCCAATCTTTATAAGTCTCAGTCATTTTCCCCATGATCTTCTTAATGTTCTTATTGGCTGCCTCCACCACACCATTCATTTTTAGGTGATATGGTGACGAGTTGTGGTGTTTGATCTTAAATTGACTAGAAACCTTCACTATCGTGTTGTTGTTCAAATTCAATGCATTGTCAGATATAATCCTTTTTGGTATCCCATACCGATATATGATCTCTTTCTTCAAGAATTTGCTGACTGCCGACTTTGTGACGTTGGCGTAAGAAGTGGCCTCTACCCATTTGGTAAAGTAATCAATGACAACGAAGATGAATTGATGGTCATTAGAAGCTTTTGGCAAGATTGGCCCAATGACATCCATGCCCCACATAGAGAAAGGCCATAGGGAGGTCATAACATGAAAAGGTGAAGAAGGAACATAAATTTTGTCTCCATAAATTTGGCACTTATGACATCTCTTAGCATAACTAATACAGTCCCCTTCCATGGTGGACCAATAATATCCAAATCTCATGATTTCCCTGGCCATTGTTGTAACAGCCCAGTTTAGACCCTAGTCAGAATAATGGTTTCAAGACCACAAATCCAAGTCATAAAAATATTTTAATATTATTTTTCGTGCTTATTATATGTGAATTAGTATTTATGAAAATTCCATGTGAAAATTTGATCGTTTGTGTGCTTAATTTGATAAAAGGACCTAATAGCGTAAAATATAAAAGTTGCTTGCTAATTTTTAAAGTGCTTAATTTCTATGTCTCTTTAAATGAGAGGTCCTTATGTTGTTAATATGTCATTTACATGGTAAGTGGACAATAATGACCTTATATGTTAATGTTTTAAATGTTTATTAGTGATGGACAAAATGGTAAATGATGTATTAATGTTAATTTAATAAAACAAAACATGAAATTAGCCATTATGTTCATCATCCTTGCCAAAATTATCAAATAAAAAGAAAAAAAAAACTCAATCTAGGGTTCTGCTAAGGAAATTTATGATTAAGGTATGTGTTTTGATATTTTTTTAATCATTTCTACGTTTTTTGTAATCGTTACTCTGTATACTATCAAGCCCATGTTTGAATTTTGGAAATTTTTGATGATTTTGAGTTGAGCCAATGATGAAATTATGAGTTCTATGAAGTTTGATGATAGTAAATAAAAGATATGTGTTTGGTTAATATATTTTGTCTTTGAATTTTTTATGAATTTGGGTAATTTGGGCTAAATTGTGAAAATGAGAAATTGATGGATTAAAATGTTAAATAAATGAAATATGTGGGCTTATATGAACATTATGAAAATTTGGATAAGCATGAGTATATGGAAATTTTGTATATTTTGTGATTTTTGTGGTTAGGGACTAAAGTGTTAAAATGTGAAAATGTGAGGGCTAATTTGTAAAATGCCTTAAATGTGTATATATGGATTGAATTGAATTATTTGGTGAATAAAAACATTAAATTTGAATATGTTTAGATCAAGAACCAAAGAAAACGAAATTAGATCGGGAAAAGTCGAAAGTCGTTGAGTAGTCGATTCTGTTCGTTTGAATCCGTACGAGGTAAGTCAATATACAAATAAATGTGTTTGAGTTGATTTATTTATGTTTATATGACATTGAATTGTGATGAATGGCTATATGATAGCTCAATATGTGATATCCGAGAAATTTTTGATAATGTAACGACGTCCAAAAAGCCCCATACGAACCATAGGAATAGTTAGGATACATATGTCATGACATAGGATCCAATATGTGTTTTTGTGTAAGACCACTTCTAGAACGTTGCCATCGACTTATGATTTACATGTAAGACCATGTCTGGGACATTGGCATTGTATTTGATTTCGTGTAAGACCCTGTCTGGGACAGTGGCATCGATATTCAATTACATGTAAGACTACGTCTAGAACGTTGGCATTGTACAAGCTTTCCAAGCTATCCGAGTATCCTTATTGATTCCAAATGGTTCAACAAGCATTCAGAGAAAATGAATGACTATGTGAAAATGTATCCGATTCAGGTACGTTTGAAATGTATATTAGGATTGAGAATAAAAGGTAAGCATATGTATATATGTGTGAACATATAAAATATGTTTGTATTATGTGGAAATGTGATGTACATTTGAGCAAATGGTTATGAGTATTTGAGCTAAATGAGAAATATGAACTTGACATTGAGTTTTGCCATGATTCATACAAATGATTTGTTTATAGTTATGATTTGTGATAAGTTTATTTGTATATGGTTTACTAAGCTTTTGAAAGCTTACTTTGTGTGTGTTTTCAATTGCTTTTTTTTAAATATCGAAGCTACTGGGAGCTGAGGGATCATCGAGGATCATCACTACACTATTGAACTCTATTTTTGTACCTTTTGAAAATGTACATATTGAAGTATGGCATGTATAGGCTAGAAGTTTGTGAATATGTTTGATAATGTGTATATCCAACCATGTGGTTTGGCTTGGTTTTGGTTGTCTGTATAAATGAGTTTTGTATGAATTATGTGATTCAATAATGTTTATGTGATGTGTTATGGATGACCAAGAGAGTTAGTCAATTTGGTAAGTTTTTGGTATGTGCCTATTTTGGAATTTGGTTAGATTTTGGCAAGAGAATGAGTGAAATGAAATGAGGTTAGGAAACAAATGTTTTGGTATGATTTTGGCTTATGATTTGGCATGATTTGGTATGGATTATAAGTATGAATTTTTTTGATAATGATATGGCATAAATGGTGTATGTTTTGGTTGTGAATTGGTTGAAAATTTGGTATGAAATGTTTTGGTATTATTGCTTGTAGGGAGGACCCTTAAGAGGTGGCATTATAGCCTTGTAAATTGCCTATTTTTGGCCACACGGGTAGGGACACTAGCGTGTGTCACTGTAGTGTTGCTCGAAGGCCATTTCGAAATGAGCCTGAGCAAACCACACTATCACACACATGGGCATGTGCCAGGCCGTGTGGCCAAGTCAGTTTCGAGCATGAGCTAGACACACGGGGGTGTGACTGGCCGTGTGACCCAAGTCAGTAGTCTCCCTAATTTTCACATGTCCTGGCACACGGGCGTGTCTTGTGGCCGTGTGGACAAGTCAGTATGTATGCCCTGTTTTGCCAGGGCTTAGTGTAACACCCCTAACCCGTAACCGACATCGGATTAGGGTTACGAGGCATTACCAGATAGACATCACTTTACAATCAAAAATCAAACATCGTCATATTATAATCAAACATAAGCCTAAAGTCTCTTTCTTAGGTCAATGAGACCATAAACATGCATTAAGAAGAGGTCGGGACTAAACCGAACACACTCGTAAATTTTAGAATTTTGAAACTTTTTCCATTCTGCTAAGGTCACACGCCCGTTTGACCAGGCCGTGTGCCTTACACAGGCACCAGACACACCAATGTAATCCAGTCGTGCCAAAACAGAGCATGCATACTGACTTTTCCCCACGACCAACAGACACGCCCGTGTGCTATGGCCATGTGATACTTAGCCAGCTACTGAATTAAGCCCACGACCACATAACACGCCTATGTGTTATGGCCGTGTGATACTTAAAGAGATACTGCTTTGCATACACGGCCACAAGGCACACCCGTGTTCTCTGACCATGTGGCACAATGCAGGCTTGATTTAAGCCAATTTGCCAACCCTTTTTGGGTCAATCCTACAAACAAGGAAACAAGCATATATGTACCATCCAATCAACCATTCTTTATGCTAAAACATACCTCATTCATGCCATAACATTATCAACCATTTACATACTTATAAACCTTACCTTTTTATACTAAAACATATTGTAAGATCATATAAAAAATGTCATTCATTTTCATATCATGAACTCACCAAACTTACCTTCTCCTTTATCCAATTTAAGACATGCCATAATTGCAAATTAACATCACATATCATAAGCCATTATCAAATATGAGTTCAAAACACAAATTAGCCAAATCTCATGGCTAACCATATACATCATAAAACATACTTCACAACTACTAGCCTATACATGCCATACTTCAAATATATATATACATTTCCAAAGTACCAAAATGAGGTTCGATAGTATGACGACAATCCTTGACAATCCTTGAGCTTGGTAGCTTCGATATCTACAAAAAAAAATAATTCAAACACACACACAAAGTAAGCTTTCAAAAAGCTTAGTAAGCTCTACTCAAATCATCAATAATATATGAACGTAAAATAACAACATATGAGTATTTGCACAATTTCAATCCATAAGACCATATCATCTCAATGATGTTCACATTCATAACTTCATCTACCGCTTAGGTGTCATACATACCTGAATCTTTCCGTACTTGTTCACTTTCGTACTTACCTCTTGTTGAATGTTATAAGACTTTTCATAAGTTATTCGTATTTTAAACATCAGCACACTTAGTGCTATAAGGTTATTCGAAGCTAAATATTTTCGCACACTTAGTGCCATCTCAAATAACTGAGACTAAGTCGGTATCGCACACTTAGTGCCTCAAGTAGCCGAAGCTAGATAAATCGCACACTTAGTGCCAAAACTTCCGTTTCATCACCATATTATCCAATTCAGATATATACAACCCATGTATAATAAAGGCATCAAAACTTACTTAACATCATATTTTAAGTACGAACTTACCTCGTACTCGAAGGTGTCGACTCGAACGTTTATTCTATAATCTTCGACTTACCTCGTTCTAAATTCGAATTCTTCTTTTCTTGATCTATAAGTATTCAAAATTAATCATTTTATTCACCAAATGATTCAATTCAATCCATAAACACATATTTAGGGCAATTTGCTAACTAGCCCTCACATTTTCACATTTTGACACTTTAGTCCCTATTTCACAAAATCACAAAATACACATAATTTGCATATACACAAGCTTATCTGATTTCTATTAGTACTCATAATAGTCTACACATTTTATTTATTTCACATTTTAGTCCCTCAAAATAACATTTTCACAAATTAGCCCAATTTGCTCAAATCCAAATAAAATCCAAAGACAAGACATGTAAACTCAACATCAAGCTTTCATATTTCACCATTTAACAAAAAAAAAATCATGAATTCATCCATGGCACATTTTAAAATCATCAATTTCTCAAATTTAAGCATGGAGTTTATAAAACACAAAGCAACGAGCTCAAAAACGTAAAAATCATCAAAAACCAAACAAAACTCATACCTCAATCAAAGCTTTCAATGGCCGAATGAAATGAAGCTTAAAACCTTTTTTCTCTTCTATTCTCGGTAGAAAAAGATGAACAAAATGGCCACACTTTGATTTGTTTTGATTAATATTAATATATTAATCAATTTCCCATTTTGCCCCTTCCATTAAACCATTAAAATTCACCTAACACATGCCTTTTATGTCCATTCAAACTTACAATGGTTAAATAACCACATAAGGACCTTTGCTTTAGAAAGCCAACTCAAATAAGCATTTTAACATCTAGCACACAGCTTTTAAATTTTATGCGATTTGGTCCTTTTTGCAAATTAAACACACAAACAGCTAAATTTTTACCCGAGACTTTCACACATGTCAATTCACTTATCAACGACACAAAAATTAATATTAAAATATTTTTCTAACTCAAATTTGTGGTCCCAAAACCACTATTCTGACTAGGGTCAAAATCGAGCTGTTACACTTAGACACACGGGCGTGTCTAATGCCATGTGAGGCACACGGCCTACTCACACGGCCTATTCAAATGGGAAAGATGCATGCAAAAAAGGTGTTGATTCTAGTTCAATTCCATTAGAACAAATTTATTAGAAAACAAGTTTCTTTACATAAAACGAATACATATACAGCCTCGCCTTAACTTTCCCAAGAAACAAAGCTAATTCTCGGCCCCGATCTAACTCCGATTCATATTTCATGCTTTGAAAGGCTGAGGTCTACAAGTGGTCAACTAGTTCTTGTACTCGGACCAAAGCTTCACTCGTAACATGGTCTATATCTTTGACCTGCCCCTCTTACAGGCTGTCACCTTTCTCTTGTTGCCTTTTCTTGGACCATATTTGTAACACCCCTACCCGTATCCATTGCCGGAATAGGTACGAGGCATTACCGGAGTTTACTGAACATTTTCAGATAATTCTGAGTCATTTATTATTCATATTTTGAAAATAATCATAACGTCTCTTTATTGGGCCCTCAAAGCCCCAAACATACATTAAAAACCAACCGGAATTAAATCGGGATCATAAAAAATTTCGCAAAATCTTAAATTTTATTTTCATCTAAGTACTTACCATTTCAATGCTTCTTATAATTAAACATGTTACCATTCAATCAATAGCTTGACCTTTGTCTAAGCGTCAAGCCACATCATTGTTAGTATACTTGCACATATTTCATATAAATTCAACATTGATATACTTATTTTCTCGACATGTCACACTTGAGTTTAATAATTGTCTTTACTTACATAATTTCCTTGTATCAACATATCAAAGATAATCATATATGTACATGTCATGAAACATATCATTCTCTTACCGTTTCTTCATAAGCATATATCATTCATTTCATTATATCAATATTTCATGCTCCATCATTTCCATATATTTTATGTATATTTATTCCTAGTAATAGCTTATATCAAACTTAACATAAATTATATTCCATGTACTTATACTTATTTCGTTTATCTATCTTAATAATTATTTCATATAACCATTCGTCATCTGATACATATTACCTGAATATCAATTGTTCAACAGATGTCATAGCGTCTCCCATCCACGGTCTTATTTATCTTTGACATGATGCCATAGTGTCTTTCAACTATGGTCTTACTCATTTTCTGTCATGTTGCCATGGTATCTTTCAACCATGGTCTTACACATTTCATATCAGGTTGCCATGGTATCTTTCAACCATGGTCTTACACATTTCATATCAGGTTGCCATGGTGTCTTTCAACCATGGTCTTACACATTTCATATCAGGTTGCCATGGTATCTTTCAACCATGGTCTTACACATTTCATATCAGGTTGCCATGGTATCTTTCAACCATGGTCTTACACATTTTATATCAGGCAGTCATGGTATCTTTCAACCATGGTCTTACACATTTCATTTCAGAGAGCACACTCCTGCGAACCTCATCCTTACAAAGGGATTACCACCAAGCTAAATCCTCAGAATATAAACTCATAGAGTATTGTCGAATTACCACCAAAGCTAAATTCCTCGCAACGACAATTACTCTAATGAGCTTCGATCCAATTACCGCTTCAGCAATTCAGACCCTAATTTGGATTACCCGTCCGGCTAAATCCATTTTACACGTATTCTTCGGGAGGGCTATATCGAATAGGATCACCCGTCCTGCTAGATCCTTTTACACCAATTTCTTTTCAGAGATCCATCGAATTTTCCTTTCATTCAACCGGGATTTATTTTCAATTTATATCAAGTATTATCAATATTTCATCAAATATCATGAATTGAACATTCAAATCATATTTTCATCACATAACCACATATTTCAAGTATTTAAAATACAATTCAAGTTACACCAACTTACCTCATTGCTTCTTTTTGTTTATAATTTCATTAATCCGATATCTGTTCTTTTCCACGATCAAGTCTCATATTTGAGTCGTCCAGATCTTTATAAATAAATTTGATCATCATTTTCATTCATTTCATATTCTAATGCATTTAATTAATGCTCTAGGCAAAATTACCATTTTACCCCTAAACTTTTAATTAATGACGATTTCATCCTTAGGGTCAGGAAAATAAAATTCTTGCAATTTAATCCTTATTTACAGCTATTATTCTCATACATATTGATAACAGTCCATGAATTCTATAAAATATCAGAATTTTCCATAATTTCAACACTTTTCAATTTAATCCCTAAAACATGTTTTCCCCCTATCTTGAACTAAATTAATAATTTTATTAAATTTTGTAATTTAAATGATAAAATAATCCATTTCATGCAATTTGGTCATTTCTAACATTTTTACAAAATTGCCCATAAAGTTTTACTTTTATTCAATTTAGTCCCTGAGCCTAAAATATGCAAATTAGCCATGCTAAATGAATATTCATATATGTTTTCCTCCTCCTCCTCTCCATTCCACATCCTTAATGTATATAACACACTTGTAAGTAACATTAACTATATATATTTTTTTATTTACTTTTATGAATATTCAAGCTGTCTATCTGTGTCATAGTCACTAAATTATTTATATTTGGAGCTATAGAGCTCCAAATTAAGATCCAAAAATTTTCCCTGAAACTAGACTCAT
Organism: Gossypium arboreum; assembly: GCF_025698485.1. Classification (NCBI taxonomy): domain Eukaryota; kingdom Viridiplantae; phylum Streptophyta; class Magnoliopsida; order Malvales; family Malvaceae; genus Gossypium; species Gossypium arboreum. The sequence continues at coordinate 27,082,847 of NC_069080.1, read as the reverse complement.
ATATATTCTTGCCATAAAATTTTTAGAATTTTTGGTTTAGCCAATAAGTACAGTTTATTCTTTAAAGTTACCCCTGTTCTGTTGTCTGACAGTTCTGACCCTTCTTTACTAAAAATTAATTATCTCCTCGTACATATAAATTTAAGACCCTAATTATTTCTATCCAATTTTTGATGATTTTCTAAAGTCAGAATAGGGGAACCCGAATTCATTCTGACCTTGTCTCACAAAATTCATTATATTTCATGATTTAAAAATACATTACTTACACCGTTTCTTCTATAAGAAACAAGACTCAATAAGCTTTAATATAATATTTTATTCATCCTATAATTATATTTCTACAATTTTTGGTGATTTTTCAAAGTTAGACTACTGCTGCTGTCCATAACTGTTTTAGTGCAAGATATTAATTATCATGTTATAACACACTTATTTTCTTTTTCTACACCATTTCGCATCACTTTCTCTTCTTTTCTCTTCACTAACATATCAAGAACATAGGACCTTATGTAATAAAACTCTACTATAACATTATTTCCATGCTTTGTTAATAATAACAAACTTAAAAACATATTGAAATCTTGATGTACTTACCTTTTCTTATTGACTTCAATCTTTAACTTGATTTTTCTCTCTCCTCCAGCTTCTATTTCTTGAATCCAACTTGATATTCTTGCTCTCCATCATCTCCTTGCTATCTTTCTCTCTTGATAGCTATGGAAATTCTTTCAATTTTTAGGTGAAAATAATGAATTTTTGGAAGAAGGACTAAATTGTAAGAAAAGGAAAACTTTCTTTCTTCTTCTTCTTCTCACGTTAGTTGCATGAGAATGGTGATCATCCTCCCCTTTCTTTCCTTACATATATATATATTAAATAAAATAATAATAAAATATCATTTAAAAATCAATTTAAAGTATTAATAAACTAATATTTATTTATTTAATTTATCTAAAATATCTCCAACATCATCATTGTCTCTAGATTTCTCTCTCTTCCAATTGACCATTTTGCCCTTTGTGATCTTTTAAAATTCCAATCTTGAGTCATCACTTAATTTGGTAAAAATGCAATTTAGTCCCTCATAATTCTTCACCTATTCAATTTGGTCCTAATTCATCAATTTTCCTTGGTTTCTAGATCATTCCACCCTTAAAATATTTGCACTATTAGTCCTTCAACTTTTCATATTTACACTTTAATCCTTCAAATTTTGAGTATTTACTCTTGGGCTACAAAACTTTTCTCACTTTTACAATTTAATCCTTTCTCGAATCAATATGTCATAATATACTTCCCAATATTGACATAACTCAAAATTTCCCTTTTTGTCACTTTATTTTCTTATTTTACTATATCACGGATAATATTTTACTATAAAAATTTTCGGGATATTACAATATTCGCGCGGACGTGTTGTTTTCCACATTATCAAGAAATCCATTTTCCATGACAAGCTCTCTATTTAGCAACTGAACGTGAATCAACACTTTTTTTATAATGAAAATGTCATGCAATTACAATCAAAACAAAACAAAACAAGTCAGTACATTTCATATGAATCTAGAATTCAGAGCAAGCAAGAGATAATAAATAGAGTACCTATTTGGGTGACCACTAGGGGTTTGGTGTGGTTTTATCTAGGGTAGGCTCTTAAGGCTCATTATATGTGGTTCGGTTCTAAAATAAGGGTACCTGAACCAACAGATTCCTTGACCCTCACCCATTAGAGGCTCATACGGACCGAGTTCGAGTCAGGGGAATACATTTCCCTATGGCTATACGGAGATGAAAATCTCACGAAGACATAGGTATGGATGTATCCCAAAAGCAATCTGTTATCCTATACGGATGTGAAAACCTCACGAAGGAATAGTTTCTCACTTCCGCTTAAGAAGGGAAAAATCAATTGGTTATGCAAATGCAATATGCGAAAATATTCCAAGAGACTTGAACCAATAAATCAAATATATCATTATGTAACACTATAAAAATGAAGGATGAAATGCAATAAAGGGATCGTAAATTCAAATCAAATCATCAATTTTCAACAAATAGACCAAAAGTAATCAACTCACGTCTTGACTCTCTTATTTTGTCCCCAGCGGAGTCACCAAGCTGTCGAAACCTTTTTTCTTTTAAATCGACTTTATTTTGAAAACGAAAATAGGAGTCGCCACCGATCCATTTTTTTATGAAGTGTGATCGGATCACCTCGTAATTTGATTAATTTAATAAAAGGTTTGATTTATTAAAACAATGATTTTTTTTAGTCTACGAAATTCAAGAAATGGGTTTAGGATTCAGTTATGCACGAGGAAGGATTAGCAGCCTCGTTACACCCAAAATTGATACCTAATTGATTACTTGATGTCTCTAGTATCGAAAATTGGAAACTTGAAGAGATTTTAAAGTACGATCCTTTATTAAGACATTACTTAACTAAATTGATTTTCACGAAAATGGGCTTATTTCAAGTTAATCGAGAAGAAAGGATCATGTCCCGTAAGTTAGGACACAATGTCTTAAATTCTCGTAAATGAAAACAAACGCTAAAATCTTATTTTTATTTATTTTAAAATAGATATTCGACTATGTCGGTTTTAGAAGGAAGTCATATTCCGTAAGTTAGGAACACAAATTTTCTAATTCCAAAATAATGAACATTTACCTCAGTTTAAATTTTTTTCTTTTTTATACATCGTGCAAAGACGAACATAACATTTAAAGAAGCGTGTGTCATTTGGGCATAGTATGAAAATGCATAAGTATGTTTAAACACGATTGATGACATGATTTTAATGAAATAAGATCAAATGATAATATAGAAAATGGAAAGATGATATACGAATAAAATTTCGCGCTAATAAATGACAATAATATGAATATACTAATAAAACAATTCATAATACATATAATGGCGGATATCACATGATATATACTACTTTAATACTAATATGAACAATAAAAAAAGAAATAAAATAGATAATAACAATGATAATAATAATATTAGTGACAAAATATGCACATAAAAAGGAAGACAATATCAATTTTAATATAATAAAGACAAGGAAATAAATAAATAAATGCGTAAATAAATATAGAGGAAAATAGTTTATAAAATATTGAAAATAAAGGACCAAATTAAAATATAAATGAAATTGAGGGTGCAATTTGTAATAAAATACATAAATAAATACTAATAATAGTGAGGAAAAACACAAAAATAAAAAAGAAATAAATAGATTAAATGTATAAATATAAATAAATAAATAAATACAAAGGAAAATAAAATATAAAAGATCGAAAGTAAGGGACTAAATTAGGATCTAAACAAAATTTAAAGTAAAAATCATAATAAAATAAACAAATTAAACAATAAAATAAGGTAGGGGATTAAAATCAAATGCGTGAAGGAAAGATAAGGATCAATTAGGTAATAATCCCCTTGTCCCTTAAATGCAGCGTTCCCTCTAGACGAAATAGTCAAAGGACAAAAATAAAAAAGTAACAAAATCAAATGGGTAAATTTAAAAAAGAAAAAAGCTAAAATAAGGACCAGACTGAAAAAGAGTCCAAAAATGGAAGGACTGAAAGGGTAAATAGACCCTTAGTCCAAAAACACGCGAATCTCGAGGGTCTTGGATCAGATCTCGGGTCAAAGGCCAAAACGACACCGTTTTGGCGTCTGGAAATGAAACCCAAAACGATGTCATTTTGGAATGCTATAAAAGCAGAAATTTAAAAAAAAAATCATTTGCTTCTCTTTTAGAAAAAAAATTTTCTTTCTTTTCGTTTTCTCTCTGGGCACTACCCAAGATCCGAACATTAGGCCGCCATGGGCCACCGATCGCCGGAAACAGCTCTGCCTCTCTCGGTGGTCGGAGATCGCAAAAAAGGGCCTTTTTTATCCCCGTCGTCTGAGGAATCTAGATCCGGCCAAAGCTTGACAATGAAAGAAGAGGCTTTCGATTTTTAAACTGATCTCCGCTGCGACGATAACAAAGGTAAAACCTCCCGTATTCTTCTCTCTTTTTATTTATATATATATGATGTATTTGAAAAATAAATATGCAGAAAAAAGATCTTTCGCTAAAAAACTAGAGTGTTTTTTTTATATTTCTTCTTATTGATTTTTTTTTGGTGTGTGTATATTTCTCTCTGTCCAAATACATTGATTGTTGGGCCTTTTTAAAGCCGATTTACATGCTGCATTTTGCTATTGTTGCTTGCGCGTGGTCTCTGCTGCTTCTGTGATTTCTTTCTTTGCAGGTGGCGATCGCAGAGGGCGAGGTCAACAGTGGTGACAGAGGGGTGTCAAACGGCACGCCTGCCTGGCGAGGCTGCGACGCGAAGAGGGGCTAGGGTTTCTGATTTTACTGAAAATGAGTTTAAGTTGTGGGCTTGTAATTTGGGCTTAGGGTTTTTTTTTTAAATTAACTTGTAATTTTTATTTTTATTTGGTTTGGTTTGGGCCCGGGCAAAAATCGCCTGTTACACTAACCATATCCATACTTTAAAAACACATTTAAACAAGCCTAAAATATGCCAAAACAACCAATGCTATTCACTTTCAAAAGGGCATGCATAAGAATTTAACATTACATATCTATAGCATGTTTACAAAACATCCTCAAAAAGGGCAATAAACAAAAATAGACCTGGCACCTAATCAAAACTAACCAAGATAATATTTAAACCCTATTACATGCCATTTATAACCTTAACCAAAGTAACCGAAAGCTACCAAAACGATGATTGGATAGTGTGATTGTGCTTCCATACAATTCCAACCGGTCGAGCTTTCCGATAATCTATAAGAAAAGAAAGACAAATACATAAGCATATAATGCTTAGTAAACACGTATAAAATTTAATAAAAACTTACCAAATAGGCTCAAATTTATAAACTTAATGCATTATTCCATTAGCATGCTCATATGTATAACTTATTCCTAATTTCAATCACCATTCTCACAAGTTAGTGAAGTGGTACATAACATTCAAAAAATATCCAATGTAACATTTATACATATCAAACGTTTGCTTAAACTTTAATAACCCATTGAACCAAATGAATTTACTTAGGATACACGAGAACCATGCTCACACGAAGTGTGCCTGCACATGTAAGTATAATCATATCATGTAATGCTCACATGAGCTATGAAATGGGCCTGCTTACATTAGCTGTGGGTCGGGATGTTAGACTACTCGATGCTGCTCACACGAGACCTGCTCACAAATGCAAAACCTGAACCATCGATAGGACACCCAAGACCAGTACTCGAAAACTTATAATCCCTAATGACGTGTCATTTGTATCCTAAGTATTCATAAGTCTCAAATGGAGCATGTTTCCATATCATTCCCTAATCCTCAATGTTTTACGCACATTATCTTAAATTACATGAACTTACAATATCGCCCAAATAACAAATTAACAATTTATATAAAAAGAAATTATACAAAGTGCAACATAAATAAATTTTCCATCAAATTACAAAATTGGTTAGTTTACCATTAAACAAACTTACGTCGACTACACGATCGCACACAAAGGTACCAACGAATAATCTGAAAATTTAGCCTTTCCACGATTCAAGTCTGGCTATTGCATGTCTTGATCCAAGCTTAGAAGGGAGTTTGACCGAACCTTCTTACTCCAAAAATGGAGTTTCTCACATTTAGGATGATGAACTTAAAGGAAAAAAAATGTTTTCCTTCCTTTCTATCACTTAATACCTAATATTAATATATTAAAATTATAATTTCATCATGAAAATATCAAAAGTTTGGTTACCAAAGCATCCACTAACCATTGACATGGCATAATTGCCATCTAAGTCCACCTATTTCTCTTGTCATGGCTATTGAGTATATTTAACTAATAGGATTTAACTTTTTTTGCTTTTCGATTTAATCCTTTTTGCTTAATTAGCGTTTTAAACATTTAAATTTCTTAACTAAAGTTTAATATGACTTTACTAAATGTTCGTAAATATTAAATTAATAATATTTATTGACTCCCTTCTCAGAAATTGTGATATCAAAACTACTGTTTCCGACACCACTGAAATCGAGCTATTATAAAATCCATTGGGTTAGAGTGTCTTAGTTAATATGATATGTAAGGAGTGTCTACTGAAAATTCGAGATTGTATATTTCCAACTAATTTGATGTTATTACCCTTTGATGAATTTGACGTTATTCTGAATATGGATTGGCTAACTCTACATGATGTTGTAGTAAACTGTAGACAGAAATAGACTGTTCTAAGATGCCAGAGCAGTATGATGATTACTATTGAATTCGACAGAACTGATTGCACTACTAATGTTATATCGATGATTTCTACTCAGAAACTGGTTAGGAAAGGTTGTAAAGTATATATTGCTTATATTTTAGATACTCAAGTATCAAAATCAAAGATAAAACAAGTTCCAACAATTAATAAGTTTACCAATATGTTTCTAGAAGAATTGTCTGGGTTATCACCAAAATGGGAAGTTAAATTTGCTATTGATTTAGTACAGAGATTGTTTCAATATCTTTTGCTCCGTATAGAAGGGCCTCAACTGAATTAAAAGAATTAAAAGCACAGTTGCAAGAGTTGATTCACAGAGGTTCCATTCGACCGAGTGTATCACCTTGGGGTGCTCCGATTTTGTTCGTAAAAGAAGAAATATGAGACTCTGAGCTTATGTATTGATTACATATAGCTGAACATGTGACTATAAAGAAAAAAATATACGTTGCCTCTTATCGATGATTTGTTCAATTAGTTGAAATGAGTCACCGTATTTTCGAATATTAATCTTCAATCCATCTATTATTAGTTGCAAATTAAAGAACTAGACGTACTGAAAATTGTCTTCAAAACTAGATACAGTCACTACGAATTCCTTGTAATGTCATTTGATCTAATTAACACCTCTATCACGTTTATGAATTTGATGAACCAGATATTTCAATCGTATTTGGATAGATTTGTTATCGTTTTTATTGACGGTATTCTGATTTATTAGAGAGATGAAGCTGAGTATGCTCACCATTTGAGAATCATATTACAAACTTTGCGAGATAAACAATTATACGCAAAGTTCAATAAATGCAAAATTTGGCTCCAAGAGGTTGAATTTCTGAAACACGTGATTTCTACGGGTGGTATCTGAGTTGATCCAAACAAATTTATGCAATTCTCAATTGGAAACCTCTGAAAAATGTTACTGAGGTGAGAAATTTCTTAGGATTAGTCGGATATTATAGACGATTCGTTAAAGGCTTTTCAATAATTGCTTTACCTTTGACAAAGCTGTTACAGAAAAATGTTGATTTCGTTTGGTCAGAAAAGCTCCAACCGAGTTTTGATTGATTGAAAGCATTGTTGACAGAAGCTCCAATTTTAACTCAGCCTGAATTCGGGAGGGAATTCATTGTTTATAGTGATGTTTTGTTGAACGGATTGGGTTACAGGTTGATGCAGGACAGTAAAGTAATAACTTATATCTCCCGACAGTTGAAACCACATAAGAAGAATTATTCGAAACACAATCTGGAATTGGTAGCTGTTGTTTTTGCTTTTAAATTTTGGCAGGATTATTAATATGGTGAAAAATGTCACATATTCACTTATCACAAAAGTTTAAAATACCTGATGACTTAGAAAGAATTGAACCTGAAACAACGCAGTGAGCTTGAACTGTTAGAAGATTACAATCTAGTCATTGATTACCACTCGAGTAAAACAAATGTTGTAGCCGAGACATTGAGTCGAAAATCTCTATTTTCTTTAAAGGCATTCAACTCTGACCTACTTTACAATGTAATGACTCCATTTTAGCTGAACCGAGAGCTAGATTGTTATTTCTACAGCGAATTCGAAATTTTCAAAAAAATTATTGAAAATTGCAAAAACGAAAACTAATTGAAAATGCACAGACTATTAAGTTCAACATTAGTGATGATAGCAGTTTATACTTCTGTAACCAATTGTATGTACCGAAAGATTCTAAGCTAAAATGATACATTTTGCACGAGACACATAGCAGTACTTAATTTATACATTCAGGCAACAACAAAATGTAAAATGATTTGAAGCAAACATGCTAGTGGCCAAGAATGAAATGTGAGATCTCAAAATTATATGCTGGTATAAATGTCTTGGATACAATTATAGACATTGCAATTACCTCTCTATAACATCCAAATTTTAGCATACAAATGTGTATACAAATGAGTCTATATATAAAGAGAATTGATTGTATAATCAGGAATAAATTCCCTTTTTTTTTTCTTTTTTCTTTTTCCTTGTAAAATAGTGGTGCAAACATGTTATCAAACAACAGGGAAACAATACATGGTACAGGTTTACTGGACATGAACTGCGCATACTTTGAAAATCAAATTGGTAAAGATAAAATGCATTACACTGAAGAACCTCTTTTTTATCTGAAGGAAGATTGAATCTCTTCCAGACTTCTCCCTTTGGTTTCAGGGACCCAAAGTGCCACAAAAACAACCGTGAATGCAGTCACAACTGCATAAATAGTGAATGTTCCTGCTCATAAGATGCAAGCATGTTAGTTTATATAGATCCTTCTTAAGTTGTACATTGCAACTAAACACAGATATTGGGAGAGACAAAGACCTCCACCACTCCAGGTCAGAAGCAAGTTTGCTGTCATGGTAATCACCCATGATGTCAGCCAATTTGCTAATGTTGCTACACTCCCAGCTAGGCCCTTAATATTTACTGGAAGTATCTGAAATGATGCAAGTTTAGAAAAATAAGCACCTCACACAGACGACCCCAACATTGTGAGCACCTTATTTTATGTGCACAAACACTATAACTGCTCTACAAATAGTAACAAACTACTTAAATGCATACATGCATGCTACCAATGATAAGAGTACATGATGGTATAAAGTACATACACCTCGTTCAGCAGCATTACCAGATAAACATGTAATATAATCGCACCAGATTTAATATCCGTCACTAGATATGTCATTACCTTAACCATCAGACATTGGCTTTATCTCTTGACAAAGCCATAATGTTCACAAAAACAATTAGGTTTGGTTTTGTTGGGAAGATGTATGCCTCCAACTAAATATGATAATAAGGGGGTTCGCTTAAATGGATTTCTTCCTTTTTCTCATTGGTCTCAGTTGCTTATATCATCCAAGGTCAAACAAGTTCATGTATAATCACTCATGAGACATACTGTCATCCATCATATCAAGTATTTCATACAGAATCTTACAACAGCAAAATTAAGAATGGTTCCGATTTACATTAAGGTGGAAATACAAGAAAATTTGAATACCTCGGACATTATAACCCATGGAATTGCTCCAATTCCCAGTGAGAAGGCAATCACAAATGCCTGGATTGAGAAAGAAAATCAATCAGACTGAAGTTACTCGACAGAAGTAGAGTACATGAGATATATATTTTATTTATACATACAAACTCCACCATGTGTAAAAGAAATCTTACCACAAGACCGACCAATGACAGTATTCCCATTATGCCATATAAGTCAGAATCTTTAGCGACGATGCCCTGGTATCGGTGAAGAAAAAGAAGCGGGAGAAAAAGGTATCAAGAAGCAGTGCCAAAATGTTTAAGAAAGAGTTTCTTGAGTGGGATTGCTTAAGTATTCACAATTACATTCTATAAGATTTCGGAAAAGGAAGATAAATTAGAAATAAATGGACCTAACTTCACCAACCTCAACGTAAAAGGCAACTGCAACAATTAGCAGACTCAGTGTCATTCCAGCCGAGGATACCTGCAAAATCATTTCAGATTATTGATCCTCTTCATTTATATCACTTTAGCTCATTAACAAAAATGGGGTGAACGGTTAAACGCACCATAAGAAGAAGTCTGCGGCCAGTTTTGTCCACCAACCATGTAGTCACCCCAGTTGCAATGACCTAGCAGAATACAGACTCCTATTAGACCAATCAGAATAAAGCTCCCTCACAATATATGAAATCCTGCATGGCAAAATAAGACTCTGCATATGTTACCTGAATGGCCCCAACCCCAAATGTCGCAACATCACTAGACGCAACCCCTAAAAAGTTTTATAGCACCATCAAATTAGTGAAACAGAAGGCAAAAATAAATAAACGATACCTAAAGCTGTTGCAACCTTAAGAACATACACCAAATTATGACAATAATGCATGATGAGGGTTATGGAAATAAGAGCCTTGAGATGGGAAGAGGTAATTCATTTTTTGTTAAGCTTGTGTAATTAAACAATTAATACGATTCCCCTCAAATTCTTAAGAAGATAACAACATCAATAAGATGTACAAATAGAAGATTAGCTAATCTCCAACAGACAACAAATGCATTCTTCCTGCTTTATTTGAGACATCCACTAAATATGTTTCGAATGACAAGTTCGTCTTACCAAATTTGAATTTGTATAATTCATGCTATCCAAAATGCAGTAATGAGGTTCATACATGGTGAAGTATCCATTTCTTTGGGAATTTATTTATCCACCATCTACAGCTTCAATTAATAGTACAATTAAATATCAAAGAAATATTGTTCTAACCAGCACTTGCGAAGATATTGCTGGAATAGAATAAAACACCGTTGATGCCACTTAGTTGCTGAAGCACCAGTAACCCAATCCCTATCTGCAACATACCAATTACCACTAACCCGGGGGGGGGGTGGGTTCAATCAACGTTAAGGGCAAGGGGGGAAAAACTATAAGTGAAATAAGAAAAAAGAATATACCGTCAAGGGATACCAATATCTTTTTCGCTTGAGATCTGCAAATCGAATTGTTGTTCTCCTGCTTGATGATGCTACAGCTCTCTGCAGAGGTGCCAATTAGAGCTTAACTTTTAAGAGTAGAACAGGGAAAAAATGCCAATAAGAAAAAACCTTATGCTAATCAACTAAAGCTTTTGCATAAGAACTTAGGTTTGCAGTACAATCCAGAAAGCATGAGCCTTGGCTAAAGTGAAAAAGACATATTGAAGTGATTCAGTTCAATACCTTGATTTCATTAACTTCAACAGAAATATCTGTATCAAAGCCCCGCAAAACTTGCAGAGAGGCTTCAAAATCTTCCATCATTCCCATTTTTGCCTGGATGCAACCCATTCAGAAGACATAGACAAAATACTAAATAGAAAAGAAAAGAGGAAAAAGTAAGAAGTTTTAAAAGGTCCACTCAAATGATAGCAGGTACTTGTTTCTTACCAGCCATCTAGGAGATTCTGGTATGAAGAATAGGCCAGGTATCAATATTGTACAAGGTAATACTCCTACAAAGAAGAAACATAGCAGCTTGTTAATGATAACTGTGCATTTAATAACAAATTTTATTGATTATTGATACACAATGGCCATAGTTAAGATTCAACAGAACCATGGTGATCTAATGCATATGCAAATGATGCCATAACTTCATTGTCATGGGAAAAAGTAGTCTCTTTAGAGCCTAATAGCCATCTATCTCTATTAAATTTAAAAAAGCTTTAATTCCCTTTAGAGGAAAGATATTTCCACAAGCACTACTTATTTTCTACAGAGAGGGGGGGCGGGAGAGAGAGAACACAGTTAACTTCAATTACACGCAAGGGTTCAAGTCTTCACATGCATGCGGCCATGCACAATACGAAATCTTCAAAGAAATTTGAATTTGTTCGAATAAAAAAAATAATACACTGTTTCTTCAACAGCATTAAGTGCTTCTCTTTCTGGAAAGAAGGGCTAGGTGAGCAAAGTTTAATCCGCTTACCCAAAACTGCAAGTACTCTCCAATTTGTAAAGAGTCCCAACAGGTACGCCAGCATTATTCCAATAGTAACCGATAGCTATCCAATAAAGATGTTCACTTGATTAATCAGTAGACAGAAGCAAATAAGGGATACTGAAATGGATACTAGTGTACAACAAACCTGGTTCACTGATCCAAGGCTTCCTCTCATGTTTTGGGGTGCTATCTCAGCTATATACACAGGCACCTAGACATAATTTTTTTTTAAAAAAAAATCTTGGAACTATTCTATTTTAAGTATTACTTGTAAAAGGAAAAAAAATCCAAGAAACGTAAAAAAAACAGCTGAAAGCTTTCAAGGTACCGTATAAGAAATAATACCAACACCGAACCCTTCTAACAACCTTCCCATAAATAAAAACGAAGAATCCTACAAATGCCCAATGCGTACGAAGTTAGCAACATGCTTTGCAAAGGAAACACGATTACAAGTACAAAAAATTACTAAAAGTCGCTCACTTTGGCAAATGATATGGCCAGCCATCCTATTATGTTTGGAATCGCAGCAATCATCAACGACTGCAGATTTTAACACCACAAACAGCATTAAATTGTTGAGTGAAAAAAGAAAGATCAAAGGATTCGTATTTGATGCAATATCAGCGCAATTACATATATAAATTTGGAAGATTAATGGATTAAATTTATAATTTCTCAGCTCCAAGGTTAAAGAATACATTAATCAAAGGGTAAATCATATTACGAAGTAAAGAAGTTACCCCTTTTCGGCCAATATATTCAGCAATCTGACCACTGGTTATTGCCCCAACCATTGCGCCCACATTTGACAACGAACCAAAAATAGAAAACTGGCCCCCAAAAAAAAGAAAAAAAAAGGGGGGGCGGATTTAATGAAAAGAACAACAGAATAAAATCAATTCAAATTAAAAAAAAAAGGAATTTGGGTGACTCAAAAATCAATACCTCTGAAATCGAAAGCTTAAGATCACTGATAATTTCAGCTTGAGTAGGAGAAGAATATCCACACTATATATTCAAATTTTTTTAAAAAAATACAGTTAAAAATGAAACTGTAAAAGCGAAAAAGACCAATAATGAGAGTGAGAAGAGGGGTGTAGAATTATTATACGGTAAAGCCAAATTGGATAGGACCCAAGGCAACGATGAGGACACAAAGAACGACGGAGATAGATCCATCGCGAAGGACTTGAGCGGAAGAACTCATAATACTGGACTGCCTCGAACTCATCCGATACCAACTTCCAGTATGTAGGAAGGGCTTCTTGAGATCCCGACTTTCATCATTGTCGTCCCGGAAACTCATCGCCAATTCGCTCTAAATTAAACAACGGAGAAGAAAAAGGATCAAAATTTCCAGGAGAAAAAAAAAACTTAAAAAGCTTTAGAGCAGAAATGAAAATAATGAAGATTAGCATGATGACGAGGATGATGAGTGTCGAGTTGTTTAATATTCAACATTTTGTGGGAGAAAAACGGCACGTGGGATGACGTAGTTTGTTGGTCGGGGGCTTATCCATTCGTTTGGTTCAGGATTGTCGTTTTGGGCAACAACCCATGATTTTCGCATACATCGGCCTGATGTTTAGTTTTCTTGTATGGATTCAAACTGTTGCCCAACCCCATTGCAATCGGAGCTACTTTGTAAGAATTTGGATCAATTAGCCCTTTTTTACGTGCTCTCGTCTATTAAAAAAACTGAATGTCCCCTTTTAAGTCTAGAGACAATGACCATATTTTACTTGCAAATTTTATTAAAATCCAATTAATTTGATTAACTTAATTTAGGTTTGGTTAAGAAATTCAATTAAAATAACATTTCAAGTAGTAAAGGTAAATAGTCTGCTTTCGGTAGCACGTCCTTGTCTGCTCTCGGTAGCATGTTTGATTTTATTTTGTCTTTTGGTATTCTAGTGTTTGTTTTTTTGAAGTTTTGTTTCGTCTTTTTTATGTTTTCTTTACGTTAGTTCTGGTAAGAAGACAAGATGGAGAAGGAGATGGAAGGCTTAAATCTTGAAGATGAAGAAGATGTTGGAATTTCATTGCCAATAGATCGGGAGGCACAAAAATTGACTTACGAGTTTTGTTTGGTTGGTTGTTTTTTAACGAGTACTGCTCATTTTTCGGCTATGAAAAATACTATGGCAAATATTTTGCATCCATTAAGGGGAGTACTAATCTCAGATTTGGAAGAAAAAAAGTTTTTTGGAAGAAAAAAAGTTTTTTTCTCAAGTTTTTCCATGAAATGGATATCAAGCGTATAATGGAAGGGGCCATGGACTTTCAATAACCACATGTTGATTCATCATCGTTTAGAGAACAATGAAGATCCGATGCAAGTTCCTTTGGTATTTTCACCTTTATGGGTTCATGCTCATGATATTCCCCTCAATTTCTTTTCGAAAAGTGTGCCAAAACAATTGGGGAATTTTTGTTGCACATTTTGTAGAGTACAATGCGAAACCTCTAAGTAAAGGATTCATGAGTTTCTAGCGTTTTAGAGTAGAGGTCGATATGAAGAAGCCATTGAAAAGAAGAAATAAGATCATGTTATCTTCATCAAATTCAACTTATGTCTCTTTTTAATATGAGAGGCTGACTTTATTTTGTTTTCTCTGCGGGCAATTATGACATAATGATAAATTTTGCCCTATCCAATTAGTAAAAGGGGATGAGGTTTTGGAGTCAAGATGGAACTCAAATCTAAAAACGCAATCTAAAAGAGCTATGGTTGAGAATAATGTCTGGCTTTGGGAGGTAGAGGATGACGAATTTTGGGAAAAAAATCTGACAACCATGATTTGGGGAGAAATCAACGGGAGGGTGTTAGGAGAGATTTAAGGAAGAAGATAAATCCAATCTTGGGATTTAATTGGGAGGAATTTCATTAAAAAAATGGAAATGAATTCTATGGGATCTTCTAGTGGTGTGGGACAATTTGAAATGGACCATGATCTTGAGGAAAGCCCTGTTGCACAGTTGGACGAAAAGAAAAGGCCCAAGATAGTCTTTTTGGACTTTAGCATTTCGGGAATGGAAGACTCGCTAGGTACCACAAATGAACAAAATAATGTTTGTTCCTTTATGATATTGGTGGCGGCCAGGACGCCTGTCGACCGGGAACCATGAAAATGATAAGTTGGAATGTTCACAAATTGGGGAGTATGCAAGCGATTTGAAGATTTCAACACATGCTAAAGATCTACAATCACCAAATTATCTTCTTAATGGAGACTAAGATAAATAGTGCTCGAATGGAGAGGGTCTGAAAGCGATGTGGATTTTCTAATGGAATTATTATTTCAGTAAATGGAATGAGAGGTTGGCTTAGTTTAGATTGGAACGGAAATGATTTGGTCCAACTGCGAAGTTATTATCAGAATCACATTGATGCTAAAATTTTGACGAATGACAATGATAGTAAATGGAGATTAACCAGATTCTATGGTATCCCGGATGTGCACTTCAGAGGGGAATAATGGAATTTATTACGAAGTTTAAGTCGAAATCAAGACTTGCCATAGCTTGTATATAGAGATTTTAATAAAATTTTGTATTCTTTCAAGAAATCTGGTAGATTTCCAAGAGATAATAGACGGATGAAATATTTTTGGAGAACGCTTGATGATTGACGACTAATAGATGCGGGGTATTCTAGACCTTGATTCACTTAGGAAAAAGGTAACCTTCTTGAAACTAATATTCGAGAACAACTTAATATAGGTGGCTAATGTTGAGTGGTTTGATATGTTCCCGGATTTCTTAATCAACCACTTACATCATTCTTTTCCTGATCACTATCCCCTTCTAATCAAAATTGATCAAGGGGGTCAACAGAAAAGCCGAAAAAATTTTAATTTTGAATCGTAATAGGTCTTAGAAGAATCTTATGAAGAGGAAGAAATGCATATTTTGGAGTTGAATTCTAGTTTGGTTCTAGAGAAACTTGAAATGCTTTCAACTAGGCTAAAAAGATGGGCAAAGGGTATAAAAAGCAAGCAAATCAAAATTTCTAAAGGCTTGCAAGACAAGTTGGGTCGGTTGCTGGAACTTTCTAAGGATGATGATACATTGGCTGAGATAATCGATATGAAAATCCATCTTAATATGGAGATTGAGAAGGAAGAAGCTTATTGGGAGCAAAGAGCCAGGACAAATTGGTTGAAAATGGAAGACAGAAACACTAAATTCTTTCACAGTTTTGCATCCCAAAGAAGACATTCAAATCGTATCCGGAAGCTGGTGGATGAAGCGGGTAATGTAGCCACGTCAGAAACCGAAGTGGTAGAATTTGCACGCAAATACTTTACTAATATTTTTGCATCAAAAGGAGTGGGAAATATGGAACACATTCTGTCAAGAGTGGATACTTGTATAATAGCATAAATGGATCAGATACTATTGGCTAATTATACAGATGATGAAGTGGTTTCGACATTAAAATCAATGGGGTCCAACAAAAGCTACTGGTTCTGACGGATTCCCATTACTATTTTTCTAGAAATTTTGGAATATTGTTGGAAGAGATGTAAGCGACTTCTACCTGGGAGTTCTAAATAGAGGTAAAAATATGGAACAGTTTAATGGTACTAATTTTGTGCTTTTCCTAAAATTGATTAACCATTGAACATGAATAATTTTAGGCCTATAAGTTTTTGCACTATTCTATATAAAATTATTTCTAAAACTGTCACGAATTAATTCAATCAAGTTTTATATTATTGCACTGACGAGGCCTAAAGTGCTTTTGTCCTAGGGCGTATGATAACTAATAATTTTTTTTTTGCTTTTGAAGTCTTACACTCCTTTAAGCAAAAAAGAAGTGGGGGAAAAGACTCTTTCGCCTTGAAATTGATATGAACAAAGCCTACGATCGAGTTGAATGGGGTTTTTAACAACAAATGATGTTGAAGATGGGTTTTGATAGAGTTTGGGTGAATTTTATTATGAAGTGTATCAACTCGGTTTCGTACTTCATTATGATTAACGAAAAAGAAGGACAAAAATTCTTCCCCACAAAAAGGCTAAGACAAGAGGAACCATTAAGCCCTTATCTATTTATGATTTGCAGTGAAGGTTTGTCTTCTTTAATGAAATTGTCCAAAAAGGAAGGAGAGTTGGGAGGTGTCAAAGTGAACAGATAGGGACCAAAAATTTCATATATCTTGTTTGCTGATGGTTGTATTATTTTCAGGGAGGCTTTAAATAAGGGAACGAATGTCCTTAAACGACTATTCTAAGAGTATAAGGAAGTTTCGTGTCAATGTGTAAATTATGAAAAATCAACTATTTTCTATAGTTTGAATACATTTGAGCAGGCTAAACAAGTAATAGCGCAAATCTTACATGTCCGTGTTTCTACAAACCTGAAAAAAGTATTTGGGGTTCCTAATTTGGTTGGTAAGGGGAATAAAAAGGCCTTTCAACTACTCAAGGATCGAATGAAATGTAAAATTGATAGTTGGAGCACCGGGTTTCTATCTCAAGGAGGTAAAGAAATTTTTATAAAATCAAGTTTACAGGCCCACTCCGACTTACATGATGGCTTTTTTTTTTTTTTTTTACTTTCGAGCTCTCTTTGTAATGAAATGGAAGGCATAATTGTGAAGTTCTGGTGGCAAAAGGGGCAAGGAAAAAGAGGTATTCATTGGTGTGAATGGAGAAAACTTTTCGATTTAAAGGAAAATGGTGGTCTAAGGTTTCGGTGTTTAGCAAAATTTAATATTTCATTACTTACGAAACAAGGATGGCGGGTAACTAATTATCCGAATTCTTTGTTAGCTTGTACATTAAAAGCTAAATACTATCCTGAAATTGGTTTTGTCAATGCATGATTAGGGAGTATACCTTCATATACTTGGCAAGGTATTTTGGCTTCAAAAGGAATTCTCCAACATGGAATGTGTTGGCGAGTGGGAACAAGTACTAAAATCTTAGTTACGTAGACTGCTTGGGTTCCAGGCTCTATTAATTACAAAGTACAAATGAGTGATCTTATCCCAAATTCAATGATGGTGGCAGATTTAATTGAAAGGG